>NC_141687.1:877586079-878865438 GCF_964263255.1 Lissotriton vulgaris | reverse complement strand
TGACATTACCCGAAGAACGCTGACACCAAAACATTTGAATCCCGAGCTCCGGTAAGATTGCGTTTCGAAATAGCTAAACCGAGCATTTCAACAATCATTTTTCTATTTAAAAGCGCACGCTAGCCAGCACTGTTTTTTAACAAAAACCCTCGTGTTCGTTTCTTTCGGCAGATCTTCATTACAGCACTGCTTGAACACGCATAGAGTCTGACGCTCGCTTAATAGGACTCTAAGGTAACCACAGCCACTTTCGGCACGTTCATTTTTTGCTAACCACTGCTAGCTTGGAATATTGATCAGCGCTTCAATTATTCTTTACACAGGCTTCTAGTCTGAGCATCTGTGGAGTCTGACATCCACCGAGTAGGACTCTAAGGTAAACATTACTATTCCTGGCACGCTTATTTACCGCAACTACCACTAGTTTGCAATATTGAATAGCATTTTTTATTTGTTTTTCAAACAGGCTCCTTATTTTCAAGTCAGCACTGACAAGGTGAGGTCTCACAAATATATTCGAACCATAATCCTATTCGAATATTTTACAATGATATCAGTCTAAACCCTCCATGCCCCTTTTCTCTTCTGTTTTCACAGACTGCATCAATACATTGATACAGGTAACCTTATGCTTCACGCAAGGCGCTCGCACACGCCCTTGGTTTTATACAACCCATATGCTTAAACCCTGTTCTCTCTGCTATTTAGATTCACACCATTCACCTAAAGTCGAGTGTCATTCCATATATCCTACTCAGCCTGCGGTAAGATTAACACATCATTCATACATCCTGTTCTACTAACGATAGTGCATCAACAGTAAAAGGTTCCTTACTCTTACTTTTCCTTTCTCCTTCCTTTTTCTCCTTTTTTCACACACAGACCCCTGACGAAGGGGCTTCGCGCCCCGAAATGCATTGGGTGAACGCTGAATGTATTGATACTCTGATGTTTATTATTTAATGATTGAAATCGACAATGTATTTGTTGGTAAATGAATATGCGTCAGAACAAATGTAATATGAAAATGAATGTTATGTTGACCTAAGCTAATTTACTGAAGATAATTTAATAAATGTATTAACGTCTAAAATTCAATTCAAGTAGTGCGTACTGGTGTCCTGGTTCTCAACCAGGCCTAATTTACTTCTGACTTCATAGTTTGCAGGCTACATACACAGCACACATACCGGATTAACGCTCCAACACGCTTAGTAAATAGAGTGCAGTCACCCTTCCAAATTCACTTATTCGTAACATCCCACCTAGGCACTGCTGAGGCCTTACCCAACCGAGCTATACCTAGCCAGCCATCAGTTGCTACACACTCGTGCAGTGATAAACACGGCACCACTGGACCATGAGCTCACCTTCTTTTTGGCACCCATCGTCATGAGAACTCGAAGGAGAGGTGGGGGAATAAGGGACAGATCGGGTTTCTACAATTCCACGCAGCATTTTGGAGAAGACTGAAATTAATGGACATCTGTGTATCCAAAGACACACGCACTCACCCCCCAGAAAGAAAGCACGGAGGAATTGCTGCGATTTATGAATGGGTCCCTCATGAGCTGCAGCACAGCGAACCCCTCATTTTGGCAAATGGCCTTTATAAACCAAAAAACGACAGGAACAAACAAACTGTAAATGATACAACATGCTTGTGTAACCCCTAGGGTGACCAACTGGGATTGGTGCAAATTCAGGACGGTGAGTGTAAAAATTCAGGACAAAGGGTCAAAATTCAGGACACAAATTCAGGACAGGAGGTCAAAATTCAGGACAAAACTTCAGGACAATTGGATACGTTTTACAGACACATCAGAGGTCGTGCAATTGTATATAAGTAAGCCCAGCCATATCTAGATATATTGAGCCATTTGCAAACCTATCCATCATGTATCCTTCCATCTTTCATTTCACTCATCCATCCCTTCATCCATCCTTTCACTCATCCATCCATTATCTATCCATCCGCCCTTTTACCCTATCCATCTGTACACTCAGCCATTCACTCTTCTACCCATCCATCCATTCACTCATCCATCCAGCGATTTACCCTTTCACCTTTCCAGCCATCCTTTCACCTACTCATCCATCCACCCAGTTACTGATCCTTCCACCCATCCACCCTTTCAGTCATCCATCATCCTCCCTTTCTCTCTCCATCGACTTTCACTTAGCAATCCTTCCTTCCATCCATCCATCCATCCACCCACCCTTCCTTCCATCCATTCATCCATCCACCCACCCACCCACCCACCCACCCATCTACTCATCCGCTCATGAATCCATCGACCCTATCACTCATTCATCCTTTCTCTCATCCATTTATCTTTTCACTCCTTCACTGGTCTATTCATCATTTTGTCCATCTACCTTCCCTTTCACTCACTCATCCATCCTTACATCCACCCTTTCACTCATCCGTCCATCCATTCGCCCTTGCACTTATCAATTCATCAATCCATCCATCATTTCACTCATCCATCCACCCACTCACTCATCATCCACCTTTTCACTCATCCAACCTTTCACTCATCCATCCACCCTTTTACCCATCCAGCTACCCTTCCACCCATACATCCAGCTATTTCCGTCTTCTCTCTTCCATCCTTCCATTCACTCATCAATCCATCCATCCCCTCCCATTATCCATCTATTCAATCTTTCATTCATCCATTCACCCTTTCACTAATTCATCCAGCCATCCCTTCACTTACTCACTCGCCCACCTTTTCATATTAATTGTGAGCCGAGCCTTTTTGAAAAGAGGCCCATCAAGAACTTCACCCTCGCTGCAGGAGCCATTCCAGGACTGGGACAGAAGCCACCCAGGGCAGAGACAGGATCCACCACAGGAGGGGACGGGAGACATCACAGGCGGGGGGGGGGGGGGGGCAGGAGCCACCACATGGGGGGACAAGAGCCATCACTGGAGGGGTTACAGGATCCACCAGGGTGGACACAGGGGTGGGTATGCAATATTTTAGTATCATCTTGGTCTCTTCCAGGGTGGGGGGGGGGGGGAGCTCCTTACCCCCTCCTGGATAAGACAATGAGAAGACAGGCTCTGTTTCCAAAATGTTAGTTTTGCCCCCCTCCCACCACACTGATGTACAGTACTGAAAGGAGATACTCCAAGAGAACTGATTTAACTGATTGTCCTCCATACTTTGTTAATCAGTGCGAGTGTGATTGTGCCATTTCTCTATTTTATTACAATGTAGACTGCATGTTTGAAGAATCGAGGTTTGTTTACAATTTAGTGACAGTAATTAAGCTCTGTGAAGTTAACCACATGCTGCCTTGGTGTAATCAGGGCCGGTTCTAGGATATTTGGAACCCTGGGCAGAAAGGGAATGTCTCAAACCAATTGAAGATAGAAGACGCATTCAGTGCTGTTTGCATCTGAATAGATGCCCCTGCTCCGAAGCTGCCTCCCCTCCCTCTGTCACATTCAGCACCTCTTAACAGCTCATGAAGGGCTGGAGGTGTGAGGGTTGCCACCCCGCTGTGCCTCGCCAATGCTGATGGTATCTGACCTTTTGTACTGCCTCCGAGTCTGTTACACCCGACCTCAGCAGCATCGCAGCATCGTAGTCAAGAAGGGAGGTTGGGGCCAGCTGTGCCGGTTGTGAGACCAGTTAAAATTACGGACAAATGGCGTCCGTTAAACAATCCTTCACGGACAACGGACAGACGGCCGAAATTACGGACTGTCCATGAAATTTACGGACGGTTGGTCACCCTAGTAACCCCGCGATTGTTCCTGGGACTCGGATGAAGCACGGAGGGCTGAATTAAGAGAGATGCCGAAAAAATGTACGTTGCAACAACAGTCTAGCAGCGAGAATCACGGCACCCGCGGCCCATGAGCTCACCTTTTAGCCCCATCGCCATGCTCACACCCAGTGGCTCTGTGTGACACCGACGCTGCTCCGCATAGCTCTTCTTTCCTGCGCCGCAAGCCCTGTTCCTGCTGCGGTGCCCGTTCTCCTTCCACTTGTGGCCCCATCCTGCGACGCTCCTCCAGTTGCCCCGCTCCCCAGCTCCGAAGAGGCCGTCCTGAAGCTGTAGTACCTGCAGAAGGGGAACAAAAGGAAGAAAACAAGAAGCCCGAGCGCGGGGCACAACACACTGTGTGGGAGCGTCCAGGGAACAAGAGGGTCTTCTGGGCACTCCCAACTCCTTTATTCCACAAGGACCCGGCGGGGGGCTGCTACGCCCCCCACCCAGCCCCTCCTGCGGCCCGCCCCCCTGACCCGGATATCCTACAATGGTATCCGGGTCAGGGAGGGCACCAACCAATCGGTGGTGGGGCGCGCCCGGAAGGGTACGCCCCACCACCGAAGGGCACGAGGGAGGGGGCGGTCGCCACGCCGCCATGCGGGCGGGGGGGCCAAGAGTCCCCCCCCTTTTCAAATGCTGCGCATTATGGGTGGCGCAAGCATAAACGTGCGAGCCGTATGTTTCCTGGCGCATCTCTGCCGATTTGCAGAGATGCGTCAGGCAACATAAATCTGCCCCCAAGTGCCTTGAACAGTACATGGGAGAGTTGAAACATTGGTAGTGGTTTAAGTGAGATTTAAAAAATATTGAATAATTTAAGTTTCAGATTAGGATCAGGACGGTTTATTTTAGAAAACTGATTACACATTGGCTCATATTTTTTTAATGGCCGATATATGTCTGAAGTTCTCATTTTCCATTTTAACGTCTGAGTTTGAAAGCGTAGCTGACATATCTATTGTCTTTAACATATGCAGGGGTCGAGTACGAGTGCCCCAGTGTTGGTGGATTATATGTCTCACCTGACAAATAATGATACGTTGGTATCGTTATTTATTGGATGCAATAAATAACACCCAAAATACTTTTTCCCACAATAATGTAGGCCTAGGTACGCAGAGTTTTTCTACGCAGAACTCCGTGAAGTTACCAAAATAACTCAGCGAAGTTCCATGAGTGGAGGAGTGCAGTGCGAACTGCAGTTTGTGCTGGTATTCCTGCTGCTCAGGTAGAAATTCTACCTGAACGGCAGCTTGCACTCGCGAACTTACCGTTCGCGATTGAGAGTGGGGGAAAAACTCAGCTGCACAGCACAAAGCGGAGTTTTCTGCACTACGCAAGCTCCGTGGAGTGTGGAGTGCAGAAAACTCCACGAACGGAGTGAAGTTCACCGCCCAGGCTTACAATATTGTTTGTTTAAAATAAAAATACATATTTATGGTTAAATGATATGTAAACCAATCAACAAATATTTTAGGGATTTTTGCTCTCTAATAACTCTCCACCTAATTGATGTTTCACCACAAAACTTTCCAGACCTAAAGCATATTCTAGGTTTTAAGATGAAGTACTTTTTTGTGGTGCATTATTAAGGAAGTGCAAAGATAAAGGAGGTGGGGGGAAAAACACGTTTTACCACCAATGCATTTTCCGTAGACTATTGTATTTGATGTAGTGCAAAAACGGCTGAAATAATTTAAATTCAATTTGGCATGATTATACATATTATAAAATATGGTATGCAGATGATCCTCTTAGGGTACTGCAGGTATGTAGGGTGAGTTAGAGTTAGAGTTAGTATTATTTATTTATTTTATTTTGTTTATTTATAGAGCGCTACACTCACCCTGAGGGATATCAAGGCGCTAAAGCAATGTCCTGGTAAGTCTACAAGACTATGGGATTGATTAGGATCGCGTTTTTCCCGCATCCTCCGGGCCGGCGGAAGCCACCGCCGGCCTGGAGGATGCGGGAAAACCGCTGCGGAGGCACAGAAGACCCACCGCCAAATTAGGATGGCGGTGGGTCTAAAAATCCGTCCGCTGCTTTTCCGCCGCAGTCGCCTTCCGACCGCGGCGGAAAAGCTCTAACATGGCTGGCGGTGTCTGTCAGACACCGCCAGCCATATTAGGATAGCGGAAAACATATGCTTTTCCACAGCGGCTTTTCCGCCGTGGAAAAGCATACAGAGATTGCCTTCGGATGCCCGTTGCGGGCCCCCTTGGCGACAGGGGGGTGGGGGCTGCATTTGCATGGACAAAGCGGCGGACACCGCGCGGTGCCTGCTGCTTTGTGCACGCAAATGCCGTGCATGCTCTTTTGTTTTAACATTGCGGCGGGTGCAGCTTGAAGCTGCACCCGCCGAAATGTTAAAGATTGAGGATGTGACTGCCACCCTGGCAGTCACATCCTAATCTGCACGGAGGGACCTCCGCAGCCCCTGCGGATGGTCCCTCCTACTCTAAGGTGGCGGACAGACTCAGGTCCGTCCGCCATCATAATCGGCCCCCAAATCTTAATATTTAGGGAATATGTACCAAATCTGGTCAGACAGGCTGACCGAAATATGTGGAATGGTATTACCACCTTTAACAGGTACAGTTGCTTAGATGCTGTTGACTGACTTGAGACTATGCCAAACTGTATCCCCAAGCTATACGACACCCACTGTACACTTGGCGATGGGAATACTTATCCCAGAGCTAATAAAAGCAAGATATCACATAGCAAGGGAGTGGGAGTCAAGATTAGCAGCAGAATCTGGGACCATCAGAATAAGGTAAGGTCTTCAGTAGCTAACAAATTATGCCATGACCTGGATGAGGGTTGTCTTGATGAGGGAATTAACATTGTAGTAAGAGCTGTGATCACCGAGGCAGAGAATCAAACCACTGACTTACAGCTAGGTAGTGTAAATCATCAGTCGGTACTAGTGCCGCCCATTGATGACTGCACCTGTTCTAGTAGTGGGCTAACCCCACAGCTGCTTATTCTGTCATGGAACATTGCTGGTGTCGGTAAAAACCTGAAAGACCCAGAATGGGCTGATTATGTTGACTCCAGTGACCTTTGTTTATTGCAAGAAACATGGGCAATGGATATTCCGCACAGGATCGGATACAAAACCTTTGGTATTGAGGCAGTCCGGTCCGACAGGGGGAGGCCGTCAGGGGGATTGATCATATGGCTCAAAGTTACCCTGACAATAAGGGTCGAAACCATGGACACAGGAACCCATGATATTCTGGCTTTAAAACTTGTAACCTCAAAGGGGAATGAATGTTACATTGTCAATGTCTATAATAGACCCCTTGGCCATTCCAAGGTCTCACCCACTCTGGAAACACTAGATCTCTTTCTGAAAAAGGTGGTTGGTGATGTTCCCGTAATCTTGGGAGGCGACTTAAATTGCAATTTTGAACCGGTTCTTGGGATCATTGATGTCTTTGAGGATGAAGATCAAGCGTATAAAATCCCCCAGCTTGAGACTTCAAACTGCGTTAAATGCTCTACTCTGGCCGTCCAACTATTAAGGCTAACTGCAGATCATGGTCTCAGAGCATGCAATGGCCGCCTCCCTTCCGACTTGACAAAACAACCAACTTTTGCGAAATCCAATAGTAACCTAGACTTCATACTTGTTTCACTAAGCATTTGGCATTACTTGGTTGACTTAAAAGTGGCAAGTAGGGAGGAAAGTGATCACTATCCCCTAGAACTTTATATCGATGCGCAAATGTTTAGTGACATTCCTGCCAATCCAGCCACTACATCAACTGAGATTGCTACTGGTAAATTGTGTGAGCAGGTACACATAAATAACAATAGACGTGCACTAAAATGGCCCTATATTTTGTCTGATGGTAAGGCCTTAGCATTGGTATATTCGCTCTTTGGGACAATGTTTGGACCTATAGCTGGACAACCTTTTTTACCTGACCATTTTGATCACTTCGTCGAACTACACAATGTTTTTTTCAATGAACTAAAAACTTGTTTGTCAAAAATGCCTAGGAAAAAGCAACAAAATGTACGAGTAGGATGCCATGGAAAACTATGGTATGATCAATCATGTAGGTTGGCCAAGAGACACCTTTTGCTGGCTATCAAAAGCAAATCAAAGGAAGGAGTCAAATCTGCAAGGGAGGAATACAAGCGCGCCCAAAAAACAGCAAGGAAACTATGGGAAGAATCGATCTGGGCTGAAATGTTAGCTGCTGCAAAATCAAATGACAATGTTGGCTTTTGGAGGTTGGTCGCAAATGAGGGGCATGCAGGCAGAGCTGTGAAGGACACGTTTCTAGATGAAATGACATGGGTGACTCACTTCACATCTCTTTATAAACAATACGATGGTGGTGTCGATGAGATACCATGGTTCCATCCTCCTATTGAATGCCTTGACTTTACACTGGAGGAAACAAAAAGGGCAATTAATGAACTAAAAAACAGTAAAGCTCCTGGCCCTGATAAAATACCGGGCGATCTATATAAACATGACATTGAAGTATGGGCTCCTTATATAAATCGCTTTTTTAATGTTTTGTCTAAAAGTTGTCAATTTCCAGATAGCTGGCGTGCAGCAGAAGTTGTTCTAATTTTCAAAAAGGGGAATAGATCGGTACCTTCAAACTACAGACCAATTAGTTTAATGGACACCCTGCAAAAACTCCATGCCAAACACTTATTATTTCGGATCAATGATTGGCTGGAGGAATCAACAATACTCTCTAAATTCCAAGCAGGCTTTAGGAGCAAGACCAGTACCATAGATCAGATCTTCAGATTCTGTTGTATAATTTGGAAGTATGTGCACATTAGGAAAGGTCATCTGTATGTAGCTTTCGTAGATCTGAGAGCGGCATTTGACCTTGTCCCCCGCAACCTGCTCTGGAGGTCTTTAAGTGAAGCTGGTCTGCCAGGGTGTCTTTTGGTTCAAATAATCGAGTTGCATGCTAGAAACCACGCTAACATCAGGTGGGGTCCAAATGGTGAACTGACGCGTAACATTCCCATTGAGCGTGGGGTTCGGCAAGGATGCGTCTTGGCCCCCACCTTATTTTCTTTGTTTGTCAATGATGTTCCTGATTATTTGAATGGTTGTATTAATGATTCCCCACAGCTTAATGGAGAGAGGGTGCCTGCGTTGGTCTTCGCGGATGATACCATTCTAATATCCCAAACCAAGAAGGGCCTCCAGGCACTCTTAAGCTCCTTCAGCTGCTACTGTGTGACCAAGGGATTAGAAATAAACGTTGATAAAACTAAATGTATGGCACTGAATCCCAGCAAACCGGACAGAGGGATCCTGACTTTGAATGGCCAGACATTAGGAACCGTGGAAAACTTTTCCTATCTGGGAGTAGTACTTGATTCAAAATTAAGTTGGAAGGCTCAAATCGAGAAAAGTAAGGTGTCATATGCTCACAACGTCAAACCAATCATTAGCAGACTGAATGCTAGTACAAGCAAGAGTGTAACCCCTGTTCTTGAACTTTTTAAATTTAAAATTCAATCTGCCGTCTTGTACGGGGCGGAGATATGGGGACCTTGGGCCAGGGATAGCTTCCAGGGCCTCGACAATAAATTCATGAGAGCTATTGTAAGGGTCCCGAACAGTACATCTTTAACTCCCCTCCAGCTTGATTTGAATTTTAAAAGAACCGATTACTTTGTTATCATAAGACCATTAATGTTTTGGATTAGGATATGGTCTACCCCAGAATTGCTTGAATATAGAAACGGCCTTCGAGAACTACTGAATCTTGACTCTTTCAATTCTATCCAATGGCTTGTGCATATCAAAAAATGGTTCTCACTTCTGGGCCTGTACTCGCTGTGGGAGAATCCTGATAATCTACCGGCTTTTGCAAAATCCATAGTTAAACGAGCCTTTTGGTCCTATATGACTAATAAGCTTGTACATGAAAGTAGAACTGGGTCCTTAATTTAATATTTTTTATCCTTTAAAGACGAACCCCGCTTTGAATCCTTTTTGGATGAAATAGAGCCACCTATTGCGAAGTCCCTTTTTTTGAAATTCAGATATGGGATCCTTATGTTGAACTCCAATATAGAACGCTGGTCAAAGAAAAAGTTGGGATGTCTGTATGGCAAAAGTGGGATGTGTTCGATGTGCTTAAATTCCTGTACGGAGAATGAGGTCCACATGTTGTTTATATGCAAAGCGTATTCGAAGGCTCGAAAGAGATGGTTAAAACCCATGTGCACTCTCCTAGGAACTAGATCTTGTTCTACAGCATACAGGATTATAAAAACTAATACAGCCCAGTTAATCGTATTCAGTATAAGTAGGTTCCTCTATTCTGTGTATATTGTTCGCAGGAAACTTGGTCAGATACTCTGAGTAGGACCTCTGTATAAGCTTAAAAATCCAGCTGTTAAATGAAATGTGTTTAAATGAGGAGGCTGAAAATTAATTTTGTACTGTATTTTAAAAAACTGAATGTTTTAAAGTATTGGTGTATGTATTTTGCTATGATCCTCTGTTTTATTATGTATATATATATGTGTATTTTATGGCCAAACTGGCCGAAATAAAGAAATAATAATTTAGGGAATAGATGTATTTTTAATTTTTTCCGGAACAGAATTTAATTAGAGGTAAGTCGTAGATCCATGGGGTAGCTCATTTTACTTCTTAGCTGCTAAATAGGAGAATGATCATCCCCCTTTCCTCACTTTCTTAATTCACCTTGTTCTGGCTGAGGCTAATTGAAGTGAACGCAAACTCATTGTGGAAACATAGAACTCAATTTTTTCCTGAAGTATTCTAGGGCCTGTTCTGTGCAAAGCCTTATGAGTGTAACTAAGTAGTTTAAATGCTGCTCTTTGGCGCACAGGCAACCAATGCAGTTTCTTCAAGCACATTGAAGCAGAGTCGAGCTTACGCTTATTGCAGACAAGTTTAGCAGCAGCGTTCTGCAGCACCTGTAATCGTGTAAATAGGTGCTCATTCCTACCTACAAATAGTGCATTCCCTAGTCCAACAGACTAACCAGCAGGGCTTGCATGACAGATCTTCTGCAGTCCAATGGTATCCAGGAGAAAAGTCTGGCCAGAAGTTTCAGGATAGCAAAACCTTTCCCACAAAGGGACCGCACATGTTCCTTCATAGTCAGGGCCTCATCAATAATGATGCCTAGATTTTTAGCATGTTGTTTTGGAATTGGCGCATTACCAAGAGTGCGTGGCCATCAGGTAGCGTCCCACACTAGTTTGGCACCACCAAACAATACGATTTCGGATTTTCCTGCATTCAGCTTTAAGCAGTGCATGTGCATCCATTGGGCCATTTCTGAAAGACAATTATGCAGCTTTGATTTAGTAATCTCTGTTTTTTTATCCAAGGCCAACATCTGTTGCGTGTCATCCGCATAGAAGCAAATACCAATGCCCCACTTCCTACCAATTTTAGTCAGTGATGAAATATAGACATTAAATAGGGTGGGGCTTAGTGAGGCTCCCTGCGGGACACCTCAGCGGATGGGGCTAGGTTTGGCTTGAAATTGACTGTGATGTACTGATTGTGTCTGGTTACTTAAAAATGAACGTAACCAGCTCAATTCATTGGAATAAATTCCTTTTTCATAGAGAATTTCCATCAGACTGTCATGAGAGACCATGTCAGAAGCTGCCGACAGGTCCAACAATATCAGAGCAACTGCCCCTCCTAGGTCAGTGCATAGTCTAACATTGTACGACACTGCCAGCAGTATTGCCTCTGTACTATTGTTTGCTCTAAATACTGTCTGAGATGGATCAAGACGATTATTTGTTTCTAAAAACTCTGACAATTGCCTATTTAAAAACTTCTCCAAGACCTTGGAAAGGTAGGGGAGTTGGGATTTGGGACGATAGTTTTCGGGATAGAGGACATCCGTTCCCGCTTTTTTAAAAGGGGGATTACTGAGGCATGTTTCCATATATCGGGAAAAATTGCAGTTTTTCAGGAATTGTTAAACATCTGAGTGATCAATGGACAGAGAGTAGAGGCAAACTGCGCAAAAATGAAATGAGGGCAAGGGTCTAACGGGGATCCAGATTTCACTTCGCTCATTACCTTCAAAACCTTGTTATCTGTGAGAGGTGTAAAATTGCCCATAACTGATGTGGTTCCGGGTAAGGAGTTAAAAAAAAAACTATTTATTGTATTAGCTTTTAGAGAGGAGTTAAAGGTAGTATAGATTTTCCTTATTTTATCTGTAAAGAATTTGCTTATTCTGTCTCAAGTCTCTACTGAAGGGACTATACTTTGGGACATGCTAATCTGTTTACTAAGTTCTTTGACAATTCTGAAAAGTTCTTTAGCAGAATTGCAATTCTCCTTAATACGATTTTTAGGGCATGATTATAAGATCTGAGCTCAGACTTGTATCTCAATTTAATTGATTCATTTTTTGACAGCCTCCATTGATGTTCAAATTTCTGACATTTCCTCTTGAGGCTCTTGAGTTGTGGGGTATACCATTTTTCCGTGTGAGGTCGTTGCAGAGACTTAGATTTCTGTGTAGGGGCCAGTTTATCCAAAGTTCGGTAAATCTCTGTCTCAAGATTAACTGCTTCTGTACATACTGCAGGGTAATCTGAGATTTGTATGTTAGAGCCTGAGAAATGTGCTGCAAATGCAGATTCAGTGACTAGCCTCCAGGCTCGATTTGATGTTTGGTAGATTTTCCTGGACTTAATTGGTTTAACTGGTAAGCCCACCGTAAAAGCTATAAGCGAATGGTCTGTCCAGAGTAATGGCTTGATCTCTTGAATATACATGGCTTCAATGTTGGAAAAAAGTAGGTCAACCGTATGATCGGCTATGTGGGTGGGCCCTTCTATCCACTGTTTAAGATTAAGTATCTGCATGTCGCTCTCCAATTGAGAGACGGCTGGGTTGTCTTTCTGCTCATAGTGTACAATAAAATCCCCAATTACCAAGTAGTTTTTTGTATTTTAGGCAAATTGGAAGAAGTTATGTAAATAGCCTAGTGCTAAGGTCAACTTGGTGACCTGGGGGATTATAAATTACTACTCCTGCTTAGATAATAAGACCTTCATGAAGTAATTGGAAGGGGAGTATTTCATGTTCATCGTGTGACATTACTTGTACGGTTAACCAAGTCAGATAGTCTTTGAATATGATAGCAACTCCCCCTCCCCTACGTCCAATCCTCTCTTGTTTGATAATTTTGTAATTATCAGGTAGTGCATTGGCCACATCTGGAGAGTTAATATCATTCAACCATGTTTCAGTTATAAAGACAAGATTGGGATTCTTTCATTCAGAAGGTCCCAGATATCAATGGCATACTCAGGGAAGGATCTTGCATTAAGATGAATACATGAGAGTTTTGGGTAATCCTGGATTGCCTGGCTAACTAACTGATATTGTCCCATTCTAGACCATTTACAAACGCGACAGGAAATAGGGCCATGTGTGAATCCGGGGCGGGCCAAAGCATACTGTGTATAGTTGTTTCGTAAATTAGGCGCATAAGCTAGTAGCGCATTTCGTGAATACCCAACGGTGTCATATTGAGCTGGTATGACACAGACAGGGATTCTGGCCCTGGCTGACCACAGACGGGTGGAGACGGGCACAGACGGGTGCAGACGGGCGCAGAGGGGCTTGCGTTAGGCACGCCTTTGGCACACCAGCGGCGCGCCCACTGTGTGCGTCCGCTGGCACATTGAATAAAGTAGAAAGAAGCGCAGGCTCCTGGGTCCACCCTCCCGCCCGAAGTGCACAACGATTGGTCTGCCTTCTTCCTGATCGCCCTCCACTCAATCGGCACACGGCCGTGATGGACCGGTGCTAGGAAGTCGGCAGCCAGCAATAAACACTGTAGGAAGGAGCAGCCTAATTTGTCACCTTCCAATTTAACATAAAAACATAGATCCTGAATTTTAAAATCAGTGGTGCAAATATAGCAGCAATGTGCAAATGAGCAGTTTTAAAATATTATGAATGGCAAATTATCACAGTGTCACAGCGTTCAGCAGCAGCAGCCTTACCAGTGGTATGCGTGGTATTAGTTAGTGTTATCTGGTTGGCAAGCTGAAATGAGAATGTAATGAGGTGTGCTACTTATAATAATTTGAAGGTGGTGCATAAATTGTAAATGAAAGGTAAAACAATAACTTTATCATTTTTTACGTTTGTGTAGTTTAAGTTTGGTTTGTATAGGAAATAGAAAAAGGTTTTCTAACTATAACTAAGCTTTAACCTTTAACCTCTAACTGAAAATATTATATATATATTACCTACCGGTGACTAGTTTCCATATGAAGAAAGTTTTTTCATTTGCCAATAACTTTTGCGTTGTTTGACGAATCTTCGCAAAATGTTCCAAATTAGTTTGACTCTTACTTCAGCTGCTGACCTGTAAATTTCTGGGTGATCCGTTAAGTTGGGGCCAAGAATAAAGGGTCCCTAAATGCTTTTTCTCCATCTAAATTTCCATAAGAAACTTTAGACATGGGCACTGCCCGAACTGCTGCACGGAATTACACCAAATTTGGCAGAATAGTACCTCTCGGTCCAGAAAGCAATTTGTATGTTGAATGGTGTGAATCCATTCAGTAGTTGTTGAGAAATGTAAAGATTTTTCAGATATACAACTGAGGCCACGGTGGATCCACGACCCCACCCGGTCTCATGCATGAGATCTAATTGGCTAGCAACACTTCAAACCAGGTAGTGTTGGCAGCCATTTTGTGGCTCAGTTGAACCAAGTCACAAGAAAAAACCTTAAAATAAAAGAAAAGGGGGCAGGGTAGAAACACCCTGACCCATAGGCCACAGGGACCCCAAAGACCAAAAAAAAATTTCTTTCAGTGGGAGTCGCTCGGATCCATGAATCCCACCGAAATGAAAAAAGTGCAGGCTTTCGCGCCAATTTAATTATAGGCCAGGTCCCAGGGGCATTTGGAATATGTAGGAGGGGGGCGCAAGGGCCCCTCTCCTTGGACTGTTCCAAGCTCCGGGGACCGCCACTTCCCTGGGGCGCTCCCTCCGGAGCGAACGTCGCGCTCTATAAATACCCTCACAAAATATCACAAAAAAATAATGATATGCGGGGAGCCTCGAGGCTGCCATGGGGACTATCACCTCCCTGGGGCAGAGATTAAATAAAAAAATAATTAATGTGGGGGAGGCCATAGCCCCCCCCCAGAGCTCCGGGGACTGCCACCTCCCTGAGGGCACATACATTTGTTAAAAAAGAAATGTGGGGGAGGCCCTATAGCCTCCCCTACTGCCCGGTGCACCGCCACCTACCAAGAGCAAAAAAACACAACAATGAAGGGGGTTGTTGCAGACCCCCAGCACCGGGGACCACCACCACTTCAGAGCTTATTTAACATTGGAGGGGGGCCACGTAGCCCCCCTCACGGAGCCCTATATGGCCTTGTGGATCGCCACCCATCCAAGGCTGGCTCCAGCTATGTCCCGGGATGCCCAACACCTGGGACATTGCAGTTTGCTATAGCTTTTTGGGAGCACCACTCCTGCCAAGCCATAGCGAACAGTGCTCTGCTTCCAGCAAGCAAGAGCAAAAATGCTCTTGTTTGATGAAAGCAGAACATGTCTGTTTCCCTATCCGCTGTCAAGTGAGCAGGGAAACAAACATTGCTTTGGGATCCAGGGAGCTGCGTGTTAACAACTCCCTTGATCCCAGAGCAGTGCCAGCTCCTGCAGGAGGCAGTGAGCTGACAGAGACTGTGAGGGGCCTTCAGGCTCCCACCGCAGTCCCCAAAGTAAAGGCCAGACCCTGGGGGATGGGATCCCCAGGTTAGAAGTTGGCAGCTTGGCCTCTCTACCCAAATTTAAAGAAATAGATGTAAAGGCCTGGCAGCTGGGGGTGGGTCCCTGGGGCCGAAATTGGCTGTGTGCCCCATCTAAAAATATATACCATAAAGTGCAGGTTGCAGGGGATGGGCTCCCTGGAGCCAATATTCGCCTGGAAGGGGGACCGCACAACTCCCTCCCGGTAAAAAAAAAGAATAATAATAAAAAAAGAAAGGCCAGGCCCTAGGGGATGGGCTCCCGGGGCTAAAATTGGTCTGGAAGGGGGCGGCACACAACCCCCCTCCCTATGAAAAAAAAAAAGAATAATAAAAAAGGAAAGGCCAGGCCCCAGGGGATGGGGTCCCCAGGGCTTAAGTCTGCCCGGGCCCCCTCCCTTGCTTTTTTTTTATAAAGGAGGCAGGCATTGGGGGATGGGGTCCCAGGGGCTGAAAATGACCCAGAGAAGGGGGACCAATGAAAGGCCAGGTCTCTGGGGATGAGGTGCCCAGGGCCAAAATTGGCCCGGGAGTGGGGCCACACGGTCCCCCTCGCTTTAAAAAAAAGAAGACAATAATTAAAAAAGAAAAGTCATGGCCCAGGAGGTGCGGTCCCCGGGCTTAAAATAGCCCAGGAGGGGAGTTTGAGGCCACCCTCCCTTTTTTTCTAAAGGAGCAGAACCCTAAGAATGGGGTCACGGGCCATAAATGACCCAGTGAAGGGGAGCGACATGGCCCCCCTTCCTTTATATAAAACATTTATTTATGAAAAAGTTATAGGCCGGGCCCTGGAGGATGTGGTCACGGGGCCAAAATTGGCCCAGGAGGGGGGCCGTGTGGCACCCTTCCCTTGAAAAAATATATAATAATTTAAAAACTTGACAGGCCCGGGGTATGGGGTCACTAGGGCCCAAAAGTGACCAGGGAAGAGGGGCCACAAGGCCCCCCTTCCTAAACAATAGAAGAAAAAAAGCAGCAATTCATTGGATGCCTCGTCCTCTTTCTTGACCAATCTGCAAACGCACCTTCTGGCCTGCTGCTATTTGGGGGAAAAAGTCCGCCTCACTGGTGAGGGTCCATAGGTGCCAGCATGGTCTTCTGTTATCTCCAGTAGGTAAACAACCAAAATATAGAATCCAAAATATAGAATGGACAGAATACCGACTACAAAATATAGACAGGACAGAATATCGAATTTAAAATATCGATTTTCATAATATCTAATTTTTGTTAGTGTTATGTATGTAGTATATGTGTTAAAATTATGTATTGTTTTGTAATGTATGTTTAATTTAAATTAAGTAATGATGTTATGTAATTAAATTTTTACGTGATTTTATTCCCTAGCGGGTTGTGGGTTTATACGAGAATAGGCTGGGAAGTAATTTAATTATAGTAAATTAAATATTAATTTGTATTATTATGTATTGATAATTAATTGATTGATAATTAATTTTTATTAATTGGTAATTAATTTGTATTAATTGATTCATTGATAATTATGTTAATTGTATTATTTATTTGGAGCGGGTTGTGGGTTTATAGGGGAATAGGATGTGAAGTAATTTTATTGTAATAAAGTAAATATATACTTTTATTTATATGTATTGATAATTAATTGATAATTATTTATTAATTGGTACTTCATTTTTATTAATTGGTAATCATTTTTTTTAATTGGTAATATATTTTTATTAATTGCTATTTTTTTTAAATTAATTTGGTGTTGGTATTGATAATTAATTTACATTTATTTTTATATTAAATCATTACTTTCCCTACTGTTGCACTTAATGGAGTGGGAATAGTAATTTTTACCCCTACGCTATCCAACGTTTTCCTAACTGTTGCACTCACTGGAGTGGAAATAATAATTTTTACCCCTAAGCTATCCAACGCTTTCCCTACTGTTGCACTCACTGGAGTGGGAATAGTAATTTTTACCCCTACGCTATCCAACGCTTCCCCTACTGTTGCACTCTTTGGAGTGGGAATAGTCATTTTTAACACCCCCCCGCTATCTAATGCTTTCCCTACTATTGCACTCTTTGGAGTGGGAATAGTACTTTTTACCCTCTCACTATCCAACAAATTCTCTACTTTGTTTTACATTACATTTATTATTTTCACATTTTAAGCTTTTTTACATTATTTTAAGTATGTTTTATGTAAATGTTTTTAATATTTAATTCATTTTATATTATTTTTAATACATTTAAAAAATTCTATATTTTAGTTAAATATATTTTACCATTCTATATTTTGGATTCTATATTTTAGTACTTACCTGTTTGTAGATAGGGATTCTATATTCTGCACTTCGATATTTTGGAGTCGATATTTTGGACATTATATATCATATCTCTCGTTATTGAGTCACTGAACTCTCCAGTAAGCCCCACACATTGGGATTGCTGAGAGGTAGTTGGAGGTCATGCCCTCTTTCTCCACCACTCTTTAAAGACGCCTCTCGGTGCACTACAGGTGTGGGGGTGAGGTCCCCTTGCCTCATGAGGGACTCAGGACTAAAGTTGACTTCTTTCCCCAGCCAGGTGTGCACCAGGTGGCACAGTTGCAGAGTGGTGGAGAAAGCGGGAGTGGCCTCTGACATCTCAGCAATCCAGCTATGTGGTTTGCACTGGAGGAAACAGGAGGGCCCCTAAAGAACCCTCAAGAGCCAAGGGAACTTCTAGCACCAAATAGTAGGAGAGCACCAGGAGGTGCTTTTGCAGAGTGATGGAGAAACGGGGTTGTGGCCACTGAAAACTTCTTAGCCAATTCACTGTGTGGGACTTGCAGAAGTTCACAGAAGGGGTAGTTGGTGCCCGAAGACCCTCAGTAGCCAAACAGACTTCATCCCCCTACTAGTAGTGCTCATTTGCAGATTGGTGGAGAAAAGGGGCATGGTGCCCTACCAGGTCTCAGCAATCCCGCTGTGTGGGACTTACTGGAGGTAACAGGAGGGGTAGTTGGCCCCCAAGGATGTCCTTAGCGGCCAACTAACCCTCCTGTTATCACCAGTAAGTGCCACACAGCTGGATTGCTAAGAGGTCTTCGGAGGCCACACCCCTTTCTCTACTACACTGCAAATGAAGTCCACTTTAGCCCTGAGGCATGTAAACAAAAAATAATGGACATAAAATTTTTGTCTAAATCATCGACATAAATAGCAGTTTACACTTTTTTTCACATTTACCACTAAAACAGTAATCAGAAATTATACATCATCTTACATTAATTCTAGTGATGAATATAAATTCATTTATACTATCTTACTGGAAAGATCAGGATAATGATTTCATCTCAAAGGAGCACTAATGTAAAAAAATCTCAAACACACCTAATAACTAGCAGCGTAAAAAAGTTGCCTTATCATATTTCAGTACCACACATGTGTACTGCATAGTTTATCAAACATATGCACATCACCACAGGCTCACAATTATATACTAGTTTGTATAACCGATGCTTCCAACTGTATAACTCAGTGGCAGTAACAGATACTCTGCAAACCATAGTGTGATACATAAATCAATCATAAACTTAAAAGAGAACACCCCGGTAGTGTCAGTAATAGTTTACTATACATAATTATAATTATACCCCATTAGACCTAAATGTGATCATTGCATTTCCACATGGATTAAATAAGTCCGTATTGATACGGTGAAAAATGAATCATATTAAATGAGAATTGGAATTTAAATCAATCAGTATAGATATTATGGTAAGTGTCTTAAAGTATGATGCTTATTACATCTTCCAATACATGGACTAAGGGCCTAAGTGGTGAAAGTGTAAGTCTGTACCAGTACCTATAGTGAGTTTAAGCACATATATATGTGAAAGTTAAATGTGTATTAAAATCAACCTTATTAGAAGCCTGATGAAAAGAATGACTGACGTAGGATATAGGAGAATCATGCCCGATCTCATTCCATGGACCTAAATGCCAATAATACACATCTGTCCTATCTATCCAATGTTTACCACTAGCTCCTTGTCCCTATTTAAACCCTAGGGACGTTTGCTATTCAGCTGTAGTATGTAAATGGATTCTAAGATCCTAAGTTGATTTTCCCAATCTCCTCCTCATATAGGATTACTGTCATGTTTTGGAACAATGAGCTTTCACTTTCTTTGTCTAATGACACGTGGAAAGATATTTGGCTTAGTAGTATATCTGGTTGCTTACGTTTGTAGTGTGGTTCCTATATTCCCAATAGGCTCTGCGCATTGGAATAATATAAACAGTAGTGTAGACGTAGGACTAAGGTCGACTAGGCATTTACTGACTATATTAGACTTAATTAGTTTTGACAGCTAGCTCGGAGGTCACTAGAAACTTTCTCGAATGTTCAGCAAAGAATTAACTCTCCGGATTTAGACAAGAAGGGATTAGCTTCTGACAACCATATAAACATGACAACTTTGCTCCCTCAGAATAGAGTGTATCTCTAGAGTCGTGTGAAAACAATAGGCAGCTATTTCGCTCAGTCAACCGTGCATACTTAGTTTCACCAGAGTGCAGAGAAAAAGAGAGACGGGCGTTTTCAATAAAAGGTGTTATTTTATTGAGCAGTCTTCTTTCTCATGCAAGAGAAATGAATTGCCACAATTGCAATGCTTATCATGAAGTAAAGTGCTTACAGTAAAATTAGTATTATGAAATAATACTGTAAAAGCATAGATATGGTTTCTTAGCCATATGATACTTTAAAGTAGATAAAATATATACATACATAAAAACATTGACTAATGTACTCAACTGATCCTTCTAACTATGCCTACCCCGGTGTACCTGACCTAAGCCTAATACTTGGGAAGGAGTAAGTAAGTAGCCGTTTAAATTAAGTTGATTAAGTAGGTTTTTTGCCAAGGATCTGAATCAAGAATTCTCTTAAGGGTTTAGTCAGCTCCGTACCTTGGTAATAGAATGTGGGAGGTCTGGTATCTCTTTCTTCAGGACTCGATCTCCCAGCAACCCGCAAGGGTGACCCGGGAATACCGGAGCTGGATTTTCTTGGCGTGAGAAAAAGTAGCTTCTCCAGCGCATCAAAGGGGAGGGGCGGCTTCCGTGCTCTCTTTCATCAGCTGGGCTCTCGGGCAAGTAGATAGCCACTCTGCTCCAAACCACCGTGTGTTTGCTTAAGGCAACTGTTGGTATATTTATACCTGAAAGGTGCCGAGTTTGACGTAAGGTTGGACATAAGACGTCACTAAGAACTAACAGTTTTTTCTGGACTCCAGGAGTTCTTGTTCAAATCAAAACAAACGCTGGGGGGGGATTTCCCAGGCTGCTGGAGGCTTGGTTTGTTTAAAGAACGCGTTGTGCTTTCTAGGAGTCGATGGGAGTAGCCGTGCTGAACTTTGGACTGCATGGGCTATTACTGAATATGGATTTGATTCCTATGCCTTTATAAGGATATTATTAATTATAACCACATAAGGGCATGAATCGGGAATATCGAATTAGGGTCCTAGATAGAAATACAACACCTGTTTCACTCTACCAAACCAGTTCTTATATTCTATTCAATCGTTTATGGACTCCATTACCTTTATTTCAAGCTAAACGTCTGCCCTTTGCAGACTGTTGGCATTGTAAACTACAACCAGGTGCATTACAACATATGCTTTTAGATTATCATTTAATTTTTAAATTTTGGTCTGAAGTGTGGGATATTATAAAAACGGTTTTACAAATTCATATAGATGTTTCCTACCAAAAACGAATATGTAAATCTATTATTTTATCACACAACTTAAATGACTTGGAAGGTAAACTATTTAATTTCCTAATTTCAGCAGCATTGAAATCCATCACTTTTTGTTGGAAAGATGTTTATATATTATCTGTTAATGCTTGGTGGTCTTGGGTTATTTTTACAAGAAGAGGTGCTCAGTTATCCATGAATGGGATTATTCATAATTCTTCTCTTATCAAACTTTTTGGTTACCTGTTGATGTATATTTATCCTCTTAATGTTGTATGTTTTTAACTTAACTTTTGATTTTATGTCAATTAGACTAATTTTGTTATAAGATACAGTAGCTCTATTTAAATCTTTTGCATTAGTGGTTTTATTTGTCCCCTCCTTCCTTCCCCCCCTTTTATGTTTCTTTTGAATATGTAATATCTTATTACCTATTGCAACTTTTTAATGACTTTGGTAAATTTATGAATTGTTGATTAGGTATTTTCGCTAAATAATACTATTTTTATGTATTGTCTTTGTTAGTTGTCTATAAACAAAACTCAATAAAATATTTTGAACTTTAAAAAAAGTGATCAAATAAACCCAGATCAGTAACTGGGGGTGAATGTTTGCTTTACTCTGCATTCCGTCCATCATCTGACATCTTTGTTTTTTTACATCCTTGAATAGAGTCTGTACCCATATCTGAAATGTAATTTATGTATCAAGTGCAGATGAACAGGCTTTACTCAAGTTCAAGTTCTAGAAAACATTATTCGGTTTATAGTTCAAACCATAAAAGTTGCACAACATAAAAACGATATGAGAGACAGTACATATGCTGAGATGACAGCCAGAACAGCAGTAATGGTTAATAAATAGCTAAAAGAGCTGAGGAAAAGACACTTTACAAATCTATATGATTCCTAGAGTTAACAGTAGCTTTCCCACTATAAAAAATAAGCTATCCTCTTTCAATAGTTGCAGATACACCAATGCAGGACGATCCTGTCTAAAATTCATTCTTTTTAAAATTGGAACCAGATAGCTTTTACGAGGAAAATCATAAAATTTACATAAAAACATAAAATTCAGCGTATCCTGTGGAGGCTGTCCATCGCAGCCGCAGGGACCTGCCACATTGCCTCTAGTAAAACCTTTGCGTCTGGCAAGCAAGAGGTGAAAACGGATCAGCCAAAACCGAGTTAATACAAATTTCTCTTGTGTGGACAGAGACCCCATAAGGTATGGCTCTACCCCAGGGGTTGTTTTAAGTATTATATGCGTCCATACACTAGGTTTCTGTACCTCCTTAGCTTCCCTTTCCATCTTCGTTTCGGACAGGAAAGCTGCCTTTGTTGCCTCCACATCCCTCTTGGTGATACCTTCGGGATTGGAGAATAGGCCCCCCCGCCCTAGCCTATTAAAACCTTTCTTAACACAACTCAGCCATTGAATACGAGCCGATTTGTTAAGAGACATGCAATCTTTATTAATCAGGTGGGTGAGAGGGAGGTCTATATTCAACCAACATTTTAACCAGCAAATCAAAGGTTGCAGATAGAGTACATCATTTACATAAGGGACCCCCAGCTGCTCATGGACCACTAGGTTAGATGTGCCCCGTGGAACACATAATAAGCGTTTCAGAAAATGGTTTTCCACTACTTGGAGGGTATCACCAGCCTTATATCCCCATATTTCCCTGCCATGCGAAGCTATGGCCAGGCTTTTGAGATTGCTGAATTCACCCTGACCAGGTCCCATTTTTTCTGTAATAAAGGGCCCCAATTAAGCTTGTCAACAAAGAGGACCCCTAAATAAGAAAACATGTTTGTACGGGGAATCTTAGAATCTCCCACTCTGAATTCGAAATTCCTCTTACCGGTATACCCCACTTGCATGACATAAGATTTGGAATTATTAATTGCTAAATCCCTATCTGACATAAATCCAGAGAAGGTGGATAAAAGCGTTTGTAACCCCTTTTCAGTCCTGGATATAAGAACAGCATTGTCCGTATACAGCAGGCCAGGGATCCCACACCATCCTACACTGGGGTAATCAACCCCTGTTGCCCTTAATACGTTATCCAGTTCATTGATATAAAAAATTAAATAGAAAAGGGGCAAAAATACAGCCTTGCCAGACACCCTTTTTAATGTTAAAATCCCTCGTAACACGCAAATCCTGTCAGAACCTGACATTGGCTTTAGTGGACTTGTGCAGGTCCTTTAAAAAAATTAACAACACTGTTCTCCACTCCCATTGCCCTCATCGACTGCCAGAGCTTATTCCTGTTAATGCAATCAAATGCCGATGACAGGTCCATGAAGGCAAGGTGAATGGTCCCAGAGGGAGCTACAGTATATTTGCTCAGAATCAGAAATAAATTAAGACACTGAGCAACAGTTGACCGTCCCCTTCGAAATCTATACTGAGCTTCTGACAAAATATTGTTATCCTCTGCCCAGGATGATAATCTCTGAAAGAGGAACCTACCCCCCACTTTTACCCCTGAATCTATAAGTGAAATGGGTCTGTAACAATGGGTACTGCTTCTATCACCTTTTTTAAAAACAAGAACTATGGTAGAGGTTGACCACAACTGAGGACAGCCATACTGTGCTGCCGCGTTAAAAACTGACTCCAGTATCGGGGCCCAGAAGGAGGGGTCTGACTTAAAAAGATCTGGGTGCATCCCGTCAGGGCCAGGTGCTTTACCAACTGTTAATCCTGTTTTACCTCTCATGATTTCACCCCTCTCAAATCTTATTACTGCCTCCTGAGTGTCACGAGACTCCCGGTAACTGTGCTCAGGCAGACAATCAAACATGGTTTCAAAGTGTAGTGCCCACTCCTCCACAGTTATGTGGGTTTCAAGGCCCCCCCCGCTTTCTGGTTAAACAAAGGTCTATTCACAATGCCCCGTGTACTTCGAGCTATTTCTGAGGGTGCTAGAAGCAAGCAGCTCCCTCCATGCTTCCTCCTTTAATGCTCCCTTTCGTGCAGCAATGGCCACTTTATATTCCCTACGACAGGTTACGAGTACGACATCAGATTGAATTCTAGGTTTGATTGACAAAACATCCCTCAAACTCCTCACTGCTTTAGAGCAATGAGAGTCGAACCATCTAGGACTGCCTTTTATGCTGATGACTCATGGGATGCGGGGTGCAGGTGTGCCGGGGAGTGGCAATCTTAATAAATCTGAGTACGTTGCCACAAACTCCCAACCCCTAAAGAACCAGATCCAGCCCAATCAGTGTCCTGCCCCCGCCACCAACACTGAACCAAGGGCCGCCAATGCCATCATATCTGAATCTTCTTGGCTGATTGGCTCAGGCTCTCACAGCCGCAACACTCTTCTTCACCAGGATTGGGAAGATGTTGAGAACAACAGTCAGTGAGGTAATTAATATTATGTGATTAAATGTGACATGCAGCAGATGCGTAGACCTGGCCCTGATAAGTAAGTGCAGGTGTTAAGCACCAGAAAGCACTGGCACAAATTTAGCACTGTGTGCGACCCGCTGTCCCACTACACTATAACACTCAGACCCTTACCTTGACATTCCTTGTGTCTGTGCCATATAAATGTGTACATAGTGTATGTATGGCTTATTCATGACAGTGAGACTGTGTGGAATGTATTTATGTTTGCTAGGACCAGTGCGATCCATTTTGGATGGCCCCTTGTTTAGCAATGGACAAAGAAATGAAAGAAAGTCCTGTGAACATGTTATCTGAAGTAAAGATAAGTATCATCAATTGTGAGAAGAAATACGTATTCTAGAGAAACAAGATGGACACAGATAAATGGTTTTTATCCCAATTTAAGTGTATTGAGTCTTCCTTTTTGGAAGAAGGACATTAAAGAAAAGCAACCAGCCGACACGTGTTTCGTCAAGCGGGCACTGGACTCGTGACTCTTCAGGGCTGGGGGAGAACAAAAAACATGGTACAGTATGGAAATATACACATGACGTTTCATTTAACAAGAAGTGCGGGCGCAGAAGAACACCTCACGTGAGTGAAAACTCTAAAGTGAAAAGCAGACAAGTGGCAAAAACAAGTATTATTGACATCACATGTTGGAAAGAAAAAACTGTGGTGATAAATTTACCTAGAATCTACTACAGACATTTGTTAGGCATATGGGAAAGAGATTGATACAAATGTAAAAACTGACTGAAAATTCAAATGAACAAAACTTGAACACGATACTATTGGCGACGAGCAAGAGAAATAGTGCAGTGGTGCGTGAGTGCGGAAATGAACACGATACAAATTGGCATGCACAGATGAAAACATTATGGTCTCACTGTCAACAAACGCGGCAAAATGGAGATCGCTTAAACTTCTTGGAAAGCAACAAAATACTACTGAGTCCTATTCATTGTATAATATGGGCCAATTCACTTGCAAAAATGTGAGAACTCACGATGGTGGGATTGTGCCATGCTTAAACAATATATACGTCTGAACAGGGTCCCCAGGGGACTTCGTTCTCAAATTTTTCCTACCTTCGACGATCTTGATGATGACTTGTTAGGTAAATGGGGAGAAACACTTGCGACCAAATCAACCACACTCATACATATATTGATAGAGAACGCAGAACGTAAGGTCACCAAACTACAAGCAGAAATCACTAATCTGGAGAAAGAAATTGAGGCATTAGATCTTAAGGAGGCGACAGAAAAAAACTATATCATTCTGAATGATATCCTCTCAAAACACCAGAATGAAATAAAAGAAAGGAAGACTAGACAACTCAAACGGGACGAGGCTGATTACCGAGAAGGCAGAGTCTTTACCTTCAAAAGGAAATATGACAAACTAGTACAGAATGTACAACGCACAGACAAAACTTCCAGAGTAGAGAGTGCCTCCATCTCTACAAGCTCGACCTCAATTAGCAGTATTGCCACCAGTGAGAGTGACATAGAAACGAAGGGAGGTGCAGCACTAGATCAAGCACCCCGTAAGTCCAATTGTTTAGGCGAAATTCAGACCATAAGGCGCGACAATCACACACAAAAAAGAGTGAATCCAATAGATGCAAAACCCGCAGAGGGAAGAGAGCCGGCCAAAGAGGAATACAAAAGGAAACTGGGATCAGGAGACGGGAAGAAACTCTGATAACCGGCACAGAGGTTCAAGTAGTCAATCTTTCCTCCCATCCTTTAACTAACAACATGGTTTCTCTCTTGAGTAAAGGCCTGAGTTTCAATCCACTTGAACAGGGTGATTAGTGCAGAGCTAAAATCGACTTCTTCAGATTCATTAGGGGCCTCAAACTTAAAAAACACTTCTCTGGATTGCCCACGACCAGTAACACTGCTATGGCCACCCACGATGTGAACCCCTTTAACATGCCAAGCATTAATGATCTCAAGGGGACACACCTACTTCTTTCCATGGCTGATTGCGACAACCCTAGCTCCACCTTTGAGGATCTTTCTCAGAACCTAGACATAGACACCAACCAGACTTTAGCGAGTGGACTGAAAATGAAGTCCAAATGGACTCCCACACTACCGGGTGGCAATCCAGTGGACATTTTTTACAACTTAGTCCTAGAGGACATAGAGAAGCATGAGAACAAACCCAGAAGTAACAGACATAAAGGCTGGGACAATTTGACTAGGAATGACCGTTTGGCATTAAACGCCTTGTGCACCAACACTGAAATCATTATCAGGGAGGCTGACAAGGGTGAGAATGTGGTAGTCATGGATAGATCTGACTACCACAATGAGATCATTCACCAACTCCAAGACGACACGTGTTACAAGCTTCTTAACTACAACCCTATGGGCACATTGACGATTCTTATCAATAAACACCTGACGGAATGGCACAATCTAGACATACTTGATGAGGATGAGGCTTTATACATGAAGGTCTCAAGACCAATGTTTCCATGGCTCTACGAGCCTTTATGACGTACTCACGTTGACAAACTCTCGCTGTGCAAGGTGGCGGGCCGCGATGACGTAATTGCGATCGACAAACTCCTGCGGGATCACGCAGCAAGATCCAAAATGGCGCAGCACACGCAAACATGGAGAAAAACAACTCTTCAAACGCTGAATGACGGTAAGTGAACGCCGCGCACCGCAATATTGTATTTGTCAAGCGCGGCCAAGCAAAAAAATCAGCTGCGTTTGAATTTGCGAATTTGCGCAAATTAGCGAGAAATCGCGGATCGCAAATTTTCTGAAAATCCGCAAATTCCGCGAGCGGAACGGATTTTAAGCTCATACTTAGTCTCTACACATGCCTAAAATTCATAAGCAAGCTGTGTTACCCCCGGGCAGGCCCATAGTGTCCGGGATGGGTGGGCCTACCGAAAGACTTTCACAATATGTTGACCTATTTTTAAACCCTTTGGACCAAAACCTTCTATCCTTCATACAGGGCACCAAACACATCCTAAGTATTTTGGCAGACATTCAGTGGCAACCAGGATTGGTTATGGGCACTCTGGATGTGGTATCACTATACACTTCAATCAAACCTGACATGGGCATACAGGCAGTCACCAAATTCCTGCACAAAAGACCTCGGACTCTCTGGCAGCATACCAATATGCTACTTTCCATGAGGAACATCATTCTAAATAACAATGTTTTCATGTATGACAATAAATGGTACAGGAAAACAAAGGGGGTAGCCAGGGGTTCGAAATTCTCCCCATCTTTTGCTAATTTATATATGGGCTGCCTGAAATCTGAGTGGATTTGGGACAAAAAGGGGTCACAGTGGACCGACTCCATCATATACCGGGGGAGGTATATCGAAGATTGCCTCCTCCTCTGGTCTGGCACAGAAGAAAGTCTACAGGATTTTTGCAAACACCTGAACAGCAATGACATGGACATGACATTTACTTGTGAATCAAGCACCACCAAGATAACCTTCCTGGAAATAGAATTATATACCAAGGATAACTGTTTACATAGCCGGTTATACCGCAAGGAAACATCTTGCAATGCGGTCCTGCATGCGGAAAGCTCGCACCCGCCCCACCAAACAGACAATATCCCTTATGAGGAATTTGTCCGCGCAAGACGTAATTGCAGTGAGGTCTCAGAATTCCAAAAATGTGTCAAAGACATGAAGACAAGGTTCGCAAACAGAGGTTACAAACTGCACATCATATGAAGGGCTTCTATGAGAGTCAATCAATTGAACAGGGGCACAGCCCTTAAGAAAAGAGAACGGGTGAGAAGTAAAACACAACCAGTCAGACTAATAATGGATTTTAATGAAACCAGTGTCACATTAAAAAAGAGTCTCAATAAACATTGGAACATACTTGTGGGTGACAAGACTTTGAAGGATGCAATTGGCCCTAGACCACAGATCACCTACAGACGTGGGAAGAATTTGAAAAGTAGGCTCAGCCCTACGGTACCAAGTACCACCAAAATTATCACTTGGCTCATGCCTCATTCCAAAGATTTCTTTAAATGTGGCTGCTGTGGGGTCTGCAAATGGGCATGCCATGGAACCAAGTTTTTCTAAGGTTACAACAAAATGAAATATGACATCAAACACAACATCACATGTAACACTAAGTATGTAACCTATGTCATAGAGTGCACATGCAAAAGCCAGTATGTAGGAGGCAGCCTCCGCACCCTGAAAGATCGTATCAGTGAACACACAAGAGCCATCCACCAACAAGATGCTCGCTACCCTATGGCCTTGTGGGTGCCCATCACAGGGCACCCACAAAAGATTTCAATTCTATGGCATTGATGTGACTGAGGCTGGTAGGAGAGGTGGTAACCGCGAACTCAGGTTGAGACGCCAGGAAGACAGCTGGATTATGCGTCTTCAATCAGTTCGACATGGCCAGAATTCCGATCACGAATTACAGTACTTCTTAGGAACATGATGAATAACAGGACTTTCCGCCCTCATTTGTGTAAATAGCTATGACGGGATAAACTCTGCTCCTTTTGCACTAATAGTATTTACCCTCTTCTCCCTTTTCTCTTGAGATAAATGTTGTCTTCTTTCCTAGGCTCGCATTGTCATTTCCCTTTGGACTCGATATCCGTGAATCTGGAAAAAAAAACAGTTTTTGTATATATTTTGTGCATTCTCTCAAATGTTTCACCCTATGACATGTTTACGGTGCAGTCAATTTAGAAACAACCCTTGCTGTCAGTAACTTTCAATGTGCATGCAGTCCTTTGTCATGGTCTCATTATTTTGTCACAATTACATCCTTTAATTTCTTCCTTTTTCACTGCGCAAGATCGACTTTACCACCCATTCCTCTATACTGCCCTCCGTTGGGTCCCTAGGGTAGGCCTTCTTTTGTCCATATGGCAACCTACCCTTACGCCCTTTTCCTGTATTAAGCGTGTTAGGTTTTCACTCTAGCTCCCACTGCCCACGGCAAGTTCCTTTTGGATGTCACTCCATTGTCTCTATGGCAGCCTACACCACACACACTTCCTGTATCAAGCGCGTCAGGTTAGCGCTCTGGCTCCCACAACCCACGTGATAGTTCCTCCCGCCTTCCCCGCCCATATACAGTATAGCCGGCTTTACAATCAGCCGCCCAACACGACTAGAGGACACTACCCGTCCCTCCGTCGACTGTTTGAACAGGTGAGCCCTTCTCTCCACCCCCGATCCTCGGACTGGTTTCCTTCATGTTACGTAACCTTGCAGCTGAGACCTTACCCAGACCCACCTGTGTCCGTTTAGATTTCTGGAAAGACGGCGGTACCCGCCTGTCTCCTTTTCCATATATATGGCCCAAGGACTCACTCGGAACGCTACTGTATTGTTACCCGCCCACGCCGGGTTGGAAGTATCACCGGCCTTTTGGTGAGTGACCTGGGGCCTTATGTATCAAGGCCAAATGAGTTCGCAAACTTCGAAATTCTGCGAATTTCGGCGTTTGCGGACTCATTTTTGTAAAATGGTATGTATGAAAGAATTTGGGTGCAAAATAAGGAATCGCAAAATTTGCAATTCTTTATTTTGCGATTGCATTTAAGGAATCACACATTTTGCGATTTCTTAAATGCAATGTATTAAGCGAAAAATAAATTCCAAAATGCCCTTAAGAAATCGCAAATTACCACCAACTTCTAGTTGGTGGTAAGTTGTGATTTCCTTGAAAAATGCACATTTCAGCATTTTTCAAAGTGCCATGTGATGCACATACATGCCCTTAGGGCATGTATGTGCACCACATGTGCACCCATACTTATTTCAGGGGTGCAACAGGGTGTCCTTTGGACACCCCTGCACCCTTGAAATTATTCTCAATTTGCGATTAGCAAATTGCGAATCACAAATTGAGAATAAATTCCCATTCCTTCCTATGGGCCAGGAGGCCCATAGAAATGAATGGGAAAGTATTCCTTAATTGCGAATTAGGAATTTGCGAATTCGCAATTAAGGAATATGAAGAAATCGCTAAAAAATTGCAATTTTCTTGATACATACCAATTAGCGATTCTGAAATAGCGATTTCTTAAAAATCGCTATTACAGAATTGCTAATTGGTATCTAGATACATATGGCCCGGGTCCGTTACTTTAAATGTGGTCTTACACTTCCAGGACCACTGACCCTCGTTTATTATTTACTCGATGTTGGTCCTGACGTGGTTCTCTTTCTCTCTTAACAGCTTTTCTTTGTAGACGCCCAACAGGTAAAATTACACTTTTTAACCTGAGCGCCACGCTAATGCGCACCTATTTTCCTTCTCTATCTCTGTCTTTTCGAGCAACTTAAGACCTGGAGGTACACACTTGTGTATTGTTCAAAATTTGAGGGGATCGCATGCACTGATCTAACATTAGCAGCACCATGGAAGAAACAAGTCTTAGCCCCTTCGATGCTCATGACGAGCTCAGCTCATCATGAGGTACACCTCTCGTACGCTCATGAAGAGCTGAGCTCGTCATGATTGCATTGTTTTCTGAGTTCTTCAGCACAGCAGGGGATTTGCTGCAGTAATGATGGTGTTAAAAAACGCTACCTTTGTCTCCTTCAAACTTGCTATCAGAATTTGTTATTTTCGGTAATCGTGTCATCACCAGTTATTTTCTGGGGAGGAATACGTTCGCTTTTAATGTGTTCATTTTTCCTTTTTTCTTTAATTTTGACATACGTGGGACCATCCAACGACTATTTATACAAGCTTTGTGTATTTGTGGGAAGTAGCTTAGCTTTTCTTTTACGGATTCATGTTTGCCATGAGGCTTTTCATTTGTTTTTGCTATGTTTATTGGTGCTTATCATTACAATTGACAGAACTTGTCAGGTTTTGTTGCCTATATAATTCTTCATTGATAAAACTTTTGCCATTCAAATGTCAGTGCACTTCCCAACTTAACATCTTTGCAAGTGAATTGGCCCATATTATACAATGAATAGGACTCTGTAGTATTTTGTTGTTTTCCAAGAAGTTATAGCGATCTACATTTTGCCGCGTTTGTTGACAGTGAGACGATAATGTTTGCATCTGTGCATGCCAATTTGTATTGTGTTCATTTCCGCACCCACGCGCCACTGCACCATTTCTCTTGCTCGTCACCAATAGTATTGTGTTCAAGTTTTGATCATTTGAATTTTCAATCAGTTTTTACATTTGTACCTATCTCTTTCCCATATGCCTAACAATTATCTGTAGTAGTTTCTAGGTAAATTCATCACCACGTTTTTTTTCTTTCCAACGTGTGATTTCACTAATACTTGCTTTTGCCACTTGGCTGCATTTCACTTACATAGGGTTTTCACTCATGTGAGGTGTTCTTCTGCGTACCGCACTTCTTGTTAAATGAAACATCATATGTATATTTCCATACTGTACCATGTTTTTGTTCTCCCCCAGCCCTGAAGAGTCATGGGTCCAGTGCCCGCTTGATGAAACACGTGTCAGCTGGTTGCTTTTCTTTGATGTCATTCTTCCAAAAAGGAAGACTCAATACACTTAAATTAGGATAATCTGTGTCCATCTTGTTTCTCTAGAATACGTATTTCTTCTCACAATTGATGATACTTATCTTCACTTCAGATAATGTGTGCACAGGACTTTCTTTTATTCTCACTGAAGTGGGCCCTTGCCACTTCTTGCAGAGGTTTTGGGGTCTCTTCTGACCTTGTAGCACCGTTGCCCTTTGTTGCTTTTTTTCTTCTTACTCTTCCGCTACCAGCACGAGCACCATTCTTCCTGTACACTTGAAAACCCATCACAGAACCCTCAAGATGGAAAGTGGATACAGTTTCCCCGACAGTGCAGCTGTGTTTACATAACCCTCGCATGTGCCTATTCTGCGGAGACCCCTAGTCTCCATACTTACCGGCCCCCTCATCCTGCTGCTGCCAAAGGTGGGAAATAATGTCAGCCAACAAAGCCTGGTATCAGTAGTGGTCGTTGTTGGCCGCAGTTTATTAATAACCAAAGACATATCAATAACACAAACTGGTATCAAGCAATCTTCCATTTTTCGAACATTACTCATCAATCATAATCGGCATATTACACATTATGACACCCTCTTCTAGTGGCAGGTGTCAGTCTCTTTGTGCCCTCTTTAGTTCGAAAATGGGGCTTGTACACAACCAGTTTGTTGCCAGTCTATTGGTGCTCCAGTGGTTGGTTGCCCACGCCTTCTGCGTGTTGTGGAGGGGAGCTTTCCAGTCGGGAGTTAGGTCCCCAGCTCGCTACCAAATTGCGCCCTGCCGTCCGGCCGGGTCTGGGCCGCGAGTGCCGTCTCCTCCTGTTACTCCCCTCCTTTATGCCGCCACGTCACCCTGCCGTGCAGCATTCAAAAGTGAGTGGCCATCCTCTTACACACCGCCCGCCGGTGTGTTTTCTTAGCCAACCAGTGTAGGATTTCCGCCACGCCGCAGGGAGGCCCACGTCTCACTGCGGCTCCCCCCTGCACCTGGTTCGTGGCTCCCACCTTTCTCCGTCTTTCCTCTTTTTTTTTTTTTTTTTTTTTTTTAGTTGCAGCCTGCGAGTGACATTGCACCCCACAAGTTATCCCAAAACACCTTCATCCCCTTTTCGGATAGGTGTACCCCGTCTTGCCCATAGAGCTCTGGGCGACCCGGGTGGATGAGGCCGTGCCGAACTGATTCCAGGCCATTGGCGAGGCAGAACTTGTGCGTTGCCACGTTTAGCTTCCTTCTTGCGTTGTCGACGGCCTTGTTGGAATCGGCACCTCTCCAATGTTTCCTGCTGATCATTTCGGACCAGACCACCGTCGTGGGTCCCAGCCACGCAGCTGTCTTGGTGAGATCCCTTTGGATGGCTTGCCCGACTGCTTTTCGCCCTAGCCGGGTCAGGTCATTGCCCCCGAGGTGGATGATCAGGACGTCGGGCAACCAGGCCGAATCTGCCATGAGGCCGTCCAGCGTCGGCAGTAGCTGCTCCCATCTCATACCTGGCTGCCCTATCCACCGGATGTACGTCGCTTTGGGCCTGTTTATGCTGCGGCCCTCCTGCCGCCACCAAGACTCCATCCGGGACACGAATGAGTGCCCCACCACCCAGACCAGCTGCGGGCGACCCCCTGTCGAGAGAAAGTATTCTGTTAGGTGGCTTTTACTGCGCACCGTGTGCATTTAAGAGTGGGCGGGGGGTGTGTTGTCACCCTGCCGTGCGGCATCCCAAGGCAACCCCCTCTCCTCCCCCCCCCCTCCCCCCCTTCGGGGCTTTCTCTCTCATTTGTCTTCTTTTTTTTTTTTTGTCTTTTTCTTTCGCCCTTGTTTTCTTTTTTTTTTTATACGAGGTGAGGGCGTATGTACGACTTGTACGCCCTGGAGCGCCATCTGCCCACTGCCTGGATCCTGTCCTCTGGCATGCCATGCTGCGATGCCGAGGTCGCTGCGCCGATCCTGAAAGAGTGAGAGGCAAACGAAGCCGCGCAATACCCGGCTCTACCAAGGCCTTAGCGCATTATGGCTGTAAACTGGAACTTACTCAGGTTCCTCCCGTCCTTATGTATGAAGAGAGGGCCCTCCCCAGCTGGTCGAGCCCCCATGTACCTGAACAACCAGCATACCGCGCAGAGCCCCGACTCTGGGATGCAATGGAGACGTATCGTCGTCCCCCTCCTTGCCCTGTCCGTTTTGGACTGCCTCAGCGTTAACTCCACTGCCCTCTCCATTGGTTTAATGTCTCTTGCCTGCAGGCATTGCTGCGCTGGGCCCGACTTGCTGGGGGCTACCAATTCGCTGACACGGAATGCTCCGAAGAACGCCGTCGTGAAAGCCGCCCTAAATAGCAGCAGCTCGTATTTATCCGATATTAAGCCTGTGAGGGCTCCAAGGAGCTGCCCCAGTTTGGCAAAATCGATGGGACGCCTGTTGTCCTTCTTTTTACCTTCAACCCTCCTCCAGCCTTTCAATGCTGTCTTTAGATAGGCCGAGGTCGTGGGATCCTCGCCTGTGTAAAGCCTCGAAAAATGGGCAATGGCGGACAAATGGGCCTGGGCCCATGATCTCGTTTTTTTCGACTCGAATGCCCATTGCACGAATTTCTCGACTGCTGTGCGAGTCTTTGCCCTGTCCTCCAGCGAATTTAGGCCCCCAACTCTCATTACTGTGCCCGCGTATGTCCTGTATCTTTTGTTAGCTTCTGCGGTAAGGGATTGCCCTACTAGCCATGATAAGTGTACTCCCCCAGGTCCCAAAGGGATGATGGAAAGGGGGTCATCTCCTTGTCCGCCCCGGGCACCAGTTCTCTGAAACGCTTCATTTGGGACCGTGAGAGTGCGTCTGCTGCTGCGTTCTCTGCCCCTGGCACATGGCGTGCTTTCAGCTCCAGGTTCCCTTCCAGCTGTAATTTAATTAACCGTCGCATTAGCCTCAGCATGTCCGGGCATCTCGCTGCGCCTCTGTTAATGGCCTGCACCACTCCCATGTTATCTGACCAAAGGGTGAGTTTCAGGTTTTTTATTTTCTCGCTCCAAATGGTCAGTGCCACAATGATCGGAAACAGCTCGAGAAACGTGATGTTCCTGGTGAGACCCTGCGCATGCCACTCGTCTGGCCACTGGCTGGCGCACCAGCTGTTTCCTGGGACCGCGCCGAAGCCAAGGCTTCCGGCCGCGTCTGTGTAAAGGACTATCTGTTCGGCCGTTACCCAACCAGCTCTCCAAATCAGCACCCCGTTGAAATCTTGTAGGAACTCGTCCCACACCCGCAGGTCCTGTTTCACGCCTGCGCTCAGCCTGATGTGGTGGTGCTTGTGGGTGACGCCGGCCGTTAGCCCTGTTAGGCGCCTGGAAAATACCCTGGCGGGCGGGATTACCCGAGCCGCGAAGTTGAGTCTACCTATCATTTGTTGGATCTCCCTCAGGGTGGCCTTGTTCCGACCCCGTAGTTTCGATACTTCCTCACGAAATTCCTTTACTTTGCCTGGGGGCAGCCTGGCCGTTCCCGCTATAGAGTCCAACTCTATGCCCAGGAACGTGAGACTTGTGGTCGGGGTTGTAGTTTTTTCCTTTGCGAGGGGGACCCCTAGGGACCTGGCTAGCTCCTCGAAGGCTGCCAATGTGTTTGCGCACACTGCGGAACCTGCCGGGCCCGTGAACAGAAAATCGTCTAAGTAGTGCAGTTTTCCACCTTCCTGGTGCCGGTCATGCAGCGCCCATTCTAAGAAAGTGGCGAACTGCTCGAAATATGCGCATGATATCGCGCATCCCATGGGCATGGCTTTGTCTATAAACACGTCCTCACCCCATTGGAAACCCAGTAAGTGGAAACTGGAAGGGTGGACCGGCAATAGTCGGAACGCGGATTCAATATCAGCTTTCTCCATGAGGGCCCCTCTGCCTGTCGCCTTCACCAGCTCGATTGCGTCGTCGACCGACGCATAGCCCACTGAGCAAGCTTCGGGGTCGATACCGTCGTTCACGGAGGAACCTTCCGGAAACGACAGGTGGTGTATCAGTCTGAATTGACCTTGTTCTTTCTTGGGGACCACGCCTAGCGGGGAGATGACTATGCCTCCTCGTACTTCCTTTGGGAGAGGTCCCTCAACTCTACCCAGTTTCACCTCTTTCTCTATCTTGGCGCTAACCACTTCGGGGTGTTGGCTTGCCGACTTCAGGTTGCTCGCCCCCGCCGAGGGGAGCGGGCCATGAAATGGAATAACAAAGCCTTGCTCGAAGCCCTCTACCAGTGACCTGGCCTCTGCTTTGTTCGGGTATTTGTTTGTTAATCTGCGCAGCTGTTGAGTAATAATGGGGGATCTGGCCAGCTGGCGCCTACAAATGTCCACCAGTCCCCTCTTTTCCCCTGCGTTGGGGCTAACGCTTCTTGCTCTTTTCTCTCTTCTCCCTTTTTGCTTCGTGTTTGGAACCTTTGCATGAGGCGGTGGTATGCTTGCCCCCGCAGCCAGCGCATGCATGTTGAAACTTACACGACGAGCCCCATGAGCAGTCTCCCGCTTCGTATCTCCAACAGATCGCCTTAGTTGCGGTTGGGGAGTATGATCTCCCGTTCGACCGCCTTTGATAAGAACCACTCTTCCCTTTTTGGTATGAGCTCCGAAAGGGCTGGTCGCCTTTTCCGGCCCAGGCCCTAACGTCTTTGGCTGTGAGCATCTTGTGGATGAAACCGGAGACATCCTCCTCATTCCACTCCATTTCGGGGTGCCTCTGCATTTTTAATCTAAACCCTTTATCGTATTCTAGCCAGGCATCGCCCGGGAACTGCCTCTGTGCTAGGTGGATATTGGCCTCGTACAGCCACAGATCCGCCGCGCAATGGGGGAACCTCTCCACTATAATGCACGCCATTATTCTGAAGGCGTCTAACCAATTGTCGAAAGTGCGCTCTTTTCTGGCCCCACGCCTTTCTCTCCTGTCCTCCTCTTTCCTGTCGCACGTGGTTAGATCAAGTCCCTTTAGCTGTATTTCAAGCAGCGAAAATATGTCTATGAATTCTTTGCGCCATATCCTCTCTTTTACCGCTAGGGGGATGAGACATGCCAAGCCGGTGGCTTTCGTAGTCAGGGACGCCGGGCCGGGGGATGGCCTGATGTAATGATCGTTGACTACCCCACTCGGAGGTGGGCTCCCTGCAACGGGGCCGTAACCCCAACCGGGTAGCAGGGAAATCTGTTCCCCCTGGGCGGACAAGCTTACCTGCTCCTGCACTCTTGTCTGACGGGCCCACCCCGGGTCGACCATATGCCACGTGAGACCTGCCGCTTCCTCCGCGCGCTGCTCCCTAGGCCCCGGTACCCCTTGCCCTGTGCCATTAAGTAGCCCCGGCGCCAGCGATTTTAGACATTCTTTTACGATGTTGCTAATATGCTCACCCTTTTTCTTTTTGCCGGTCGTCTCGCCCTGTTCGCTGCCCTCTGGCCTCGGCGGAAGAGGTTTCTGCCGCACTTTCCTCGGAGGGTTCCTCTTCGACGTTCTCTTCATCGGCGTGTTTTTCAGCTTCTTGGGTGCGGAAGGCCCTGGTTCTTCGTCCGCCTGTTCCACCGGTCTGTTCTCTTTCCCTTTGCCCAGGTGAGGGTGAAGCCAGTCGTCGCCGTGGATGGCCGATAACTCGCGGATCTTCATCAGTACCTCCGCCATCTCGTCCGGCTGGCCTTCCGACATGTCGTGAGTCTCTGTGCACTTGTGTGTGGCTTCTTAGTTTCTCGCGTCTGCGTCAGGCCGTCTGCTGGGGGCACAGCTGACTGCGTGTGCTTATCCCGAGACCTGAGCTTGCCGCGGTTTTTACCTGTTGTTGTTTCGGGGGAGCTGGCACGGCGCGCCGCGCTCCGTAAGGCGTCCTCGGTGGTGATGACCTGGATCTTCTACCGGAGCCCCGCCGTCTTCCTGCTTCGTCCCTCGCCGAGTCGCCTCTTCTTCAGTAGTTGTTGCTGTCGCGCCGTTCTCCCAGCTCCTCGAATGCGATGTGCTTCTGCTGGGAGGGCGGCGTCGCTTAAATCCTCCTGAGCCCTCCATGCAGGCCTCAGGTGAGTCCCCCTGATTGGGGGGTTCAAACAAAGCCAGGTTGACCATTGGACGCCCTTTGGGGGTGCCAGGTCAACAGGTCACTTCCGGTCGGGTGGCTGGTGCGCACCCCGCTTCCGCTGGTTCCTGTGCGCATCAAAGCGCCCAGAACCAGTTTTTCCCCGCTGGTGGCACCACAAGGGTTATGGCACCGGCCTTCGAGCCTCCCCCACCCTTCGGGCGGGTGCGGCAGCCTCTGCAATTCCTGAGGGTGGAGAACCAGACACTGAAGTGAGTGAAATGGGGACTTGCTTGTCAGTCAGTCATATACATACATATACATATATATATGATGCTCCACTTCCTCCAAGGTATTAACAATACACAAAGAAGTACTGCACTCCCGGGGTAGTTACAGCTCCTTTATTCGGCTCGACATGACCACACAAACACAAACAACAGACGCGTTTTGGCGAGAGTGCCTTTGTCAATGTCACCCGCATATTTGAAACGCCACAAGAGAAGGACTAGCACTCAATGGATAATATGAGCGTCATTTTGTAGCAGTTATATATCTAGCAAAGCCACATCTAAAACGATATCAAACACATCAGTCCATTTAACAAATGTGCTTAAATCATAAAGTGCACTGATAAAGTTGATTTGGCAAATAAATAAAAAATTAATTCCAAACAAATCAAATATTGTGAACTTAACAAACGGCCACTATCATGGTCATTGAGCGTAGATGTACATTATATATATATATATATATATATATATATATATATATATATATATATATATATATATATATATATATATATATATATATATATATATATATATATATATATATATATATGCCACAAATGATTCTTTGGGGTGAAAGAACCAGAGAGACACAGCAGGGGAGAGTGGGAAGGGTCTTTATTTCTACGGAGCTTCTGGCATGACGCGTTTCGGTGCAATACCTTCCTCAGATGCCAGCCCCAGCTACAGTTTAAAAATGCCAGAAGAGTCTATCTTTAATGTCCTTCTGTCCCGCCTGGATTGGCTGTTCAGGTGGGCGGGGTTGGATTCACGAACAGCACCGCAGCAGCGTCGGCTGACTACAGGTACCAGCATGCCTTGTCCACGACATGCAGGTAAGTGATTCCACCCAGTCCTTGTGTCCCAAACAGGGTCCTGAGTTCGTGTGGACGAGGAATATTCTTGTGGCAACACTGTGCAGGTGAAAGACAAAACCCCTCCCGAGTCCCCTAGTCGCCTCATCTGCGTGTGTCCGTTCTCAGCCGGGCCATGGATCCGTCGATGAAGTCATCGCAGCTCCTCCGTGAAGTCACAGTTTGAAGCACAGAAGCTGAGAATGGATGCAGCGGGTCAGTGCATTCCATTACCATGGAAGAGAAGAGTACCGAAGCTTTTGTCCGTTTGGCACTGACCTCTGAACGAAGCGGGTCTCTCACAGCACGCCTCAGGACTGGCGTGCAAAGTAAATGCCACAAATGATTCTTTGGGGTGAAAGAACCAGAGAGACACAGCAGGGGAGTGTGGGAAGGGTCTTTATTTCCACGGAGCTTCTGGCATGACGCGTTTCGGTGCAATACCTTCCTCAGATGCCAGCCCCAGCTACAGTTTAAAAATGCCAGAAGAGTCTATCTTTAATGTCCTTCTGTCCCGCCTGGATTGGCTGTTCAGGTGGGCGGGGTTGGATTCACGAACAGCACCGCAGCAGCGTCGGCTGACTACAGGTACCAGCATGCCTTGTCCACGACATGCAGGTAAGTGATTCCACCCAGTCCTTGTGTCCCAAACAGGGTCCTGAGTTCGTGTGGACGAGGAATATTCTTGTGGCAACACTGTGCAGGTGAAAGACAAAACCCCTCCCGAGTCCCCTAGTCGCCTCATCTGCGTGTGTCCGTTCTCAGCCGGGCCATGGATCCGTCGATGAAGTCATCGCAGCTCCTCCGTGAAGTCACAGTTTGAAGCACAGAAGCTGAGAATGGATGCAGCGGGTCAGTGCATTCCATTACCATGGAAGAGAAGAGTACCGAAGCTTTTGTCCGTTTGGCACTGACCTCTGAACGAAGCGGGTCTCTCACAGCACGCCTCAGGACTGGCGTGCAAAGTAAATGCCACAAATGATTCTTTGGGGTGAAAGAACCAGAGAGACACAGCAGGGGAGTGTGGGAAGGGTCTTTATTTTCACGGAGCTTCTGGCATGACGCGTTTCGGTGCAATACCTTCCTCAGATGCCAGCCCCAGCTACAGTTTAAAAATGCCAGAAGAGTCTATCTTTAATGTCCTTCTGTCCCGCCTGGTTTGGTTGTTCAGGTGGGCGGGGTTGGATTCACGAACAGCACCGCAGCAGCGTCGGCTGACTACAGGTACATACACATATATATACAACTGAAATTCTTTTCTTGAATGGATTCAATGTACAGTGAGGCGGGCCGCGGCGGCGCTGCTTCTGATATATTTAGGATAAGAACTGATGCTCGTCCGACAGCAGATTCAGGGACTCCAACTCAGCCCCTTCAAGGACTCAAAGCCAAGTATCTCACATTGGAAAGGCTGTACGAACATGAAACTAGGAAGTGGTGGGAGGCGACAACGCTTCAACACTACATAGATGTTAATTGGGTGCCCAGAGGATTGAGAATATATACCATCCCGGCATACGAGAACCCGAATCCTAAGTTACTGGACGAATGGGCGGAGTACACTGCGGCTTCCTCCAAAGGTCTATTGGTCATCCTAGTGAAATTTGCGTGGATTGACCGTCAAGAGACCTTGGACCAGATTAGCGATCTTGAAGCCAAAATTGCTAAAGAAGGAGAGAAGGATGAACATGACGCTTTAAGAGCTGCAATGAAAAAGAGACTGGAATCCTATGAGGGCAAAATAAAACAACGCAAACAACAAAAGTTCGAAAGAGACGCACAGGACTAAGAGCAAGGGAGAATACTGACGTTCGCTCGTAAATATGATGCTCCAAGAAGAGATCTGAGAAAGAACCGCCTGAAACAACAACAACAACCTATCACCACACCGGCAACCTCGGAATTGGAGGTATCAGGTGCTGAGCTTTCAGAGAAAGAGGCACCAGAAGCATCAGGATCAAACACACCAACAACCTTCCATTTTCGGGAGGAAATCGAACTTGTCAGGTTAGCGTGGCTGAGGGGAGGGAAGGGGAGACCACCCAAACCAGCCACAGGCGCACAAGGAGGGGTGGGGGGCACCCATCCAAAAAGAGGTGCAAACAGTTACAACTGAAAGAAGAAAAACCCAACCAAGTAACTCCTATGCCACTGATAACATCGAGTGAAACAGAGAACTTGACTATCATTAACCTGACTCCAAAAACTGCAGAGACAACAGTCCTACAATTAGGATTACCTTTTTGCCCTACCAGTAATTTTGAATTTGTGCAAACACGAATAGACATCTTCAAACTGCTTAGGAAAATAAAATTACATACATTTTTCAAATTTAAAAATCTGAACGGAATGGAGAACATGATAAGTTCCAACCAGTCTAGCATCAATGAGAAAGAGCTGGAACTCTTGGCTATTATGGAAGACCTGAATGTGGAAGGCTCAACAGCAAGCCAAGAAGAATGCATGCATCCTATATCCTCCAGCAATATCATTCAAAAACGCCAACCAAGCCCATTCAAACCAACTTCTAAATTTGTTCCTCCGACAACTATGGATATGATTGACCTGTTTCATGAACGAGTCATATGTGACCTCAAAAATATGAGGGAGGACCCATTGGAGAGTACCAAACCACAATGGAATTTGACATTCGCACAAAGAAGTGCATTAAAGAACTTGGAAGCGGACCGCAGTATAGTAATTAAACCCTCCGACAAGGGCGGGAACGTGGTGCTGCAGACTAGAACAAACTATTGCAAGGAAGCTTTGTTCCAACTGAGCAATCGTGACAATTACACTCCAATTTCCATGAAAGTTTACTTGGAGAGCATTATGCAATATGAAGCACTCACACGAAAATGGCATCAAAAAGGGATGTTGCCCCCACATGCATCATTGTTTCATTTTGCACTTCCTAATTTGCGATTTTTAGGGAATCGCAAATTAGGAAATGCAAAATGGGATGCATGTACATTTTTGCAAAATATTTGAGAATCGGTAAAAATCGCAATTTTTACCGATTCTCAAATATTATGCGAATTCCAAAGTGCGAATTCGCACTTCCCATTGTTTCCTATGGGCCAAAAGGCCCATAGGGATCAATGGGAAGGCTTTAACAAATTGCGATTTTCATTTTGAAAATCGCCCGCCCTGCACCCCTGAAATGTATTTTTTGCATCATGTTACACACACACACACATGTCCTAAAGACATGTGTGTCCGTAACATGACTGCTTAAAAAAAGCATTTTTAAGCATTTTTACACCTTTTTCCAAATTTACTGAGTGGTTCAACCACTCTGTAAATTTCAACCCCTAATTGCGAATTCGCAATTTGAAAAATATTCATGCATTGCTTTTAAGAAATCGCATATTTGCGATTTCTTAAAAGCAAATGCAATTTTAGACATCGCAAAAATGATGCAAATTCTAAAATTGAATGATGCATTCCAAAAAGCTATTTTGGAATCGCAAACGGGCGATTTTAAGGAATCGCACCGTTTGCGATTCCAAAATATTTTTATGCATGTGGGGGTTTATCACTTGAGGATTTCCAATTTCTGCAGGTTCCTGAACCCAGGCTACCTACCTTTTATCACCTTCCGAGGGTGCATAAGGACCAGTTGAAACCTCCAGGCCGCCCTATAATTTCTTCGATCGGAGGACTGCTAGAAAACATGTCCAAATTCATAGACTTCTATTTGTTTTCTTTTGTGGAGGAACTCACTAGCTATACTAGAGACACCAAAGACTTCCTGCTCTACATTGAAGGAAGCGCATGGGATCCAGATTTCTTGATGGTGACTCTAGATATAGCTAGTCTATATACTAGCATTTCCCATGAACAAGGTATAAATGCCATCACTCAGACTTTGTTGCAGAGACCACAGGAACTCAGAGAACATAGTGAGATGCTCATTGAATTTTTACACTTTTGTCTGTTTAACAACATCTTTACCTTTCAGGAGCAACTATATCGCCAACGACGGGGGACTGCCATGGGAGCCTGCTTCGCCCCAGCTATGCGAATGTATTTGTTGGCTGGTGGGAGAAGCGGGTGGCATGGTCTGACTCCTGTGACCATTGGGTCGATAAGACCATAATTTGGAGGCGTTATATTGACAACCTCTTTTTGGTCTGGAAAGGGGACAAAAAGTCAATTGAGGAATATATCAAATATCTCAATAGCAATGACTTAAACCTAAGATTCTCTGGAGAAATTAGCGAGACTGAGGTAACTTATCTTGATGTTAAAGTGTTTGTCAGTGACAACAAATTACACACATCACTTTTCCGAAAGCCAACTGCGGGAAACTTCATGCACGTAGTAGCCATCCCACAAGCCTCAAAAACAGTATCCCCTATGGGGAACTCTTGCGCATTAAGCGCAACAGTTCCAGACCAGATGATTTTTGTCAAGCTAGTGCAGAGAGCCTCAGTAGATTCAGACAGCGAGGCTATAGACCAAGGATCTTGAGAGAGGCTTGGAAAAAGGCGCAGACTAGAGACAGAACAGATCTTATCAAGGATACACCTAAGAACAGAACTGTTACCAACACCAATCTCAGGCTCATTACGAATTTTTCTAATGCTGCAAAGAGCCTGAAGAAAATAATTTTCTCTGATTGGAAAATTCTTAAATCCGACCCGATCATCGGCCGTGATATTCCTGCGCAACCATCCATAACCTTTCGCAAGACAAGATCAATAAAAGACCTGCTAGTACAGAGCCATTTAGCACCTATCAGTAGGGGTATCCAGGGTCTTAAAGGCTTCTACCCGTGTAACAAATGCAAGGCTTGTGCCGATAGCAAGAAAGTCAACAACTATCAGGTACCTGGCAAAAGTGATCCAGTCATGATTAAAAAAATCATGGACTGTCTGACACCCTATGTTGTATATTGTCTGAGTTGCCCATGCGGCCTTAGATACATAGGCAGTACAAAACATCAAGCCAAGATCCGCATTTTAGAGCATCAAAGGGTAATTCAAAATAATGACAGCAGTTACCCAGTGGCTCGCCATTTTCACACACACCATAATAGCAATCGCAAACTTCTGAGCTATTTCTGTCTAGATCATGTTGCTGCAGACTAAGCATGGGCGGAAAATCCGTTACGCTCGCGGATTTTGCAGATTTTCGGTAAATTCGCAATCCGCGAACGCTTGCGAATTTACCGAAAATCCGCAAATTCGCACGCAGCGGATTTTTTTTTCTTGGTGATACAATTTTGCGGCGTGCGGTGTAAGTTCGCAGTTGCGAACATGTAGGTGCGGCGGGCAGCAACAATCTGAATCTCTGAGGTCAGCCTGTCCTCCCACGAATAAACTACTGGCTTTCCCTCTTATTTCTCAAACAGAATTTGAAATAGTCGTACAGGGCATCACTTCCGGATCCCCCCTTGACCCTCTGCCGCCGAAAATATGGAAAACCTGTGGGCACGAACTGTTTCACACTCTCCGGATGATTTGTAATCAATCCCTGAGCTGCGGCGTCGTTCCCCGCTCCTGGAAGCAAGCGCTTATAACCCCGCTGCTAAAGAAACCCACGCTAAACCCAGATTGTCTGTCCAATTTCCGCCCCATATCACTCCTGCCTTTCCCGGTGAAAGTGCTCGAACGCTGGGTCAGTAAATGCCTCTCAACCCATCTCGAGCAGCACCATTTTCTGGACGAATTCCAATTTGGGTTTCGCCCAGCCCATGGCACTGAAACCGCGGTGCTCACGGCCATGGAGGAGCTTCGAATGCGCGCAGACAGGGGCCAAGCCGTGGCCCTGATTTTACTTGACTTGTCTGCCGCATTCGATACTGTCAATCATAGGATCCTGCTCGAGCGGTTGAGAGAGGCAGGGATCGACGGCACGGCCCTGATCTGGTTTCACTCCTACCTTAGTGACAGAAAACAGGCTGTTTTCCTCCCCCCTTTCCAATCGGTCTTCTCCCCGGTCCCTCACGGTGTTCCCCAGGGTTCCTCTATCAGTCCCATTCTTTTTAATGTTTACTTAAAACCTCTGGTCACGTTAATCAAGTCACATAACATGACCACAGTAAATTATGCGGACGATACCCAGCTCCTTCTCTCGTGGGAAGGCGAAGACTCCATCCCCTTGCAAGCCTTCCATGACTGTCTACGAGACACGGCAAGCTGGTTGCACCGGAACTCACTTCAGTTCAACTCCTCGAAAACCGAGGTGATGTACTGCCCTGCGAGTCGCATACCCCGCCCTCTGCCCGCTGAGTTCTGGCCCCCGGAAAACTCCAACAACCCCCCACCAGTTACCACCGTTCGCAACCTGGGCGTCATGCTAAACCATCAATTGAGCATGGAAACACAGGTCTCAAGAACAGTCGCTACTTGCTCTGGCCTTATGCGCTCACTGCGCAAAGTCTTGCCTCTACTTCCACCCTCCGCCAGAGCACTAGTAGTCAGGTGTACTATTCTTAGTCGCCTTGACTACTGCAACGCCCTGCTGCTTGAATCTCCTGCGACACTACTGGACAGACTCCAACGAGTCCAGTCGGCAGCAGCCAAACTGGCTCTCGGATGGACCAGGAGATCCTCGGCCACTGCCGCACTGGCCGAGTTGCATTGGCTGCCTTTGAGGCAACGCATTGCCTTCAAGGCCCTCTGCCTGGTCTTCAAGGCACTACATGGATTAGGACCCAGACCTCTTCAACGTCTGTTCTCCTGGTACACCCCCACCAGAACACTTAGGTCCACAACTGCCTGCCTTGCGAGAGTGCCCAGATGTAGGAAGGCCAGGATGGGAGGAAGATAGTTCAGAGTAGCTGCAGCCAAGCTATGGAACAGTCTACCTGTCGACATTCGCCATATCCCTCATCTCCTCTCATTCAGGAAACGTATCAAAACATGGCTCTTTCCTCCACCCCTATAAAAATCGGCCAGCCTCAGTTCACCCCCGTCAATAAACCACAAGAGTAGCTACCAGCGCCAGGATACCTGCCAGGTGACAGTCGCGCTTTATAATTATTTTAAATAAATAAATAAATAATCTCGCACTCGCGAAATTACAAAAATTGCAATTCTGCACAAGAAATCTACTAGCAAGCAGCATAGACCTTCTGAAAATGATGATTTTTATCAGAATAACTCCTCAGGTTGACATTTGCCTGCACTTTTTTGGATTTGAGGCCTTTTGATTTTCTTTGGATAACTTTTGGATTAGAAATCAACTTTCTCATATAAGCTTGGTGGGGCATTACAGTTGCTGTAATGCTGTTCTGCAGAAAAACGAGTTTTGCAAAAGTGAAAGCAGGTTCAAAAGTTCAAACTCATCATTAGTAACCGTTCCCTGTAGTGCTTCCTGACAAGGGCCCCTCCAGAGTTCAGTTGCTAGTTGCAACAATTGTATGACCCTGCTCTGACCCTCACAGCAGGCTCATAGAATAGCTACAAGTAGGCCACAATGGTCCTGGAAAAAAAATTGCACTCCAACAGAAAGCAAATTACAGATAAGGAAGCAGGTGCCAGACTGGAATTTTAAAACAGTGACACATTAATAAATCAACCCCATATTAATTCATGTCAGTTGAAGTAAGCAGGCGTGCTTGCTTTTTCCCCCCATAATCTACAGTGATGATGAACCAGAGGGTGGCATTCATGTACCAGAGGGTGGCATGGGTGAAACAGAGGGTGGCAGGGGTGAAACAGAGGGTGCTGGGAACCTGTGATGATGAACCAGACGTAGAAACAACATAATCGTGACCGTTGCGAGCCGTAATGTAAGTTCGCAATTGCGAACTGGTACAAAACCCTCGCGAACTGTCAGAAATCCTTGCGAACTGGCAGAAATCCTTGCGAAAACAAAAAAAAAATCCGTAAATTCGCGAGAATTTGCGGATTTTGCGGATTGCGAGTTCGCAAATTCGCAAAATTCGCGAACGCCAGATTCGCAAAATTCGCCCATGCTTACTGTAGACTCTAGGGGAGGGGATCGAGAAAAATGACCCAGGAGACTAGAGTCTCGCTACATAATTGATCTAGCAACTAAGACTCCTTTGCGTCTGAATATGGGGGAGGAGTTGAAAGTACACCTGTAAATACTGTATAGATTTGTATATATCTACTGATATATTTGTTCGCATAAGCCTCACCTTGGGACTTTTGAGCTCATCAGATGTATTGAGAGACAATCTCTATCTACATTGATCAAGAGTACTGTATATATTGTACATATCCATCTGTACATATCACCTTTTTAGTTGGGGTAAGGGAGCATTTGTTAGATTTAAAGGAGATTGTATTGTTTATGATATCTTTTGCTTTGGATATATCTATGAATTCGCCCATTCAGGGCTTCATTTTACTTTTTTTAAATAGAAGGGTATAATCAACTTAGAAACATTCGATTTATGTATCAATACGTTGAATTATAACATATTGTATGTTTTTTCCTGTTAGACATATTTGATTTATCCAAGCTACACGATTAATTGCTTTTGCTGATTTGCATCTAACTATGCGTGTTTGATTTGATTTACCCCACTACATGTTTATATGGCATACAGAATTCGATCGAATGTGTATTTACTAATTTTCGCAAGTGAAATTGCCTGATTTAAAAATGGTGTCTTGGTGAGACAATTCCCGCGAGAACCAGTGAGAAGCTATGTGTATATGTATGCAGCTTAATGGCGGCCGCCTGTAACTGACGAAGGCGTCCCGCCGAAACGCGTCTTTTTCTTTAATTTGTGTGCAATAAAATCCGGCTGGATTTGACCCCCGTGAGTGCAGTTTTTCCGTTTATACTTAATCATATATATATATCGATCACCAACACAATTATACTCGCACTCCACCAGGATTAAATATATAGCAGGTTTATTTCAACAGCGTGCCATTACAGCACACTGTCATTAACCAACGTTGGCGGCCATCGCGGTCTCCGGCTTGGCTCCTCCCCCGAGTAACTAGTACTCTTGATCACACACATATGTATATATGTATATATATATATATATATATATATATATATATATATATATATATATATATATATATATATATATATATATATATATTGGACAAAACTTTATGCTGTGTTTCAACAGTGATATTTCTGGTTCCCTCATTTCTCTGTTGGATAGATTTACTATTGCTAATTACTCTGTTGGATTTAAAATGTTTTCTTCTGAAGCATGCTCCTCGTGGTTGTCCCTAATTTTCCTGTCGTTCCACTTGCTCCTTTTTCCTCTTGTTGTTTGCTTTTGTGTTCTCGCTGACGTCCTCTTCCTCTTCCTCTATATCCTGTTGAGTACTCCTGTTTGGTTCCCACTATCGATGTTGGAGCAAGAGTCGCATGTTCCCTAAAATATTCTGTTTGACTTTGCCCTCCGTTGTTTCTCTTTCACCCTCACTCGCATCCGTTGAGGTAAGTGATTAAAATGCTGCTTGAAACATTGGTCACACTGTCCATTTTGTCCTATTGTTTACAAGTGTCAAACTTTCAGGCATATGTAAAGATTCTTCCTTCCACGTAATCTTCTTTGTCTGGAATTTAGTTTGTTTGCATAGTTGTACAGTTTCCTCATGTCGCTCCATCTGTCGTTATAGTTCTTCCTTGAATTTAGTTATTTCTGGGTTCAATTCCAATGTCTTTAATTCCTTTTCCAAGTCCTGGTATCGTTCCTTGATCTTGTTCAGTGCAATTTCTGTATGTTTCACCAATATGGCGATTAAACCCAATGAGGAGTTTTAGATGTGTTCCCCCCACTCTTATAATAGATTTGTACTGGAATCCTGGTGGCTCGGCATTAGGGAAATTCTCAAGCCTCTTGGTACCCTCTGGACTTCCAGACATTTTCTTAGGGTGATTAATTCCCACCATTTGTTTATTTCATTTGTATATAACTTTTCCCAAGTTTCAGTTTACTTCTTGTATCTTATCTTTTTAGTAGAGATGTTTGTTCTGTTGCTCTCAAACCAATGATTTTCTGATCAAAAAATTATGCCAAACTTTTGCTGCTTTTTGCCTCCCTTTAATCCATTTGAAATGCTTTTGGTTACCTGTTGAATAGTTACAAAGTTACTGCATGATTTTGACACCACAAATCTGCCCAACTTGACAGAAAAGCTGAAGGTCTGCTTAGCACCTAGGAGCCTGTCAGTCTGCTGAGAGAGTGAAGGTATGTTCCTGTCTATGCAAGAGGGGAGGCTGTCCAAGAGGAGAAGTCCAGCCTTGTTCCTGGTGTGTGGAACACCCATAAGATGCTAACTACTATCTGGAGTGCAAACAGCACCGTCCATGACTTAGGATGTCACACAATTTCCTGGCACACTTTATGTGGCAAACTGCATGAAGAGGACTTCAAGCTCAAGAATACTTTGTGCTATCTTACGCATCTGCAATGTATCTTGCTGCTGCTCACTGAATAACATGCCAAAGAAAGTCACCATCATTGCTAAAAAGAGAAGATGACTCCCTCAACCCAGAGGCTGCAATTAGTGGTACCGCTGCTCACCATGCAAAAAGGATCACTGCACCACTGTAGCAGAGAGCCTATCTATTTGGCCCAGAGGCCACAAATTCCCATGACACAGCACCAACAACCAGGCCAGCGACGAGATGCACCTAGTGTCCCCCAGTGAGCATTGAAGCAACAATCCATGGTTCTGTGCCGCTTCCGAGCACACAAGCAAGCTGACTGGAGATGGTACAGACAATAGCCCATGCATAAAATTAATACAGGTCTGAAACAAAGTGACTGACATTATTGTATCTTGAACTGTAAAATCTCACCTGCTTTAGAAGCATATCAATACCTTTGGACTTGGTCCTCTTTGGCCAAAGTTTCCTGAATGTTTTGCCTTCCCTCTAGACCTTTTTTCTGACATGGTGTTGTCAACTTAGATACTTTGGGCACTTTGCCACTGCTGATCAGTGTCAAAGTGCAAGTGCTCTCTGCATAAAGTGTAATGGTAATTGGTTGTTCATAATTGGCATGTTTGTCTTCCTTCTAAAGTCCCTAGTAAAGTGCACAATGTGTGCCAGGGCTAGTAATACAAATGCTACTAGTGGGCCTGCAGCACTAATTGTGCCACCCACACCAGAAGCCTTAAACAGAGATCACAGGCCTGCCTCAGCAGTGCCTGCGCGCAGTTGTTAAACTGTTTTGTTGTCCTGACAAGTGCAACAACTTGTCAGGCCTTACTTTTCCATTTTTATGCACATCAGACACACCTATGGTAGGCCCAATGTACCCCCCTGGGCAGGGTGCAGTGTATGTAAAAGGTAGGGCATGTACCAAGGTGTGTATCATGTACTGACAGTGAAATTCACTCCGTTTTTCACTGTTGCATGACCATCTTGCCCATTGGACAGAATGGGGGAGGCTGTGTGATATGTTTCCAGCCTATCTTACGAAGGGCTTAAGATGGAATGGTGAAGTTTAGTGTGCCTGAACTTAAAATTTACTAACACATTTTTTTGTGAAGGTGGTTTTTAAATTGTGTGTTTAGAAACCACGCCTTTAGAAGTGGCTGTTTTTTTGTTCTAACAATTTTGTGTGTCTCTGCCTGGTTGTGGATTGACTGTCTAGATTTGAATGTGATAGGATCTGGGGAATGTCTTGACCCAGGGGAGGAGTAGGTGAGACAGCCACGGCCTACCCCTCCCCCCTCCCCCCTAGAGGGTAGGGGGGAGGGGTAGTCCCTGGAAGTGAAGAGGCCAGGGCTGCTGCAATAAAACAATGTCTCCATCTCCTGCTGAGTGATTGAGGACCCAGACCCCACTATCAAAGGAAGAATGTGCTACTGGCAGGGAGACACCCAGAACTGGTTTGGACAGGGGTCAGTACCCCTTGAACACAAATACTTCAAAGACATTTAGGGGTATAGCTATGAGAGCTGAAACCCCTTAAAGTTGCACTGGTCAAGACTGAAAAGGATTGAAACAACTTTGTGGTCAAGAGGAACATCTGCCAAGTAAGAGGAGTATGTGAGACACTCACGGCTGACCTGCAGCTAGAGTGTAGGGGTAGTCCCTGGAAGTGAAGAGGCCTGGGCTGCTGTAATAAAACAATGGCTCCATCTCCTGCTGAGTGATTGAGGACCCAGACCCCCACTATCAAAGGAAGAAGGTGTCACTGGCAGGAAGACACCCGGAACTGGTTTGGACAGGGGTCAGTGCCCCCTGAACACAAAGACTTCAAAGACATTTAGGGGTATAGCTATGACAGCTGAAAACCATGAACATTGTACTGATCAAGACAGAAAAGGATTGAAACTACTTTGTGGTCAAGAGGAACATCTGCCAAGTAAGAAGCAGCTGAAGAGACTAAAGAAAAGGACTGACCCTTGCTGTGTGTTCTGGGGCAGGCCTGCAGTTTGCTGATTTAACCAAGAAGAGGCTAAGGGACTTTGCTATGTGCTGTGTCCCCCTACGTGAAAGGACTTTGCTGTGTGCTGTCTCATGAAGTAACTTGTCCCCAAGGGCAGGAGGAGAGCTAGCTCACTGTTGTGGAAACTCAGGAACATAAAAGTTTCCAAGCGTGTCTCAGCGACACTCTGTGCGTGTGCTTTTTAGCAGCCTGAGACCTTCGTAGGAACTGCCCCATGATCGTGTGCACCGAACCTAAGTGAGTCTCAGCAATGCTGTGTGCGTGGGCTTCGTGCAGCCTGACAACTTCGTGAGGATTGTCCTGTAATCGTGTGCACCCGGAGTCCAAGTGAGTCTCAGCGACGCTGTGTGTGTGTGCTTCGTGCAGCCTGAGACCTTCGTAAGGATTGCCATGTGATCATGTGCACCCGGAGCTCAAGTGAGTCTCAGTGACTCTGTGTGCTTGTGCCCTGTTGCAGCCTGATACATCGTGAGCATTGCCCCATGACTGTGTGTCCTGGAGCAGCCTTGTTCTCTGCTTCCATCGACAGCATGACCAGAAGTGCTGCGATCGTCATTGCCATCGGCCCGGACCAACATCCTCAGAGGAGCTGTACCACCGGCCCGAGCCTACCTTTGCCATGGAGAGAGCTCGAACCATCCCTTTCGGAGGGCCCGAGTTCCACTTCCCAATATCAACAAAGTCTCACCGGAGGCCCAAGCCGCGAGGAGAGGAAAGTGAGACTGCACCCCCGGTAAGGCTTAGCGAGCGTGTGTGTGTAACCACCTGGGGTGGGCAGTGAGAGAAATGCTCTTGGCCTTTCTCATCTTTGAAGAGCGAACCTCCGCTCAAGTCCGTATCGCGGTCCATACGTGCTGAGGAGTGGCAGTACCGGGGCCGGAGTGTGGAACCGCACTTTGTTTTCCATCATAACAGTGTTGGGGGAATGTTTTGGCAGTAGCTGACCGCGTGCCAGTAAGAGTGGCATAGAGACCATGCAGAGCACCACGATCGATGCCAAAGTATCTTATTTTTGCATTACGAACTGCCTGATTGTTGTATTATGAAGGGCCTTATTTTTGTATTACAAACTGCCTAATTGCTGCATTACAAAGTGCCTTATTTTTGCATTATAAACTGCCCGATTGTTGCATTACAAAGTTCCTTATTTTTGCATTACACACTGCCTGATTGTTGCATTATGAATTGCATTTTTTTTGCAATACGAACTACCTGATTGGGGCTTTACGAATTGCCTGATTCTTGCATTCTGAACTGCATAGCATTGCCTTAGGACGTCATTAGATCATCGAGAATGGCTCATTAATACTACAAGAACCTACCAGTGCTTGCTGACCTAATAACCGACAAGGTGAAATATTACAAATACGCATATGTTGGATTTTTATTTTGTGGTCTCATTGTATTTTTTTTATATAAACATATAATTGTTTTATGAAACTTGTGTGGAGTCCATATGTGGTGTTATCACTGTGTTACTGAGAGCATGGTTGCAAATACTTTACATATTTGCCTTGGCGATAAGCCTGGATGCTCGTGCCAAGCTACCGAGGGGGTGAGCAAGGGTGTTATAACCGGGGTCTCTAGTTGGCCGGGGTATGCACCCTAGTCCAAGTAGGGAGCACCGCTTCTGACAGGGTAGCCTGGCGCAGAGCAGGAAGGCTTAACTTCAGAGGCAATGTGTAAAGTATTTGTGCAACACCCAACAACGATTACACAGTAAAACACGCACAAAAAGACACTACACAATGAATTATAAACATAAGAATATCTTTATCTCAGTATCAGGCCGATCAATAATCAGATATCTCCAGGTTCCAAGCCTGATCAATAATAGAATGAATCCAGTTTCCAGGTAAGATCAATAATCACTAGAAATGAGTCTTGCTTCCATGCAGATCAATAATCAATCAAAATGAACCCAGTTCCCAGGTCTGATCAAATCACCAAAAAGCTCATATGTACCCAAAGCTCCTATGGGTATTGTCCTTCTAACAGTGTCCTTTGTTGGGGAAATAATATAGACTTCTCTGGCAGTTCTTTTAGACAACACGTCTGCTTGATTGTCAATTCAGTCTGGGCTTAAAGGCGAGGCAAGGGAAATTTGTGCAAAGTTAATCAGAACAAGTGTTCTGGCCAATGGGTTCGAGCCACTGAAGTCAGCACATTGTCCCTGGCGCCGAGGGAGTTAACTTCCTGGCATTAATGCGCCCATCAAAGGGAGGATCGCGATGGCGCTAAGATTAGCCCTGCTGCGCTTACAGTGTGAACGCGGCCGATCTGGATGGAGACTTGCCTCCGTTGTCCCTGTTGCGCAAAGGCAGCCAGGAAAGGAAGTCAGGTTCCTCGGGGCACAACCGCTCCCTAGATGCCGATTATGCAGTCTCCTACAGGTCAATTACTGTGTCCCCCGCCAGGCGATTTCACCCTTAAATCCCTGCCGGCCCTCTATATAATGCAGACAGCCCCCAGTACCAAACTTTTACCTGGGAGGAGGTTGACGCAGCTGCTACTCCGTGGGTGCTCCGGGGATTCCTGCCTCAGTACTACGGCACGGAGGAGCGGGACAGCCCTTCCTGTAACGAGCGCAGCTCTTCTTCATCACCGCGCTGCGTTGGGGTAACCCCGCTGGCGCCCTTTCCCTCGACGATGCTGCATCTGGTGTCCTCGTTGCTAGGCGACGCTCCACCCGGGAAAGAGCGAGGCCACCCCTCCCACTCTCAAGTGCAGCTCTTCGACTCAGAGGGGGTTCCCGGGGCCGGGCAGCGCTGGAATGCAGCCCGGCTTCCTCATTTCACTGCGGGCGCAGTAGCAATGTCCTTGGGCTCCAAACAGTGCTTCACCTCACAGCCCTTTCCTGCCACAGGGCTCCCCAGTGCAGTCCTGTCTCGGGTGGTGGCGGTGATTCCTCAGGCACACAGCGCTCCTTGGCAACAGCGCTGGTAGTCAGAGCACAGAGCTTCTCCCCCACAGGGCCTCGTAATGCATTTAGGGTCCCCGGGCGGCGATGGTGAGTCCGGGGGTATCAGATAAAAAGGGATTCCCAGGCCCATTGCTGCAGAGACAGTGTTTAGGGGGTAGGGGCTGTTCAGGAGCACAGAGGTGGTCTAAAAGTGCAGGGCAGTGTCCTCTAAATCACGAGGGGTACAGTCCCAGAAAGAGCAGTCTTTCTGTATGTTGATCAGGTAGTTTCTTAGGGATGTTGTGAAGACACTCTGGTGGTGGTATTCCCAGTCTCCCTGGCAGGGCAGGATCAGCAGGCAGTAGGGCAGCTCAGTTGGTAGGGGCAGCAGTTCCTTGGAGCAGTCAGCCTCCTTCAGACCTGCAATCCTTCCTGGTGCAGCAGTCCTCACTCCAGCTGGGATTCTTCTTCGTCCAGGGTGTAACAAAGAAGTGAGGCCCAGACCCTCCCTTATATAACTTTCAGTCTAGGGGCTAGAAAGTGGTAGAAGCCACTAGAAGTGTATGGGGGCAGGGGCTTCTGGATGAGTCCAGGGAGTTCTGGGATGTTCCCTTCCTTCCCTGACTTAGCTGTCACTGAGACGAAAGACAGACCGTTAATGCTACAGTGGGCAGCCCATCACAGCCCATCCAAGGGGAGAAAGTGTGAATCACCACTCCCACCTCCCAACCCAGGCAGCTATCAGTATGCAGAGGGGGGGGAGGGGGGAGTCTGCAGTGCCAATCTTAGTGTAGGCAGGAAAAGGTCCACTTTCTAAAAGTGGGATCCATAGCGTAGTGGTGCCCAAACCCCATATATCATTGGAAAGGGTTCCCCGCCCGAATCCAACAAGACCAAACATGACAGACCTATTGGGTCCCTGTTAGAAATTATCTCATAAGGGGGGTTCCCAATGCTAGCCTATGGAGAGTTAAGCCTTACTGGAGTAGCAGGGGCTTGTGGCAGATATGCCAGCGTCACATGGTTTTAGGGGAGAGCACCTGCACCTCTGCACTGTTTAGCAGTGGTGAGGTGCCCAGAGTCCTAAGTCCAACAAAATGTAAGGTAAAGATGGGAGGCAAAGGGGCAAAAATATAGGGGAAGACCACCCTAAGGCTGCCAGGTCTAACACAGGGCTATCTGAGAAGGTGTCCTTCCTTTCCCTGACTCAGAAGCAAGAGTCCCTATATGACCTAACGTACCTACCTCAGCCAACTAGAGACCCCCAGTTCTAACATATACCAATGTGAACTCTTTTATCCCCGGATCGCACAAATTAACTCAGCGAATGGCATTGCTTGGTGATTGCTTACACTTGTGCAATTGTTGCCTACTCACTACCCTCACCTATCATAGACCTGAGGGAACCGCATGGGCATGGAGGAGCTTGCACTATGGGTGGTGGGGGAGTATTTCTATTTGGGAGACTGAACCCTGTATTTACCGTATTAACCTGGGTGGTGCTTCATTTTGCAGTGCCCTTATTGTATTTCTTATTTTTCAAAGGCAAGTAGTGGGCTTGACAGATAACTAACTTGTCTTTTGCTTTCTTATGGAGTTCTGAGTACCTCCACCCCTTCCCTCCACACACATTACGTCCCTGAGAAACATTTATTTGCTTGCTCTTAATACACTGAGAGCCAAGTGTTGAAGATGTGCACTTTCACCACTTCACAAAGTCATAGTGGAACATAATCAAAGACACCTGAGTACACCCACCACAGTTGTGCCCAGTATCCTCAGTCTGCCAGGTGGCTCCCAGCACGGAGTCAGACAGGCTGTCTTTAAAAGTAAGTGTGATGAGTACAGCGGGGTGCGGATAATGTGGGTGGCAGTAGGTGGAAATGGTAAGGCAGAAGACCAGGCATCCAAGTGAAAATGTGGTGCTGTGAACACAGGCGGGCATCGGACATGAGCGATCGTTTAATCAGGGAGAAGACAGAGGAGGGCAGAGATTGAAGTACAGTGGAGCCCATCTGTCTCTCAGCTCACAGCAGCCGATGCTTGACACTCATTAATCCAAGTTGATTATGAAGGAAAATCTATAAGAGATTTTACCTCTCACTTAAATGAAATTTATACAAATATCCGGCAGTGCATTGCATCTCGGAATACAGTTGTATACTCTATACAAGTTAACCTGATTACTGATGAGTAAGAAATGTTTGATGAACTGTGGAGAGCTCAGGTAACAAGCGAAGACACTAATTGTCACATCCTCAGTCCTCTAATGCAGTTAACAGCAACAGTATCTTCTTTTCTAACATCCATCGGGCATATGAAAAGCTATATGTTAGTATAAATACATATCCGTAGATCACAACCTTCTGTGATGTGGAGTTCGTTTTGAGACGGAATATTTCAGTTATTAGCAGCAAGGACCTAGGAGGCATGTGAGGGCGATTCAAATAAACACAATTGGCACTCATTAATAAACTCATTGACTCATGATTGTATTTAAAGCACTGCGCAGCGTACACAACTAAATATTAGAAAATAGGGAATTCAATGATATTCCTGCTGTTTAATTCAATTAAAAAAAATATGGAGACTGTCTTTTCTTTTAAAACCGCACTTTGACAAACGCTACATTTGTGTGCATTTTCTGAGCAACTTGTACATGGGCCATTCAGTTTGCTAAGTAGATGAACTATATTTGAGATTGTCTGCTTATTGAGAATTGTGCGGGTATTCGCGTCAGCAGCATTCTATCTCCCCCAGTCACTCCTCAGACAACACCAGCTACTTCTATCTATCGTTCATCTACAAATATGCAGAATTTAGTTTACAACATACATATGTAAATCACAGTTGAATACACGTATGTGTGCTTCACACCGTTTGAATCATGCAAAAATTAGGCGCACGAGTACCTTATTTATTTCCAGGGGTACACACGACTTAAGCCTGTAAAAAAATCTGTAAATCAGATTTTTTTAATGGGCGTGGTAAAGTAAATCTGACATTGAAATGGGCCATTATTTTCATAACGGCTAGTAAAAATATTTCAAAGCCACTTTGAAAGCAATGCAAGTCCCTATTTGCATCAAATTATCTCCTAGTTTCAAATGCTGAAGCCTTGCAATGCCCAAAAGACAAATAGGGTGGCCCTACTTGATGGAATCGGACTTATGGCAAGAAATAGCATACAATCCGAAAATCAATGTGTTAATGTTATGCAGAAACAGCCCTGGTTTTCTCATCTGAATCGACCTCTAGTTCAAGCGCCACGTTACCGGTCATTAGTTGTTTCTACTGGCTCCCATTGTGGCATATAGGGTTTTGGCCTCGAAACTTGTAGGTGGTGAGATGAGTTCACCAACTTTGGTTTTTAGAAATGTTCAAGTTATAACTAAATGTTCCTGCCGCTGGGCAATGGACACTATTACCTCCTTGTCCGTCATCCTCGTTCAACTCCTTGCATCATTAGGCTCGCCTCGTTGCACGGACAGAATTTACCTACCGTAGCGCTAAAATAAATGTAAAAACAAACACACTCAGACCCTAACTTAGGTTCTATGTCTTCCTTGGGAGTCATAAAGAGGGTCCTCACCACCACACTTCCTGTAATACCATGCACGTCTGCCACCCTGCAGCCAATACCATTAGTGCAAGGATGCTGAGTTAATAGGAATGTGACAGCAAGACTCGGAATCGGAGTAAGGAAGATTACCGATACGTAACAGGGGCATTAACGTTTTTTAAAAATCATATTAAAACAACAGCAGCATCGTTGTAAGGTTATTTTTGGCTGGACGATAATGTAGACTAAAGCTTAAGAGCGTGGACTGTAATTTCCTTCTAGATGAAGGTGGAGTCTATTTTAAACCATTATGGCCTGATTTATAAGAATTGACGTATTGCTAAGTGAAAGCAGCGATGCGTCACTTCTCAGTGCGCACTCCTTGCGACATACCTGATGCATCATATTTAATGTATTATGCATCATGTCGCAAGGAATTACAGATACGTCAGTATTTCTGACGTATCTGTAAGTGCAAAAGTGACGCATTGCTGCAGTGTGTCATAAAAGTGATGCAATTCGAGCGATGTGTCCTTTCATATGGGGCAAGCCCCATGTGAAAGGGCATGCGCCAGTCTTACGCATGCTGTGAGGCAGGTGCAAGATTTTGACGCAACAGAGTGACGTAGTGAAATCTCATAGGTTTCACTGCGTCACTTCTACGAGGCTTTTTGCGGGGAAACGCCCCCTCCCTCCTGCATACATTATACCTGACACAGGTATAATGTAGCGCAGGGGTTACAAAGTGACGAATCTGTTTACATGCATCACTTTGTAAATAGTGCGCAACAGGAGGCATGTTTTATGACACTGATGCGCGTCTGAACCACAAAACTGACGCAAGGCCTCATAAATGAGGCCCTTGGACTTTATGAGTGTGTACATAAGTTATTTACCTGATTTAACAACACTAGAAAAAATGAAACTCCCCATATTAAAACTTTGTAAGCAAAGATTCCTGTGCATGCCCTCTGCGGGTACCACTAAAAATATGCCTGGTGGCTTTCCTGCTGAGTGGTGGCCATAATGGATGTTGGGCAGGTGAAGGTACACGGAGCATTACATATCGATTTAGTAATGAGCCGTTAATAGGACATGCAGTGATAAGATAATTGCTTTGTGAAGAATTGACACATTTTATGCAAGAACTACGATCAGAACAAGTTGATGAACACAGTGATCAGTTCAGCCAATTGAATGCTTAGAAAGCAGTGACTAATTCATAGTAAGTTCCCGTATTCCAAACTCAGTCTGAACTGAAGGTTCCACTGTTCTCTCAACATCCCCCTTCGTTTCCTAGACTCCTTAGTTCACTCACTGAGAACTGAGGGGGGGCCACTACACTACTGGGCCCAGCTGCAGCTGTCCGTCAGTGCCAGAGCCACAGAATGTAGAAGAATGCTAGAGAAGACATATTCCTTCTGACTCCCAACAAAGGCGCTGATGCATTTCCCTCTGTTGCCTTAGTTAATAGCATTGCAGACCAGCAGGGGCATTTCAAATAAGCCTGGGCAAAGTACTACGCTACGCTCCCATAGTTTGCGAGCATTTGCGAAGTTTGCACTACTTCGCACTATGCAAATTGCACGTAGCACAGTGCAAGCACACGTAGCGTTGCATAGTGCAGCAGTCTTTTTTAGCTTGCTCGCTGTCCTCAACGTCAAGTTGGCGACCGCGAGCAAGCAAAATGACATACCGGCGAGACTTTTTCCTTGTTCGCGATCAGCAACATCAAGTTGCCGATCGCGAGCGTGGAAAATAAACCTCCCGGCGAATTTCTCAGCGCGGTGGGGTCAGGTTTCTCATTGAGAGTGGTTGCATATGCGCGCGACCGCACGCGATGAGAAACTACCAGTTCCCTGTAGTCTCCAACACTGAAGCGAGATACCAGACCTTCAAACTTGGCATCTTTACTCAGATTGCCCTCTTTACATGACGGATGTACCCGCCCGTTGATATATATTTTATCCCACCCTTATCGACCGTCAAGGATACTTAACTCGTAATTGCCGGGTTGGAATTATCACCGGCTAGAAAAACTGTTGTTTTCACACCAGCCACAGCCATGAAGAGTCACGAGCTAACTGGCTCGCTTGACGAAACACGTTTCGGCTGGTTTTTTGTCTTGATGTCAAACTTCCAGAACAGGAAGGCATAATACACCTTTAAGAAAACTTTATATACGTGTCAACCGTGTCTCATTACCACTGTTTTATGCTCCTTACCCTTCATCCAAAGAAAACCTTTCATGATTAACCATTTATAACTTGTGCACAGGACTTGTGTTTGTATCTAATTGGTTGAGCCCCTGCCAACCGTAACAGAGGTTCATTGGGTCTCCTCTGACCGTGTTGCACCGTTCCAATATTTCATTTTGCCGTACACTTACCGCTACCAGAATAGGCGCAAATTTTCTTGTACACTACAAAACCCTACACAGAATCCAAGGCTGAACGGAATTACACCAAATTTGGCAGAGGGGTAGTCCTCAGTACTGACTTGTGCCTTTCACTTATCTGGTGTAAATCTCTTCAGTAGTTTTTGAGAAAATTATGGTTAAAGTCATTTATATATCTATGGGCGTGGAGGATCCGGAGTAGTATCTGCGAACCTTACGCGCAGCCTACAAGAGCCCTCCCGTGCACGAGCTGAATGCTCATTGTCTGACAACTGTCAAAATCAGGAAGTGTTGGCAGCCATCTTGTGCCTCAGTAGACCCGAGGCACAAGAAAACAAAAACAGACGCCGCCAAACGCGGAAAGGGGGCAGGGGAGACTCACCCTGATCCCCCTGCTCAGGGGGTCCCACAAGGACCCCCAGGGCCCCAAAAAATAGTTTTTTTTTAAATCGCGGGATTTGCATAGGATCCGCGAATCCTAGCAATATATATAAAAAAAAACGGTCTCCTGCGGAAAATTTGTAAATTTGCCCCCGGGGGGCCAAATCCCGGGGGCATTATTGAAAAAAAAGTATGGGGGTCCCAATGCCCTCACACTGCCCATGGGACGCCCCCCCCCGGGGCTCTAAATTAATATATGCACGGGGCTCAGGGGCCCCCCAGCCCTGGGGACCGCCATCCGCGGGGCTCGATTTTAATGTATGTGGGGGGCTCTCAGGCTCCCCCAACCCCAGGGACCGCCACCCTCCGGGGCAAGAATTAAATGTATGCGGGGCTCATAGGGCCCCCCGCAGCCCTAGGGACCATCCTCCTGGGGCTTTAAACAAATGGGTGGGGGCTCTCAGGCACCAGCCCCGGGGACCGCCACCCCCGGGGCAAGAATTAAGTGTATCCGGGGAGCTCACAGGCCCCCGCAGCCCCGGGGACCGCCAACCCTGCAGCTTTAAACAAATAGGTGGGGGGGCTCTCAGGCGTCCCCAGTCCCGGGGACCGCCACCCCCTGGGGCTTAAGAACATGGGGTGGGGGACTCTGAGGCCCCCCCTGCCCTGGGGACCGCCACCCCTGGGGCTTCTCAAAAATGTGGGAGGGGGGCTGCGCTGCCCCCCTCCTGGAGCCCTCGATGGCCCTGGGGACCGCCACCCCCCAGGGTCGGCTACTGCAATGTCCCGCGGTGCCAACCCCCGGGACACTGCTATTTGAAATGGCAGGGCGGGAGCCTCGCGGCTCCCACCCTGCCATTGCAAACTGCTTTGCTTCATTGAAGTGAGAGCAGGGAAACCTGCTCTCGCTTCAATGAAGCAAAGCAAATTGCTTTTCCATATGGGGAGCAGCATGTTAGCTGCTCCCCATATGGAAAAGCCATGCCGGCTCTCTAACGAAGAGGGCCAGCCCCGGGGGATGGGGTTGGGGCTAGTAGTGGCCAGGGAGGGGGACCACGCGGCCCCTCTCCCAAAAAAATAAATAAATAAATAAATAAAAAAATGGTCCGGGGGATGGGGTCCCCGGGCCAGAACTGGCTATAGGAGAGGCACGAGGCAGCCCCCCTCAAAAATATATATTTTTTTTAAAAAGGGCCATGCCCGCGGATTGTGTCCCCGGGGCAAATTATGGCCTCGGGAGGGGGGCCACGCGGCCCCTTTCCGATTTAAAAAAAAAAATTGGGGGCAGGTCCTGGGGGATGGGGTCCCCAGGGCAAATAAATTAGAAAAAGAAGGGTGGCTATACAGCCTCCCTTCTTTAAAAAAATAAAATTTAAAAAAACGGGATCGGGACAGAGACCCCGCACCCTAACCCAGAGTGGAGTGGAGTGCAAAAAAACGATGGATTTAGGCCCAGATCCTTGTACTGGGGTGAATGTATGACATTGTTCTACATTCTGTCCATCAACTGTGTTTTTTGCAATTTTCACCCCGAGTGTGCTGGGTATACTCAGACGTGAGTCCCAGGCTCTCCACACCACTGGAGTCAAGCTATCCAGGCTGAATGAAGGCTGATAGCCAGAAACCGGTCCTTGGATGCTTGATTCCGGTCTGGGAAAGACATGGCTTGGTAGTTCGGACTGGACTGTTCCCATGGGGCACAGGGTCTGAGCTGATTTGCATATAGCCAGTGTCTAACCCAGGGTGGTGTGGAGTGCAAAAAAACGATGGATTTAGGCCCAGATCCTTGTACTGGGGTGAATGTATGACATTGTTCTACATTCTGTCCATCAACTGTGTTTTTTGCAATTTTCACCCTGAGTGTGCTGGGTATACTCAGACGTGAGTCCCAGGCTCTCCACACCACTGGAGTCAAGCTATCCAGGCTGAATGAAGGCTGATAGCCAGAAACCGGTCCTTGGATGCTTGATTCCGGTCTGGGAAAGACATGGCTTGGTAGTTCGGACTGGACTGTTCCCATGGGGCACAGGGTCAGAGGTGATTTGCATATAGCCAGTGTCTAACCCAGGGTGGTGTGGAGTGCAAAAAAACGATGGATTTAGGCCCAGATCCTTGTACTGGGGTGAATGTATGACATTGTTCTACATTCTGTCCATCAACTGTGTTTTTTGCAATTTTCACCCCGAGTGTGCTGGGTATACTCAGACGTGAGTCCCAGGCTCTCCACACCACTTGAGTCAAGCTATCCAGGCTGAATGAAGGCTGATAGCCAGAAACCGGTCCTTGGATGCTTGATTCCGGTCTGGGAAAGACATGGCTTGGTAGTTCAGACTGGACTGTTCCCATGGGGCACAGGGTCAGAGCTGATTTGCATATAGCCAGTGTCTAACCCAGGGTGGTGTGGAGTGCAAAAAACGATGGATTTAGGCCCAGATCCTTGTACTGGGGTGAATGTATGAAATTGTTCTACATTCTGTCCATCAACTGTGTTTTTTGCAATTTTCACCCCGAGTGTGCTGGGTATACTCAGACGTGAGTCGCAGGCTCTCCACACCACTTGAGTCAAGCTATCCAGGCTGAATGAAGGCTGATAGCCAGAAACCGGTCCTTGGATGCTTGATTCCGGTCTGGGAAAGACATAGCTTGGTAGTTCAGACTGGACTGTTCCCATGGGGCACAGGGTCAGAGCTGATTTGCATATAGCCAGTGTCTAACCCCGGGTGGTGTGGAGTGCAAAAAACGATGGATTTAGGCCCAGATCCTTGTACTGGGGTGAATGTATGAAATTGTTCTACATTCTGTCCATCAACTGTGTTTTTTGCAATTTTCACCCCGAGTGTGCTGGGTATACTCAGACGTGAGTCCCAGGCTCTCCACAACACTGGAGTCAAGCTATCCAGGCTGAATGAAGGCTGATAGCCAGAAACCGGTCCTTGGATGCTTGATTCCGGTCTGGGAAAGACATGGCTTGGTAGTTCGGACTGGACTGTTCCCATTGGGCACAGGGTCAGAGCTGATTTGCATATAGCCAGTGTCTAACCCAGGGTGGTGTGGAGTGCAAAAAAACGATGGATTTAGGCCCAGATCCTTGTACTGGGGTGAATGTATGACATTGTTCTACATTCTGTCCATCAACTGTGTTTTTTGCAATTTTCAACCCGAGTGTGCTGGGTATACTCAGACGTGAGTCCCAGGCTCTCCACACCACTGGAGTCAAGCTATCCAGGCTGAATGAAGGCTGATAGCCAGAAACCGGTCCTTGGAAGCTTGATTCCGGTCTGGGAAAGACATGGTTTGGTAGTTCGGACTGGACTGTTCCCATGGGGCACAGGGTCAATCAATCAATCAATCAATCACAGACATTTATATAGTGCACTACTTACCCGGAGGGTCTCAAGGCGCTGGGGAGGGGGGGGGGGGGGGGGGAGTGCTGCTACTGCTCGAACAGCCAGGTCTTGAGCTTCTTCCTGAAGGAGAGGTGGTCTTGGGTCAGGCGCAGGTCGGTCGGAAGGGAGTTCCAAGTCTTGGCGGCCAGGTAGGAGAAGGACCTTCCTCCTGCTGTCGTTCTCCGGATGCGGGGGACGGCGGCGAGGGCGTGGCTGGCTGATCGGAGACGTCGTTTGGGAACGTGGAAGTTGATGCGGTTGTTGAGGTAGCTGGGGCCTTGATCGTGTAGGGCTTTGTGTGCGTGGGTGAGGAGGCGGAAGGTGATTCTTTTGTTGACGGGGAGCCAGTGCAGGTCTCTCAGATGTCCGGAGATGTGGCTGTGTCGTGGGATGTCGAGGATGAGTCTGGCTGAGGCGTTCTGGATTCGCTGGAGTCTTTTCTGGAGCTTGGCGGTGGTTCCGGCGTAGAGGGCGCTGCCGTAGTCCAGTCGGCTGGTGACGAGGGCCTGGGTGACCGTCTTCCTTGTCTCGGTGGGGATCCACCGGAAGATCTTCCGTAGCATGCGCAGGATGTTGAAGCATGACGAGGAGACGGCGTTGACTCTGCTGGTCATGGTGAGGGAGGAGTCCAGGATGAAGCCCAGGTTGCGAGCGTGGTCTGTCGGTTTGGGTGCGCTGCCCAGGGCGGGGGGCCACCAGGAGTCGTCCCAGGCGGAGGGCGAGGAACCCAGGATGAGGACTTCCGTCTTGTCTGAGTTCAGTTTCAGGCGGCTGGTCGTCATCCACTCGGCTACGTCTTTCATCCCTTCGTGAAGGTTGGCTCTGGCGGCGGCGGGGTCGTTGGTCAGGGAGAGGATCAGCTGGGTGTCGTCAGCGTAGGAGATGATGTTGAGGTTGTGTTGGCGTGCGATGGCTGCAAGGGGGCTCATGTAGACGTTAAAGAGGGTGGGGCTCAGCGAGGATCCTTGAGGGACGCCGCAGATGACTTCGGTGGCCTCTGACTTGTACGGTGGTAGGCGGACTCTCTGTGTTCTTCCGTCGAGGAAGGAGATCATCCATTCCAGTGCTTTCTCCTGGATTCCGGCGTTGCTGAGGCGCCGCGCTAGGGTGCGGTGGCAGACAGTGTCGAAAAGCCGCGGAGAGGTCTAGGAGGATGAGGGCCGCTGTTTCTCCGTTGTCCATCATGGCTCGGATGTCATCGGTGGCAGCGATGAGGGCGGTCTCGGTGCTGTGGTTGGCTCGGAAGCCAGACTGTGAGGGGTCCAGGGATCCATTAGTCTCGAGGAAGGCGGCCAGCTGCTTGGTGACGGTCTTCTCGATGACTTTGGCTGGGAACGGGAGGAGCGAGATGGGGCGGTAATTCTTGAGTTCGGTGGGGTCCGCCGTAGGTTTCTTAAGTAGGGCGCTGAGTTCGGCGTGCTTCCAGCTCTCCGGGAAGGTGGCGGTTTTGAAGGAGGTGTTGATGATGTCCCGCAGGTGGGGTGCGATGACCGCGTCGGCCTTGTTGAAGACGTGGTGAGGGCAGGGGTCGGTCGGAGATCCAGAGTGGATGGAGTTCATCATGTGGATGGTGTCTTCGGTGTTGATCGGGGTCCAGGTGCGGAGGGTGGTGGTGGGGGGCGGTGGTTCGGTCGTGGCGTGCGTCGGTTGAGTGCTGAAGCTGTTGTGTATGTCCGCGATCTTGTTGTGGAAGTAGGAGGCGAGGGAGTTGCAGAGGTCTTGCGATGGGGTGATGTCGTTGTTCCCGGCGTTGGGGTTGGAGAGCTCTTTCACGATGTTGAAGAGTTCCTTGCTGTTATGTGCGTTGTTGTCCAGCCGGTACTTGAATGCAGTTTTCTTAGTGGCGCGGATGAGTTGGTGGTGCTTCCGGGTGGCAAGCTTGAGGGCGGTCATGTTGTCCGGTGTTGGTTCCCTTCTCCAGGCTTTCTCGAGGGTTCGGCAGTTCTTCTTGGAGCTCTTGAGTTCGTCAGTGAACCAAGGGGCCTTCTTGCTGCCGGGTCTGCTAGGCGGGGTCCTCAGTGGGGCGAGTTCGTCCGCGCAGTTGAGGATCCACTTCGTGAGGTTGTCGGCGGCCTGGCTGGGGTTCGCTGAGCTGGCGGGGGGGTGCTGGCTCAGGGACGCGGCGAGCTGGTCGGCTGTGATCTTGTTCCAGCTTCTTCGAGCAACCGGTTGCTGGTGGTGGTGGATCGTCGTTCTTCTGAAGGTGAAGTGGGCGCAGCTGTGGTCCGTCCAGTGGAGTCCAGTGGCGTGGCTGAAGGCGATGTGTTTGCTGGATGAGAAGATGGCGTCGAGTGTGTGTCCGGCGAGATGGGTGGGGGTGGATACCAGCTGCTTGAGTCCGAGGTTGGCGAGGTTGTCGAGCAGGGTGATGGTGTTGCGGTCGTAGTTGTTCTCCAGGTGGAAGTTGAGGTCCCCCAGGAGGATGTAGTCGGCGGAGGGGAGGGCATGTGGGCTGATGAAGTCGGCGATGTCCTCGCTGAATTGTGTGCGTGGTCCCGGGGGTCGGTAGATCAGGGTGCCTCTGAGGGTGGTCCTCGGGTCGGTGCGGATCTGGAAGTGTAGGTGTTCGGCGGTTTTCAGGGCGTCGTCGGTGTTGGTCGTGATGTGGATGGTGTCCCTGTGGATGATGGCGATGCCTCCTCCCGTCTGGTTGGCGGTGCGGTCCCTCCGGGTGATCTTGTAGCCCTCTGGTATGGCGATGGCGATGTCGGGCGCAGAGGAGTCGTTCATCCAGGTTTCCGTGAGGAAGGCGACGTCGGGAGCTGTGGTGTCGAGGAGGTTCCAGAGTTCAATGGCATGCCTGTGGACGGAGCGGGTGTTGATCAGGATGCACTTGAGGTGGTTGCTGCTGTTGATCGGCTTGGCGGGTGCTGGTGTGGGGCAGGTCCGGATGGTGGTGAACTTGCAGGCGTTGCAGCTGAAGGGTCCGTGGGTGTGCTTCGGGGTGGCTCGGTAGCATCCAGGGATCCCGCCGGTGTTGAGTGCGATGAGTTCGGTGGCGTTGTAGGTCAGGCGGGTCGTCATCCGTCGGTGGGGGCCAGGGGTCCAGGCGCTGGGTGCGGTCCGGTCGCGGACGGGCGCAGACGGGCTTACCTTTGGCGCGCCTTCGGCGCACAATCGGCGCGCCCGCTGCGCGTGACCGCTGCGCGTGACCGCTGCGCGTTCGCACGGTCGCCATATATGGCGAAGTGCGAGGGAGGGCGGAGCAGCTGGGAGGCGGGAGCGGGGAGGGTACAGAAGGAAAAAAGGGGCGGGGTTAGCGGCGGTGGCGGGAAGCGGGGAGCGGGGAGGGATGAGACGGGGGCTACAACAACAGGAAAACAGGCACTAAAGAAACAAAAACATACAAAAATACTATTAAACAATAAATACAGGGGTAACTAGGCAAGATAGCAGGTCAGGCTAGCACAGACCACGCCGCTCGATGGCAGGGGGCGTGGTCACGCGGCGGCAGCCGGGGCAGTGAGGCAGGCAGGCGGGAGATAACGCAGCAGCTGGTGGCCGTGCGGCGCGGGGGGTGTCCTAAACTAGGTCACATTCACCTGCGTCGCACGGACGCCATATATGGCCAAGTGCGAGGGAGGGCGGAGCAGCTGGGAGGCGGGAGCGGCGAGGGTACAGAAGGAAAAAAGGGAAGCCGGGGCAGCGAGGCAGGCAGGCGGGAGGCACACGCAGCAGCTGGTGGCCGTGCGGAGCGGGGGGTGTCCTAAACTAGGTCAGAGCTGATTTGCATATAGCCAGTGTCTAACCCAGGGTGGTGTGGAGTGCAAAAAAATGATGGATTTAGGCCCAGATCCTTGTACTGGGTGAATGTATGACGTTGTTCTGCATTCTGTCCATCCACTGTGTTTTTTGCAATTTTCACCCCGAGTGTGCTGGGTATACTCAGACGTGAGTCCCAGGCTCTCCACACCACTGGAGTCAAGCTATCCAGGCTGAATGAAGGCTGATAGCCAGAAACCGGTCCTTGGATGCTTGATTACGGTCTGGGAAAGACATGGCTTGGTAGTTCGGACTGGACTGTTCCCATGGGGCACAGGGTCAGAGCTGATTTGCATATAGCCAGTGTCTAACCCAGGGTGGTGTGGAGTGCAAAAAACGATGGATTTAGGCCTAGATCCTTGTATTGGGGTGAATGTATGACATTGTTCAACATTCTGTCCATCAACTGTGTTTTTTGCAATTTTCACCCCGAGTGTGCTGGGTATACTCAGACGTGAGTCCCAGGCTCTCCACACCACTGGAGTCAAGCTATCCAGGCTGAATGAAGGCTGATAGCCAGAAACCGGTCCTTGGATGCTTGATTCGGGCCCGGGAAAGACATGGCTTGGTAGTTAGGACTGGACTGTTCCCATGGGTCACAGGGTCAGAGATGATTTGCATATAGCCAGTTTCTAACCCAGGGTGGTGTGGAGTGCAAAAAAACGATGGATTTAGGCCCAGATCCTTGTACTGGGGTGAATGTATGACATTGTTCTACATTCTGTCCATCAACTGTGTTTTTTGCAATTTACGCCCCCTAACAGCATCACTCTGCAAATTCCCCTTGAATACTGGGTGTCCCTGGGGACAAACTAGCCCACCAGGAACCTTCAGTATGTACCAGGGGCCTGCGTGGCAGAGAGGTGTTCTGAGGCCACGCCCCTTTTTGCACCTCTCTGCAACGTAGCTCCCTGGAGCTTACTGGAGGTACCTGGTGGGCTAGTTGGCCACCAGGGGACCGCAGGAATCATGGGGACTTAATCCTCCAACTTAAAACACGCCACAGGGCGCGTTTGGACAGTGATAAAGGTAGGGGGCGGGGCCAAAGGTGATATGTGTGCAAACACGCCCTGTGGGGCATTTTAAGTTGTGGAATTAATTTCTCTTCAATACAATGCTGATGATGTCACAGATTAATTTGTTCATGACATGGTCAGTGACATCACTAATGACATCTCAAATGACATCACTGATGACATCACTGATGTCATTATCCAGTGAATGTGGTTTGTTTCGGTATTTAAATATGTATTATACATATAGCAATTTGCATTGAAGAATGAGTGGATATATAAATATAAATATCTGGATGGAGGATTTAGTAGCAGTGTGATTGACTGTTTACTTGACTAATTTAAAGTGTCTCACTAAATATATTGGATAGTGACTAAACTGTGTGAACATCTGTATCACTTTGTCAGTTGTTGTGTAAACTGCTTCTACATTTGGTTACTAGCTATTTGAAAGTCTATATTAGTTATTGATTAGTTAACTGAGTATTTGTATGCAAGAGTGAATGTGTGTGTGGTTCGGTGGGGTGTGTGTGGCTGCCCATAGATGTGTGAATACTTGATTCAGTAGGTATATGAAGTTAAAACTACATGTTATAACAGTTGTTTGGGTGAGTGAATATCTTTATGGGCGTGGTGATGAGCAAATATGTCTCCAATGGTACATGTCCAACAAACTAAAAAAACTAGAAAAATAAAAGGCAGTATATGGGTCAGTTGTTGTTTACAAATAGGTATACATAAGGCTCAGCGATCGCCTACCAAGCAATCTACAAGCTTACCGCATTGGGCGAGGCGCACACAGTGGGTGCCGGCCGGTGGCAGGGAGTAGGGGGCAGTCGTTATCTGCAAAGGGACCGGAGGGTCTATAAGTAATCAATTCGGTCTGAAAACAGGAATCAAAAATTGGGCGCTGGCTAAATAACTCACCCGCGGAGGAACCGGATAGTCCCAATTTAAACGGGCATACCTGCCTGAAACCCAACCCTGACAGAAACGTAATCACCGTTTAAGCTGCCTCGCCCAATGTGGTAAGCTCACTTCTCACCGATAACCTAGTTACTTCTTTAGTACCGAGTACGTGCCGCTCTTTCTTCGCTGAAGTAGAAGTCCCTGTGCGTTACATGCATGTTATGCACGCCTTAGGTCACGCACCCATCACTACTGCAGGATCTCGCCAAAACTCTGGTGTTTAGCACACGGCCTGGTCACCAACTAGGCACACGGCAGTATGAAGGTCATTATTCTCTGTCAGGCACAATAAGAAAAAAACACGGACGTTGAATGAATGCATTAGCTTTAAAGCAAAGTTTTTAAATTCTTTTACTTCACTTCTCGTGCACAAAGCCTTGTTATAGGCCCTTAAGGCAACACTGAATGTCACTTATGTTTAAATTACAAACGTAAGTGTATAGCGATGTGTCCTCTCTTGGACAAACTTCCTTATTTTTCTCCCCCCTTTCCTTTAGGCTATCATGGCTAGGAATGATTAGGCTTTACTCAGTCCTGATGATGATCCCTGTAACTATGTAATGGGATCGAAACGCCGTCGACAACTTCTACACCATATACTCTGTTGTGTATCTGTTACTATATTTCGAGTAATGGTGTAAATGTGAATTCTGTTATTGCTATATGCACAGAAAACAATAGCTTTTGCCTAAAAACGTTTCTCTACCTTCTATCCACTCCGCTAACCATGACAATTTGTAAACGTCTGGGCACAGGCTTGTGCTCATCTCCAAGAAATTGTTGAAGGTATCTCCTAATATTGTGATTCTAAATTAAATATTAGACCTCTGCCCGGCTGGGCAAGTCAATTTACAATATAGTTTCCATTGTGTCTATATTTACCTTTTGACTATATCCCTCCTTGCATAGGACCGCTGTTGTCTTTACTCATCTTTTATCTGGAAGCTAACTGCCGAGGCGCATTACTCGCCTTTCGTCGCATTTCCGAAGGTAGTTTGTTAGTGAAATATGATTAGATATCTGAGATAAGGAGCAGCGTTAGACTTAATTTGGGGTCCTAATCTGGCGTTTCTCCTTCTGTCTATTTGGTATCCTAAGAACAAGCGTGTGGTGACCGGTTCGGCGTTCACATGATCTTGTATCTATTTGGAGGCGTTCGCCCCGCTGCTGTTCCTTGCGCCGGAAAAAATTAAGTAGAAGTAGTATGAGTTAATCGCATACGATTTTGATTTTGTTGGGTGTCTCAACTAATGTTACCTTTTGCCATCTGTCCCTTTAGAAACACGCAGTCTTAAACAGGACCGGCTCTGGCGACTATTTTCGGTTTTTAAAAGGATAGTGTCTCGCTGAACGAGCACTTTAGCAATCACGGTCGGAGGCGAGTGTCCTACTGTTTATGTGCCGTAATTTATATACAAGGTACGCTATATGAAAACTAATGAGTGTTGTTGTAGGAGTTTAGTTCACTCTATTCTATTTCGCTTTTGTCTTCATCTATTCGTGCTCTTTTCTGTAGAAACGTCCGGCCCGTTTACCTGCAGTCTTTTGAGGCACGTTTTAAATGAAACCATGAGTACTGATTACTAACTAGTGAAGCTATCTTTGGACTGCAGGATATTGAAGGTCAGTCTGTATTAGAATGTTTAAACTTCTTTTAACTATGAGCTAAATAAACTGCCTATCTACATTATAGGCATAAATAATTAGAAGGTCCCTTCTCCAGTGTAAACCCTTGAATTAGAATGGGTTTAAAGCTCTAACTAACAAGGATATTTAATGTGAAATAGAGCTTTATAGCGTAATGATGGCAATCTCCATTTTCAGAAGGGGCTACATGGTTACATGTTTTCTACTTATGATGTTCAACAGAGCCTTAAAGCAATTGTTAGAACCGGCTGTCTCTAGTTGGCAGAGGTATACACTTCTGACAAATAGGGACACACCTTTTCTAGTCAGGGCAAGGGGATCACACCCTTTGATAACCCCTGCTCAACCCCTCGGTAGCTTGGCAGAGCAGACAGGCTTATCTCAGAGGCTGTGCGTTAAGCATTTATGACCACATACAGTAATAAAGTGAATACACTACAAATGGACACGACACAGTAGTATTATAAAAATAAGGATTTTTATATAAGGCTCAGCACAAGACCAAATAACGACAAAAATATGCACAATCTTAATAAATACTCTTGGACGGAAAAATAATAGTTCAAATGTAGTTTCTTCTTAGCACAAATTCTGTTGTATCAAAAAGCAATCCTTCTTCTTGGGAACACAGTTCTTGGCAACAATGTAACCCACACGGGAGTTACACGACGTCGAGGCAAAGTTAATCCAAAGGTTCGGCGTCGACCGCGAGGAGCGCTACGTCGAGCCCGGAGTCACACGGACCCCCAACAACACAGTACCTTGGAAAATGAAGCACACGATGATCAGCGGCGTCGAGCAATCCGGCGTCGCGTCTTTGGTGTCGATCAGGCCTCAGTAGTCGTCGATGTCGATGATGATGTTGCAAGAGTGATCAGCGCTCACGGCGTCGAGAGGGCACGAGGGTGATGCGATCAGCAGCGGTGCAGACACGAGGTCCCTTGGAGCTGGAGCTGAACCCACTACTCACTGGCGTTGCTGCTGGCGTCGATCGGGCCCGGCGGCCGGCGTCGAGGATGCGGGACACTGGAGCCGTTACTCACTATGTCGAGCTGGATTCGGCGACGTCCGTCGGCGTCGAGATTGCTGGTTCTGTCAGAGGTGCCGGATTCACAGGTTCCGGCAAATAGCACTTTAAGCAGATGAAGTCCTTTAGCCCTGTGACTTCAACAGGAGACTGGCACTCTTCCAGTCCTTGGAGATTTTCTTAGCAAAGCGTGAGAGTACACACACAGTTCCTCTCTCCTGGTTCCTCGGAAAAAATAAAGAAGCACTGCAGGATTCCCCCAGCAAACAGCACACTGGCAGAAGGGGTAGGCAAGTCCTTGGATCAGCAGGCTTCTTGTCCTTGGTTCAGGTTTCCTTGTCAGAAGTGATCTAAATTCTTGGTTCAGGGGTCCTTCTCTTATACCCCTTTTTGGCTTTGATCCCTTTGTCCATGCAGGGGGATGTCCCAACATCCGAGGTCTGTCGTGGGTGGAGCCAGGCAGAGGCACCTGGCCTATTCACTGAGCAGGGCTGGGTCCTCAAACGCCCAGCAGGAGGTGGAGCCAGCATTGTCACTGGCAGGAGCAGAGCTATCGGCCTCCTGGTAGGAGGTGGGGCTAGGATCGTCCATGGCAGGCACAGAGCCATCAGTCGCTTGGTAGGAGGTGGAGCCAGCATTGTATCAGGCAGGGCAGGCTATCAGCAACTACTCTCCCCCTACTCTCAACGCAAATGTCCCACTCATCCCACACTGACTCATTCAGACCTCTGGAGCCACCCAGCTCCTGTCACACACACGCAAAACCAGCAGAAACCAGAAATGGTTAGACAAGAAAATAGACACTTTCTAAAAGTGCTATTTTCAAACCCAGAGTCCAAAAACCATCCACACCAACAGATGCGTTATTAAACCCCGAGTTCAGGGATACCAAACTCGACATTGCACCATGCTCCCCGAGCCAGCTAGGATTATATCATTAATAATCCCGGCAGCCCATTCTAACTAATGGAGAGCAGGTTACCTCGCAATAGTGAAAAACGAATATGGCTGTAATTCACTATCAGGACATGCCAACTTGGTCAGGCCTGTCCTACCTTATACTTACAACGCACCCTGCCCGTGGGCCTACCATAGGGGTGACTAACATGAAGTTAAGGGAAGGTTTAGGGACTGGCAAGTAGGTGTACTTGCGCAGTCAGCGTGACAGTACTAGACTGCACGTGGGTCCGGCAATGGCAGACCCTCAGACATACTTTTCCTAGGCCGCTCTTGTGTGTGGCACAACATGTGCTGCGAGCCCACGAGCAGCATTTGCATTTACACGCCCCGGCACTCCTGGTGCACTAGACTAGGGAATGACAGTAAACCAAATAAGCCAAACATGGAATTCAGTCGATACAGTAATTTAACATAGGGAGCACTTGCACTGTGGCACTTGATCAGCAGTGGCACAGTGCCCAAAGCATATACCAGCAAAACATCATAAAACAGTGGAGGCAAACAGAAAAAATGGAGGAGAGACTCAAGCCAATGTTGTCAGGTCTAACACGTGTCCCCTCCAGCTGAAATGTGGGGAGAACTACCCTTGACCGAGGGAGTCCTCATCACTAAGGCGGAAAAATCTGGACAGACCATCAGCATTGGCGTGATCTGTACCAGGGCGGTGTTCCACCGTAAAGTCCATCCCCTGTAGGGAAATGGACCACCTCAACAGTTTCGGATTCTCACCCCTCTTCTGCATCAACCATCTGAGGGGCCTGTGGTCTGTCTGAACCCGGACGTGAGTCCCAAACAGGTAGGGTCTTAGCTTCTTCAGCGCCCAGACTACAGCAAATACTTCTCTCTCTATCGCACTCTACCTTGTTTCCCTGGGAAGTAACCTCTGACTGATGAAGGCTACAGGCAAGTCTCGGCCCTCTTCATTCACCTGAGCTAGAACAGCCCCCACGCCATGCTCTGAAGCATCCGTCTGGACAATGAATTCTTTCGAAAAGTCGGGTGCCTGGAGTATAGGTGCTGTGCACATTGCAGTTTTCAGGGTATCGAAGGCCGTTTGACAGGCATCAGTCCAGATCACGTTTCGTGGCTGCTTCCTGGAAGTCAGCGAAGTCAAGGGGTGCACGATGTTACCGTAATCCTTGACAAACCTCCTGTAATAACCCGTAAGTCCTAAGAAGGCTCTCACCTGAGTTTTGGTTTTGGGCGGCGCCCAAACCAGGATGGTATCAATCTTGGGTTGCAGGGGGGCAACCTTGCCGCTCCCTACTTGGTGCCCCAAGTACACCACAGAACCCTGCCCAATCTGGCACTTACTGGCTTTGATTGTGAGGCCTGCTCTGCGCAGGGCCAACAACACTTCCTGGAGGTGGCGCAAGTGTTCCTCCCAGATGGCGCTGAACACTGCGATGTCGTCCAGGTAGGCGGCATTGAAATCCTCCAGTCCAGCCAAGACCTGGTTGACCAACCTCTGGAAGGTGGCAGGGGCATTCTTCATCCCAAAGGGCATCACCCGGAACTGGTATAGCCCATCTGGTGTGGAGAATGCGGACCTCTCCTTCGCCCCTTCAGTCAAGGCGATCTGCCAGTACCCAGACGTTAAATCAAACGTACTAAGGTACCGGGCAGCCCCCAACTGATCGATGAGCTCATCAGCTCTGGGGATGGGGTGTGCGTCAGTCTTCATGACTGAATTGAGTCCTCGGTAATCCACGCAGAACCGAAGTTCTGGTGAAGCACCAGGCACTGCACCCTTCGGGACCAAGACCACTGGGCTGGCCCAAGGTCTGCTAGAGGACTCAACCACCCCTAATGCAAACATTTTGGAGACCTCCCCCTTAATGTATGCTCGGACCTTGTCAGTCACCCTGTAAGCCTTGTGCTTCACAGGAGGGCTGTCTCCGGTGTCAACGTCATGGACACACCAATGAGTGACACCCGGAACCAAGGAAAACAGATCAGAGAATTGTCCCAACAGTTGGCGACAATCCTGCTTATGTTCAAGGGTCAGTGTGTCAGAGAGGACCACACCATCCACTGACCCATCTTGCTCTTTAGCACACAGGAGGTCAGGAAGAGGCTCACTCTCCTCCTCCATTCCAGCATCTGTAGCTAGGAGCATGCCCACTTCGGACCTTTCTAAGTGGGGCTTCAAACGGTTGGCATGCAGGACCCTCAAGGGGTTCCTGGGAGATTTCAAGTCCACCAAGTAGGTGACATCGCTCTTCTTCTCCACAACCTTAAACGGTCCAGCCCACCTGTCCTTGAGCGCACAAGGTTCCACAGGGGACATGACCCAAACTTCCTGACCAGGCTGAAGCTCTACCAGAGTGGCATTCCGGTCGTACCAACGCTTCATCTCCTCCTGGCTGGCCTCCAGATTTGCCTGAGCAAGATCTCTGAAGCGCCGAGTCTGGTTCCTGAAGGCCAGCATGTAACTGTATACATCCTGGGGAGATTTCCTGGGAGATCGCTCCCAGCCTTCTTTGACCGGACTCAAAGGCCCTCTTACCGGGTGACCATACAAAAGCTCAAAGGGGCTGAACCCTAGAGACTTCTGCGGCACCTAACGGTAAGCAAACAACAGGCATGGCAAGAGGACGTCCCATTTCCGCCTCATCGGTTCTTCAAGACCCATGATCATGCCTTTAAGGGTCGGGTTGAATCTTTCAACCAGCCCATTTCCTTGAGGGTGGTAAGGAGTGGTGAACTAATAGGTTACCTCACACTCCTTCCACAGAGACTTCATATAGTTGGAAATGAAGTTGGTGCCCCGGTCTGACACCACCTCTCTGGGGAACCCCATGCGGGAGAAAATACTCATCAGTGCCCGTCCCACCACGGGGGCCGTCACTGTTCGTAGAGGGATGGCTTCCGGGTACCGTGTGGCATGGTCCACCAAGACCAGGATAAACTTGTTGCCCAGGGCTGTCTTGGGGTCCAGGGGCCCAACAATGTCAATCCCTACCCGGTCAAAGGGGGACTGACCACTGGAAAAGGTTGGAGTGGAGCCTTCTGCTTCCTTCCACTTTTCCCACTTGTCTGGCAAGTGTGACAAGTCTTACAATGGATGTCTACATCCCTTCGCATCTGAGGCCAATAAAAATGGGTGACAAGATTGTCATAGGTCTTGTCCTGCCCCAGATGTCCAGCTAACGGAACGTCATGAGCCAAACCCAGTAGGAAGGCTCTGAAGCGCTGGGGTACCACCAGCACACGGGCTGACCCAGGCTCAGCAGCCTTAGGCTCGCTATACAGGAGGTCGTTCTCCCAGTACACAAAATGTGACCCTGACTGATCACCTGAGGTTTGGGCTGAGGCCTGCTGCCTTATACCCACAAGAGAAGGGCACACTTTCTGTTCGGCACAGAATTCTTCCCTGGAGGGACCACCATCCTGCTGCCAATGGGTCAGCTCGGGCAGGTCTCCCAGTTCAGCAATTTGTTCCCCTGTGGGCTCCAGGGCATCCCCCTCAGGGTCTACCTCCTCCTGGACCAGGGGAACTACGGGGGCCGGTTTCCCGTGCCTCCTGCCTCTTCTCTTCACAGCTGGGTCCTGGGCCGTACTTTCAGGCTCCGGGACCCCATCAACACCCTTACTCGCTGTCATGGATCGAGTGGTTGCACACACCCACTCTGGCACACCCAACATTTTCAAATGCGTCTCCCTCTCCACCTTAGCCCAAGGGGAGTCTTCTAAATCATTGCCCATGAGACAATCGACAGGCATGGTGGGCCTCACAGCAACCTGAAGAGTACCTGAAACTCCCCCCCATTCAAAGGAAACTTGAGCTACCTCGCACTCTTTCTGGGAGTTGTCGGGAGCTATCACGGGGTAGAATGCGTGGGGAACCACCTGCTCTCTGGACACCAAGTAACACTTGACAGCTGTCACACTCCCTCCGGTGTCTCTGAGAGCTTCCACTCTATGGCCATTAATGGTCACCCACTGCCTATATTTACTAATGTTACTAGGCAGCGGGGGTGGAGGGACCATTTGCATGTCTCCTAGTGAGACCAGGGACATTTCTGCGGGACCCCTCCCACCAGGGACAACCATCTCTTCCCCTCCCAGGGCTACACTCGCCAACTGACGGGGGGTGCACACGGCGGTGCATTCGAATTCTTCATGGGACACTGGGGGTCATAATACCGGTGTCCCACCTGCCCACAAACGTAGCAGGTCAGAGGGCCCCTATGAACAGGTTTACCCGTCGGGGCCCCTGGCTTCTTCTCAGGGGGAGGCTGGGAACCCTTCCCTTGGTTCGCTTGGGGATTACTTTGGGGCCCTGCTGGGACTCCTTCTGTTTACCCTTGTCCCCCCCACTTTTCTGCTGGGGACCCTGCCCACCTTTGGCTGAGTCTCCCACTGGACTCTTGTGGACCCTGGTACTGACCCAGCGGTCCGCCTCTTCAGCAAGTTTTCTAGGGTTAGATATCTTGCTATCAATAAGGTGCTGGCGCAGCTCTGGAAAACAGTTATTAGACAAATGCTCCCAAGCAAACAAATCATAAAGAGCTTCATAACTTTCCACTTTGCTGCCCTTTACCCAACCATCCATGGCTCTGCAAAAATAAGACACATATTCAACCCACGTCGTACCAGGCAACTTCTTACATTCTCTAAAAGCTTGTCTGTACTTCTCGGGGGTTAGGCCATACCGCAACGTTAAAGCATCTTTCATATGAGAATACGACATCCTATCCTCAACAGGCATGTCTAACAGGGTATCTCTTCCCTCATTCACAAAGCGACTCCACAATCCCGCTCCCCAATCCTTCTCAGGGACCCGGTGGGCCAACAATGCTAACTCATATGCTTTAAACCACTGACCAATATCTTCGTTCCTATGATAATCTTTTATCACATCTTTGGGAAAATAAAACCTACTTTCTGCAGGCACAGATGGGATGCTGCCACCAGAGGGATTCAATTCTAACTTCTTAGCTTGGATCTCCAACTCCCTCAACTTGGTATCACGCTCCAAAGCTAACAAAATCCAACCTTTTGGTCTCCAAATCAGCTTCTCTCCTACCTCTTGCATTTTCTAACTCCAACTGCCCATTTATCTTAAGCCTTGCCATTTCCATGTTGTATGCACGCTCCTTCGCTCTTTCTTCTCTTTCTTCAGGGGAAAGACCTTTGGAGGAAACACTGCTTCCGGGAGAGGACACAGGCCCATTCACTGGCGCCTCCTCATCCCCTTCCACTGGCGGTACCACCACCGGATCAGTGGGATTTCTGGCCTCTAACCAGGCTTCCAATGCTTTCAGATATTCCTCCTTTCTTGAGATGCCTGTGGTAGGAACTTCAAACTTTTTGCAGAAGGATTTCAGCTCCTTCAGTTTGTAGACATTTATCTTTGCTCTATCAAATTCCTCCACAACAACAGGCGTATTGCTTCCGGTATCACTCATGGCCAAAACTGGCAGTGTTCAAAATCAAGTTTCAGAAAAGCGGAGAACCAAAAATAGGATCCTTCCAAATTAGATTGTGGCTGCGCTACGGTCTGCTTTCGCTATGTTGCGCACACTAATCACTGCACATGGATCATAAATGCAAAGTTCAAATCCTCACCGCTGACCCACCAATGTTAGAACCGGCTGTCTCTAGTTGGCAGAGGTATACACTTCTGACAAATAGGGACACACCTTTTCTAGTCAGGGCAAGGGGATCACACCCTTTGATAACCCCTGCTCACCCCCTCGGTAGCTTGGCAGAGCAGACAGGCTTATCTCAGAGGCTGTGTGTTAAGCATTTAAGGCCACATACAGTAATAAAGTGAATACACTACAAATGGACACGACACAGTAGTATTATAAAAATAAGGATTTTTATATAAGGCTTAGCACAAGACCAAATAACGACAAAAATATACACAATCTTAATAAATACTCTTGGAGGGAAAAATAATAGTTCAAATGTAGTTTCTTCTTAGCACAAAGTGTGTTGTATCAAAAAGCAATCCTTCTTCTTGGGAACACAGTTCTTGGCAACAATGTAACCCACACGGGAGTTACACGACGTCGAGGCAAAGTTAATCCAAAGGTTCGGCGTCGACCGCGAGGAGCGCTACGTCGAGCCCGGAGTCACACGGACCCCCAACAACACAGTACCTTGGAAAATGAAGCACACGATGATCAGCGGCGTCTAGCAATCCGGCGTCGCGTCTTCGGTGTCGATCAGGCCTCAGTAGTCGTCGATGTCGATGATGATGTTGCAAGAGTGAGCAGCGCTCACGGCGTCGAGAGGGCACGAGGGCGATGCGATCAGCAGCGGTGCAGACACGAGGTCCCTTGGAGCTGGAGCCGAACTCACTACTCACTGGCGTTGCTGCTGGCGTCGATCGGGCCCGGCGGAAAGGCGTCGAGGAAGCGGGACACTGGAGCCGTTACTCACTATGTCGAGCTGGATTCGGCAACGTCCGTCGGCGTCGAGATTGCTGGTTCTGTCAGAGGTGCCGGATTCACAGGTCCTGGCAAATAGCACTTTAAGCAGATGAAGTCCTTTAGCCCTGTGACTTCAACAGGAGACTGGCACTCTTCCAGTCCTTGGAGATTTTCTTAGCAAAGCGTGAGAGTACACACATAGTTCCTCTCTCCTGGTTCCTCGGCAAAAATAAAGAAGCACTGCAGGATTCCCCCCAGCAAACAGCACACTGGCAGAAGGGGTAGGCAAGTCCTTGGATCAGCAGACTTCTTGTCCTTGGTTCAGGTTTCCTTGTCAGAAGTGATCTAAATTCTTGGTTCAGGGGTCCTTCTCTTATACCCCTTTTTGGCTTTGATCCCTTTGTCCATGCAGGTGGATTTCCCAACATCTGAGGTCTGTCGTGGGTGGAGCCAGGCAGAGGCACCTGGCTTATTCACTGAGCAGGGCTGGGTCCTCAGACGCCCAGCAGGAGGTGGAGCAAGCATTGTCACTGGCAGGAGCAGAGCTATCGGCCTCCTGGTAGGAGGTGGGGCTAGGATCGTCCATGGCAGGCACAGAGCCATCAGTCGCTTGGCAGGAGGTGGAGCCAGCATTGTATCAGTCAGGGCAGGCTATCAGCAACTACTCTCCCCCTACTCTCAACGCAAATGTCCCACTCATCCCACACTGACTCATTCAGACCTCTGGAGCCACCCAGCTCCTGTCACACACACGCAAAACCAGCAGAAACCAGAAATGGTTAGACAAGAAAATAGACACTTTCTAAAAGTGCTATTTTCAAACCCAGAGTCCAAAAACCATCCACACTAACGGATGTGTTATTAAACCCCGAGTTCGGGGATACCAAACTCGACATTGCACCATGCTCCCCGAGCCAGCTAGGATTATAGCATTAATAATCCCGGCAGCCCATTCTAACTAATGGAGAGCAGGTTACCTTGCAATAGTGAAAAACGAATATGGCTGTAATTCACTATCAGGACATGCCAACTTGGTCAGGCCTGTCCTACCTTATACTTACAACGCACCCTGCCCGTGGGCCTACCATAGGGGTGACTAACATGAAGTTAAGGGAAGGTTTAGGGACTGGCAAGTAGGTGTACTTGCGCAGTCAGCGTGACAGTACTAGACTGCACGTGGGTCCGGCAATGGCAGACCCTCAGACATACTTTTCCTAGGCCGCTCTTGTGGGTGGCACAACATGTGCTGCGAGCCCACGAGCAGCATTTGCATTTACACGCCCTGGCACTCCTGGTGCACTAGACTAGGGACTGACAGTAAACCAAATAAGCCAAACATGGAATTCAGTTGATACAGTAATTTAACATAGGGAGCACTTGCACTGTGGCACTTGATCAGCAGTGGCACAGTGCCCAAAGCATATACCAGCAAAACATCGTAAAACAGTGGAGGCAAACAGAAAAAATGAAGGAGAGACTCAAGCCAATGATGTCAGGTCTAACAGCAATATAATGGCGATATCATCCCTTTGGTATAGGGGTAGTGATATCTATCAGACCCCTATAATCATCGTATTTGCTTAGATATAGATTACTAGGAATTGGTCATAGATCAAGGGTATTGATGGTTATCTACTTAGAGTATTGATGTTTATCTGACCTTGCATAACTCCTATGTGTTTACTGCTTTTGAAACACTATGAATAATATATTGTATTACAATGCTTGAATAAATCAGGGAATAGTCTCAATTAAATCTATGAATTGCACGAAAAGTAATGACATGCTTTTATCGCGTGAATGTTATGTGGCTATTAGTGTTTGACTCTGTAGTGATGATGTTTTGTGTTATTATGTGACTTGTATAAATAATGAGGCTCTGTAAAAAGGAATGTACTTACAATAGTTTATTGTGTAGCAGCAATTGGTGATGATTATATATAATTTTTAATTGAAGAAGGTGGATGCCCCAAAAAAGGAGAAATAATTCAAGCATTGAGAGACAACAATTTTGATACAAAGCTGAATTGATCTCCTATTTTGTATCTCCTTGTTTACGAATAGGAATGAACTTTTCCTTTCTGTTGTCTGTCCCCATGACGTAAATAATTAATTTACTCTCTTAATTTCTATGCAGGTAAGTACTTAATCAATAATAACTCAGATCGGATGAAAAAAGACAGAGTCCGTGGTGTTAGAGTTTCTAAGGGTTTTATTCCTCATAAAAGGAATGGTCGTGACCAGGATATCATGTTCTGACCACCACAGGGGTGTCAGAAGGGATAGAGCAAACTTTATTGACATTACATAGCTTATATACTTGATTTATACCATAGGAAGTAGTGTAGTAGGCGTAACAGCTGAGAGAAGACAAGATAACAGTATACACGTGTTACTAGTACGTAATCAAGAGGCGTGAACTAGGCGTGAACTAGAGGTGTGTGCTAGAAACGTCACTGATAGGTGACGCAAGTGGGTGGCACCAAGGGGTGGTGCTAACAGAATTGTTGCAATGTCAGCAGAATCGGAAGCTTGGATGCGCGCGCAGCTGCATGACGTGTGATTGAAGGGGTGCAGGGGACTTGACATTTACACTGACGGAAAGAGACAGAAGTCTGGCATGTCAGATCAACTTGTACTTCTATCATATCTGATATCTGATGTTTAGGAACCATACTATCTGGGCGGAAAGGTCTCTAGGGCAGAAGCTATTCTATGCTAACTGTGGATGCGTGTATAAGTGCCTAAGTGTCTGCATGAGAAGCGTGGGGGCATGAGGCCTTCCATGGGAGCATGGTAACAGAGGCTATGAATTACTTGCACGGAGACAGGTCGGCCCTTTGGCTCTGCAGCTGGGGAGGATGTTTACTGAAGCTAGTAGGCAGGAATGCATTCTCGAGGAGCGGAACAGATAACTCGAAGGTTATAGTCAGTCTTGGCAGAAAGCAGGCTGAGCTGAGCGCGAGGGGCCGCGCTGGAAGTAAGTCAGAGTTCACGGGTACAGAGGTAGCCTGGGCAGAGGCTGTCAGAGTCAGGAGCCAAAAGAGGCTCGATGGCAGAAATTCAGGGCCTACTCTGCCAGAGCAGGAAAACATGTAAAGTGTACTACAAAAAGACGGTGGCATAGCATACTTAGGAACGGGAGATATGATCCATTCATGGTGGATCTGAAAGAGGACAAGTTAACGTTGGACGCAAATGTATTTGCGTCTTCATAGCTGGCACAGGAGGGAAGTTACATGCACTTTAAGCTGGTACATGGAGTCGGTGGGGTACGCGCTAGGGAACATAACATGACCAAAAATTTATATTTCCTCATTCCCTCCTTGTTCCCTACGGACCCTTCATGAAATATCGATCCTCATGAATCGATCAGTTTGTTCTTGCAACATCATTTGCTCTTCTTTCTTTCGTTTATGTTTTGAGAGAAAACTGGAACGTTCAATACAAGAAGTGGCACACAGTCCACAAATCGCTGGCCCACACTGCAGGCACAGGCAGCAACTGAATACTAGGACTAGGCCAATGCCTAGGAAGGATAGGATCTTCCATCCCCAAGCTGTTAACGTTGTCCAGAACCAACCGGACCAAGTCCAGGTGCCTGGATTCTGATGTATCTGATTTGCAATTTTATGGAGACGGGTGATAGCTTGATATACAGATGGTGCATTTTGTGGTATGAAAACACAGCAACTTGACCCGATGACCTTACAGGCTCCACCTCTATCTGCCAAGATGACGTCAATAACAAGACGATTCTGAAGGACAACAACCCGCATGGCGGACTGCTCTTCGGTTAAGTTACCTAAGGCGGAGGCAGTTTCATTCACTACTGCTTCTAGCGTTCTAGTTAATCTGCGTATTAATTTACTATTCTGAACAGGTCCTAAAAAGAAAAAGAATCCTTTATTAAAATCGGTGTACTGTTCCCATGCCGTTTCTGTGTAGTCGACAAGTGGGATATCTCTTCTGGGTCTATTCTTTACTAGATTGGTATTTCTATGGTAATCAGGGGGAGCTAGGAAGACAGGTGGCAGAAGGAATGCAATGTAACAGGTACCATCCCAATCTGGAGGTAGGCGTATGTAAGCGGTATGACCACAAACAAAGTAAGAATGACTAATAGCTTTAAAGGACGATTTTCCATGATCACTGAATTCGACCACAGTAGTGCATTTACTATGACCTAAGTGTACTGAACCTTTCTTCTTGATACATAATTCACCAGTGACTGGCAATACTGACATAATGGGTAGAACTGGTGCAGCTTCGGATTCGACAGTAAGAATCATAAGGCTAATTGTATAATTACCTAATCCATATACTTCATTTTCTAGATCAGTTCCTATTCTAGTGGGGAGTCCCTCCTTATCAAGGTAACAGACGTCTAGCAGGACTAAGTTCAGGTTTCCCCAAACCCAACCCCCATCGAAAACAGCAATATCAGGATCTAAGGAATTAATTATTTTAAACCATGCACCGCAGGAGCCATTGTGAGTGAACGGGTACGGAAAGAGGGGCAGAGCTCCCTTGTAATTCTGGTAGGGAGGGAGTCGGCCACATATCCAGCAATTTGTAGCATTGTTAGTTTGATGAGAATGATGTAGCATACTAATGAATGTATTGTTGCGCAGCGCGAGTCTGTAGGAAAGCTCGTGTGGAGGTAACTCACTAAAAGTGTGTTCAGCAGATACATTATAGGCAGATTGTTCACGCTTGAAAATAGGGTAATAGATAGGCAAAACGATGCTAACAACAATAATTAGAATACTCAGAATAAACATGATTAATAGTGTCACTATACAGTGACTACGAAGTGATTTACAATATGTACGTTTCTTGGCTTCTCTCTCTCTCTCTCTATCTCGATCTAGGGGATACATGTCAGAAACTATTTAACCGATTCACCTAGGGGAGGACTTAAACAATTAAACTGTCTGACTTGCTAGATCGGAGTTTCATGCGATAATTTTCCTGGGGAGTTTTTTCTCGTTCAGATTCTGTAAAGTCTTTTGGCTCGACACAGTCTTTGGTGGGGGTGGACGAGTCTCGATCAGGTTTCAGTCCAAAAAATTTCTTCACATGACTCGTGTGAACCCACCCCTTTCTCCCCTCGATCTTCACGGCGGTCCTTGTGGTGAGAAGAACGGTCTTCGGGGACTTCCAGCGGGGCTCCAGCGGACTCTTTCTGTCGAAGTTGCGAACTAGCACAATGTCGCCAGGACGGACGTCGTGCGGCTTTACATCAGTGTTGTCAGGGAAGGCTGCGGCAACCTGTGAACGACATGATTGGAGTGCAGACATCAAGGAGGCAAGGTAATCTGTCAACATATTACAATCAACATCAGTAATCTTTTTCGGAATGGGCGTCCCCCACATATTCGGTGGTCTGCCAAAGACCACCTCGTACGGGGATAGCCCTGATCTCGAATGGGCGACCATTCTCATGTAGAATAGTGCCACTGGCAGGGCGACTATCCAGTCGACCCCTTTCTCCTGACATATTTTGGCAAGGCGGATCTTTAGTGTCTGGTTATGCCTCTCTACAAGGCCTGCGGCTTCGGGATGTCGGACACAATGGAACTTCCACTGGTATCCCAGTAATAAAGAAACTTCTTTCATTAATGCAGATGAGAATGGCTGACCGTTATCTGAGTACACGACACGAGGCAGGCCGTATCGTGGGAAGAATTCACGAACCAGCTGCTTGGCAGTGGTCGGAGCAGTGTAATCTGGGACTGGGTATGCTTCGGTCCAGCGGGACAGAGCACAAACAATTACGAGAACATATTTAAATCCTCGACAACGGTCCATCTGGATATAATCCATCTGGAGGACTTCAAAAGGGTGATCGGGAGGATGAAATCCACCTTGCTCTACAGGGACGCTTTTACCTGGATTGAACTGACAACAGATCATGCAAGTACGCACTTTCTGTTTTGCGGCTGCTCGTAAGTGTTTATTGTTCCAGAGATTTTGTAAACTGTCTAACATCGCTTTCTCTCCTAGGTGTGCTGGGCTATGTGCTGTATTTATCATGACTTGAACCATAGAGTCAGGGAGAAACCATGTAGATTTTCCCTTCGTCATCCAACCTTGATCTGTTTGGATCCCTCCTAGTTCAATCCATTTCTTTATTTCTTCTGGAGTAGCATGTGTCTGAATGTCGATAACATCTAGTGTGGGATCCCTGACTGTCATACAGTTTGTCGGATCTGTTGTCTTTGTCGTATCAGTTGTCTGAGTGTGAGTCAGTGCTGTATGTTTTGCTGTCTGGTCTGCCAGGTCGTTACCCTGGGAAACAGAATCTGTGACTTTAGTATGTGCTTTACACTTCATGACGGATATGGCTGAAGGCAGATGTATTGCTTCTAACAGTGCTTGAATGAGGGGACCATGTTGGATCTTGGCACCATGAGAGGTCAGAAAACCTCGTTCTTGCCATAGCATGCCGAAGTCGTGTACAACTCCGAACGCATAACGGGAATCAGTGTATATGTTGACATTTCTGTTCTTAGCTAGAATACAGGCTCGGGTCAGAGCGATGAGCTCTGCCGCTTGAGCAGACAGTGTATCAATACGATGTGTTTCTTTAACTTCAGTTTCAGTGGTCACGGCATACGCGGCCACTAATTCTCCTGTACTTGTTCTCATACATGAACCATCCACATAAAGTGTCAGGTCTGGATTTGTCAATGGAACATCTGTTAAATCTCGTCGGGGCTTTGTTACTGCATTAATGATCTCTATGCAATCATGCGGAGCTGGGTCTGTCATAATTGTAGGTAACAGTGTTGCTGGGTTCAAGATACTGCAGCGTCTGATTTCTATGTGTGGCTGGAATAGTGTCAATTTGTAACCTGTCAGTCGTGCTATAGTCAAGTGTTGAGTTTGAGTTCTGTTTAAAAGAACCTCTACAGAATGTGGGACTTGTACTGTTAACTGATGACCTAAAACAATTGAGTCGCTCTGTCTGATTGCTAGCGCTGTTGCTGCTACTGACTTTAAGCACGCAGGGAGTGCCTGGGCTACTGAATCCAATGTACTTGAAAAATAAGCACAAGGCTTATGTGAACCTGCTTGGTCTTGAGTGAGGACAGACAATGCTGTACCATCACGTTCTGTAACAAAAAGTGTGAACGGTTTGCTGTAACATGGTGTCGCTAAAACTGGTGCTTGGCATAATGCTTTCTTTAATTCCTCAAAGGCTTGTGTATGTTCCTGAGTCCAAGGGAGGGCAATCGAAGTTGCTGCCTCCTGCGTCGTTAACTGGATGAGTGGTTTAGCTAGAAATGCATATTGAGGAATCCATTGTCTGCAGTACGAGGTGAGGCCTATAAAGGCCCGCACTTCCTTTTGTGTCTGGGGTCGTGGCATATTTACAATTAACTGAATGCGATCGGGAGTGAGCTGTCTCCCCACTTTGGACAGCAAGTGACCCAAGTATACAACTTGCTGAACACAGAATTGTAGCTTCGAAGGAGACACCTTGTGTCCCTTGTCGGCCAGGAAATGTAAAACTGTCAATGATGCTTGTTCACATTCGGGCTCACTTTGTGCGGTGATCAGTAGATCATCGACGTATTGCAGTAAAGCGGTGTTAACTGGCATTTGAATACAATCTAGTTGTCTTTTCAGTGCTTGACTATAGATGCTGGGGCTTTCTGTGAATCCTTGAGGTGCGCGGGAAAATTTGAAACTTCGTCCATTTAAACTGAATCCGAAGAGATATTGGCTCTCCGGATCAATAGGTACACTGAAGAAAGCGTTCTTGAGGTCAATTACAGTAAAGAACGTTGCTTCTGAATCAATAGCAGTCAATAGGGAAGAGATATCGGGGACCACAGGGTACTGCGGTACAATGCATTTGTTCAGTTCTCGAAGATCAATCACCAGCCGATATACTGGCGGTGCATTGGGGTCGGTACGTTTAAGAATTGGAATGATAGGTGAATTACAGACATTGGAGTCGGTCTCTACGACCACTCCCTGGGCAATAAGCTCTTCAATGATTTTCAGTAAAGCCACTACAGCATCGGGTGGTAACTTGTATTGTCTGATTCTGGGTAGAACAACTCCTGTCTTGAGTGTAACACGATATGGAGTGATATGCATACAACCTACGTCAGCTGGGCCTTTTGCCCATAGGTGATCTGGTACATTTTTCAATCTGACATCAAATTCTCGTAAAACATAATGACCCTTGAAATCCCGTAGAAAGAGTCTGACTCCCTCCGGGGAACAGCATATTATAGCTCCTAGAGCCTTCAGTGTTTTAATTCCTAACAGATTTTCTGGACATGATTACGTAAGTAACAAATCTGTAACTCGGGATAATGGACCCACAGCCAACGGTACTGGTTCCGATACTTCATTTACAATAGGCTGTCCTGAAAAACCAAGGGAAACATTCTGTGAGCCTGAGAGGGGTGCCCCTGGGACTTCATTATGACTGATTGTAGTGCGACTTGCCCCTGTGTCAATTAAAAATTTTCTGTCTTTTCCCAATACGTGACTGTGTACATAAGGACCTTCTTGATCTACAGGAATTTCAATAAGAGGCAAACCACTTTCCCTCTCTAGGCTGTTTCATGTGTATCGGGGGTAATCTGGATATGCAGATTGGGCATACTGGTACATCTGTTGCGATACTTGCTGAGTCGCGGCAATGGGCTGTGGCTGTGGTACTGCTACTGTCTGCGCGGTGTGGGAAGGAGCATGCATAGGCTGTGTACTCTGCATTGGCTGTACATTTTGTGAGGTCTGTTGCTGGACCTGATCGTGTCTAGGCGGATGCGGTCTTTCTTTAGTTTTACCTGTTGAAATGTTATGTTTCAGGACTGGGCATTCATGTACATAGTGACCTGGCTGTTTACAATAATTACATGTCCCTTTAACGGGAGCTGTATTGTGATTTGTCTGGGTCCCACCCTTCCTCTGACCGTCGGCTGGGACCGTCTGAGCTACTAACATTTTCATTTTTGTGTCTTTCATACGTTTCTGTTCCTGATCTTGTTCTTCTCTGATTCTGTTCTGATGATATTGTAACATTTGTAACATCTGGGATGGCGTATTTGCCTGCCAAGTACTTTCAACTTTGTACACTCTATTTTTAACTAATGGTAGGGAATTCTCGACTAATTTTGATACAAAAAGGTGTGGATATGATTCGCTGCTAGGTTGTAGGCCACTATTTATAATGAAACATTTCTCGAATCTTGAATAGAAGTCACTAGTATCTTCATCTTGTTTCTGTTTACAGGACGAGATTGCGTCCCAATCTTCCTTTCTAGTTGTCAATAATCTTGGCAGGACCTGTACTATTAATCCGGGTAATGCTTTAGTCCTTTCCCCAAGGCCTAACCCTGGGACTCATTTGCTTTCTTCGTCTTCTATTTCTGCCCATGCTATCTTTGTGTCCCCCACCTCCCATTCCTTTTCTTTTAATTTCTCGTAAATGCCCGTGGGCAACAGTACTTTTAACATTTTCATAATATCATCATACGTATAATCCCCCATGAGTAACATGTCTTTAAGCTCTCTGTGAAAACCTGCAGGGTCTTTATCATGACACGGAACTAGTTTCTTCATTTCTAACAGTTCTAACTTAGTCAGTGGTGTGTGAACATACACACGCTTCAAGACGTGATCCGTACCCATAACTGGGTGTACTTCTCGTAAGGGGTTCTGACTTTCAATGCCACTACCGCATTGCATGTGGTACATTTTTCTTTCTGGAGGCGGGGCGGGAACATATTCAGAGCTTATGAAGGTGTTATATTTATGTCGTTGTTCTAGAATTATTTGTATTAACTTGGTGCTGAAACCTCTCCATCTATCCATGAGTAGTGCTTCTAATGTTTCGTGTAAGGGACCTGGATCGGAATGGTGGTTTCTGTACTTGATGAGGAGGTGCTGAATCATGTATACACCTGCTAATTTCTGCTCGTCTGGGGAAAGGTTCAAGAATGTCTGCGCTAACGTATCATCATGATATATGTCTGGGTTTTCGGCCCATAACACGGCTGATCGGGCTAGTTCCTGTTCATCCATAGAATTGAGTACATGGTACCCCATTCGGTCTCGAAGCCTTTTATCAGTTTCCTAGAACTGATGTTCAGAAGAATTCGGGTTTGTTAAAGCAGAGAGAAAAACTCTCTTGTTTTCCGGACGGATGCCCTTCCTAAGGTAGTTTCCCTTACCTACATACGCTATAGTATCTGTAGTCCTTTCTTGATCTTCAAGTTCTTCTTCCTCCTCGGAGGAAGCTTTGTCATTCCCTTTCTGGTGTGCCGTTATCACTGCCCTTCTAATTTTCTGGTACATACTGGCTATGCAAGCCCCCCTGTCATGTTTTCCATCGGCTATGTTTTGACCCCACTTGTTTAGTGCATCTAATTCACTCTGATCTGTCTCAGGCCGGTCTCGTTCTCTTATTAGACAATTTATGAAAAATCGTAATATCTGTGCTTGAATGTCAACTTTCTGTTTATCCATGGCATCCTTGATACTGTCAGGGTCTTTCCCTGTCTGAACAAACTCATATATTCTATCTAGCCGTTCCTTCATTCCTACATAGCATAACAAGATATCAGTGGCAGATCTTAACCGTAGTGATGCCAATATCATTAGATCGTTTTTTCCGGGTACTGGATCATATCTGCAAACTGACATGTTTTCCTTTAATGCGTCAAGGCGGGGGGACTGGAACGTGAGAGGACTCTGCGTGTCCCTAAAATTGAATCTGCGTGTCAATGGCGGGGTCCGAAGACCCGCAGTTGCACCTCCTGAAGCGGATGCTTGGGCATTATCTCCCTGCTGCGTCTGGATCTGAACTTGAATTTGTCGTTTAGTAGGATCAGGTAGGACTTGTTTCGGTAGGTCAATCTTGGGTGCGGGAAGTGGCGGAGCTGGCGGAACAGGGGAGGTCTGTCGCGGTACCGGCGGAACATGATCTGGGGGCGTAGTGCCACCCCCGTCCCTGTCAGTGGGCAGGGCACGAACAGGCAGATTGGCGTAAGCTGGTGCTACATCCTCTAAATATGAATTTAGGAATATGTCTTTAGTAGTTTTATGCATTACTTTAGTTGGAACTAATGGTGGCGGTAAGTTTTTCGGTATTTCTGATAGGGCCTCAGGTGTACCTTCGGCCGCGAGATACATTCCGTTTACAAGATTGTTTCGGGCACGGTCTATTTGTTCTGTTTTTACTCGGATCCCTTCAATAACTAATTCATTTTCTTGGGCTTTTTCTGATTCTTTAAGTCTGTCCTCTCTACGGAGTGCTTTCTCAGCACGCTTATGTGATTCCTTACGCCAGAATTCTATGGCGTCTTTCTGGGATTGTCTAGCTTTCTTTTTCCATAATGCTTCTTCTACCTTCATGATGACTCGGCATCCCATGTTCCGGTAACAGGCCATCTGTGTCTTTCGTCTAGGTGCTTGGTGTAATCGGCCCATAAATCTAGATATAGTATGGCATCTATGCCATGTTTGTGGTACATAAAGTTACCTGGAGTGTCCCTAGGGGGAATAGGAATTTCTTCCTCCAGTATCCCTTTCCTAGTTCCTATCTGCTTTAACTTGTTGAAAAACGGCATTTTGCTTACTTATTACTGAATACTCAATCCTTACTACTTAATACTGGTTATAGCTACTTTATACAAGAAACAAAATAATGCACATTAAACGGTCACATTCATACCACGACATTAATCACATAAGAAGACATTTAAGACATAGATGACTACCCCCCTATACTGGATGTACTGCTCAACAGTACAGATACACTGGTGTAACAGTGCAGAAATTCGGAATACTAGATATACTGCTAAACAGTACAGATACACTGCCTAAAAACAGTGCAGACCGGACTTGTGTACCCAAACCCGTCTAGATACGACCCAGCAATGGTACTCACCGGGAAGCACGGAAACAGAAGGCCTCGGAAAACTCGACTGGACTGGACTCGGTAAAACTTCGGAAAACCTCGGAAAACTTCGGAAAACCTCGGAAAACTTCGGAAACCTGGTGGGCCTCTTGACACCTCGGACCTTGCTTCTTTCGGCTAGGCTCTGGTCGGGATCCTCCGCACTCCTCACCGCCTCGTCTGGGCACTGATCGCAGTCTTCGTCACCTCCTTGGGTCAGAGGGAGATGCAGGAAATCCTGCCGGTACGCGTAGGTTCCGTCTAACTGACGGCAGGGGACAGAGCTTGCAATGCGCCAACCGGCGCGTGAGGTGGGGGAGGGGTTCCTATTCGGGCGCCAAAATGACGTAAATAATTAATTTACTCTCTTAATTTCTATGCAGGTAAGTACTTAATCAATAATAACTCAGATCGGATGAAAAAAGACAGAGTCCGTGGTGTTAGAGTTTCTAAGGGTTTTATTCCTCATAAAAGGAATGGTCGTGACCAGGATATCATGTTCTGACCACCACAGGGGTGTCAGAAGGGATAGAGCAAACTTTATTGACATTACATAGCTTATATACTTGATTTATACCATAGGAAGTAGTGTAGTAGGCGTAACAGCTGAGAGAAGACAAGATAACAGTATACACGTGTTACTAGTACGTAATCAAGAGGCGTGAACTAGGCGTGAACTAGAGGTGTGTGCTAGAAACGTCACTGATAGGTGACGCAAGTGGGTGGCACCAAGGGGTGGTGCTAACAGAATTGTTGCAATGTCAGCAGAATCGGAAGCTTGGATGCGCGCGCATGACGTGTGATTGAAGGGGTGCAGGGGACTTGACATTTACACTGACGGAAAGAGACAGAAGTCTGGCATGTCAGATCAACTTGTACTTCTATCATATCTGATATCTGATGTTTAGGAACCATACTATCTGGGCGGAAAGGTCTCTAGGGCAGAAGCTATTCTATGCTAACTGTGGATGCGTGTATAAGCGCCTAAGTGTCTGCATGAGAAGCGTGGGGGCATGAGGCCTTCCATGGGAGCATGGTAACAGAGGCTATGAATTACTTGCACGGAGACAGGTCGGCCCTTTGGCTCTGCAGCTGGGGAGGATGTTTACTGAAGCTAGTAGGCAGGAATGCATTCTCGAGGAGCGGAACAGATAACTCGAAGGTTATAGTCAGTCTTGGCAGAAAGCAGGCTGAGCTGAGCGCGAGGGGCCGCGCTGGAAGTAAGTCAGAGTTCACGGGTACAGAGGTAGCCTGGGCAGAGGCTGTCAGAGTCAGGAGCCAAAAGAGGCTCGATGGCAGAAATTCAGGGCCTACTCTGCCAGAGCAGGAAAACATGTAAAGTGTACTACAAAAAGACGGTGGCATAGCATACTTAGGAACGGGAGATATGATCCATTCATGGTGGATCTGAAAGAGGACAAGTTAACGTTGGACGCAAATGTATTTGCGTCTTCATAGCTGGCACAGGAGGGAAGTTACATGCACTTTAAGCTGGTACATGGAGTCGGTGGGGTACGCGCTAGGGAACATAACATGACCAAAAATTTATATTTCCTCACCCATATGTGTGATGTGAAAATTTTTTATTGTTTTTAATATTGTGTTCTGTGGAAAGGTCTGATGACTATGAACCATATTGGTTTTATTGCATTTGTTTTGAATAAACTGTGAAGTATATCTTTTTATATATGTTTTTTACATTGCCTCTTTGTTTGCTACTTGTGAGCCTTTATTAGTGTATTTTGTGAAAATTTGTGAGTGATTGCTTTAGAATGAATATGCCCAAGGGGAACTTCATTTACTGACATTTCACTCGTACAAAACCAGTCAAATTTAGCATTTACAGTTAGTTGAGCTAACTATAACTCATGCCCATGGAATGCAATCCTTATGATCTTGCATGTTACATTACTCATGACATGTCTGGTGACATCACTGGTGATATCACTGATGACATTTCAAATGACATCACTGATGACTGGCTGGGCAACAATGGTCTCCCCAGGTCAGTCCTGGGGTAACTCTCATTCCGGAGGAGTTTTTTTGGCATTTAATCTAAGGTAATTGCTCTTCATTCACTTAGAAAAAGCAAGCATTCCTTTTTGAAAATTGCCATATCTTGTGTTCTCAGAGAGTGAAGGAATCAGCTGGGTATCATTGGCATACCACACCAGCGCAAGCCCAAATGATTTTACAAACCTGATCAAGTGGTTCGACGTAGATATTGAATAAGATCTGACTCAAGGAAGAGCCCTTGGGGATTGCTGGAGGCACACAAAAGGGGGAGAGTTAAGTTGAAAAGAATGCTAGGTCAGAAAGGAATAAAACCAGGTCAGAGCTGACCCCGTATTACGATGTTATGTAAGTGCTGGAGAAGTGTTTTATGTGAGACTGTGTCAAATGCTGCTGTCAAGTCTAAGAGGATTAAGGCAGATGACTTGCCGTCATCCAGAGAACTGCGGAGAGTCTCTACTACTGCTAGTAGGGTGCATTTGGTACTGTGAGCCGTTTTGAAAGATGTCCAAGATATGATGTTATTCCTGAGACCCTGACAGGATGCTGTGGACTTGTTTCTCCGTTATCTTGGCCAGAAAAGGTAGAAGGGAGAAGGGACAGTAGTTTTCGGATTTAGTGGGATCCAGAGAGGGTTTTTTAAGCAGGGGAATGACTTTGGCATTCTTCCATGAGCAAGGAACTTAGGCGGATGAAAGTGAAATATTTATAGTAGGAAGCCTGGAAATATGAAATTCTGAGGTTTTAATATGAGCTTGGTCTGATGGGGTCATCCGGTGAGCCAGACATCACTTGGCTACAAAGGGCGTGTATTGAGGGCAAACTGGTGGGAGGTAGAGCACTCCCTGTGGCCTTAGGATTGATGTTCTCTGAAGGAACAGTGCCGTCCCACAGAAAGGACATCATGATAGTGGAGAAATGAGAGCAAACCTCCTCAATTTTGACTGTAAAATATTCAGCTAGATTGTTGCAGTGTTCATTTGAGGCTTCCATAGGTTCAGCTGATAGAGCTGGCATCAGTTGGCTATTAACTACATTAAAAATTTCTTTGGAAGGGTTGTTGCTATTGCTGAGTTTATTAGAGAGGAATGCAGCCCCAGTCTTCATAATCAGTTTCTGTTAAGCCTTCACAGCTGACCTATACTGTACTTTTGCCGAGGGATTGTACATTTTTCTCCAGGCTCTCTCCAGGAGTTTTTTTGCAGTCATGAGGGACTCATTAAACCACAGGGCATAATGGTTCTGTTTGACCCGAGCCTAGCTGGCGGGGGAAAGTGTAGAGAACAGAGGTCAGCCATAATTTAAGCCTGTTATAGGCGGCTTCTACATTGAAAGTGGAGTGGGGATGGGTAGCAAGTAGGAAAGAGCCAACCTCCTGCAGAGCTAGTTTCAGTCAGGGATGTTTCAGGATGGTGTCAATGGGTGAGATGGAGTCCTGGTCTAGGATGGACATGGGGATCATAAAGTGGTCCATTCATGTAATTGGCCAGACGGCTAAAACTCGTAGGTTGTATAGATTAGAAAATCTGAGAAAAAGAAGGTTGCGTCTATGACTAGTTGGTATAGTTGCATGGCTGAAAGGTTATCCAGAGAGTCATTAATTTCAATCTCATGGATCACATCAAAGTGGAAGTTGAGATCACCAATGATATGTAAATTTGAATATTTTATGACTAGCAGGGATATGAAGTTATATGTGTGACTCCGAACAATTTAGAAGGACCTGGGAGGTGGAGGGGGGGGGGCATATTAGCAGCCCAGAGAAGGTAAAGTTGCTATAGAGCGGTATATGAAACAGAGTGCTTTCACAAATCTTGAATAGTGCACTGTGTTAGTCTGCAGCCTAGCGTTATTTTATAGACAACGGCTATGCCACCTCCCCTGTAGCTGAATCTATTACAGTGCTTAAGGCTATAACCAAGGGGGAAGGCTAGAGCCAGTTCCGCTATTGCAAAGGGCACCAGCCACGTTTCCAAAAACAACACTAGCTCAGGGGAGGGGCCCTGAATAAAGTCTAAGATGTCAGCATGATAACAAACCAAAGAACGGCAACTGATGCTGAATACCTTACACATGGTGGAGCATGGTTGAGAGTAAGGGGTGAGTGTAGTGGTAGCTCCAGGTGTGTTGGGTTTGAACCCACAGGGCTTACTATCAAAGGAGAGCGCCACTGGTTTACACTGGTGCAGACAACTATTCTGTTTGGCACGATTTAGATCATGTTTTTGGAGTGAGGAGTAAACTAGCCTGGTTGAAGATGGAGGGGCAGGCTTCCTGTCTACTATCACTGTCTAGGCACGGACGGGCAGAGACTGGCATTCCTTTGGCATGCCTTCAGTGCACCAGGGACACATCCGCGCATTGGAGTTCATTATATGGCTAATGCCTAGACTGCAGTTAGTAGATTCCATCCTGAACGGTCGCTCCCCCACGCTCCCTTGCTCGATTTATTTGCAGCACCTACACCGCAGCTGAAGCCCCTTGCACCCGCGACCTCCAGACTGCGCCTGGTACTGTAGCTTCAGACAGAATAATCGCGCTTTGAAGCTCTTGCTCGTGCAGTGCTTCGGATAATTTATTTCACTCATTTGCATCGCTGTTGGACTTGCCCCGCAGGGCAGGTTCGCCCCTAGACTTTTTGCCTTATGTGTGACCCTGTGTCAGTGATTTTTGGGGTCTCTGCTCACTTTCCCCTGAGTCCCAGAGTGAAAGTGCGTGCGTGTAGTATGGCTGGCCTGGCCTCCCATAGGAATGCATGGGGAATGTGTGTGTCCCTAGTAGTTCCTGATGCGTGGGGAGTACAGGCTCGAGTTTGGTATGCGGCATGTGTGTGTCTAGTTGAGAAGTGCTACTTCTGGACATTGAGATATGTGTACAGTGAGGGTGCTGGAGCGTGATTGGCTGGAGCTGGCTGGCATGCCAGGCTCCAGGAAGTCTGGATGGGTCTGCCCGGTGGTGAGTGGGAGATTAGCATGAGTGATGTGTGGGAGGAGTGTACCTGGGTCCTGGATGGGCTGGGTTTTCCCCACACAATGCTGGCTCCGCCCCCCTGTGGTGTGTCTAATGACCCTAGCCTCCCCAGTGAAAGGAATGGGTGGTTGGGCCATCAAGAGTGCTCCAGAACCAGCTGCGACTGGTTTTCCCCCCACCCTGCACATTGTAACAAAGGAAATTACAGTATAAGAAGGGGCTGTGTCCCCTTGGAAAATGTTCTACTTTGGAATCCTGCCAGAGGGGGCTTTTGCCGCTGCTGGGGCCAGAAGGACCGCCACTTGGGGAGTCTCCCTGCCTGGAGACCCAGTGTGCTGGCTCTGGCCCAGCCTTGCCCCCCCTGCCTGCCTCCAGTCCTGCTGGAGCCCTGTCCTGTCCTCCAGGGCTGGGGAGCACTGAGGACTTCGTTGCCTGCAGCCTGAGAGCGCTGCTCTCTGCCCTTCAGCGCTAGGAGCGCTGAGATTGCCTGCCTAGCGCTGGGAAACGCTGGATTTTACCCCTAGCGCCTGGGAGCGCTTTTTGCTGCTGTTTAGCGCTTACGAGCGCTTATTTGTGCCTGCAGCGCTTGGGAGCGCTGTGGTCTGCAGAGGCCGGTGCCCACCCGGCATCCGATCGCCCCGTGTGGCGAGTTGACAGCGCGGGTGCCACCCCGCTTATTGCTGTGGTGTTGTGCCGATTTATTGATCTACGAGGGAGCCCACTCCTCGGATCATCTGGGAGCCCGCCTGCCTGCCTAGAACGGGCCGCCGCGCTGCCCGCGACGACCCGGAAGTGTGCCGGCCGGCCGGCCAATCAGAGCGCGGCCCCGGGAGAAGTAACCGGAAGTCCCGCCTCGCCGCCGGGAGAGAGAAGAGCCCAGCAGCGAGGAGAACGGAGATAAGGGACCGGCAAGGCTCCGCCGCCCAAGAGGAGCCGGGACCAGCGGGAGAGACCCGCCGCCGCTGCAAACCCGGTGAGTGCAGGTGCCTGCAGGGGAGGGGGGGGGAGCGTCGGGACACAATGCCGGTGTCCGCCCCGCCCCCTCTCTGTAGCGCGACCTCGCGCCTTTGTGTATTGAGCCTGAGGGCTCAGGGGGCATTTGCGAGTGACCCGAGTCCCCAAGAGGGGGACTCCAACCCGAGCCAGAGAGGCTCCAACGAGCAGCACATTCCTTGTTTGGCGAGCCCGAGAGGCTCTTGAGGAGCATTTGTCCTTACCCCGGGTCCCCAGAGAGAGGGACCCCACAGCCCAGCGAGGCTGCACCATTGGCTTGGAGTCCAGAGAGGCTCCAGCCTGCCTTTTGCTTTGCGAGCCCTGAGAGGCTCGAGGGCCCCCCTTGTCTGAGAGCCTGAGAGAGGCTCTGAGGGGGTCATTTCTTGTCTGGGAGTCCAGTGAGGCTCCAACTTTGCGCTAACATTCCCTGCTCCAGTTGCCCAGCACTTTGTGGGCAACTGCCACGTTTAGGCCCTGACGTTGGGACACCGGGACAGTCACAGGTGGTGACTGGTGAGTTTGGGGGAATTGTTAGTGATTTTACACCTCTGAATGTTACGGCATCATGTGTTTTGCTTACACCTCTGAATGGGTAGATTATTCATCATGTGTTCTCTTTGTCCTTTTACACCTCTGAATGTTACGACATCATGTGTGTTGCTTTTGCACCCCTACAGGTAGTGTGACGTGTAGGTGGTTGTTTTCTCCCTAGTACAGGTGGTGCTAGTGAGGCCCTGTTACCAGTAATTACTGGTTGTATGCTATTACTGAAAGTATTGCTTTATTACTGAAGGTATTGCTAAAGTGCTATTACTGAAAGTATTGCTTTATTACTGAAGGTATTGCTAAAGTGCTATTACTGAAAGTATTGCTTTATTACTGAAGGTATTGCTAAAGTGCTATTACTGAAAGTATTGCTTATTACTGAAGGTATTGCTAAAGTGCTATTACTGAAAGTATTGCTTTATTACTGAAGGTATTGCTTTATTACTGAAAGTATTGCTGCTAAAAGTGTTGATACCCTTGACAGTGGTTTAAGTGGCCCTGTCCTGTACAAATATCCCTTGTAAATTCCGCCCGTGCCTGTTGGCACAGTGTAACAAGATGTGTGTTTTATCTGATGTATATTTATTATAATACAAAGGCTATTTTCATATAACCTTGTGTGGAGTGTTTTCTTTGTGGTGGGCCTTGGGTGTTGTTGCTGGGGTGCATGCACAAATACTTAACTTACATCGCCTCCAAGTTTAGCCTTGACTGCTCGCGCCACGTTACCTAGAGGGCGAGTGAGGGGTTAGCTTGGCGTGTAACTCCCTTGCCCTGACACCTAGAACTGGCGATCCCTGACTGACCTCGATGCGAGTCTTGGCCGGCCAGGGTCCCGGTTCTAACATTGGCGGCAAGCCGTGAGGATAAGGATTTGTGTTTGCGTTGTACCACAGTGGCAACTGGCCACTACAAAGCTCTGCATTTTAGATGACCACATTTTTGGGGATTATTGTGTTTTTGGTGAAGTTCCATTATTGCTTCTCCTGAAGAGTGTCACTTGATAATTGTGTTCAGTACATTTGTCCCCCGCCCTGCTTCCAGAGTTTGGTACCTGTGTCATGTGTGGTCAGGTTGAGAAGTCAGGGGTGGTAGAAACTGCCTTACCGATCCGAGGGGAGGGTGTGTGTGGATGAATGGTGTGTTTCCCTGGACGCATGAGTGAGTTCTTTTTTTTAAGGAGAGTGGAAGTTTTGGAATTGTGTACTCTTACTTCAGATTGCTAGGTCCCTTGTGTTGCACGTGTCTGTGAGCATCCTGTCAAGATGGAATCTCCTTTTAACCTTTGTAGCCTGTTTAAGTACAGTGTGCATGAGTTGGTACGGTTATGTAAGGAGAGAGACATCCCAGTGAGTGAGTCAGACACCCAGTCCAAGCTTAGGGATAACATGATCCTATGGCAGAAGAGTGACTGGGAGCGTGAGCACAGTGAGAGGGAGAGGGCCCGGACTGCACACCATGAGGGTGGTGGGTCTGAGGGGAGCCCGGAAGAGTCTGATGTGGAGAGTGAGTTTGACAGTGGATGGGCGCCAGCAGAGAGCGAGTACCTCCTAGATAGGGAGTCCCTTGCTGGGTCCCGTGTCAGATGTAGCACCCCATCCCTTTCCCTGTCCCCAGAGGAGTGGGTGGATAGGAGAGAGGAGAGGGAACACCAGCTGGCCATGGAGAAGCTCAGGTTAGAGCATGCCTGGAGGATGGCGCAGCTGGGTGTGAATGAGCGGATTGCAGAGGCTGAGAGGGCCTTGGCCAGGGAGAAGATAGCCCTAGAGTGTAGGTTATCCCCTGACCACAGTCATAATTTTCTGGATTCCCCAGGGAGGGTGGAGTCCAGTGGTGGCAGCTTTTTAAATGTTGGTGTTGACAGTCCCAGTTCCCAGGGTATGGTTCCTGTTTCTCCAGAGGAGGAGAATAGGTTGAGGTTTAGGAACCTTAGAAAACCACCGCACCAGGAATGGAAGTATTTTGTGGATGACTGTTCAGATGCAATGTGGGACTGGCTGAAGGATAGCTTGACCGATGAGGTGGATGATGAGGTGGACAATGTGGTAAATATGTTCCTCAAGGAGCAGTTGCTCAGTGTTGTCTGTCCAGAGTTGCGTCAGCACCTGCTGAAGTTGAAGAGTTTTAGTCCTTGGACCCTTGCAAGGGAAGCAGAGCGCTGGGAGAGCGCCAGAGGTTCTGCAGAGTCGCTAGAAAGTGAGTCCAACAGTAGTGGTACAGGGAGCTTCCAGCCCAGTGTGGTGGAAGAGGCTCAGTGTAGCCCAGCTAGGTCCCAGTATAGTGAGAAGGGTGAAGGGGCTGACTGCCTGGCTCAGTGGAGCAGGAGTCAGGGGGTGGCTGAGAGCACCCAGAGGCCCGAAGCCCTGTCTCAGAACTTGGGTGGTTTCTTGAGGGAACACCAGGTTGGGGACCTAGGCTGTCCTGTTAGTACACTTGAGGAGGATCTCCTAGTGTCTAGGGAACCTGGAGTGTCCGTAACCAGAACTCCAGGGGTTCCAGTGTCCGGCAGTGTCGCTCCAGTTGGGAGGGCATAGAAGTCCGAAGCGAGGAGCGATTGGGGGACGAGTTTCCCAGTGGATGCACCAGTGGACCAGAGACTAGCCAGTTGGGCTAGGTCTTGGGTGGACCCGGGTGGCGCCACTTCTGGTCTGGGGGATCTTTGCGCCCTGTCAGGTGGACAGGAGGCGGGAGATCTGCGCCAGACAGACCGTCACACGACACATGGGTCATGTGTCAACCTCAGGGGGATTGCGTGTGAGTCCCCAGAAATCCTGGAGTGCCAGGCAATTATTCCACCAAAGGTTTTAGACCGGAGGTTGGGAGGCCAGGTTCAGGTTCGGTCTGACCTGAAGGGTAGGACGACTGTAAGCAGTGTCCTGACCGGTTCTTCCAGAGGAACTTCTCCAGTTGGGAGAGGGCAGACCTCTGGAAGGGGGTGCAGAGGGTGGGAAAGCCCACCTCTGACCCCGGTGCAACCTGAGGGGTTAAACCCTAGGTTGGAATGGCGTTCTAGGTGTCCCCCTCGCACGGGGAGGAGGAACCCTAAAAGAAGAGGTAAGGGGAGGAGAGCCTTCCCTGAGACTCCTGGTCCGCCTGAGGTTGTAGACCAAAGGCTGGTGAACCAGTGGCAGTCTAGTCCTGTCTTGCAGACAGGGAGAGTGGAGAATGGACACTGTGTGCCAGGGGTTACTACCCCCCGCTCTGCGAATTGGCAAGGACCGGTGGCACCTGGGTGGCCCAGGGCCGGGTCCTGGCCGCGGACAACTGAGGAGTACCAGTGGGGTAGCCCAGTTGGTCCTTACAGGAGCTTTAGAAGGAACCCTAGGGGTTCACCGTGGCATAGAACAGGAGAGTGTCCCGGCAGTGGCGGGCCTGCGTCCGTGTTCTATCGCCCCAAGCAGGGAAGTCCATCACGGTGGTGATTGTTCTCCCCTGCGTTTTGGCTGGAAGGGGGTTGTGTTGGACTTGGCCCGCAGGGCAGGTTCGCCCCTAGACTTTTTGCCTTATGTGTGACCCTGTGTCAGTGATTTTTGGGGTCTCTGCGCACTTTCCCCTGAGTCCCAGAGTGAAAGTGCGTGCATGTAGTATGGCTGGCCTGGCCTCCCATAGGAATGCATGGGGAATGTGTGTGTCCCTAGTAGTTCCTGATGCGTGGGGAGTACAGGCTCGAGTTTGGTATGCCTAAACTCGTGAGAGTGAATGCTGCAAGATGGTGTCTGCGGCATGTGTGTGTCTAGTTGAGAAGTGCTACTTCTGGACATTGAGATATGTGTACAGTGAGGGTGCTGGAGCGTGATTGGCTGGAGCTGGCTGGCATGCCAGGCTCCAGGAAGTCTGGATGGGTCTGCCCGGTGGTGAGTGGGAGATTAGCATGAGTGATGTGTGGGAGGAGTGTACCTGGGTCCTGGATGGGCTGGGTTTTCCCCACACAATGCTGGCTCCGCCCCCCTGTGGTGTGTCTAATGACCCTAGCCTCCCCAGTGAAAGGAATGGGGGGTTGGGCCATCAAGAGTGCTCCAGAACCAGCTGCGACTGGTTTTCCCCCCACCCTGCACATTGTAACAAAGGAAATTACAGTATAAGAAGGGGCTGTGTCCCCTTGGAAAATGTTCTACTTTGGAATCCTGCCAGAGGGGGCTTTTGCCGCTGCTGGGGCCAGAAGGACCGCCACTTGGGGAGTCTCCCTGCCTGGAGACCCAGTGTGCTGGCTCTGGCCCAGCCTTGCCCCCCCTGCCTGCCTCCAGTCCTGCTGGAGCCCTGTCCTGTCCTCCAGGGCTGGGGAGCACTGAGGACTTCGTTGCCTGCAGCCTGAGAGCGCTGCTCTCTGCCCTTCAGCGCTAGGAGCGCTGAGATTGCCTGCCTAGCGCTGGGAAACGCTGGATTTTACCCCTAGCGCCTGGGAGCGCTTTTTGCTGCTGTTTAGCGCTTACGAGCGCTTATTTGTGCCTGCAGTGCTTGGGAGCGCTGTGGTCTGCAGAGGCCGGTGCCCACCCGGCATCCGATCGCCCCGTGTGGCGAGTTGACAGCGCGGGTGCCACCCCGCTTATTGCTGTGGTGTTGTGCCGATTTATTGATCTACGAGGGAGCCCACTCCTCGGATCATCTGGGAGCCCGCCTGCCTGCCTAGAACGGGCCGCCGCGCTGCCCGCGACGACCCGGAAGTGTGCCGGCCGGCCGGCCAATCAGAGCGCGGCCCCGGGAGAAGTAACCGGAAGTCCCGCCTCGCCGACGGGAGAGAGAAGAGCCCAGCAGCGAGGAGAACGGAGATAAGGGACCGGCAAGGCTCCGCCGCCCAAGAGGAGCCGGGACCAGCGGGAGAGACCCGCCGCCGCTGCAAACCCGGTGAGTGCAGGTGCCTGCAGGGGAGGGGGGGGAGCGTCGGGACACATTGCCGGTGTCCGCCCCGCCCCCTCTCTGTAGCGCGACCTCGCGCCTTTGTGTATTGAGCCTGAGGGCTCAGGGGGCATTTGCGAGTGACCCGAGTCCCCAAGAGGGGGACTCCAACCCGAGCCAGAGAGGCTCCAACGAGCAGCACATTCCTTGTTTGGCGAGCCCGAGAGGCTCTTGAGGAGCATTTGTCCTTACCCCGGGTCCCCAGAGAGAGGGACCCCACAGCCCAGCGAGGCTGCACCATTGGCTTGGAGTCCAGAGAGGCTCCAGCCTGCCTTTTGCTTTGCGAGCCCTGAGAGGCTCGAGGGCCCCCCTTGTCTGAGAGCCTGAGAGAGGCTCTGAGGGGGTCATTTCTTGTCTGGGAGTCCAGTGAGGCTCCAACTTTGCGCTAACATTCCCTGCTCCAGTTGCCCAGCACTTTGTGGGCAACTGCCACGTTTAGGCCCTGACGTTGGGACACCGGGACAGTCACAGGTGGTGACTGGTGAGTTTGGGGGAATTGTTAGTGATTTTACACCTCTGAATGTTACGGCATCATGTGTTTTGCTTACACCTCTGAATGGGTAGATTATTCATCATGTGTTCTCTTTGTCCTTTTACACCTCTGAATGTTACGACATCATGTGTGTTGCTTTTGCACCCCTACAGGTAGTGTGACGTGTAGGTGGTTGTTTTCTCCCTAGTACAGGTGGTGCTAGTGAGGCCCTGTTACCAGTAATTACTGGTTGTATGCTATTACTGAAAGTATTGCTTTATTACTGAAGGTATTGCTAAAGTGCTATTACTGAAAGTATTGCTTTATTACTGAAGGTATTGCTAAAGTGCTATTACTGAAAGTATTGCTTTATTACTGAAGGTATTGCTAAAGTGCTATTACTGAAAGTATTGCTTATTACTGAAGGTATTGCTAAAGTGCTATTACTGAAAGTATTGCTTTATTACTGAAGGTATTGCTTTATTACTGAAAGTATTGCTGCTAAAAGTGTTGATACCCTTGACAGTGGTTTAAGTGGCCCTGTCCTGTACAAATATCCCTTGTAAATTCCGCCCGTGCCTGTTGGCACAGTGTAACAAGATGTGTGTTTTATCTGATGTATATTTATTATAATACAAAGGCTATTTTCATATAACCTTGTGTGGAGTGTTTTCTTTGTGGTGGGCCTTGGGTGTTGTTGCTGGGGTGCATGCACAAATACTTAACTTACATCGCCTCCAAGTTTAGCCTTGACTGCTCGCGCCACGTTACCTAGAGGGCGAGTGAGGGGTTAGCTTGGCGTGTAACTCCCTTGCCCTGACACCTAGAACTGGCGATCCCTGACTGACCTCGACGCGAGTCTTGGCCGGCCAGGGTCTCGGTTCTAACATTGGCGGCAAGCGGTGAGGATAAGGATTTGTGTTTGCGTTGTACCACAGTGGCAACTGGCCACTACAAAGCTCTGCATTTTAGATGACCACATTTTTGGGGATTATTGTGTTTTTGGTGAAGTTCCATTATTGCTTCTCCTGAAGAGTGTCACTTGATAATTGTGTTCAGGACATTTGTCCCCCGCCCTGCTTCCAGAGTTTGGTACCTGTGTCACGTGTGGTCAGGTTGAGAAGTCAGGGGTGGTAGAAACTGCCTTACCGATCCGAGGGGAGGGTGTGTGTGGATGAATGGTGTGTTTCCCTGGACGCATGAGTGAGTTCTTTTTTTTAAGGAGAGTGGAAGTTTTGGAATTGTGTACTCTTACTTCAGATTGCTAGGTCCCTTGTGTTGCACGTGTCTGTGAGCATCCTGTCAAGATGGAATCTCCTTTTAACCTTTGTAGCCTGTTTACGTACAGTGTGCATGAGTTGGTACAGTTATGTAAGGAGAGAGACATCCCAGTGAGTGAGTCAGACCCCCAGTCCAAGCTTAGGGATAACATGATCCTATGGCAGAAGAGTGACTGGGAGCGTGAGCACAGTGAGAGGGAGAGGGCCCGGACTGCACACCATGAGGGTGGTGGGTCTGAGGGGAGCCCGGAAGAGTCTGATGTGGAGAGTGAGTTTGACAGTGGATGGGCGCCAGCAGAGAGCGAGTACCTCCTAGATAGGGAGTCCCTTGCTGGGTCCCGTGTCAGATGTAGCACCCCATCCCTTTCCCTGTCCCCAGAGGAGTGGGTGGATAGGAGAGAGGAGAGGGAACACCAGCTGGCCATGGAGAAGCTCAGGTTAGAGCATGCCTGGAGGATGGCGCAGCTGGGTGTGAATGAGCGGATTGCAGAGGCTGAGAGGGCCTTGGCCAGGGAGAAGATAGCCCTAGAGTGTAGGTTATCCCCTGACCGCAGTCATAATTTTCTGGATTCCCCAGGGAGGGTGGAGTCCAGTGGTGGCAGCTTTTTAAATGTTGGTGTTGACAGTCCCAGTTCCCAGGGTATGGTTCCTGTTTCTCCAGAGGAGGAGAATAGGTTGAGGTTTAGGAACCTTAGAAAACCACCGCACCAGGAATGGAAGTATTTTGTGGATGACTGTTCAGATGCAATGTGGGACTGGCTGAAGGATAGCTTGACCGATGAGGTGGATGATGAGGTGGACAATGTGGTAAATATGTTCCTCAAGGAGCAGTTGCTCAGTGTTGTCTGTCCAGAGTTGCGTCAGCACCTGCTGAAGTTGAAGAGTTTTAGTCCTTGGACCCTTGCAAGGGAAGCAGAGCGCTGGGAGAGCGCCAGAGGTTCTGCAGAGTCGCTAGAAAGTGAGTCCAACAGTAGTGGTACAGGGAGCTTCCAGCCCAGTGTGGTGGAAGAGGCTCAGTGTAGCCCAGCTAGGTCCCAGTATAGTGAGAAGGGTGAAGGGTCTGACTGCCTGGCTCAGTGGAGCAGGAGTCAGGGGGTGGCTGAGAGCACCCAGAGGCCCGAAGCCCTGTCTCAGAACTTGGGTGGTTTCTTGAGGGAACACCAGGTTGGGGACCTAGGCTGTCCTGTTAGTACACTTGAGGAGGATCTCCTAGTGTCTAGGGAACCTGGAGTGTCTGTAATCAGATCTCCAGGGGTTCCAGTGTCCGGCAGTGTCGCTCCAGTTGGGAGGGCACAGAAGTCCGAAGCGAGGAGCGATTGGGGGACGAGTTTCCCAGTGGATGCACCAGTGGACCAGAGACTAGCCAGTTGGGCTAGGTCTTGGGTGGACCCGGGTGGCGCCACTTCTGGTCTGGGGGATCTGTGCGCCCTGTCAGGTGGACAGGAGGCGGGAGATCTGCGCCAGACAGACCGTCACACGACACATGGGTCATGTGTCAGCCTCAGGGGGATTGTGTGTGAGTCCCCAGAAGTCCTGGAGTGCCAGGCAATTATTCCACCAAAGGTTTTAGACCGGAGGTTGGGAGGCCAGGTTCAGGTTCGGCCTGACCTGAAGGGTAGGACGACTGTAAGCAGTGTCCTGACCGGTTCTTCCAGAGGAACTTCTCCAGTTGGGAGAGGGCAGACCTCTGGAAGGGGGTGCAGAGGGTGGGAAAGCCCACCTCTGACCCCGGTGCAACCTGAGGGGTTAAACCCTAGGTTGGAATGGCGTTCTAGGTGTCCCCCTCGCACGGGGAGGAGGAACCCTAAAAGAAGAGGTAAGGGGAGGAGAGCCTTCCCTGAGACTCTTGGTCCGCCTGAGGTTGTAGACCAAAGGCTGGTGAACCAGTGGCAGTCTAGTCCTGTCTTGCAGACAGGGAGAGTGGAGAATGGACACTGTGTGCCAGGGGTTACTACCCCCCGCTCTGCGAATTGGCAAGGACCGGTGGCACCTGGGTGGCCCAGGGCCGGGTCCTGGCCGCGGACAACTGAGGAGTACCAGTGGGGTAGCCCAGTTGGTCCTTACAGGAGCTTTAGAAGGAACCCTAGGGGTTCACCGTGGCATAGAACAGGAGAGTGTCCCGGCAGTGGCGGGCCTGCGTCCGTGTTCTATCGCCCCAAGCAGGGAAGTCCATCACGGTGGTGATTGTTCTCCCCTGCGTTTTGGCTGGAAGGGGGTTGTGTTGGACTTGGCCCGCAGGGCAGGTTCGCCCCTAGACTTTTTGCCTTATGTGTGACCCTGTGTCAGTGATTTTTGGGGTCTCTGCGCACTTTCCCCTGAGTCCCAGAGTGAAAGTGCGTGCGTGTAGTATGGCTGGCCTGGCCTCCCATAGGAATGCATGGGGAATGTGTGTGTCCCTAGTAGTTCCTGATGCGTGGGGAGTACAGGCTCAAGTTTGGTATGCCTAAACTCATGAGAGTGAATGCTGCAAGATGGTGTCTGCGGCATGTGTGTGTCTAGTTGAGAAGTGCTACTTCTGGACATTGAGATATGTGTACAGTGAGGGTGCTGGAGCGTGATTGGCTGGAGCTGGCTGGCATGCCAGGCTCCAGGAAGTCTGGATGGGTCTGCCCGGTGGTGAGTGGGAGATTAGCATGAGTGATGTGTGGGAGGAGTGTACCTGGGTCCTGGATGGGCTGGGTTTTCCCCACACAATGCTGGCTCCGCCCCCCTGTGGTGTGTCTAATGACCCTAGCCTCCCCAGTGAAAGGAATGGGTGGTTGGGCCATCAAGAGTGCTCCAGAACCAGCTGCGACTGGTTTTCCCCCCACCCTGCACATTGTAACAAAGGAAATTACAGTATAAGAAGGGGCTGTGTCCCCTTGGAAAATGTTCTACTTTGGAATCCTGCCAGAGGGGGCTTTTGCCGCTGCTGGGGCCAGAAGGACCGCCACTTGGGGAGTCTCCCTGCCTGGAGACCCAGTGTGCTGGCTCTGGCCCAGCCTTGCCCCCCCTGCCTGCCTCCAGTCCTGCTGGAGCCCTGTCCTGTCCTCCAGGGCTGGGGAGCACTGAGGACTTCGTTGCCTGCAGCCTGAGAGCGCTGCTCTCTGCCCTTCAGCGCTAGGAGCGCTGAGATTGCCTGCCTAGCGCTGGGAAACGCTGGATTTTACCCCTAGCGCCTGGGAGCGCTTTTTGCTGCTGTTTAGCGCTTACGAGCGCTTATTTGTGCCTGCAGCGCTTGGGAGCGCTGTGGTCTGCAGAGGCCGGTGCCCACCCGGCATCCGATCGCCCCGTGTGGCGAGTTGACAGCGCGGGTGCCACCCCGCTTATTGCTGTGGTGTTGTGCCGATTTATTGATCTACAAGGGAGCCCACTCCTCGGATCATCTGGGAGCCCGCCTGCCTGCCTAGAACGGGCCGCCGCGCTGCCCGCGATGACCCGGAAGTGTGCCGGCCGGCCGGCCAATCAGAGCGCGGCCCCGGGAGAAGTAACCGGAAGTCCCGCCTCGCCGCCGGGAGAGAGAAGAGCCCAGCAGCGAGGAGAACGGAGATAAGGGACCGGCAAGGCTCCGCCGCCCAAGAGGAGCCGGGACCAGCGGGAGAGACCCGCCGCCGCTGCAAACCCGGTGAGTGCAGGTGCCTGCAGGGGAGGGGGGGGGAGCGTCGGGACACATTGCTGGTGTCCGCCCCGCCCCCTCTCTGTAGCGCGACCTCGCGCCTTTGTGTATTGAGCCTGAGGGCTCAGGGGGAATTTGCGAGTGACCCGAGTCCCCAAGAGGGGGACTCCAACCCGAGCCAGAGAGGCTCCAACGAGCAGCACATTCCTTGTTTGGCGAGCCCGAGAGGCTCTTGAGGAGCATTTGTCCTTACCCCGGGTCCCCAGAGAGAGGGACCCCACAGCCCAGCGAGGCTGCACCATTGGCTTGGAGTCCAGAGAGGCTCCAGCCTGCCTTTTGCTTTGCGAGCCCTGAGAGGCTCGAGGGCCCCCCTTGTCTGAGAGCCTGAGAGAGGCTCTGAGGGGGTCATTTCTTGTCTGGGAGTCCAGTGAGGCTCCAACTTTGCGCTAACATTCCCTGCTCCAGTTGCCCAGCACTTTGTGGGCAACTGCCACCTTTAGGCCCTGACGTTGGGACACCGGGACAGTCACAGGTGGTGACTGGTGAGTTTGGGGGAATTGTTAGTGATTTTACACCTCTGAATGTTACGGCATCATGTGTTTTGCTTACACCTCTGAATGGGTAGATTATTCATCATGTGTTCTCTTTGTCCTTTTACACCTCTGAATGTTACGACATCATGTGTGTTGCTTTTGCACCCCTACAGGTAGTGTGACGTGTAGGTGGTTGTTTTCTCCCTAGTACAGGTGGTGCTAGTGAGGCCCTGTTACCAGTAATTACTGGTTGTATGCTATTACTGAAAGTATTGCTTTATTACTGAAGGTATTGCTAAAGTGCTATTACTGAAAGTATTGCTTTATTACTGAAGGTATTGCTAAAGTGCTATTACTGAAAGTATTGCTTTATTACTGAAGGTATTGCTAAAGTGCTATTACTGAAAGTATTGCTTATTACTGAAGGTATTGCTTTATTACTGAAAGTATTGCTGCTAAAAGTGTTGATACCCTTGACAGTGGTTTAAGTGGCCCTGTCCTGTACAAATATCCCTTGTAAATTCCGCCCGTGCCTGTTGGCACAGTGTAACAAGATGTGTGTTTTATCTGATGTATATTTATTATAATACAAAGGCTATTTTCATATAACCTTGTGTGGAGTGTTTTCTTTGTGGTGGGCCTTGGGTGTTGTTGCTGGGGTGCATGCGCAAATACTTAACTTACATCGCCTCCAAGTTTAGCCTTGACTGCTCGCGCCACGTTACCTAGAGGGCGAGTGAGGGGTTAGCTTGGCGTGTAACTCCCTTGCCCTGACACTTAGAAGTGGCGATCCCTGACTGACCTCGACGCGAGTCTTGGCCGGCCAGGGTCCCGTTTCTAACAATCGCGCTTTGTGCTTCAATCTCTGTGAAAATAACAGCGTGTATCGTAGCTTGTTTTACTATAATTGCGCTTTGAAGCTGATCATCGTGTAGCGCTTTGGAAACCTAAGGGTGCTTATTTGCTTAGCGCTCTGTATTTATCGCTTTAACATCATTGCTGTGTTACGCTTTCAAGGCTGGTTGTTTTGTGAATAGCGCTTTAAGTGGAAATATTTTGTTGTATTTAGGAGCCTTTGACTGCTTGCTGGTGAGCATTGTGCTGTGCCCTCGCTGTTTTCACTTTCATTTCTGCCCTCCATTTTGTTGTTGTGATATCCCCTGGCCCGCCTCCACGATCCCGCCTCCCAGCTGACCCTCCCACGCTCCGCCCCCTCCACCATCCATTTAAGTCAGATGGTCCCACGCGCAGCGTCCACGTGCTACGGCCGCGCCAAAGGTGCACCAAAGGTAAGCCCGTCTACGCCCGTCCGCGCCAAGACCGCGCCTAGCGCCAGACCCCCTGGTCCACGCAATGCCCAGCCCTCCCGCATTACATACGAAGCCACCACCCTCATAACCCTTAACCGCGGCCGCCACCCCAACTGCGCCCAAGCCGCTCCTGGACTCACCCATGGACCCTTCTCCTGCTACTCCTGCAAGTTCGACGGCACCAAGAACAACTCCTCATCCACGAACACACAACAGATATCTGATTCCAACCACCTAAAATGCATCCTGCTCAACACCCGCTCAATCCACAGACACGCCATCGACCTCTGGAATCTACTTGACACCATCTCTCCCGACGCCGCCTTCCTAACAGAAACATGGACGAACGCCTCATCAGCCCCAGACATCACCATTGCCATCCCGGAAGGATACAAGATCATCCGTAAGGACCGCACCGACCAAACTGGAGGAGGCATCGCCATCGTCCATAAGAACTCCATCCGCATCTCTACCAGCTCAGACGTCAACCTTGCCAGCGCCGAACACCTTCACTTCCAGATCCACACCGACCCCAAGACCACACTCAGAGGCACCCTCCTCTACCGACCTCCAGGATCCCGCGCACAATTCAGTGACAACATCACCGACTTTATCACCCCACACGCCCTCCCCTCCGAGGAATACATTCTACTGGGAGACCTCAACTTTCACCTGGAAAATAGCAATGACAGCAACGCCACCACCCTTTTGGACAATCTCGCCAACCTCGGACTCAAACAACTTGTTAATACCCCCACCCACATCGCAGGTCACACACTCGACCCTATCTTCTCCTCCAGCAAACATATCTCCTTCAGTCACACCACAACTCTACATTGGACGGACCACAGCTGCGTTCACTTTACCTACAATAAGACCACAACTCACAACCTTCCTCAATCTACTCTACGAAGAAACTGGAACAAAATCACCATCGACCAGATCTCCTCATCGCTGCTTCAAAACCCCCTTGTCCACTCCTCAAACCCCGACCAAGAAGCCATTAACCTCACCCAATGGCTATCCAACAGCGCCGACATCCTAGCACCGTTGAAAAAACGTCAAACCAAACTAGGCAGCAAAAACGCCTCCTGGTTCAACGATGATCTTAAGAAATCGAAGAAACTCTGTCGCTCCCTCGAGAAGGCCTGGAAAAAAGACCCAAACACCAGCACCAGGGACGCCTTCAAAAACGCCACCCGCATACACCACCAACTGATCTGGACTGCAAAGAAAGTCGCACTCAAAGACCGACTAGATAACAACGCCCACAACAGCAAGGAATTATTCAACATCGTCAAAGAGTTTACCAACCCCTCAGCCAACTCCAACGACATCACCCCCTCTCAAGCCCTCTGCGACTCCCTAGCTTCGTTCTTCCACAACAAAATCGCAGACATCCACAACAGCTTCGACAACCAATCCGGAGACCAACCCACCCAACCCTCTGCAGGACCTTCACCCCCCTTGAATATCCTTAATGACTGGAACCCAATCTCCACTGAGGACACCATCCGCCTGATGAACTCCATCCACTCAGGATCCCCCACAGACCCATGCCCTCACCACATCTTCAACAAAGCTGATTCCATCATAGCACCACACCTCCGAGACGTCATCAACTGCTCCCTCAACTCCGCCACCTTCCCAGAAAGCTGGAAACATGCCGAACTCAGCGCCCTTCTGAAAAAACCCACAGCTGACCCCACCGAACTCAAAAACTACCAACCCATCTCGCTCCTACCATTCCCGGCCAAAGTCATCAAGAAAGCTGTCAACAACCAGCTTGCCGCCTTCCTCGAAACCAACAAATCCCTCTACCCCTCACAGTCCGGCTTCCGAGCCAAACACAGCACCGAGACCGCCCTCATCGCCGCAACAGACGACATTCGAACTCTACTGGACAATGGAGACACAGTCGCCCTCATCCTCCTCGACCTCTCCGCAGCCTTTACACAGTCTGCCATAACACCCTTCTACAGCGCCTCAGAAGCATCGGAATCCAAGGAAAAGCACTGGAATGGATCACCTCGTTCCTCACCGGAAGAACCCAGAGAGTCCGCCTCCCACCATTCAAGTCAGAGGCCACTGAAGTCATCTGCGGCGTACCACAAGGATCCTCACTCAGCCCCACCCTCTTCAACGTATACATGAGCCCCCTCGCAGCCATCACACGCCAACACAACCTCAACATCATCTCCTACGCTGATGACACCCAACTGATCCTCTCACTCACCAAAGACCCTAATACCGCCAAAACCAACCTACATGAAGGAATGAAAGAAGTAGCCGAATGGATGAAGCATAGCCGTCTAAAACTTAACTCAGACAAAACAGAAGTCCTTATCTTAGGAACCTCCCCCTCCGCCTGGGATGACTCCTGGTGGCCAGAGGCTCTTGGAAAAGCACCCATCCCGACGGATCACGCACGGAACCTGGGCGTCATCCTAGACTCCTCACTCTCGATGTCCAGACAGGTCAGCGCCGTCTCATCATCTTGCTTCAACATTCTTCGCATGCTCAAAAAAACATTTCGCTGGCTCCCCACCGAAACCAGAAAAACGGTCACCCATGCACTGGTTACAAGCCGCCTGGACTACGGAAACACCCTATACGCCGGTACCACCGCAAAACTCCAGAAAAAACTCCAACGCATCCAGAACGCATCAGCCAGACTCACACTAGACATCCCGCGTAAAGACCACATCTACAGTCACCTGAAAAAACTCCACTGGCTCCCCGTCAATAAGAGGATTACTTTCCGCCTCCTAACCCACGCACACAAAGCACTTTACGAACTCGGACCCGATTGCCTCAACACACGACTTTCCTTCTACACCCCCCCCCCGCCAGCTACGATCCTCCAACCAAGCCCTTGCTACCGTACCTCGCATCAATAAAACCACCATGGGAGGTAGATCCTTCTCCTACCTGGCAGCTAAAACCTGGAACTCACTCCCCACTCACCTTCGTCTCACTCAGAACCACCTAGCATTCAGAAAGCAACTTAAAACTTGGATATTTGACAAGTAATTCCCCACCCTTCCTCAAGCGCATTGAGACCCTCTGGGTATGTAGCGCGCTATATAAATCCATTTGACTTGACTTGACTTGACTAGAGTGGCAGCAACTACACTGTTAACACTAGCTGCTGTAGTGGCCATACTAAGATGGCTAACCATGCTTACAGACGAAAAACAAAGTGCACATTGCAGTGAATTCAAGACCAGTCGATTAACTTAGAAATTTGTCAGGTTAAAACAATTGTAACATATCCAGTCCACCCTCTCGATTTCCAAAGTCCGCTGAACAAATCAACAGGAACTGTACAAATTCAGTACAAAATAAAATAGCAGCATTTTCGTTAAGAAAGGTTCGATCTGCTTTGATATCTATTCGATCTGTCAGAGGCGTAGAGGAGATTATTCAGAGTACAGTGGAGTGGAGTACTGCAGGGTAGAGTATAGAAGTGCAGTGTAGAATGCAGTGGCATAGAGTAGTGTCGTGGAACTCAGTTGCACAAACTAGAGTGGTGCAGTGTTGATTGCAGTGGCATAGAATGGAGTGCGGCAGGGTAGAGTGAAGTGGTTCAGGTAGAGTGCAGTGGTGTAGAGTATTGGCATAGAGTAGTGGCATAGAGGGAAGTGTTGCAGAGTGGAGTGGCATAGAGTGGAGAGGAAAGAGTAGAGTAGAGTGGCGCAAAGTGCAGTGGTATACAGTGCTTGGTATATAGTTAAAGAGTAGAGTGAAGTGGCGTAGAGTGGAGTTGTGCAAGGCAGAGTGCTGTAGGGAAGAGTGGCGTGGTATAGAGTAACAGCATAGAGGACATTGGCATAGAGTGCGGTGTTGCAGAGGGGAGTGGCGCAGAGTGGAGTGGCACTGAGTGGATAAGCCTAGCTTGGAGTGGTTTAAAGTGCAGGGGCAAAGAGTGCAGTGGTGCATAATAAAATGGGGTAGAGTACACTGGCATAGAGCAAAGTGGTGCAGAGTGGAGTAGAGAGACATAGAGTGAAGTAGCAGAGAGTACAATATCATAGAGTGCAGTAGTGCCCAGTAGATTAGAATGGTGTAGGGTGCACTGGCATAGAGTACATTGGCTTACAGTGCAGTAGAGATGCAAACAGTGGTGCAGAGTAGAGTGCAGTAACATAGAGTAAACTGGCACATAGCAGAGTGGCATAGAGTAGAGCAGCATATAGTTCAGTGGCAGAGAATGCAGTGCTGCAGAGGAGAGTGTCGGAGAGAACATTGACATATAATAGAGTGGTGCAGAGTAGAGTGCAATGGCATACAGTCCAGTAGAGTGCCGGCAGAGTTCGCAGAGTTGCGTTACTCTGCGTTCTGCTTGGAGCATGGAGTTCAGCAAAAACTCTGCAATCCGCTTCGTAGTAGAGTTTACCAGTGCACTCACCCGTTGGCATAGGGAAAAGTCAAAGTTCAACCTCTTAGAATAGTGCTCTCATTCAGATCTGGGGAACGCACTGATTGGTTCACACGTCCTTGAAATATTACGTGATTTGCTGTGCTCCATCTGATTAGTTATGCATTTTGCAGTGTTAGTTTTATGATTGATTGTCCGATTTACAATATTCTCCTATTGGAGTGTGAGTTGTCCACAAACAAGCGACAGATACCAATTCATTATGGGTTGTCGAAAAATTTCAAATTAGCAGAAAAGTTGCAGTACGCTGCGTTAAGTAGTTTAGTTTCAGTCAGAGATTGAGAGCCATGCAATGCAACACATTCAATGCCCTAGAACACAGTAAGTTGAGCCTTCCCTGACTTCTTCGTCACCTCTTTGTCTTTGGATGTGCTGCAGCCAAAAGAGGCCAGGTGCCATGCCCGAAGACGTTTAGTATTGGCTAGTTGTTGTTCAGTGGGTGGTTGGTATGTTCCATGCCCCTTTGTACTAGCTAGCTAGATGGATGCTGCTGCCAGCAGTGGGTGTTCTGCTTGTCTCCCGGCGAGGTCTACATGCCTTCCCTGTGAGGCGACCTTGCTGCAGATTCCCAGGGCCTAGTGCTCTATGTATTCTGGCCTACAGGGTGGTGTCCAACAGGAGATTCCGTGGCCCACACTGTAGCTGTGAGAGGGGTTTCCTCCGTTGGATGTTGGAGCGTCTAGAGCGCCAGGCGGGCCAGTGAGCAGCTCTAGAAAAGAGCAAGGAGAGGAGGTAATCCTGTGCCCACATTCTTTCCTGTAGGAGCCACTGGCACTTACAGAGAGGAGCTGCAGCAGCAGTACTAGTTAGAAGACTTGGACAGGCTTGCCACAGTGGGTAAGTCAGGAAGGTCACCCCACCCTTATATTTCACTTTGTTTTAAACAAATTAAAATTCTGTTCCACTTGTTCTGAGTTGACAAAATTACTTTATGCCATTTCCTTGTGCATTGCAAATGTGGCTTTACGAGACTTGAAAACTGGTCTATGCACTGAGCAGTGCAACAGCTACTGTGGAAATGCACTATTTGCAATGGGCAAGGCATGGGCTATTCAATCTAAAGCTAAGAAACCAATGTCTAATGTGTACCACAGTTGGCGGACCAGAATTCCGCTGTGCATGGAACTCCGTGGAATCTTGCGGAGTTCTTAGGTAACTCTGTTCACCCTTAGCGCAGAGTAGAGTGTGGTGGCATAGAGTGCAGTCATGAAGAGTAGAGTGTCAGTGAGTAGATTGTTTCAGAGTAGAGTGCAGTGGTGCAGCGTAGATGTGAGTGGCATAGAGGGGATTGGCATAGACTGCACTGACATATAGTGGAGCGCTAAAGAGTAGAGTGCACTGGCGTGAATGCCGTGACATAGAGTGGGGTGTTGCAAAGTAGGTTGACATAGACATAGAGTGAAGTTACATGGAGTGGTGTATCACCACAATATATGGACAAATAATCTTACACACCTATCCTTAGAATTCAAAACACTACCTTCTGCGGGCTATATAGGTTACGGTTTCTTCACCTCTTTCTCGTGGACCCCAAAGTCGCTTTCCGACAGCCTTTTCGTGTTGGACAGGCCAACTTGGAAAGGCTGTTGGAACTCGACATCATAATCGGATACTCCGAGAGCCAGTAGGAACCGTTTTGGAATGACCGACCGGTTTATGTTCCGACCGCAAACATCGTAATCAATAGGTCGGAATGTAAACCAACAAAGTCGGTTGGAAAGGTTCTGACACGGTCAAGGAGATACCGACTGTTGGGAGGAGGCTTTCCGCCTGACATTGTGTAATTGGTCGCTTAGTAACTATTAGTTACTATAAACTTTGACCGACTTTTGTATGCAAGCCCTGTGCAAATAGGAGTTATTACAAGGGTTGTAAATTACCAAAGGAACTTGAAATCCAGACCTGTACTTTTACAAGGAATGCTTTTAGGACCCGTACCCTCCAGATATGTCCCCACCTCCTTCAAATCCAACATAGACATGCAGAGACTCCACATTGAAATCACCAAGAAATTCGGGTGGGGTAAAAGGCCATGTTTAATCACAACATTGTATAAACATGACAAGCAAATAACATGCATATCTGATATTCACAATTACATTTTTAAGAACATATCATGCTCCTCCCACATTCCCAGCCCTAAGGGAGAAGCCCCATCTGGCTCACATCTCGCAACTGGGTATCCGACGCCAGGTGCCGCGCACCTGCCCCTTAGAGTGGTGGGCCCCAACCTCCGGTCCTTGTCCACCATTACCAGGGCCCACCTCTCAACCACCAGACTGCCTAGGGACGCCAAGGAGGCTCGAAATCTGTTGCCGTAGCCTCCCCAGCCGGTGGTCACTTTCTGCCAACGGAGAGCTTACAATAACCCCCCTCAGAGGTGGCCTATGGAGTCCACCAGGCGGCCTCCCATCCATTTTGTTTAGTCACTGTTTACTGATCGCAGGTCTCTTCTCCGCAAAACGTCCTTCAAACCATTCTATCTAAGGGACGGGTGGGTGGGAGTTTCAGAATGCCGGCCTGGAACACGAGAATGGCCAGGTGCCGGCGTGTGCAGTCAGGTATCCTGGAGTGGTAGCGGGAACAGAGACCCCGGTCACAGGGAGTTGACCCTAAATAGGTCAAAGGTCTCTGCCCCGCCCACCACCCAGGACACCTGTCATCGCCTGACCCGGAAGTGGGTCGGCCGGACACCGATTGGGCCGCCCGGCCATCCAACCACCAGTGACCAGGGGCGGGGACGGAGGTGCCGGGTCCTAAGTGCGCGCGTCCTGATTCTCCACGCTTGTCATAGGACCCGTACCCTCCAGATATGTCCCCGCCTCCCTCAAATCCAACAGAAACATGCAGAGACCCCACATTGAAATCACCAAGAAATTCGGGTGGGGTAAAAGGCCATGTTTAATCACAACATTGTATAAACATGACAAGCAAATAACATGCATATCTGATATTCACAATTACATTTTTAAGAACATATCATGCTCCTCCCACATTCCCAGCCCTAAGGGAGGAGCCCCATCTGGCTCACATTTCGCAACTGGGTAACCTGCGCCAGGTGCCGCGCACCTGCCCCTTAGAGTGGTGGGCCCCAACCTCCGGTCCTTGTCCACCATTACCAGGGCCCACCTCTCGACCACCAGGCTGCCCAGGGACGCACAGGAGGCTCGAAATCTGTCGCCCTAGCCTCCCCAGCCAGTGGTCACTTCCTCCCAGCGGAGAGCTTACCATATCCCCCCTCAGAGCTGGCCTATGGAGTCCGCCAGGTGGCCTCCCATCCATTTTGTTTAGTCACTGTTTACTGATCGCAGGTCTCTTCTCCGCCACAAGGGTGGCCAAGGCCCTCAGGTCTGACACCCTCCCACCCTCCCCACCTGTGTTCAGAATAAACGACCAAAGTTCTCTTATAAAAGTGTCTGTTCCCAAGTCCGACAAATGCACCCCATCATGGTGGTACATCGCTTCTCCCAAAATCATCCGGTGTTGAATGTAGCGCAAGCGGCCCTTCACTGAGCACAACCTTGCTAGTTCGCCGTTCAGTCGTCTTACGGAAACGTTCAATGACCTGGTATGCACTCCTGGGCCCCATGTCCTGCGTGATAGCATGCCTGACCAAACAATCCTAGCTGATGGAAAAGTATGCCCCAACCAGGCAAATTCTGCAAGTAGGGCCTCCTTGACCGCCAAGCGTCCTCTGTCGACCACATTGTTGCCTCCCAAGTGCAAGATAATCCAATCAGGTGACTTGTGTCCCTCCTGCGCCCTGAGTTCCTCGAAGAGCCGCCTCAAGTGCTGGATTCGCATCCCCCCAACGCCACACCACAGGAATTCGGTCTCGACCAATTCTGCCAGCTTCACCACCTTTCGTTTCTGTAAGCGCACCGTCCCGCGACGCACGAACGAGTGCCTGAGTACCCACACCACGGACGCGGGCATACTAATCAAAAGGAGAGAAATGAAACGGTTAGACACGATCCGCACCTTTTGTCACAACAATTCTGGCCTCACATATCTCTTATAACACTCGGACGTCCAGCGCCCAATGCCCTTTACGGCGTTAGGGGCGAGACCCGCACTGGCCGCCAGAGTGGCAGCGCCAATCCTAAAGGAATGCGAAGAGTAACCTGCTGCTCCTAACCCCAGATTCCCCAGAGCCAACCCAAACACTGCCTTGAACTGGTATTGAGACAAGCAATCCCCATTCTCATGAATGAAAAGCGCCGCCCCCCCCCCCCCGCCGGGCGCAGGGCCAGATACTTCCGCAAACGGGATACGGGGCAAGCCGATACTCCAGGTGCTGGCTGCAAGCGAATGGTGGCCCCCTTACCCGCCTGATCTGTCTTGGAACGTCTCAAAAGCACCACTAGACCCCCCGGGGAAAGGATCGTGTCCCGGAACTGCAGGTCCCCCCATGGTCTGATCTGGAGGCCCCAAATAACTCACCCAGACGAAAAGCCCCATAGAAGGCCAGGCAGAAAGCCGCCCCAAGCATGACTCCCTCAAACAGTGAGTCACCGATAGACGGTAACACCCCAAGAACATCAATCAAGGTCGGGAGATCCAAAGGCCTACGACAGTCCCGCCTCGGCCCCTCGAGTTTGGCCCACCCAGCCAATGCTTTCCTGATAAAAAAAAGAGACCCCAGGGTCCCGCTCCCCCGCCAGCTTTGCAAAGAAGCTTATCACTGAAAGAGCGGCCCTAGCATAAGCCACCGCTCTGCACTGATCCCTTAATGCCTGCAGAAAGGCTTAGATCGTCTCAGGAGAAAAGATCCTCGCCGTCCCTGCCTGTTAAACAAATGATCTGTAAGCGTTAAAATGCAGCTGATAAGCACGTTTGGTGCGATCACTCAAGGCGGCACCTACCAGCCCCGCTAAAGCAGGGCTCCAATTGTCCACAGTGATTTAGGGAACGTAGTCATGCGCTCTTCCGCCTGCGGATGGAACCTCCGGAAGTCCTGCAACTTGGAACGAGACAAAGCATCAGCAGCATGGTTATCGACACCTGGTATATGCGCAGCCTTAAAAGTCAAATTCAATCTCAAGCATGCCAGAACTAACAGCTTCAACAACCTTAACACATGCGGGCAAGTGGCCCCTTGCCGATTGATCACCTGGACAACTGCCATGTTATCTGACTAGAAAGTCACCGCCCTGTCTCTGAAGCGCTCAGCCCAGATAGTGACCGCCACCCAAATGGGGAAGAGTTCTAGGAAGGCTAAGTTCCTTGTCAGGCCTGCTTTGTGCCACGCTGCTGGCCAAACCGCCACGCACCAGGCGGAACCCAGAATCGCGCCGAAACCCATGCTGCCAGCCGAGTCAGTGTACAGGCCAAGCTCAACACTGGACACCGGCGGCGTGGGCCAAACCACCCACCCGTTGAAGTCCCTAAGGAAATCGCGCCACACCTTGAGGTCCTCCTTAACTCCTGCTTTTAATCGCACCCGGTGATGCTTCTGGGTGAGACCCACCATCGCTCTAGCTGTGGACCTCGAGAAAGGGTGCCCCTTGGGAATGATTCGCAGAGCAAAATTCAACTGTCCCACCAACAACTGTAATTGGTGCAAGGTCTCCTTGGGACCTGCCAGGGCCGCTTCAATGGCCAGGGAAAAGGCTCTCACTTTATCCATCGGCAACCTACACTCCCCTGCTACCGTATCAATTTCGATGCCTAGAAAGGACATGCATGTGTCAGGGCCCACTGTCTTGTTCGGTGCCAGCGGCACTCCAAAATCCTGAAACATAGCTACCAGTTTACCAAGAGCCTGGGCACACGCATCCGATGCTGCCGGGCCCATCACCATGAAGTCATCCAAGTAATGTATCACATCTGTACACCCAGACCTGAGAGAAAACACCCACTGCAACATGGAACTAAAAGTCTCAAAGTACTTGCAAGAGACCGCGCACCCCATCGGCATACATTTGTCATAATAAAATTGCTGACGCACTTGGAAGCCTAGCAAATGGTAATCATCTGGGTGAACGGGCAACAAGCGAAATGCTGACTCAATATCCGTCTTAGCTAACAGTGCCCCCGACCTAGGTCCCTCACTTTCTGGACAGCGGCATCGAAGGACGAGTACGTCTCTGAGCACAACGCCGGATCAATGGAATCCTTTACAGACGAACCCTTTGGTGCAGAGAGGTTGTGAATCATTCTGAACTGTCCAAAGTCCTTTTTGGGCACCACCCCCAGTGGGGAACACACATAATTCTCCCAAGGCGGAGCCGGGAAAGGGCCTGCTACTCGGTCTAAGCTCGTTCTTTGTCCACCTTCGTGGCCACTACCGAGGAATGGGTTCTTGCAGATAATTGGTTGTTACACTGGCCAATCGGGGGGACATGCAACGCTGGGATGCGAAAACCTTCAGAAAAACCATCAAACAACACCCTGGCTGCTGCCCTGTCTGGGTACAAGTTTAACCAATAAATCAGTTTTCCAATATCCACCGGGGTAGGCAGCTTATGCCTGAGGGGGCTTGATTTCCTTGGGAGCAGCATCCCCACGCTCTTTGGCTTTCTAGTTGCACTTGAATTCAGGATGGGAGGGGTGGCCGCAAAAGGCGCATGCGTGCTTAAACTTGCATTGCCCGCGGGGCCAGGTGCACCCCTTGCTATTAAATGCCCAGCAGGTCCCTCTCTTCTCACCCGACCCTCCCTGGGAAGTCCGAAAAGGCTGCCTAGCGGGGTGCTCCCTACTGCTCACGCTTTCTAACCAGGCGTTCACCTCTACTTGATCCCAACAAATGGCAGGGTTCTCCTCCTTCGCCCAACGGAACTCCCTATCATAAGTCAACCAAACTGAGCCCCCGTGTGTGGAGTGTGCCTTCACGATCTTGTTAGTGTAAAACACCAATGGGATAGCCAACTCTGGCCTTTTCTCCAACAATACTGTGACATAAACATGAAAGCCGAACAGCCAATTTGTTATTGTTACCTCAACCCTAGGCCTCCGATCCTTGAAGGGGAGCTCCTTCCCATCCCTGTCCTTGTAATCCTCATCCCTTCTCTTGGGCCTGATAAGGGAGAATATATCTACATAAGCGCCCTTCCAGATTTTTTCCCGCACCTCCAAGGTCACTTGCGTAGTTAACATCCCTGACTGAGACAACACATTCCCTTGCACACCCCCAATCTTGCTGCTCCTGGCTGCTGTGTCACCTGGCTTACCTCCTGTAGGAGCTGCAGCTAGTGATGCCGCGGGGGGCTGCGCTCCAATTGCCACGCTGGGGGTTGCCTTGCGCGATTCAACTATGAGCGCCAGTTGTCTCTGAATATCCTGTAATGCACCCTGCTCTGTAACCTGGGGTGGAACCCAAGGTGCTGCCGCTCCAGCGCTCACTCTCTCTAGTACCTTATTCGGAGCAGATAATTGGCCCACTAATGTGGTCACTGATGTCAGCAAACTCTCTATTGGGTCTTGCGCGACCGCCACTGCGGCCACCGGCTGCGGTGGGAGTGGGGCCGGTGGGTCCACGATTTTTGGTACCGCTCCCCCCGGGGCCAATGACTTCAGCGCCTCCCTAATTGCGGACAGTATTGACCCCACTGGATATGATGGCGTGGGATCCCCCGCCCCTGAAGAGGGAACTACACCCTGTGGCACTGCCGGAATGGGTGTGGAAGGCACAACAGCATCTGCATCTAATGAGGGAGTGGGGATGGGACCTGCTGATCCCTCGTCCTCCTTTCCCCCGGCAGGGCTAGGCTTGCGTTTCTTCTGTTTGCCCCCCCCCCCCCCCTTCCTCCTTGGCTGTGCTTTGGTTTTCTTTTTTAATGGAGGGAAAGCGGCCCTCGGTGGCACCCCCTCCCTGCGAGGCCGCTCCACTACCTCAGGCTGATCCTCCTGCGAGGAATCGCTATCCTCCCCGCTCTCGGGAGCTTCTTTGCTCAATTTTGCCAGAAGTAACTTCATAATCTGTGCTGTCTCTGGGTCAGAATCCTTCCTCTTCTGTCCTCCCTTCTTGGGCGCCATGCCGTCTGTACTTTGCCCTCACGCACTAACTCGGGATAGCTGTTACCCTGATGCCGCGCTGCGCGCTACTTGTGAAGCCTCGTGAGGCCTGCTCTGCTTTGCTGCTAACCCGACCAAGATTTCCCCGCTCCCGGTCCCTCCCCAAGCGCCGTCCACGCCGCCCGGCAGGAGCCCGCACCACACAGGAGCCCCGCACACAGCCGTAAACCCCATAAGGCAGTGACAATCCTACACCCGTCCCAGCACCCACCGTGACTCACGCCTGCCCAAGAGGCCCCCCCAGGCACTCGACTCCTTACCTGGCCACGTGGACGACGCGATCCTTCTGCTTCTCGTTTCAGAATGCCGGCCTGGAATACGAGAATGGCCAGGTGCCGGCGTGTGCAGTCAGGTATCCTGGAGTGGTAGCGGGAACAGAGACCCCGGTCACAGGGAGTTGACCCTAAATAGGCCAAAGGTCTCGGCCGCCCCCCCACCACCGATTGGGCCGCCCGGCCGTCCAACCACCAGTGACCAGGGTCGGGGTCCGGAGGTGCCAGGTCCTAAGTGCGCGCGTCCTGATTCTCCGCGCTTGTCAGTCTCAGTTTGAAGCATCATTGCCTTCCCTATTTCTCAAAGCAAGGGTGGAAAATAATACCCCAAAGATGAAAAATGCTAAAAGAATCGTGGAAAGAACAAAAGCAAACAAAGACTGATGAAAAAGCTGAATACCAACAACTGCCAAACCTCTTACAAGACAGAAAACAACAGTCTGCCTTTGAAAACTAATAGTGTGCATAGCATGATCCTGCACGAGGCATCTCTTAAGATGACATAAGTCACATGAAGGCGCCCATTCAGTTTTGGCCATGTTCCAAAAGCTTTTGCATCAAAGTGATAGCACACATACCTCCAGCTTGTAATACCACAAATCTCCAGACCTGTATATACAAAGGCTGCTGTAGCTCAACATTGCTCATCAAACATTTTGCTTAACTTCGCAATATATTTATACTGCTGTTGTTAGCCGCAGAAGACATTGTTCCTTCTTCAATGAAAGTTAGACATGTTCCCATTTATTTCAGACATGACCTTTGATTTCCAGGGAAGAGTGTAAATTACATGTCGCCAGCATAAAATATTAAATTCAATTTATACTTAATTATTGATGTTATTATGTATTCTGTAATAATGGCATCAGAAAATCAACATCCCCATTAAATAGCTGGGCTGCATTAGATGCTGCTTGAGGTTAGAGATGAGCCTTTGTTGCTGTTCAGCTGGTGATTGATGGCCAAGGGAAGTCCACAAATAGTCTTCCAGAAATATTCAGTGTCTTTCTGTACCCATAAACCGAACACAAGATGCATTGAAGGCAACAGCTCGTCGAGGGGGCTGGGAGCTACATGAGCAATGAGCAGCCTCTGCACTGAGGTCGGTTGATTAACATCACAACGAGCAATAACCCAATGAATGTTAACAACAACTGAGTTGGTTTTGGGAGCACCGCAGTGGTTTTGTCCGCAATTGTAACAACAGCCTTGGTAATATTTATTCAGTATACTTCCGTTCATTTCTTGGAGGGCCATTCTACTACGAAACAATACACAATCGCACAGCTGTGTTCTCAAAATAATATTATTAAATATTAGTTATTCACTTTACATGCACTGGTGTTATTAACCTAAAACGCAATCGTTTTTTGGGTACATGCAAACATCTGTTGGCATGAATAATTGATCACACAGATGTTCATGTTTATAAACAATATAAGATTTGGTTTGGTGACCTGTAAGCACTTCAGCTACATCGTAAAATAAATATTGTATTGTAATGTAATTGCATTTAATATAGCGCTTACTACCTCTGACGGGGAGTCAAAGCGCTTTTTGGCGAGTAGCACGCTACTCCGGGACCCATTAGGGACTAGTGCTGAATTAGTATAGGGATATCGATATATAGTATATAGATATAGTTAAATTGGTTCAATTGTGATCTGTGATACTAAGTCAGGGCTTTAATCAAAGTTCCAGAAAACATAACGGGCCTAGCCAAAAGCCGAATTCTATAAACCAGGATCAAAGAAAGCATTGGCAAGTTAAGACACTTCTCCCATCGCTATAGTCTTAAAATGTGTTTTACTTATTCCTTTCCCGGATTATTCTGTAAATTCTGATAAAGGTTAAACATATCGGCGCAGTTAAAATGCCTCTAATCCGTGCCAATTGAACTATTTGTGTTTTTAGGTCCGGCTTAAAGAGCAGCAGTCCGCAAGATCAATTCAAACAAATACTAAACAAATACCTCTGGCTTTAACCCACAGAAGTATTAGTCTCCATATCAACTCTCATCTTATGGTTTTTGCTTTTTAGTGCATCACTCCACCTTATATTGACTTTTTGCATTGCAATGTTCACAAATAAATAAATAGATAATTGTCAAAAGAAAAAAAAGAATGAAAATTACATACTCTGTTCTGCTACTGGTCTACTAAAACCATTAAATGAGACAATATAAAATGTTCACAGCATTAAAATAAATGCTTTGAACAACAACTGACTATACATATCCCAGACAAATAAGTGAAGGGTATAGGATATATTAATTTACAAATCAAATAAATCCTCTCAACAATAGACTGCAACCAGAGAGTAAAAAAATGGGCGCAAAGAAAACAAACATTTGCTAATAGAAATAATGGTAAGAAACAGTATGTACGTTAATCTACTCTTCACGTGCCCTGCTCATACAAATAAAAGAAAGCAAAGAAATTTTCCCTGCCCCAACAAACATATAAAATCACTATTTGCGTTCAGTTAATTTGAAAGATCATGACTCTAACCCATGATTCCAGCCCAAAGATGCATAAAGAAAAGGATTATAATAAAGAAAATAAAAATAATTAAATCAGCGAAGAAATATTTTATTATCAAATTACAATAAACACCGTTGGTAGCAGTCTACACGTACCTCCAGGGAATAAACAGAAAGGTAATAAAATGAATACTCCAAAGAATAGTCTACCTCCTAAACCAAAATAGAAACACATTTAATAACGCATTTGCACAAAAATATACGGATCATCCGAAAAATGTAATGAACGAACTATATGTAAATACAAAATTAATTTGTCTCAGTGTGTCAGAATTTTAAAAGTTTGTAACTCTGGGATTCTGCACATTGTGGTGTAAGATTTGGCGTCCTTAATAAGTGTGGCAGATTTATTTTCTGTGTGACAAACTGTGTCAGACTTAGAGCTGCTTCAAGACTCTGTCTCGGTGAGGCACACTCGGTGTGTCAGACTCTGTGTTTATTTACTAAGCTATTTTGATAATTCTTTGAGAAATAAAACGTTTGTAATTTTATTTTCACAGCATATTAATTTTCAATAAAGAACATAGGGCCCGATGTAGGTAAATCTCATTTACAGACTCTAGAATACAGAATTTTACCGATTCGGTATTCTAGATTCGGTAAATGAGATGTAGGAAATAATGAGGTAATTTTTACCGAATCGGTATGATTCGGTAATTATCAAATCAGTATTTACCGATTTGGTAATTGCCATTGATTCCTATGGGCCTTGAGGCCCATAGGAATCAATGTCAATTACCGAATCGGTAAATACCGATTCAGTAAATTTACCGAATTGTCAAGGGGGACAGGGTGTCACTTTGACACCCTGTTGCACCCCTGATTCTGGCTTGTGTGCCATGTGGCACACATACATGCCCTTAGGCCATGTCACATGGCACAGGTGTACATGCACAGATGTGCATGTACACAGGAATTCGTTATTTACCACCAAATATTATTTCGTGGTAAATACCTAATTCTGGCACTGTTTTCAGTGCCACCTACATCTAGATTTACAGATACGGTAACTTTACGGATTCGGTATTTTACCGAATCTGTAAATCTACCGAATCGGTAAATTTACTGATTCTGTAAATTTTAGGCCCCCTACATATCAAAAACCAAATACCGGTCGGTAACGGTCGAAATCGGCCGATACTGACCGGTATTTGGTGTCCTACATCTGTCCCATAGTGCTGTTCAGCGAACACTAATGGGCTGCCTGTCAAAAGCTCAGTGTGCATGAGAGGGAATTTGGAAGCCTTGTTCAGTCCTCCCTAATTCCCACAGAAGTGTTATAGGACCATGGCTGAAAATGTTGGTCTTACTTGTGGCACGAGTCTATGGAAGGACATAAGGCTATCGTCTTTGCTCTGCCTCTACCTTTTGCCACCTTGTCAGAGGCTTGCGTGTAGTCAGTGCAGTCACTGAGTTGGCTGACCCGTCGCCTGTCAGTGATAAAGTGGTAAAAAGCAGTCAGGGGAGGCATGGCGTGGAAACTTTTGCATTCAGAGGATGATATTCTTCAGTCACTCTTTTTCTATAGTTCTCTACCCTCAGCAAGTTGACAGATCTTCCCCGATTCCTGCAACTGAGGAATACAATAACATGATGGGTGGAATGCTTAACTTAATCTCAGCCACTTGTAATTATTCAGGGCCACACCCCTGTCCCTTGTTTTTTTTACCCACTGTGCCACCTCAGACAGGACCACCAATAAACAAATCAACCTTAGACCTGCTACAATAGGAACAGTCCTGATTTAACTGCCAGACCAGGTACCCTCTGCACGAGAACACACCGCGACGGCCCCTCCATTGAGGCGAAGGAGCAATGCACCCACCTGCGGTCGGCAGCAGGAGTTCCTGCAGGGTGGTGACATGGGGAGGGGGAGGGGCAGGGTGGGGGTAGTAATGTATGGATTAAGGAGTTTAACAGGTAAGTAAACATATAAGTAAATAAAACGAATTTCGTTGCGCGCACTGCATCGCATTTGGTGATGCAGTGCATGCAACGAAATCAGTTTTATTTATTTATATGTCACCGCCCTGCAGGAACTCCTACTGCCGACCGCGGCTGAATGCACCCCCCCCCCCCCCCCCCCGCCACCACGCTCAAATAAAACGATTTTTCAACTCGTTTTATTATTGTTTTAGTTTAATCCCCCTGGACCCACCCTCAGGACTCTGACGAGTCTTGGGGCAGATCCAAGGGGAAGACACTCCTGGTGGGGAGTGGTGGCACTGTTACAGTGCGCATGACGGTTTGGCTGGCTATCTCAGGCCAGCCAAACCGTCATGCGCACTATAGCTCTCTCCAGTCCCAACTCCCTCTTCCGGCCCGGCCCGCCCTGCCACTTTGGCAGGGGACTGTCCACTGCTGAAAACACAAGTAACCCCACACCAGTTTTGCCCTATTTGGGCCTCTTCAGTAGGAGCAGCTTAGTTCCAGTGTCACAGTGAGCACAGGACCCATGTTCGGGCATACTTGTTACACTGAGAAATACAAAAATGTAGTGGGTGACATGTTTGAATTAACCTCCGTCACTTGTTATTACTCAGGGCTGCACACCCGTCTATCTTTTTTTGCCCACCATGACTCCTCAAACAGGAACAAGCCTTATGCAAATCAACTTTCATCCAGTCCAAACTGCCAAGGCCAGGTCCTCTCCGAACCAGAACACAAGGAACCCAAGACCAGTGGATGAGATTATTGACTGAGATTATTCAATTATTCCATCCATTACATTGTTGTTTGTTGCCTTTGATACCCAAAGTGCAATCTGCATGTCCAGACGTGTGGCCCCTGCTCACTGTGCTATAGGGCTCAAGCTACGCCCTGCTAATAATGCGAGATACGCCAAAACCAAACGTTGGTTGTTTGTCGCCTCTTCTGGGGGAGGCCTCGTCTCCTGGGACGGGCTGTTCCCAGGAAACATTGTATGGAGCCGGTGCAGTGTGATGTAGGTGTGATTCAGGTAATTAGATATCGGGCAGGCATTCCAAGGGATGCATTTCACCTGTTCCAGCCATTCCCCATTGTTTGGCCATCAAAACCACCCCAGACATGTCTCCCACAGTGGTTTCCTGTGCAATGTGCGGGGTGTGTCAGCAACTTGCAGTCCTGTGCAGAGCACCCTGAACTCTTGTCTTCCAATCCCGTGTGTGAGAATGCACTGTAACCCATGATGACGCTGGGGTTACTCCTGTCCTACCTCCCAGGTATTCCGTACCACCAGGACCAATGCATTATATGCATAAAAGATCAGACCCCTGGTCATAGATGTGTTGTAGGTCCTGGAAAGAGTGTAAGGAACCCTCATCGTACAAGTCACCTTTTTGGGACATGCCGGCTTCTCACCCACAGAGTTGAATCACGAGCAGACAGTATGGCTTTCATCTCAGGCACACTCCACAGTCGCAGTTGTGGAGCATAAGGCATGGGCCCATACCCAGGCTGGATGTGTCTATTTTAGCAAAGCAGGTCGCCCAGCTCTACCCTAATAGCTCTACCCTCAGACAGTAGATCTCCAGTCACTGCATTGGCCACTGTAACTGCACCACTGCAAAATAAAGCTCGAGGTCAGATGCCCCCAAGCCATCCTCTAATAGCAGCCCCTGAAGCGCGTGAATGGACACCCTTTTCCGACTGAAGCCCCATATCAGATCAGAGCTCAATCCCCTAAGCTCACCAAAGAAGGATCTAGCCGGTACCACTGGTATTGCTGCAAAAAAGTATAAAACACTCGGTAGAACAATCATATTGACACAGCCCATAAGCCTTGTTCCGATCCATATGATGGGTCGCTGCATGTATCTCCTCTATTTGGAGAGGTCGCTCCAACTCCAGTACTTGGAGGGGTGTCAGGCAATGAAGGGTAACCTCCCGGATATTACCTCAAATGTGACCTGAAGGAAACCCTGGGTGGGGCATAAAACATATAATATTGAACAAATACCTTTAGGGATTGCTGATCTTGGTAACCATGCCAAGGTATGCCCTGGCTTGTCCCCATCAGCATGTTAGTGAGCCAGGGAACCATATAGTCTATATTAGTCTGTCGTCTCGACTCATTGCGCCTCAGTCACCATTACTGAAATCCTTAAGAGGGCGTACGTATCTGATACACTGCAGAGTAGGGATCAGTGCTTTAAATGGAAAAATATAAGTGCAGCTACTAACCTGAGATGTATAATAGGGAGCAGGGTTAGGGAGGCCGGGCTATGGAGGCGGGGCTACGGGAAGTACTAAGGGACGGGGCCAGAGGCACACATTTACTTTGTTTGAGGTGTAATTTGTCTGCACATATGCACACTGCAGACAACATGCATACAAGAAGAACATGCACAGGGACATGGTATTTAGTTTGTGTTTTAGGATCGCATATTCTGATGTCCATATTACTACACTTTTATTCCCCAACACCCCAGCGGTGCTTCAGCGTCATCATCACCACCTTTCTCCTCGATCTGGCTCCAATCAAGTGCTGCCGTACTCTGCACCATCAGGATTCAAGCAAACCGGGCCGACGACGGCTGAAATGCCAGAAACCGGTCCCCGGAAGCTTGTCTCCTTTCTGGTGAAGAATTGGCTTGGTAGTTTAGTCTGCCCTGTTCCCATGATGCACTGGGCCAGGGACAGACTGATTTGCATATAGCCAGGTTCTGAGCTGGGATGGTGCAGTGAGCTAAATAACGGTGATGGATCAAGCCCTGATCTTTGGACTGGGTAAGAGTGGTCTGCTTAATTCAGACACTCTGTTCATCACCACCCCCTTTTCTGAATCGTTTTTGGCCACTATAGGTGTGGCAGGGTTTACTTAGACATGAGTCCCTTGCTCACTGCACCATCAGGATTCAAGCAAGCCGGGCCGACGACGGCTGAAATGCCAGAAACCGGTCCCCGGAAGCTTGTCTCCTTTCTGGTGAAGAATTGGCTTGGTAGTTTAGTCTGCCCTGTTCCCATGATGCACTGGGCCAGGGACAGACTGATTTGCATATAGCCAGGTTCTGAGCTGGGATGGTGCAGTGAGCTATATAATGGTGATGGATCAAGCCCTGATCTTTGGACTGGGTAAGAGTGGTCTGCTTAATTCAGACACTCTATTCATCACCCCCCCCCCCTTTTCTGAATCGTTTTTGGCCACTATAGGTGTGGCAGGATTTACTCAGACATGAGTCCCTTGCTCACTGCACCATCAGGATTCAAGCAAGCCGGGCCGACGACGGCTGAAATGCCAGAAACCGGTCCCCGGAAGCTTGTCTCCTTTCTGGTGAAGAATTGGCTTGGTAGTTTAGTCTGCCCTGTTCCCATGATGCACTGGGCCAGGGACAGACTGATTTGCATATAGCCAGGTTCTGAGCTGGGATGGTGCAGTGAGTTAAATAACGGTGATGGATCAAGCCCTGATCTTTGGACTGGGTAAGAGTGGTCTGCTTAATTCAGACACTCTGTTCATCACCACCCCCTTTTCTCAATCGTTTTTGGCCACTATAGGTGTGGCAGGGTTTACTCAGACATGAGTCCCTTGCTCACTGCACCATCAGGATTCAAGCAAGCCGGGCCGACGACGGCTGAAATGCCAGAAACCGGTCCCCGGAAGCTTGTCTCCTTTCTGGTGAAGAATTGGCTTGGTAGTTTAGCCTGCCCTGTTCCCATGATGCACTGGGCCAGGGACAGACCGATTTGCATATAGCCAGGTTCTGAGCTGGGATGGTGCAGTGAGCTAAATAATGGTGATGGATCAAGCCCTGATCTTTGGACTGGGTAAGAATGGTCTGCTTAATTCAGACACTCTGTCCATCACCACCCCCTTTTCTGAATCGTTTTTGGCCACTATAGGTGTGGCAGGGTTTACTCAGACATGAGTCCCTTGCTCACTGCACCATCAGGATTCAAGCAAGCCGGGCTGACGACGGCTGAAATGCCAGAAACCGGTCCCCGGAAGCTTGTCTCCTTTCTGGTGAAGAATTGGCTTGGTAGTTTAGTCTGCCCTGTTCCCATGATGCACTGGGCCAGGGACAGACTGATTTGCATATAGCCAGGTTCTGAGCTGGGATGGTACAGTGAGCTAAATAACGGTGATGGATCAAGCCCTGATCTTTGGACTGGGTAAGAGTGGTCTGCTTAATTCAGACACTCTGTTCATCACCACCCCCTTTTCTGAAACGTTTTTGGCCACTATAGGTGTGGCAGGGTTTACTCAGACATGAGTCCCTTGCTCACTGCACCATCAGGATTCAAGCAAGCCGGGCCGACGATGGCTGAAATGCCAGAAACCGGTCCCCGGAAGCTTGTCTCCTTTCTGGTGAAGAATTGGCTTGGTAGTTTAGTCTGCCCTGTTCCCATGATGCACTGGGCCAGGGACAGACTGATTTGCATATAGCCAGGTTCTGAGCTGGGATGGTGCAGTGAGCTAAATAACGGTGATGGATCAAGCCCTGATCTTTGGACTGGGTAAGAGTGGTCTGCTTAATTCAGACACTCTGTTCATCACCACCCCCTTTTCTGAATCGTTTTTGGCCACTATAGGTGTGGCAGGGTTTACTCAGACATGAGTCCCTTGCTCACTGCACCATCAGGATTCAAGCAAGCCGGGCCGACGACGGCTGAAATGCCAGAAACCGGTCCCCGGAAGCTTGTCTTCTTTCTGGTGAAGAATTGGCTTGCTAGTTTAGTCTGCCCTGTTCCCATGATGCACTGGGCCAGGGACAGACTGATTTGCATATAGCCAGGTTCTGAGCTGGGATGGTGCAGTGAGCTAAATAACGGTGATGGATCAAGCCCTGATCTTTGGACTGGGTAAGAGTGGTCTGCTTAATTCAGACACTCTGTTCATCACCACCCCCTTTTCTGAATCGTTTTTGGCCACTATAGGTGTGGCAGGGTTTACTCAGACATGAGTCCCTTGCTCACTGCACTATCAGGATTCAAGCAAGCCGGGCCGACGACGGCTGAAATGCCAGAAACAGGTCCCCGGAAGCTTGTCTCCTTTCTGGTGAAGAATTGGCTTGGTAGTTTAGTCTGCCCTGTTCCCATGATGCACTGGGCCAGGGACAGACTGATTTGCATATAGCCAGGTTCTGAGCTGGGATGGTGCAGTGAGCTAAATAAGGGTGATGGATCAAGCCCTGATCTTTGGACTGGGTAAGAGTGGTCTGCTTAATTCAGACACTCTGTTCATCACCACCCCCTTTTCTGAATCGTTTTTGGCCACTATAGGTGTGGCAGGGTTTACTCAGACATGAGTCCCTTGCTCACTGCACCATCAGGATTCAAGCAAGCCGGGCCGACGACGGCTGAAATGCCAGAAACCGGTCCCCGGAAGCTTGTCTCCTTTCTGGTGAAGAATTGGCTTGGTAGTTTAGTCTGCCTTGTTCCCATGATGCACTGGGCCAGGGACAGACTGATTTGCATATAGCCAGGTTCTGAGCTGGGATGGTGCAGTGAGCTAAATAACGGTGATGGATCAAGCCCTGATCTTTGGACTGGGTAAGAGTGGTCTGCTTAATTCAGACACTCTGTTCATCACCACCCCCTTTTCTGAATCGTACTCTGCTATGCCAGCAGGAAGCCTACTCTTAGTTTTGAGTAAGGAGATGTGCCTTTTAGCAGGCCCTTCTCGCACACCTACAGTGCAATTGTCTCCACTCTCTGCCTGCTCTGATTGAATACATATGGGCGTTGTTCATTTAGTAGATTGTAAAGGGAGATTAGCACTCGAGTGCTTCACGAAAATGGACCGACTCCTCTGCTGTGTCACGCTTCTTTGTTTACTTGCCAAATTGCTCTGAGTTGACTTGCTGCCCCATGAGTACCGGTACTCTCTTTGCAGTGGCGTAACGAAACATGAGGGGGCCCCCCTGCAAACTACATGGAGGGGGCCCCCCTCCCATCCTCCGTGCCAGTCTAGAGCTCTCAGGCCAGTGACCCGCCATACTGCGGGGGTTGCGGGGCTATTGTTACACCACTGTAACTAATCCAGCCATTATAAGTAACACTGGATGGTGGAGTCAAAGGTTGGGCTTAGTCTGCCAGCAGGCTATCATAGGTGGTGGTTCATTCATTACAGGGTCCCTGCCATCAGTGCGCCAGGGAAGTTTGCCCAATTCTAGGTGGGTTTCCTGATGCAGACTCCTGTCATGATATACAACATCGGGCCCACTCATCGATCAGTTTTGACAAAAGTGCATCCACTACTCCTTTTCATTTCCGTTTTAAAACATTAGACAATGCGACAATGCAGTATTTCAAAAGCAGATGTAACTACAAAGAGCAAATTTTGATAATACATTTTTATTAGTAGACAATAGCAATCTTAAGAGGCATTGCATAGCTGCATACACACCGTGACCCCAATTCCATCACAGTCTCTCTCTCAGTGAGTCAGTCTCTCTCTCTGTCAGTCAGTCTCTCTCTCTCTCTTTATCTGTCATTCAGTCTCTCAGTCAGACAGTCTCTCTCAGTCAGTCAGTCTGCCAGTCTCTCTCTCTTTCTGTCAGTCAGTCAGTCTCTCTCTCTCTCTCTCTCTCAGTCAGTCAGTCTCTCTCTCTCTGTCAGTTTCTCAGCCAGTCAGTCTCTCAGTCAGTCAGTCTTCAGTCTCTGAGTCAGTCAGTCTCTACTCTCTCTCTATTCTCTCTCTCAACTCTGTCAACTCTATCTCTACTCTCTCTCTCTCTCCACTGTCTTTCCACTGTCTCTCCACTGTCTCTATCTCCAATTTCTCTCTCTCTATTTTCTCTCCACTCTCTCACTCTCCCTCTCTCTCTCTCTCCACTCTCTCTCCACTGTCTCCCTCCACTCTCTATTCTCTCTCTCCACTGTCTCCCTCCACTCTATCTCTCCACTCTCTCTCCACTCTCTATTCACTCTCTCTCCCTCCACTCTCTCTCTCCACTGTCTCTCTCTACTTTCTCCACACTCTCTCCACTCTCTCCCTCCACTCTCTTTCTACTCTCTCGCCACTCTCTCTCCACTGTCTCTTTCTCTACTCTCTCTCTACTCTCTCTCTTTCCACTCTCTCCCTCTCCACTCTCTCCACTCTCTCTCTCCACTGACTCCCTACACTCTCTCTCTCCACTCTCTCTCCACTCTCTCTCCACTGTCTCTCTCCACCCTCTTTCTCTACTCTCTCTCTCTCTCCACTGTCTCTCTCCACTCTCTCTACACTCTATCTCTCTCCACTCTCTCTCTCCACTCTCTCTCCACTCTCTCTCTCCACTCTCTCCACTCTCTCTCAACTCTCTCTCTCACTCCAGTCTCTCTCCCACTCTCTCTCACAAAGTAGTGTGTGTTGCCATGGGCGTACGCAGAAATATTTCGGGGGGGGGGCAAATTTTTAACTTCATCACCATCCCCCTTGCACCCTTCCCCCATCTGCCTTGCACCCTTCTCACCCTTCACCTTGCACCCTTCTCCCCCTCCGCCTCGAACCCTTTTCTACCTTGCACCATTCTCCCCTCTGCCTTGCACCATTCTCCCCTCTGCCATGCACCCTTCTCCCCTCTGCCTTGTACCCTTCTCCCCTCCCCTTGCACTCTTCTCCCCTCTGTCTTGCACCCTTCTCCTCTCTACCTTGCACCCTTCTCCCATCTGCCTTGCACCCTTCTCCCATCTGCCTTTCACCCTTCTCCCCTCCCCCTTGCACTCTTCCCTCCTCCGCCTTGCACCCTTCTCCTCTCTACCTTGCACCCTTCTCTCCTCTGCCTTGCACCCTTCTCCCCTCCCTCTTGTATTCTTCTCCCCTCTGCCTTGCACCCTTCTCCTCTCTACCTTGCACCCTTCTCCCCTCTGCCTAGCACCATCTCCTCTCCACCTTGCACCCAGCTCCTCTCCGCCTTGCACTCTTCTCCCCTCTGCCTTGCACCCTTCTCTCTACCTTGCACCCTCTTCCCCTTTGCATTGCACCCTTCTCCCCTCCGCCTTGCACCCTTCTCCCCTCCACCTTGCACCCTTCTCCCCTCCGCCTTGCACCCTTCTTCCCTCCGCCTTGCACCCTTCTCCCTCCGCCTTGCACCCTTCTCCTCTCCACCTTGCACCCATCTCCTCTCTGCCTTGCACCCTTCTCCTATCTACCTTGCACCCATCTCCCCTCCCCCTCGCACCCTTCTCCCCTCCGCCTTGCACCCATCTCCTCTCTGCCTTGCACCCTTCTCCTCTCTACCTTGCACCCTTCTCCCCTCCCCCTTGCATCCTTCTCACAAGACCTGGAACCCATCTCCTCTCTGCCTTGCACTCATCTCCTCTCTACCTTGCACCCTTCTCTGCCCCCCCTTACACACACCCCTGCGGACGCCCACATGGTGCGTGCTAACAAGAGTGCTTACCTGAGGGCACACTTTTGCTGCCTCATCCCTTCTCATATGATCTTTGCCGGTGAGAATGCTGACAGGCTGACTCTGAGGGCCCCCACTTCCAAAGGGGATCCCGACTCAAGACATACTCCATCTTTCTCACAGTTTAAATTCAGAGAAACAATATACTGATGTTATAGAGGCAAATTCACTAAAGAATACAAACTTTCCACACCACCCTCACCAGAAAGCTCGAAAATATCCAACCCAAAGATTTCCTATAGGAATCAAGCTATTGTTTAAAATACTTCACATTGGAGAGCTGCAGCTAAAGGTGCGGTGTATCATGACAACCAAAGTTGTAAAATAATACTACAATATTTGACAACATTGAGAAGATAGGATCTTGAAACCATTAATTCAAAACATAGTCTTGCAAGTGTGTGGGACAGCGTGCTACCCGTCTGCTCATTCTTCCTTAGGAAATGGCAACCAGTTCATGAATAACAAGCATATCTGCATCCATACTCTTGTCATGAGTGTGGTATGTGCCTTCAGAACACCATCTCCGTAAACATTGCAACTTGTTACTTTGTTTCTCTTCAGTCAGAGGGAGGGGGCGAGGGGCTCAGAGCAGGCTGCAGACAGCCTGCACCTGCTTTAGAGGGAGAGAGGCTTGCTTCAGCGCAAGCCTCTCTCACAGCTCTCTGAAGTGCTGAGGGGCCCGGGGCCCCCTTCATTTGATGAAGAGAGTGAGGCCCCCCCGCACTGCGGGGGCTGCGGGGGGCGTTTGTTACGCCCCTGTCTCTTTGAGACAAGTAAAAGTTCTGGTACTCAAAAGCAGAAAATGTAGAAGTGCCGGTACTTAGTACCAGTGGGTACCGGCCCATTTAAAGCACTGGTAAGGATAATCTTGCCTCCATGACCACCTTCATAGCTTCCCATTCTGTGAGCCCTAGCCCCGCAGAGCCCTTGTTCTCCTTAGATATTGGGTTACGTGTGCGCTGATGGTATCCCTATAGACCATGCCTAACAAAAATGAATGTCTCCTCATGTAATGCAACTGGTGCTCGTGTAAAGAGTTTCGATACTGGATACCTTCGGGTCTAGTTTGCGCTATATAAAAGTCAGTAAAAAAAAATTGAAAAAAAAGAAACGCTCTGTCTGTACAAAGCAAAGGCGTGCTGCATGAAATGAATGAAATGAAATGAAAACAAATTTATATAGCGCTACTAAGCCCAATGGGCGTCAAGGCGCCTAACCAAAAAGAAACTAGCTATTACAAATATGCTCTCATTATGGGTAGGCCTTGATAAAGCACCAGGTTTTGAGCGCTTTTTTAACCCCTTCCATGCTCATGACGAGCTCTGCTCGTCATGAGGCACAGTTGAGCTGTGCTGATGACGCGCTGAGCTTGTCATGAATAATAGGATTCAAGGAACTGCAGCACAGAGGGGGAATTACTGCAGCAGTCAAGGTGTTAAAAAGGGACAAAGATAGTTGGGTCTTAATCTCCAGAGGGAGAGAATTCCACAGCCTAGGAGCAACAATGGAAAATGCTCTACTGCCCCAACGAACCTTCCCAGCACGGGGAACCACAAGCAGATTCATCTCCGATGATCTGAGGGTTCTACTAGGCATGTAGTGAGTTAGCAGGGCACCTAGAGGGTCTAAAGGACCATCTGCAAGAGCTCTGTAGGCCAAGCACAAGATCTTAAAAGAGATCCTCAGTTGTATGGGGAGCCAGTGCAGGCTCTTTCTGGCCATTGTGGCAGAGGATGCATTAGGAAGAGCCAAAACAAATCGAGCAGCCGCATTCTGTACGACCTGAAGGCGTTGAATGAGTCCCTTGTTGGAGTCTGCATAAAGTGCGTTACAGTAGTCCAACCTGGAACCCACTAATGCAAACACCGTCTGCTTGCGTGCTAGAGGAGATAGATAGTGCAAGATTCTTTTAAGGATTTTAATGACCCCCCAACAAGTGGCCACTGTTCGATTGACCTGTAGAGTCATGGACAATGATGTGTCAAATATTACGCCGAGGTTTCTGGCTGATTGGGAAGGAGATGGACAAGTTCCCAAAGCTGAAGGCCACCACTTACTGGACCAAACATCCTGGTATTTGCCAAAGACCAGAATCTCTGTTTTATCGCCATTCAACTTTAGGGAGTTCTGGATCATCCAGTCCGAGACTGTCTGCATGCAGGTCCTAAAGTTGGTGGCGAAGGTGGTAACAGAGTGGCCCAGAGACGCCATGATTTGGGTGTCATCGGCGTATGACACAACCTCCATCCCCTGCGATTTTACTAACCTAGCGAGGGGGGCCACATAGATGTTAAATAGGGTCGGACTCAAGGCCGACCCTTGTGGCACCCCATACTGCAAGGATTTAGCAGGGGAGAGGAACTCTCCAAGCATGACTCTCTGCTCTCATAGATGTAAAAAAGAGTGCAGAAGATTCAAGGCCGGACCCGCAATCCCTGCCTCCCTCAGGCGCGATGTTAACGTGGAGGGAGACAGGGTGTCAAACGCTGCTGTGAGGTCAAGTAAGACCAACACCGTGGTTTGACCCGAATCCACCTTCAGGCGGATATTATTCACCACCATAGTAAGTGCTGACTCCGTACTATGGGCCTTTCTGAATCCATGCTGGGAACTATCTAAGAACCCAGAGGAATCCAGAAAGGTGGAGAGATGTAAGTTCAGGTGAGATTCGAGCATTTTTGCGGGAGCCGGTAACAGGGAAATGGGTCTAAAGATCTTAAGCTGTTCTGGGTCCAGGGTGGGCTTCTTCAGAAGAGGCTTCACTATCGCCCTTTTCCAAGCTGAAGGGAAGGTGCCTTGAGTTATGGCCCCATTCATCACTTCGAGGAGGGGCGGAAGAAGCGTAAGCCTACAATCCTTCAGAATCTTCAAAGGACATGGGTCAAGAGGCGAGGACGATTTAGTCCGATCCAACAGGAGCTCAAGCACGTCAAAGGTAAGTGGCGGGAAATAAGTAAGGCTCTTGGAGGGGTCTCTCGGCCAAGATTCTAGATTGGATATCGTTTGGAAAGAGAGATCCCCCAAGGTGTTCCTCTGAGTTTCCAAAGCAAGATATATATCTTCAATTTTGTTATGGAAAAACTCGGAGATATTGTTACACAGCTCCTGCGAGCCCACAACTGGATCAGGCACTTGAAGGGAGCAGAGGGAGTCCACGATCTTGAAAAGTTCCCTAGAAGAGGTCAGGGAGGTAGTGAGATTAGAGAAAAACTCCTGTTTTTCCCTGATAACCCTAGCTTTGTATTCTATTAACAAACACTTGTGTGCCTCCCTTTCGGTAGGATCCCAAGTCTTCCTCCATCTTCTTTCCTGTCTTCTACAACTTTGTCTCAAAAGTCTTAGTGATTCTGTGAACCAGGGGGCAGAAGGTTTAAGACGTGCCGAGTACCGATAAGATGCAGGGGCTAATTCATCAACAGCTTTGGTGATAGAATTAGCAAGCCCATCGGCTGCCTCGTCAACGTCTCTCAAAGGAGAGTACTTGCTGGTCTCTATATAGGGAGCAAGGGCTTCATTGGTAATGTTCCTGTAGCTCCTTTTCGGACCTCTGGTGCTGGTGGTCAGAACAGATAGTTCTGCCGGGCCAGATACTAATTCAAGAGGTACGGCCATATGATCTGACCAAACTAGAGGCACCGGAGTACCAACTGAAAGTCTGGAGTCATTAGTGAATACGCCATCTAAGATGTGACCCGCCCGATGGGTCGGGCTATTCACCAATTGGGTACACTCATAGGCTCCGAGTGAGTCCACCAACATAGCGGTGTCAGTATCCCTTAAGTTTTCCAAATGAAAATTAAAGTCCCCCAGTATGGTAAAATGGGGTTTACCAAAATAAGGTTCAAGAATCCTCAGAAGGTCCCCGCTAAAGGCAGCTCTAGGGCCAGGAGGTCTATAAATAAGGATGCCAGAAAAAGAGACCGAGGGGGCACATAGAATAGAAAAATACAATGCCTCAAACGGATCCGAGGCCACTGACAGAGATTTTATCGTGCAGGGCAGAGAGGATTTACATAGAACTGCAAGTCCCCCCCTCTACGTTTAAATCTATCCTGTCTGAGCAATTTGAAGCCTTCAGGAATTGCCAACAGTAGGTCGTGGCCCGACGACTCAGAGGCCCACGTTTCCGTCACAAACATCCATTCAGGTTGTCTGTCCGACACGAACTCATGAAACGCGATATTGTTTTTGATGAGAGACCTAGCGTTAACCAGGAATCCCTTTTTAGACGTAGTGGCCCCAGATGGCATTGAGGCATTCAAAGAACTACTCTCAGGAGGAACAGGTGGTAGAAGAGCCGATTTACAGGTGTGACAAAGAGGGGAATGTATTACACCCTCCGGAGAGAATCTATGAGTACAGGGCAGATGAGGTGGTTTAAGAGCTAATATCTCCAGGAAGGAGTAATAGTAGGTTACCTGCAGTAATGTACAAGAGAGTCCAGCGTCCAGTCCGTCCTCAGCGCGGACGGGCGCAGACGGGCTGAACTCAGGCGTAACTCCGGCGGAAATCCGGCGTCCCCGCAGCGCGTGACCGCTGAGCGTCAGCATGACCTCCTTATAAAGCCGTCTAGCGTCCTTATGACAACTAGAACGTGCGAGGTCCCAAATGGCGCCGGCAGGCGTCCCAAGGTTCACCCAATATAGTCGCCACGGAACGATCCGAAACCGGGAAGAGGGCCCGCCCAACAGCAGTGGGTTTCAATCAATTATGGTGCAAGTGGGGGGGCTGAGAATTAAAAACAGGGGATAATGCCCAAAAATAAAAGTTAAATCAGATACAAAATTAGGAGCGTTAAAATATCGCAAATGGCCGCTTTTCAGTCAGGGACCAACCGCAATGCGCAGATAGCGCTCAGTGTCAGCTAGTAAGAGAGAGCGCCTAATTTTCCCTCCTTTTAAAGCCGTCTAGCATCCTTATGATGACTAGAACGTGCGAGGTCCCAAATGGCGCCGGCAGGCGTCCCAAGGTTCACCCAATATGGCCGCCACGGAACGATCGGAAACCGGGAAGAGGGCCTGCCCAACAGCGGTGGGTTTCAATCAATTATGGTGCAAGTGGGGGGGCTGAGAATTAAAACTTCACTGCATAGCTCCCCTGTGAAGTTGCTCTGCGTCATCTGCCCCTCGCGTCGCTGTCCAGGTTTGCAATGCCTTCAAAAGGAGTTTACTTCTCCACGAGGGTGGATTGGCACTGTGGGCACTCGGGCATTGGGCGAAGGGCCGGTGTCCCAGTGCCCTCTGTGGGCCGTTTTTTTCTGCCCTTTCCCAGTCCACAGAGAGTGCTGTGGGAAAGGGGGAAAAAACGGCCCACAGAGGGCACGAGGCAAAGATAGAGAATGGAAAGTAGCTTTGCTGGTCGACCATACAGCGATTATCAGCCGTGACCTCCTTCACCCCCTGCCCTGCACAACAATCACACAGAGGGTGGGCTGGGGAGGGGTGATTATGTGGGCAGAATCGGCCTCCCAGGGGCCAGGTGTTGCTCAGTCCTTTGAGCTATTTTCACATCGGCCCCAATGGGGCCCACGCAGCCCAGAAACAGTGTTTGTTTTAACACCTCGCCCACAGCCCTTCACATGCAGGGCATAGTGGGCAAGGAAAAGAGAAAGAATGGGTCTCCTTGTGGGGTCCAGGTGATGTTTGGAACTTGAACATCTTCACCTTAGCCTCCCCCTGGCTACCATGGATGACCCAGCAGATTTTTTGTGCTGCCCTGCCAGCATATTGCCCTGAGGCCGTGGAGGGCTGGGGAGGGCTGAATAATTTACTAATAGCATGGGCCTCACTGCTGTTCATGTGCTCCTGCGCTGGAGCGCTGGGGAGGGCTGAGCAGGTTAGCAATAGCAGGGGCCTCACTGCTGTTCATGTGCTCCTGCACTGGAGGGCTGGGGAGAGTTGAGTAGGTTAGGAATAGCAGGGTCCTCGCTGCTTTTCAGGTGCTCCTGCTCTGGAGGGCTAGAATAATTTTGCAACAGAAAGGGGCCTTAGTGTTTTATTAGTTGCTCAGCTTTTAGGCCATTGTCACCTTGGCCCTGTGTCCTTCGCAAGAACAGTATCCTCCCACTTACATTCCTTGTGTGTGCAGAAGCATATATGGCCTGATGCCAGAGTTGCAGAGATGGGGAAACATGTTTGAGTCCCAGCGTCTGCTCAACACTCTGTGATTCTGGGCAGATCACTTCATCACTCAGGCCCTTAAATAAAAAAATGTATCTTGAGTACTGTAATTGGTGCTCATGAATAGGTAGGTAAATTTTATTGTATATAGTTAATTAAAACCTTTACAATATGGTTACATTAAAACACATGTTTTAAGAATAAAATATTCGACTTTAGAAGATCGTTAAAAAAAAAAAAAAAAATAATAACTTTCTAAAATGTCTATATATTTGATATATTTGTGAGAGGGGATTCAGAGTCTGTTCATAACACTTCAGGCATCCGTGTTCGAGCATTCAGTAATCTTTTTTCTCAGTCTTCACTACTAGCAGCAATGCCTTTTGACAGAATCTGGCGGCCCTACAAGCTGTCTGCAGATGGTAACTATTCAGTGCTAGCATGACAGCTGGGCGGCATGATCTAATCTGAAAAAGACGGAATACATGCAGTAGATAATAACATCTCAAAATTTTCAAAGATGGGCAGATGCACAAAATGTGCAACATTGATTCTTCCATTTGCCCACATAGTCTGCAGACAGGGGTCGGCCATGTTTGCTTCCATGGAGGTGTATGATCTTTTAAAATGGTGGTGCCCAGCCGTAATTGTAATAGTGTTTTTTGGGCGGCATTGGATATGTGATTAACTAAGTACGGTTGGGGTTCCATTTTCACGTACGTGGCCAGGACCGTCCAACTGTGTTTTTTCTGTGCTGTTGCGGCTTTGTCTGTTAGCCAAGATCTTTGCTTTGCTGCTCCGTTGGTTACTCTTTTAAAAGCCGCAAAGGTTTGATTTGTATTCCATGCCTCCTCCAACTTAAGACTTGCCAGGGCGTTCTCCCATACTGGTTTCCAAGCATTTTTCGACTTGGTCTGGTTGTTCATCTCAATCCAACAGAGGCCCATTAGCGTGTCCTCTTGGGCTGCTCTTAGTTTCCAACATGTTTTTAGAATGGCCGCTTGTCTGACTTGATGCTGGTTTGATAGACCAAATTCGAGGCGAATCAATGATTGAGATACAAACCTTGGAATCTTAAAGATATATTTGAACAGCTCTGATTGCTGTGTGTTCAGAAAATTTGCATCTTTACCCCTATACAATTCCGAACCATAGGTGAGCGAGGGTAAAAACTTGACGGCTATCACCTTCAACAGGTGCGAGTTGGATGGACAGTTCAATTTCGTTTTTAATATGTTTAGGGCAAAACGAAGTTTATTTGCCTGTGCCTTTCTATACAGTTGGTGATCTTTCAGAGTCCACCTGGCATCGACAACTACTCCCAGATATTTGTACGAGCAGGTCTGCTCTATTTTGTTGCCTGCGATGTGCCATTTGAAAGATTTCCTCCCTGGGCGAGAAGCAAAACAGACGATCTTCGTCTTTTTATAATTAATTTGCAGGCCCTGCGCACTGATGTATTCATGGAGCTTCATGATGGAACGTTGTAAGCCCAACGGGGTCTGACTGCACAGTACAATGTCGTCCGCATACTGAATGCTCCTGATTTTGTGATGGGCTAGCTTTGGCGGATCGCTTTCTGTCTCCGCAATGTGCTTGTCCAGGTCCGCTGTGAAGATGTTGAAAAGAGTTGGGGCCAATACACAGCCCTGCTTGAGGCCCACATGGGTGTAGATTTTTCGTGTAGTTCGATCGCCATTGCCTAATTTTATTCGAACCCAGGTGGATGAATACAAATTCATGATGGCCCGCAGCAACTTTGATGGTATTCCCCAAGTGTCCATTTTTTTCCATAGAGCCTCCCTCGGGACTGTGTCGAACGCAGCTTTCAGGTCGACAAAACACGTGTACAGCTTAGTTGACTTATCCCTGGCTTTGTCCACCAGAAGATTTAACGCCAGCAGGTTACATGAGGTGTTGGTTCCGGGCCTAAAGCCAGTCTGCGTGATCGGCAAGATCTTATTCGCACAAACCCAGTCTTCCAAAGCCATCAAAAGATTTGAGGCGTATATTTTGGCCTCGACATCTATGAGTGCTATGAGGCGGTAATTGGCTGGATCGGATCTTGTGCCTGCCTTAAAGATTGGATGAAAAATACTGCCTCTCCATGACTGGGGAATGCTTCCAGTCTGGAATGCATTGTTAAATAGTGGGGAAAGATGTTCTGCCCAGAATTGTTGGTCTTGTTTGAACAGACCATTCGGTAAACCGTTTGGACCTGGGGCTCCCTTAGATCTCAAGTTTTTTAATACCTTTTCTACCTGGGATGGCGTTATCCAGTTTTCATCCGAAAGCTGGTCTGCTTCGTGATTGGTTTCTAATTGCAGGGTCTGAAACGCTGGGCTCCCCACTGGATAGTTGATGATTTGAGTATGCTCCAAGTGCTGTATCCAGTCATCCTCCAGAATATTAGCGCTGAAGACCTGTGCAGCCCCGTTTGCAACTTTATTGATTTCAGCCCAAAATTTCCCGTTGTTATTTGATTGACTGGATGCTAGTAGTGATTGCCAGATGTTAGTTTGGTATTTTGATTTTTCTAACCACACATCTTTTTTATAATTTTGCCTTAAACCATAGATTTGAGTGGTTATATCATCACCCTTTGACCTGGCTGTTGCTTGCAGCTTCCTGATTTCTTGATTAAGGGTCCTTTTCTTGCGCACTATATTGCCCAAAGACGCTTGAGGGGTATTACTTGATTTCTTTATGTTACTGTGGTTGCCGAATCTCTCAGTTAGTGATGAGGTCAGTCTTTCCCAGTTTTCCCGATGTGCGGATGGATCTTCTCCGGTCACTTCAATAACAATATTTTTCACGAATAACATTATGTCTTTGATGTTATTGCCGTTCCATACCAGTCTCTTAAGGTTGTAGAGGCTTGGGGGTTCTGTCAGGTCTTTGGTCGGTGTAGCCCTATTATATTGGATGTTGATTTCAAATGATTGCAGGCTGTGGTCGCTCTCCAATTTGTGGATGATTTTGTAACTAGCGATTGTTTGCAAAACCTCTAGATCCACGATGGTGTAGTCCAGCACTGATTGGGCCTGTTTAGATATTCTAGTTGATGATGCTGGTTGGTCTTGTGGAAAGCGGCCGTTCAATGCGATCATCCCGACCTCAGCGAACATGAGTGCACATTGTTGACCGATCTTGTCCCTTTTTTGATAATTTGTAATAATGCTTGGGATTGGTCCGCCAATCCGTTTATGTTGGTTAATGAGTTGAGCGTGGTCTGTTTGAAGCAGGAACATGTTCAGGTCGCCAGACACGACCAGCCCCGCCTGCGGGTACGTGGATTGTAGTGATTTTATAAAGGCTTTTAAGGTCAGGATTTTCTCCACTTTGTTCTTGGGGTTTGGATGAAGATAGATGTTACAGATTAATATTGAAAAAGTATTGTGGGCCCTCTGCCTACCATTGCCGAGAACTGGCGTCAGCTCTATTTTAATACACTGGATCCATTGTTGTCCTGTGTCGATGTTATCATATGACCAAGTGATCCCAGTGTTCAAGTAGATCGAAAGGCCTCCGGCAGCCCTTCCTGACGGGCCTCTTTTGATCACTTCTAATTGGATTTCCTTAAAGCCGTCAATATGCTGGGAAGCCGTTGACCAGGTTTCTTGAAATAGGATAATGTCAAAAAGTTTTAAAAATGACAATAATTCTGCATCATTGGTTTTGCCCCCCAGGCCATTGATATTCCACGAGCAGACTTTCAGAGTCGGTTTTCATGCTTCAACCATCCTCATGAATAGAACACAGGTCTGTTTTTCTTATGTTGTGGATTTCTGATTTATGTGATGATTAGAGTCTAGGACATAGCTGGTTCGGAAAGATTATCTAACGACATTGTGCAGGATGTTAAGACTGCAAGTAAGTATTCAGTTTTCAGAACTGCAGTGCTCCTAGTCTTTACCAATGTTACTGGCTCTGTAAGCTTTAAAATGCTTAATTTACCTAATATTTCTCTACAAATTAGACCTCGAAGAGTAACCAAATGGTATTTCATGAAAGGGCACGCCCCTTGAATGTGGAGCACGCCCCTTGAATGTGGGCACGTGTCTTGAATGTTGGCCACACCCCTTGAATGTGGATCACGCCCCATGGAGGTGGGCCACGCCCTGCGAATGTGGGCCACGCCCTGCAAATGTGGGCCACTTTATTTGGCAGTGCCCGGGCCAAATTGTGATCCCAATCCTACCCTGCTTCTCCAGTCCCAATCGATCTCCTCAGTGGCCAGCAGTAGGAGGATACTCACCCCCAGATGGGGGTTGCAGCAGTCCACGGCCTGTCCATGAGGCCGGTTAGGGTGTAGGACAGGCTTTGTGGTGGCGCCAGCAGGGTAAACTTTTGCTCGGCCACTTGCCTCCCCAGGGGCCAGTGGGAAACCCCAAAGCTGGCAAGGCAGCAGATACAGGGGAGGGTCCCCTACCTCCATGGGGAATTCATCCTCTTAAGATCAGGACGGCTATAGATGGGCCCAGACGAGAGTGAAGCCTTACAGAAAGCCGACTGCTTCCGGCGCCATCTTTGCCACACCCTAAAGTATATCTCTCCATGCGGACATATTCTGTGATGAACGCTCAAGTAGGAGGCTTATCTCAGGTAATAGCTATGAAATTCCTGGGTACATATTGACCATCTCTGTGCCAATCAAAATGTGGTATTTTAATATTTTATTTAAAATATTTAGTAACAGTTTCTATATATTCTGTGCCTGATTTAGAGTTTGGTGGATGAGGGGCATTCACCAAAAAAGTGGTGGGCGTCAGGTCCACCTTATCAAGAGTGCATTGATATAAATGGTACTCTAAATACTGCAAATGGGGCATCTGCCTCTTTTTCGTAGATGTCCCACTCCACTAAACTCTAAATAATGTAATTTGTCATACAGCAAACAATGGGTCTGTTCCATTAATGCCTGCTTTTTTTGCATAGCAAGTCTCATGATTCTCAGATAAATCCCTCAGCTTGCATTTGTCCCACAACTTTCATAGATAACATTAGTGTGCATTTATTCGTGCACAGTCATTTAGAAAATTAGAGCTACTCACACGATTTTAGGAGAGAAACATTGTGTAAGCATTTTGCCGATTATGTCTGATTAATAGTAAAATACCAATATTCCTTTTAATTCATGAGGCAGGAAAAGATAAAGTAAGTATGCTAAGAGAAACGCTGAACTCTGTATATTTCAATTATTTTCAATGAAGTCTTCACTCTGTAAAATACAAAAAAAGTGTTTTTCACAAAGGATAGTAATGAAATTGAAATGATACCTATACTGTGGTCTTTTATAGATACGTTTATGAATTTAGAAAAAGGATAGGTTATTTGGGGCTGGGCTTGTCAACCTACAAAATATCAACATCTAGTCAAGTTTTCTGGGTAGCAAAGAACAATTGCAGGAATAACCTCTGATGAACTTCCTTATATGTAAATCTTCGTCACACATATTCATTTTGAGTATCCTGCAACCGCGTCTTAGATTTTACTGTTTGTTGACCCGAGTTCTATATTATATCGTGTCTCTTGAATTTGTTTTCCCTCGAAGTAATTGTGCTTTAGCTTCCTGATGTAGCGTGAGATCTGTATGGGAGAAATGGGCTGCCACTGACAATAGCCTAAACACTGCGTCATTCTATATGTTACAAATATTGTAAATGACTGAATCTGACATGTCTGTTCCCTTATGCACAGTGCGCCATATAAGTTGTGACAAGCTGTCCCTGGGGTACAGTTACACATTAGGAGTTGTAAAACAAAGTGAGATATGACAGGGACATAATACATGGTGGGCAGAAGGCTTCTGTCATTGTTTTTTCCAGATGTCACGCAGATAAAATTCCGAAGTGAAAAAATTGATTTGAAGCAAAAAATTAAAACTAAAAATAAAACGAGGTGCACGCACATCTTTATGGAAACGTGTCGACTTTGGCCTCCGGATACTAGTTATTGATTCCCAAACTAGGCGTGTTCATTTTTTAAAATTCCTTATTTTCTCTCATAGTTTAAAAAAAGAGTAATACAGAAAAGACTTTATTACGCATTTAGATAAAATGCATAAAGGTACATTGATAAAAACAATTCCTTACACAGTTTTTAAAAGTACATTTGCAGTGCGAGTGAACATTTAAAAGAGATGTTAAACTTCATCTTAGCATAAGATCTCAACTGGTGCAGAACATAAGCTGTCTCAAAAGTAGTCAGTGAAATTAGCGGGAAATATACAGATTTTAAAACATTACTAAGAACACCGAACTTTAAAAAGCAAAGCGCAGGATAATCGTACTCATAGAAGGCAGAATGACCGTGTTACATATGTGGAAGTACCATTACATCTGTTTTTATGAACTTGCAATTAGATATATTAATAGCGAAAGAGACCAATTAATTAATGGGTTGCTAGACAACATACACGTTATCACAAAGTTCATTTATAGGTTCATAATCTACTAGCCTAACAGAATCGGAGTACTAGTATGAGGTAAATTCCTTAAATTAGGGCTTGTGTCGCACTAGAAACCTTGTGGATTTTTCAGCAGCCAGCAGGAACGAAGCCAATGCATAACATACATAAGGGTATCTAGTTGGTATAGCATAAATAGAGCTAGTGCTGGGGAACGCAAGCTACATTTTTCAGCAGTGGAATAATATATTTTTTACTTTTTGTTGCATAAAAAGGGCAATAGAACAAAATGTGCAAGATCGATTGATTCGACTTAACATCTCATGGGCAAAGGGCAGGTGACGTGTTGAAAATAAATTCTTTGGATACCCCAACATTAACGGGATATGGCTGAATCGAAATCTAGTCAGAATGTATCGGTGCTGTGTATTCTCTATAAATGAGAGGTAAGAGCAGGCACCTTGGATTAAGTGAGGTATCCCTTAATATATCATTACATATTTTTTCCCTCTCCATCTTTCCCACCTGTATGATGTCGCTTTCTTATTAGAAAGATCTTTTCATCTTGATTTGGGAAAGCATTCGCAGAGGGTGGGCGTATCATAAAGATATGCTAGCCCTATTGATATGAGTGCATGTCGGACGTAGGATATCACTGGAATTTTATAAGCATAATCTGAATGCATGATGTCTGTTAAAATCCTTTGATTCAGAAGTACAGTGCTCCTTTTCCACAATGACAGCCATAGCGTTTAACTGAACCAGTTTGATAACATCACTAATGTAGGGCAAACATTCTTCCTTATGTGCATTTTTAATTACTACATGCTAGTGGGACGGACACTAGTCTTTTATTTTATTTGTCTTCTATGACTATTTTATTTGTCTTCTATGACTTGGAGTACCTCCATGTCCGTTCTCCCCCAAATTGCTGCCCCGTAAGCGGCAATAGATGTGGTTTTAGCCAGATAGATTTTATTCATTTCCTGTATTGCCAGATTTTTTAGAGAATCTAAAGATTGTGGCAATGCTTTTACCCATGTGATTTACACTATTCTGTACCATCTCCTTCCAACTTAGTTTAAAGTAAAAAACAACAGCTAGGTAATTAAAACAGTAAACTTGTTCTACTTTTACCCCAGCTAGATGGAATCTCATTGGCTTCTTTTTAGCCCCCCCCCCCTCTCAGCAATAATAAAAGTTTTCATTTTTTTTACATGGAGATCCAAATTGGTCATGAAGGTCGAGTATTCTACAATACGATTTTGGAGGGTCATAGGAGTTCTTTTCTTGCTAGCAAGACTGCGTCATCTGCATATAGCAGGATTGGGTGGGGAGTGGACTGTACTCAAGGGGTGTCTTTCTTTTGTTAATCAATGCCTTGTTCAATTTATTCGTATAGAGGGTGAATAAGAACGGGGCTAAGACACACCTCTGTCTAACGACCCTTTCAATTTTAAATGTATTAGTACATTTGCCTTGTCTCCCAAGATGATCTATAGCAGTAGCATCAGTATATAGCTCTCTTATAATATTGATTTTCGCTGCCTCAACTCCCATTTCCTCCATGATGTTCCAAAATTTGCTGTGTACCACTCAGTCGAAGGCCTTGGACAAATCCATGAACGACATGTATAATTTACCTTTTTTATCATAGAATACTTTGCTGCTATTAATGTCAGGTTAAGACACTGATCTATAGTGCCCCTGCCCTGCCTAAACCCGTACTGTAATTCGTCGAGAATCTTCTTGGTCGCTACCCATGATTCAAGCTTGTGTAGCAATAATCTGACCATGAATTTAGCAGTACTATCTAGTAATTAAATGGGATGATAGTTGGCTGGGTTTAGGGCATCCCCTTTTTCATAAATCGAAATTTTGACAGATTTATTCCAAGAGGGTAGGGGTCCAGAGTTGGCTTTCAAATTAAAAACAACGGTTAATAAGGGGGATCATAATGAATTTTGTATGAAAAATATCCATAGGGACCCATCAGGCCCTGCTGCTTTCAATGTTGATGACTGAGACAGGACGAGCTGTATTTCCTCAAGGTCAAAAGAGCAGTGAGTTTTGACCTTGATATGAGGATGGACATCCGATGAGTGTGATTCAACTGAATTTTGGAAGATATCCTGGAAGTACCTTATTCATGATTCTTCATCTACGTGTACATACAGAGAGGGCCCGGCCTTATCTGTCAAAAAGGATGAATTAATCACCTTCCAAAATGCTTTACTATTGTGGAGAGAAGATGATTGCTTTAAGCTTTCCCACACCTCGGATTTTAGCTGCTTCAGCCTACTTGCTCTAGCTAATTTGTAGACGTTTCTCAACATGCGAACTTGATGTTTGTCTCTGATTAAGGTTTTTAGAGCTTTTCGGAGGTTTGAGGAAGCTACTGAGCAGTTCTTATCAAACAAGCGATGCTGTGGGGGTATCTTTTATATGTATCAAACAAGTTAGTTGTACTCTCAGATTTGTTAAGATGTTGCCAAATGCTTTGATCACCTGAATAATAGTTGGCTGTGGATCTAAACACAGAAGAATGTCCTCATAGTTTGTCATTGTCAGATTTGTGAGATGCTTGGTCTCATCTATCTTATCCCATTTTAAAATGAAGCTTTTTTTTTGTGCTACAATCGGATTTAGTGCCTGATTGCCAATTCTTTTTCTAGGTTCATTTAGGATAGGGCACATGAGAGCATGGCGTGATCACTAAATTCTGCGAGTTTAGCCTTCGTCTTGGTGATACTAGTTTAAAGGAAATCTGAGGTGATTATATAGTCGATCGTAGAACCACGTTCTGTACTTTGAAAGGTTGAAAATAATTGACCAGTATCTGGATCGACTTCATTACAGAGCTCAAGTTGCCATGTCATCAATAAGCTATTTAAAGCATTTCCCTGAGTGTTATGATTGAAGTGGGTGATAGGATCTCCCTTATAGTCTACTATCCCACATATATTCTCTTGACTTCTTGGGCATGCATTTAAACTAAACTTTCCAACCCAGATAACTTTTAAAGTGTTTGGGTGATGCTCAGCTAGGTCCTCTTAAGTGTTACCTAGGTGCTCAACTACCACGTCAGGGTTTATACAATTGTGGTTAAAATAATGTATTAACATTAAGTCCCAAGTATCATGGCCTTTAATAACCAGGATGTGGAAGTTAGTAGAATTGTTTACAAAATTCATAATTTTAAATGAAACCTTGTTGGATAGCAATGTGAGTGGCCCCCCTTCGCCCTACCCCCTTTAGACGGTAATGCCAGTGACTGAAAAGACCGATATCCATTTACATAAATTGTAATGATCTCCCAGGTTACTTGGGCGCAGAATAGGTCATCTGAAATTCTACCATAACTTTATGCCACTCTTCATTGTTCCGGTTGCTATTATAACCTGCTATGTTCCAGGAAAGTTAGGAATAGTTTGTTATTTTAACCGTAGATGGAGTACCTTGCATCATTATCTAGTAAGCCAGAAGGGTGAGTGCCATTACGCCAGCCCTGCCCTGCCTCCCCATTTATCCCTCTTAGTGCACTGTTTTCCTCACTCCATTACACTCTTGCCGAGTTATTGACTGGCATCTCTGGGTGTCATTCTCGAATCAATCACAAGCATCCAGATTTGATAGTGGGGTGAACATATTTAAAGTGAGAAGACCCACAGTTTCAGTAATCAATGTCCTGCTACTGCCTGTGGGAGGTTCCATAACATTGTTTGGTGCCTTGCCTCATGAGAAACTATGCGGTTTATAGAAGAAACCCAACTGTATGGGAAAGATCTGGGTCACTACCGTATGTGCTGCTGGTGGCTGAAATAGAATGTCACCCATGATCCGGTGGCTATCAAAAATTATGACAATACAATCACTCTTGTAAGCTTTTGAGGTTGGTCCTACCCAAGGGGTTCTCCTAGCCATGATGAGATGGTTCTGGACTATGTGCCCTGATCTAGCATTGTGAGTGAGCCAATGACTGGATTCTGTTTATGTTGTTATTAATGTTGGAGTACTAACCAAGTTAGAACAGCTATTTTGAGAGTGTGTTAGTTGGGTTTTGACAACTGTGTTTGACGGTGAGGATGATTTCACATTTGTAAAGGGTAGCACACCTTTTTTACAAAGCATTTCGAACTCAACTTTAAGAACATTTTTGTTTGCTTTAGCCCGCCTGGGTAAGCACCCATGATGAAGGAAGACCATTGAACATTCGAAAAGAGTTTTTTCATGCAAGGAAAGAGATCTACATTCACGGAGCACGTTTAAATGAAAGTGTTTTCTGTAACTGCATATTAATTTGGACACAATTTTTTATAATACGGCATTATTATAAATGAAACCTGTTTAGAAGTGAGATTTATTAGAGAGACTCTTTTGTCACCACGTATTGAAACGATAATATACAGGTTGCATGGGAGTTTTAGTTTTGCAAGAAATCCCAGGTGCTAATCATTCCACGGAAAGAGAGGGAGGGGCTCATGTAAACAGTTGGGAGGGAGTGCATTTAAGTAGCGTCGTGAAACGGACACAGGAGAGTTAACTCGCCGGCTTTGGGCTGGAAGAATGACACGGTAGCGCAGGTATGTGCAAAAAGCAATTACGGAAGGAAATATAAATATTAAAATATGAGTAGAAGGTTATGAAAGTAGGCGAGGTTACAGTTTCAAGAGGGTGGATAGTGAGACACTGGAGGGTGGTAGTGGAATGGTATTGGTGAAGCTTTTAAGTTGCAATAGAGAGAGGGGTGTAAGGCATGGAGTATTTTAGTAAAAGAAAAATATGTGCAACTTTGTGTTTCTTTAAAAAACAAGCCTTTAAAGCCAGTCTGAAGGTGGGATATGTGATTAATAGGTTGTTCTTGTTATTATTGCAGTTTTTCCCTGACGAAGGACCCTTGGCAGGTCCGAAATGCATTGGACATCAATAAACTGCTTTTAAAAGAATGGTGATTTTTGTGCATATTCTTTGAAAAAGGTTCGGAAGGCCGACAGGAATATGAGAAACTTTGGAAATTGGCAAAATTGAACTTGCATGGTGAAAGTAAACATTAAATGGACATGGAGTATGGAAAGTGAAACTGATTCATAAAGGATGACAATGAATTTGAACCTAAAGAATATTGAATGCAAATGCGCAAAAGGTTGTCACCACTGTTTTTGGGGCAAAGAGAAGCCCCAAAAGATTCGTAGTTATGACGGTGAGGATGACCCATTTTCTTTGGGGACAAAATATTTTATTGACGTTTTACAACTATCGGGGAGGTCCCCTGGCAAATAGAAATCATGCGAGTTACGAATTACAGAAACAGAAACTGCTGACGTGGGTAGCATTTGAGGAGCAGTGTCGCATTGAAACCAATAACCCCCACCACCCGCCACCCCCCTCCCGTGCACCGCATTTCCCACTAACAACATTGTATAGGCACAAAAGCATATGAGCATATCTTTATGTTGGTTCAACCGCGTCTTCTAGTGAGGATTCACTAAATAGTAAGTCTGTCTACCGGGTCTGAATCTGCTGATGGTGATAAGAGGGAGAGGTCTATGCCACGATAAGCAGCCCACGCCTTCCAGATCTTCCCATGCTTCTGCGGGCAACCCCAGGCTTGAAAGACCACCATTTCAGCCGACAAACATTTGTCTAAAGCGGATTTCCAGGCCCCACCCCCAGGGGGGAAGAGGACTTCCACTGTTGCGCTATGTCCCGCTTGGCCAAAGTAAGTTCCAAAAATAACAAATGCCGTTTGTATATGTTCCCCTCAATGTCGTCCGTACTATGGAGAAGAGTCAGTCGAGGGTCTGCAGGATGGTCCCATCCTAGCACCCGCTCCAGGTAAGACAACACATGCGACAATAAATGTTGCAAAGCCATGCATCCCTAGACCGTGTGCACAAAGAAGGATGACCCATTTTTTAATAGCTCTTACATCTTGAGTTAAATGAAATCCAACCATAACAATATTAGATGTAGCAAAGAAGTTATCTTGTCAAAAAGATCCTCCATGATGGAGATTGTCCGCAATGTCTCTGAGGCATCTTTTTCAAAGTTTGTGTTAGACTGTGTTGGAGTAAACTTTCTTGGTTTCTTCGATTTTGTAAAGACAGGTTCTTTTAAAGGACCTCTTTTCCTTTTGCAAGATGTAAGCATAGAAGGGAGAATCTTTGTTTTGACAATTGAGAGGGGGCAGATGTATCAGGGGACGGTGCCTTTGGAACAGGTTGTGAGCTAATGTCCTCTGGCAACCCCTGAATCACTGGTTCAACATTTGCCTCATAAATAAGCAGGGTCATTACATTACATGTAGAGCCCTTCTCCGCCTAAGAAAGTCGATGGTGCGGGTTGTCTGGAGTGTCGATGTCTGTTGGGGCTGTCTAGGCGTTGAAGCTGTCATGGATGTCAGCGATCTTGCGGTGGAGGAAGGTGACGAGGGGGTCGCACAGGGCTCGCGACGCTGGGATGTCGTTGGTGTTGGAGCTGGGGTTGGAGAGTTCCTTTAAGATGTTGAAGAGCTCCTTGCTGCTGTATGCGTTATTGTCGAAGTGGTCTTTGAAGGAGGTCCTCTTGGCAGACCTGATGAGGTGATGGTGTTTGTGGATGACGTCTTTGTGGGCTGCGAGGCTGTCCGGTGTCTTTTCATTGTGCCGTTTCTTCTCTAGTTTCCGGCAGGTTTGCTTGGAGGCTAGAAATTCTGGGGTGAACCAGCTAGCTCTCTTGCTGGTGTCAATCTGGGTGGGTTTCTTCAGCGGGGTGAGGGTGTTGGTGCAGTCGTTGATCCAGCTCCTGAAGTTGCAGGCGTCGTCGTCAATGTTGGAGGTGTCGGTGGGTGGGCTGAGAGCGAGTTTTGCGAGTAGTTGGTCTTCTGTGATTTTTCTCCATCAGCGGCGGGGGATCTGTTGGGTGCCGTGGTGTGTGGTGGATTTCTTGAAGGTGAAGTGGATGCAGCGGTGGTTGGTCCAGAGGAGTCCAGTGGTGTGGCTGAAGGAGACGTGGGAGCTTGAGGAGGAGACGGGGTCGAGCGTGTGGCCGACGGAATGGGTAGGTGTTGTGACGAGCTGCCTTAGTCCGAGGTTGGCGATCAGGGTGGTGGAGTTGCTGTTGTTGTTGGTCTCGAACTGAAAGTTCAGGTCTCCGAGGAGGATGTAGTCCCTGGAGGTCAGGGCATGCATGATGATGAAGTCGGCGATGGAGCCGCTGAATTGGGGTCAGGGTCCGGGGGGTCTGTAGATGAGGGTACCTCTGAGGGTAGTGTTAGGGTCTGTGTGGATCTGGAAGTGCATGTGTTTGGCGGTGCTGAGAGTGTCGTTGGTGTTGGTCGAGACCCTGACGCTGTTCTTGTGGACGATGATGATTCCTCCTCCGACTATGTTGGTGCGGTCTCGGCGGGTGATCTTGTAGCCGTCTGGGATGGCTATGGCGATGTCGGGTGCAGAGGAGTCGTTCATCCAGGTCTCCGTCAGGAAGGCGACGTCCGGGGATGATGTGTTGAGCAGACCCCAGAGCTCAACGGCGTGCTTGCGTGCGGAGCGGGTGTTCAGTAGGATGCATCGGAGGTGGTTGAGGTTTTTCTTGGCGGTTGGTTCGGCGGCTCTGAGGCTTGTGAAGCTGCAGTTCCGGCAGGTGAAGGGACCATGTGTGCAATTCGATGAGGCCTTGATGGAGGTGTGAGTCCGTCCGGGGTTGAGGGCATGCAGTGTGCTGGCATCGTAGCGGCAGCGGTCTTCGTGGCGGGCGCAGGGGGCAGTGGTTCTGGTACTGGGCACGGTCCAGGCACAGATGGGCTTGCCTTAGGCACGCCTTCAGCGCGCCAGCGGCGCGGAAGCGCAGCAGCCGCCATATATGGGTAGGTGGGAGTGAGGATCAGCTGGGAGGAGGGAGACCGGGCAGGGAATGGGCAGTCAGTGGGGTGGGGCAGTGGGGGATGCAGCAGCAGAACAGAGGCAAGGGCACAGAATCCCAGGGGCAACGGAGGGGACAGAAGGAGACAAATACACAGAATCACGGGGCAGCAAAGGGGACAGAAGGAGAAAAAGGCACAGAGTCACAGGGCAGCGAAGGGGACAGAAGGAGACAAAAGCACAGAATCACGGGGGCAGCGAAGGGGACAGGAGGAGAAAAAAGGCACAGAATCACGGGGTAGCGAAGGGGACAGAAGGAGAAAAAAGGCACAGAATCACGGTGGCAGGAAAGGGGACAGAAGGAGAAAAAAGGCATAGAATCACGAGGCAGCAAAGGAGACTGTAGGAGAAAAAAGACACAGAATCATGGGGCAGCGACTTGGACATGAGAAAAAAGGCACAGAATCACGGGGGCTACGAAGGGGAGACAGACAACAGCAGTCATGGACACCAAGAGCGTGCAATACAATGGAATGCCAAATGACAAACAAACCTAAGGCCTACCACTGGCCACCAGGGATGAGGCGCAGGTGGTAGCCTCTGGGTGGTGGAGGGCATCGAACTTCCTCAGCAGCGGCAGTTGGGGCAGGGACACACAGGCGGTGCTGTGCGGAGGGGGAGTGACCTACCTGGTGGGGTCAAGGTTCGCTGTCCTCACCGTGCAGCAGCCGGCCTATATGGGGAGGTGGGAGGGAGGAGCAGCTGGGAGGCGAAAGGCAAATATAGTGGTTAGCTAACTGCAGTAGGTAGCTAAGATTGTTAGATTTTGGTTTGCCTACAGGGCCGGACTGGCCGTAGCGGGCACCGGGCAATCCCACGGTGCACCGCATGGGTGGGGTCCGGTTTTGGGCCCCTGGGGGCCGTTTTTGTTACAGGGCCGATTTTGCAGCATAGCCCTGTACCAAAACCGGCCAAAAACCGGCCCGGCAAAGAGCTCGGCCACACCCCCAACCCCGGGGCGGGGGAGGGGGGGCATTGAGAGAGGGGGAGGGCCAGCCAAGCACTTTGTCAGGGCTGGTTTTTATTCCCAATCCGGCCCTGTTTGCTTACCTTTCATTAATATATTGTAGATAAAACAATGGATAATGGTCAAGGCCAGTTGAATTATACAATGTTGTGACTGTTGCACTGACTGTATCATTGTGCATTTACTGCACTTGCCACATAATTTGCAGCATAATTTGCAGATATCAACAAAATTTATTTCTAGCGCAAATATATAAAAATATTAATCTCAGAGATTATCCCAGAGATATGTGCCACATATTGCTGCTCAATTTGCTTTTTCTTGCTGCATAACTTAAAAACCCTGACACATTTTAAGTCGCCCATTGCCACATAATCCTAGAGGCCCTGACAATAGTAAAGCTATATAAAGTGATTTGAGAAGCTGTCATATGAGTATGAATTCAATATTTTACTGCAACCCATAAAATATTTCCACGGCTCACTATGAAGTACCAGTGTTTATTAATTCCATGGTGTGCCCCAGAAACACTCAAACATGTAATCTTATGCTTTCGATTGTTTTACGGTTTATAAATTGTGTTGTTTTTCTATTTCACATTTTTATGACGGTTTTCAGGTTGTGTTTTACGTTGTGTTCTCTTTCCTGTTGCATGAGGTGTGTGGAGTGGAGGGAACTCATTTTGGAGACGACATTTCATACATTCCTTAGGATGTTTTAGGGTGCAAGGTACCTCGATACCAGTGTAACCTCCCTGATGTGAGAACGAGTTTGTATCTCAACACAAGGCTGATAATACAGAGAGTATAAATCATATGCCAACAAGTGCATTCTCCAAATTGGAAATAATGGACAGTCTAAACTCTATCACACAGAGTGCGTTATATGAGCTGCGACAAGCTGGACAGATCCTATGGGAACATTTACCCAATTCGTGTATCATACAGCCAAGAGAGCTATGCCAGAGATATAATGCGGCGCTGACAGCTGCCTCAAGGACTACTCGACAGCAGAGCACTGGAGTCTATCAGACACTGATCAATAATGCACAAAGTACTTTAAGGACCCATTTAGTCATGAAGCGGCTATTTGTCGTCGCCATCAGAAACCAGTCGAGGGAGCAGCTTTACATCTACTAGTTAACGAGTGAGTAGTGTGGCGTCACATGAGTATTCTAGGCTTCCAATCATCATTATCAATCACCCCTCCTAAGTAATGAGCAGTGTCTGGAGCAGTTGCCACATTCATGAAATGTTACTTTAATGGGATCATTCCATTTTCAGACAATGTTGTGTTGTGTTTAATGCATGCCATTATCAGCAAGAGTACAGGAATATATTAGGAACTCGTGATATTTTATAACCTTAAATAAAGAAGACACCCCCTTTCTGCTTTCATTTTTTACTGCACGTCAGCCACATACATACTTTCAGGTTTTGTTCGGGCAGTGAGAGGTATTTGGTGTTTTGGAAAGATTTGAGTGATTTGAATTCTTTAAAGAATGCAAGAGGAGTGCGAATTCAGAGTACAAGGGAACTATTTTGGATTATCTTGATTCCGGGCTGTTTTAAACCCTGTCTGCTATTTGAGAGCTTACTCTGTAAGATCCTTGTTTCAAGTCCATATTGTCATTATCATTTTGAGGTTTACTTTCTCTCAAGTTTTCAACTAGGCGCAAAGGGTGTTATGGTAGTTTTCTAATCATGTCGGCGTCTGTGTTTTTGAAAAATGGACTGTTGTACATTTGAATGCTTTTAAAGCTGTGGTTATAGGGGACTTTTGGTGAGAAGGAAGACAGACAACCTCTCCATGTGTGATAGTTGCATATGAGCTGCTGTGCCCGGATGTGACTATGCGGGTGTAGACTCAGGCATCTGCTGGTGGGGGATCCTACTTGGATTGCAAATTGCTCTAATGTTGACCAGATTGCTTTAAAAATACCATTTTGGGGTACACATAGTAGGCCTGGGCATGAAATTCCACTCTGCTCATGGAGTTTGCAAATGTTTTTCCACTCCATGCTCCACGTAGTGTGCAGAGTTCCCAAAAACTCTGCAGAGCCAAGTTTTTTCCTCCATTGTGCCTGCCAACATTAGGTTGGCGAGCGCAAGTGAGTAAAATCATACTCCAGACCGCCTCAATGCAGGCGGTCGTGGATAACCGCTATTGCTCATGTTGAGAGACCTTCAGTTTGCGTTGAGGAAGCTGCCGCCCAAGTCGACCATCTACTTAAGCCACAGAAAGAAGCAGCGCCCTCAAGCACTGTGTGTGGTGCAGTTCGTGCTGATTTTAAAGCACTCGACAAACACACAACACTAAAAATCTTCACGAACAGTGCAACCTAATGCACTCCACCGCTTGCGGAACACCATGTAGCACAGTGGAAATTTTTGGTCACTTGTGCTCGACAACATGAAGTTGGTGAGTGTAGGCAAGAAGAAACTTTCTCCAGACCACCTCCTTGCGAGATTTCTAAAAGGTGGTTGGTCGCGGATGACCGCTACTTCTCGCATTGAGAAACCTTCAGTTCAAGTTGAGGAAGCTGCCACTCAAGTAGACCTCCTCGAGCAGCAGAAAGACGCATTGCTCTCTTGTGTTGCGGATGGTGCGGTTCGCACACATTTTCCATGAACTCCCCCCAGGCCTAGTGCATAAAATATAATAAATAAAATATTTGATAATATCAACAACATGCTGGCAGTCTTAGGTCTTTAGAGAATGGTTGACTCCCCTACACCAATCAGAATTGAGGACAAGCTTTGACAGATTGTAGCAATGTTGGTCGAAGGTTTGTTCTGTTAAAGCCACTGTAGATCCAGGAGCTAGATCTCATTTGACACATTTCAAGCATCAGTGACAAGGGATATGGAAAAGGCGTCCACCAATATGAGCAAATGCAGACCCTGTATTTCACTGAAGAGCACAGATGAGAACGATTTGCATCTGATGCATTCAACCACTAACTCAAAATTTGCCTGAATTTCTCATGCATGGAGAATGTCAACAAACGATTTAATCTCTCACTGTGCAAATACTTGTTCTACATCATGATCTCTAGGCCTAAGCAATAATGTCAACATTTATTTGCGATTTCTGCTAAACTTTACTATCGAGGAACGCCCAATTTTTTTCTTTGTTTTACCAGAGACACTATATAACTCAACAAAAACAAACACTGGACCATTTTTTCTATTTGCTCAATGCAGTAAAACGATAAAACTGGCAACTTCTCCAAACCAGTTATGCAGATTCCTGACCTTCAAAGCTCGGCCAGGATCTCCCTACATTATACATCACAATTCCATTTCTGTATTCCACGTAGTTCAGTCCCAAAATATCTGCTCTGTCGAAGGGATCACAACATAGAAATGAAGACCGCTTCCATGTAGATTCTTCCTGATCAATTTCTGTGATGGCCCATGATGTATGGGCCTAGAAATATTGCTTGAAAAGGAGACTATTACTACTCCTTGCAGTGTAGAACCCACCTTAATAATTTTTCTATTCTGGAGTATGTACAACTTCAAAATAGCGGCAGACAGGATCAGGAATAATGCAGTGAGTGAGAGGAGCAGAACATCAGTGGTGGAAGTCCTGGATGGACATGGGCTGGTTCTGTCAATGCACTTACATAAAGTTCTGTTTTGAAGTTCAAAGAGACAGGAGTAAGACAACAATGAGGGATAGCCGAGTTAGCGTATGTTTTACCCCATAACTCCAGTGCAAGTGATGCACAAACTTCGAATCACTGCGCTGAGCTTGGAGCCCTTGTTACAGCAAATTAGAAGCTGCTTGTAGGAAAGTGAGAAAAAAGACAGACACAGCTATGCTGCAGGTTATTCCTTCTGTTATCCATTCTAACCCTATATTTGAATATAATAATGTGATTACCACTTCTGGCTATTGTCTCCAGGTTCTGCTGGGAACTCAGAATACGTTCCTCACTTCTTTTTAAAACATTTGTAGGGAAAAGATAATCTCAAGTTTCAAAGGTTTCAGAATTTTTATATTTCACAGTTGTTTCTGCTGATGGGTTGGATTAGCCCAAGAGCATTGGGTCATAAATGCATCTGCTTGCACACAGGAGCAGGTGGGAAGACTGGATTGAAAAACTGTTTTTTCACCATCAAAAGTTTGTGAGTCATTGGAGCACCTGTAGACTCGCTGTTAGGTTTTCCCATATTATAGGTTCCTAGGGGGCATATTATCAAGGGGGTTTATCTCCGCTTTTTTGGCTTTAAAAGCCAAGAAAGCGGAGATAAAATTATCTCCCTATTACCTAGCTGCCGCTAACACCAGTTAGCGACAGCTAGTAGGAGATAGCGACCATCTTGGGCCCCACTTTGCATGTCAGTGATATTTATCACTAATGACATGCAAAGTGGGCGTGCCAAGATGTAAGCGACTGAAAACAGTTGCTAACATCGCTATCTCCTATTGCCAACTTTTGGAGATATTCACGCTAAGCGCGAATATCTCCAAAAGCTAACACCTGCCCTGAGCAGTTCTTAGCCATGTTATCCAATGGGAGGTGGATAACATTGACTAAGAGCATTAGCTCGCTAATGCATGAATAGCGCTGACTTTTCAGCGATATTCATGCATTGCGGCCGATTTTTATCGCATTTGCGATAAACCTTGGTAATACCAAGGTTTATCTGCGATAAAAATCGCCGCAGCTCAGCGTTAATTTTTTCACGCTAACCAAGCAATAGCGATAATTATCGCTATTGCTTGGTAATATGCCCCTAGATGTTTCCAAGTCAGTGTTTCAGTTACCATTGTCCTGGAGGCATTTTGTTCAAGCAGTGTTCTCATAGCCAAGTTTTCCAAGGTGTTTTGTTGGGGTATTTCCTCATTCTTTGGGCCCATTGATAAAGTGATCAATCAATCAATCAGGGAATTGTAAGCGTGCTACTCACCCGTGAGGGTCTGAAGGCACTGAGGGTTGGGGGTCCGCAGATCTGTTTAGCCGAAGACCCAGGTCATGAGTGTCTTCCTGAATGTGTTCAAGGAGGAAGCGTGTCTGATGTCTGCCGGTAGCTTGTTCCAGGTCTTGGCTGCAATGTGAGAGAAGGATCTTCCGCCTGCTCTGGCTCTGTGGACACGCAGGGTTTCAGCCAGTGTGAGGTTGGAAGATCGGATGTTTCTTTTGGGTACATGGAAGTTGATTCTGTTGTTGAGGTACTTGGGGCTGTTATTGTGTAGGCATTTGTAGGCGTGAGTGAGGATTTTGAAAGTGACTCTTTTCTCCACGGTGAGCCAGTAGGGACTTTGTAGGTGTTGGCTGATGTGTTCATGTCAGGGGATGCCGAGGATGAGTCTGGCGGCGGTGTTGTGTATTGTCTGGTGTTTGCAGAGTAGGGACTCGTTGATGCTGGCGTAGAGTGCGTTTCCATAGTCCAGTCTGCTGGTAATGAGTGTGTAGGTTACTGTCTTCCTTGACTCAGAGGGGATCCACTTGAAGGTCTTGTGGAGGATGCGGAGGGTGTTGAAGCAGCTGGAGGTGATGGCGTTGACCTGCCGGTTCATGATGCGTGATTAGTCGAGTACGAAGCCGAGGTTCTTAGTGTGGTCTCAGGGGGTAGGTGGGCTTTTGAGGGTGAACGGCCACGAGGTGCTGTCCCATGCAGAAAGCGGTGGTACCAAGGACGAGGACCTCTATCTTCTCGGCGTTGAGCTTCAGGCAGCTGTTGGTCATCCAGACTGTGACATCCTGCATTCCTTTCTGGAAGTTGGGTTTGGCAGTGGTGGGGTCTTTGGTGAGGAAGAGGATGAGCTAGGTGTCGTAGGAGTAGGATACGATGTTGAGGCCGTGTTGTCGGACAATGGCTATGAGGGGGCCATGTAAATGTTGAAGAGGGTGGGGCTCAGTGATGAGCCCTGTGGGACTTCGCAGATGATTTTCATGGGGTCGAAGAGGAAGGGTGGGATTCTGATCCTTTGGCTTCTTTGGGTGAGGAATGATCGGATCCAGTCCAGGGCTGTTCCTTGTATACCTGTGTCATGTAGTCTGGTGACTAGTGTGCAGTAGGAGACGGTGTCGAAGGCCACTGATAGGTCCAGTAGGATGAGGGATGCGGAGTGGCCTTAGTCTAGGAGGGTGCGGATGTTGTCTGTAGCAGTGAGTAGGGCGAAGTTTGTGCTTGATATTGTTTTCCCAGTCTAGTTATTTTTTCTGAATCTGTGTTATTTATTTATTTTACATTAGGCACAGAGGGACAAAAAGGAAAGAATACAGAAAACCTCAAGGAGGTCATGACAGTAGGAAAAGACCCATGTGAAAGAAGCATATAAGGAGACAGAAAGTGGAACAAATGGTTTGGAGATTTTATTTCTTAAAGGGCAACTAACAAATACTCCTACTCCCCTAGAGAGCCAAAAGGGTTGACTTCCTGTGGTTACACCACCATCGCACCCAAATTTGTTTAAAAAAAAAAGCCCTAGCCTGGGATATTACAGATTTCAAAAGAACAGAACCTGGTGGTGTTTCTTCCTTTATGCCAAGGTTTTCCATGTGTGGGACCAGGAGGGCCAGATCCATGCCAGATTTTTAAGATAACTAAATTGATCTAAATATACGAAAAATCTGGCATGGATCTGGCATTCCAGGACTTACATTTGAGAACCCTGCTCTATGCCAACAGGGCTACAATGAAGGAGGGTAAACCAGGATGCCATGGTTATGCAGAAAGTGTGAAATCAAAGCAAGAAGGGATGACATCAGTTGAGCAATTAGAGGTCATTCTTGCATTTGAAACAGGAGGAATGTGTGGTCACCACACAATTAGCACCAGTGGTACAACAAAGGGAGTAAGGTAAAAAGAGAGAGAAAACCAATGACCTAGAACTTCACACCCTTGGCTCCATAGAACAGAAGAAGGCATATTTGGTTTTGAGAGACCTGTTGGCAAAAAAGAATACTATCTTTTGGACAGACAGCTGTGCACGTAATGAACAGATAACAGCCATGCATCCAAACTGAAACTTTTGTACAAAGCTGTAAGATTTATATTACTGGTGCCTTTTTGTGTTTCAAAGTGGATGTTTGTAGTAAACTGGGATTAGCAGTGCTTGATTTGAGCTGATGGTTGCCGGTGGAGTTCTTTGGAACTCGTGAACTCCGTCACCCGCAAACACCACCAGCTGATCCACAGCACCAAGAAGTCAGCATTCAAGGAACGACTAGACAACAACGCACACAACATCAAGGAGCTCTTCAGCATCGTCAAAGAGCTCTCCAACCACAGCGCCGGAAATAACAACATCACTCCCTCACAAGACCTCTGCGACTCACTCGCCGCGTTCTTCCACAACTAGATCGCAGACATACACAACAGCTTCGGCGAACAGTCCACGCACCCAACCACAGAACCAACGCCCCCCACCACCCCCTCCGCGCCTGGACCCCAGTCAACACCGAAGACACCATCCACACGATGAACACCATCCTCTCCGGATCGCCAACCGACCCATGCCCCCACCACGTCTTCAACAAGGCGACTCCTTCATCGCACCCCAACTCCGGGACATCATCAACTACTCCTTCAGCACAGCTACCTTCCCGGAGAGCTGGAAGCATGCCGAACTCAGCGCCCTCCTGAAGAAACCATCAGCAGACCCCACCGACCTCAAGAACTACCGCCCCATCTTGCTCCTCCCGTTTCCTGCCAAAGTCATTGAGAAGACCGTCAACAGACAGCTTGCCGCCTTCCTCGACACAAACGGATCCCTCAACCATTCACAGTCGGCTTCTGAGCCAACCACAGCACCGAGACCGCCCTCATCGCAGCCACTGACGACATCCGAACCCTGCTCGACAATGGGGAAGCAGCGGCCCTCATCCTCCTGGACCTCTCCGCAGCGTTGGATACTGTCTGCCACCGCACCCTAGTACAACGCCTCAGCAACGTCAGAATCCAAGAGAAGGCACTGGAGTGGATCATCTTGTTCCTCGCCGGAAGAACCCAGAGAGTCTGCCTCCCCCCGTTCAGATCCGAGGCTACCGAAGTCATATGCGGCGTACCACAAGGATCAGCACTCAGCCCCACCATCTTCAATGTGTACATGAGCCCCCTCGCAGCCATCGCACGCCAACACAGCCTCAACATCATCTCCTACGCCGACAACACCCAGCTGATCCTCTCCCTCACCAACGACCCCGCCACCGCCAGAACCAACCTACACGAAGGGATGGAAGAAGTAGCCGAGTGGATGAAGAACAGCCGCTTGAAACTGAACTCAGACAAGACGGAAGTCCTCATCCTTGGATCATCACCATCTGCCTGGGACGACTCCTGGTGGTCCCCGGCCCTAGGCAGTGCACCCAAACCAACGGACCACGCACGCAACCTGGGCTTCATCCTGGACTCCTCCCTATCGATGACCAGACAAGTCAACGCTGTCTCGTCATCGTGTTTCAACATCCTACGCATGCTCCGAAAGATCTTCCGATGGATCCCCACCGAAACCAGGAAGACGGTCACCCAGGCACTTGTCACCAGCCGACTGGATTACGGAAACACCCTCTACACCGGAACCACAGCCAAACTGCATAAAAGACTCCAACGCATCCAGAACACCTCTGCACGACTCATCCTGGACATCCCCCGTCACAGCCACATCTCCGGACACCTGAAAGACCTGCACTGGCTCCCCGTCAGCAAAAGAATCATGTTCCGCCTCCTCACCCACGCACACAAAGCCCTCCACGACCTAGGCCCCAGATACCTCAACAACCGCCTGACCTTCTGCACCCCCACCCGCCAACTACGATCGACCAGCCGCGCCCTCGCCGCCGTTCCGCGCATTCGAAGAGCCACCATGGGAGGAAGATCCTTCTCCTACCTGGCAGCCAAGACCTGGAATTCCCTCCCCATCCACCTCCAGGGCACCCAGAGTGGAGGTCGGGCCCCAAGGGATGGGGTCCCCTGGTCCAAAACCAGCCCAGGAGGGGGCCACATGCTCCATTCCCATACGCTAAAAAAAATATGTGGAAAAAGGCTGGACCCCGGGGTATGGGGTTCCTGGTGCTGAAATTGGCCAAGGGAAGCCACACAGTACCCCTTCCCTTATAAAAACAAAAAGGTAAAAATGACGACCCAGGCAAGCCGCCCCAGGCCCTTCTCCCTTTTACCACCACTCTGCTAATGTGCCTCCTGGAGCACTACTAGATGGGGATGAAGTCCAGAGGACTGCTGAAGGTCCTTAGAACTAACTACTTCTCCTGTTACCTCAAGTAAGTCTCACACAGTAAGATTGCTGAGAGGTCATCGTAGGCCCGCCCCTTTCTCTACTATTTTGCAAGCATGACTTCTGGTGCACTACTGGTTGGGGGATGAAGTCCCCTTGGCTCCTTGGGACCAGGACCCCCTCTTGTTATCTCGAGTAAGTTCCACACAGTGGGATTACTGAGTGGTCTGCAAATGCCACACTACCTTTCCCCACCACTCTGCAAATACGCCTCTTGGAACTCTACTGGTTGGGGATGAAGTCCCCTGGGTTGCTGAGGGTCTTTGGGGCCAAGAACCTCCCATGTTACCTCCAGTAAGTCCCACACAGCATGATTGTTGAGAGCCGACCAGAGGCCCCGCCTGCCCCCTTTCTCCCAATTTGCAAACACAACTACAAGTTAAAAAAGCATAGAAATTCACTGATAAAACAATGGTTACAGGAACATTGTAGTCAGGAAATAGAATTTAAAAAACCTTAAAAATTCACTGAAAAAGAAATGGCACAGAGATGTTTTAGTTAAGCTCAGATTTCACTTGTACAAATCCAGTGAAATTTAGCAGTTATAGTTACCTGAGCTAACTAGATAACTTAGATATCTTATGACCCTCACTGCACTGCTTATGACCTCACACATTACATCACTCATGACATTGTCAGTGACATCACTAATGACATCTCAAATGACATGACTGATGACATGAACAGAACCACTCACACTCACACCCCATACAACTTCTCATATACCCACTCGCACACCCATACAGCCACCTACATACCCATTCACAGACCCATACCAGTGCTTACACACCCATTCATACCTTTATAGAGCTACTCTCACACTCACACACTCATACAGCTACTCACACAACCGCTCGCTCACCCATATAGTCACTCGTACAACCAGTCACTCACCTGGACACCCAGTCACATAGCCACATACACACCCATACAGCTACTCACATACCCACTTATTTACCTACACAGTTACTCGTGCACCCACTCATACATAAAGCCTCTCAACACAGCCACTCACTCAACCGTACAAGTACACAACCACTTACATACCCATTCACACATCCATACAGACACTCACACATCACTCACCTATACAGCCATTCACACAGATACTTACTCCCCAATACAGCCACTCACACACCAACTCACTCATCCAAACACCCACTCAAAAAGCTATTCACCTACCCATACAGGCACTTACACACCCAGTCACTCACTCATACAGCCATTCAGATACCCACTCATTCACCCATACAGTCACTACACACCCACTTACCCACTCATAGAGCCATAAACACTGCCACTCACTCATACAGCCAGTAACATACCCACTCACTCACCAATACAGCCACTCATACAGCATCTCACAGACCCGCACAGCTACTCACACACCCACTTCTACAACTATACAACCACTCACCCACCCATACACACAAGGATAAATACAGTCACAGAGCCACTCACATTACAGATGTTCAACTTATCACTCAATAGTAGTGTACCTAGTATATTAATTTAACTTTTGTAGTAGGTGAGTATATATATTTAACACCCATATAACATATGTTCAAAGTAATATCGCTCAATAGTAGTACACCTAGTATATTAATTTAACTTTTGTCGTAGGTAAGTCTATATGTTTAACACCCATTCACTCTTAAAAACACTTACACTTATGTGCAAGTTTACTATTTTTTGATATTCACAAAGGAAGAGTTAATAGTAAGTTTGCAACTGTGAAGACGCTGCAACTGGGACAGAGAACTCTCACATAAAAAGATAGGCCTACCCTATCTTTTTAACTGAAGTAGAACATACACATCTTTATTTTTGATACTGCTAAACCCCAGGATATAAAAAGGAAATGTCTGACAGGGCCCGGTGATGGAATATCAGGGAGTCTGCCTCTTATTATTGGGTTCTGCTGGTGCTCAGTGTGGTTTACAGTTCTAAAATTCTCAAGATAGAATTACATTTGCTGTGCTGTGTTTAGGTGTCAGTAAGGAAATCTCTTAAGTAGGTGCAAATCAAAATGGATTTGTTTGTTGAGTCTCGGCACTGGAACAGCAGTGGATGCTGTAGACCAGACTTGGGGTGGATTGGAAGAACTAGATTTAAGCCCCAGTGGTAGAAGACAGGGCTGTCTATTGGTCTCACTGCTTGAATGACAGGAGCTGCTGAAGGGCAGCATAGATCTGTAATTAGCAAACCGTTTGTGAGGTCCAGTCCTGGAATAGCAAGGGGGTTTATCTGAGTTTGATACACCTGCATTGCTAGAGCTGTGTTTGGCTGTTTGGTCTAAAATAGATGAGAGTGTTTGTTGAGTCCTGACAGAGATGAAACTGTCTGGTCCTCTGTGCATGTCCCCCTGTTCTGCAGTTGGGGTCTGAGTTTCCTTGCCACATACCTATTTATCCTTTCCCTTGAGTCAATGTCACTGTTGCTTCGCCATGTCTTCTTGTCAGAGTGATGGCATTTCCTTTCATCTCCCTGTCCTTCATCTGAAGACTGGTCCCCTTTTACCCAACTCCATGTCTCCTTGTCCTGGTGTTGTGTCTGGCTGTTGGTGCACCCCTGTGCCATTTTCCCCTTTATCGGCTATCCAATGTCAATGTCACTCTATGTTTATGTCTGGCCAAGCCAGTGTTTACTCATTTCCTTGTATCTCCTTGTTCTCCGCTGAAAAGTTTCCTCTTGGTCCATTAGTCTCTATATCACCCTATTCCATTTCCTACTTTAAGCGTGTCTCCATTGTCCATGTCTCTCCCTGACAATCTCAACCCTGTCAGCATTTCTTTACATGCTGATTGTTGCCCCATGACCCTATCTCTTGGGTTATGTAGGAGTGGGCGAAGGATTCCGCTCTGCCTGTGGAGTTAGTGTAGTTGTGCCCACTTTGCACTTCGTGCGGAGTTCCACAAAACTCCACAAAGTGATACGGAGCAAAGTTTTTTCTCTGGCAAAAATTGCACTGGACCTCCTCTCATGAGATTTCTCAAGGCGGGCAGTCACTTGCGTTGAAGCTGCCGCTCGAGTATAATGTCTACTCAAGCAGCTGAAAGCAGCACCTCTTTTGGGCGTGATCCGGAGTGCAATTTGTGCTGATTTTACAGCATGGGACAAACTCCCAGCACTTGAAGTGAGGGCGAGCAGCGCAACCTAACATACTCCCACGCTTTCAAAACTCCGTGGAGCTTTTCTGTCACTTCGCGGAATTCAGTGGAGTAAAACTCCATGAACGCCACCCATCTCTAGTTACATGTTTCATTGGGACCTTGTCTTATAGAGCGTTTAGTGTCAATGTGACCCAGAGTCAATATCTTCCCTTGTTCAGGTCTCTGTTTGTCAGTTTCTTCATTTTAACATGTCTCCTGTTTCAGTAGCCTCCGGTGAGCATGTCGCTTCATGTCAATCTCCTCCTAATACCTTTACCCTATACCCACATTCCTATGTGGGGAGGGGAGAGAGATGTTCAATGTGCATAGAGGAAACGCAGGATACTGTCTCCCTATCCCATTTGTTGAACATTTAGGTATCCTACTACACTTATAAGTGAGACTAAGCTCATTCCAGTACTTATTCCTCCAGGAAAAAGAACAATTTAAGAAGATCCATATTTAGATTTTTCTTCTTTCTGGAGGAATATGTTCTGAATTGAGCTTAGGCCTTGTGATTAGGGTGGTAGAATACCTAATTGTTCAACAAATCTCTCCTCATGGCCATGTCTCTCTGTGATCTATGACTCTTCATTTCAGTCTCTCCAGATGACAATGTCTTCCCCTGCCCATGTCTCTTTGTCAGTTTCTCTCCCGAGCATCTTTCCCTGTGTCCATGTCTCCCTGGTGGAGCTTTGCATCTCAGTGCTAGATTAGGAGCTAGATTGGGTGCTACCATCCAGAGTGAGATGCATAGGTACAACTGTATTTGAATCCTAATGCTTGGAGAGGTGATATGGGTCATGATTGGGGTGTCTTGACTGAGGTGTAGTTAGACTATGTTGTGAAAATAGGAGGAGGTAGTTCAAACCATGATTGAGGTAAATTGGAAAAGTCATACACATGTGGGTGTGAGAACTGGAAGAGCGGGCTGTGTGGAATTTCAATATTGAAGTGCATTGATCAAACTAGGTGCTGGTCTTGTATTGGTTTTATGATGGGATCCGCAGGTTGTGCTGAATTTCAGAGCAGAGGTTCTTGAAACATCTGTGTGCTGGCATCTGACTACATTGAGATGTATTGTATTATTGGCGGTAGTCTCAATTTACAGCTCCTGTCATTTAGCAGGATGTGTGACAGGGTCAAGAACGTCGGGCGGGTTCTCCTTGAAATCTTTTATTCAGGGCTTATGTCACTGTGGGCTTCTGTAGTACCCAATTATCTGAGAACCCTTCAACCATTTCTGCTTAAGACCAGGGTCCTCCTTCAAGTGATGTTGGAGAGTGAACAGCCACATGTGGAAGGAGCTTTGCACATTTTGTGCATGTACATTATCAGATCAGATTATTTGGTGAATGAGCAATCCCAGAGCAGAATGTGTTTTGTATGCACATAACAGATAAGTGCATTTTGCACATAAATAACCACACATTTTGGTCCCTTCCCTGCCACAGATACTTGGCCCGCCCACTCAAGTGAGGTACCATTTTTATCGGGAGACCTGAGGAAACATTGGGTGGTAGGGAATTTGTATCTGCCCTGTGATCCTACAACTTTCCCAAACAGACATGTGAAAAAACGTAGATTTTTTTCAGTTAATTTGAGGTTTGCAGGGGATTTTGGGTAGGAAAACATTGGGGGATCCACACTAGTCACATCTCCCTGGACTGCTCAGGTGTCTAGTCTTCAGAAATGTGTGGGTTTGTCAGGTTTTCCTAGATGGCTGCCGAGCCCAAGGCAAAAAACGCAGGTGACTCCCTTGCAACCCAGGTCATTTTGAGATAGATCATTTTGATTTCTCCACAATACATTTTGGGCCCTTCCCTGCCATGAGTACTTGGCCCACCAAGTGAGGTACCATTTTTATCGGGAGACCTGGGGCAACACTGGGTGGTAGGAAATTTGTGTCAACCCGGGAATCCCACAACTTTTCCATTCAGAAATGTGAGACAAATTAGATTTTCTTTCAGCTAAATTTGAGGTTGGCAAGAAATTCTGGCTAGGAAACCGTTGGGGGATCCACACAAGTCACACCTCCCTTAATTTTTTAGAAATGCCTGGATTTGGTACGCTTCCCTAGATGGTTGCCGATCCCGTGACCAAAAACACAGATGTTCCCGGTTTCTATCACAAAACGACCTGGTTTTGCAAGGGGACATTTCCGGTTTAGGTAACGTGTTCGGTGGTAATTTAGGGAAATCTTCTAATCCCAGCATTTCTGAAAACTGGGCGATACATGGGCATTTCCATGCACCACCCATGTTATTTTATGCAAAACCCTGTCTACTAACAATAGTCGGCATAGTTTTGCACCCTGGTAGACTTGGCCCTTTCTGCAGAGTCACTCTCAAATATTTTGCCTTCCATCCCCTTTTTTGCTGAATTTATTTTGTTTGCTTTAGGACTCTGGACACTTTACCATTGCTAACCAGTGCTAAAGTGCTTTTGCTCTCTGCTTTAAACATGGTAACATTGGCTTATCCAAAACTGGCATATCTATTTCACTTATAAGTCCCCAGTAAAGTGAACTACATGTGCCCAGCACCTGTAATTTAAGTGCTACTAGTGGGTCTGCAGCACTTATGTGCCACCCACTTAAGTAGCCCTTTAAACATGCCCCATGACTCCTACTGCATTGCCTTTGTGTACAATTTTAAACTGCCCTGTTGACCTGGTAAATTAACCCTCTTGCGAAGCCCAAACCTTCCTTTTTAATACTTATAAGTCACCTGGACAGCCCAAGGGCAGTGTACAGAGTATTTGAAAAGTAGGATATGCACTTTCAAGTTCTAAATGTCCTGGTAGTTCTACTACTGCAAGGCCTATCTATCCCATAGGTTAACATTGCTATTACCTTATTATATCGTATAAGTATAAGTGTAATTTCCAATAGGGAAGAGATTGGGCCACCAAGTTGGGTGTCTCTGGAATCACAATTTAAAATCCTAACTTTTGGTGAAGTTAGAGTTTAAATTGTAATTTTGAACATGCCACTTTTAGATAGTTGTCTTTTTCTTACTTTAGCCATTTGGTGTCTCCTGCCTGTCTCTGAATACACATCTGGGGGGTGTGACTGCTGGGCTTTGTGCATTACCTCCAGACAGCCACACACAAATGGAGATTCGGTGTGACTGATGGGTCATCCACATCCTGATGGGCCTTGGCAGGATGAGGAGAGGAGCTGACACTTTCACGTGAAAGGGTTGTGTCCTGTCCCCACATAAAGGGATGCTTAACCCCCTGTAGTCAATATGGAACTAGGGCCAGGAAGGGAGTTCCTATGTGCACTTTACACTCCCTTTTTGAAGTCTCCTCGACTTCAAAGCCCCCACTGGCTATAAAAACGGTACATCTCTAGCCCTGTAGATACTCTGCCAGGAAGAAGGACCGCTGTGCTGCTGAAGAACTGCCACTCTGTTGGACTGCTGCTCTTGAAAAAACTGCTTTTCTGCTGTGCTGATCTGCCTGCTGCCCTACTTGTCTGGCTGAGAAGGACTGGACCTACAGCACTTGAGCCAGAGGGACTACAAGGGCTTGTCTGTTTGCCTCCTTTTCTAACTCTCAGAGATATCAAAGACTCATCTTCCACCTATAGCAACACCTTTACCTTGCCTGTTACCATTCTTACCCTGACAAGTGATGCCAATCCTGTCCTGGGCCCTTACTAGTGGGTATAAAGTGCTGCAACTAACAAAATTCACGCATCAATGATGTTGCTCCAGTTGTTTCTGATGCAACAGCGCTGCATCACTGCAACGCTGCTACCGCAAGAGTGGGGAAATCACATTGTGTCTGTGCGCCTCATTTCCGCCAGCTCTCCACAGATCATCTACAGTCTACAGCTCATTGACAATGCAACCCAAGTTGTGCGGCTCAACAACGACGCATTACCTGTGAATCCTCTACTTTGATGCCTACACATCGCCTCCTGCTCCTTGCATCTTGGCTCCATCAGGGGCGCAAACAGGGTACTTTTCAACGGGACCAACTACGTTCCTGTGTCCAACCTGCGCTCCATCACGGTTGGCTTGAACTTTCAGGTTTGACTCTCTTAAGTGCGACCAGATAGCCCTGGTTGGCGCTTTATACATTTAAAAACGATATATTTCAAGATATTCTTTAAAAATGTATAACCCCAGTTCTACTAATTGGATTTCTGTCGTGTTGGTCTGGTTTCACTCAATAATCAAGCTCTTTCTTTTTCTAAATGGGTGTGGTGTCTTTTTGTGTGGTGTTTTTACTGCTTTACATGTTAAGTGTTGCACAAATACTTTACACATTGCCTCTTCAGTTAAGCCTGACTGCACTGTGCCAAGTTACCAGGGGGTAAGCCCAGTTTCATTTAGGGTGTGTATCTGACTTACCCTGACTAGGATTGGGGTTCCTGCTTGGACAGGGTGAATACCTCTGCCAACCATAAACCCAATTTCTAACATTGGTGTTCAGAGGTGAGGATAGGACTTGTGTTTGTGCAGTGCCTTACAGTAATTTGGTGTACACTACCAATCCATACCTAAGGCCAATTCAAGTCAATTCTCATTGATTGGCAATTTTAATTATTTCTATTCTCCCCGATTAGCATTTTTTTCTATTCTCCCTGATTGCCATTTTAATTTTTTTCCTAAAATCACGTCTCTAATTGGATGTTCTACATCTTCACATTCTACATCTCCTACACCTGTAAAAATGGACTTTGAGCTGGCCAACCTAGAAGGTTACACCGTGGTTCAGCTCAATGATTTCTAAAAGGCAGTTAGACTCCCTATAAAGAGCTCCACCAGGAAGTTGGAGCTGACAAAGTTTCTGAGGGCCTAGGCAGAAGCTTGTGCTTCTTCGGATCCAGGCCCAGAGGAGGATGAGGAGCTGGATGAGGAGGAAGACTTGGACCCAGGCTCACAGGAGAGTCTGAGACTGCCACCTGTGGAGTAGGGGAACACATCAGGAGTGATGGTTCTACCCCTGGCAGGGAGCAGTTTGCCATCCAGAGGCCTGCCCCCAGAGGAGCTGGAGGACAGGAGAGAAATCTTAAGTTGGAGCTTGCTTAGCTGGAGAAAGAACAAGCTTTGGAAGAAAGGAGGCAGGTCATTTAGGAAAAGCAAATAGCCCATGAGCTGAGCATCAGGCAGCTGGAAATTAAAACCATGAACATGGAGTCCAGCAATAATGGTGGCAGCATACCTGCAGTGTCCACTGGAGAAGGAAAGGTCCACATCTCAAAGGATTTAGTTCCCAGTTATGTGGTGGGGGAAGACATTGATAAGTGGTTCTATGAGGTGGCTCTAAGGGTGTACACGGTGCCTGAGGAATATTGGACAGGGTAGCCTGTAGAGGTACATGTCCACAGTGGGGAGGAACATACTCCTAACACTAGAGGACCAGATGAAATACACACCTATGAAGGCCATACAAATCGATACGTTTGGGTTGACCCCTGAGAGGTATAGACAAGTTTAGGAGCAGCCACAAACTTTTCACACAGACATGGGTGAACTTCCTAGATTATTCCAGCAAGGCACTGAAGGGCTGGGTGAGGAACAGCAAGGTACATGACACTGGGCTTTAAAATTTAATTTTGAGGGTGCACATGTTTGAAATCTGTTTTAAAGAGCTGCACCCATACCTGGTAGCTAGGAAGCTGATTGGCCCCAGGAAGCTTGCTGAGGAGGCATACATCTGACTGAGCACCAGAGGGTACAACAAGGTACCTGGGAATATCCCCAAGAAGTTTGGTTCAGGTTCCCTCCAGCAGAGTGAGGGGTAGGTCAACGGAGACCCAGCAACAAGTTCTTCCGAAACTGCCAGTCATTGCTTACTGCAGAGCTCCCAATTTATGACCTCTTATTGTGAGAGCAGAACTCAAGCAAGCTGTAACAAATGCAGGGGTTCATTGCTGTGACTCTAAAAGGTGCATCACTTGTGAATACCTTTTACAAATATCATCAGTAACTAGTTATGTTACGAGAATCACCTATGGAATAACACAGCAACTTACATTTTGCTCAACATGCATTACTTATGTGATTCAGTGCCAACGCCGAAGCTATAAAAAACAATATGCATGCTAAACAGTCAATGACCTCCGCACATGATTCAGGAACCACAAATCAGCAATAATTAATAGGAAACTTGGCCATCCTGTAGCCAATTATGTTAAACCTGTGGATCATTTACTATCAGATTTGAAGATTTCTCCTATGGTAAATGTCTTAAAGGAAGAACTACTGGACTCCAGAGAAAACTTCAGGATGTACCGTTTAAAATCACTGCATCCAAATGGACTTAACATCCCTGACAAGACCACCTGATTACTGCATATCTTAATAGATCTCATGACTGCATTGAATACACAGTCCAAATAGAAGCTTCACTCAAGATACTTTTTGAAAATACAGCAGTGACAACTGTGCAGCCACTGAGCAAATCATCTTGTACTACCTGAGGAAGGTGGAAACTGAAACATTGAAGTGGAAATATATTTTTGTTTTTTGATGAGTCCACCTCAATCAATCAATTAATTTAAACTTTATTCGAATATACAATGAAATAAAAAAGAACAATAAGATAAGTAAAAACGATAAAACTGTTAAAAGTTTGATTCCCCGGTGACCACATTCAAAGCGGTACTCAAATAATTACAACAGATCTAATTAGTGTTCATGATAGCACGAGCTCTGACTGCAGCTCTCAGAAAAGCACCTACATGGACTAACACGTCATTATCCATTAGTTGAAAAAGAACATTTGAAGCTTGTCTGAGATTATTAATGCATCATTTCCTCATAAGGGGAATCAGAAAATGCCAAGTATAAATTACATAAAATCCACACAAAAATGTAAAATGCCACATTGTTCAACCAGAATTCCCTTCACAGTGGCATGGCAAGAGATCAAGATTAGTATTAAAACTCAATGGAAAACATAATAAATATTTAATTGTGCAAGCTCTACAACAGAACAATGGACTCAGTCCCAGTGCCCTGTTGTGCTGGTCATATATCTAACTACCTGGCCAAGTGATACAGATTCTATGTAAGCAGCAACACTTACTTTTCGTCTATCAGTGAGCATTTGTTCTGTGGTGGCGAAATCATACAGGGCCTGCTGTGACTGTCTTTAGGTGATTCTACAATGCCTCTTGGGGTCAGAGAAGGCCCTTTGCAAATTTACCGAGTGCAGACTAGAATCCAAGCTGGCAAGCCAGGGGATCTTAAGAGCATTGTCACAGCTAAGTCAGTCTGTAATAATGTCTCTAGTAAAAGTCGCCTCCTTGTTTTTCCAGACGGCCAACCATTATAATGGTGGGCGAGCTCTAATGTAGTCTTCTATATATGGAATGTCCAATTCAATGTTAGAATTTAAATGTAAGGTCGAAATGGGCGCCTTTACAACTTTCCACAGAAACTGTTTTCTTCAGTCTGAATAGTAAGTCCATCTGTTTCAGTCATTTCTTTTTCGATGTTTAAGTACTTTGTGACTCATTTTATATGTATATATTATAAGAGGAACAATGAGTCAAAAAAAAATGAAACATCCAAGAAAGAAGTGCAAGTGTGGGTGATGTCATGAATGATGTAATTTGAGATGCCATCAGTGATATCATCAGTGATGTCACTGACCATGTTATGAGTGATGTAATATGTGAGGTCATAAGCTGTGCATTGCGTGGGGCGCAAGCTATAATTACGACCAGCTCTCAGGAATCCCGCTGTGTAGGACTTACAGGAGGTGCCAGGAGGGCTTTGTGACCCCTAAGGTCCCTCAGGAGTAAAGTGTACTTCACCCCCCAACCAGAAGTTTGCCAGGAGGAGCTTTTGCAGAGTGGTGGAGATAGGGAGGCTTGGCCTCTGAAGACCTCAGCAATCCTGCTGTGTGGTACTTACTGGAGGTAACAGGAGGGCTAGCTTGGCCCCGAGGTCATCCTCAGCAGCCAAGGGGACTTCGTCCTGCAATTAGCCATTCTCCAGGAGGCATGTTTGCTGAGTGGTAGAGAAAGGAGGTGGGCCCATGAAGACACCTCAGCAAACTTGCAGTTTGGGACTTACTGAAGGTAACTGGAGGGGAAGTTAGCCCACAACAACGCCTTTGGGGGCAACAACTCCTCCTATTACCTCCAGTAAGTCCCACACAGCGCAATTGCTTAGAGGTGTTCAGTAGGCCACGTACCCTTTCTCCTCCTCTCTGCAATGGTTGGGAGGTAAAGTCCCCTTGGCTCCAGATGGTCCTTGGGGACAACAAGCCTTCCTGTTACCTCCAATAAGGCCCACACAGTAGGATTGCTGAGCGGTAATCAGAGGCCATGGCCCCTTTCTCATCCACTCTGCAAACATGTCTCCTGGTGCCCTGCTGGTTAGAGGATGGAGTCGTCTTGGCTCCAGAGAGTCGTTGGGGGCCAACTAGCCATCCTGTTACCTCCAGCAAGACCCACAAAGCTGGATTGCTGAGAGGTCATCAGAGGCAAAGCCTCCTTTCTCCACCACTCTGCAAACGCGTCTGCTGGCACATTAGTGGTTGGAGAAGAAGTCCACTTTAGTCCTAAGGCCCTCAAGAGCCAGGGGAGCTTCATCCTCCAACCAGCAGCACCCCAAGAGGCATGTTTGCAGCGTGGTGGTGATACGGGTGTGGCCAGGCCTCCAGCAAGTTACGAGGATTTTATCTTATTTTGAGGTCCCCGCCCGTCCCAGCCTCCTGCAGTAGCTGGCTTTGCTTTCACACACAGGGAGCTGCTAAACATTTAGCTCCCAGTGTAAGTGAAAGCAAATCGTCTGTTTCCATGCAGGCATGAAAAACAGATAAATGCTCCGTTACCAGCAAGCAGGAGAATTTTCACGGCTCTCGCTTGCTGAAAGTGGAGTGTTTGTTGTGGCTTGGCAGGAGTGGCTAAAGCTCCTACCAAGCCACAGCAAACATTTATATCTCCAGCCCTGGGGAATGATGGTCCCCAGGGACATCTACAGCCCCATTAGGGGGCCGCGCGAACCCCCCTCCTTTGATTCAGGTTGGTCTGCTGAGGAGATGGTGGTCTCTGGGGCCCAGAGGGAGTGGTTTGTGAGGCCGCCAATAACACACAAATTAGCCCTGGGGAGGTGGTGGTCCCCGGTGCATGGGGGGTCTGCAAGGCCCCACATTTCTTTTCAATTAGTCCCTGGGGCACAAGGTGGGGGGCACCTGCATGCCCTCCTTACATTTCATTTATGGCTGCATGCCTCTGGGACCTGGTCCAGCCTTGCGCTAAATATTAGAGAAGTGCCAGTGCCTGCACACTGCAGTTGCGGCTCCCACTAAAATAATCTTTTAAAACAAATGTTTTTTTGCCCTGGCAGGGTTTCTCTAGGACCCTCCAAGAGGCCTAGGGGGTCAGGGTATTCCGTTACTTGAATAAACACGTCTTTTGCATAGAGGCCACGGCACCAGTGGGTTTTATTTGCATGGACACTGGATTGTGTGTGAGATATATATATATATATATATATATATTCACAGAAAAAACCATAGGTTATAGTGGATATATAGTTAGGAATTTGCATTTACAAAACCTTGAAAATTCAATGAAAAAACCATAGGTTATAGGCCATATATAGTTAGGAATTAGCATTTACAAAACCTTATTTTACTCGCATAAAACCATTGAAATTCCATATATAGTTAGCTAACTATAAGCGCTAACTATATATCGCGCACCCGCAATCCACTGCTGATGATGTCACATATTACATCATTCATGACATGGTCAGTGACATCACTGATCAAAACAACCAGTGATTGTATGTGTCTGTAAAGTTTAAATATGTTTCACATATTGAAGAATGAGTGGATGTATAAGTGTCTGGATGAAGAATTTAGTAGGTGCATGACTGACTGTATGAGTGAGTGATTAAATGTGTCTCACTGAGTACATGGGTTAGTGACTAAACTGTCTTAATTCGTGCATCAGTATGTTTGATGTTGTGTAAGCTGCTGCATGTGTTGATCAGTAGCTATAAGAGTGGCCATATGGGTTATTGATTGGTTGCCCAAATATTTGAATGGGAGGCTGAGTGTGTGTGTGGGTGGCTGGGAGGTGCGTGACTCTGTGCATAGATGTGTAAGCAGTTGATTCACTAGGAGTATGAGTTCAAGAGTGCATGTGGAAACAGCTATATGGGCGGTTGACTGTGCATGGGTGTGTTGGTGAGTGAATGGATTTCTCATTGCTACATGTGCAAGTAAGTACGTATGTAAAACACAATACATGTGAGAGTTGAGATATATAAATAACTGAACATAAGAGCCAGTGAATGTGTGAGTGGCTGTATCGATCACTGTGAGCTTGTATCAGGGATTATATAAGAGAGTAAATATGTGTTATTATATGTTTGAATAAGTAAGATGTGTATAACTGTATAGTTGAGGTAATGGAGGTGTGATTGATTCTTTGCATGACTGACTAGGTGTGTGAGTAACTCCATGGATGAGTGATAGTCTGTGAGTGTCTGTTTATACTGAGTGTATGTAAGGTTATATTAGAGTCTGAAGAGGTTCATTGTATTATCACATGAGTGATGTGATCAGTGATGACAAATGAGATGTCATCAGTGATGTCATTTGAGTTGTCATCAGTGATGTCATTTGAGATGTCATCATTGATATCATTTGAGTTGTCATCAGTGATGTCATTTGAGATGTCATCAGTGATGTCATCAGTGATGTCACTGACCATGTCATGAATGATGTAATATGTGACATCATCAGCAGTGGATTGCGGGTGCGCGATATATAGTTAGCGCTTATAGTTAGCTAACTATATATGGAATTTCAATGGTTTTATGCGAGTAAAATAAGGTTTTGTAAATGCTAATTCCTAACTATATATGGCCTATAACCTATGGTTTTTTCATTGAATTTTCAAGGTTTTGTAAATGCAAATTCCTAACTATATATCCACTATAACCTATGGTTTTTTCTGTGAATTTCATTGGTTTTTTAATAGCAAATATGAAAAGCTTTAAAATGTCAAGTACGTGATAGATAAAAACATTTTCGTATTTATGCACGCTGATGTGCTTTGAACGCTGCCCCCCCCCTCCCCTCTTTTGCCTTAGTAGTACTCTCTCTTTGCAGATACAGAAGGGTAGTTAACGCAGGCCTTTACCCCCGTTGTAATCCGTCGTACCTCCTTGTCTCTCCATTTGATTGATTGTTGTCCAAGCATTTACTGTTTTAGAATTGGTTCTCTTTGGATCATTCTCTATTTACAAACAAGCACAAAGTCGCAATACTCTGTTTAGTCTTTGCAGATAGTGAAAAATCGTGTAAAAAAATAAAAGTAATCGAGCAAAATCAGTAGGCCACTAATTGGATCTCTTTTTGACCTCGCTAAAATAGAAATATTAGGAACAACCCTTCTTGAGAAATACGAAAATAGTGAGATGAACTGAGCTCCACACCATGAGGGCTGCAAGACAGCTCGGCTCCATCACCCATCCCGCACAAAATAATGACAAACCCTATGCAAATATTAAAAATATAAACAACACACCAGCAAAGAAACAGGGTAAAACATTTTATTAAAAAACTATTTACATAACGTTGGTTTATAAGATGATGTCAGTAGTGGACCGATGTGTGAATAGATCGAAAACAGCACAAGGCTCCAAGATCCAGATAGCAAGCTCCTGGATGTTGGGTGCCATAGTTTAGAGTTCTGAATTTCAGCCTTTATCAATGCCTGTGCTTTGTTGAATCAAAATGGCGGCTTGACACAAAGCTGACTCAAGCGTTGCTACTGATGCTATGCAGACCAAAACTGGTTTTCAGTTTGTACATTTTTCTAGATTTTTCAATCCAAGTTTGGTTGACTTTGTAGAACGATGGCTTCAGATTTTCAACATACGGTGTGGTGGCGCTGACTGGGAGGGGGCGCTTCGCTCCTGCCCCCTCCCCAAGTAAGATTTTCATACGTGAAAGTACGTTAATGGTTTTGGTCCCTGAGATGCTTCGATGTCACTACCATTCTCAAATAGCATAAGTTCTAGATATTGGGTGCCATAGTTAAGAGTTCTGAGCAGCGCTTGTAACACTGTCTGAAGCTTATTTCCACCTACTGCAGCTTCACTATTCTCAAAGTAAGTGAGTGTCGTTTGTGGACCTGACTGCATTAGAAAACAATGTGATATGTTACCTTCCTAAACAGCTTGACGGAGGCCCCTGAGGGGCGCTGTGATGGCCATGGACTCGGAGAAGACGCTTGGCTCCGACACCCTCCCCAAGTCTTATAGCACTGGTGTAGCCTGAGATCGCCCCCGACATAGGCGGCCGGCTCCCGGGGTCCGGCGGTACTTTTTGCCTTTTGTTGACTCTTCAATTCTGGACCTTGTCCCACAATCCGTTTGACCTGAAGACAAGCTGTAGTGGGGCGCCCCTTTATCGTTTTAGTTGCCATTCCGCCCGCTTTTGCTACACTGTGCCTCTTCCGCCATTCAGCTGTTTTCCGCCCGCTCTTGCGACTACAGCGTCTCGCTCACCATGTAGTTGAGATGCGCCCGCTCTTGCGGTGCAGCGATAGGCGGCTGCCACAGGACTCTCAAAATGGCGGCCGTCTCTTCGGTTTTGGGCCTGGTCCACTAAAATGGCCCTGGGACACCTTGGAACTCGGACGCTTGTCTGCTAGGGCTTGGGTCCCATTCTCGAAAAGCGTCCCCTCAGCCGTGAAGATTCTACAAAAGTCTTGGGGGCCTCCGACTCCCGCAGGCTTCTGGTGGGGAGCGGCTGCCATGATTGCTCGTGGAATGGCCACGACGGAGCTACGAGATGGTAGTGGTCTCATGCTGACGCCAGCTTTAGTCTGAAACATCCAGAAACACTGTAGACTACCAATTCGATCAGTTCCGGTAGCGCCCCAACATGACCCGGAAGAGAAGAACTTGCCCTCCCCTCTTTGACTGATGGTTCTTGTTGCCTGTCCCCTCTGTTGTCATTTAACAGAACTTTTTGGACTGCTGAAAGGGGTTGTGTTCTGAACGCTGGTTGGTGGAGACATTTAGACTATATTCTTGACCTACGTTGTCGCGTAATGCGTTTTATGACACGCCGCGTTAGCGCACCCGGAAGTGATCCGAGGCGCGGCGCGTAACGTAAGCATAACAGGTCATGTGACTTGTTAATAAAACTTTTCATTGGTTCATTTTACTTTTGTTAATTTAATGATGAAAAGCTTGGTCATATGACCTAAAAATTACGCTTTTTATTATTTTCGAACAATATTTTTTTTTCAAACATATGTTATAATATTCCAAGCTAATGTACTTTCCCGGAAAATTTACAACTGTCTTGCAAGTAAAATATATTCCTTTTTCGAGAAAAAGGGCGTTTCTTCCTTCCATGACGGAGCCGTTGAGTAAAAGAGATTCGGCCTGCTGTCTTAGTCGCCGATACGCCTGATTATCAGATTCTTATCGATCACTTTATGTTGCAGACATGAAAAACACAACTGCCCTTGACCATTTATCTTTACTGCGTTCCTACATATTATACCTTTTATCCGTCATGTAATTGGACTGCTTTATTTCACTTGCCTTTTACTGATTCGAAAACAGTCACTAAAAGTAAAAACTTTACAAATGAAAATACTACTACCGTGTTTTGTTTTAAAAACCTTTATTGTGAAAATGTCAGTATACAAATACGGGCCTATAACCACGTGGGCCGGCCACGGAGCAAACTCAAATCGTATATGATGAGGAGACATTTACACTGTAGAAGAACGTAACGAGCGGGCCATTAGGTGACAAGAACAAAGGTGTCTAACAGTTGCGGAATCGGTGGACGTACATTTTGTAATTAAAATACGACAGGGCCACTTACAATAACATTTTCTAGATATACATTTGCGGGCAAAGAGTTACGAGTCCCATTTATACCGGCGCCATTTTGGGCGAGGCCGGGCAGGTCCAAGATATAGTCAAAATGTCTCCACCAACCATCGGCCAGACCAGAACCCCTTTCGGCCCTTTATGTTACAAGATGGTGTCTTCCATTCAGAAAATATTGTTGGCAGCATTTTGAAAGGAAAGATAAACAGCCGTTCTCCTAGTGAGTCTCACATTGTTACATTTAGGAAGAATGTTGAAGAGTAGTATGTGGAAAATCTGAAGCCATTTTTCTACAAACTCTCAATCAGACTTGGATGGAAAAAAAAACCTGAAGAATGTACAAACTGAAAACCAATTTTTGTCTGTATAGCACCAACAGTAACGCTTGAGTCAGCTTTGTGTCAAGCCGCCATTTTCATTCAATCAATAGCGTCCCCCTGCACACATTCAGGGACCTGGTCGTGTCTTCAGATGAAACGCATTGTAGGAAAAGATGCAGAAAGGAAAAGGAAAAAAGTTCCGCCGGACCTAGTGAAGCTGCAGCAGGTGCAAATAAGCTTCAGACAGTCTTACAAGCACTGCTCAGGACTCTCAACTGAGGCACTCAACATCCAGGACTTGCCATTCGGATCTTGGCGCCTTGTATTTTTGTTTTGTTTTTGATGGAGGGGAAAGAACAAAAAACAGACATTGAAAAAGGCTCAACAGTGCAGGGCGCCTTGTGCTGGTTCCGACCTATTCACACATCGGTCCGCTACTGACATCACCTCATAAACCAACGGGGCACCCCACGCCGACTTTCGGCGCAGCATTGTAGGATGGCCATGTGAGAAGGTGGCCTGATATGCAGTGCTCACTATTCTAGTGAACACTATGTATCAGTCCAGCAACCCTTATTGATGATTGGTTGTAAGTCAACCTTATAGACCAGCTATCCTAGTAGCGTGGATACGAGCAGTCTAAGGCTAAAGACTCGAGAGGGCGCGTTAAGCCAGCTGTTTACCACACATATACCCCTTGAATACCAAGTGAAAGGACACCACACAAGTGTTATGAAAATAAACAGTTATTTATTTAAAGATCACAACAGCCCTGTACTCTTTATGAGGACAGGGTACTAAGCACAAACCAAAACTCTTACAAAAATACTTAAGTTAGCACAGTATATACAAATGCCCGAGGGGCACGGAAAACCATATACTCTGAAAGTGGAATGCGAAATTCCTAGCAGGTAAGTACAGTACTAATAGCTTTTGGAATCGCTAGGACTTGACTAGGGAATCGTTAGATTACTTCTAGGAGGCCTAGGGGACTCGGGTGCAGTGTGTGCACTCTCACGCGAGATGCGGGACAAAAGTCTATGGTAGCTAGGAATTAGAAAGTTAGTGTTCTCGGGCGAACCCGACCTGGTAGGGAGAAAACGAAAGTAGATTCTGACCCTTGGATAGTGAGGCTATGCTGGGGCACCGAAATGCCGAAGTTACCTAGCCCAGGGGCTGCAGCTGCATAGGTCTGAAAAGACGTCGGGAATCCTCGTAGACGGACCAGGAGCCGGAAGAAAAGATGCTGGCCGGTGACCAGTGAAGAAAGTTCAGTCGGATCCAAGCCTGGATCTTGAAGATAGATGACACCTGAAAGCAGAGGGGACCAAGTTCGAGACTACTAGCCAGTAGTCAGTGGGCACCAGGAGGGCACCGGATGGTAGCCACCTCGACTAGGTGAGTGGGTGACGCTTGACTCGAAGATCTCACGGACCAGGAGGCGTTGTCGGCGACCAGGATGGAGGATCGAGCTGTCCCACGAAGATAGAAGCTGTCGGCGTCGCTGGACCCAGGATTGGGCAACAAAGCCTTGGCAAATTCAAGCCCACGCGGTGGACCTAAAATGGCGTCTGGAGTGGACCAGGAGGGTCCGGGGTGCCTCTCTTGAACAAGGAAGCAAGGGCCAGCCTGGAGCAACCAGACCAGCAGAAGAGTTGTCGTCGGGCGTCGTTCAGAAGGCCACAAGCCAGCCGGCTAGTAGCCAAACAACGCGGTGCACAGCAAACAGCAGAAGGGCCCCACGCCGATCGTGGAGATGCAGGGAGGCTGATCTTGGGTGCTGGAGCTGCGCAGGGTTGGGGCTTCTCGGACCCCAAAGCACTCACCAGTGGAAGACTCGGTGGGCTTGCAATAAAGATGTCGTGCAGTCTTGGCGATCGTCGGTCCCTTGAGGTCTCGTCGCACTCACGGTTCTCAGCTTTGCTGTAGAGGTGAGTAGAGGTCAGAGGTGCCAGGGAAGCCGGGTCTCGTCGTGCTGGGTCGTCGGATTCGTGATGAAGGACTTGCAGCAGACCGCAGTGTTCTTTAGGATGGTGCCTGCGGATGCAGGGTGACTACTCCTTAGCCACAAGGGAGAATCTTGAAGAAGAAATCGTGAAGTCCTTTCGAAGAAAGTGGTATCTTGATTCCAAAGATGATCTAATTTTAACAGGGGGCCCGCTCCCATCTTTATACTAAAAAAGGGGGCTGACCCGGTGACTAGGTCCTGCCTATGGGTGGGACTAGGTGGGGGGTGGTTACACCCCTCAGCCATGCCGGACTTCCCCAGGCCAGGGGCTGGTGTGCCCCTGGAACTGGTTCAGACCGGCCTATGCGTAGTGAGCACCGGGGTGCCACTCAGCAGTCACCTTCCTGTAAAGCCCTGCCTACCCAGGATACACAAAACCATGTCTGGGACGGTGCTAGCACCGCCCCTGACAGGAAACCCTTTGTCCAGGCTCCCCTCGCTGGAAGGACTCCCAGCTGCAGGGGGTCAGACTCGTGTCTGTGGTGGCAGCATCCATTTTGTGGAGCTGAGGCTTCAGTTAACTTTAACCGGGGTTCACAGTTACATACATGTCGTGTCCCTCTAGAAGGGTGGAATGCTAACCCCGTCGCCAGAATTGGCGAGGGGTTAGTATTCCAATTCGTATGACACCTTACTCGACATGTTTTGATAAAGCAATACCAAAGATAGCATTTAACCGCGAGGATTATAATGCACTTAAGAGTATATGGTATGCGATATCATGGAACAGCTATTAGGACTTGATTCCGCAAGCTGTAGACAGGCTCAGCTCATGCCAGAGCACCATCTCACACGATTCCAAGCACTCTGCCTTCAGGATTGTCAAGGCCTGCCATAGGAGTGACTGATAGGAATCTGTGTGTCCATTTTAGGGTTAGGTATAGGTATACTACACCTACAGCAAAGGGTGATTACACGACTTTGCCCCAGCTGTCATGCAGCCAGTTGTGTCAAATTTAGGAGGCCAGCCAGGGGTGGCATAATACATGCTGCAGCCCCTGGTAGCCCTGGGTACACCTATGCCCTGAGTTACAGGGTCTGATAGGGTGGCCCAGTACCAATTGGAAATGTACCTAGGGTACATGGAATCCATTTTAAAGAGAGAGCAGTAGGCCTGGGGTCCTGATTGGCAGGGTCCCAGGTCGACTATGTCCAAAACCAGCTAAAACACAGGGCAAAAAGTTGGGGGCAACCATAGTCAGGATGTACCTTCCTACACAACCCCCCCCCCAAACGAAAGGAGATAAGGCTATCCTTGTCCAGGTAAGCCTCTATTACCTAAGTGGCCATATAAGGAAGTACCAGCTCTGGCTTGGTTTCCCCCTGTGTCATGGTCCACTAGGCAACCCCTCACCCTAAGGGTATCTGAGGGTCTCCACCATAGGGAATCTCTGTCTCTGGTGTGTCTTGGGAAAGAAGAAGGCTGATGCTGGGATGGAGTGCTGAAGTGAGGCTCCTCTACCTTTGGGCTCAACTTCCTCCAATCACCATTCATCATGTGTGCCTTTCTTTCTTTAGCTGAGATGCACTGAGCTCTCAGGGTCAGCCTCTGGCTACCTAAAGCTGGAGGCTGAGTCCCTCTGTTTGGCTTACTGGAGGGACAGGTCAGGTCGGGGGTTTTTAGGCCCCATGTTTGGCTGTGCCCACCAGTGTCCAGCTGTGGGAGTTCCCTAACTACTTTTAAGGGGGATCCCTCAGGAGTCTGACTTATTTTCACTTGGCTAGGTTTACCAGCTTCAGTGATCCTAATCTGCTGATTAAGGGGTTCTTTTGGACAGGGGGCCCTTTGGGGTCCACCACTGGCCTCCCTGGTCTCTTCAGCCCTGGGCTGACTGAGGCAGGGTAGAGAGGTGCAGGTTACCTGCTCCAGACTGGGTCCCACCTGTGAAGGGTCCACTGCCATCAGGGGCTCTGCCAGGCTAGGCCTGACTACCTCTGGGGCAGTTCCTTCAACAGAGGTAGAGTCAGTTCCCTGAGGAGGCTGGCTCTCACCTAGTGTCTGGGAGGGGGGAGACTCTCCTTCCTCCTCAATGCTCTCTGTTTGAGTGGAGTGATCCATTGTTTCAGGCTTCACAACCTCACTATCTGTCTGAGTAGAGGCTGAGACCATTTCAACCTTGCCAACCTTTTCAGGAGGGCACTCAGTTTGTGTTTGGGCTGTGACTGTCACAGCCCTCCTATCCTGTTCTGGAAAGTCTGTCTGAGCCTGGGCAGTGGCTACCACTGCCCTTCCAACCTTTTCAGGGAGGACTGGTGCTTGGACTGGGGCTGTAGCTATTACTGCCCCACTAACCTGTCTGGTTAGGCCTATCATTCTGGAATGAGTTTCTTGTTCCACCTCAGCCCATGCTGAGAGTTCCAGGTCATTCCCCAGTAAGCAATCTACAGGTAGGTTATCTGTCACTGCCACTCGCATGGGCCCTGTGACATTACCCCAGCTGAGCTTGACTACTGCCATGGGATGCCTTCTCTTCATTCCATGAATGTCTGTCACCTGATAAGTAAAACCAGGGGTCAGTTGAGCAGAGGGGACCAGATGGTCACTCACCATGGTGAGGCTGGCCCCTGTGTCTCTGAATGCCTCAACTTTCTGACCATTCACTAAAACTTCTTGTCTATACTTGCCCAAAATGTGGGGTCCAGTAGTGAAGTTGGCAAACCCCATGCCAGTCTCACAGACAAGAGTGTGATCAGGGAACCTGGCTAAGCCATAGTCCTCCTGATTGCCCAAAGTAATGCCCACCACATTCTTGGGGGCACTCCCACCACCTGGGGGATTACCACTAGTGGTAACAGGAGGTTTAGGAGTATTACCTGGGGGTACATTTCCCTTATTGCCATTTTTAGGGCAACTGGCATCACTTTTGTAATGGCCCACCTGTTTACAGGTATGACAATAAGGTTTCTTTTGCTCTGAAGGAGTGTTCTGGGACCCACCACCCTTGTTGGAGTTTTGGGGCCCTTGGGAAGTCTTCTCTGTGGATTTATCCCCACCCTTCTCTTGAGGCTTGGTTGATTCCTTTTTCTGGTCACCACCCTGGTTTTTAGGCCTAACCCTGGTTCTGACCCATTTGTCTGCCCTCTTACCCAATTCCTGTGGAGAGGTCAACTCAGAGTCTACCAGGTGCTGATGTAATAGCTGGTTCTGACAATTACTTAAGATTTGCTCCCTCATAATTAGATTATACAATCCTTTAAAATCAGTAACCTTACTACCCAGTAGCCAGCCTTCAAAAGCCTTAGTGGCACAATCAACAAAGTCAGTCCAATCTTGAGACTGAGTTTTCTGGGTGTCTCTGAACAGCATCCTGTATTGTTCAGTGGTTAAACCAAACCCATCAACCAGTACATTCTTCAAGACTTGGTAATTGTTAGCATCCTCCACCCTTGTGGTGAGGAGCTTATCTCTACCTTTACCATCAAAGGAGAGCCACAAGATAGCTGCCCACTGACTTTGGGGAACACCCTGCACAGTGCAGGCTCTCTCCAAAGCAGTAATCCATTTGTGGATGTCATCCCCTTCCCTAAAGGGGGGCACTATCTTATTCAGGTGCTTTTTATCAAAACTCCTTTCCCTATTGCTAGGTTTATTGCTGCCACCAGTGGGAACTAGCCCACATAATTCTTGCTCTCTAGCAAGGGCAAGTCTCTCTTTGGCCAGGGCAAGTTCTTCCCTTTCAATCCTCAGTTTGACTGCCCTTTCTTCAGCTTCATACACTCTCCTCTTAGGGGAAGACATTCCTCTGTGAGAAGAGTTGAGAGAGCCATTGGTTCGAAAGGATCTGCTAGAGCCTCTTGAGAGAGACCTAACTCGTCCATTCCCAATGTTAAGCTGACCTGAGAGTGGGCCCAGGGGTCCCCCAGTACCAAGCTCATGTCTGCTTAAGTTGGACCTGCTTAGTCTACTGACTTCTAGCTGTCCCTTATCTGCCTCATCCCCAGACAACTCATTCTCCTCCTCAGCATCATCTGCCTCAATGAGGGGATGGATATCAAAGGGACCCTGTAAGGAGGGCAAACTTCCATCTGGATTAGAAGGGTCTGGGTTACCAGCCCTACTGGCATCATAAGCCTCTAAGAGACCAATCAGAAAGGAAGTGGTGGGGTTAGACCCCTGTTTTAGTTTCCTGAGAGTACACACTTGTCTCATCTCATGGAAGCTAAGAGCAGCATATTTTGAAGTAAGGACCTGTGGAGGGTCCACTGACACAAGGGGATACTCAGAGTTTCCTCCTTTGTCTGACATGCTGATTCTAGTGTGGTGTAAGTGATGCACCTACCTACACTATGTGTTACCTACTGATCCCTTGCTAGAGTTGCAGCCAAGGTGTGCTAAGCCTTGAGGAGCTACAACAGCTGGTTCAGTAGAACTCAGAGTATTCTAAGCTTTAGTTATATGTACCTAACAGTACTTATGTGATCTTTCAACAAGATATTCTTAGGATGCGTGTGGTAAAACAACAGCAAGCTCAAATCCCAACCGCTGCTCACCAATGTGAGAAGGTGGCCTGATATGCAGTGCTCACTATTCTAGTGAACACTATGTATCAGTCCAGCAACCCTTATTGATGATTGGTTGTAAGTCAACCTTATAGACCAGCTATCCTAGTAGCGTGGATACGAGCAGTCTAAGGCTAAAGACTCGAGAGGGCGCGTTAAGCCAGCTGTTTACCACACATATACCCCTTGAATACCAAGTGAAAGGACACCACACAAGTGTTATGAAAATAAACAGTTATTTATTTAAAGATCACAACAGCCCTGTACTCTTTATGAGGACAGGGTACTAAGCACAAACCAAAACTCTTACAAAAATACTTAAGTTAGCACAGTATATACAAATGCCCGAGGGGCACGGAAAACCATATACTCTGAAAGTGGAATGCGAAATTCCTAGCAGGTAAGTACAGTACTAATAGCTTTTGGAATCGCTAGGACTTGACTAGGGAATCGTTAGATTACTTCTAGGAGGCCTAGGGGACTCGGGTGCAGTGTGTGCACTCTCACGCGAGATGCGGGACAAAAGTCTATGGTAGCTAGGAATTAGAAAGTTAGTGTTCTCGGGCGAACCCGACCTGGTAGGGAGAAAACGAAAGTAGATTCTGACCCTTGGATAGTGAGGCTATGCTGGGGCACCGAAATGCCGAAGTTACCTAGCCCAGGGGCTGCAGCTGCATAGGTCTGAAAAGACGTCGGGAATCCTCGTAGACGGACCAGGAGCCGGAAGAAAAGATGCTGGCCGGTGACCAGTGAAGAAAGTTCAGTCGGATCCAAGCCTGGATCTTGAAGATAGATGACACCTGAAAGCAGAGGGGACCAAGTTCGAGACTACTAGCCAGTAGTCAGTGGGCACCAGGAGGGCACCGGATGGTAGCCACCTCGACTAGGTGAGTGGGTGACGCTTGACTCGAAGATCTCACGGACCAGGAGGCGTTGTCGGCGACCAGGATGGAGGATCGAGCTGTCCCACGAAGATAGAAGCTGTCGGCGTCGCTGGACCCAGGATTGGGCAACAAAGCCTTGGCAAATTCAAGCCCACGCGGTGGACCTAAAATGGCGTCTGGAGTGGACCAGGAGGGTCCGGGGTGCCTCTCTTGAACAAGGAAGCAAGGGCCAGCCTGGAGCAACCAGACCAGCAGAAGAGTTGTCGTCGGGCGTCGTTCAGAAGGCCACAAGCCAGCCGGCTAGTAGCCAAACAACGCGGTGCACAGCAAACAGCAGAAGGGCCCCACGCCGATCGTGGAGATGCAGGGAGGCTGATCTTGGGTGCTGGAGCTGCGCAGGGTTGGGGCTTCTCGGACCCCAAAGCACTCACCAGTGGAAGACTCGGTGGGCTTGCAATAAAGATGTCGTGCAGTCTTGGCGATCGTCGGTCCCTTGAGGTCTCGTCGCACTCACGGTTCTCAGCTTTGCTGTAGAGGTGAGTAGAGGTCAGAGGTGCCAGGGAAGCCGGGTCTCGTCGTGCTGGGTCGTCGGATTCGTGATGAAGGACTTGCAGCAGACCGCAGTGTTCTTTAGGATGGTGCCTGCGGATGCAGGGTGACTACTCCTTAGCCACAAGGGAGAATCTTGAAGAAGAAATCGTGAAGTCCTTTCGAAGAAAGTGGTATCTTGATTCCAAAGATGATCTAATTTTAACAGGGGGCCCGCTCCCATCTTTATACTAAAAAAGGGGGCTGACCCGGTGACTAGGTCCTGCCTATGGGTGGGACTAGGTGGGGGGTGGTTACACCCCTCAGCCATGCCGGACTTCCCCAGGCCAGGGGCTGGTGTGCCCCTGGAACTGGTTCAGACCGGCCTATGCGTAGTGAGCACCGGGGTGCCACTCAGCAGTCACCTTCCTGTAAAGCCCTGCCTACCCAGGATACACAAAACCATGTCTGGGACGGTGCTAGCACCGCCCCTGACAGGAAACCCTTTGTCCAGGCTCCCCTCGCTGGAAGGACTCCCAGCTGCAGGGGGTCAGACTCGTGTCTGTGGTGGCAGCATCCATTTTGTGGAGCTGAGGCTTCAGTTAACTTTAACCGGGGTTCACAGTTACATACATGTCGTGTCCCTCTAGAAGGGTGGAATGCTAACCCCGTCGCCAGAATTGGCGAGGGGTTAGTATTCCAATTCGTATGACACCTTACTCGACATGTTTTGATAAAGCAATACCAAAGATAGCATTTAACCGCGAGGATTATAATGCACTTAAGAGTATATGGTATGCGATATCATGGAACAGCTATTAGGACTTGATTCCGCAAGCTGTAGACAGGCTCAGCTCATGCCAGAGCACCATCTCACACGATTCCAAGCACTCTGCCTTCAGGATTGTCAAGGCCTGCCATAGGAGTGACTGATAGGAATCTGTGTGTCCATTTTAGGGTTAGGTATAGGTATACTACACCTACAGCAAAGGGTGATTACACGACTTTGCCCCAGCTGTCATGCAGCCAGTTGTGTCAAATTTAGGAGGCCAGCCAGGGGTGGCATAATACATGCTGCAGCCCCTGGTAGCCCTGGGTACACCTATGCCCTGAGTTACAGGGTCTGATAGGGTGGCCCAGTACCAATTGGAAATGTACCTAGGGTACATGGAATCCATTTTAAAGAGAGAGCAGTAGGCCTGGGGTCCTGATTGGCAGGGTCCCAGGTCGACTATGTCCAAAACCAGCTAAAACACAGGGCAAAAAGTTGGGGGCAACCATAGTCAGGATGTACCTTCCTACAGGCCACACCAGTGCGGCAATTTGCTGGACACCACCTCGGTGCCATCCAGATCTCGGCGCGTTCATTCATTCAATAGCGTCCCCCTGCACACATTCAGGGACCTGGTCGTGTCTTCAGAAGAAACGCATTGTAGGAAAAGAAGCACAAAGGAAAAGGCAACAAGTTCCGCCGGACCTAGTGAAGCTGCAGCAGGTGCAAATAAGCTTCAGACAGTTCTACAAGCACTGCTCAGAAATCTCAACTGAGGCACTCAACATCCAGGACTTGCCATTCGGATCTTGGCGCCTTGTGCTGGTTCCGACCTATTCACACATCAGTCCACTACTGACATCACCTCATAAGCCAACGGGGCACCCCACGCCATCTTTCGGCGCAGCATTGTAGGATGGCCACACCAGTGCAGCCACTTGCTGGACACCACCTCGGTGCCATCCGGATCTCAGCGCGTTCGAGTCACTGTGCCGGAAGAGTAACCGGAACTCAGCTGAACACGCCGTCTTTCGGCGCAGCATTGTAGGATGGCCACACCAGTACGGCAATTTGCTGGACACCACCTCGGCGCCATCCGGATCTCGGCGCGTTCGAGTCACTGTACCGCAACAGTGACCGCAATTCTGCTGGACACGCCGTCTTTCGGCGCAGCATTGTAGGATGGCCACACCAGTGCGGCAATTTGCTGGACACCACCTCGGTGCCATCCGGATCTCGGCGCGTTGTGCTGCCTTCGGCCTATTCGCACATCGGTCCGCTACTGACGCCGCCTCACGTGCCAACGGATTTTCTACGCTTTTTGTAGCCCTATGTCGCATAACAAGTCATGTGACTTGTTTATAAAACTTTTCATTGGTTCATTTTACTTTTGGTTTCCTAAAGATGGAAGGCTTGGTCATATGACCTAAAAATAACACTTTTCATTGGTTTAGAACATTTTTTTTTCCCAAACGATGAAAGCCCCACCTTGTTTCTGGATCATTCAGACTGAAGCTGGCGTCAGCATGAGAGCACCACCATCTCGTGGCTCCGTCGTGGTCATTCCGCGAGCAATCATGGCAGCCGCTCCCCACCGGAAGCCTGCGGGAGTCGGGGGCCCCCAAGACTTTTATACAATCTTCACGGCTGAGGGGACGCTTTTCGAGAATGGAGCCCAAGCCCTAGCAGGCAAGCGTCCGACTTCCAAGGTGTCCCAGGGCCATTTCAGTGGACCAGGCCCAAAACCGAAGAGCCGTCCGCCATTTTGACAGCCATGTGGCAGCCGCCTATCGCTGCACTGCAAGAGTGGGAGCAACTCAACAACATGGTGAGCGAGACGCTGTAGCCGCAAGAGCGGGCGCAACTCAGCTGGATGGCCGCCACCTGGGGAGGCCCGTTCACGCCGCCTCCCCCCCCCCCCCCCCCCCCCGGGCCGCCGCACGCCAATTTTCGGAGCAGCATTGTAGGATACCAAAACCAGTGCGGCAGTTTACTGGACATCACCTGGGTGCCTGTCGTACATGTTGTGTCAGCCATGTGACACTGGACACAGACCGCTACTGACGAGGCCTCCCCCCGCACCACCCGGGACGCCCCACGCTGTTTTTCTGTGCTGCATTGTAGGATCCCTAAACCAGTGCGGCACCCAGGCGACATCACCTGGGTGCCGTCCAGAACTCTGCACGTTGTGCTGCCTTGGGACTATTCGCACAGCAGACCGCTACTGACGAGGCCTCCCCCCGCCCCACCCGGGACGCCCCACGCCAATTTTCGGAGCAGCATTGTAGGATCCCTAAACCAGTGCGGCACCCAGGCGACATCACCTGGGTGCCGTCCAGAACTCTGCACGTTGTGCTGCCTTGGGACTATTCGCACAAAAGACAGCTTCTAACCATTGTTGCTTTTTGTGTTAATAAATGTTTAAATGTTTTTAGTTTTTGTTCTGTTCATTATCGTTAAAAGTTAATAAAGTTTTATAACCTTAATTTGTTGGAGTGTTATCTATTTTTTGAAAAACGGGTGAATGGGGCCTTGAATCGGGTTATTGTCATGTGTGGGCTTTGGAAGTGTGCTGCTGCAGGATCGGACATTTCAAACTCAAATGCACATTCTTTTTCTTACCTTTCCGAAGCATGGAGCGCAATAGCAGGCAGAGAAAGGGTGATGCACGTGTTGAACACTACCTGACCTGGCAAGTTGCTGGCAGTGCCCCCCCGCCCGCTCCTGAAAGAGGGCACACACACACCGCCGCCCCGAGTACTTCACAAATCTTTAAAAGACCATGCGCTTGTTCATGAGGCTTAAATGGTTTATCACCTCTTCTAGAACCCCTACATCGACCCTCTGACGTTTCATGGAAAAATTACCATGTAACACAATACCAAGCCCTGTCAGCTGAAACCCCCAAGGAATCGTGGGGCATATTATCAAGGGGGTTTATCTCCGCTTTTTTGGCTTTAAAAACCATGAAAGCGGAGATAAAATTATTTCCCTATTATCAAGCTGTCGCTAACACCAGTTAGTGACACCTAAAAGGAGATAGCGACCATCTTGGGCCCGGCTTTGCATGTCAGTGATACTTATCACTAATGACATGCAAAGTGGCGTGCCAAGATGTTAGCGACTGGAAACAGTCCCTAACATCGCTACCTTCTATTACCAACTTTTGGAGATATTCGCGCTAAGCGCGAATATCTCCAAAATCTAACACCTGCCCTGAGCAGTTCTTAGCCATGTTATCCAATGGGAGGTGGATAACATGGCTAAGAGCATTTGCTCGATAATACATGAATATCGCTGACTTTTCTGCGATAATAGCAAGGTTTATCTGCGATAAAAATCGCCGATGTGCGGCGATAATTTTTGTCTCTAAACAAGTTATAGACAAAAATTATCGCTAGTTGTTCGTAATATGCCCCCGGGTTTTTGCTTGCAGAAATCGGGAGGCGGGAGACTAGCACTGAAATCAGTACTCACACGCCTGAATCAGGAGGATTGGCATGTCTGAATTCTCTACAGCTGGGGCCATAAACTACATCCGCAGGGGTAGGTGATAGCCTGGGACCAGCCTGGCATCTAAAATGGCTGCCGTGCACGACAAAATTGTGGCATTCGAAAAAAGGCAAGATGGCGCAGCCGCTGGAAGAGATATATCAACATATATCAGCCTCCTCAGCCACCCTCAGGAAACATAGGGGATTAGGATATGTCTCCCGCACCCCCTTATACCTAGTACTTTAATTAACGAAGCACAAAATGGCGAATTCCCGTTTCGCTACCAGTTTGCGGCCCAGTTCGCGGCCCGTGAAGCGCTTCTACCGTGAAAAATCATTTTTTTTTTATTTTCCCCACGGGACCCTTTAATAACCCCAACAACATTCCTAGGGGGTCAAGAGGGGGATACCTTGCCCCCTTTCATTAAATTCCCCCTTAGTTTTTCACCTTTTCTTCTCTCTCGATCCTACCGAGAGACAAGATGGCGGCCGCTCCGGACTGTCACGCAGCAAAAAAAAAAAAAAAGCTCACGCACAGCCGCTGGAAGAGATGTATCAACATATATCAGCCTCCTCACCCACCCTCAGGAAACATAGGGGATTAGGATACGTCTCCCGCACCCACTTATAACTAGTAATTTAATTTACGAAGCACAAAATGGCGAATTCCCGTTTCGCTACCAGTTCGCGGCCGCGCTTCTACCGTGAAAAATCATTTTTTTTTTATTTTCCCCACGGGACCCTTTAATAACCCCAACAACATTCCTAGGGGGTCAAGAGGGGGATACCTTGCCCCCTTTCATTAAATTCCCCCTTCGTTTTCCACCTCTTCTTCTCTCTCGATCCTACCGAGAGACAAGATGGCGTCCGCTCCGGACTGTTTAGAATGTTGACAGACACCGGAGAGCCAATCAGCTTTCTGCGCGCAAAGTTCCGATAAGCGAAAAGTAAGCGGACCGGATCGCTGCCCAGAGCGCTGTTACAGATATATATCTTGGTTTGAACGTTAATTTCTCAAAAACTACTGGAGCACATATATTGAGACCTAGCAAAGGCACATCGGGCTAACAGTCCCTACAATTTTGCCAAGTTTCGTGCAAATCCATTCAGCCGTTCGAGCTAAAAGTGAGTCCAACCGCCCTATGGAAAACTCAATGCAAAAAACGCGTTTTGGGACCCCCCTTTTTTCTCAGCCCCCCCTTGACGAAACCCCACCAAATTTTCAGGAGCTGCTCAGAAACAAAATGTGCCATTTTCCTGAAAATTTCAGCCGATTCCATCCACAAACGCCAAAGTTATTAGACATAGAATTTTCAAAAGTCCCATAGGGAATTTATCCTAACTATATATACCTACTGGCGAACGCCAGTAGGTAATATCTCTCTATATATATATATATATATATATATATATATATATATATATATATATATATATATATATATATATATATATATATATATATATCTATATATATATATATATATATATATATATATATATATATATATATATATATATATATATATATATATATATATGAACAAACCAATCTTCAAAAAAAACCACACTCCAGTGGACATGAAGACACGGACCCAATGGTTGCAGGCAAGGAGATTTTATTTCAAACCTCTCCGGTTACGCGTTTCGAGCAACTTGTGCTCTTGGTCACACACCGCGCACCTGGTCAGCAGCAAATTTATACAAAATTTTTTTTCTTTGTTCGTGATGCTCCACCCAATCACGTGAGTTCCAAAGGTGTAAACATAGAAAAAACACGTATCTCATTGTACAAATACGTGAACACCTCTCAACTATATATCAGAGTTGATAATAGCATGTTTGAAAAATTATATCTGCATGAATGCATTTACAATGTCATATAAAACCATAGCCATGTATAAGACATACTAAATATGTACAAATCAATTCTAATTCTATATACAGATGTATCCATGTATTTTATAGCCTCATCTCTAGAAAAATATAAATATATTTTATCTATATACACTATACCTTAATCTTACATTATACAAAAATATATATATGTAAAAAAATATACATATTCCTACTCCTATACATATATATACATATTAATACCACACAAATATATACATTAACAATCTATTTACACTATCTATATCTTATCCAACTCATATGACATGATTTTGGACCAAAGGATACATATCTGTATATAATTCCCTAAATTATATAGTTACATGTGCTAATGGTTTATCAACGCTGAAATTAAATAACCCACTGGTGAAAATTACATGTAGTGATCTATAATAAAAATATAACAAAAGTGCACCCTAGTGAAGATAAAAACACAATATTGGTGGACAAAGAATCATTAGTCCCCAAATTATTCAAAGTGGAAAAAGAGATACTATAAATTTGAAGGCAACATAAATCAAGGTCCAGGTGATACATGAATCCATTGTGGAATCTCATGTGGTGCCAGCCCGGCGCCATCTGGTATCAGTTGTTAAATTCAGAAAGACCTTGAGTAGAAAAATACAAAAAGAACCCAATAAGAAATTTCGGATAGGTAAGATTACAACAAATGATGTAAGTCTTCAGTGGTGTTAAGTCCATTAGGGTATTTACTGTCTAGTTCTATAATGTATTCGGTTTCTTTTTTGCGCAGCAATTTTTCTCTGTCGCCTCCTCGGCCGAGGGGCGCGACCACATCAATAACATAATATGATAGGTTGGACAAATCATTGTTATGAGTGGACTTAAAATGGCGTGCTACTGGATACAATTTGTCACTATTGACAATCGCTCGCAAGTGTTGCAGAATCCTGGCGTGCACCTGTAGTTTGGTACTGCCAACATATCGTAGGCCACAGGTGCACGTCAGGACATAAATTGCAAACTCGCTGTGACAATTGAAAGTTCCTCGGATTGCCTTTTTCTTAGAACTGAAGGGTGTGAAATAGTGAGATGTATTGACACCAAATTTACATGCCCTACAGGAGGAACATTTAAAGAAACCTTTATGTTTCAGCCAATCGCTACCATTTCCTAGTTCCGGGCTGTTTCTGACTAGACTGTTATGCATACTGGGAGCTTTTCTGTACGTAATGGTCGGTGTGTTGGGGATAATATCACCCAAGACACTATCCGTACGCAAAATGGACCAGTGTTTCTTCATAATGGACCTTATTTGTTTCTCTTGTTTGCTGAATGCAAGTATAAGGCGGGGTGCGGGGTTCTCAGATTCTATATCCATGATTTCAGACGTAAGAAGGGAATCCCGGGGTTTGGCTCGACTACGCCTCAGTGCGTTGTTAAGGACCTTGTTGTTATATCCTCTGGCTTTCAATCTATTTAGTGTAGTCTGAGCTTCTTTTTCAAAGGTTTCAGGAGTGCTACTAATTCTCTTAATTCTGAGTAGCTCCCCATAAGGGATATTGGAAATGACGTGTTGGGGATGTTTACTGCTAGCATGTAATATGCTATTGCCAGCCGTCGGTTTGCGATATAATGACGTGGCAATGGTGTTGTTGGAGATAGTAACATGAACATCTAGGAAATCTGCTTTCTCCTTGCTGATGTGGGCCGTAAAGAACAAGTTGTCATTATTCTGATTTAAATCATCAACAAAAACTTTAGCACTTTCCTCATCCCCCTCCCAAATGCAAAACACATCATCAATAAACCGTTTCCAGTATTTAACCTTCTCAAAGCCGGGAGTACCGGTGAGACCGTGCTCCTCCCACCAGCCAACATGTAAGCATGCGTAGCTGGGAGAGAAGCACGATCCCATCGCCACACCTCGCACCTGTCTCCAAACATTCCTGGCAAACATAAAGTAATTGTTATTTAGACACCAATGTATCAATTCACACAACATCTTATTATGTGCATAATATTCACAAGATCGAAGACTAAGATAGTGTGTAATGGCTTCCAATCCTTTCTTGTGGTCTATGGAGGTGTATAAGGACTCAATATCTAAAGTCAAAATGCACCAATCCTCACGCCACTGTATGGAATTAATCTTGTTAAGAAAGTCCCCTGTGTCTTTTAAATAACTAGGCAACTCCTTGACAATGTCCTGCAGAAAAAAGTCTATATAATGAGAAATGTTCTCCCCCACACTGTTTATGGCTGCTATGATAGGGCGGCCAGGGGTGGGAATTCTCTGCTTATGGATTTTAGGAATTAAATACAATATCGGGATAACCGGATGCTCTCTATGTAGATAGTCAAATTCGGCTTGGGAGATCAAATTGGTTCTTTTGTAAGACAATAACAGTTTTTTCAAATTGTCTTTGGCTCGTTTGTAGGCCATTCCATTAGATCTCTCATAGCAGGTGGGGTCATTTAGTTGTCTCATGGCCTCGGCCACATACTCTTCCTTCTTCCACAAGACAATATTACCCCCCTTGTCCGATTTGTTGATAACAATTTTCTGATTTTGACTAAGTTTTTTCATTAGGGCATTATATTGCATAATCCTAGAATTGTTCTTATTGGATTGCGCCTGAGTAACTCGGTTCAGCTTTTTTAAATCTTCAGTCACGCACTCATGATATATATCTATAGCGTCTTTCGGCATGACGGGTAAAAAGGTGCTTACCGGTTTAAAGGGACTTTCTCCCGCTCCTTTTTGGCGAATGTCCACATTCATCAATTCTCTTTGGGTATTCAGAGTACCATCATAGTCCTGTGTCGAGGCCGACGTAGCATTTTCCAGATCACATAAATTGAGCAAGAGTCTGGCATCTTTTGCTGCAGCGACTGGAACTGTAGCTGCAGCAGTGACCCTTGTACTGGTGGTGCGTTCCAAATTTTTGGTGGCTGTCTTTGAAGCAAAAAACTTTTTTAGCTTTAACTTGCGGATGAATTTAAAAACATCTGCTCTTGTGTTGGTGTAATTGAATGAACTCTCTGGGCAGAAATTGAGTCCTAGAGCTAAAAGTTGCTCTTCTGCTGCAGTGAGGGTGACATCAGAGAGGTTCGTGATTGTACCATCCTTTAGTGTTTCTTTTTGTTGAACCACTGTTTCTTCCCCTTCTGCTGTTGAGGCTGCTGCTGTTGCTTTCCGCCTTTTCCTTCTTGCGTGGCGTCTTGCGTTGCGCTTTTTGCGTTGTAGTTCTTTTTGTGCCTCGGACGCAGGGTTTGCAGCCGGTCGTCCACTAAAAAATCCATCTCTTCACCAATCTCCAGTACTCTTCCCGGATGTGTTTCTGTGCTGCTAATCTCAGAGAGAGACATGCTAGATGAGCTAGCCAAAGAGACTGTGTCCGGATCAGAATTATCCAACACCTCATCTTGTTGATTCGTTGTTGCCCTTGTGCTGTTGTTGGTTCCCATTTTCGCGGCTTGTTTGGACCATTTCGCTTGCTTGGCTCGATCATATTTTCTAGCAAACGTGTAGATCTGCCCCGTCTCGTAGTCTTTTAGGTCCCTCGCGAATTTGTGCACTTTTCTAATTTTGATGCGCTCTTCATGTTTATGCAGTCTCTCACTTATTTCTTTTCGCATGTTAGTGATTAGCAACTTGGTGTCAGGGTCAGTAGTGGCGTCCAGCTGCTCGTTGATGCCTTTGATTTCCTCAAGCAGTTTGTCGCGGTCTATGACTGCGTACTTAATAAGTACTTTGACCAGGTTCATCGATGCATCTAAATTCAATTCGCCCCACTCCTTCAACATCGCTGGGTTGGGGTCCTCAAAGCTGGGTGCCAGCATTATCCGCAAACCACGCGGAACTCGATTAGCCTCGACATATTTGGTGAGAGACTTATGCTCCCACCATTTCGTAATCTCCGTTTTTGTTTTTTTCTCCAGGACTTTTAAAAGCTGTTTCGCATCCTGTTGCACTTCGTTAGGCTGACTTGTAGCCGCATTGTTAACTTGGTTGTTTCTCCTTATGTTACTGAAGAGGGTCTCAGCGGCGTCCTCCCTCTCTCTCTCCAAACTGGCTGACATGGTGCGACAGGAGAGGATTAGCGTTTTACACTGTGAAAAACCGGCGACTCGAGTCGCTGCCGGTCTCTTGGCTGCAAACCAAATCTCGCCACCTGAGAATACCTCACTGTAAGCCCCGTAGTGGTTGGACACCGCTTCCCAACAGCTAGCCACTAGGGCCTGCCGTACGTACGCGGTAGTCCGTCCGTTACTCGATGACTCTCACTTACGGCTCAGGGGGTTCGGGTGCAAATTCTCCTCTTCGGAAACAAACGTGGCTTTTGCAGCTGCAGAGCTCCCGACCTCTCTTCAGCGAGTGGGTTCCGTAAACGAGGACAGCTGCTCCTCGTATAACACGAACAAACCAATCTTCAAAAAAAACCACACTCCAGTGGACATGAAGACACGGACCCAATGGTTGCAGGCAAGGAGATTTTATTTCAAACCTCTCCGGTTACGCGTTTCGAGCAACTTGTGCTCTTGGTCACACACCGCGCACCTGGTCAGCAGCAAATGAGTGATGTAATATGTGAGGTCATAAGCTGTGCATTGCGTGGGGCGCAAGCTATAATTACGACCAGCTCTCAGGAATCCCGCTGTGTAGGACTTACAGGAGGTGCCAGGAGGGCTTTGTGACCCCTAAGGTCCCTCAGGAGTAAAGTGTACTTCACCCCCCAACCAGAAGTTTGCCAGGAGGAGCTTTTGCAGAGTGGTGGAGATAGGGAGGCTTGGCCTCTGAAGACCTCAGCAATCCTGCTGTGTGGTACTTACTGGAGGTAACAGGAGGGCTAGCTTGGCCCCGAGGTCATCCTCAGCAGCCAAGGGGACTTCGTCCTGCAATTAGCCATTCTCCAGGAGGCATGTTTGCTGAGTGGTAGAGAAAGGAGGTGGGCCCATGAAGACACCTCAGCAAACTTGCAGTTTGGGACTTACTGAAGGTAACTGGAGGGGAAGTTAGCCCACAACAACGCCTTTGGGGGCAACAACTCCTCCTATTACCTCCAGTAAGTCCCACACAGCGCAATTGCTTAGAGGTGTTCAGTAGGCCACGTACCCTTTCTCCTCCTCTCTGCAATGGTTGGGAGGTAAAGTCCCCTTGGCTCCAGATGGTCCTTGGGGACAACAAGCCTTCCTGTTACCTCCAATAAGGCCCACACAGTAGGATTGCTGAGCGGTAATCAGAGGCCATGGCCCCTTTCTCATCCACTCTGCAAACATGTCTCCTGGTGCCCTGCTGGTTAGAGGATGGAGTCGTCTTGGCTCCAGAGAGTCGTTGGGGGCCAACTAGCCACCCTGTTACCTCCAGCAAGACCCACAAAGCTGGATTGCTGAGAGGTCATCAGAGGCAAAGCCTCCTTTCTCCACCACTCTGCAAACGCGTCTGCTGGCACATTAGTGGTTGGAGAAGAAGTCCACTTTAGTCCTAAGGCCCTCAAGAGCCAGGGGAGCTTCATCCTCCAACCAGCAGCACCCCAAGAGGCATGTTTGCAGCGTGGTGGTGATACGGGTGTGGCCAGGCCTCCAGCAAGTTACGAGGATTTTATCTTATTTTGAGGTCCCCGCCCGTCCCAGCCTCCTGCAGTAGCTGGCTTTGCTTTCACACACAGGGAGCTGCTAAACATTTAGCTCCCAGTGTAAGTGAAAGCAAATCGTCTGTTTCCATGCAGGCATGAAAAACAGATAAATGCTCCGTTACCAGCAAGCAGGAGAATTTTCACGGCTCTCGCTTGCTGAAAGTGGAGTGTTTGTTGTGGCTTGGCAGGAGTGGCTAAAGCTCCTACCAAGCCACAGCAAACATTTATATCTCCAGCCCTGGGGAATGATGGTCCCCAGGGACATCTACAGCCCCATTAGGGGGCCGCGCGAACCCCCCTCCTTTGATTCAGGTTGGTCTGCTGAGGAGATGGTGGTCTCTGGGGCCCAGAGGGAGTGGTTTGTGAGGCCGCCAATAACACACAAATTAGCCCTGGGGAGGTGGTGGTCCCCGGTGCATGGGGGGTCTGCAAGGCCCCACATTTCTTTTCAATTAGTCCCTGGGGCACAAGGTGGGGGGCACCTGCATGCCCTCCTTACATTTCATTTATGGCTGCATGCCTCTGGGACCTGGTCCAGCCTTGCGCTAAATATTAGAGAAGTGCCAGTGCCTGCACACTGCAGTTGCGGCTCCCACTAAAATAATCTTTTAAAACAAATGTTTTTTTGCCCTGGCAGGGTTTCTCTAGGACCCTCCAAGAGGCCTAGGGGGTCAGGGTATTCCGTTACTTGAATAAACACGTCTTTTGCATAGAGGCCACGGCACCAGTGGGTTTTATTTGCATGGACACTGGATTGTGTGTGAGATATATATATATATATATATATATATATATCTCTATATATATATATATATATATATATATATATATATCTATATATATATAGATATATATATATATATATATATATATATATATATATATATATATATATATATATATATATATATATATATATATATATATATATATATATATTCACTGAAAAAAACATAGGTTTCAGGGGCGTTATAGCTAGTTGGACATTTCACTTGTACAAAACCATAGAAATTACCCCGGTATAGTTAGTTCAGCTAACTATAACCCGCGCGCCTGCAATGCACTTCTGGTGACGTCACATATTACATCACTCATGACATGGTCAGTGACATCACACATGACTTCACTGATGACATCTCAAATGACATCACTGATGACATCATCCAGTGAATGTGTGTTTTTCTGAAAATTAAATGTATATCTCAAGGTCGATGGAAGAATAAATGGATATATAAGTGTCTAATTGGATGATTTTCTTTATATTGATTGTATAACTGACTGTTATCCAGTATTGGGGTATCTTTCATAGATTCACATGCCTGAATCATTCCCCGTCGTCGAGGCGGGAGTCCCACGGTAAATTATATATATATAGCAGTGCCTAAAAACCATTAGTAGTAGGCTAAAAGGATATAGGCCCAACTAGGCCCAAAACTTAGCAGCCTATCTACCTCATTATGTAAAAAGAACTGAAAATGTAACCTCAGCCAATCAGCTAACCTCACCCTCTAGAACCTTCCCAGCCCAGGCAGTTCTCCTCAGATTTTCACCGCACTTCGTGTGTAAGGGAGTCTCCCAAGTGCCTACTTAGTTTTCTTCAGAAATTTCTTCAATTCTTTCAATATGTCGGAAAAGAAGGCTTTATTCAAGGCCTGTGCTTCATGCTTCAAGAAGAGAGTTCACGTGGACGACGAGCACTCGGACTGTATTTATTGTTTGCATCCTTCACATGTTGTGAAGGATTGCAGGATATGTCGAACCTTCCCTCCTAAGACCAAAAGGGATAGAGAGGCGAGAGTTCTTTTGTGGCTGAAGTCGTCTGTCAGAGATGACGAGGACAGAGCCTCTACTTCAAGTAAGAGAGCCAGTTCCAAAGAGAGGTGTTCCCCTGAGAGATTGAAAAAATCTAAGTTCTCTCATAAACCCTCTGAATCCACAAGGAGTGCTGCGTCAACAGAGTCTTCTACTGTGAGTACAGTCCGCACTAAAGCTGTCACTTTAGTGTCTTCTCTCACTGTTACCACCTATTCTACGTCTTCTACTTCTTCAAATACTGTTTCCACCTCAGCAATTACTTCTCCTGTGATGTCCGTCATGGCCTCTTCTTCTGAGACAAGATCGTCAAGGAAAAGCGCGTCGTCGACGAGTCTACCGTCGACGACCAAATCACCATCTTTGAAGCGCTCGTCATCGCTTCCGTCGACGCTCTCGTCGACGGCTCCCCCGTCGACGAAGACTTCCACTATCCCGTCGACGAAGACCCAGTCGACGAAGATCCCGTCGACGAAGACCCCGTCGACGAAGACCCCGTCGACGAAGACCCCGTCGACGGAGGGCCCGTCGACGAAGGGCCCGTCGACGAAAGGCTCGTCGACGAAGACCCCGTCGACGACAGGCCCGTCGACGACAAGCACGTCGACGAGGGTTTCAGCTCCGTCGACGACTAGCTCGACGACGAGGAGTCCGTCGTCGGATCCGTCTACTAGAACGCCTTCCAAGAAGTCTTCATCCATGATTACAATACCTGTGACGATACCGTCGACGACAATATCGGCAACTCACGCATCTGTTTCTCTTTTGCCATCGACAGCAGCGCTGGCATCTTTGAATGTGCCATCTACGCATTTGTTGCCCACATCTCCGGTTAGGGTGCAGTATACCCATTTTCAGATGAAATCTTTTCAGAGACAGAGTTACTCTCATTTGTCTCCCCTCTTGCCTTCGCATATCTTGGAAAATTACGTGGAAGCAGATTCGGATAATGAAGAGGATGATGATGATGATGATCCTTTTGGAGTGGCCCATCACCCTTCCCAGTTGCACATAAAATATCAAGAGGATGAGGATGATGATGAGGTTCATTGCTATCAGGAAAATTTAGCTACTCCTTATCATCAGGAGCAACAACACACAGAAGACACGACTCATCTTCCGTCTGTTCTAGTACAGGATTTGCAGGCCATGCTGGCCGATTATCGTCAGAGGTTTCCACCAACTCTGCCTACTCCAAATACTGTGCCAGAGGACATGCCAGTAAATCCACCGCCACATCCTTCACACTCACAGGATGTTGGCCCCGGGACTGGAGATCAGAATGTTGACATCTCATCTCCAGATGAGGATGAAAGGGAGGATGGGGAACTTCCGGATTCCACGCCTACGGAACCATGGAATGATTACGTCATTCCTATGCCCTCTCCTAATCTGCCAAAACCTTCAGATTCTCCGCCAGAAGACATAGGAGGTTTTCATAACATCATGCACCGGGCGGCTGCTCGATTTGCAATCACAGTTTCGGTTGAACAAACCGACTGTTTTCTTCATGATTTTAAAGAAGGGTATAGAAGGGTGTCCAGGTCTATCCCTATCATTGATTATATCTGGAAAGAAGGGATTGATATTATGAAGACGCCAGCTTCCATCCCGGCGGTTCTTCCAAGAGTCGACAAAAAGTACCGAGCACCACCGGACACTCCTTCATGTTTGATTGGTCATCCGCGTCCTGACTCAGTGATTTCACAAGCGGCTCAACAACGATCCAAAAATCCGGTTGCACCTCTTTCAACGCCTCCAGACAAAGAGGGCAGGAGATTGGATGCAATTGGAAAGAAGTTCTCGGCTAATGCCGCTGCTACTGTCAAGATTGCTAATTCTTTGGCAATTTTAGCACGGTACGACAGACAAATGTGGTCAGATCTGTCGGAGTTCATCAGTTTGGTTCCTGATGACCGTGTTGAAGAGGTCAGGAAGGTTGTCTTGGAAGGCGAGCGGGCAGCTTCTGAAATTATCGATTGCGCCCTCGATGTATCTAATACAGCCTTTAGACAATTGGCCGGAGCGGCAGTTCTTAGACGGCAAGGATGGCTCAAGGCGACTTCTTTCAGACCTGAGGTCCAGACCAAAATACTGGACATGGCCTATAATGGCGAGTTATTGTTTGGCAAGCACATAGATGAAGCATTGCTTGCGATAAAAACGGATACTGATACGGCCAAATCGCTTGGTGCACTACAGTATAAGCGAGGTTTTTTCAGAGGAGCAAGAGGCCGTGGTTTTTCATCAAGAGGACATTATCAAAAGCAGCAAAACCGCCAGTATCAACCTCAAAATAAGCCGTACTACCAGCAGTCCTATCGACAGTCATCGTCAGCGGGTTTCTCTCGTCAAGGAGGGAAACGACGTTCTAACTACCAGGGACGTGATTCAAATAAACGCCAGTGAGTTTTGCCGGACACCATCCTCCCTTCCCTCCCTCCCCGTGGGCGCCAAGATTTCCGCCTTTTATCAGCAGTGGCGGAAAATAACTTCAGATCAGTGGGTTCTGGACATAGTCAAACACGGACACACTCTGGAGTTCTTGCAGAAACCTCCAACATTACCGCCCAGGGGTCCCTCCCCTCCTCGTCTACATTTGTTATACATGGAAGCCATGAAAATGCTGCACAAAAATGCGATAGAGAAAGTCCCAGCATCCCAAAAATATCAGGGGTTTTATTCTCGCTTCTTCCTTGTGGAAAAGGTTTCAGGAGAGTGGCGTCCAATTCTGGATCTACGAAACTTAAACACATATCTGAAAAAGCAGAGTTTCCGCATGGTGACACTCACGGATGTCCTCAATTGCCTCATGGAGGGAGATTTCATGGCTTCCCTGGATATGGAAGACGCTTACTTTCACATTCCAATTCATCCAAACCACCGCAAGTATCTGAGATTCACAGTGGCTGGTGTCCATTTTCAATTCAAGGTGCTCCCTTTCGGCCTGAAGTCTGCACCAAGAATCTTTACCAAGACTCTAGTCCCAGTTGCAGCTGCGTTGAGGTCACAGGGAATCCAAGTATTCCCGTACCTCGACGATTGGTTAATAAAGAGTCCGACGAGGACTTCAACAAGGCAATCGGTCAAGAGTGCTCTGTCAATGTTCTCGAATCTGGGTTTGACCCTCAACGCCAAAAAATCTCAACTTCAACCCAGCCAAATTCTGACGTTCCTGGGAGCAGTACTAGACACCTCTCAGTGCAAGGCCTTCTTGACCCAAATTCGTCAGGACAAGATCACAAAGCTGGCAAGCCAAATACGGTCAAAAAAGTCTCTTTCGGTCCGACAGTTTGTTTCCCTGCTAGGGATGTGTTCCTCCGCACTCCATCTAGTCCCACTGGCTCGACTCAGAATGAGGCCTCTCCAGGAGGAATTGCATCGACAATGGCGGCAGATAGACGGATCTTTCGAGGACCGTATCAAGGTCACGCCCAAGATAAAACAAGCTCTTCTGTGGTGGGCGGCAAAGAACAATTTGTCTCCAGGGCTCACTTTTCTTCAGACTCTACCGGAATTTACTCTAACGACAGATGCCTCCATGGAGGGTTGGGGAGGTCATCTCCAGGACCTTCAGGTGCAGGGACGGTGGTCCCATCAGTACAAGCACAAACACATCAACTGCCTCGAGTTGAGGGCAATTTTCCTGTCCCTGCAAGCCTTCCTGCCAAGAATTGCAGGCTCTGCAGTACTGGTGCGCACGGACAACACCACCAGCATGTTTTACGTAAACAAGCAAGGGGGCACAAAATCTCTGGCCCTGTCTCTTCAAGCGCAGGAAATGTGGGAATGGTTACTCCACCACAAAATTTCCCTCAGAGCGGAACATGTTCAAGGAATTCAGAATTCTCTGGCCGACGATCTCAGCAGATCATTCACAGGATGTCACGAGTGGGAACTCGAACAACGCCAAGTGGAAACAATCTTCCAGCTCTGGGGCACACCAACGCTGGACCTGTTTGCCACGCAACAGAACAGCAAATGCATATACTTTGCCAGCAGGTTCCACCAGCAAGGATCGAGGGGAAATGCCCTGTTGATGAGGTGGACCGGAATCTTTGCATATGCCTTCCCGCCGATTCCTCTCATCCCAAAGGTTCTACAGAAAATGAAGAGAGAGCGTTGCTCTCTAATCCTAATTGCTCCTCGCTGGCCGAGGCAGTATTGGTTCCAGGAGCTTCTGATACTCTCCCATCAACCTCCACTGCGCCTCAAGCCGACGCTTTCAATGCTGACAAGGGAGGAAGGACAAATACTTCATCCAGATCCTCAGTCGCTACACTTGCACGCCTGGCTCCTGATTTCTTAGAGTTTAAGGACCTAGAGATTTCTCCAGACTGTAGAGCTGTTCTATCTCAGGCTCGTGCACAGTCTACCATCAGAACCTATCGCTTCAAATGGAAGAGATTCTGTTTATGGTGCGGAGAGCATGACGTCCATCCACTACAGGCTCCTCCAGAGAAGATTCTGCCTTATCTGCTGTCTCTAGCCAGATCAGGTCTCGCTTTTTCTTCTATCAAAGTTCACCTTGCTGCCATATCCAGATTCAGGAAGAGTTACAACAAACCATCTTTGTGTTCTTCTTCTTTAATTAAACAGTTCCTTAAAGGATTGTTTCGAGTTTTCCCTCCAGTGCGGCCTCCTCCTCCTGAGTGGGATCTCAATATTGTGTTATCTCAGTTGCTGAAAAGGCCTTTTGAACCAATTCATAAATCGGAACTTAAATTCTTGACTTGGAAAGTGGCTATTCTGTTAGCCCTCACTTCAACCCGGAGAGTAAGTGAAATACAAGCGTTCACTATATCAGAACCTTTCCTACATTTTTCAAAAGATTGTGTGACACTTAGAACTCATCCTAAGTTTATTCCCAAAGTTCCGACCCAGTTTCACATCAACCAACCGGTGAAACTCAAGACTTTCTTTCCAGACCCAAAGACTCCAGCTGAAAGGATGCTGCATTCCTTGGATGTCCAAAGATGCCTCAAATTCTATTTACAAAAGACAAAAGATTTACGCAAATCTACCCAACTGTTTGTGGCTTATGGTCAAGCTACACGTGGTCAGGCAGTGACGAAGGCAACTATAGCCAGATGGCTTTCCTCTGTCATTGTCTTCTGTCATGAGAAAGCGAACAAGCCCCTGACAAGAACGGTTAAGGCGCATTCCACCAGGATGATGTCAGCGTCTACAGCCCTATTTGCAGGGGTGTCCCTGGAAAACATCTGCCGTGCTGCTACATGGAAAAGTGTGCATACTTTTACCAAGCACTATTGCCTGCAGCCGGTGCTACATGAAGATACGTCAGTGGGAGAAGCAGTGTTACAGCATCTTCTTCACTGAGGTCAGCCTGTTATGGTTTTTTCTTGTTTCTATTGCTATATGTGTGCTAATATACTGTTTTAATGCTCTGTATATAGATATATTTTATATGAAGGTATTGTCATGATTTTGCATATGTATTGAAATATGTTATTGCTCTAGTACCTTCCAGGTTGTGTGGGGATATATGGTTTGGATTGTCTCCCACCTTCCTCTACCGACAGTTATGGTTATTACTGCTTGCTACTCTGATTCAGGCATGTGAATCTATGAAAGATACCCCAATACTGGATAAGAAAACAAGTTACTTACCTGTAACTACAGTTATCCAGTATTGGTATCTTTCATAGATTCACATGCACCCACCCTCCTCCCCGGCAAGGCAGTTCTTATTATGGATACTACTTCTCACTTGTGCTGGGAAAATCTGAGGAGAACTGCCTGGGCTGGGAAGGTTCTAGAGGGTGAGGTTAGCTGATTGGCTGAGGTTACATTTTCAGTTCTTTTTACATAATGAGGTAGATAGGCTGCTAAGTTTTGGGCCTAGTTGGGCCTATATCCTTTTAGCCTACTACTAATGGTTTTTAGGCACTGCTATATATATATAATTTACCGTGGGACTCCCGCCTCGACGACGGGGAATGATTCAGGCATGTGAATCTATGAAAGATACCAATACTGGATAACTGTAGTTACAGGTAAGTAACTTGTTTTCATTAAGTGTATCTTAGTGAATACATGGGTTAGTGAGTAATGTTTAAATATGTAAATATCTCTATCAGTCTCTCACTTTGTGTATAAGTGGCTGCATGGGTTTGTGAGTAGCTACATAAGTGTCTATATGGGTTATTAGTTGTTTTTTTTAGTATCAGTATGAGTGTCTGAGTGTTTGTATGGTACGGTGGGGGTATTACTTAGTGCATAGAAGCATGAACGAGTGACTCAATGTCTGTATGTGTTGAAGACAGTTTGTGTGCAGGACTGTATGGGTAGATGAGTGTGTGTATGGGTGTGTTAGCGAGTGATAGTGTCTTTATAAGTAACTTCATATATTTTAAACTAGTATGTTAGTATTGGTGTATGTAAGTGAGTATATGTGAGAGTGAGAGATTGGAAGAGTTCCTGTAAGAATAAGTATGTGTTTATATAAGTGATTGTTTAAAATAGTAAGTATGTTTAGGTTTCTGTAGAAATAAGTGTGGTGGTGTGTGTATAACAGTATATGCAAGTAAATGGATGTTTGATTCTTTGTTACCATGTGTGACTATGTGTGTGAGTAACTATGGATGAGTGGTGGTGTGTAACAGGATGTATAGGTGTATGAGTACATATGATTACGGGTGGGAGTAGTGGGCATAGTGGGGCTTCGCAAAGCTTCGTGAAGTGGGCAGGAAACTACGCCCGCCCACGCGCTTCGCGTAGCCCCACTACACGCAGGCCACCTCCCTCCCGCCCCCCTCCCGCCCTCTTCTACATCCCTAATTTAAAATAGTATAAAAATAAAATACAAGCACTTACCTGATAAGCGGTGTCCCGGGGCCCCATCTTCTATTTCACGCCGACTTCTTCCAACCAAATGCGCATGCACGGGCACCCGCGCATTTCTTGCGAGGAATGCGCATGCGCGGGCACCGAAGAAGTCGGCGTGAAATAGAAGATGGAGCCCCGGGACCCCGCTTATTAGGTAAGTGCTTGTATTTTATTTTTATACTATTTTAAAACTAAAATAGGGATGTAGAAGAGGGTGGGAGGGAGCCAGGTGGCGGGCAACTTCGCTCCGTCCATGGGTGTGCGTAGTGTTGCCTACTACGCCTACTTTGCGAATCGCGAAGTAGGCAACACTACGTGCATTCCTTGGGGGGAGCGAAGCACTCTGCCCAGGGTTACATATGATGAGTGAGCACATGTATGTCTATGGTTTTGTAGGAGTGAAATGTCCAACTAATTATAACACCCCTAAAACCTATGGTTTTTTCAGTGAATTTCTAAGGTTATTTAAATGCTAATTTCTAGCTATAACGTGCCTGAAACCTATGTTTTTTTCAGTGAATTTCAAAGGTTTTTTAAATGCTAATTTCTAACTATAACGTGACTGAAACCTATGGTTTTTTAAATCAATCAATCAATCTACTTGTAAAGCACGCTACTCACCCGCGAGGGTCTCAAGGCGCTGGGAGGAAGGGGGGGAGGTGCTGCTACTTCTTGAAGGGCCAGGTCTTGAAGAGTCTTCTAAAGGTAAGCAGGTCTTGGGTCTGCCGCAGGAGGGTGGGCAGGGTGTTTCAGGTCTTGGCAGTGAGGAAGGAGAAGGATCTGCCACTGGAGGTCTCTCGGATGCGAGGAACAGCGGATGGAGGATGAGGGCTGATGTTTCGTCATTGTCTAGTTGACTGGGATGGGTCTAAGATGTTGTTGTCCTCGAGATGGTGGGTCAGTTGTATGTTGACCATTTTCTCGATGACCTTCGCCAGGAACGGGAGCAGGGAGATGGGCTGAAAGTTCTTGAGATCCTTGGGGTCCGCCTTGGGCTTCTTGTGAAGGGCGTTGATCTCGGCGTGCTTCCAGCTTTCCGGGAATGTACATGTCTCAAAGGAGATGTTGATGACTTTCCGTAGTTGGGGTGCGATGGATGAGTCTGCTTTTTTGAATACGTGGTGTGGGCAGGATCTGATGGTGATCCTGAGTGGATGGAGTTCATTACCTTGCGTATCTCGTCATCAGTAACGTTGGTCCAGGAGGTCAGGAGGTTGATACGGGTGGTGTTTGTCCGGTGGGTGCGGCCTGTCGCTATTGGGGCGGTCAGGGTGTAGAAGCTGTTGTGGATGTCCAAGAACTTTAAATGCTAGTTTCTAACTAGCTCTAGTTTCTAAATCTTTACATGCTAGTTTTTTTTCTCTTTTTTTTTGTAAGACCTTTATTCATAGCAATAGATCGATACACAGCCAGAAGCCTACAACCCGGAGGCCGGCTGCGGTAGTTTGAAGGCATATTATAAAAGTGATGTTACACAGCCTTTTGGACGACAACAAACTGTCCGGCGGCGTATTTTACATAAATTAGGTCTAATTTTCTGTATATTTTGTTGGTGTATTAAAACATACACAAAGAGGAACAATACATAACCCCAACAATGAGACCTTCACATTTCAGTAGTCAATACCAGGAAATTCAAAGCAATTACTTTATCATAACTTTACAGAACACATCACTAGTTACCTTTCCACAGTGTCGTAAACCTCGGCACTCAGAGTTCCAAAAAACCCCCCCAAAAAAACCTCTTCAGTCCGTATCACTCTCTAGTGTGTTCACATATGCTGTGAGGTATAACCAGAAGTCCTTTGGCCTAGAGCGCAACGGGAGATCCTCTTCATATGTTAGGAGTTTGTCCCTACAGCTGGACATGTCTTGTAGCCATTTGGTTGTGGTGGGTACCCGGGTGCCTTGCCAGCACTGTGATATTTGTTGTTTGGCCAGTACTAATGCAACCGCACAAAATTTACGTTTAGTCGATTTAAGTTGTGGTACAATGCCCAATAAGCAAATGCGGATCGTGCAGTCTATGGTAACCCCTATCATGGCTGAAACTTTTGTGGTGACTTCCACCCAGTACTCGAGGATCTTGGGGCATCGCCAGGACAAATGCACAAAGTCGGCCCCCTCCGTACGGAATCTCTTACATCTACTATCATCTTGCATGCCGTACCTACACATGCGTGCCGGAGTGTAGTATGTCTGGTGAAGAAATTTATAATGTATGATTCTAAGATCACCATTAGGGGTAAGAATCTGTGTTAGTGCGCATGTCTGTTGCCATTCCTTTTCTGTCAAAGAGTTCTCCAAGACAGAGTCTCATCTGGATTTGGATTTCTCTGTAGAGTGCGGTATCTCGGCTTGTGCGGTGGTGTACAGTTGTGAGACCAAATGTGATAGATCTTGGGTAGTAATAATGAGCTGTAATGTGTCTAGGCTGTCCGGCTCACTGGGGAAAGTGGGGTACAGCTCCATCATGGCCCTCTTCAACCTATAGTGCATGAAACAAAACATTAGTGATTTGTTCTGAATATATGTGAGATCTGCGTTGTCTACAAATCTGCCATTCTTAAACAGATCCCCCATTTGTTCAATGCCTTCCTGTTGTAATAATGACATACCTACTTTCTCGCACGTGACTGACAATGCAGAGTGATCATGTAGGGGCATATTCTGTGCATAAAGAGGGGTCTTATGTGCCAGCCGACCAAGGTTGCGCTATGCCCTAATTGTAGTGTCAATTGTGTTGATGTCATGATCGTGCATTGGCGATCGTTTGTATGAGAGGAGGCAGAGAGGGGGACAGGTTTCGCGTCACCTTCTTCAATCGCTGTGTGAGTGAGGTATGGCACCAGGTGATACCAATAGGCGGCGTATTGAGCCTGAGCGCACAGATAGTACAGTTTAAAATCTGGCACCCCGAACCTTCCTCTGGCATATGGGAGTGTTAGCGTTTGGAGGTCAATACGCGCTTGTTTGCCCCCCATAAGAGCTGTAGTACTAATCATTTAAGGCGATGGAATACTTCTCCAGGGGGGGTGATTGGGATGTTGTTAAAGAGGTACAGAAGTTTAAGGAGGGCATTCATCTTTACAATCGCAATGCGATCTGCCATGGACAACGGCAGTTGTATCCAACGTTTAACCTTATCTTCCAGTTTGGAAATCGTGGAGCCATAATTCGTGCGGATCACTATTTCTGGATCTCTATGATATAATACCCCCAAGTATCTTATCGGGTCTGTCTGCCATTCCAATGGGTACTCTGTGTCTAGAGGAGTCGTCGTGTCTGTGAGGGGTATAATATAGGACTTTGACCAATTTATTGTTAATCCAGAGTGACCACCACATTTAATGTATTCTCTCAGTAGCTGATTTAGATGCTCGGCGGGGTCACAAACGTAGAGAACCATATCATCTGCGTACAGTGAGATGTGTAATGGTCTGGAGGGGAACTGTAGGGCAGATGATTTGCAGTTCTGGCGGATTATGCAGGCCAGAGGTTCTAACACTAGAGCGAAAAGGAGGGGGGAAAGTGGGCAACCTTGTCTAGTACCGCGTTCTATTGCAAAGCTGTCAGATAAGTACCCGTTCACTCGGACCCTAGCACACGGCTTTGTGTAGATTAAGGAAACCCATTGGACAAATCTCTTGGGAAAGCCCATACGGTGTAGGACTGCAATCAGGTGGCTCCACTCAATAGAATCAAATGCCTTGGCGGCATCCAATAGTACCGCCACAGCCTTCACGTTGGGTTGAAGATAGTGGGACAAGGCGAATAATGTCCGGGTATTGTGGGACGTGGAACGTGTTGGGACAAATCCTGCTTGGTCAGGTAGCACCAAGTTGGTCATCAATGGTGTCAGTCTCACAGCCATGATTTTCGCTAGTATTTTAGAATCGACATTGATGATCAGCGAGAGTGGTCTATAGGAGTCACAGAGGGCGGGGTCTTTCGAGGGCTTTAAGAGAGCTATTATTACTGCTTCTCGGAGCGTTGGGGGGAGTTCACCCTGGTCAAACGCGGCTCCGTACATTCCCACCAAATGAGGGGCCAGTATATCTATGTAGTGTTTGTAAAATTAGTTTGTGTACCCATCCGGGCCCGGCGCCTTGCCATTCGGTAGTGATTTAATCACATCTGTGACTTCCTCAACTGTGATGGGTGCTGCCAAATATTCCCTTTGACTATCCGACAGCCATGCTATCATCACCTCCCTGAAGTAGTTGTTAATGTCGTCTGTAGATGCTATCTGTTGTGATTCATATAGTGCACTGTAGGAGTCTACAAAGCTGTGTAGTATGTCCGTGGCTTGTGTCTGTATTGTGCCATCCCCAGATTTGATGCCTAAAATTGCTGTGTGGCTTCTACCTTCGCACATTTTGGCAGATAGCATTCCCCCCGGTCTGCCACTTTCCCCATATGATCTAGCGGAGTGTTTTTTGTCCAGGTATTTAATTTCATCATCAACTAGAGTTTGGTGTTTCGTGTCCAATTCGCGTAGTTCCACCCAGTATAGTGATATCACGTTTAACCTCGTAAGCCCTCTCCATGTCCCTCATACGTGTTTCGCAATGTTTAATTTGTTGGCGTATGTCACGAAGTATGCCTACTGTAGTGCTCATGCAAACCCCGCATATCGTGGCCTTAAATGCTTCCCACAACAGACATGGATCATCCACTGTGGGTTCGTTGAGTTGGAAGTAGTCTTTGATCGCAGTGTGGATGGTGTCTGCGTAAAGTATATCTGCAAGTGCACGTGAGTTGAATCTCCATTGAAAGGGAGGTGGAGTGTAATTTGGTACGGTGAGTTTGAGCAGTACCGGGTTGTGGTCTGACAGTGTCCTGGGGAGGACATGCACTTCCTGTGTCCAAAGTATGATATTATTTGTGCCTAAACAGTAGTCCAAACGTGACCAACTGTTATGACAAGCGGAGACATGTGTAGCACCTGGTATGGTAGGTTATTTGTGTCTCCATATGTCCCTTAGGGCTAAGTCCGTCAGCATATGTATGAGTTTGGTTCTGGCGTGTTTGTGTGGTTCAAGGGACTGCGCGGAGCGGTCCTTGTCGTCCGCCAGTGTCACATTCCAGTCGCCCCCGCACACAATCTGTGTATCTGTGAACTGCTGTAAGTGCCCCCACAGCTCCTGGAAGAGGTCTGGGGCGTCTACATTTGGGCCATACATATTAAGAAATGTTAGTCTGTGACCACGCAGGGTGCATGATATAATAACATATCTGCCATTCGGGTCCTGTATTACCTGCAGAGTCTTGAAATTCAACCCTTTATGTACTAACGTGGAATAAGAGGAATACGTGGCGGAATGAACAGATTCGGCCCATTTTTTACCTATGGACTGGTGTGTGTTTGGTGCAATGTGTGTCTCCTGCAAGAGTGCGATATCTATATGGCACCTGGTCAGGTATGCAAATACACTCCGAATTTTCATAGGTTGTGTCAGTCCACGTACGTTCCATGTAAGGAAGTTTATGTGCACATTATGTGTGTTACCTTCCCTCTGGGTCATCTGGGAGGCAGAAGTGTCCACATTTGCTGCATTGTGTAATCATGTCTGGGGTCTGTCGGTATGTGCATATATACAGCTGTGTGTAACTAAGTGATCACGTGTTCCATTACATGCAACGGATTGACTTTCTCTGAGCGATTCAGTCTCAAAACATTAACATAACCCCCTACCCAGCCTCCTCACCCACTCCAGCAACCCAATCCTGCCGAAGCCATTTACCCTCCCCGATTAACCCCGACAACAGATCGGGTCTTGACAACAAGAACATCTCTATAAAACTTGTGTGGGGAACACCCTCCTGGAGGTCCGCCGGGAGCACAACACTCCATCCAACTAAATGGATCTGGACGGCATCAGTAGCGTTAGTTCAATTAGGCGTGTCATAAGTTCATGCCCCAGATCCTCCCCCACCCTGTACTTGCTTAAGCTTGGCCGTCACGTAGGTGGCAGATCGTATCACTACAACATGTTGTTACCTGCGTATAATAGCAAACATGGGTATTATAGCCTACCAGCCGCAGTTGACTCGAAATAAAGTCATACGTGCAACGCCGAATACGAGCCATAGTGTCCTAATACACATCTCGACCTGCGCAGATAGCGGCTCGCCTTTCAAAATAACTGGCATTACAATGTTCTACCAAAGACATATAGGTGTATGTGCGTTAGGTGGCGAACATTTATCCACACGCGGTAGCCCTGTAACTGTCTATACATTGGCACATCATGTTTATCAAATGGGGACACGTAGGGATCAGTGCACCAACCTTGGTGCAGGTCAGTGCAGTAGCACGGGTCTTGAAAAGAGAAAAAGAACAGACAATGGGGAACTCATCGCATATAGTCCGCAGCACAGTAAGGCAGTTCTGTAGCTAAAATATTTGCGTCCATGAGTCAGTGCAATTAGTTCAGCATGCATATCCTGGTACAAGCGTTAAATCCCCATGAAATATCAGTGCATCCACTCTTATGGATGCGTTGCAGAGCATAACTGATCCACTGATGCAACGCACATGTGAGCCCCATTATCTTGGCGCTATGTTCAACAACACCTCTCCGGTGGTGCCTTCAACGTGGCTCCGATTTGGCCCATGTATCTCACTGCTCAGGAACCAATGGAGAAACAGGGTGCAAATGACCTTAGGAAGCAAAGAGTAACAGCAAGTCCGGTACACCCAGGTGCTAAGTCTAAAAAAAAATGATCAGTGGGAGCTAGCATCAATGTTCGGTAGTGTCTCATCCAACATGGGTACAGATAGGCGCCCCAGGGGCGCTACAGCTTATCATACTCACAGATAGTCTTGTGTAAGCACTGCTCCAGCGTGTTCAATCCGAGTCCAGGTGCAGATCCTCTTGTGCGTTGGACTTGTTTTGTTTAATCACTTCTTTCACAAACTCCTGCGCAGCTTTAGGAGATGCCAGTAACACAGCCGTGCCCTCCCACATCACTCGTAGCCTGGCCGGGTATAGCATTGAGTAATTAATTTGTAGATCCCGGAGTTTGGATTTTACAGTCGTGAATTCCCTTCTTGCTTGCTGCACAGCAACAGTGTGGTCCGGGTAAAATTCTAGTTTGTTGCCTTGATGGGTTATAGGCCCCTTCTCACGTGCAAGTCTCAAAATGGTGTCCCTTTCGCAATAGTTCAGGATCCTCTCCACAATAGGGTGCGGTGACGCTCCTGGCGGTGGATGGGGCGCTAGTGATCTGTGTGCTCTTTCCACTACAAAAATTTGCGATAGCGCGTCATCACCAAATATGTCCTTGCACAATTTTGTGACATAGTGTTCCATGCGCCCGGTGTTGGTCGATTCCGGCAGGCCCGTAATTCGTATGTTATTGCGCCTGGAGCGGGATTCCACTTCCTCCTCCTTTGCCTTTATCACCTCCAATACCCGCTCCATGTTCGTACATTTGGTAGTGGTAGCATGTGATTCGTCCTCGACTGCTGAGATTCGTGTCTCCGCCGTCTCCAGCCGCTCTCCATGCTTTTCAAGTTTGGCCGCCATGCCATCCATCCTGCATGTTAGGTTGTCAAGTTTACCAATGATGTCCTGCAAATTAGCCTGAATGGCTAGTAATATCTTCTCCATATTTCTCCCGGGAGATGGTTCCCCCGGTGATCCGCTCACACTGCCAGGCATTGTTTCAGTGGGTTTGGGCGTCTTTTTAGTTTCAAAGGATATCTTCTGTTGCTGCTTTTCGGGCCTTACCATTGTCGAGGATGGCGGGGTGAACAGCCCCTCGTTTCGAGGTGTGGACCTTGTTTGTCTGTTGGATGCCGCCGTTTTGGTGCCCAGTATGGCTCGCGCGCCCGGGAATGGAGGCCGTTACCCGGTACAGTTTCTGAGTGCTGATGGATGTCGGCAAGCGGCCAAGATCGTTCCGTGTCCAGGGGTGCGCTTCCGTTGGAACATCGGCGGCAACCAGTGTAGAGCACAGGAGTACATGCGCTTGGAGTAGCTTCCAGCGGAAAACCACTCACCGCATCTGTAGTACACGTGCATGATCCAACTCAGGAGGACGCGGTGTGAAGTTTGAGGCTATGTATCGTTGTTGGGGCAACGTGATTCCCACAGTTATGTTCGTAATTGGCGGGATATCATGTGTCTCAGCGGTGTTTTGCGGCAGCACGTTGCTTCACTATGCCAAGCATCCGAGAGTTGGGCGCCTCCGAGAGTTGTGGTAGTGGCGGGGAATATTTCCAGAGACGCCGGCGATAGCCCGGTTAACGGCCGGGGCGCTGGGCGCCGCCATTTTATCCATCGCAAGTTTCGATCAAGCAATCATGCAGTAAAGCTTCCATAGAATGCTCAAGCATCAGTCCAATTCACACGTTGTCTTGAAAGTACCTATGATTCACTGGGTCTGATCACAGCGCTGGTCAGAACAATGCAGGTGGCGCGTTCACTCCGCTGGTAGCTCCGTATATGTGAAGAGGAGCGCGGTGGCCGCCATCTTGGACGCCTCGAGACCTCGGAGCTGTTTTTGTTGTTTTCTCTCGCTGTTGCTGGAGCGTAGTCTTCAATTTTTAGATCATCGTGATCCCGGCGTGCTCATACATCAGGGACGGCGTTTGGATAGCAGTTTTGTGGGCATTGGGGCGACCTTAGGGCAGCAAGTTGTTAGCCGTCCGGCGGAGCTGCGATCTCACCCAGCCATTCCGCTGTGCGCCCCCTAGCGCCTCCAAATGCTAGTTTCTAACTGTGTCTACAGAGGTATATCATGTGAAGGAAGAAGAAAAAACGTACAGAAAGAAAAAAAAGAAATGCACAAAGAAGCAACAGAAGTCCTCAAAGACGAAGAAAAGAGCAGGAAGAAGGAAGGCGTGCAGAAAGAACAAATAGAGGAGCAGAAAGAGGCCTTGTTGCAGAATCATCCTGTACCCTCAGCTTTTTCAGATGGGTACTGGTGGTAACTGATTCTGACAAACCCGTCCTAGAGCCGGTGCTATGCTAAAAGACACTTAGAATACAGTGAAAACACCTACATACACTAAGGGACACAATGTTTATCATGGCCTCCTCTGTAAGCCCCTAGTACATAATAGGGCAGGGGGGTTAAAACTACCTCTTAAAACGCACCACAGGGAGCGTTTGCAGACTGGTGAAAGGAGGGGGGGCCTGAGGCGACATGTGTGCAAACATGCCCTGTGGCCATTTTAATTTGGGGGATGAAGTACCCCTTGAATCCTGAGGGTCCCTAGGGTCAAACTAGCCCACTAGGTACCTCCAGTAAGCGCTGTTTCAGAGAGTGTAAAAAGTGGCATGGCCTGGACCACCTCTCTGCAACGTAGCGCGGCGGCGCTTACTGGAAGCACCTGGTGGGCTACTTGGCCCCCAGGGGCCCTTAGGATTGAACGGGAATTATTTCCCCAACTTAAAATGCGTCACAGGCCACATCACCTCAGGCCCCATCCCCTCCCTTCCCCACTGTGTAAACATGCCCTGTGGCCATTTTAAGTTGGGAGATTAAGTCCCCTTGAATCCTGAGAGTCCATAGGGTTAACCTAGCCCACTAGGTACCTCTAGTAAGCGCCGTTGCAGAGAGGTACAAAAAGGGGCATGTCCTGAACCACCTCTCTTCAATGCAGCGCAGTGGCGCTTACTGGACGCACCTGGTGGGTTAGTTTGCCCCCAGAGGCCCTCAGGATTGAAGGGGAATTATTTTCCCAACTTAAAACACACCACAGGGCGGTTTGCACACGTCACCTCAGGCCCCATCCCCTCCCTTCACCACTGTGCAAACGCACCCTGTGGACATTTTAAGTTGGGAAATTAAGCCCCCTTGAATGCTGAGGGCGCTTACTGGAGGTACCTGGTGGACTAGTTGGCCCCCAGGGACCCCCAGGATTGAAGAGGAATTAATTCCCCAACTTAAAACATTCCACAGGGCGTGTTAACACTTATGTCAACTCAAGCCCCGCCCCCTCCCTTCACCACTGTGCAAACCCGCCCGTGGTGGGTTTTAAATTGGGGGATTAACTCCCCTTGAATCCTTAGGGTCCCTGGGTGTAACTAGCCCACCAGGTACCTCCATTAAGCGCCACAGAGAGGTGTAAAAAGGGGATTGACCTCAGAACACCTATCTGCAACGCAGCTCCCTGGTACATACTGGAGGTTCCTGGTGGGCTAGTTGGCCCCAGGGACCCCCAGTATTCAAGGGGAAATAGTTTCCCATCTGCAAACGCGCCACAGGGCGCATATGCATGGTGCTGCAGGGAGGGTTGGGGCCTCCGGCGCGATGCCGGTCTTTTCTTTTTTTTTGTTTTATTAAGAAGAGGGTCTGTGCGGCCCCCCTTCTTTTTAAATGTATTGGCCCTGGGGACCCCATCCCTCAGGGCCTGATCCCTATTTTTTTGGGGGGAAAAAAATTTGGAAGGGGGCCACGTGGCCCCCCTCCCGGGGCATGGCCATTTTTTTATATTTTAAATAATTCTCGGAGGGGGGGCTTTTTAAAAAATAAATTATTTATAATTGAGGAGGGGGCAGTGTGGCCCCCTCCTGGGCCACTTCTAGCCCCAGGGACCACATCCCCCGTGGCTGGCTCTCTCCGTTGGGGACCGTGGAGGGGTCTCCAATCCCCCACTGTCCCGCCGGCTCCCCACCTCCTGCGGGAGCCGACATTGCTTTTCCTCACGGGGAGCTGCTAAGATGCAGCTCCCCGTGTGGAAAAGTGATCTGCTTTGGTATTTGGAAGAGAGAGCAGGATTCCTGCTCTCTCTTCCAAATACCAAAGCAGAGTTTGCTATGTCAGGGTGGGAGCCATGAGGCTCCAGTCCTGCCATAGCAAACTACAGTGTCCCGGGGGTGGGCAACCCAGACACTGCAGGAGCAGGCCCTGGGAAGTGGCGGTACCAAAGCAAAAGATGACTGCTCACACTTCCTGGTTTGGAGTGTTGACAGCCAATTAGCATAACGCTCATGATCGGGAGTGTGCACGGATCCTATGCGGCCATAGATATTGAAACTTTTTACATTTTGATTTTCTCAGCAACTACTGAACAGATTTACACCATTTAGCAAAAAGGGATCTTTCTGAACCAAGGGCTACCGTTTTGCCAAATTTGTTGTAATTCCGTTCAGCAGTTCGGCCTGTAGCCGTGTCTAAAGTTTCCTATGGGAAATTGCATAGGGAAAACACGTTTTGGGACCCCCCTTTTTTCTCGGCCCCCCTTGAGGATTAACCCTGAAACTTCCAAGATAGGAGCGGACCGGAGCGCCCGACGAGTTTTGAAAATTTTGCAAAGATTCGTCGATCAGCGCCAAAGCTATTGGGAATTGAATGTTGCGATTTCCCTCTGGAAACTAGGTCCATAGTCTAACTATCTAGTAGATAATAGATATGCACATATATATTTATATGCTGGTGGAGAGGAGAGAATAAAACACTTAATTTCACGAATCCTGGTGTCTGAGAGATCTGTGATACAAAAGGGGATGATGGACGGAGCATTTGAATAAATCAAACACTCACCCCCAGTCCACTGATCTGGGTTTAATCCATCACCATTCTTTAGTTCACTCAGTAAACCCCAGTTCAGACATGGCTATATGCAAATCAGTCTGACCCTGTGCCTCATGGGAACAGTGCAGCCCGAATTGCCAAGCCATGTCTTCCCTGGACCGGAAACAAGCATCCTGGGACCGGATACGGAAAATTTTGCAAAGATTCGTCGATCAGCGCCAAAGCTATTGGGAATAGAATGTTGCGATTTTCCTCTGGAAACTAGGTCCATAGTCTAACTATCTACTGGCGGCCGCCAGTAGATAATAGATATGCACTAGGCGTGGGCGGAAAATCCGTTCCGCTCGCGGATTTTGCGGATTTTCGGGAAATCCGCAATCCGCGAGATTTGCGAATTTCCCGCAAAATCCGCAAATCCGCGAGCAGCGGATTTTGCTCGCACTGCTCGCACTGTTCGCGTGAGTTCGCGCCCCGCGAATAAGTGCAAAATTGCAGAAATACGATCTTAGCAAAACTGAAAGTAACTACTTACCAGGTTCAAAAGTTCAGGCTCATCATTAGTAGCCATTTCCTGGAGTGCTTCCTGAGGGGCCCCTCCAGAGTTCAGTTGCCAGTTGAAACTAGTATGTGACCCTGCTCTGAACCTCAGAATAGTTACACATATGCCACAAAGGTCCTGAATTACAGCTAAGGGAGACAAGCAGGAGCCAGGCTGGAAGTTAAAATCCATTAATCAGCCCCTAATTCATTATTGTCAGTTGGGGCAGGGCAGGTGTTGTAACTAATTTTGCAACAATGAAAGCACTTAGCAAGTGCAAAAGATCACTAATCAGGGCGCACTAAGGAAGCAGGTGCCAGCTAAAAAAATATTCTGTGACACATGAATCAGCCCCAAATTAATTCAGGTCACTTGAGGCAGGGAAGGTGTGCTTTGCTTTGCCGAAAATAATGTACACTGGACAACCAGAGGGTGTGGTGATGAAACAGAGGGTGGCATGGGTGGGCCAGAGGGTGGCATGAGTAGTCAGAGAGTGGCAGTGGTGACAGAGAGTGGCAGTGATGAAGAAGAGTGTCCCAAACAGGCTGGACACGTAGAAACAACAAGTTCGCGAAACTTGCGACCCGACAGGTAAGTTCGCAATTTGCGAAAGTGTACAAAACCCTCGCGAACTGGCAGAAACACGGGCGAACACAAACAAAAAAAAAAAATCCGCAAATTCGCGGGAATTCGCGGATTTTGCGGATTGCGAATCCGCAAATCCGCAAAATTCGCGAACGTGAGATCCGCAAAATTCGCTCATGCTTAATATGCACATATATATTTACATGCTTGCGGAGAGGAGAGAAGAAAACACTTCATTTCACAAATCCTGCTGGTGTCTGAGAGATCTGTACCTGTGGTATAATTGCAGCATCGAGTGCTGAATTAGCAGGATATTGTTTATATATATATATATATATATATATATATATATATATATATATATATATATATATATATATATATATATATATTTTCACCATACCAAACTTGCCATCAAAGAAGGCGCTGACTCCGTGTATCTCAATTCAAACGTTTTCTTTTTCAATCAGTTGCTGCTCAGACGCATTTCGGCGGCTTGCTCCCGCCTTGCTCACTAACATCTGTCCATTGGATTTTGCCCTATATATACACATATACATCATGTCATGGGTTTCAATTAACATAACTAATTGGCATTCCCCGTTGTCAAGGTAACGCGGTTACACCCTCGTGGTGACGTGAATAGTTACATGACCCAGCACATTACATTCATGGCAGTCTGTTTTCACTTGTTTTCACGTTTTATCCCACATTATTTCAAACATTCACTTCATGTCTAAAAATAACATTTGTAGGAGCGTTATGTTCTTAGTATTCGCACTGGTTGTCACAACACATTTCACATCATTGAATCGTTAATTACATTAATGTCTGTTTACATATCCCAGTTTTATCTGTGTTCTATTCCTCTTGTGAGGTCTCTCCTAAGTCGTGATTCGCTGCGTGCCTGAGGGAGAGGAGGAACCACGTATGCGATTGGGTGTTCCCTAAGACTGGATGATAACCATGGCTCCAAACTACAGGTGATCGGTTTGTCAGCCTGTTGGCGGAGCCGAAACATACCTCGCTGGTTGAATAGGATCTCTAGCCCTCGTTTAGCGGCATAGTGCCGGTAAGTTCGATCATTGTTACTGATCTCTCCATTTGGGTAGTGCATGCGCTTTGGTTCGCAAGCGCAGGTTAATGCTGGGGTGTACTTGGGTACTAAAGATAATCCACAGCATACTCTAGTACGGGCAGAGCGGGAAGTTAGGCACCCTAAGGGATCGTGGTATTCCGATGTCTATGTTAGGGATAGGGGGAGTGAGATGGTATGCCACGGTGATAATGTTTGTGTGAACCTTTAGCGTACATAGACCCAAATTGACATAATGTTACATATTTACAGTGAAAGCGCGTGAATGGCGGATGTTTAAAGGGTACTCAGGGTAGAGAGGCTGACAACAGGATCATTGATTTAAATATGGACACTAAGGGCTTCGTCTGCATTTAAACCTGAAGGAATCTTAGAATTTAGGAGAATAATGTATCTCAATTCCAGGCGGCGTAATGCCAGCTTGCGATTTCCGCCCCTAACATTCTTGGGGATACTGTCAATGACGAAGTATGTCAGACCATTTGAGTCACCACCATGGGCCTCATGGATGTGGCGTACTACTGGGTAGGTTTGATCCCTGTTAGTAATGGCTCACAGGTGCTGCAGGATTCTCACATGCACTGGGTGGATAGTGGACCCTACGTATTGTTTGCCGCACTCACACGTGAGTACGTATACGGCATACTCTGTCTTACATGTGAAGTGGTCTCTGATGGAATAGGGTTGTCTTCTGAATGGTACCACCACACTGGTGGTGTTGCTGCCATGATTGCAAGCCTTGCATTTAGTGCACTTCTTGAAACCTTTTTGGGACTGTAACCAGTTTTTTTGTTTCGTGATGACTGGAGCACTGCGGACCAATTGCGCACGCATTGATTTGGCTTTCCTAATTGAAACTAGTGGTTTTTCCCCCATTATGTCCCCTATAGTTGTGTCATTGCGGATCAAAGGCCTAAGGATTTTTCGAAGGTTTGCATGGTGTCGATTGAAACCCGTAATTAATCTGGGGGGTTGTCTTTCTTGCGTGACCTATCGGCTTCTGTTACCGTTGGGAACAGTAGGTCATGTTGGTTTTTAGTGCTACATTTGATTTCGGCATTCTTGCATGTTTTGTCTGTGTACCCTCTTTTTTTGAGTCTCCTGAATAGGTTATGTTTGGCATCAGAGAGTCCTTCACTTGTGCTGCAGTTGTGTGTCATCCTGAGGCATTCTGCGTATGGGATTGATTGTTTGAGTGGTGCGGGGTGGAAACTGTGGGCGTGCAGGATCGCGTTACGCGCAGTGGGTTTGCGATACGTGCGTGTTTGTATTTTCTCATGTTGGACAAACAGTTCAACATCAAGAAACTGTATGTTCTCCCTACTGGTGTTGCAGGTGAATTCGAGGTTTAATGCATTCTCATTCAGTTTTTCAGTAAAACACATTGCACTTTCCACACTGCCCTCCCACAAAATGAAGATGCCATCTATAAATCTCTTATACACAATCACATTTTGAGTCATGGTTTCACGATGCAGTTCCATTAGTACTTGCTCCTCCCACCAGCCCATATGCAAATTGGCATAGCTGGGGGAGAAGCACGTACCCATGGCAGAACCTTGGACTTGTTTGTAAAATAGTCTGTCAAACATAAATGTATTGTTCGTGAGGCACCACTCTGTCATTTCAAGTAGCATCTTCGTATGCTCAAATAGGTTTATAGGTCTTTTCCCCAAGAAGTGTTTTATGGCATTAAGGCCGTCCTTATGCCTAATGCTCGTATATAGAGCCTGAACGTCTAATGTCAAGAAAAGGTAGTTCTCCTTCCATTCTACATCAAATATTTTTGTTAGAAAGTCTCCTGCATCTTTTATGTACGCTGGGAGTTTTCTGACCTCTGGTTGAAGAAAGTGGTCTATGAAGACACTCGTGTTCTCAAAAAGGCTTCCTATTGCCGATATAATCGGTCTCCCTGGTGGCATTTTGTCATTTTTATGTATCTTAGGGATCAGATACATTTGCGCAGTGACAGGATAATAATTTTTGAGGAAATCAAATTCTTTTTTGCTCAGTAGACCTTTCCCTCTCCATTTGTACAATTCATTGTGGTATTTTTCTTGGATACCTATCAGGTGTGTGGGACTGATCCTTGCGTAACATTCTCTGTCTTGCAGTTGGTTGAGGGCTTCTTTGTTGTATATTTCAAGGGGCCAGAGTACTATATTTCCCCATTTCTCGGACCACCTCACAACTATATCCGATCTTGATTTGATTTTTTCCATTAGTGCATTGTACTTTCTATTGTGGTCTTGGTTCTCTTGATATTTCTGTTTTGTGCTCAAGATGGAGAGTTCTTTCAAGTCTTTTGTCACATATTCAGCGAAAAGGTCTAGTCCATCCTTCGGCATTGCAGGCATGAATATTGATTTCGGTTTGAATCCTGTTTGAACTGTCTGCCAGATGTTTATATCAGAGCTCAGGGCTGCCCCACTCGGTGTTATCTCTTCATTCACCTTTCATTTTGCAGTTCCAGGTCTATTAGATTTTGTAGCGTTTCCATGTGTGCTACATTTAGCATTAGGTTAGGATCATTAGTTGTTGGCATCACAGCGGTACCTTGGCTTGAGTTTGCAAAATATTTTTGAAGTTTTAGTTTCCGAACATATAAAAACAAGTCTATTCGCGTTTGAGTGTAGTCAAAGTTAGTGTTGCTACAAAAAGTTAAGCCCAAAGATAGAATTTCCAATTCATGTTGAGATAGCTCCATATTAGTTAGGTTGATAACTGTGTTGTCTTTGATTGTATATATAACACCCCAATTCCTCTCAGTCTTCAGCAAAAGGATAAGACAGCACTCGGAGGGCAAAGTATGTCAAACACGCTAGATTTTATTGCGCGCAAAAGGCACACACAGACGCGTTTCGGCGTGCTGCCTTCGTCAGTGTGTGTTACACTGCGTTTAGTGTCGACATGTTTTTTAAGAGCCAAAGCCACATCATTTTGGACATCAACATAGACAGGGGACTTACGCCACAAACAGAATAGGGGCGGCCATCTTACAGTGTTATCTGTATTCTCAATACAAATCATCATTACGCATTTGATAAAGATTCAGCCCATAGATGGGCAATGGCCCCTGCAAGGTTGTGGTACAATTGATATACATAATCCATACAATGGAAAGTAATTAAGCCATGGATCGGCTAATGTCCCTTGTCAATCAAATCGATGCTGTCTATCATATTATAAGACTTCAAGTTCAATAACAATCATTTTGAAGTTACTCATAAATAAAACTAAGAGGTCAATAAGGCTAAATGCTGCTTGTGTGGCGGCAGGTAATACATGACATGAAAAAATCAAGATTTGGTAATTCATCAACAATCATGGACATAACAAGTGGTCGCAGTAGAATAATCCCCCAAAATCCCATCAAATCTCAATTTCTGGTAATGAAGTTAAATAATTCTGCTTCATAGGGATTTTTCTCCAGATTATTCAGATATACTCAGTTAAAAGTAATCTCAGTTAGTTTACCATATACTCAAAAACTTATTTTCAATACAGGAAATTTCATATATCATTTGATCCCAATACAAGTTCTCAATCTCAAAGTGTCATCATAGAAGACAGGAAAAAATTATTTTAAACAGAAAACTGAGCAAAGTATCTGTATGGCAATATCATTCACCTGACAAATTTCAACTGTTCTGTTGTGCATAGAACCTTCTCGTGTAATGGTATAAAGCCTCATTATTAAAGATACATTGTCATTCAAATAAGATCTTATCACAGCTATATAATCTGATATGACAGTGTGGATCTTCCTGGTCTCATAACTCTATGGGGGTTGATATGTTTCATTTCCCCAGATGAAATGCCATCTCCTCCCCACTGTTGAGACCTTTAGGGTGTTTTGTTGAAAGATCTATGATGTATCTGGATTCCAGCCTCCTTAACCTCCGCAGCCGATCACCACCTCGTATATTGGGAGGCACGATGTCCAGACCGAAATATTGAAGTTTGCTACGGTCCTGCTTATGAGCTTCCGCGAAGTGGCGGGCCACTGGATAAGCCTGGTCCACCTTATCAATGGCTCTTAGGTGCTCAAGTATTCTTAACTTGAGCTCCTTAATAGTGCTCCCGATGTAGCGCAAGCCACATGGGCACTGCAAACAATAGACGGCATACTGCGTACTACAGGTAATAAATTTGTTTATGCTAATTTTTCTCCCTGTGTCTGCTATTACGTACGACAGGACCCGTTTAATTCCTGTGCACGCCTTACAGCGGCCGCAGGGGTAGAAGCCTTTTTGATCCCTTAAGGTGTTTATTCTCTGGGGTAATTTATCAAAATGGCTGGTCACTAGCATATCGCCTATTGATCTGGCTTTGCTGAACGTTAAGAGAGGATGGATTGGTAGGTCTTCCCTAAGCATGTTATCCGTCAGGAGAATGTGCCAGCTCTTCTTTAGCATCACTCTCAGATCTTCTGCCTCTGACGAATATGGAGTTATTACTCTGAATTTTCCCTTATTATTACCCGTTTGCTCAGTGCGTCTACTCCGTTCAGGATTAGTCGTCAAAAGAGTATGTCTTTCAATTTTCCTTACTCTATTTAGGGTCTTACTCAGTAGTTTTTCACTGTATCCCCTGATCTTAAAACGGGATACGCACTCCGAGGCAGCCACTTCGAAGTCAGACTCCCTTGAGCAGTTTCTACGAAGCCTAAGTAGTTCCCCGTAAGGGATGCTATTAATCAGTTGGGGAGGGTGACTGCTGCTGGCAAAGAGTATAGAATTGCCAGCAGTTTCCTTTCTAAATAGGCATGTATGGAGATGTCCTTCTTCTATAAATATTTTCAAGTCCAGGTAGTCCGCTGCCACCGGACTAACTGTGCCCGAAAAGTGAAGGTTGACGTTGTTTCTGTTCAGCACATTGATGTATTCTTGTGCTGTGTCATATCCACTACTCCATATAATGAATAGGTCATCGATATAACGATGCCAGCATATGACCTTCCCCTCTTGTTCTCCAACTGTACAGCTCCTGGGCACCTGCCCCTCCCACCAGCCTACAAATAAATTTGCATAGCTGGGGGCAAAGCAGGTGCCCATCGCCGTCCCAGACCTCTGAATATACAGTTGATGCTCGAATAAGAAAATATTGTGGGTTAGACAGAATTGTACAAATTCAAGAATCATAATATTATGTCTTGCAAAACATAGCTGGCGTTGTTCCAATGCATATTTAACAGCTTCTAGTCCATGTTGATGTTCTATCCTAGTATATAAACTAGTGATGTCTAATACCATCAACAGGTATCCTGATTCCCACACAAGGTCCTGTATTTTCATCAAAAAGTCTTTTGTGTCCCGCACATAAGATTCCAAGGTTGATACCAGGGGAAACAAGGTGTTATCAACAAAGCGGGACATATTTTCTGTTAGGCTTATATATATTACCTACTGGCAGTCGCCAGTAGGTAGTTATAGTTAGGATTATTTTTAATGCAAAATCTCAACATTCTATTGTGAATAACTTTGGCGCGCCGGTTGAGGAATCAGCCTGAAAATTTCCTCAAATTTGCCTCGCGGTACTCCGGTCCTTCCCTGGAAAATTGGGGGGATTCGTCAAGCGGGGGCCGAGATAAAAGGGGGGTCCCAAAACGTGTTTTCCCCATGTTAATTTCCATAGGGCGGTCGACCTCACTTTTAGCCTGAACGGCTGAATGGATTTCCAACAAACTTGGCAAAATTGTAGGGACTGGTAGCCCGATGTGCCTTTGCTATGTCTCAAGATATGTTCTCCAGTGGATTTTGAGTAATTTAGGTTTAAAACAATATATATATCTATGGCCGCGCCCCGGTACGCGCACCGGGGCGCTAACCAGCGCGGTACGCGAGTTCGCGTGCGGAAAGCTGATTGGCTCCCGGGTGTCTGTCAACATTCCAAACAGTCCGGAGCGGCCGCCATCTTTTGTCTCGGTAGGATCGAGACACAAGAGGTGGCAAAAACAAAGGGGAAATGACCATAAGGGGGCAGAGTAGACCCCCCCTGACCCCCTAAGTTAGATGTGGGGGCTATAAAAGGGCCCCGCGGGGCAAAAAAATAATATTATTTTTTTTGATTTGCGCGGGGGGATGCGCCCGGTACGCGCACCGCGGAGCGTACCGGGAAACATTCCATGGGAAAAAAGAATAATAGAGTTTTTAAAAAATGTAGCCATTTTCTAAAAAATTAGAGGTAGTTCTAAAAAGAACTGTTTTTTTCTTCTTTTTGTTGTTTTATATTTTTTAATGTTTTTTGAACATTTTGTACTTTTTTTTGCTTTTATGAACTATTTTATATTTTTTTGTTATTTTTATGGGGAGAAACAAAAAACAGGTAATTGAAAATGGCTCAACTGGAGCAAAAAAAATCAGGAAAAAATTAGGGTTTTTTGGGGCAATTGTGGTTGTCACCAGCAAGGAGAATGAGCTTTATGCTCTGTTCACCATAGGAGATAGTCTTACCACAAAGAAATACATGTAATTCTGAATTCCCCAAACCGTGGTTGTATGCAAGGGATCATCTCCCTTGTCTCTGGTCCCGATGGAGTGGGTTGCTTTCTTTTGGAGGTGGTGGTTGAAGATTGGGGAGGGTTACTGGCCAGTTCTCTCACCTCTGCGGCAGAATAGTTGTTCGGATCCATGCCACAGATTAGGCAAGTCACCTTGGGCGCATTGACTTTCTTCTTGCCCTCTGGGATAGAAAAAAACTCCCATACAATGTGCTGCCTAGGTTTGTATGGGGTATTGTCTTCTTCTTGCAGCCACCTTATCCCCTCCTCCTCCTCCTCCTCCTCCTCTTCTTGACCACCAATGTAATGTTGTGGTGGTCCTCTTGGTGGTGGTGGTGGTGGTGCAGATGCTCTAGCTGCTGCTGCTACTGTAGCCATTTTAAAGTACAAAAAGTTTCTGATAGATTTCCAAACAGGTCTTCCTCAGTCAAAGGACAAAGTCAGAATAAGGAAAAAAGGTGGGGTCTTTCATCATTTGGAAAAAAAAACTGTCCTGAACCAATGTAAAGTGTTATTTTCAGGTTACATGACCCGGGCTTTCATCATTTAGAAACCAAAACTGTTCTGCACCAATAAAAAGTGTTATTTTTAGGTCACATGACCTGACGCGCTTACGCGTCGCGCCCCCGGGCAAACTTCACAAACTAAAAATATTCCTTAAAATTGCCTGTATGACCTAAACGCATTCTTTCAACTGTTTACAGGAGATACACCAGTGCTGGATCCAGGATCTACCGCTGAGTAAGAAAAAGTGACAATAGCACTACTTACCTGCTAAAGGAATTTCTGCCATTGGATAACATGAGTGATTATATGTGAAAAGATTTCTGTCAACTTTTGAAATACAATAATATTCCTTAAAAATTACTACTGTAACTAAAACGCTTTTACTCAACCGTTTACAGGAAATGATATTGATATCAACCTTCCGCAAGCCCTGATCCTCCTGGACCTGTCCGCCGCTTTTGACACGGTGGACCACTCCATCCTTCTCAGCCGTTTCAGGGCGGCTGGCATAGAGGGCTTGGCCTTCTTGTGGCTCGAGTCCTTCCTAGCCGGGAGAGCTCAAGCGGTCCATCTGGCTGGCTTCGCCGCGGCCGCCCGCAAGGTAGAGTGCGGGGTCCCCCAGGGTTCATCACTTTCCCCTCTTTTGTTTAATTTATACATCTACCCCCTTATTTTTATGTTAGAGCAGCTGGAGGTTACGGTGTTCAATTACGCCGATGACCTCCAGCTAATCTTCAACCTTTCCCACTCATCTTCATCCGCCCAGAATGTCCAGACAGTAATGACGTTCATTCAGGACTGGATGAACTGCAACCACCTCAAACTCAATCCGGACAAGACCGAGTTGGTGGTTGCAGTCCGTGGTCCCCCTCCTTTTGGCCCCCGTCACTTGACAACATAATCTATAATGGGGCTCCTGCCTATGCGATCCACCGCCTGCAGGTGGTACAGAACCAGGCTGCCCGCCTGATACATGGCCTACCTAAATACCATCGGGCCACTCCACTGCTCAAAGCACTACACTGGCTTCCGGTGAGAGAGCGCGCCCTTTTCAAACTTGGCTGCCTCACTTTCCAGGCTAGGTCGGGCACTACCCCCGAGTTCATATGCTCTGCCATCAAGCCCGACCTTCCAGGCAGAGAACTTCGCTCCACTCATTTGGCCCTTCTAGCTACCCCCCGTTTTAAAAAACAGAAGGCTGGTGGAGCGAGGTTCGCTGTCCTTGCTCCAGTTTTCTGGAACTCCCTTCCTGCTGCCCTCCGCACATCATCTTCCTACCTACAGTTTCGGAAGGATCTCAAAACCTTCCTATTTGCGCAAGCTTACACTGCCTAACCTCTTCCAGCTGCTGCTGTCCACTGCAACACACATAGCGCCATGAAACCGCTGGGTAAAAGTGCGCTGAATAAATGTTTTTAAATTCAAATTCAAATTCAAATGTCCAAGGACTGAATCTAGGATCCAGTCCTGTGTTTAGAAAAGTAATCCATAAAGTAACTGATTGCATTTAACTAGAAATTCACATTGAGGTCAATGTTGCATTGTGTTTGAAATTGTGTTGTCCATTGGAACAACTGTAACTACTGTACTTAAAAGTCTATTGCCTATTTGCAAAGTATCTAAACTAACGGAATTCATTCTGAGAAAGTATATTTTTTTATGTAATGTATAATGTAATTATAATGTAATTTAAAAAATAAAATATCTAAAAATAAATAGTTTAAAAAATGTAGTAAAGCAGTATCAAAAAAATAAATATAACAATTAATACATTTAAAAATTGTCATTTAAAAAACCTTCAAAATTCACTGAAAAAAACATAGGTTTCAGGCTTGATATAGTTAGGAATTAGCATTTAAAAAAACTTTGAAATTCACTGAAAAAAAACATAGGTTTCTGGCCTGATATAGTTAGGAATTAGCATTTAAAAAACCTTAGAAATTCACTGGAAAAACCATAGGTTTTAGGGGTGTTATAGTCAGCTGAACATTTCACTCGTACAAAACCATTGAAATTCCTCTGATGTAGTTAGTTGTACACACTATATCTCGCGCGCCCGCAATCCACTGCTGATGATGTCACATAATACATCATTCATGACATGGTCAGTGACATCACTGATGGCATTTCAAATGACATCACTGATGACATCACTTATGACGTCATCCATGTGACAATCAGATACACCTCATCATACACTAGTATAACCTTTCATCACTCACTAAATACAGAGTACCATATTTGAATCCATTGACATACCAATACAAGTTTCTAAAAACCCACTGAGTGATTCCTAGATCTATACACATCTAATCACTTACCCTCATACATGAAGTCAATGATCAATAGAAGACTATCAAATATACTTATACACCTATATCAACATTACACACCTGCACACATCCTATTCATTTCTGAAGTCATCCTATTCACTTATGCAAAAAATGGATCATACTTACATTTACTTAGCCATACATTTATACAAACACCACTTTATCTATTCATATAGATTGTAATTCATACTAAGTGTGTTAAAAAATCACTATTACAAGTATACAGTTATCCATACAGTCACTCATACAATCACTGAGTCTTATGTATACTTATTTATAAAGTGCAACTGACACATACACTGCCTTTTATTTTTCTATTTTTTTGGACATGTAACATTGAGAGAGATATTTCCTCATCACCACACCCATAAAGATATTCACTCACCCAAAAAACAGGTATAATATGTAGTTTTAACTTCATATACCTACTGAATCAACTATTCATACATCTTTGGGCAGTCACATACCCCACACCGAACCACACACACACATTCACTCTCCCATAAAAATACTCCGTTAACTAATCAACAACTAATCTAGACTTTCGAATAGCTAGTAACCAACTGGAGAAGCAGTTTACACAACAACTGATGAAGTGATACAGATGTTCACACAGTTTAGTCACTATCCGATATATTTAGTGAGACACTTTAAATTAGTCAAGTAAACAGTCAATCACAGTGCTACTAAATCCTCCATCCAGATATTTATATTTATATATCCACTCATTCTTCAATGCAAATTGCTATATATGTAATACATATTTAAATACCGCACCAAACCACATTCACTGGATGATGTCATCAGTGATAACATTTGAGATGTCATCAGTGATGTCACTGACCATGTCATGAATGATGTAATATGTGACATCATCAGCAGTAGATTGCGGGACCGCAAGATATAGTGAGTACAACCAACTATATTGGAGGAATTTCAATGGTTTTGTATTAGTGAAATTTATTTATTTATTTATTTATTTATTTTTAACATTTAGTATAGCGCAAACAAATGCCCGCAGGCGTCTCGGTGCTGTAGTCTGCACACTCTCCTACCTTTGGCTTCTTGGCTTTTTAGAGGTTAAACAACCATGTTTTCAGCTGTTTCCTGAATGACAACAGATTTGGGCTAGCTCTGATTGATTGCGGAAGGGTATTCCACAATTTAGGGGCAGCAACCAGAAAGCGTCTGTCTCCCCAGTTTACTAATCTAGTACGTGGCACTACTAGTTCGTTCATCTTCGCGGACCGGAGTGGTCGGGAAGGTTGGTACAAGATGAGGTGTTTTCTCAGAAATTGTGGGGCTTGTTGGTGCAAGGCTTTGTACACAATGCACAAGGTCTTAAACTTTATTCGATTCTTTACTGGAAGCCAGTGAAGCTCTCTCAGGGTATTAGTTATTGGTTTAAATCTGGGAACACCTGAGAGTAGCCGGGCCGCAGCATTCTGCACTAGCTGCATTTTTTTTATGACCCTGATTTGGGCATTGGCAAACAAGCCGTTGCAATAATCTAGTGCCGACAAGACCAGGGCACTTACCAAGGTTCTGCCTACAGAATCAGGTAGAAACGGCAAGATCTTTTTTACCAACCGTAATTTGTAAAAAGCCACCGAGGTCGTCTGATTGGCATGGGCCATAAAGTTCCGATTATCATCGAAGGTGACACCTAGGTTTCTCACCTTCGTTGTTGGTTTAGGCAGAGCTCCAAAAGATGGTGGCCACCACACCGAGGACCAGCTAGGGCTGAGGTGACCGAAAGTTACCACTTCGGTTTTTTCCGAATTCAGCTTTAAGCGACTTTCGAACATCCATCGGCCAATAGCCTGCATTCCTGCCTTAAAACTCTGCGCTACTTCTTCCCCATCATCTCTGATCGTCAGAATCAACTGGGTGTCGTCAGCATATGAGGTAAGGTTCATCCCGTGCGCTTTGATGGTTTTTGCGAGGTCCGACACATAGATATTAAAGAGTGTCGGACTCAGGGATGAACCTTGTGGTACCCCACAGCTAACTGTACCACCCCTAAAACCTATGTTTTTTTCAGTGAATTTCTAAGGTTTTTTAAATGCTAATTCCTTACTATATCAGGCCTGAAACCTATGTTTTTTTTCAGTGAATATATATATTCAAAAAAACGACCAGACGCGTTTCGGCGGACAAGTCCACCTTGTTCACTACATCATACTACATAATATACATATATTACCTACTGGCGGTTGCCAGTAGGTAGTTATAGTTAGTACCTAGTTACCATAGAAAAATCCCAACATTCTATTCCCAATAACTTTGACACCAGATGATGAATCTTTGCGAAATTTCAAAACTCGTGGGGCTCTCCGGTCTGCTCCTAACCTGAAATTTTCGGGGTGATTTGGCAAGCAAGGGGCGTGAAAAAAGGGGGATCCCAAAATGTGTTTTCTCCATGTTATTTTCCTCAGGAAATTTTAGACACGGCTACAGCCCGAACTGCTGAAGGGAATTACGCCAAATTTGGCAAAAGGTTAGAGTTTGGTTCAGAAAGCGACCTTTTTTTAAAATAGTGTAAATCCATTCAGTAGTTTTTTTTAAATATTAATGGAAAAAGAAATATATATATCTGGGCGGAGCCTAACCACACATCTCATTGTGAGATCTGATTGTCTGTAAGCACTTCATCCAAGAAGTGTTGGCAGCCATCTTGGGACCATATACATGATAGTACCTCATTAAAAAGCATTGCAGTTAATAGAAGGTTTTAAGACTTTAGTTACATTATAAATCATTTGTTGATGGTACCATACTCATTTTAGGAATTGCGATGTGTTCTAAGGTGATTTTAACATGTGAAAAAGCCTCCTGCTGGGGTATCATGAAGTTTGGAAGGTGATCTATAAGCTAAACTAAGAGCATATTTTCTGTAAATTCACATTATCTTTCTCAGTCATGTAAGAATGAAGTCTGACATTCTCAGTAAAACATGTACATCCAACACGGGCAGAGACTGTCAGTTGATTCCTTTGTGTTCTACTGCAGCTTCCCAGAGTGTTCTAAAGAGATCAACTAGAGCGCGAACAGTCCTACTTATGACAATATTGCACACCTGAAGCCATCTTGATTGGAATAAAGTGGTAACACTTAAAACATTTAATTTGCAAAGGAACAAAATGAGGGGGTACATTTTGCCATAGAAAGTATGATAAGTGCTGCAGAAAGAAAAATTAGGGTACATTTTGAGTGACTTCTGACATCCTCTTCTATTTCATGAAAATATTCTGACATGCAGACTGAAACATGCACTTTCAATACAAGCAGCAGATTTCCTTGGTGAGCAGTAGCTTTACTACAGTGATCTAATAAGCAACTAGAGTGCTAACATTCTGAATTCATGGCAAATGTGTGACACATCTGAATGCCTTCTTGATGGACTCAAAGTAAAAAACGGAAAGTATTTCCTACTAAGGAGACTGTAGTAAATGAGGAAATTAGGAAACTTCATAACAAATAAGTCTCCCAAAAGGGCCACCATAGACAAAAGAGCCCAAATGTTGCACACATATCACCCAGATGTAGCCCAAGTATAGCTCAATGGCAGAATGTCCTAGAGTGTTCTTAAGAACACTAGAGCGCTTACTGTCTTACTTATGACATAATTTTGGCACACCTGAACCCATATTAATTGGAATAGACTGGTAACACTTAAAATTTAATTTAAAAAGGAACACAATGAGGGGGTTCATTTTGCCATAGAAATTATGGTTAGTGCTGAAGAAAGAACAATTAGGGCACATTTTGAGTGACTGAAACATGCACTTTTAACACCAGCAGCAGACCTCCGTGGTGAGCAGTAGCTGTACTACAGTGATCTAATCAGCAACTAGAGTGCTAACATTCAGAATTTATGGCAAATGTGTGACATATCTGAATACCTTCCTGATGGAATCAAAGTAAAAAACTGTAAGCATTTCCTACTTAGGAGACTGCAGTAAATGAGGAAATTAGGGAACTTCATAACAAATAAATCTCCCTAGATGGCCACCAGAGACAAAAGAGCCCAAATGTAGCACAAATATTACCCAGATGTAGCCCACATGTAGCCCAATGACAGAAGTGTGCAAAACGCTTTTTGTGTGTGTTTTTGCAGTTTTATATAGTGCAGACTTACTTGTCAGGTATTGGAGTGCTTTACATGAGCATTGGTTACATCACACAAGAACAAATTCATTTTGGTTGTAGACATGGGGAGATTAAGTGATTTGACCAGAATCACAGAATATCGAGCTGAAGCAGAAACTCCAACCTGGTTTCCCAGTTGCAAAGTCTGCAGCTCTGGAAGTAATACCACATCCTCTCCCCTAAGTGCAACATTTAATCAAGTGGTCAACTGGATAAAAAAACATAAAGATAACAAATGATTTAAAAGTGCTTTGTCGCTATTTGAAAACTCAGAAAAGATGTCCTCATTTTAGTTTTTTAGAGCACTAACCATAATTTTGATGCAAATAAGGCCCTCTCATATATGTAATTTCTAAAGCCAATGCTCTAGGTATTATAGTTTTGATTACATCAAGATGACGTCAGGAGTTCCACACTTTTGTAATAAATATAGAATGTCAGCAATCTAGTTGTTCATTAGGATACTGTTAAGAGGCAGAGGAAAGGGGCACGGACTCTGAAAATTGAAGGCAGGTAGCAGGGTGCAGAGGCAACAATTTGACCACACTGGGCAGGCAGGAAGGGCAGTGCCGGCGCAACTCCATAGGGCAGTGGAAAGGGGGGCAGAGGCAACAAACCAACAATACAGAACTGGCAAGAGAGGCTGTGGCAATATAATATACCATTGTGGGCAGAAGGAAGAGGCAGTGGTAGTACAACCATACATGCCAACAGACCCAATTCATTCAGGAAACGTCCAATTTTTTTAAGCCCAAATGGTTTTTTTTGATCTGACTCCTGTCTACAATCTCCTCTTTTTCAATGTAAGTCAAAGGGGAAAGTCAATACCTCAGTTATTCTTCAAACTCCCTCTTACCGGGACATGGACTCGGATAACAGAGGACAGGAGGGACATGGAGAGGTGCGCCAAAACTGACCCTACAGGACAGGCATCAGGGTTTGCAGCAGCACAATACGCCACGCAGGGCATGTGGGACGGGAGTGCAGCACAACAATCCATAGAAAGCAATAGGGAGGGGACCGGACCATGCACATGGACAACAGAGAACAGAGAGGAAAGAGGCAACGGTAGCCTGCTGACCATAATGGACGGACTGGAAAGAAAGCTGCAGAATAACGGACTAAAAAGGGCAGGAGGGACAGATCAGGGGCATTACAATGAAACAGACAAGTCAGGAGGGGGGGGAATAGGGGTCTGCACATGGAAACAGAGGGCTGGGAGCAAGGGGGCAGGGCAGGAGCAGCAAGATTACCATGGAGGTCAGGCAGTATGGGCACTGGAAGGAAGACACACCATGGAGAGCAACAGTGAGACTATAATTGCAAACACACAGACCATGGAGGGAAGGTGAGAGGGTCAGGGGCAGCTAGCTGACCACACAGGGAAGGTGGGAGGGGCAGTGGCAGCACAGAAGACCATGCATGGCAAGCGGGAGGGTTAGTGGCAGCACAATAGCTATGATGGTTAAGAAGGAGGGTGCATGGGGCATGCACAAAGGACCATGGAGGATAGAAGGGAAGGTCAGGACGTGGGCACAGACAAGAGCGTTCAGGGGAAGAAGACTCACAACAGCCCACGCGGGGCAAGCAGGAGGAGTAGTTGCAGCACAACAGATCAGGGAGGGCAGAAGGGTGTGGCAGTAAAATGGACCATGGAGGACAGGAGGAAGGGGATAGGGGCATGGAATGTGGACAGATAGGGTGGAGGTGTCAAGGACAGGTTACAGTCATTTGACAATGCTAGGCAGGTGGGAGGGGAGTGGCAGCTCAACAGAACACTCAGAGTAGATAGGAGTGGCAGGTCCATGGACCATGGTGGGCAAAATTGATGGAGCAGGGGCATGCACAAATGCATCGGAGGGCAGGGGGAAGGAGAATAGGGGAAGCAAGCTAAGCACAGAGGCTAAGCAGGAGGTTAATGATGGGGCATAGAATTGGGCAATGGAGGGCAAGAGGAGTGGACTGGTACATCATGCTAAATGAAGGGCAGTGGCAGCACATCAGACCATGTATGGCAGGAGGGAGGAGGCTAGTCCATGGATTCAGACAACAGAGGATTGGGAGGAGGTAGATGGGGCACCAAGCTAACTGTTCAGTGAAGACGGGAAGGCCATTGGCAGAACAACGGCCACACAGGGCTGTAATAAGGGAGCAGGGACATGGACTTGGACAATGGATGGCTAGGAGGAGGGGAGGCAGGAGCAGCAAGCTTGGGTGGGGGCAGCACAATGCCAAGCCCTGCTTCCAACCCCCCACCATTCATTGTGATATGCATCTTACTTAACGTTAAAAAAACCTAGAAATTTGCTGAAAAAAACAAAGATCACAGGGACGGTATAGTTAGACTCAGATTTCACTCATCCACAACCAGTGAAATTCTGCAGTTATAGTTACCTGAACTAACTATAACTTACGCCCCCGCAATGTACTGCTAATGACCTCAGACATTACATCATTCATGACATGGCCAATTACATCACTCATGACATCACTCATGAAATCTCAAATGAGCTGTGAATGGAATGGAATTATAATCGCTAGAACTTTATTTAGGGATAGTGTGTGTATAATAACACCCCTTTTTTTCTATTCTTTTGTGTAAGAACTATTATAATACGCAACATGCCCAGATTAATATGGCGATAGACTTTCACTTTAAAGTAATGTGTAGTCCATTGTTTATGTTGACGTTTGCAATCCTAAGTATTGTTTATTATGAATAAGTCACGTTGACGAACATACAGGTATGGCGGTAACGGGGCAAGATATGCTGAAATGACATTGTGTGCATATTAACACTTGTTTTCTTTTCTTTATTGTATCAATTCCTGAATTTTCACATCGTGACCAGGCCAATATGACCGCCAGTTATTTGGATTAAAGTACTATGTAGTCCTTTGTTAATGGTGGCAATTGGAGGCATTTGTACATTTAAAAAAGGATGCTACAATGACGTCTTGTATCGTTATCAAGGTTCGGACGAGCCTTAACCTGTGGATCATGTCCTTTGCAGATTATATACTTCCAAACTACAACCTGAGTGTGGATTCCTTCCTTGTAAGACTGAGAGGAGGTTAAATACATATATATATAAAATTCACCAAAAAACACAAGTTTCATGGACATTATAGTTAGAAATTAGCACTTAAAAAACCTCAGAAATTCACTGAAAAAATCACAGGTTTTATGGATGTCATAGTTAGTTGGACATTTCACTCGTACAAAACAAGAGAAACTCAGCCATTATAGTTAGTTGTGCTAACTATAACTGGCGCCCCCGCAATGCACTGCGGATGACGTCACATATTACATCACTCATGACATGGTCAGTGACATCACTCATGACATCATCCACGTGATCATCTGATGCACCTCCTCACACCCTAAAATACAGACTACCATTCCCGAAACCATAGACACACCAATACTAGTACAGCTACAATATTCTGTGCACTATGCATGCAGACCTCTAATCAGCTATATAGCATTGATACAGTCTTTTAAAGACTCAGTTAGTACCTATGCTGCCTAGGAATCCTTCTGTCTGTCCTATGCACTTATCCATTCACCCATCCAGCACTCTGTACATATTCAATCACTCTGCCAATATCTAAGCACTTATAAATATAGCATGCACTCTATTTTCAGCACTGAAATGACTCCAGTTATTAGTCGTATACTTAAGGAATGGCTTAGCTACTATCCCAGGTACAGGTACAATATTTTGTACAATATGCATGCAGATCTCTAACAAGCTACATACTATAAGTACACTTTTCTAAATACCCAGTTAATACCCATGCAGTGTTGGAATCCTTCTGCTTGTGCCATGTATTTCTCCAATCACCCATCCAGCACTATCTACGTATCCTATCACTCCGCCAATACCTAAGCACTTATAAATTCAACATGTGCTCTCTTTGCAGCACTGACATTTTTCTAGTCATGTACCTAAGGAATGGCCTAGCCAGTAAAACTAGTACAGCTACAATATTATGTGCACTATCCATGAAGAGCTCTAATCAGATACATAGCATTGATACAGTCTTTTAAATACTCAGTTAGTACCTATACAGTCTAGTAATCCTTCTGTCTGTCCCATGCAGTTCTCCATTCATCCATCCATCACTATTTACATATCCTATCACTTTACCAATACCTAAGCACTTATAAATTGAGCATGCACTCTCTTTGCAGCACTGATATGACTCCAGTTATTAGTCATATACTTAAAGAATGGCCTAGCCACTAATACAAGTGCAAGAACAATAATTTGTACTCTATGCATGCAGACCTTTAACCAACTACACACTATTGATATGCTCTTATAAATATCCACTTAGCACCTATGCAGTGTAGGAATCCTCCTGTCTGTCGCATGCATTTCTCCAATCACCCATCCAGCACTAGCTACTTATCCTATTACTCCACCAATAACTCAGCACTTATAATAACTGAAAACAATGTTTAGCATTGTTTGATATGTACTACTGTCAAGGTAAGATTAAGTAATCCAAACACTATCAATGCACAACTACATTCAGCTGTGCATTATATATACACACCTCTTAGTAAAGTACTATCCTTTCAACCTAGGAATCCTCATGCCTGTCTTATGCACTTCTCTAATCACCATCCAGCACTATCTACATATCCTATCACTCCGCAATACCTAAGCACTATTAAATTCAACATGTACTCTCTTTGCAGCACTGAAATTCTTCTAGTTATTAGTCAGGTACCTAAGGAATGGCCTTGCCAGTAAAACTAGTACAGCTATAATATTCTGTGCACTATGCATGCAGACCTCTAATCAGCTACATATCATTGATACAGTCTTTTAAATACTCAGTTGGTACCTATGCAGTCTAGGAATCTTCTGTCTGTCCCATGCACTTCTCCATTCAACCATCCAGCAATATCTACGTATTCTATCACTCCACCAATACCTAAGCACTTATAAATTCAGCACACACTTTCCTTGCAACACTACTCTAGTTATTAGTCGTATACTTAAGGAATGACGTAGTCACTAACACAAGTGCAGGTAAACTATTTTGTACACTATACATGCACACCTCTAACCAGCTACAAACTATTGATACTTTCTTCTAAATACCCAGTTAGTATATATGCAGTGTAGGAATCCTCCTGTCTGTCCCATGCATTTTTCCAATCACCCATCCAGCACTATCTACTTATCCTAATACTCCACCAATACCTAAGCACTTATACATTCACTATACACTCTGTTTGTAATACTGTAATTATTCTAGTTAATAGTCATGAACTTATGGAATGGCCTAGCTACTAACACAAGTACAGCTATAATATTTTGTGCACTATCCAAGAAGACCTCTAACTAGCTACATACTATTGATACACTTTTCTAAATACCCAGTTAGCACTCATGCAGAGTAGGAATCGTCCAGTCTGTCCCATGCACTTCTTTAATCACTTATCTACCACTTTCTACTTATCCTATCACTTCATCAATACGTAAGCACTTATAAATTAAGTGTTTTCACTCCGATTGCAGCACTGTCTACTACTAGTGGTATTCTTATAAAACGACCTAGGCACCAACAGAAGTACCCATAAAATATTCTGTGCATAATCCCTACAAATCTCTAAGCAGACACATACTATTGGTCCACTCCATTAAATACTGAAGTAGTACCCATGCAGCGTAGGATACCTCCTGTCAGTCTCATGCAATTCATCAATCATGCATCCAGCACTATGTTCTTATTGTATCAGTCTGCCAATACTTAAGCACTTATGGGGCAGATTTACAAGCACCCTGCGCTACCAGTACGTCACTTTTTGTAATGTAGTGATGGTGCTAGGCACTCCTTCATAGTTACAAGGAGAGGAAAAGCCACCCTGCGTGGATTTTCCTCTCCTTGTATATACGACCCCTTAATACACAGAACTTTGCGTTGAAGGGGTGTTCCATAGGTGTTGCTGTGAGTGTTCCCACGCAAAACCTATTGAACAAGACACATCTTCAGATTTATGAGAAATCGTAAATCTGGAGATGTGTGTGAATGCTGCGCCATCCTAGAGTTGGTGTAGCAAGGGGCAACAAGGAGAATTGTTTTCATTTCTCCTCATTTTTCCTCTTTCAATGCATGCTGCATTTCACAGCATACATTGAAAGAGGAAAATGCCTTTACTAGTTGTTTTTGTGCAGGAAAGTGTCCCTTCCTGCACAAAAACAATGTCCGCACGACACAGACATCCTTGCACCATGGTGCAAGGGTGCCTATGTCACCGCATGGCTGCAGTTTGTTAAGCAGTGCAGAGGGAAGCACAGAGTTGCTACATATTCATGTACATATGTCACATCCCTGTGCTTCAGAAGTGCCACAGTGCAGTGCAGCTAAAGAGCTTGAAGTTTCACGCTGCAGTACTTCCTCATAAATCTTCACCTATAAATTCACCATACACTACTAATGCATTCTTTTAGTCTATCATGCTGTATACATATATTCAACTAAACTTTCACTCATTACCTTGCAATTATAGTTCTTTCTTTAACCAGATAAGGTAGTTCTGATAAGAACTTATTTTTTCGTTTTTCTTTTGTATTTTTTTTAACAATTTTGGTTTTTTTGGGTGTTTTTTCAAAAAATGAACCAAAAAAACAATAAAACAGGAAACCTTTGGAATTACTTATCATTCCCCCCAAAAAATAACAACGATGGTTGCGTTGCGCAGCACAAACTGTATCCAACAACTGCTCACTCTTGTGTCACTGCTTCTTTGTACAAGCATCTCCAGACCACACATCCTCTCAATCTTTCTCGAGAGGAAATGAGGTGAGCTGCTTTGAACCCCTCACCTGCTGTGGCAAGTACGTCTGAAGCGTCCTCAGGAACACCTGCAATGGACATTAGGCCAGAATTTGACTTTCTCGAGCAACACTGCGTGAAGTGTAAGAAACTTATATGATATAATTTTCTTACACTTCACGCAGTGTTGCTCGAGAAAGTCAAATTCTGGCCTAATGTCCATTGCAGGTGTTCCTGAGGACGCTCCAGACGTACTTGCCACAGCAGGTGAGGGGTTCAAAGCAGCTCACCTCATTTCCTCCCGAGGAAGATTGAGAGGATGTGTGGTCTGGAGATGCTTGTACATAGAAGCAGTGACACAAGAGTATTTTTTTTCACTGCTTCTTGACAGGACTCGGTCACAAATTTTGCACGTCACCTTTCTCACATTTACTTTCTTCTCTCCAGGTGGAAAAGTGAAGAATTTCCAGACGACAGATCACGACCTCTGTGGACGTGGTGCAGATTGCAAGAATTCTTCTTCAGAAGATACTTCCTCCTGCTGCTGTCCAGATGCCATTTTTTTTTATATTTTTTGAAAGACACCAAAAAAAACATGTAAAGAGGGTTCTTGTAGGAAAAGAGATGTCTCTCTAAAGAATGATTAAAATGGATGAGGTCCTTCAATAGTTACAGTGTGAAATGTAATGAACCAATAAAATCTTTTTTTTGAGGTCACATGGGATCTGCGCACTCTGAAAGCACTCACCGACGGGACTTCATGAAAATATATTTAAAAATAATATATGTTTATTATAAGTACAAATATATTATTTCTATGAATATTTTAGATAATCTCTTCACCTAATATGTATATTAAAGACACATAAATATCATCTTAGAACATACATTTTTTTTTGCCGGAGTCGCGGGCCCCAGCACGTATATGACATCACGCGAGACCCGCCACTTCGTAAGCGGGGCGTTATGTAATGCGCATGTGTTGCAAATGCGCAGGAACAGGAGTCGCAGACTGGTCGCATACCAATCGCATACCAATTGCACACATATTAAATGTAATATTAAATGTATTTGATGTAACTGAAAAACATGCAGCCGTCGCACACTGTACGTGGATCCTTCATGACTTTTCTAAAATGGCGGCTAGAATCTGCGCACCCACCGTGATGTGTACGCTTTGGGTGCGCGACTCTGAAAAAAAAGTAGAAAAATAAATAAATTTAAAAGAAAATAATATAAATATATTAAAACAAGAAAATAAAACAAAAAAAGAAACAATATTGCAGTTTAAAATTTTTTTATTGTTTTTTGGCAATTTTCAGAAAAATATATGTTATTTAATGAATAAAATATTTATAAATAAACAGTTAAATAACTGTAGAAAATCAGTACAAAAAAATAGGTATAACTACTATTACACTTAAAAATTAGCATTTAAAAAACCTTTGAAATTCACTGAAAAAGCATAGGTTTCAGAGAAGTTATAGTTAGAAATTAGCATTTAAAAAACCTTAGAAATTCAAGGAAAAACATCGGTTTAAGGGATGTTATAGTTAGCTGGACATTTCACTCGTACAAAACCATAGAAATACCTCCGTTATAGTTAGTTCTGCTAACTATAACTTGCGCGCCCGCAATGCACTGCTGATGATGTTACAAATTACATCCTGCTCTGAGAGCAATGGGGCGACACTCTTCAGAATTAGAAGAGGAGCCGATCTGCTTACCAAGTTGAGCAGCAGATGTTATGCTTGCTCATCTGTGTGCATTTTGCAAGTAGCCTTTAAGAAATGCTCAAATTTTCTTCTACATTGCTACCACCTTTGTGCAATATTTTGTTGATCAGATAATAGAAATTGTAAAGGCCTTTGAGAAAATATGCTCGAAACATTTCCTATATTTTCTTCATCATTATATGTCTCTGTGTCTGTATTTATTGTGACTTCCTTTTTTGGTTCTTCATTTGACATTATATTTGAGGGAAAAAAAAAAAAATGTGCGTTCTTTAAAATGTTTAACTTGACTCAATTCTAACTTTAAAACAAATTTGTTGGTGATTTCGGTTATGTTTACATGCAGTTGACTTTAAGATGAATATTTGTAGTATTATTCAGGCTCAAAATAGATCTGCCTGACTTTAAAATGGCCGTCATTCCTTATTTCAATGATGACCTTTACCACAAAACCTGATTTCAGCCGGCTTCAGCCTCAGCTCACACTCACACTCTTAGAGTAGTGCAGACACCAGAACTTTACAAAATGCATGCTGCATGGATGTTTTCCGCTAGTCTCCAATGTGGTAACTAGAATGAAGGAGTTAAGACGGACGGCATGGCCTCTTCAGAAGTTTATTTAGGACAGCAGACATAGTACTTGTCCCTTCAGACTTATATCCAACGGCCCTGTATACATTCCCTTTTCCACAAACCTCTACTACCAACATTCTATAACCTCACAACAAATGTTACATCATTGCAGTACTGCTACATGATGTAAGCACAATCATATATACTGTGTCTCCTTCCTTGTAAATGGTACCACTTGAGCATCTATTTGTGGAAATATACTTGGTTTTCGTTCTTATTTTTTTAAGCATGTATCACATTTTGTAACAATCCAGTACCATATTTTGAAGTGCAAATAGCCTGACACTAATGGGTTTGAAGCAGTCCTTCCCTCATTCCATGGTATTTTATTATCATTCTGACCAGTTCCAAATAGTTTTTAGCTGGTGCAGTTTTTAGCTGATGCCTTCAGCACGTGCTGTCATATTGTTCCTTCAGTGTTATTCTTCTGTTGCTTGTCTCTCACTACAACATAGCCCTAGTTTCCCTCTTGGGACACCCACCTCCACCGAGAGATGGAAGAATTGTTCTCAATCTGTCCAGCATTGAGCTCACATCCTGGCTAAAGGTGTAGACAATAATACATGTTCCCAGGTCATCCCCGCATGTGTGAGGGTGAAAAGAGGATGGTCACAAACTCACAACTCATTACATAGACCAGCACCCATCTGGGTCTTAAGGTCCAGGAACCCAACTTGCATACACACAAAGGGGACCTCAAATGCAGCCCTCGTTCACAAATAAAGGAGTCCTGATACTGAGTGACCCTTGACCCCACCAGGTAGGTCACTCCCCCTCTGCACAGCACCGCCTGTGCCTACCTGCTCGAGCTGCCGCTGCTGAGGAAGTTCGAGGCCCTCCACCACCTGCAGGCTACCACCTGCGCCTCATCCCTGGTTGCCAGTGGTAGGCCATAGGTAGGTTTGTTCATCCTCCGCGTCATTGCTTTTATTGTATTGCCTGTATTTTCATTGTTGTGTCTGTGACTGCTGTTGTCTGTCTTCCGCCGCTGCCTGTATGTGGTCCGTGCCCCTTTTTCATCCCTCTCTTCCCCTCACTGTCTCCTTGCTCTCTCTGCCCGGTCTTTCATTCTGTATCCCTTGCTGACCCTGTGTCTCTGCCCGGTTTTCCCTTCTGTTCCCCTCACTACCCTGTGTCTCTGCACGGTTTTCCTTTCTGTTCCCCTCGCTGCCCCGTGCCTTTCTGCCCGTTCTGCCTTCTGTTCTTAGATGCCCCTGTATTTCTGTTTTCTGTATTTTGCCTCTGTGTCACTCGTTGTTCCGGTATTTCTGTGCCCTTTTGCCTTCGGTGCCACTCGTTTTTCCCTTGTTTTTGTGCCCCTTTTGCCTTCTTTTCCACTCGTTTTTTTGTGCCCGTCTGCCTTCTGTGCCACTCGTGTTTTCCCTCATTTTTGTGACCCTTTTGCCTTCTGTTCCACTCGTTTTTTGTGCCCTCCTGCCCGCTGTGCCACTCTTTTTTCCCTCGTTTTTGTGCCTCTTTTACCTTCTGTTCCACTCATTTTTTGTGCCCTTCTGCCTTCTGTGCCACTCGTTTTTCCCTCATTTTTGTACCCTTCTGCCCTCTGTTCCCCTCGTTTTTTGTGCCCTTCTGCCCTCTGTGCCACTCATTTTTACCTTGTTTTTGTGCCTTTCTTCCCTCTGTTTCCCTCGTTTTTTTGTGCCCCTTTGCCCTCTGTGCTACTCGTTTTTTCCCCCATTTTGTGCCCCTTTGTCTTCTGTTCCACTCATTTTTTGTGCCCTACTGCCCTCTGTTCCACTTGTTTTTTTGTGCCCTTCCGCCTTCTGTGCCACTCATTTTTCCCTTGTTTTTGTGCCCCTTTTGCCTTCTGTTCCACTCGTTTTTTGTGCCCTTCTGCCCTCCGTTCAACTCGGTTTTGTGCCCTTTTGCCCTCTGTGCCACTCATTTTTCCCTTGTTTTTGTGCCCCTTTTGCCTTCTGTTCCACTCGCTTTTTGTGCCCTTCTGCCCTCTGTTCCATTCGTCTTTTTATGCCCTTCTGCCCTCTGTGCCACTCGGATTTCCCTCGTTTCTGTGCCCCTTTTGCTGTCTGTTCCACTCGTTTTTTGTGCTCTTTTGCCTTCTGTGCCACTCGTTTTTCCCTCAATTTTGTGCCCCCTTTTCCTTCCATTACCTTTGTTGTCCCTCACCGCCCTCGCCACTGCGTCCCCTGTGGCCCTGCCCCCCTGACAGCCCACTGCCCATAGACTTCTCTGCCGCCTTTGACACCGTCTGCCACTGCACACTACGCGCACACCTCCACGCCGCAGGGATCCGAGACAAGGCTCTGGATTGGACCACCTCCTTCCTCCCCGGCATGTCGTAATTTGACAGTGATCGGGTTAGCGTTAAGCTTTGCTACACAAATTCCCCTTATCTTGACTATGGTTATCTGAAGCCATTTTGAATGTATCGGCGGCCATTTTATATGAATGCGTCGCCTCATGGCTAGCATGCCCGTTTGTCCTTCCTCTGTACCACTGACCACTCGAGTTTGCCCAGCAACAGGCTATTTTTAGTACTGGTCAAGCCCGCACATGCGCAATTGAGCCCTTTAGGACCGTTGAATAGTCATCACTTAGGAATGTCCCTCCAAACTGACAAGTGGTGTTGTAACTCCTCCCATGAGTTGGCTGTGTTCCAAAAATGACCATATATGTACCTAAAACTCTGTAAATGTGTTCCGCCTACATTTTTATTACTGTAAAACTGTATAAAAGAGGTCTCGCACCAATGTTCGGTGTGATACTTCTTGCATTACCAAAGGGTGCTGTAGGAATGTACCACCACCCCATGGGGTCTTAATAAACTTGTCTTTTGCATTTTCAGTTTCCGTGCCAACATCTTTTCATGGTGTAGCGGGTTTTGCGGAATATGTACGCCTGGAGAACCCAATACCACAAATTGGCGACCACGAAGGGACTCATCGGCGACTCGGATGCCCGAAGGAGAGGTCGTGACAAAGGATTGGAAACTCGCCATGGACGCGTACGCTGCCACTGAGTGACCCGAGTCTTGGCACCCCCGGTATTTTCTTCCTTTCCTTCTGATCTGACCTTCCAGGTGGTGCCGGTCCTCGACTGAGATCCTGCTCATTCGAGTTGTCGTACAGTGAGGGGTTTGGCTGATTCGATTAAAGACCTTGGCAGTTGGAATCTGGATATCTGAGAATTTGGTAAGCTTGTGATTGGTAAGATAGTCTACGGACGCTTACTGTGGCTCTTTGAATATGTTTTGAGTTAGCTAACATTTGATTCTATGATTTGAACTATATGTGCAGTGCACTTCACATAGGCAGGCATGTAGAGAGATTTCTCTAAACTTGTTTCTGTTTGAACGGAACATTTGTGTAGAGTATATTAAGTGCCATTTTTGTGATATTGTGTTTCTGTGATATTTTGACATGCCTGTTTTAAGCACACTCCGAGGAATGTGCTGTTTTGGAAATGGTACCAATTATCGATTAAATGAATCTCAGCCGGCTCCCCCAGAGGGGACTCCTAATCGGGAAATGTACATCAAATTTGGCCTTCCCCCTATTCTATATAGTAAATTATGGAATAAGTATACAAAATGTGATCTTGAGTTGCAATGGCCACTACATGGGTCATTTGATTTACGAAAGCTTCAGTATGTGGAGCAATGTTTGTTTCAGCGTAGGTCTAGACAAGATATGTTTGATTGTGTACGAATGTGGGAGAAAGCAGTGTGTGAACGAATGAAGCGTGAAATAGCCTTGACGGACGAAGAACAGCGAAAGGCTGCTCGAGATAAGGCTTTACAGCTGGAGGAGAAGGAGTTGCAGGAAAAGAAAGACAGGGAGACACGGGAACGCAATTTGCAAATGAATGGTCAATTCCCTATTCGGCGTCCTCTTTATCCTGTCCTTACTAATGAAGTTGATGATTTTTCATTATTAGATCGGTGCCAGCCTCCATATGCTCTGCCTACGGCCCCAGATGAGGAATCGGACGGAGATGGTCAAGGAGGTAGTCGTGTCAGGTTAACTGCTAGTGAGACTGCGGAATTGCGCAGTTTTGCCCGTAAATTAAATTTGAACAAAATAACTATAACAGAGATTATTGATGAAATGAGTAAGTGGTCCGAACGAGAACGGTTGTATTTTTTGAGTCACTTTGGAGATGAAATTGTAGACCGGTTCAGGAAATATTCAACTGATTTAGAGCCTAAGGACATATCAGTTAATCGTGAGAATATGCATAAAGGTTTATTTGTTATTGCAGATGCGGATGAGTTTTTCCGACGATTGGTCCAGCTACGGGATGAGGCGTCAAGATTCGGGACGCAAGAAAAGCATCAGATGTGTCTGCGCCGGGATTGACGGACACATCCAAAGAGTGTTCTATCTTTGGAACAGATAAGAGTCCTGCAGTTCATGTTATGCCTATGCGTGAAGCCGCACCTTTGTATGTCCCTCCTAAAGGGCAAGGTACAAGTGACGATAAATTGTCTGGGAATGCCAAGGGTTATTTCGTATATAATTGGGTTTATACTAGGGGTGGGCGGCCAGCTACGCTCCGTGCACGGAGTGTGCGTAGTGCCGCCTACTCCACATTTTGCGTAGCGGGCGTAGCCAGGCGGCACTACGCACGCTCCGCAGACGGAGCGTAGCTGGCCGCCACCCGCCTCCCTCCCACCCTCCCTAAATTCTTTAATTAAACGTTTAAATTAATTAAAAGCCACTTACCTTGCCTGCCGCTGCCCGCCGCGTCCCCGGGGCTCGCTGTCTTCTTGGCTGCCGTCTTGTTTACTAATGCGCATGCCCGGGCGGCCGCGCATGCGCATTTCTCACGAGAAAATGCGCATGCGCGACCGCCCGCGCATGCGCATTAGTAAACAAGACGGCAGCAAAGAAAATAGCGAGTCCCGGGTACGCGGCGGGCAGCGGCGGGCAGCGGCGGGCAGCGGCGGGCAAGGTAAGTGCCCTTTTAATTATTTTATACTTATAATTTAACGTATTTAGGGAGGGCGGGAGGGAGGCCTGTGGTGCGTAGTGGGGCTACGCGGAGTGCGGAGGTGGGCGTAGTTTCTCGCCCACTTCACGTAGCTCCGCGAAGCCCCACTACGCCCACTATGCCCAGGGCTAGTTTATACACCTTGGAATAGAGCAGATGTTATGGCACTGAAAAATGCTTTACCTGATCAGAGTAAAAATCCAGCAGCTTTCTATGAAGGAGTGGAAGGGGCTATTTCTTCGTGTGTTATGACGATAGTTGATATTGATCTTTTCTTTGGGTTAATATTGCCCCCTGATATGTGGAGAGCGATTCGTAAGTTCGATGACCAACCGACCTTGGGAGCGGATTGGAAAGCTTTAGCTCAAGCTGATTTAGATAGGGAGCCTGCATGTAAGCCGTGTCAATTAATATTAGATCTTCCAACTGCTATCTTAAATAAATAAAAAATGCTCGTACCCCCTAAAAAGATTGATTGGACTATGTTAGCTTCTTGTAAACAGAAAGCGGATGAGTCGGTGTCTGACTTCTTCTCTCGTTTCGAGGAAGCATTTCATGATTACAGCGGGCAATTATTAACAGATGATACAGGTAGGCATTTGTTCGTCGATGAGTATGTGGCTAATCTCCTACCGGAGATTGCAAAACGTTTAAAGACTAGTGAGAGTTCTTGGACCACGGCGACCCCTGCTTCTTTATTAACTATGGCTCAGTATTATTAGCGTCAGGAACTGGAGGCTAAGGAAAGTACTGATAAGAAAGCGAAGGAGTTAAAGACGAAAGTGATGTTGGCTCAAGTTTGTGCTACAAAACCGAGAGGGAACGACAAAGGTAGGCGTGGAGCGTATGTTGCGTCTTCTGGTCGTACTGACATTGCTGAAGATCAATGTGCATACTGTAAAGAGTTTGGACATTGGGCTTTAGATTGTCCGGTGCTTCGTGAACAACGTAATCAGCGTGGTCGAGGAGGTGGAAGGACACAGAATAGTTATTCAGGAGCGATGAGTGGAGCAAGTGATCGTGGCAGGTTTGAAGCGAGGGGTCGTGGTCAAGATGATCGTAATACTTTTGACCGACGGAATCAGTACCAGATATCTGAGGGTGAGAATGTGAAGTCTCAGGATTATGTTCATGCATAGGAGTGCGTAGGATTAGGTGTGGAATCGGTTGAAATACCAGTAGATCAAAGAGGTCCATATGTATCAGCGGGCGTTTTGGGTTCTACTGATCAGTTCCTGGTGGATACAGGAGCTACTCGTAGTGCTCTGTCTAAAAACGTAGTTCCAAGGGCTCCCCTGTCTGGCGAAACGATTACATCTATAGGGTTTGATGGAACACCCTCTCTTAGCCCATTGTCACAACCCCTTACATTGACAGATTCTTTGGTCCGTGCCCGTTCTTATTGTCACCAAATACTCCAGACAATATTATGGGTATAGATTTGCTTAAATACTTCCGAGCAACGATACGCTGTGCCCCTGAAGGAGTGCGGGTTATCTTGAACGATAATTACCCAGATGTAGAGAGACTGTGTACAATGCAAGAAATTGAAGCTTTAGCCTCTCTCCCACAAACGTTATGGGCTACTTCAGACACGGATGTGGGACAGATGCTTATTCCCCCTATTCGAATAACTGTTAAGGAGGGTGCGTCTTTGCCACATGTGCCACAATACAAAATATCCAGGGAAGGTGAAATTGCCTTAACTCGCATTGTGCATGATTTGATTATTGCAGGAGTAGTGGATGAAGTTCCCTACAATTTTTGTAACAGCCCGATTCTTCCGATCTTAAATAAAGATACCGATGACAAAGTCTATCGATTTATTATTGATTTGAGGGAAATTAACAAGATTGTAGTGCCCCAGTACCTGGTGGTGTCTGACATCACCACCTTACTTACCTTGATTCCGCCCACTGCTACCACGTTTACCGTGGTTGACCTTAAAAATGCTTTCTTTTCCATCCTTATTCATCCTGATAGCAGATATCTATTTGGCTTTACATTAAATAATAAATCGTATAGATTTTGTCGAGTTCCTCAAGGCTATACAGAAAGTCCTAGCATCTATAGCCAGGCCTTGAAAAGACAGCTCGATTCTTTTGACTTGCAGACTGGAGTGGCCCTTATCCAGTATGTTGATGATATTCTACTTGCTGCGGATACACATGCACAGTGCGAGGAGAGTACTCTTGCTTTACTCTCCTTTCTTGCTCAGAATAACCATAAAGTATCTAGAAAGAAACTGCAATATTGTAGACCAAAGGTGACCTACCTCGGTCATCTTTTGTCTAAGGAGGGGCGTGCATTAACATCTGATCGAATTCAAGCGATCTTGGATACACCAGTCCCCCGTACCCAGAGAGATGTGCGTGCTTTTATAGGCTTAACCTCTTTTTGTAGGCAGTGGATAACGGGGTTTTCACACATTATAAAACCTCTGTTAGCATTATTGTCTAAAACTACACCAATGCCCCTTGAATGGACAGATGAATGCCAGAATGCTTTTGAACAATTGAGACAAGCTCTTTGCTCTGCACCAGTGTTAGGCACACCAGACTACACGAAGATTTTCACGTTGTACGTACATGAGAAAGATGGGTGTGCATTGTCAGTTTTGGTGCAGACTCACGGAGATAAGCAGAGGCCCTGTGCGTATTTTTCCGCAGTACTTGACCCTGTAGCACGAGAATTACCTGCCTGGGTGTTTTAGAGCAGTTGCAGCAACAGCAGTGGCCATACGTCAGAGTGAGGGAATAGTTTTGTCACACAAATTGCTGGTGTTAGTTCCCCATGCGGTAGATGCTCTACTAAACCAAACAAAGACCCAGTATCTCACGAGCGCACGTTTAACAGGATATGAGCTCGTGCTGTTGGCGCCACACATCACACTAAAGCGATGTGCTACTTCTAACCCTGCCACTTTATTGCCGTATCCAGTTGCTGAGGGCCAGGAGGAAGAACACCATGATTGTGTTTTCCTGACTGAAGAACAAACAAAGGATCATGTTGACTTACAGGATACCGAACACAGAAAGGTAGGAGGAGGGCCTGAGGGATTTTAAAGACCAAGACACATTCCCTAGCTACATGTAGAAAAACAAAAGAGTGTCAGAGGGTCTAGTTAATCTATGTGTGGGTCATTAAACTAACAGAACCGTGTCAGATCATCTAACCAAAACAGAAAGGAAGAATTGTTGGATACCAGTGATCACTTACAGGTTATCCATCAGTCACCACACGGAACCGCCCTTCATCATTTGGCATTCCTGTTGTTCACAATCATTGGTACGTCACTGGCTCAGGCTAGGGAAGGTCAGATGGTATAACCTCCTGAGAGCCAAGTGGCGGCCAAATAGTGGTAGAGTGTCACAAACTACCCATTAATTCGTTTGGTGGGTGACTGATTTGCAGTGCTGTGAAAAAGGGGTGTGTGGATAGGGTAAGTGAAGATATAAAAAATTGGGTGAGTGAGCAAAAATAAGGAAATTTTATTAGGTCATATGCTCGCTCCGCCAACATTAAAAAGCAGCAAAGGTAGTTTTAGCAAATATCTGCCCTGATATTAAATTGTTTCAGCAATTTTCTGGGGACTAACGAGTCCATTGCTTTCATCAGGACCGAAAAACATATAGATGCTACTGCAAAATGTGGAGCGTCCCCAACTTGCTCAGACGGAGGCAACGGAGTACCGACGGAGAGTGCGGTGCTTCCCTCGACCCCTGAGCCGTTGCCAGGCGGGGTGGAGCCTTCTACTCCTACTATCATGTGACGAATATACTTTCTACAAACCAAAGAATACACCTCACATATCAGGTGATCTTTTTTCATGTTGTAAGAAATATAAGTATTGAGTCACGTTTAATTTAATTCTTTCACCCCACTTCACATTTTGCAGTAGCATCTATATGTTTTTCGGTCCTGATGAAAGCAATGGACTTGTTAGTCCCCAGAAAATTGCTGAAACATGTCGACCAATTTAATATCAGGGCAGATATTTGCTAAAACTACCTTTGCTGCTTTTTAATGTTGGCGGAGCGAGCATATGACCTAATAAAATTTCCTTATTTTTGCTCACTCACCCAATTTTATATATCTTCACTTACCCTATCCACACACCCCTTTTTCACAGCACTGCAAATCAGTCACCCACCAAACGAATTGATGAGTAGTTTGTGACACTCTACCACTATTTGGCCGCCACTTGGCTCTCAGGAGGTTATACCATCTGACCTTCCCTAGCCTGAGCCAGTGACGTACCAATGATTGTGAACAACAGGAATGCCAAATGATGAAGGGCGGTTCCGTGTGGTGACTGATGGATAACCTGTAAGTGATCACTGGTATCCAACAATTCTTCCTTTCTGTTTTGGTTAGATGATCTGACACGGTTCTGTTAGTTTAATGACCCACACATAGATTAACTAGACCCTCTGACACTCTTTTGTTTTTCTACTACATACAGGATACGCCACTTCCAGATGTGGATGGGGAACTGTGGGTTGATGGATCGTGTTTGAGGCTGCCAGATGGTACAACTTCCGCAGCCTATGCGATCACGACACTTAAGACAGTGGTAGAAGCAGCACGAATACCACAGAAATCGGCCCAAGCAGCGGAACTGATAGCCTTAACAAGAGCATGTGAATTGAGTGCTGGCTTGTGTGTGAATATCTACACTGATAGCCGGTACGCCTTTGGAGTAGCGCATGATTTTGGCCTACTCTGGAAAGAACGAGGGTTTTTGACCTCGCACGGAGTGCACATCATGCACGGAGAACTAGTGCGTGATCTTTTGAATGCGTTACTTTGTCCGAAGAAAGTGGCAATAATTAAATGCAGTGCACATAAGAAAGTGACTGACAAAGTGGGACAAGGAAACGCTTTGCAGATAGTATAGCGATGGAAACTGCCATGTTACGAAATGCTTCACCAATTTATGTAGTGAAATCGCAGGCTGAGCGATGGCATGATGCTAGAGAGGAGATACTAGATATTCAGAAATCAGCGTCTGAAGCAGAACTCGCAACTTGGGCAGCAGAGGGAGTGCTGGATGATGAGGGTTGTTGGAGAAGCAAAGATATGGAAAGATGGAAATTGCCTGCAGCTTACTTGCAAGCAATGGTTCAAATGACACATGGATTGGCACATGTTGGAGCTCTTGCAATTACTCGATTGCTAACGCGAGTTTGGGAGCATCCTGAGATTGCCAATACGGCCAAAAGAGTAGTGCAGACCTGTCTGATATGCTTGTAGCACAATCCTGCAAAAGGGACCTATACTCCGAAAGGAGGGTTTGTTCCACCTACTGCACCATTTGAGGTACTACAAATGGATTACATCCAACTTGAGTGTTGCAATAACCTTAAGTATGTCTTAGTGGTGGTGTGTGCTTTCAGTAAGTGGATTGAGGCCTTCCCCACGAAGGATAATACAGCGCTGACAACAGCTAAGGTTTTGCTCAAGGAATACTTCCCTCGCTACGGTGTTTGTAAATTTTTGTGGAGCGATAATGGTCCCCATTTTGTTGGGAAAATTGTGGAATATGTAATGAAGGGATTGGGAATTCTGCAAAAGTTTCATGCTGTATTTCATCCACAGTCAGCAGGTCTTGTGGAGAGGTATAATGCTACTCTGAAATTAAAGCCAGCAAAGATCGTGGCATCCACGTCTTTGAAATGGCCGGATGCTCTGCCATTGGCATTGCTATCCATCAGATCAGTGCCCCATTCCCGAACTGGCCTCACACCTTATGAAGTGGTGTTTGGAAGGCCTATGAATATATCGGGAGTTCCTAAGCCTCGATTGTTACATGATGTGCCTTGTATAATGATGAACGATTATTTGGCACGATTAACAAATGATTTACTTTCCATTCATCAACAGGTTCGAGAAGCGCTCCCCGACAATTCCATTGGAGAGGCTCACAATCTTTGTCCTGGTGACCATGTGATGGTCAGGTCCTTCGAGAGAACCAGCAGCTTGGAGCCGAGGTGGCGTGGCCCCGAGCAAGTGCTACTAGCGACTCGTACCGCGGTGCGAGTTACCAACAGAAAGCGGTGGGTTCATTACACTCACTGCCGTCGAGTCTCTCTGGACCTGGTGAGACCAACTGTGCTGTCTGATTATCGAGACATCTTGGACGAGGAGAAAAGCCCAGCTGGTGTGTCTACTGAATCGGAGGGAGCCTTCCCAGACCACACTGTTTCTGGAAGAGAAAGATACAATCTACGACCACGAAAAGCAGTTGTTTTGTGCGAGACTGGTTGAGTTACCGCTCCAGTTTTGTGAAAACAGAAGCCGGGAATATCAAGGGGGGGGATCTGTTCTGCCAAGTGTAGCGACACCCGTCTTGAATCTCGGAGAAGAAACCAACGGCTACCTCGGAGCTCAGCACTCATATTTTTATTTTTTTAGTTGTTTTTTGAGACACTTTGAACTTTTGAACTATGGCATCTTCTATAATGCGAAATAAGAGAATTCTTGGTGCAGTATTATTTGTTGTAACAATTGTGGTGATAGCTGTGATAGCTTGGGTGGTAGAACTTCTGGTGCCGGCAAGAGAACATTTATTGCCAACCACCACAGTTCCGTCTGAACATTTTCATTTTACTCTACCTTACCATGAAGAACGACACAGACAGACTTATTTGAATAACAGCTTCATCCAGATTCTGCATCATACACATAACATGACAAACACTTCTAACTGCTGGGTATGTGGGATGTTGCCTGGACATCAGAAGAAAGGAGGCACACCACTTATTCCACTCCCGTTTTCCCATAATGGTTCTTGTAATGCTTGGTACACACTTTTGTTTACTTTGCGATGGCCAACGAAAGGCGGGCTACTTTTCCGACTCATCAAAGTTTGTTTTAACGATCGAGATGGCTATCCACAAGCTGAAGGAACTAAGTTCAAATGGGAAGAGTACAGGCCTGATAACGTATCCTCGCCACGAATTTATAGCAATCAAAGAAGTGTAAATATGTCTAATTTGCACGTGATTACTGTTATCGATACGAAAGCTGATTTATGTGTTCGTAATAAAGGTACAATCCCAGTAGGAAGAAGTGAATGTAATACCACTCTCACCTTTGACACTCCAAATGGCATTACATTTGTGGTCTCACGAAACACGTACTTTATTTGTGGGAATGAAGGTTATCATCGTCTCCCTATCGGATGGTTAGGAACATGTTATATATCCTTTGTATTACCCCCTGTGTTTATTGCTCCGCCTATGTATCATAATGATTATGTGTTGTACCACAATTTTATATTGAATAGAGTGAAAAGAACATTAGTTCTTGACGAGATCGATCAAACAGACACTTCTCTGCAGCAGTGTATTGACTTTAATTTAGGTCTCTTTTCGTGCGTTGGGGCTGCTTTAAATAGTCGGAAAATAAGACGACTGACACGTGTTGTAGAAGCTGTTGCTAATGAGACAGTCTTCGCTTTAGGAAACTTAACAGAGGAACTTCAGATTACTAGAATTGTAACGCTCCAAAATCGTATGGTTTTGGATGTTATATTAGCCGATCGTGGAGGTGCATGCCGCATTATCGGAAGTAGTTGTTGTGTGTACGTGCCAGATAATTCACATCCTGTATATGATGCAATATCTAAGTTACATAAGATAGCTGCTGAAATACATCCTGATAATGGTACTTGGACATTTTCGGGGTGGTTTTGGACATTGCTTAGTACAAGGGGTTGGAAGTTGCTGACGATTCTATGTGTAATAATTGGGATATTATTCTTTCTGTGTCTCTGTATTCAATGTGGCCCTATGTTGTGTTCTATGTGCCTCACTGCCTGTATCCCGTCTAAACGAGCTATTGTAAAAAATGAACAAATGATTCATAGAGAAGTAACGAAAATAATGTCTATTGATATTGAGGATGAATACCCTGACTATGTCCATTATGAGGTAGCTTCAGCTGAACGCTAAAAGGGTCATCTGTCGTAATTTGACGGTGATCGGGTTAGCGTTAAGCTTTGCTACACAAATTCCCCTTATCTTGACTATGGTTATCAGAAGCCATTTTGAATGTATCGGCGGCCATTTTATATGAATGCGTCGCCTCGTGGCTAGCATGCCCGTTTGTCCTTCCTCTGTACCACTGACCACTCGAGTTTGCCCAGCAACAGGCTATTTTTAGTACTGGTCAAGCCCGCACATGCGCAATTGAGCCCTTTAGGACCGTTGAATAGTCATCACTTAGGAATGTCCCTCCAAACTGACCAGTGGTGTTGTAACTCCTCCCATGAGTTGGCTGTGTTCCAAAAATGACCATATATGTACCTAAAACTCTGTAAATGTGTTCCGCCTACATTTTTATTACTGTAAAACTGTTTAAAAGAGGTCTTGCACCAATGTTCGGTGTGATACTTCTTGCATTACCGAAGGGTGCTGTAGGAATGTACCACCACCCCATGGGGTCTTAATAAACTTGTCTTTTGCATTTTCAGTTTCCGTGCCAACATCTTTTCATGGTGTAGCGGGTTTTGCGGAATATGTAGGCCTGGGGAACCCAATACCACAGGCAGAACCCAAAGCATCCGCCTCCCCCATTCCATTCCAAAGCCTCTGAGATCATCTGCGGCGTACCCCAGGGATCCTCCCTCAGCCTGAAGCTGTTCAACATTTACATGGCCCGCTTGCACACGTAGTCCGACAGCATGAACTCAACATAATCTCCTACGCCGACGACACTCTCCTCTCCCTCACCAAGGACCCCATCAGCGCCAAAGCCAACCTCCACAAAGGAATGAAGGCTGTTGCCGACTGGATGAAGACCAGCCGTCTGATGCTGAACTTCGACAAGACGGAGGTCCTCATCCTCGGCTCCAACCCGTCAGACAGGGATGACGGCACTGGGGGCATCCCCGACACCCACTGACCACGCATGCAACATGGGAATCATCTCGACTTAACGCTCTCAATGACCAAGCAAGTCAACGCTGTATCCTCCTCCTGCTTCAACATTGTTAGAACTTGGGGTCTCTAGTTGGCAGAGGTAGGTACCACTGTCCAAATAGGGACCTTTGCCTCTAGTCAGGGTAAGGAGGAAACCCTCAAAGATAACCTCTTGCTTACCCTCTAGGTAGCTTGGTACGAGCAGTCAAGGCAATGTGTAAAGTATTTGTACCAACCCTCACTGTAACAGTGAAAACACCACAAACTGACTCCACAACAGGTTAGAAAAATAAAGGTATTTAATCTAAACTACACAAGATCAAAACAACAAAAATCCAACATACACAGTTCAAGAATATGGTTGCGATAAAGTTCTTTAGGTTGCGATAAAATATTCCACAGTTGCGTGAAAAGTTCACAGTTGCGTCACTTTTGGCTCACAGTACCTTTAATTGCGACAAAGTTCCAAAAGCAGAAGCTGGTGCGGAGGAAAACAAGCGATGCGTTGCTCCTAAGACCTTGGGGAGGCGATGCGACAACCCCGCTGCAGCAGCTGGCGTCTTCGGCGAATCCGGTCTGTATGAGGAGGAAGGCCACTTGTATGGATTCCGGTGCGTAGGTTCCGTAGGAAGTTTGTTCTCACAAAGGTACGATGCGACGATCTCGTAGGGGCTGCGACGATCTCCGGGGCGATGATGCGCGATCCAGTGGCGATCTCTCTCTCGCAGCTCCTCGATGCGATGGTTTTGCGATGATGTTCGCAGTGACGTGCTGCGGTCCGCAAGCAAGCGGTGCGGCGATCTCACCCAGCGACGACAGGCTCTGCGACGACACTCGCAGCGATGGTAGTCTTCCCGCACCGGTCTGGTGTGTCCCGCAAACGAAGGATACAACGGCTCTGGCAGCAGCAATAGGCGCTGCGACGATCTTAGCCTTCATATTTCCTCACACTGTCGGGGATGTGATAACTTTTCTGTAGCAAAGTCTTTAAATCTTGGTTTCCAGCTTCCCAGCACAGGTACAACTTCCAGAGGCACCACACATGGGCCACACACTCCAGGAAGGACAGAACTCTCTCGCTAGAGCTCAGGGGAAGCTGGGGGTGAAGTCCTTTTGTTCCTGCGACGTCAGAATAGGGAGCCAGCTCTTCTCAGGCCATTGGAGATTCCTTCAAGCAAGAAGACACAGCACAAAGCAAAGTCCTTCCCCTCTCCTTGGCAGCAAAGCAACAGCAGGGCAATCCAGCATAGCAACAGCTGGACAATCTTCCTTCTTCAGTTTCAGCTTTCTCCTTTGCAGAGGTTCCTTCTTGATTCCAGGATGATCTAATTTTCTGTTGTCAGGGGTCCCTTACTTATACCCCTAAAAGTCGCTGTTCTCTTTGTGCAAGTGGGCCCTGAGCCCGGTCTGAACCAGTTCTGGGTGTTCCTTGAGCACTTTGTTTTATCTGGCTTCTCCTTTACTATCAGAGTGAGGGGCAGGGTCGTCAGCCACCCAGCATGAGGTGGAGCCAGCATTGTGGAAGGCAGGCACAGCATTATTTAGGCCCAGGTGCTATCTCCTCCCCCCACTCAAGTTGCAAATGCAGTCTTCAGCCTAGGGCTGACTCAGCCAGCCTCCTGGGGAATCCCCAGCCCCTGTCACTCTCAAACCAGACAGTCAATAGACAAGCAGGCCAAGGCACACAGAAAGGTCAGTCAAGAGAACAACAACTTTCTAAAACTGCTGTTCTCAAACACAGGATTTAAAAACAACCTTTCCTAAAAGATGTGTTATTAAATTCTGAGTTCAGGGATACCAGACTTTTATGTCCTATCTTGTTCCTATGGGAAGATCTGCTGGTAGCCACTGTAGCCAGCATCCTCCATGATAGCCTATGGAGCAAGATAGCCTTGCAGCAGTAAAAAACAAAAATGGCTGTAATTCACTACCACAGCATGTCACCTGCACAAGTACATGCTCTACCTTTCACATAGTGTGCACCCTGCTCAAGGGGGTACCTTGGGCCTTCCATAGGGGTGACCAATGTGCACAAAAAGGGAAGGGTTAGCCTGGTCAGTGGGGACACTGACCAGGAAGAAATGGCAGATGTAGCACGCCACAGCCAGATCACCCCCCACCTGAGAAACCTGCACTGGCTCCCCGTCAACAAGAGGATATCCTTCAAGCTCCTCACCCACGCACACAAGGCATTCCACAAGACCGGCACAGCCTACCTCAACAGACGGCTCTCCTTCTACATCCCTAACTGCCAGCCACACTCTGCTGACCTCTCACTCGCCACCGTCACACGCATCCAAAGAACAACCACCGGTGGGAGATCCATCTCCCACCTCGCTTCCAAGACATGGAACACCCTCCCACTGGGCGTACGACAGGCTCAAGACCTGCTGACCTTCAGGAGGATTCTCAAGTCCTGGCTGTTCAATCAGTAGCACCCCCTCCCCCACGCCTTGAGACCCTCGCGGGTATGTAGTGCGCTTTACAAATGATTGATTGATTGATTGACAATGAGGGGTCATGTAAGCCAACTATTGATATGATGACTGCAACCATACATGTGATGGTGCCACATATCAGCATATCACAGACATTCACTGAATACAAAGGTCAGCATCACTCCCTCAGAGCATGGTCACTCTGTGTGACAACAAGGTCATGTTGCAATGCTCGTTTTGATGTTTCTCTCAGTGGGACTGGGGCAACACGATCTTTCCTCATGGCAGCCCAGAAGTGCTTTACCCCTTGATTGGTGTAAGCCTGGTAACAAAAGGAAGAACTAACCCAGGCCACCAAAGAGAAATGGCAGCACAGCCAGTACCAAAGGAGATGGTGAGGTTCGTGGGAAGGTGTGCACTGGGTAAGTCAATGATCACCTCTGGCATACCATGCCAGGCTACTGGAACAGCAGAAGAGTCGGAAACCCCTGCAGCCCCTTCCATCTTCCAATACCTGCCTGTAGTGGTGAGGCATTATAATGATACCCAGAAGAAGAGTCTGTGTTATCCGTTAATGCTGAAACTGTCCTCCCTGAACTGGAGAAGATGGTGGCTTCCCATGGAGCTCAAGACAATTTATAGGCCAACAGAGGAAAACAGTTTAAGGGGGATAAGGTAGTGAATACCTTTAAAAGCTCGGGACAAAGCACCTCAAGATATCATCTGTCAAGCCACATATGTATCAGTAAGAAGAGATTTTAATGTAAAGTTGGAATCATATTCTACATATTGCACTAGTCCGAATGCAGTAAGGAAATGGTGTTCATCAACTTCTCAGAATTATTGAACCTCTTCACACTCCAGGATCACATGCTCCTAGCCAGTAGTCTTTTTCATCTCTACCATTTAATCAACAATGCCTACACATAGATGCTGTATCCCAGATGTTTGACCAGTACCAGTTTCAGGAGGTACCAGGTTCAGCCTGATCACCAGAGGAAAATTGGATATTTGAGTACCAGCATGGATGATGGAGACACACAGAGTTTGAAAAGGCCTTCTGCTACTCTGGCATTTCCTCATTTTGATGTGGGCTATGGGGATGCTTTTAGAGCAGCAGGGACTTCAATGCCCCAACTATGCCCCCTTGGACCCATTCTAGCAAATGACCACCTTCAGTATTGGATTGGTTTAAACATATTCAGCAAGTAGCAAGACAGAGAGCGCATGCGAGAAAGAGCGAGAGCAAGAAAGAGAGAGAGAGCAGGTGAGAGAGAGTGAAAGAGAGATAAAGAGAAAGAGACAGGGAGAGTAAGAGAAAGTGCATTAAGAGAGTGTGAGAGAGAAAAAGAGAGAGTGAGGTAAAGAGAAAGAGAGAGAATGTGGGACAGAGAGAAAGAAAAAGAGAGGGGAGAGAGACAGAGAGAGACAATGAGAAAGAGTGAGAGAGAGAGCAAGAGCATGAGTGAGATTGAGAAAAATAAAGAGAGAGATCGAGGGACAGAGAGAGAGAGGGCGAGAGTGAGAGAGGAAGGGAGGGACAGAGAAAGAGGGAGCATGACAGAAAAAGAGTGTGAGAGAGTGAGAAAGAAACAGAAAGAAAGAGGGTCAGAGAAAGAGAGATGGCGTGCGAGAGAGTGAGAGAGAAGGGAGATTGAGCAAGAGTGAGAGTGTGCGTGTGTGTGTTTTTCCCACCATGTAGCACTCAACTTGGCCCCCTCATCACGTGTGGCTATGCCCCAGCTCCCCACTCCCCAGTTTACTGTAATTTACGACCTTTAGTGTTTGTTATCTTTAACTCATTGCCAATTTCTCTACTCCTAGATCATCCAGCTGTGCTCTTTGCTGCCCTGGAGATAAGCTACGGCTACTGACCCCAAGCAGGGCTATGGACATTGAACTGCCATCACAGAGTTGACCACTTGTCCTGTAACAAGCTGGTCAGCTAGGGAACATTGCAAGGAATGGAAATACAGACAGCAATCTGAGCTCCTGGAGTGAGTCAGTAGTCTACTGCAGTAGTCTACTGCAACACCTTCTCAGTAAGCATGGGCGGAAAATCCGTTCCGCTCGCGGATTTTGCGGATTTTCGGTAAATTTCCCGCAAAATCCGCGAGCGGAACGAATTGGGTCAAAAGTTCAAGCTGACTTTTGTAACTCTTTTAGAATGGTGCCGGCAAGCTGCCAGAGCCATTCTAAAATAGTTACAAAAGTCAGCTTCAACAGGAAGCTCTAATAGATAAAGTAAAGCAGGTGCTGCTCAAATTCAGTTACACAATCATTAATCACCCCAAACTTGGGGTGATTAATGATTGTGTAACTTAATTTGACCTTCAACTCGAGCACCTGCTTTACTTTATCTATTAGTGCTTCCTGTTGAGCTATTTGTAGCTATTTTAGAATGGCGCTGGCAGCTTGCCGGCGCCATTCTAAGTGGGGCTGAGGGCAGAAGGGCAAAAAAGAGGGACAGAGGGCAGAAGGGGACAAAAAATGAGTGGGGCAGAGGGCAGAAGGGCACCGAAACGAGTTGTACAGAGGGCAGATGGGCATAAAAACGAGAGGGTGGCAGTGATTAACCAGGCAAAAAAAAACCTGCGAAAACGCAAAGCGCCTCGGGAACACGCAAAAATAAAAAAATCTGCAAATTCGCGCGAATTTGTGAATTTTGCGGATTGCGAATTCGCAAATCCGCAAATTCGCGGATTGCGAATTCGCAAAATTCGCCCAGGCTTACTTCTCAGGGGCATCACTAGGGCAGCCTGAGTTAGGTCTGCAAGGGGCCAGCCAGTAAATGAAAGCACAGTAGATCATAAAACCTAAGCAAATTAAAGAGCATTCTTGAACTCCTACTGGGTATGGTTAGATATACAGGATTGAGTAAAGATAGAATTTTTTTCTAGACTGGAAGGCCTCTCTAAATCAGAAGGTGCCCATTTACATGTGGTGTGCAACCTGCAGGTGCAAATTGCACATCCACTAATTAATGTTTGCCCTGAGTGTGGGAATTAGTTGGTGTACAGTTTACACTCAAACAATCAGTACATTTGTAGAGCACAAAACTCACCCGTGAGGGTCTCAAGGTGCTGGGGAGAGGGGTGCTGGTACTGCTCGAACATCCAGGTCCTGAGGAATCTCCCGAAGGCCAGCATGTCCTGGGTCTTTCATAGGTGGATGGGGAGGGTCGGCGGAGCAAAGCTGGCAGTTCGGGTGTAGAAGGTGAGTCGTTCGTTGTGGTACTCTTCTCTGGTGTTGTGGAAAGCTTTATGAGCGTGGGTGAGGAGCTTGAAGGTGATCCTCTTGTTGACAGGGAGTCAGTGTAGGTCTTTCAGGTGGGGTGTGTTGTGGCTGTGGTGGAGGATGTCGAGGATGAGGCGTGCAGAGGCGTTCTGTAGTCATTTCTGGAGTTTGGATGATGTTCCTGCGTAGAGAGCATTGCCGTAGTCCAGTCTGCTGGTGACGAGGGGATGGGTGACTGTCCTTCTGGTACCGGTGGGGATCCATCTGTAGATCCTGCGGAGCATGCAGAGGGTGTTGAAGCAGAAGGAGGAGACGGCATTCACTTGCTGGGTCATTGCAAATGCTGACTCCAGGATGACTCCCAGGTTGCATGCGTGGTTATTGGGCATCGATGTCGCTTCTAGTGTGTTCAGCCACCATGAGTCGTCCCAGGCAGAAGGGGTGGATCCAATGATAAGGACCTCCATCTTGTCTGAGTTCAGTTTTAGCCGGCTGATCGTCATCCATTCGGTGATGGCCTTCATTCCTTTGTGAAGGTTGGATTTGGCAGTGGTGCGGGCCTTGGTGAAGGACAGGATCAGCTGGGTGTCGCCGGCGTATGAAACGATGTTGAGGACGTGCGATCTGGCTATGTTGGCGAGTGGTGCCATGTAGATGTTAAAGAGTGTCGGACTGAGGGACGATCCTTGGGGTAAGCCACAGATGATCTTGGTGCCATTAGAGTGGAATTGGGGGAGGCGGACACTCTGGGTTCTGCTGGTGAGAAAGGAGGTGGTCCAGTACAGTGCTTTGTCATGGATCCCTGCGTTGTGGAGGTGTGTGGGGATGGTGTGTTGGCAGACAGTGTTGAAGGCAGTGAGAGGTCCAGGAGGATGAGGGCCGCGGTTTCTCCCTTGTCCATCATGGCCCTGATGTCATCGGTTGTGGCGATGAGGGCTGTTTCGGTAATGTGGTTGCTGTGGAATCTGGATTGGGACGGGTCTAGGATGTTATTCTTTTCAAGGAAGGAAGACAGTTGCCTGCTGACGATCTTCTCGATGACTTTCGCCGGGAACGGGAGGAGGGAGATGGGCCAGAAGTTCTTGAGGTCCTTGGGGGTCAGCTTTGGGTTTCTTTAGTAGGGCGTTGATCTTGGCTTGCTCCCAGCTCTCCGAGAAGGTGGTGGTCTTGAAGGAGCTGTTGACGATTTTGCGGAGATGGGGTGCGATGGTGGAGCTTGCTTTGTTGAAGATGTGGTGTTGGCAGGGGTCGGATGGAGAACCGGAGTGGATGGTGTTCATGATTTTGATGGTGTCTTCGTCGTTGATGTGGGTCCAGGAAAGCAAGGGGTCGATGTTGATGTGGCTGGGGGGGCGGTGAGTCTGAGTTTTCTGTGTCTGTCGAGGAGGCCTGGTTGCTGAGGCTGTCGTGGATGTCTGCGATCTTGCAGTGGAAGAATGTGGCTAGGGAGTTGCAGAGGTCTTGTGGAGGCGGGATATCATTGGAGTTGAAGCTGGGGTTGGAGAGTTCCTTCCCGATGTTGAAGAGCTCTTTGCTGTTGTGTGCATTGTTGTGAATGCGCTCTTTGATGGTTGGCCTTTTGGTGGTACGGATGAGTTGGTGGTGTCTGAGGATGGTGCTCTTGTAGGCTGTGTTGCTGTCGGTGTCTGTTCGTGGTGCCACTTCTTCTCGAGCCTACGGCATGCCTGCTTGGATGCCTGGAGGTCGGCGGTGCACCAGATGGCTTTTCTGTCAGTGCGTCTGTTCGGGGGTTTCTTGATCGGGGCGTGAGTGTTGGCTCAGTCGTTGATCAATTGCCTGAGGTTGAGGGCAGCGGAGTTGGTGTTGGTAGTGTTTGTTGGTGAGTTTCGGGCAGGGTGGTAACTAGCTGGTCTTCGTTTACTTTGCTCCAAGTGCGGTGGGGGGCCCGTTGTGTGCGGTGGTGCATGGTGGGCTTCTCAAAGGTGAAGTGGACACAGCCTCCGCTGCCTTCTATTCAACACCCGCTCCACCCGCAAATAGCCATCGAACTCTGGGACCTACTCGACTCCACCTCCCCAGACATTTCCTTCCTAACGGAGACCTGGATGAACCCCTCCTCAGCACCCGACATCGCCATAGCCATCCCTGACGGCTACAAGATTACCCGCAGGGACCGCACCAACGAACCAGGAGGAAGAATCGCCATCGTCCACAGAAACACCCTCAGAATCTCGACCAGCACCGACAACAGCCTTCTCACCGCGGAACACCTGCACTTCCGGATCCACACCCGACCCCAACACCACCCTCAGAGGAACACTCATCTACAGACCCCCCGGACCCTGAGTTCAATTCAGTGACTCCATAGCCGCCGACCTCGCCAGCACCCAAGCACTCGCCTCCACGGACTACCTCCACCTCGGGGACCTGAATTTCCACCTCAAGAACAACAACAATGCCAACTCTGCCACCCTGATCGACAACCTCGCCAACCGTGGCCTCAGACAACTCGTCACCGCACCCACATATGCTGCTGGCCACACTCTGGACCCCATCTTCTCCACAGGCACCCACGTCACCTTCGACCACACCACTGAACTCCACTGGACTGACCACCGCTGCAACCATTTCACCTTCAATAAACCAACCACGCACCACTGCACCCAACAGCTACCTCGCTGCTGCTGGAGCAAAGTCATCGAAGACCAGCTGATCACCACCCTCACCCAAAACCCACCCAATGACCCCACCAACCCAGACACAGCAGCCCGCAACCTCAGACAGTGGATTGACGACTGCGCCAACACCCTTGCCACACTCAAGAAACCCTCCAACAACCACGCCAGCAAGAGAGCCACCTGGTTCACCGATGAGCTGCAGACCTCCAAATGCGCATGCCGGACACGGGAGAAGATATGGCTCCACGAACGCACTCCGGACAACCACTCAGCCCAAAAGGACGTCACCCACAGACATTACCCCCTCATCAGATTAGCCAAGTGATCCTCCTTCAAAGACCACCTGGATAACAAAAAGCAAAGAGCTTTTCAGCATCATAAAGGAACTCTCCAACCCCAGCACCAATGCCAACGACATACCGCCCTCACAAGAACTGTGCAACTCACTGGCCATCTTCTTCCACAGCAAGAAAGCTGACATCCATGACAGCTTCAACACCATGACTGCCCCGACTACGCCGGACCCCACCTCCCCTGTGATCACCCCCAGCACCAACCGCCTGACCTCCTGGTCCAACGTCAATGACGACGAGACACTCAAGGTCATGAACTCAATCCACTCAGGATCACCGTCAGACCCGTGCCCACACCACGTATTCAACAAAGCAGACACTGCCATCGCACCCCAACTATGGAGGGTCATCAACATCTCCTTCAAAACAGGGACATTCCCGGAAAGCTGGAAACATGCCAAAATCAATGCCCGCCACAAGAAGCCCAAGGCAGACCGCAAGGACCTCAAGAACTTCCGGGCCATCTCCCTGCTCCCGTTCCCGGCGAAGGTCATCGAGAAAATAGTCAACATGTAACTGGCCCGCCACCTGGAAGACAACAACATCTTGGACCCTTACCAGTCCGAATCAGACGAAATGTAAATGTAAATGTAAATGTGGCGTATTTGTATAGCGCGAACAGTGACCCGGAGGCATCCCGGCGCTTGTACTCCTACCACAAGGGAACCCCTCCTGGCTTTTCCTTGTGGGGTGTCCACTCCTGGGCATCCCATGGTGAAACCAGGCATCCCTTGTGTATCAGGGGGCCTTTGTGGAGACTAAGCAAGCTATTGCCCTGAGTTGCAGCGTGGGACCCATGCTTAGAATCGGCACTGAGGCGAGAATATCCGGTCAGAGGATTTTAAGCCCGAAACCTGCCGAGGTGGGAATCGAACCCTGGTCCCTGGCCAGCGTTCTGCATCGAGGTCTGCCGCTCTAAGCACTGAGCCACACTTCTCCACCACCTCCAAACCAAAGCACCGAGACAGTCCTCATTGCCGCCACAGACGACATTAGGCGCCAACTAGACAGCAGCGAAACATCAGCCCTCATCCTCCTGGACCTGTCAGCCACCTTCGACACGGTCTGCCATCGCACTCTAAAGACACGCCTCCTAGACCACGTCCTTCCTCTCCGGCAGAACCCAGAGCGTCCGCCTCCCGCCCTTCCAATCCGAGGCCACCGACATCATCTGCGGCGTCCTCCAGGGCTCAGCCCGATGCTGTTCAACATCTACATGGCCCCCCTCGCACAAGTGGCTCACCAACACGACCTCAATACCATCTCCTACGCTGACAACACCCAGCTCATCCTCTCCCTCACCAAGGACCCGCACACCGCCAAAACCAACCTCCACGAGGGAATGAAGGCCGTCGCCGACTGGATGAGGAACAGCCGTCTGAAGCTGAACTCGGACAAGAGGGAGGTACTCATCCTCAGACCCACCCCCTCAGCCTGGGATGACGCCTGGTGGCTGCCCACACTGGGAAGACCACCGACACGCACCGACCATGCACGCAACCTAGGATTCATCCTCGACTCCTCCCTCTCCATGTCTAAACAGGTCAACACCGTCTCCTCCTCCTGCTATAACATCCTCTGCATGCTCCGCGGGATCTACAAGTGGATCCCGACCGAAATAAGAAGAACGGTGACACAAGCCCTCGTCATCAGCAGACTGGACTACGGCAATGCACTCTACACATGAATCCCAGCCAAACACCTACGACGACTACAACGCATCCAAAGCGCCTCCGCCCGACTGATCATCAACGTCCCCCGCCGCAGCTACATCACCCCCCACCTGGGAGACCTACACTGCCTCCCCGTCGACAAGAGGATCACCTTCAAGCTCCTCGCCCATGCACACAAAGCACTCCACAACGCCGGACTAGCCTACCTGAACAGCAGACTCAGCTTCTACACCCCCACCCGCCAGCTCTGCTCCGCCAGCCTCGCCCTCGCCGCTGTTCCCCGCATCCAACGAACAACCTCCGGCAGCAGATCCTTCTTCCACCTCACCGCCAAGACCTGGAACACCCTCCCTACCCACCTACGGCAGACCCAAGACCTACTTGCCTTCAGAAGACTCCTCGAAACCTGGCTCTCGAGACCCTCATGGGTAAGTATCGCGCTTTACAAGTACTCTGATTGATTGATTTCTTGTGTGGCCAACACGTCGGTGCAAATCGGTCAGGGGCAACTATTGCGGTTGAGTTGCAAAATGGAAGCTGTGCAGGGTGCGGTGCCCTCATGACGTGGTGCAGACAGGGGCTCGCTGACGATTCTCCAGACGTGGTTGGTGAGACCAAGGCTTTACGATGCAGGGTGAGTCAGTGTTCGATGCGGTGCTGGCAGATTGCAGTACAGGCGATGGAGCCGGTTGATGTTCGAGCCGTTCAGCGATGGTGTCGGTGACATCCAGGCAGGATAAGGCGAGGCGATGCAGAATGCAGTGCCCACAGGACGTGGTGCAAGCAACGGCTCGGTGACGATCATCCAGACGGCATTGGTGAGACCAAGGATGCGGTGCTAAGTGCGGCGGGGCTTTCTGCGAGGCCTTTACAACACGGAACCCTACGACAAACTCAGTGTCAGAGTCAGCTGCTCCTTTCCTCTGTGGCAGCTGAAATCAGCTGTTTCAGAGACAGTGCCCAGAAGGATGGTGAGGTCTTTGCTATTCCTTAGACCTCTTGAATTGGGGGCAAGCTCGACTTTCAAGGCCTTGTAGATACTTTCTCAAGCAGGATACACACACAGTTCCTCTCTTTGGCAGAAACAGCTACTGCAGGCCAACCCCAAACAGTACACAGTAAAGGGGCAGTAGTCCTCTTCCAGTTTCTTCCAGCTCTTCTCCTTGGCAGAGGTTCCTCTTGATGCCAAAAGTGAAATAAAAAGCTGGGCTTTAGGCGCCCTTTTTTATAGCACATACTCCTTTTTTCTCTGGAGGCATAGAGGGTCTTTGCCCTGGCAGAACCAGTTCTGTCCTCTCTGGTGCAGCTTCCTGGCACGCAGTGGCGACAGCATTGTCTAAGGCAGATCAGGCCCATTCAGGTGTAAAACAAATCTCCTTCCCCTACTCTGAATGCATCCCAGGTCTATTCAGCCCAGCCCCGACTCACCCTGGAAAGGCAGGACACACCTCACCCCCCCAAGTGGCTGTCTGAACAGAATGCACATTTCTAGCCCCTGTCACTCTTCAGCCAGACCGTCAATACACCAACCTAGAAGAGGCACACTGGATGGCTAAGCAAGAACATACCTATTTTCTAAAAGTCGTATTTTCAAACCCAGAATGTAAAAATCATCCTTCATGAAAGATGCATCTTTAGGTTCGGAGTTCATGCATACTAAACTCCAGTTTCCCATTTTGTTCCCATGGGCAGTTATATTTATAAGATGGTATAAGTAATCTCCCCATTCCATGCTATGGAACAGATAACCTTTCAATAGTAAAAAACAAAATTGGCAGTATTTCACTATCAGGACATGCCACACACATCAGGGCATGTCCTACCTTTCACATACACTGCACCCTGCCCACAGGGTAGGGTGACTCACATGTAAGAAAAGGGAAGTTTAGGGCTTGGCAAGTGGGTGCACTTGCCAGGTCGACATGGCAGTACTAGACTGCACACAGACACCGCAATGGCAGTTCTGAGACTCTTTTGCAAAGGCTGCTGGTGTGGGTGGCACAACCTGTGCTGCAAGCTCACTAGCAGTATTTGGTTTACAGGCCCTGGGCACCCAGAGTGTACTGTACTAAGGACTTATCAGTAAATCAAATAAGCCAATTATGGAAACACTAATCCATGACAACACTTTACAGAGGAGGCACTTGCACTTTGGCACTAAACAGCACTGGCAATATGCTCAAAGCATCCAGACCAGCAAAATCGAAGTCCAACACACAGCAAAAACACAGGAGACAAAGTCAAAAATACAGGGGAAACCCACGCCAAGGATGCCAGGTCTCACATTGAGGTACAGGCTTGTCTATAGCATTCATGAGATAGGTATGTGGAAGGGTCAAGTCCTCCTGTGATAGAAGCATATGAGTTTGTGTTGGGATGTTTTGTAGTAAAGAATAAAAAGATGATTACTAATGGAACCTGATGAATAGGTGATTATATGTAATTTATGCAAGAGGGCAAAGTAGGACCAAGTTCAACTTTTGGTATTCACAAAGGGCATTTACGAGCAGTAAATGCCCTTTGTGAATACCGAAAGTCGTAAAGTTAGTCTTTCGTCTAAGTTTATGTTTGTGACTCTGGCCCTACATTTCTAAGTTGGTGTGGGAGTCTTCGTGTGCTGTGTTTTCACTTCATCACTGTTTGAAGTGCTGTATAAATCCTTTACACATTGCCTGTAAATTAAGCCTTATTGCTCTACTTGAGGGTGGGGCACAGGTTAATCTGGGGTTTGCCTGTTACTTCACCCTGACAAGGATTGTGGTTCTTGCTTGTGTATGATTTCACTGTGTCATCAGTAAACCAATTTCTTACAGAAAACGTAAGTCTTTTTTTTAAAAAAACTTTATTTTTGTCATTTTCAAGATATAAAACATAGTAGATACATCAAATAGTCTCATCACATGTCAGGTACAATTATGGTAAACATCAAACATCTTATCAGGGTCCAGTGTTACGGGCACGAAGCAGATAGGCATCAATCACCCAGCAATCTGCCACAGAATTAGATCAGAATATATAACGCTATTAGTGCACCCATCATATGTACAAATCAGTATAGCATATAAGGAACAGCGAAGTTGTTGTAGAAGAGATTGTTAACGTCTCTCATTCTTAAGGTATCGCTAGTTCAGTTTTGTCTGTTCATCACGTCTATATCAAGGGGTAGAGTAGTCACATATCTTCTCTCATACCTACTCATTTGGGGTTTCTCTTCCTGTCGCTGTCCCCTGTTGCAACTATAGGCCTGCAAGGGCCCCCAGATATCTTTAGGTCTGGATGCAAGCGATTGAGTTTCTGCATAAATCTTACCCTGTTCCTGACAGTATAGCATGTCCTTCTACCATTCCTTGAACTTTGGGGCCCTTCCTCTCCGTCATCTACAGGCAAATCGTCTCTTAGCTAGTAATAAAGCAACATCGAGGAATTTTCTGTAAATTCTAGGTATCTGCGCAGTGTAGCCCAGCAACAAGGTCAAGGGGTCTTTGGTAAGGGTAGTGTCTAACATTAATACCAATGCATTATGAATCTGTTCCCAATATTGTTCTACTTGAGGGCATTCCCAAGATATATGGAAAAAGCCTGCTCCAGGTCGCTTGCATCACTCACAACAGTCATTGTCCGCCAGATTAAACCTATATTTGCGCGCTGGAGTGTAGTATATCCTATGCAGGAACTTAGAGTGTATAATTTTAAAGCGGCAACTGGATATAATGTTCCCTGTGATATCACAACAGTAGTCCCATTGGTCATCAGTCACTTCTCTTTCTAGATCTTCACTCCAGTGCCCTCTGGACGATCCTGATCTCTCTGGTGTATGTGCCCGCATGCTGCTATAAATGTGTGACACTAAATGCACCCCATCAACGCTACTTAGTGCTGTGTGCAGCGACCCCACACATTCCGGTTCCTTGGGGTAGTCAGGAAGCAACGCCTTCATACCCTCCCACAGTCTTATGTAGTAGAAAACCTCCAATAGAGTAGAGCTGGATTTCCCAAAAAATAGGTCCTTTGAGCGAAATTCGCCATTCATAAATAAGTCTCCCCATGTGGTTATTTGCAACCGTCGACACATAGTGTGAAACCGAGTTTCGCGCAATAATTCCACCCAGGGATGATAAGTAAGGGGCATACGTGGTGCATATAGAAATGCGACACCCAAGGTCCGTAAGATTCTCTGCCATGCGTCTATTGTGGTGGTCACTGTATTTAAAGGGATGTCCAATGCATGGATTGGAGCATAGACAACTCCATTCAGGGGTAGAGGTCTAGCAATCTAGTCTTCGGCAGCAATTTGGGGCATAAATGGGGTGGGCTTTATCCAGTGGTACAAATAGTGGGCTTGCGCACTAAGATAATACGCTTCGTAATCCGGTATGTCAAATCCACCCTTTTTATATGGCTGTGCCATAACGGCCCATTTTAAGCGCGGCTGTCAGCCACCCCACACCAATCTGATCAATTCTGTTCTCAGTGACTTAAAGAAATAAGCCCCTGGGTAGTACGGGTGTTGAGGAAATAATACAAAAAGCGGGGTAGAATGACCATTTTAATGAGTGACACTTTGCCAGCCATCGACAGTGGAAGAGCTAACCATCTTGTAACAGTGCCTCCCAATTTCATAATAGCCGTACCATAATTTAGCCGCAGCGTCTCCTCCCTATCTTTGGAAATCTGCATGCCTAAATATCTCAGGTCAGTGCAACACCATTCCAAGGGGAAGTCTAAGGGAAAGTGTTGCACGGCGGGAGTTAGGGGATAGAACTACGATTTTCCCCAGTTTATCGTGACTCCAAAGATCACAAATTCTCGCAATAGGGCATTTAATTTATTCTGAGGGTCAGTTACATATAACGTGGCATCATCAGCGTAAAGCGACACTTATATTTGGCGTTGCAGACAGCGAAGCGCTATCCCGATGTAACTGTCGTATTCGACATGCCAGGGGCAGAAAACATAAGTCTCGTTGCTGCAAAAATTGCAGTTTGTTTACTTCAGAGATGTCACTGAGCAGGTAGAATTTGTTTTTTTCATCATTCTGTAGCTGACCTGGGTAAGATTGTCCTTGATTGAGTGACATCTGATCATATATTAGTGTGAGCAAGTCAGCAAGAGACGGGGCTGGTCCTCTATCTGTTTGCCGGTACAGTCTGCTAAAGTTTTTAGAGTTCTTTTCTTGAGCAGGGTCCTCAGTGGGAGAACCCCACTGTATGCATGACAAACATTATTCTCTCCCTTGTTTTTGAAGGGTTATCAGAAATGGTTGTGCATGCTGTGATTGGCAGGCTGGAAGAAAGTTCCTCAATGCTCTGAGCGTATATTCCTGGTAATGTTTTTAAAGATATGAAGACTGTTGAGTTGATTCTTCTGTTGTGTATTCGGTTCTGACATGAGTTAGCAGCTGCCAAGATAAGTATTTTTAATTGATGATCCAGGAGAAGTGCTCATTCCATGCCTTGTCTAATAGGTGTTTTTTCCAGCTGATTTTAGATTGTTCAGCCCATATTTTGTTGGTAGCATTGGGCATCTGTTTTGCATAGAGTTGTAACTGATGTTACTTTCCAGGGCTATTGTGAGGAAGCTGGTCATTAGCATGGGTAGTGACTTCCAAAGTTTTCTTTCGTGTGCACCTATGTTTGCTATGTTTTGTCCTGGCCTCATAGTTCTAAAACATGTTGATGTATGTTTTGGTCCTTTACCTATCACTTATAGTACTTTATTACGAAAAGAAAAACATGATAGAATATACATTTTAAACAACATACAGACTCCCTATCTATTCAAGGGGCTACAAAGGACACTTAAATATCCTTGAATGTACTCATGCAAAGTTTAGTATTAGTATATCGTGATATATTGAGAACGCTTCGTAGTATAGTCTTGACCGGGTACTGACTATTTCTCTATGAAATAATTTGTGCTTCCATAGACTCTCTCCTTCAGGTTAAATCCTTAAGTTACTTTGCTTCCTGCTACAATATACACAAGCAGACTCTAGCTCACTTGACAGTCATAACCTTGCCATGTATTTTTCTAGTCCTTGATGTCAATCTAGGGCAGGGGTTTTTGAGCTCTTTTACTATTACTTCCTGAATCTTAACGCCCAACATCTTGTCCGCTATACGAGGTAACTCACCTTTTCATTTGGAAGCGTGTGTCTTGTCATCAAATGATGAGGTGATGCCAGCTATAACAGTAAAAGAATCCCAAAATACATGCAATAAATTGTCTTCTATGAGAAGAAAATATCTATCTACGTTGTGACCATGCAGTGAGATAGAGGCTGCATGTGTATATTATACCAGCAAGAGAAGTGACTCAATATTGTATCCTGATGGAAATGTTCGACCTTAATATTATATAAAAAATTTCATTATTCTTTTCTATCATTGCAAAAATATTGCAATGTCCTGAAAATCATGGGATATCATTTCACAAGCAAGAATGTTTTTTTTTTTTATTTTCCTAATACTTTCTGAGTATATAATGTGGTTTCAGTTAATATCCTTGTTCAAAATATCAAATTGTGTTTTTCAAATGTTTTATCAGTTTGAGCTGTACCAGCTATTAATATTTTATTGTTAATTACGTTTAATCATTTGTTATATAGTTTACTCATGTTTTTGGCTTGATGGTATATTGAAATAGTTATACTTATGTTAGTTTGTTGTTAATCATTTTTTTAATTGGTTAATTGGATTATTACCTATGTAAATTAATTAATTCATTGGATAGTTTCAAAAAGTATTTTTGTGTATTAGTTATTTTGTAACAGGTAAGGTAAATATAAATGTTTATTGCATAACGTATATCAAAAAGCAATCCACATAATACCGAAAAACAGCCAAATAGACCCTACTTGTAGTAAAATACAATCATGATCAGTCATGGGTAAAAAAAAGTTCAAGAAAAAAAGTTATACTATAACGTGAATGGGGTAAATTATTTCTGTTGAAAATGCAACCCATCAATGAAAGAAATGTGTTACTGCACCCCTTGAAACAATATATTTTTCCTACTTTGAGTGTTCTAATGCCGCTTCTCAAAAAGAGGTTTCAGGTACTTGTTCCTCAAGTCGTGTAGAGAAGGACATTGATAGAGGATGTGGTATATAGAGTTGGAGGATCTGTTTCAAAAGCAGCTTTGTCTATTTTTATCCCCAGACTTGTTCCATGAACCCTCAATCTGCAACAGTGGGACATAGAGGAGCCTAAAGCATACAAAAAAACTTTTTTACCCACTGATTTAAGTTGGAGTCAAGATACGATTGCCTTTTGTTTGAGAATGTTCCATTGATATAATGAGAGTTCTTATACGTTATTACAGCAGTGACAGTGCTCTTATATAATACAGTTTTCATGTTTCTTTTAATTTACAACTTTCTGGCCATCTTAGGAATCGCTGCTAAAGTTTTTATTGTAGGCTCCCACTCGGCTTAATTGGCTACCACTTGGATGCTCTTGGATGTATTTCCAGATCTTCTCTGATGATGCTCTTTAAACTGTACAGTAGTGCGTTCTGACAATCACAGAAATATTTCATTATTGTTATATAACTTAAAATGCTAGCTGAGTAAGACCAAATTCTAGTCTGATCAAGGCATGCAGTGTAGAAGATCTTAAATTAAACATTTTCTAAACAATTTTAATAAATATGGAATTAAGGCCTCCATCTTTTGTTTGTTAAACGTTTTTGTCCTGTAGAAAAGAAATGAACACATTTTTATTGTTAACACTTTTGTTTTTTTGGCTTGGTAGTATATTGAAGAAGTTTTATTTAATTTTTAGATTTGTTGGTAAGTTTTTGAATTTGTAGGGGAGTCGAGAGGAAAGTGTATTGTCACATAGGTGTTTAATATTTAAATACATTGTCAATACTATTTTTATTTTGTTTTGGTAATTGGATTATTAACAATGTAAATTAATTCATTCATTGGATAATTCCAATATGCATTTTTTGTGTATTTGTTTTTAATGTATTATTTTATATTTTTTATGAATTCGCTTTTTTCTGTCTGTAATATTTGTGTATTTTGTATATGTTTTCAATTAATAGTCTTTCAACCTTTTTGTATGGGTTGAGTTTGTATTTTTATATATAGTTAGTTGCAAAAGTAGTAAAAGTGATATTTCTAATGTCCAACATTTTTTCAACTGCTAGTCCGGTTGGACAGGGAATAGAAAGAATCATCCCTCCAAAGTTCAACACTTTCTTTACTGTTGCTGAGCTTGGAGTAGGAATATCAAATCAGTGGCTTTATAAAGTTATAAAAGCACAACCATAAAGACACAAACACATAAGAAACATAAAAAAGTCAAAACATACAGGTTTAAAAACTTGTGAGCATCAGTTACATAAAATAGAAGCAAAGCATTGAGATTGTAAACTATCCAAGAAAGTGCAGAGTGCAAAATACAAAGTAAGTGGCCAGGACCACACAGCACATGAACCAAACCATTATCGATGCCAACCTCCTCTCATTGACATCAACAATAAATAGCACATCAACGGCCCAACAATGCAAGAATACAGTACATGGATAGAGAGGCTCGGTGCAAAAAACAGGCTAGCAATGCCTACATCAGTAGAAGGTCAAAGAATATATCCAAATATTACAAAAATTGGAAAGGTTTAGCGGAGATTAATTGTCTACTAAAACAGTAATGAATGCCTGTGCCTTAGCGCATGCTTGAGAAAGGTGGCTACACCTGTGCAAGCCTTGGGTGTAGGGAACGACTGTAAGAATAAAAGTCAAGGGATAGGAGGGAGCGCTGTACCTCTGAGGAGAGTAATTTATAACCTTATGGTGTAACTACAGTAAAACCCACAAACAAATACAAAGTGTGCCAGAGTTTGCAAGGAGCGCTCACCACAAGGACAGACCAAATATGTTTTTGGATCATACTGACGTAATGGAAAGAAAGCTGGCACGTAATCTGGCTCGACCTGAATCTGGTTAGGAGTACCCTATCCCTGACTTTCGGGACCATTAACAAGAAGGGTTCCAACCAGAGGGTGGTTTGTACCGACCAGCGCTTTTCATTGGTGGGCTTCCTCAGCTCAATCAAATCTCTTTCCTGACTTCTGAGTTCCCAAAAGGTAGATTTGAGCAAGCTTTTATCCCTTGTGGTGATATCATCAGGCAGGGCAAAGAAGTTAGGTTGTTCAAACATATGGCTAATGTCCTTGATGCAACTGAACCAGTGGATGCGAAGGCCCCCCTTGTCATATGTGAGGCAAATCCTGATAATCATCTTATTTATGAAGACCTCAGGGTTTCACCAGATGGAGCACCACAGCCTCAGAGTGACCAGGTTGATATCATAGGCCACATAAGGTAGTCCTAGTTCATCATGAATGGAGAAGGTGGGTGACCTTTGCGACACACCAAGAATGCACCTGCATACTCTGTTTTCTCGCCCTGAAGGTGTTCGACCATTTTATTCCCCCACAGTCCAGCGTCATAGGTAAGGATGGGCATGCACTTCGTTTTATATATCTCAATGAGGGGAGAAACAGGTTTGTTGCTTATTTTTGACGCTAGGCTGAAAAGATATCCTATCGAATTACAAAACTTGAGGCTTCTTTGTTTCAGGCAATGGACCTAAGACCCTCATGAATGAAAAGTAATACCCATAAATGTTTTGGCAAGATTTGTGTTCAAACCCAGGACCCCATGAAGCCAACAAAATAATCCAATAAAATCTGTGGACAATGAGTGTTCTGGACATTAAGACAGCATCATCAGCGTATAAGAAGACAGGGACACGATGGCCGTTCACAGTTGGCACGTCTCTTCCCTTAGCGACCAAGACCATGTGCAGGTCATTGATATACAAAATAAATAGGATAATGGCCAAGACACAGGCCTGACAATATGTGTGAGTGTGATGCACACTGAAGGTTATATGTTTAGAACAAATATTAGAAAAAATGTTTCAAGTGATAATCTTTTCTTTAACTGAGTTTCTATGTGCTACGCAGTGTTTGTGGGCTGCCTGTCCAACGTATGAATACATGCAGAAGAATCAAGCAAGAATTCACTTGAAATACTGTGTGCACCACCAATGTTAATTCTACTAATTGAATCCAACTTAACTGAAATTGACAATACACATCGACAATATATGTCCACAATGATTCAAGAATAAGGATACAAACAAAAGTTCATGTCTTTCAACAATTGTTCTTATTGAATGGTATACACACATGAAATAAAACAACAAATGAATGATTCAACACTAGTTTGTGTTATGTATCTATACATAAATCACTTCATTCTAATACAAAGTGGCATCCTGTATTTCCAATGCAAAAAGTAATAGACAATTCAGGATGGCCCAATGCATTTCGGGACCCTGTGTCCCTTCCTCAGGGGCCACTGCAATGCAAAAAAAGATGAATATGTGTTCAAATACATGTAATGTAAAAACATTTTAATATATCAAATCATACAATGGTGATGTCACTAGCAAAAATCATGAGACAACACAAGTGCAATGCAACCATATAACTGATTTCTAAATGGGTGAGTGGAAAGGAAAAGAAAGTCGTCACCAGTGAGAGAGGTCTTCTGTGGTCAGAACAAGCTCACAATACTTTAGTGATAAAGAGGCACTGGATATCCCTAAAACACCGGAGCGAAAACTAAAAGCCAAACTTGAAGGCTAAATTAGCATAGTTAGCAAGGAAGGGTGCACACAAATCCACCTCCAGTTTGTGTACATCCATAGGCACCCCACCTGGCTCACGGGCCTTGTGCGCAGAGCTATCATAAAAATGCTTCAGCTACTTCCTCTACTGAATATTCAATATCCAGTGAGAAGGAGGGCATGTGAACATCATTCACCCCATTAGCTGGATCGTGCATGTGATAAACTTGTTTAAAGTGGCACACCCAGGATTCAGCACTGATGTTGGCACATATGAGAATGGTATCAGTTTGGAATATTTAAACTAATTTCTCCAAAGCCCAACATTTTCCCAACTGTTGCTCTTGGTGGAGGGAAAATAGTAAATCCTACCCCTCCAAAGTCCAACACTTTCCCAACTGTTGCCTAAGGTGGAGTAGAAATAATAACACTGGCTCCTCTAACGTCAGCATGTACCATACTGCTGCCAAGGTTAGATAGAGAAGAGCAAATGTGACAGCACTGGTTGCACTGTGAACAGTAAATCTGACCCTTTCCTAAAATTTTCTATTGATTTGAATTTTACATTTATATTTTACATTGTTAAAATAGTTTTGTGTTTTCTTGTTCGATACATTTATGCTTCAGTAATGAATGGTATGTTTTTAGTTTTAATGCTGTGTTAATTATATTTAATTATTTTATTTTTTTTAATTATATACATACATAGTGTTTTTATACAATATAAATGATTGTTCTTTAATTTCCATTTAATTATTATATTTTGATTTAATAGGTGTATTTCTGTTTATACTCATTTTGGTAAATGTTTATGTTTTGTTCACATTTATTTTAACCCCTTGCTTGCTTCCGACGGCCCCTTGCCGTCATACGTCACGCTGGGCGTGTGTGGAGGACAGCCGGGGGCCGTCCGATTCCCGACCACTATTTAAATCGCCCGCACAGTGCGAAAATGTGCACAGCACGCATGGGGTTAAAGTCACTTATTTTTTATAATATTTTTGTTAATAAATGTATCTTTACTTTTTGTTTATTATATTTTTTTCTAAGTATAATATTCTTTAAAAATAGTTTAGATTTTTGACTAAAGAGTTATGAAGTTAAATACTTTTCACTATATATATTCTGTTATGTTATGTTAATAGTTTTGTCCACTATATTTTTTACTGATGTAAGAATGTAAAGTTAATATTTTGTCCGATATATTTTTTAACCAATATTTTTGTCACACAATAATTTTAACCTCAATATTTAGACATAGAAGCCTGATGGGTGGAGTTTACATGAGTACAAATCATTTAATGAAGAGATAGTAAAATAGAATGCTCTCATTTTAAAATGAAGTGGTACATTGATAAAAAGTGGGTTGCATTTATTTTTTTGGCTTCTCTCTTGGCTGGAAGTCATAAGTCTGAACCCCTGCAAAGCCGACATGGCCTTCCTCTTTCTAGATTGGTAAACTGAGGGGAATATTATCAACCAGTAGCGATATTTATCGCTAAATAAGCTTAGCGAAATTTTTTCTATCGCCGTGCATCGCCGGATTTTATCGCAGAGATAAGGTGCTATTAGCAACGTTTATCACAAATGCGATAAAAATCCGGCGTTAGCGGCGAAATGCGTGAATATCGCCGGTAATCCAGCGATATTCACGCATTATCGCCAATCGGGACTACGCCAGAATATCTACCTCCTATTGGATATAATGGCTAAGAACTGGTCTGAGCAGGCGTTCGTTTTCAGCGATATTCGCGCTTAGCGCAAATTTTTTAATCGCTACGCCTGCATTGATAATAGGCGATAGCGATGTTAGCGACTGCTTTCAGTCGCTAACAGGTCGGGTACGCCCACTTTGCATGTCATTAGCGATAAATATCGCTGACATGCAAAGCGGTACCCAAACCACTCACTATCGCCTCCAAACTGTTGCTAACTGCTGTTAGCGACAGCTTGCTAATAGGGCGATGAAATTATCGCCGCTTTGCGGCCGAAAACGGCAGCTAAAGCAGCGATAATTTCATATTGCCCGCCTTTATAATATGCCCCTGAGTATCATTAGGCTAGGGAATAGTAACACCTACAGCGCCTAGAACTACCAGAAGTGTGATACCAACCTTTACTGTACCATAGCTTTATCACTTATATTTATATTTATATCGTCCAATACAAATATTGACTCCGGAGTATCAATGACCTCTTTTCTATTCTTGTTGATTTAATATACATTATTGAGATATGTTGATGTGTCATTAAAAATAGCAAATCTATATTTACCTACATATACTTACCTTAAGAATATTGTAGTGTCTATATTCTGGAGTCGATATTTTTCTAGGCCAATATGAAAAGCCTAATATTTTAACACATGAATAAACCTTTAATTAAACATCTCATCATTATGATATATATATATATATATAAACAATATGTTGAAAGCGTTAGCATATTGTGCATTAAAATATGAACCCTCCCTGACAAGTTTGAGAGCCATATATTGGTGAACTGTGTACTCATTAATGTGTGGTGCACTGTGTAATCATAGGAGTGTAGATTGTAAGGTAGTCTTCAAATTAGCACAATTTAGCAGTATAAAGAATTAAAAGAAATATTATCTTTGTATTAGTATTACTGCATCATTAGTATCAAATACCGGTGCGCCATAATGATAGTTAAGTGCCCCTTCCTCCATAATTAAGGCTTATCTTCGACTCAGACCCATAATTGTAGGGTACCGTTAACAGCGTGTGTGAGTCATGGTGCTCCTATATGATATTTGTATGAATTGTTGGGACAGAAGGCACGAGAACTGCAAGATGTAAATCCCAGAGTGTTGTGTGCGTGTTCAAATCATTTTCTTGCACCAAAAATCGACGTAGCTGCTCTATTCACATACTTGCCCGTCGTCTGGTCTGCGTAGCCAGATACACTCTTTGGGATTTTTCTGAAGAATGCCACATTGATCAGGCTTTAAAAGTATCCGTCAGACAGGCCGGCACTCAGGGACGTAAAAGGCATTGAAACCGCAGGCCTGCGAATAAACAATCAGGCGCATTACTGTTTATGGGATGGAGTCTGCTTTGTTCACTTAAAGCACTTTCCAGTTGTGACACTTGTGTCTATGACTCAGCCTGACCATTAATGCGCCGGCTTATAGACCAGCTGTTTACTTTCTTAAATTCACAACAACACAGCGCTTAGTTGACCTGCTCTGTAAACTAAACATTGCAGTGCAATTATGGAACATTTTTACATAATTTGAACATTTTAAACAAAAATCATTATCTCAAACAAATCAAAAGTTACTAAAAACACGGGAGGCAGAAGGTAAAAGTTAAGCAGTTACCTTCAGCTTGTTAACTGCTATTCTAAGGAACTAAAGAGGAACTGAAGAGGAATCAATCTCACCGAAATGGTACAACTGAGGAACTGAAAGTAGGGCTTTTGCCTTCAACCGAATACAAAGACTGTACATTTGAACGTGGATGAGAGAGGGTGTGGCTTAACGGCTAGAGCGACTGACCTTGTAGCTGGGGAACCAGGCTCGAGACTGGTGGGAGGCTCAAACAGCCTTTGATTCTGGGCAAATCACTTAGGGCCTGATTACGATATCGGTCAGAAAGCCTCGGACCGCTGGTCGGAGGGTTTCTGACCGACATGGTAGGTTTAATGTCTGACAGCCGTATTACAATGATGGCGGTCGGAGTTTAAACTAGATCCGACACGGTTCCGAGCCCATCGGCCAATCGGAATGGCCTCATAATACCTTAAGGACAGCGTTTCCGCCGTCTGTATTATGATGTCCATTACTGACAGCCTTTCCAAGTTTGAACTCCAACATGGAAAGGCTGTTGGAAAGTGACTTTGGGGGAACCTAGCGGGCCCCCTTCCCACCTGGTCCTCCATATGTGGCACATGGTGCAGGGATTTTCACCAACTCCCTTTTCCCAATGGGAGCTTTTGCGTCAGGTGTCAAAGGGCGCTTGTGCTGCGGGCGGTTTCCACCCACCACACAAACTACCGTAGAGAAATGTGAACTTGAGACCGCACTATGCGGTTGCATCGTAATCAGGTGTGTGGAACAACCGAACTATGGTGAGTGATTCCCTCACTGAAATGGTGGTGGTCGGAGGCTGACATCGAGATCAGGCCCTTAATCTCCCCCTCTTAGAAAATAAAAATGAATGTGTCCGTCTTTAAAGCAACTTGTGCTCATGTAAAGTGCTCTGATACCTTTAGGTCAAGTTCGCACAATGTAAAACTGCCCAAAATAAAAAAGATGCCGTAAGTTTCTTTTATTTATAATGATTCATCCCTTTGTAAAAGAATATTTTGTGATAGGTCTCTGTCAGTCTTTCTTCAACCTGATCTCTGAACCCCCTATACTGATTTATAAATAATCTGTCAGTACAATATCAACTTGGTTGGTAATCAAAATAACCCCTAAAAACTAGAATTACCTTATCCCTAGAGATGAGTAGCTCTTATTGCATAACAAAAGCACAATAAGTCTAAAATTACCATATATATATCCATCTAATACACTGAGGTTAGTGATGCTTCAATATAAGTTAATGGTTACCTAGACTAGCTGGCAATAACGACACTATCCGTTTTTGCCACCCAAATTATGTCAAAATATCAGTAAGTGTACCTACTTAGGCAAAACAGCTTTATAACCCCTATATGTATACAAGATCAATCTCCTAATATTTATAATGATCGGATATTTAGCCCGAAAATTCAAAGATGGCCGCCGTCTGATTCCAATACGAGTGGCCTTCTTCGAATCACATACGCGGTCTAGTTTCTCAGCCGGAAACAAGACAAACACCGGGAAGTATAACACTCACTTCTCCCGGCATGAGAAAGCGATCGCCGGTCTCGAAGGGGAGCCGAGTAGGTTTACCGCCGAGATGACACCTTGTAACAAGTAAGATCTCCCTAGCTATCGGAATAGAAAAGTGACATTCGGAACGCGTTTTTCGAAGCGCGTGAGGCTTCGTTATTGAAACATTTTGGAAGCCATAACAGTCTCTAATTATTCTACCACTAGGTGATTACGGGAATATATGTCCTTCCCGCGATTGACCATGAGGTTCAGTTCAACCTTTTAAAAAGTATGAATTCTTCCTCTATATGTTTGTTCTGTCTGTTTTGTTATGTGTTTGGACCCACAGACCATGCCACAAGTGTGTTGGTTGTTTTTTTAAACATAGCCACAGATAATGCACGTAGGGTGCTCCTTCATATATGGGGATCACTCGGTTTTGAAAAATTAGTGTGTGGAATGGGTGAAGGTGTACATACACTATCACTAAGGAGTTCATTGAGACACCAATTTAATGGAAAATGCTATTCCTGATATGATAACATCATGTGATAAAAGGATATTGTACAATTAACATTGGAAGCATTTTTTCTCCACAGGTTTACAAAAGAATTGCAAAGATAAGAGTATGTATATTCTAATATTAATATAGGCATACCTTTCACTTTTTGTTTTTGTTTTGGAGTGGCACTCACAGGGCTGGACCCTGTTGTAGTCCTGAAGAAGAGCTGTGGGGTACAGCTCGAAACTAGTTGACACGCTTACTAGACACTGTGTTCCATAATAGAGCCAGTTTCCCTAGTAAATCACCCCATTTTTAATATATCCACTAGGGGCCGGAATAAAGGTAGTTTAACCCACTAGTAGGATATTTTTAATTCTTTCACTCCACTTCATTTTCCCCCTTCTCTCACACTACATGACACATAGTCTTCAGATAAAAGTGCTCCTTCGCAATCGCGATAGTCGCAGCACGCCTCAACCCGCAGCTGGGTTGAGAAGCCCCAATGATGAAGCATGTCACCGTGAGGAAACTCCGGTGAGTGAGGGGACTATAAAGAAAAAGTTTTCTTTCCCTTTCCTGTTTCTGAAACAGACCTTAAGGTGTCGTGTTCCAGAAGTTAGCCAGGTTCTCTGGATCTGAATTTTTCTGATCTTTTTTTGACTAAGTATTGCCGTGGAGGGCGAACCTGGTTGATCTCTCCCTCTACCTCCCCCTGTTTAGTATTTCATGATTCTCGGCGCAAGCCGTGGGAGTTTGGATAATATTATCATTCTTTTGGATTCAAGAACACACCCTGGTGTGGGGACAATGGCAGAAATTACGGGCCTAACATTCTCAGAGGAAGAAATCGAAAGAGTGATGGCATCAATAGGAGATTTTCCAGACAATATACATAGGGATTCAGATGGCTTTAATCAAGTCTGGGATGAATTAACTGAACTTAAGAGGAACCAAGTAAAAACGCTGATACATGGTGTTATGATGGCACAATATTTGAGGTCAAACACGGCACCAAGGGGCCTAATAGTAAGGAATGAGCCCTTTATTTTCCAACAGGACAAACAATTCAAAATTGATTGGTCACTAATCTCCTGGCACTGCACCAGAGACTGGCTGGTCCTAATAATAAAAACCGCAGCAAGATTAGGAGAAGAGATGAAAGTGGAAGCCATAAAAATTGAAGTACAATTAAAAACCTTCCAGGACGTTACCGACCTAAAAAAACGATTGGATGAACTGAATAAACAAATGGCTGACTTTGAGATAAGTCTGAAAGACACAAAAACCATTAAATTTAAAAAAGATTTGAAGAACTTCTCACGGGACAAAATGTATCCTTATACAAAAGATGACTATATTCCCCCGAATAGAAACCCAGGATACAACACGGATTCAGACAATTCAGATACAGGATCAGATAATTCCAACAATAGTGAAAACTATGGTCGTAATAAAACTAGACGCTCAAGAGGAGGATACTTTAGAAACAGAGGCGGATACAATCCGAACTGGCAAGGGTATTTTGGCCCGCCCCCTTATGGCCCACCACCACCTCACCAATTCTTCTATGGACCACCAAATTTCCCCCCTCAATACCCTCATCAAGCTCAGAATTTTTGGGGAAATTCACAAAGACAAGACCAACAACAACAGCAGCCTTTTTTAGCAAGAGGCAGGGGCCAACAAAGAGGAAAGACAAGAAGAACCCAACAGGTCCAATGGGCCCAACCAATAGAAACATCCAATCAATCAATCAATCAGAGACACTTATAGAGCGCGCTACATACCCGTAGGGTCTCAAGGCGCTTGGGGGAGGGGGGGGTGCCGCTACTGCTCGAACAGCTAGGTCTTCAGCTTCTTCCTGAAGGAGAGGTGGTCTTGGGTCAGGCGCAGGTCGGTCGGGAGGGAGTTCCAGGTCTTGGCGGCCAGGTAGGAGAAGGACCTTCCTCCTGTGGTCGCTCTTCGGATGCGGGGGACGGCGGCGAGGGCGTGGTTGGCTGATCGGAGGTGGCGTTTGGGAGCGTAGAAGTTGATCCGGCTGTTGAGGTAGCTCGGGCCTTGGTCGTGTAGGGCTTTGTGTGCGTGGGTGAGGAGGCGGAAGGTGATTCTTTTGTTGACGGGGAGCCAGTGAAGGTCTCTCAGATGTCCGGAGATGTGGCTGGTTCGTGGGATGTCGAGGATGAGTCTGGCTGAGGCGTTCTGGATCCGCTGGAGTCTCTTCTGGAGCTTGGCGGTGGTACCGGCGTAGAGGGCGTTGCCGTAGTCCAGTCGGCTAGTGACGAGGGCCTGGGTGACGGTCTTCCTGGTCTCGGTGGGGAAGCCAGAAGCCATACCAGGAGCATGGGACCGGTAGATCAACCGACAACGAGCAAACCACCAGCTTAGTAGTCAATCTATCAGATATCGAGATTACAGATATTGAGAAAAAGGTTTTGGAGAAGGGGCTAGGTTTTGTCCCCACCCCTACTATGGATAAGTTCCTCTTAGCCCAAGAGATGAATGAATTTATAAGAAAGATCAAACTACAAGTTTTCTTTGACAACAAACCCTCAATCAATCTTCCCAGCACTGACACTGGTCTTCATAAAAAGTCTACGTTTACCCCTCCAAGTGCCAACCTCCCAGTGGAGGTTTTAACATTTGAAAAGGCTGTGATGAAGGAAATTTCAGAAATGGACCCCAAAACTATCAAAGTTTTCCATAACTTGAGCAAAGTAGAACACGAAGCTCTGAAGAAACTGTCATCCCAAAAGGATATTACAATAAAGCCTGCTGATAAGGGCGGAGCAATAGTGCTGCAGAATACATCCACCTATCGGCAAGTCTGTCTTGATCTACTAGCGGACCAAAGGAACTATGTAAAAATTACTGAAGACCCTACCAATCGTCTCAGAAGGGAGATAGCCTATCTAACAGAAGAAAGTACCACCAACAACTGGCTAACGAAAAAAGAAGCGGATTTTTTGGAAACCAAGAACCCAATAACCCCTTACTTTTACACGACAACAAAAATCCATAAATCCATAACACATCCACCTGGCAGACCGATAGTATTGGGCATAGGATCAATATTAGAAACCCTATCCAAGTATGCCGATGCTTTCTTAAGACCACTGATTCAAGCCACTGAGACCTATCTACAGGACACAAAATCGGTCCTTACAGTTTTGAGAGACTTACCATTTGACCCGACTAAGAATATTCTGATTGGTTTAGACGTGGAAAGTCTTTATACTAGCTTACCCCATGCCGACACCTTACAGATACTGGAAGATGTTTTATTTGAAGCAGATTGGGAGTATCAGACACCACGCCATGTCGTTTTAGAATGTTGCCGCCTGGCCTTAACGGAAAACTTTTTTCGTTTCGAAGACACCCTATTCTGACAGTCCCATGGTACGAGCATGGGAAGTACCTTTGCGCCGAGCGTAGCAGGATTATACATTCACCACTTGGAAAAATGGAAAATTCTCAACGCCTCAAACCCTCACAAACATCATGTGAGCCTTTGGAAAAGGTATATCGATGATGTCCTTCTCATTTGGGAAGGTACGGAGATAGAGGCACAAGCATTCTTGGTTTGGCTAAACCAGCAAGACCCCTTTCTCAAATTCACTCACACCATGAGTAGGTCAGAATTAGTGTTTCTGGATTTAAACATCATGGTCAATGAATTGTCTCTCAGTACTATGACGCACTTCAAACTAACTGCAAGAAATTGCCTGTTAGTGTTCGATAGTTTTCATCCGAGACATTTAAAAGAGAACTTACCCTTTGGCCAGTTTTTGAGACTGAGACGAAATTGTAATTCTAAAGAGGATTTCAACCAACAAGCGAGTGACCTGACGAAAAAACTACTGGATAGACATTATCCAGCACATTTGGTGAAAAAAGCAAAAAAACGAGCTGCTAATAACAATAGGGAAGCACTATTGGAGCCAAAGATCACTAAAGAGAACTGTGAAAAGAGACCTATTTGCATTACTACTTACAACATTGCCTCTAACATGGTAACAAATATTGTCAGAAAACACTGGCGCACTCTGAACTGTGGGAGTCTGGACATACCAAAACCAATGTTCAGCCATAAAAGAAGTAAAAATCTGAAAGACCACCTAGTCCACACCCGTCCACAAGAAGCAAACAAAAACCCTAAACAAAGAACTATCAGTACAGTACCCACAGGACATTACCCTTGTGGCGACTGTAGTGTCTGTCATCTGACAAAAGCCACAAAAAGAATAACATTCAATAACAATATGACTTGGGAACTGAAGGACTTTACTAATTGTAATACTTCTGGAGTAGTATATATGATTACCTGCAACTGTCAACTGCATTACATAGGAATGACAACAAGAAAAGCAAGTACTAGGATAGTTGAGCACAGAAGTAATATCAGACGGAAGAGAATTACAACAAAAATGATGTCCCACTTCATTGAATGTAACCATACGCCCAACGATATGCAATGGGTAATTCTTGAAAGACTGTACGGACAGGACAACTTGGAACAGCGCCTTCTGAACAAAGAACAACGCTGGGTGTACAAGCTGAAAACAGATACCCAAGGCCTAAATGATAGCATCCCATGGGGCCTACTGGCAAGATAAGGGTATAAACCTAAAAACTATGTTCACTATGAGTAGTATCCATCCTGTAAAAATACCCATGGAAGAGAGATTAAGACCTTCATGTGCTAAAAACAAAGAGCTTTCGATCATTCCGTAAGTTTCTTTTATTTATAATGATTCATCCCTTTGTAAAAGAATATTTTGTGATAGGTCTCTGTCAGTCTTTCTTCAACCTGATCTCTGAACCCCCTATACTGATTTATAAATAATCTGTCAGTACAATATCAACTTGGTTGTTAATCAAAATAACCCCTAAAAACTAGAATTACCTTATCCCTAGAAATGAGTAGCTCTTATTGCATAACAAAAGCACAATAAGTCTAAAATTACCATATATATATCCATCTAATACACTGAGGTTAGTGATGCTTCAATATAAGTTAATGGTTACCTAGACTAGCTGGCAATAACGACACTATCTGTTTTTGCCACCCAAATTATGTCAAAATATCAGTAAGTGTACCTACTTAGGCAAAACAGCTTTATAACCCCTATATGTATACAAGATCAATCTCCAAATATTTATAATGATCGGATATTTAGCCCGAAAATTCAAAGATGGCCGCCGTCTGATTCCAATACGAGTGGCCTTCTTCGAATCACATACGCAGTCTAGTTTCTCAGCCGGAAACAAGACGGACACCGGGAAGTATAACACTCACTTCTCCCGGCGTGAGAAAGCGATCGCCGGTCTCGAAGGGGAGCCGAGTAGGTTTACCGCCGAGATGACACCTTGTAACAAGTAAGATCTCCCTATCTATCGGAATAGAAAAGTGACATTCGGAACACATTTTTCGAAGCGCGTGAGGCTTCGTTATTGAAACATTTTGGAAGCCATAACAGTCTCTAATTATTCTACCACTAGGTGATTACGGGGATATATGTCCTTCCCGCGATTGACCATGAGGTTCAGTGCAACCTTTTAAAAAGTATGAATTCTTCCTCTATATGTTTGTTCTGTCTGTTTTGTTATGTGTTTGGACCCACAGACCATGCCACAAGTGTGTTGGTTGTTTTTTTAAACATAGCCACAGATAATGCACGTAGGGTGCTCCTTCAAATATGGGGATCACTCGGTTTTGAAAAATGAGTGTGTGGAATGGGTGAAGGTGTACATACACTATCACTAAGGAGTTCATTGAGACACCAATTTAATGGAAAATGTTATTCCTTATATGATAACATCATGTGATAAAAGGATATTGTACAATTAACATTGGAAGTATTTTTTCTCCACAGATTTACAAAAGAATTGCAAAGATAAGAGTATGTATATTCTAATATTAATATAGGCATACCTTTCACTTTTTGTTTTTGTTTTGGAGTGGCACTCACAGGGCTGGACCCTGTTGTAGTCCTGAAAAAGAGCTGTGGGGTACAGCTCGAAACTAGTTGACACGCTTACTAGACACTGTGTTCCATAATAGAGCCAGTTTCCCTAGTAAATCACCCCATTTTTAATATATCCACTAGGGGCCGGAATAAAGGTAGTTTAACCCACTAGTAGGATATTTTTAATTCTTTCACTCCACTTCATTTTCCCCCTTCTCTCACACTACATGACACATAGTCTTCAGATAAAAGTGCTCCTTCGCAATCGCGATAGTCGCAGCACGCCTCAACCCGCAGCTGGGTTGAGAAGCCCCAATGATGAAGCATGTCACCGTGAGGAAACTCCGGTGAGTGAGGGGACTATAAAGAAAAAGTTTTCTTTCCCTTTCCTGTTTCTGAAACAGACCTTAAGGTGTCGTGTTCCAGAAGTTAGCCAGGTTCTCTGGATCTGAATTTTTCAGATCTTTTTTTGACTAAGAAAGTGTGATGCTGTCAGGATGTTTTGTTTTGCTATTTATGCCAAAAGGATATTCTCTCTACAGTGTTTTCAAGGCACCAGTTATTTAAAGCGAGACCTCCTGCATCTCTTTTTAGGTCTGAAGTCTTGAATATTCAAGTGTCCTCTATTCAGCCAATTAAAAGGTAAATGTCTAATCGACAATCTGGGTCTCCCGGGCTGTTTCTTGGTGGATAAGGGTGCTTCTAGGCACCCCATAGTGTTAACACAGAATGAACCCAACAGAACAATGCAGAATAGGAGAAATGTACTTTGTATTACAAGGTGTCTGTATGTAGACTTGTCTCCTCATAAATGTATCTTTGCATGTTTTAGACAAACCACTTTACTCTAGAGGAACAGATAATGTTAACAGAATTACATTTCTCCGCTTCAATTCATACAGTAATCAATATTTGTTATGGATACCATTTTGAATATCATCTGTTGAATGTGCTTATTTTAATTGCTTGAGAAACCCCTTCAACTTCTACAATATTTGGTTCCTTTTGAATAATTAATTATGTTTGGTTAAATGTCAAAATAGCTTTAAAAAGTTACAGAAAGTGCCGCATAATTTGCCTGTTCTAGCAGCATAATTTAGTCAACCTTGCCACATAATTGCAGTGACCCTGACAGTGAGGTTTCCTACCAATGTTTTCGGTTTTCTGATTGGTTTCTAGCCAGTTCCTGGTAGATGTAGGACTGCGCAGAAGTCCAGGGCACAGGCAGCAGGGCGATACCAATTGACCAAATATCCGCAAATGCCACAATAGTGCTGGAAACGAAAGGGCCCAAAATGGCACTATACGCACGCCCTTATTGCTTTGCAATATTTTTTTTTATCAGAAAACAAATGTGGTCTGCAATGGCGTAATGTAAAATGATGGCACCCACCCTGCAGAATGCGGAGAGGGCCCCCCCCCCGAGAGTCTGATATCTGCCAGAAATGCATAGGCCTTAGGCTGAACGGTGGACTCCTGAAGGATGTGGGTGCTACTGTGCTCCAAGAGCTGCAGTGGCCAATATTCCACTCCTAGTGGCCTGGCTATTAAACTGCCCAATTAGGAGCCTGGTGACCTCCTTTTTAATTATAGGTCTGTCACTTGATTGAAAATCATGTAGTTCTGGGAAAATCTCTTAATTTCCCTAAAATTCTAATTTTTGATTGATTACATTGAAGGCAATTTCGTGCATAATGTGATGGTATATGTTTGAAAGTAGATTTACATATGCCAGGGGCAATAATACCACTAACACAATAAAGGGCCAAACATTGGTCTTAGAAAATTATTCCCATGCTCAACCCTTGGTAGCTTGGCTGCGAGCAGGCAGGCTCTACTTCACAGACCGGTATGCAAATCATTTAAAAACACCAATTCAGCACCCAATTAAGACACAACTCACAATAAAAATCCAACAACAATTTATAAATATAGGAAATATGTATATATTCAAAATGTTACCAAAATGAAAAACATCCAATGTAGTGAGCCAGAGATATGAATGTTTAAAGATTTTGCACTATGTAGCACAGAGCAACCTATATCACCTATTGGAACATCTGGTTGCGCTAGACTGGGAAAAAGTAAACGTTTCAGGCCAAATCTATGAAAGTCAGACCTCCGGTGCTTTCCAGAGGAATGAACCAGAGATCCAGGCCGGCTTGCGGTTGAAGGTGGGCGGCTTGACTCTCGCGGTTGGTCCCGGTCACCTTTTCTACATTGGGACTTGAAAGTTTGGGACTTCAATTCCCACAATGCACTTAGACAAAACTTGTACAAATACACTGGTAGTACTCCAAGCTGGGGATTCTTGGTGGTGATAGTCCAGGTGAGCTCTGTTAACCTGTAGCATGCAGGAAGTCCACTCTTTTGTCCTTATGAAACAAGTTTGATCCACAGGGCTGTAGTTCCAGATTGTGAAGCGGGCGCTGTCAGTCATAGTGCAGGTGCTGAATCTGGTTGGTGCAAATCAAACTTCCAGCATGGACCCTTCTTCTTCTGTAGTTTCAAGCAGCAGATCTGAGAGGCACTGCCCCTTTCAAATACCTATTCAATGTTCTCTGGGGTCACACAGGAGGGAAATGCTGTCCAGTGAGGTGCAGGACGACACCCCAGAGCATTACCATTTCCTCCAAAGTGTAGCACAATGGTCTCCCAGAAAGCACTATTTCTCCAAAATGTAATATGTCTTAAGTCCCAGCAGAGAGACAAGAGCTAACTAAACCACCCTCCAGGATGGCTCATCTCCACATTTTCTCTCTCCCAGTGTCTGCAAATTCCTTCCTTAAGCCTGCCATCTGGCTGGGTAGGAATCAAATAGCGGGGGTGGAAATAAAAATGGTTTCTCCTGTCACTCTTACCATTCCTCCCCCTGGCTTTGGCAGAACCTTCCTCCTCTTAGAAGGGCTCATTCGCCTCAGGGCTATTGATCAACTCATCAAAGCAGCCTGGCAAATCCACTTAACTCTGACCGAACAGGACAGAGCACTGGACGGCTGAATGTTGGCCTACAGACAAGAAAGTCTTATAACTTCTTGTCTGTGCATTTTAGTATAAATTCAACAATAGCACGTTGTTTGATTTATCAATCCCATTCTAGTAAGTCCTTGAATGATTTTTTGTGATTCTCCTGTGAGAATTATTAGTTAATAACTTCTTGCCATGTTAACATATTTGGCTAGGAAAAATTAACAAGGGAATTTCACTAATATCAGGGCTTATAAAACATATTTTATAAGGTCCTTGCCTATATCTACAGAGCCGCTCACCTCTGGAACACCTAGGGGAGACTTTAAGGGTTCTGAATATGTAAATAATATTGCAGATCCTCACTCCACAGAGCTCCTAGCACAAATTTGGTTTTAGGAAGCACTTTAGTACAATGTGGAAAGTGAAATGTGCAAATTCACTAAACCCAGGGCATATAATACTTCATTTATAAAGGTCACCTTATAAAAACTGCCCCCCCCCAACCCCCCACCACTGGGACAACATGGAGAGACCCTGGGGGTAAATAATATGCCAAAATATTGTAGTGTATTAAGTTGTATGTGCCTCAACCACCAAAGTCGAGCTTGAGCACAATCTACATGTTAAAAGGCCTCCTGCAACTAAGGACTGCTTTTAGACTGACCTCAGGCCTCAGCATTGTACACATGGCCTTTTATATACTAGGGACTTTAAGGTAGTTATAATCCCCATTTCCTATTATGTAGTAGGCCCTTATAGCGCAGCCAATCAGAGTGGTACCCTAACTCATAGTGTACCCTAGTGTATGCAGGTGTTTTCACTGTATTCTAGGGTGCCTTCAGCATAGCACTGTCCCTGGGCCTGGTTAAGCAGAGCCCATGGACAGTCAGAGTCAGTTACCACCAGTACCAGTCAGCACAAAATGGGAATGCCTTGGGCACAATGATGACTTTGCAACAGTGTAACTGAAATTTATACAAGCCTAATTAATGTAAACAACATTGTATTCTCTCTCAACACGCTCAATAATGTGCAGCACACTGGCCCTCCCTGGCTGCATGTGTGCTAATTAAATATCAATACATATATGTGTTATGTCTTTCCTGCTAGAGTACTTAAAATCAAAACACCCCGTTGTTTAAACCCCTTTATTGGAATACTGGTCTCACAGACCTTTCCTTGAGATGGCATTTAAAAGCCCTAAAGAATTCTGCAAAAATGTTTCCAGATTCTTCAACAATAAAGTAAGAGCAACATAGCTCTCCATAGACCCGACTACAAAAAGCCACCCATCAGCTCAACTAATCAACAAACCCCCTTCAAAATGGTCTACTTTCAAAAAAATAACACAAGCTGATGCAATCTCAGTCATCTCCAACCTAACCCACTACAACCACTTCTCTTACCCCATTCCATCATAAATCATCAAAAGCATCACCAATGCCTACATTCCCTGCCTAATCAAAATGATAAATGACATGCTCACTCAAGGGATAGCCAGTGACAATCTTAAAATAGACCAAGTAACACCTCTGCTGAAAAAAATACCATGCTGGCCCAGAAGATAACAATTTACAACCCAGATCCAACCTGCCATTCATCCCAAAGGTTCTGGAAAGCTATGTGGAAAACACCTGAAAACCTGCATAGAAGAAAACAATCTACGTGACACCCACCAATCAGGATTCAGATCCAGATGCAGCATAGAACCTGCTATGCTGCGGATAAAAAACAACGCGCTCACCATCTTAGACAAGGACTCATATCTGTTGTCCCTACTAGATCTATCAGTGGAATCCAACACCGTCAACCATACATCACATAAAAATAGCTAACGACTTATCAACATCCTCACCACTCAACCAAGGAGTTCCTCAAGGTTCTAAACTTTCACACTCCCTCTTTAACCTTTACACAAAACCTCTAACCATTGTTATGCAAAATGCATTAGCATACCATTCCACTTGTATGCAGATGATATCCAGCTATACTTGAAGATCTCCTCCCAACAAGACATTATTAAGGTGGGTGGTTCTGTACTAAAAGACCTGCAATCTTGAATAACCAAACACTACCCCAAAATCAACCGATAGAAAACAGAATTACTCTTCATCTCTTCTCCCCAAATCAACCCCAAAGTAAATCTCCAGATCCTCATTAATAACTTAGCAAAGGGTACCCAGCATCAAGTCAGTCTCTTTCTAAATGTTAAACCCTACATATTGAGAGAAGACTTAAAGACCATAGTCCAATCCCTAGTACTCTGTAAACTTGTCTATGGAAAGACCCTCTAAACCGGTATCCCAAAACTCACCTAACGCCACTAAGAGCTACATTGAACTGTACAGTGTGTCTAGTATCAGGGCCCAATAGGGGAGACCACATCACTGCCCTTCTGGCCAACCTCAACTGGCTCCCAATCGAAGCCAGACACTTACTCAAACTAAACACAAGGAGATGATTGATGGCGAGCTAAACTTTTCAGACACTCACCCCCAGTCACAGATCTGGGTTGAATCCTTCATAGTTCTTTGGCTCACTTCATCATCCCACTTCAGACACAGCTATATGCAAATCAGTCTTGACCCTGTGCCTCACGGGAACAGTCCAGTCTGAACTGCCAACCCAGGTCATCCCTGAACAGGAAACAAGCATCCTGTGACCGGTTTCTGTGTAACAACCTTCATCAGCCAGGCTAGCTTGAATCCAGTGGCAAAGTGAGCAAGGAATCCATGTCTGGGCATACCCTGACAATTTAGGGTGAAAAAGTAAACACAAGGAGATGATAGACGGAGAGCTGAAACTTTTCAGACACTCACCCCCAGTCATAGATCTGGGTTGAATCCATCATCGTTCTTTAGCTCACTTCACCACCTCAGTTCAGACACAGCTATACGTAAATTAGTCTTGACCCTGTGCCTCATGGGAACAGTCCATCATGGAACTATCATGCCAAGTCTTTCCTGAACTGGAAACAAGCATCCTGGGACTGGTTTCTGGGGAACACCCTTTATCAGCCACGCTAGCTTGAATCCGTGGCACATGTGACATACGTAATACTAGTAGTGATCAACATCTATTTGTTTACCTAGTGCCAGGGGGCCTTTTGCTTTTTGATCTGTTGGACTTGGCCCTTTTTGCAGGGTCATCCTTGAACTTTTTGCCTTCCTCCTATCCTTTTTTCTGACATGGTATTGGTGGTTTTAGGACTCAGGGCACTTTAGCACTTCTGTCCAGTGTAAAGTGCATGTGCTCTCCATGGTAAAACATGGTAAGATTGGTCTGTACCAGTTTGGCATATTTAATTTACTTTTCACTCCCCAGTAAACTGTTATCTAATATACCCGGGCCAGTAAATTAAATTCTACTGGTGGGTTTGCAGTGCTGCTTGCGCCACCCACCAAAGTAGCCTTTCAAAACTGTCTCAGGCCACTGCCATTGCATGGCTATGCGCACAGTTTTACTACAGCTGTGACATGGCACCTAAAGTGTGTGCCAAATTTGTGACCCCCCTTTTACTGCATATCAGTCACCCCTAAGGTAGGCTCTAGCTAGCCCTATGGGAAGGGTGCATTGTAGGTAAAAGTTAGGACATGTACCGTAAGTCTGTGACATGTCCAGAGGAGCAGCGTGGTCAAGTTTGGTATGTTTGGAATAGTACTAATAAACCCTGTGCAATGGTGTGTGCAGATTTATTCACATTTTTAGAAATGCCACTTCTTTGTTCTATGTGTCTGCCTGCCTGGTGTGTACTGCATGTCTGGCTCTGGAGTGACAGGGGCTGGTGAGGTGTGTGGCTCCAGGGAGGGCAGGGTGAGTAAGTGCTAGGCTGAATAGAAGATCTACATTTGGAGTAGTGGGAGGAGTAGTCCCCTGACCCTGTATAGGTCCGTGCCTGCCTAGGTGAATGCTGATTCGGTCCCCCTGTAGTGTGTCTGAGGACCGAGTCCCATCTGACAAAGGAGGGTGAAAGTCTGGAAAACAGAGTGTTTCAACACCCCCCAGAACCAGTTGAGGCTGGTACCCCCAAGCCCTGTGCCAGGGCAGATAAGGGGAAACGGTTGTATAAATGATGGGGCTGTGACCCCATGTAAAGTGTGCTTCCTTGTGATTTGGGACTTGCTGCTGATGGGCCCCAGGAGGAGCCTCCATGAGGGACTGCATCCCTGCTGGAAGGCCTTGTGAGCTGGCCTGCCTGAGCTCAGCCTTTGCCCTGGACCTTTGGAATTCAAGCACCTCGTGAGCACTGCACCGTCTGTCTGCTGCCCCAGGACAAGGGGATTGTTGGTGCACTACATTGCTAGATTGGCTGGAAGCTGTTGGGGTCGCCAATAGCAGGGTGGAGAAGTGCTGCGTGTTGTCTGGTGGTATATGCAGGGCTGAGACAAGGCCAATCACTGTTGGCTCTGTACCTTGCCCTGGATGTGGGCTCATGGGCACCAGCTCATGCTGAGCGCTTTGCTTTACATGGATGTCGGGCCGCAGTGAAAGTATGTGGTGGGCGCTGTTGCCACTGTCCTTGGTACTGCCAGCAAAGAGGGGCACTTGACGGAGACTTTGCCCTGTGAAATCCTAAGCACAGTGAAGGACTGGGTTCTTTTGGACCCAGCGGTGCCAGGGCACAACACCTGAAACCTTCGTGGGTAACCTGCTCCGGCGTACAAGTCACAGAGACACGGGACACTTCCTTCGGCGTCAAAGATTCAAGGTTTATTTACTGCAGGGAACACAGAGATCACAGGAAGTACATCAAGTGTAGTTCGGGGAGACTGCTTCAAATTGGTTCTGTGGATCGCTCCTTTTATACAGTTTTTACCCATAGGATAACATTGAACACAAAAGTTTACAACCCGGTTCCCACAATTAGCCCCCAGAGGGGTCGCTTTGGTCACTTTGAAACACACAAGGTCCGGAACATAAGTGCGGAAACATTTGGCGGTTCCCAACTGTAAAAACCATCTTCCCACCATTAGCAAATTCCAATCGGCAGTAAAATAGATCGAAATAGGAACGAAGACAGGTGCAGAGGAAGACGGAGACAGTGGGGAGATCGGAAAGGGTGTAAAAGGGGAGGTATCGGGAAACACGAGATACAGACATCAAAGGGACGTGCCTAATGAGATGCACGGCTGAGACAATAAGTCCGTGCGGCAAGATGAGCCTCGAGCGGCGCCATCTGCCTTACAGCAGCAACCCCCTTGTCATAAAGACACTTACAAAGAACATGTGTCTTCCGCAAATATCTTGGGAGTCCCAGGGTCGCGAAGCGGACAGCGTCCGTTCGCTGGCTTACTTGAGGGCAAGAGACAAAATGGATGCCGTATCTAAGATGGAACCCGTGGGTACAGATGAAAAACCCACATAACAAACGAACGGTTTAAGTTAGCACAGCGAAACTGCGCACACTTACTAAACTCGTCATTTGCGGTTCATAGATACCAGACTCGACCATATTCGTGCGAGTCGAAAACACCACTTACAATTGTCACGGAACCTCAGACGCTCCTTTTGCCCTCATGTAGGCAAGCACTAGTCGGAATCATACTCGATATTCATCAGACCATCAAGATGTTGTTGTAGCATAGCTCTGTCCAACCGAGTCCCCTTGGTAGCAGATGGTTGTCTCATACACGTTGTAGCACAGAGGCCACATAAGGCAGGACCACACTGCACGCAAAGGCAACACGTGAACAGGAACACTACCACAACTCCGATGATCATCAGAATTTTCCAACCCCAAGTCGACATCAGGCCCCAAAACCATCCAAGTAGCGTCCAATCCCCTACATCCACGTGTATGGATTCGGAGATCTTATGCAACCTCGAAATGGCTTGATAGACGGTAGGAGCATTATCTGGAATGAAAATGCAGCAGCTCGAATGGATCACCTTACATACCCCACCGCGATCTGCTAGGATGACATCTAAAACCATTCGGTTTTGTAACGTCATAAGCCTCTCCGCCTGAAGTTCTGTGGTGATATTACCAAGGGCACTGGCAGTAATATTAGCTGTCGATTCTACCACTCGAGTCAACTGTCTCAGGTTCCTACTATTAACCATAGGTCCCCAAAACGGGAGGAAACCCTTGAAAAAGTCTCCTGCCTCTTGACCGGCAGTGTCTTCTTCGCTAATTACGCCTCGTACAACTCTAGTCTTATGATAATCGGCATCTACAGTGAACGTCGGAGGCAACAGATTTGCAATAAAACATGTGCCCATGAAGTCAGCGGGCAACCATGTGTATGCACGATCATAACAGATAAAATAGGTACCCTTGGCAGCCAGAAATACAGGGGACGAGAACATTGGCAGGATGTAATTTTCAGTGCAAGCACTTGCTCCAAGTAGGGCTTGCGATCTTCGACCACGACCCATAAGACAAAAATTACCAGTGTGGGGTACGACCCATATTGGAGGCGAGCTTTTAAGCTGCTTTTCACTAGTGAACACACTATATTCACCTCTACTTAGGACCTTATAGGCTTGTACCTCTTCTTCAGGGATAAGCGAATAGTCATAGATCTCACTTTCCATATCCTCTATTGCTATCGATAAAGGTTTCTGATACGAGGTAGGACCAGAGTAGGGGGAACGTGGTTCTCGAATGGGGTGGAAACCCAGTGCGCTTCGAAACATTGTTTGGAATGCTCGAGCTGACCCTTGGGAACTATACGGTAACACCAGATATGGAATTCCCTTATCCGTAGTATGTGGCATCAGCCCACACACCCAACAATTAGTAGTGTTAACCACTAACTGATGCTGATGGAGGAGCTGAATAAAGGAATTGTTGCGGAATTCTACACGTCTAGCCTGCTCGTGTTCCGGTAACATGTGAAAAGAATGGGGAGAAGCAGTAGAGGTAAGATTAGGGTAAGGAGTAGGAGTAGGTGTAGAAGGTAAAAAGTAAGACATCGTGTAATACACCCCACCCGCCAATAATGCAGAAGCAGTCAAAAACAACACAAACAATTGAAATATGAAACATTTGGTACGACTGAGTTGCTGCAGCTTGAATCTGTGCGCCTGAGCTCCCTCCAAATCATTCAGCTTCAAGAATGCCATTCCCTACGACCGTCCGCAACGTTTCTTGACGCACTTCGTTCTGTGCAGCAATAGTCAATTCCCAGGGGTTCCTAGGAACCGACGGCCTTTAACCTAGCGTCAAGACCTACTGTCCAGAAGGAAGTACGCGCGCGGCCCTACGGCCTTCAATACACAATATGTATATATATAAGCACAATGTCTCTCAGCTGTGGAAGTAAAAAGATACAAGGAGGAAGCTTGATATATGTACAAAAATTTTCAATGATACGAATGTTCAAAACTGATCACGGGAAATCGGGGATAATGCAGTTGTCAATTTAGCAAAGCAAAAATATTTTATTTGTCCTTAGTGTGAGATCGCAAAGAATATCGATGTTTCCCGGGACGTGTCTGCTCGTCGAACAAAGGATCCGTTGAAGAGACAGCGTCCTGCTGATCAGTTGATTGTTCTGGTCTTGAGTCTTTTGCTGATAAATGTTCAACAGTGGCTTTCTGCTGCGCTGAGGATTCTCCAACGAGCTGTGCGTCGCTGAAAGGTACAAACGCCGGCAATGTTTCTGTTTCTGTTGACGCAATGCCTTTCCTTACCCACGGGTCTGCCGGCAAAGGAATAGGGACTCGTTTACAATGGGTAGCATGTACCCAATTTTTCCGCCCCTCAAGACGAACGGCAGTCCTCGTGGCCAGGAGCACCTGGTAAGGTCCGGTAAATCTAGGGTCCAGATTGTTCTTTCGTGAAAAGTTGCGTGTTACTACCCAGTCTCCGGGCTGGAGCTGGTGGCCTGGACCCTCCGTCTGCGTCGGCAATGCGTCGTAAACCTGTTGGTGAATTAACCTCAGTTTAGCAGTCAAGTCATGTAAATAGTCAATCAACATTGGATACTCAAGATCAGAGAATACTCCTGGCCTAGGAACCCCCCACACATTCGCAGGACGGCCGAACACTATTTCATAGGGACTAAGCCCTATTCGGGAGTGTACAGTCGCCCTAGTCGACAGTAATGCTAGAGGCAAAGCGTCAGGCCATGAAAGACCAGTCGTAGCCTGAATCTTTGCTAGCTTTAGTTTAAGGGTGCCGTTGTACCCCTCAACTAATCCAGCTGACTGGGGATGATTGGCGCTGTGGAATTTTTGATTAATTCCAAGGCCCTTACACACACTCTTCATCACACTTCCAACAAACTCACTTCCGTTATCTGACCACACGACTCTAGGCATTCCATACCGAGGAAAATATTCCTTCAGTAGGATTTTCGCAGTAGACAAAGCAGTATTGTCTTTGAGGGGATAGGCCTCGATCCATCGGGAGAATGCGCAAACCACAACCAAAACGTATTTCAGGTTATTGCATCGCTCCATATGGATGAAGTCCAATTGAATCACCTCAAAGGGATATGAAGGAGGAGCAAAACTGCCAGGGGGAGTTGGGGTTCCTTTGCCAGGATTGTACATTATACACACCATACAATTCTTCACCAGACGTTCAGCACATTTCGTAATTCCATCATTCTTCCACACATCAGCCAACAACTTGCAAATACCTTTCGCGCTAATATGTGCTAACCCATGTGCCATTGTCACAACGGCCAGCACATACGCATCAGGCAACATCCATCTTTTCTGATCCGACAAATCAATCCAACAACCATTCGCATCCAACTTTCCCGTACTTTCTTTCCACTTCATCTTTTCAGTGTCGGTGGCCTCATTCTGAATTGCTTTCACGCTCTCAACAGTATCTTCACACATACTTGATTCTGTAGGCCACCTAACCGAACTCGTCACATACATCCGAGTGCTAAGGTTCCGGGCAGTCTCCTTAGCAATCTCATCTGCAAACGCATTACCACGACCAACATCATCCGTCACTTTACGATGCGCACTACACTTAACAATCGCAACTTGTGTAGGCAAAGTCAATGCATCCAAAAGGTCGTTCACAAGCTGGCCATGCTGTATCTTCGTACCGTGGGATGTCAAGAAACCACGCTCTCGCCACAATCGTCCAAAACTATGTGCTACACCGAAAGCGTACTGGCTATCGGTGTACACATTCACACGTTTCCCTTTTGCTAAAACACATGCTCTAGTAAGAGCAATCAGTTCTGCAGCTTGGGCAGAATTCTGATTCAATCTTGCAGTTTCAACCACAGTATTCAATGTTACAACAGCATAAGCAGTAGTCACATCGCCATTCGGCAACTTAAAACATGACCCATCCACATACAGAGTGCCATCCGGATCTTCCAATGGGGTGTTTTTAAGGTCCACTCGACCTTTCGTTTCCTCTTCCGTCCGCAAGTAACAGTCATGTTCTGCTACTTCATCTGACTCTGCACTAATTGGTAACAAAGTTGCCGGATTTAGGACATTACAGCGTTTTATCTGAATATGGCTTGCCAAGAGCGTCAATTCGTACCCAGACAACCTCGCACTCGTCAAGTGCTGAGTTTTCGTTCGATTTAAAAGAGTATCGACTGCATGCGGAACCATCACCGTAAGCATATTATCCATGACCAATCCTGCCGATTGTCGGATGGAGACCGCAGCTGCCGCAGTTGCTCTCAAACAACTCGGCAATGCTCTAGCTACTGGGTCTAACGTCGAGGAAAAATATGCACATGGACGTTGCTTACCACCAAAAGGTTGCGTTAGAACACTCAAAGCACAACCTTCCCTCTCGTGAACATATAACGTGAACGGCTTACTGTAATCAGGGGTACCTAACACAGGAGCCGAACACAATGAATCACGCAGTTCAGAAAAACTTTTCTGACATTCTTCCGTCCATGGTAAAGGAGTTGAAACATCCTTGCACGTGAGAGCCACCAATGGTTTCGCTAGCAATGAAAAATTAGGAATCCATTGCCTGCAGTACGACGTGATACCTAGAAAGGCACGCACATCTCTTTGGGTAGTTGGCACAGCCATTCGCGCAATCGCTGCAATCCTCTCTGGGGTCAATCTCCTTCCCTCCTTTGACAATAAGTGACCTAGATAGGTTACTTCTTGACAACAATATTGGAGTTTAGAAGGTGACACCTTGTGATTTAACTCACAGAGATGTTGCAGCAACGACACCGTAGCAATTTTGCAAATGTCCTGAGTATCGGCAGCCACCAATAAGTCATCGACGTATTGGATTAAAGCCGTACCAACCGGCAACCTAAACGCATCCAGTTGACCCTTCAAGGCTTGACTGTAAATCGATGGACTTTCACAGTAGCCCTGAGGAGCGCGTTTGAACCGGAAGCTACGTCCACCGAGAGAGAAACCGAAAAGGTCCCTGCTCTCTTCGGCAATCGGGATGCTGAAAAACGCGTTTTTCAAATCAATCACCGAAAACCATGAAGCAGTAGCTGGAATCAGAGTCAGTAGCGCCGTGATGTCAGGCACAACAGGGAATTGAGGAACCACAATTTTATTTACCTCCCGTAAATCGATAACAAAACGATAAACAGGCGGTTTGGTAGGATCAGTACGTTTAAGAATGGGCAGTACAGGGCTATTGCACACGTTTCCCCGAGTCTCTTCAATAACATCTTTCTCGATCAAGTCATAAATGATCGCTAACAAAGCTCGTTCACCATCAAGGGAGATACGATATTGGGGAATACGCGGCAATCGCACATTCGATTTCAACTGAACAACATAGGGGGAGATATCAAGTAGGCCCACATCATTTGGACCCGTCGCCCACAAAGACGCAGGAAGAGAACTCAATTCCGGTGGAAGCTTATCGAGGGACAAATACATGGGAGAGACTACTCTCTCTCCTAACGTAAGCTTTACACCCGCAGGAGAACAATACAAAGTTGCGTACAAACGTTTAAGCAAATCCAGACCCAAGAGATTTTCACCACAACCAGTAGTCAAAATCAACGGAGCTTGGAGCTCACGTGGCCCAATTTGAAGGGGCAAAGGGCGTGAAACTGGATTGCTAACGGGGGCGCCAGAGAATCCAACGGAAACATTTGTTAAGCCAGACAAAGGTGCGCCAGGGAGTTTCGAATGCATGATAGAACTTTTCGCTGCACCAGTGTCCAACAGAAAAGGCTCAACGACGCCCGATGTAGCAACTGCGACGTAAGGCCCTCTCTGATCAACCGGAACTGATACCACTCCCTCTCCTTGTCTTTGGCTGTCCTAGTAATTGCTATCGTCAGTTCCCTGATCGACGTAATAATCGTCTACATTGTACTGCGCAGATCGTCCTTGCGATGATCCACGTTGATCGAAACAGTTATTAGAGTTTGATGAATTGTCAAAGCGATCGTTCTGAGCACCACGACCTCTACCACGTGATGCGTGCTGTGAACCACCACGGCCTCCTTTAGATGAATTACCACTATTACGTTCATTTAAGGCAGGGCAATTGAATTTAATGTGTCCTTCCTGTCTACAATAAGCACATTGATTGTACCCTAACGAGGATCTTTGGAAGGAGGAATCATTACGTGGCTGCGATCGATTCGATTGCGACTGCGATCTATTCTGTTGGGGCGCATTCTGATTAGAACGCGGCGGATACGCTTGTTGCAACAACACTTTAGTTTTCAGTTCCTTCGTCTTTTTGTCAGCACGGTCACTCTCCTCTTTCTCTCTATTCTCGTAATATTGTGCCGTAGCCAATATCTGAGCTGAGGTAGAAACGGCCCATGCACTCTCTGAATTCTTTAATTTATTGCTCAAATCGGGCAATAAATTTGACACAAATTTATCCACAAACAACCTTTGTCCACCCTCAGTACCCATATCCTGTCCACTATGGTCAATGAATGCTTCCTCGAACTTCGTAAAGAAATCGGAAACACTCTCATCTTTCTTTTGTTTGCAAGCTGATAATTTGTCCCAATTTACTCTCATAGCTGGCATAAGCGTTTTCATAAGCGTTATTATTCTTTGAGGGAGAGCAGAAATCAATTGATCGGGTTTAGTAGCAGCCACTTGTCCAGCATCTGCCGCTGTAATGGCAGCCCAATCACCACCTAATTCATTTGCGTGATCTTGGTGACGAATCTTAGCCCATACCGGTTGCGGTACGACGTTGCCAAACAACATGTCGATGTCGGCAAGATTCATTACCGTAGCATCTACGAGCTGCGATAATTCCTTATAATACCCAGTAGGATTTTTACGAGGATCGGGCAAAGATTGTTTCACCTGAAGCACTTCCGATCGTTTCCATGGGAGGTGTATCCACACTCTCTCAAAATGCGCCAATACCGGAGGTTGAGCATTAGGATTAGCTGGTATCCAAACCGGCGGAACTTCACGCATAGGATATTGGCCAGACTCGTCTTGTTTTTCAATATCCTCAACAAACAGTGCATGAGGAATAGGAGCGGGACGAAGAGATAGCAACCGCTCAATAGCCCGTCGGACATTAGTATCTACTATCAGTCCAGTTGCGAACTGAAGTCGAAGCTCAGACAGGGCGGTCAGCACCTCGTCAGGCGCATTGGCCACTATCTGATCATGAAGGAACTTGCACATTTCGTCAAACACATATCTCTGAGTTGGTATGTTGAATTGACAAAACGTTTCGAGGACAACACGGGGTGGATTTCTCTGAGGATTTACCATCCAACCCATCGCCATATTATATAGCGCAACACGTTCTCGGTTACCAGGGAGCTGGCTACGTCTCTGAGGACCATCAGAACCAGCGGACCCATGAACAGGTCCGAGCGACTGAAAGAAGCTTGTCGCAAGGGGAGAATTACGATTACGGGTAGAGGGAGAAGAGTAAGACACAGGACTAACAAGAGAAGGAGTAGAGACAGTAGCAACAACAGGGGTTAACAAAACAGGAGCAGTAGCGGGAGCAGGAGTATGTGGAAGCGGAGGAGCAGTAGGAATAGAAACAGACAAAGAAGCAGGAACAGGCGGAAGAACGGGTGCAGGTTGAGGAACAGGCGGAGGAACAATAGGTGGAAGAACAGGTACGGCAGGGACCACAGGAACTGCGGTACCCTGTACGTACGGAGGTGGCGACTTCATAAGATAGGACATTAAAGGATCCTCAACTGCCTCTTCCTTCTTATCCGACTCTGTAGGCAAAGCGGGATAACATTTATCTATGGACATACGCTGTAGCCTCTCAAACACTTCCTTATCCTTATCCTCCTTATCACGCTGAAACTGCTCAGCTTTCTTCACTATAGTAGCAACATTATCTCGCTGACTACGTTTATTCTGTCTGATCTCTTTCTGTCGGGCTTCTTTGCGCCACAACCGAAAGGCATCAAACATGGCCGGCCTTGATTTACGTTCGAACAACTTCACTTCTAGATTATCTAAGATCGACGCCTCGAAGCTACCGTGAGGTGGCCAACGAAGGTCGCCGTCTTTCTTTGTATATTTAACCCAATAATCGTTAAAAGCAATCGGGCCTAGCCCATGTTTGCTATATAAGTCATAAGTAGGAGTCCCAACCGGAGGTATCGGACACGAGTCCTCCAGCAGGGAATCCGCACCACAAGGTCTGAAACAACTGAACAAAGTACTGCGACCAGGCATCTTGCACACTAGCCGAGTTTCACAAACTTCAAGGGTTACGGGATTTACCAAGTCCCAGCAAAGAACAAAACCCTCGGTTTTTGGCGGCTGCAGTCGTCAAACAATACAACAACAAAGTACGCTAGCAAAGTGTCACCGACAAAAACACTCACACAGCGTTAACAACAAAAACACTCGCTAAAGTGTTCAACAACCAAGAACTCTGGGAGCGACCCACAAATACTTAACTCAAAGATCGATGGCGTCCTCAGGAAGGCCCGTCAATCGTCTCGCTATACCAAGGTCTACGCCAGGCTCCAAAACAGGTCTACAGTCAGGGCAGCAGTCCGTCGCAGCCGTCAGGAGGCAGGAATCTTCGCGGGAAAAGTCTTCGGGCCACTTATTTCGACAACAGGATCGATGAAGCGGGGTGCACCTTCCCTTGGAGATTTCACACGAAGTTCCTCACGATCGTCGGGCTTGGACCGGTACCACTGATGCAGCCCCACGTTGGGCGCCAACTGAAGGACTGGGTTCTTTTGGACCCAGCGGTGCCAGGGCACAACACCTGAAACCTTCGTGGGTAACCTGCTCCGGCGTACAAGTCACAGAGACACGGGACACTTCCTTCGGCGTCAAAGATTCAAGGTTTATTTACTGCAGGGAACACAGAGATCACAGGAAGTACATCAAGTGTAGTTCGGGGAGACTGCTTCAAATTGGTTCTGTGGATCGCTCCTTTTATACAGTTTTTACCCATAGGATAACATTGAACACAAAAGTTTACAACCCGGTTCCCACAATTAGCCCCCAGAGGGGTCGCTTTGGTCACTTTGAAACACACAAGGTCCGGAACATAAGTGCGGAAACATTTGGCGGTTCCCAACTGTAAAAACCATCTTCCCACCATTAGCAAATTCCAATCGGCAGTAAAATAGATCGAAATAGGAACGAAGACAGGTGCAGAGGAAGACGGAGACAGTGGGGAGATCGGAAAGGGTGTAAAAGGGGAGGTATCGGGAAACACGAGATACAGACATCAAAGGGACGTGCCTAATGAGATGCACGGCTGAGACAATAAGTCCGTGCGGCAAGATGAGCCTCGAGCGGCGCCATCTGCCTTACAGCAGCAACCCCCTTGTCATAAAGACACTTACAAAGAACATGTGTCTTCCGCAAATATCTTGGGAGTCCCAGGGTCGCGAAGCGGACAGCGTCCGTTCGCTGGCTTACTTGAGGGCAAGAGACAAAATGGATGCCGTATCTAAGATGGAACCCGTGGGTACAGATGAAAAACCCACATAACAAACGAACGGTTTAAGTTAGCACAGCGAAACTGCGCACACTTACTAAACTCGTCATTTGCGGTTCATAGATACCAGACTCGACCATATTCGTGCGAGTCGAAAACACCACTTACAATTGTCACGGAACCTCAACAGGAAGTCAGGCTGAGACTTAGCCTGACTGTGGGTAGCGCTCCCAGAGTGGCATGGAGAGCCCTGCAGGCTGCTGCAAGGCTAAGAAAGGTGGGCTCCAACTTTGTCTGCAGAGTGTTTGGCGAGCACCCCAGCATTTCATTTTCCATAAATTCCTGAGCCCAGGTGAAGAGAGCCTGGCCTGGTGCATGGCTGAAGACAGGATAAGCGTGTGGAGGCCGGAGCACATGTCAGCCAACCTTGTGCCTAGTTCCAGGCGGGGATCCCGTTGTGTCGAGGAAAGCCCCACTTATGGCAGCCGGTTGTCCCACTTTGGAGGAGACTGAAAGAGTCGAAAAAGAGCCCCGGAGAGTGAGGCTTACATTGGGCCTTTTGGTGCCACTGGCTAATTCCTCAGCTGCACTGCAGGAGTGCGGGCAGCTGCTTGTGGGGGCAATTTTGTTGTAAGAGTTCCGGAATGAGGCTCTCAAGAAACTGTGGTGCCAAGCCTAATTTTACCTCAGCTGCACTGCGAGAGCGTGGGCAGCTGCAAAGTGGGGTCATTTTTTTGGGTGACATGGAAGGAGTGAGATACACTCCCCCATGCCCTAGTGCATTGTGCACATGGCTTTAGCTGCCAAGGCAGCCGGAGGGCCCTGGGAAGGTCCTAGCATTATGCCCTGAAAGTTTTGACAGTGGGCATTGGGCCCCAGAGCAAGGAGTTGGTGTGAAGGAAGAGTCACTTTCTCTTCTGACGTAGTCTTCTCTTGAATACAGATATATTTTCTAATGTGAGAATTTGTCCAGGTCTTTTAAGAATTTATTTACCTTTGATTGTGTAAGATAGTCTTTAAATTTTATTAGTCCATTATTCACCTCTTCCAGTTTCTTTTTGTAAACTGTGATGGAAAGCTGAGTATTAAGTGCAATTTCTTGTGATTTTGTTTGGGTTACCAGGGTATCAGTCTCTTGGCTGCTTTGTTGATCAGACTTAGCCAGTCCTTGGTACACTCAAGGCTATCAAGGACCAGTGTTTCCTAAATTCTTTGTCCTCAAAATAAATCCTAGGTTCATTTGTGACAATGAGGCCTCTTGCAGAGGCGTACCGAAACTTGAGGGGGCCCCCCTGCAAGGTACATGGAGGGTCCCCTGCTCTGGATTTAATGTGCTTTTATGATATCGCACTGCAATATAAGTTGATACTGTTGTATGCGCCAATAAAGTAGGTATAACTTTTTGTCCCTACCACTATTGCTATGTGTTTGTCTTTCTTCCCTGACTAGGTACTGGACCCTGGTGATTGATTGAAGAGAGGTAGGTCCTCTCAGTATTTAACACTGAACCCTTTGCTATAAACAATAAAGTCTAAGGATACATACCTTCAGTCCTGATGAATGCCCGAGACCTCTTTTAGGCTCTATTAGAAGGGCAGAAACATGTTGGCACAAAACATCGGAGGTACGTAAAGTTATAGTAATCACATACATCCTCTGAGAATACCTTAAGTTTTTTTTATTTAAGCCTAGGGTACCACCTGAATACAAGATGCTTTGTGCTATACTGTAGTGTAGTTCCTATATTCCCAATAGGCTCTGCTCATTGGAATATTATACACTATAGATTTGGCATAGGACTGAGGTCAGTATTTCTCTATTGAGTATATTAAACTTAATTGTGTGTGCCAGCTAACTCAGAGGTCACTAGAAAATTTCTCAAGTAAACAAGAAGGGATTAGTCTCTGACAACTGCATAAACATGACAACTTTGTTTCCCCTAGAAACGGAACAATATCTTCAGAGTCGTGGAAACAATAGATAACTATTTCACTCAGTCAATTGTGCATGCTTTGTTTCTACAGTTTTGCACAGAAATAGTGAGACGGGCGTTTCAATAAAATGGTTTATTGAACAGTCTTCTTTCTCATGAAAGAGATATGAACTGATACAATCGTTAGACAGAATGCAAAATATAATGCGTAAATAGTAATATAAAATAATACTGTAATAGCATTGTCTGCTGCAATGACATATATGAAAATACATACATAAATAACACAGGCTAAAATACTCAACTGGTGCTTCTAAAATAAGCCTACCCCAGTGTGCCTAACCTAAGTCTAGCATGAGGGAAGAAGCAGGTGCTTTTTAGCTAAGTTTGGTTTTGCCAAGAATTGCCAAAGGTTTCTCTAGGTTCTAATCAGCTCCATACCTTAGAATGAGAGAGGTTGGCATCTCTTTCCCTGGACTAGATTTCCCAACACCCTGCAAGGGGAGTCAGAAACACTGGAGCTGGATTCTTGGTAGGAGGATGACAGCGTCTAGTCAGTGCATCAGCTGGAGAGTTGGCTTCCTTCGGGACTTGCTGTGGCGAGCTGCGTCGTGCAAGTAGGTAGTCGAACTACACCGAACCACATTGTGCTTTGCCATAGCAAGTGAAGGTATATTTATACCTTGAAGGTGTTCAGGAATGCCAGTATTGACGTACAAGTCAGGTATATGAACGTCATGAATAAACCCGTAAGGAATAGATGTTCATGCTTAAAAAATGAGTTCTTGGAGAAATCAATATCCAAGCAAGGGGAAGTCCCTAACGGCTTAAGAGTCTGATTTTCCTAGAACTCATTGTGACGTAGATGACCGGATGTAAGTAGCCATGTCTGTATTTGGGTAGCATGGACTATGCCGAAATAAGGACTGTGTTTCTATGCCTATATAAGGGCAATGTGAATTATACCTATATAAGGGCATGATTCGAGAAATGCATATGGAATCTAAATCGATACACAACACCCACTCCACTTTCTTATGTACAATGTTACTAAGTTCAAAACATGTTAAACATATCTAAATCAAATCTACACATGAAGTGCTAAAAGCATGTTTCAAACTACATTTGTAAGTAATGTATTAAAACTATTGCATTGGTGCTCTACACATTAAAGCAACGTTTCATTCTAAGCATATATTGACATTTTGAAATGCTAAAGGAATGCATCATTAAAATATACATTTATGAAATGGCTCATAAATATAGAAGAAAAAAAGCAGAAACCATTTCATGTCAGATTACATGAAACGGTATGTGGACAAGGTCATATATTATCTCTGGAAGTTTCAAAGACTTCTTGTTCTCTATGAATAGTTCTACTATAAGCAGATTACTTGTGCCCAAAAATGAAAAATATAAATTTGGGAGAAAAAAAATTAATCATAGGAAAAGTTCCAAAGTTAGTACCGTGTTTTTGTATTGTATTGTATATTGGATTTATATAGCGCTTATCACCCAGGGGTCTCTAAGCGCTTGCCTTGGGAACCCGTCCTGGCTTTTCCCTGTGAGATAGCCCCTACAGGGCATCCCTAAGGTGAAAGCCAGGCATCCCGCCACGGGGGGCCGTTGTGGAGATTAAGCAAGCTTAATGCCCAGAGTTGCAGAGTGTGAACCCATTATTAGGTCAGGCACCGAAGCGAGAATTATCGAGTCCGTGGACATTTTGAGCTCAAGACCCTGCCGCGTCGGGAATTGAACCCTGGTCCCGGGTCTGACCTCTGCTTCAGGGTCTGGCTGCTCTAACCAGTGAGCCACACTTCTCTTTTTGAAAAATGAAGGTCAGATTCAAAGTCTCTCAGAACACCGTGTGCCAAAATCTAAAGTCAGTGTTAGGGCTTGGAGAAAACATGAAATCTTCTATGTCTATTGACAAAGCACGGAGTCTGCTTTGACCAAAGTCACGGATAATATCCGTAGGAAAGTAGATCTGGGTCAAACTACTGTGCTTGTACTGCTGGACCTTACAGCAGCATTCGATACCCTGTCTCCCTCCACTTTAACATCTAGGTTAAGGGAGGCAGGGGTAGCAGGACCGGCCCTCAGTCTCCTGAGCTCCTTCTTACATCAACGAGAGCAGCGTGTTATGCTAGGAGAGTACCTCTCCCCTGCTAAGTCTTTGCAATGTGGGGTGCCACAGGGGTCGGCATTGAGTCCGACCCTGTTCAACATCTACGTGGCCCCCCTTGCAAGACTAGTAAGATCCCAGGGGATGGAGGTAGTGTTGTATGCCGATGACACGCAGATTATGGTGTCCCTGACCCACTCTGTGAACGTCGCCGCGTCAAACTTTAGGTCCTGCATGCAACTTGTTGCAGAGTGGATGATTTCCAACTCCCTAAAGTTGAACGGGGACAAGACAGAGGTCCTGGTCTTTGGCAAAGACCAGGGCATGTGGTCAGGTGAGTGGTGGCCCCCATCTTTAGGCATCTGCCCCACTCCTACACAATCTGCCAGGAACCTAGGCGTCATCTTTGACACCCGGCTTTCCATGGAACTCCAGGTCAATAGGACGGTGGCCACCTGTTGGGGTGTCATCAGGACTCTGAAAAGAATTGTCCACTATCTTTCCCCACAGGCACGTAAGCAGGTTGTGATCGCTCTTGTTGGCTCAAGGCTCGACTATTGTAATTCACTCTACGCCGGGGCCAACAAGGGCCTTCTGCAGCGCCTGCAGGTTGTACAGAATGCGGCGGCACGTTTTGTTCTGGCCCTGCCTTGGCTGTCCTCTATGACCTTGGCGAGCAAGAATCTCCATTGGCTCCCTATTCCCTCCAGAGTTATGTTCAAACTTCTCTGCCTCACGTATAGTGCCCTGATGGCAGTTCCGGCTGATGCCCTTGGATCCTTGCTCACTAGGTATGTCCCGAACAGATGCTTACGCTCGGGAGAGCTTAACCAACTGGCAATCCCACGCGCTAAGAAGGCTAGCTGGGGGAGCAAGGCCTTCTCCATTCTGGCACCCCAGATATGGAACACACTTCCCCTTGAGATCAAATCACTGCATTCACTTGACCTCTTCAGGAAAGCGTTGAAAACTTGGTTTTTCACTAAAGCATATCAGTAAGCTTCTGTTTCTGACTGCTGACAGCTAGTTATTTGAGTTAGGCGCCTTGACGCCCATTGGGCATAGTTGCGCGTTACAAATGCCATTTCATTCATTCATTCAAAAAGTCGTCTACTATTGTAGGTGAAAGTTGGATTACCTTGTTTAGAAGATTAACCGCACATAGATGTCAAGCATCGCCTTCAGAATTGGTCGCAACAGCAATGTTCATATTGGATGTTACCTGCGCGCCTGTTGTTTCCTCGCATATCTCAGCAGTTACAATTTGCGTCTGTGAGATCTCAATGAATGCTATTATCAGAATTGGTAGCCGCTGGGGACAACACAGAACATGGGCCATTACTGGTTCAAGCAAAGTATCAACATCCGTTGGCATGACTGAGAAGAGTGTTGCCGGTGGCAGGGGCAGCCTCCATTCACACAGCGCTCACAACCGCGCTACTGCACTGTTCGCGCTCTTCTAATAGCGAATGCTTTTAATGTTGTAATTTGAATTTGTATTTTAACACGTTCAGTGTGGGGTAATCGGACACAGTAATTGTGATTTCCTGCATTTACCTGTCAGGCTAGTTCTCTCTCCTACTCCCGCCCCGGTCCGCCGCGTCCAATCATGGACGTTTGATGCGGAGGGCGAGGAGGAGCCTTGCACATCCGGGCTCAGGGAGCAGAGGTCAGCGCTCTAGCGACGCTGAAGGTGGGAAGCTTATTTAAACCAGCAGAAAACAGGTACGCGCTGTGGAGAAGAGTGTTGCCGGTGGCAGGGGCAGCCTCCATTCACACAGCGCTCACAACCGCGCTACTGCACTGTTCGCGCTGTTCTAATAGCGAATGCTTTTAATGTTGTAATTTGAATTTGTATTTTAACACGTTCAGTGTGGGGTAATCGGACACAGTAATTGTGATTTCCTGCATTTACCTGTCAGGCTAGTTCTCTCTCCTACTCCCGCCCCGGTCCGCCGCGTCCAATCATGGACGTTTGATGCGGAGGGCGAGGAGGAGCCTTGCACATCCGGGCTCAGGGAGCAGAGGTCAGCGCTCTAGCGACGCTGAAGGTGGGAATCTTATTTAAACCAGCAGAAAACAGGTACGCGCTGTGGAGAAGAGTGTTGCCGGTGGCAGGGGCAGCCTCCATTCACACAGCGCTCACAACCGCGCTACTGCACTGTTCGCGCTGTTCTAATAGCGAATGCTTTTAATGTTGTAATTTGAATTTGTATTTTAACACGTTCAGTGTGGGGTAATCGGACACAGTAATTGTGATTTCCTGCATTTACCTGTCAGGCTAGTTCTCTCTCCTACTCCCGCCCCGGTCCGCCGCGTCCAATCATGGACTTTTGATGCAGAGGGTGAGGAGGAGCCTTGCACATCCGGGCTCAGGGAGCAGAGGTCAGCGCTCTAGCGACGCTGAAGGTGGGAAGCTTATTTAAACCAGCAGAAAACAGGTACGCGCTGTGGAGAAGAGTGTTGCCGGTGGCAGGGGCAGCCTCCATTCACACAGCGCTCACAACCGCGCTACTGCACTGTTCGCGCTGTTCTAATAGCGAATGCTTTTAATGTTGTAATTTGAATTTGTATTTTAACACGTTCAGTGTGGGGTAATCGGACACAGTAATTGTGATTTCCTGCATTTACCTGTCAGGCTAGTTCTCTCTCCTACTCCCGCCCCGGTCCGCCGCGTCCAATCATGGACGTTTGATGCGGAGGGCGAGGAGGAGCCTTGCACATCCGGGCTCAGGGAGCAGAGGTCAGCGCTCTAGCGACCCCTCCCCTTAGCATAAATGTGCTTGGGCCAGCGACCGCGCAGCGGACGCGTGCAGCGGGTGCGCCGGAAGCGCGCCGGAAGCGCGCCGAAGTCGAGCCAAAGTCCAGCCCGTCTGCGCCCGTCCGCGGCCGGACGGGGCGCGGGGCCACAAACCCTGGTAGTTCGTCACAAACTACCTTAAGGTATGGCAGACATGCTTTACTTGCTTTACAACCTGACACGCCGGCCGCCTGCAAACATACCATGCCTGCCCAGTCACTTTTAAAATGTACGAGGTGCCGCTTTGAACCCCTCCTTCATATCCCAGACACTAGCTCGGGCCCTACCATCAAAGCTGCATTATTGAATTGTAGATCTCTACGTAAACACGCTCTAGAAATCTACCATTTACTTGAGGATCAGAATCTTAACATCCTTTTCCTAACTGAAACCTGGCTAGATGATCACTCGGACCCGGATGTTATCCAGGCCATGCCCAACAGCTATTCCCTATCTAGATTGGACAGGAAGGACGGTAGAGGAGGCGGCATCGCCATAGCCACGAAAGCTCCTCTAGTCTGCTCCCTAGCACACACACAGGTTGATCACAGTGAAGCCGGTATCTTCACAATTAATACTGGTCCCAATCATTCGATTTCTGGCATTTTGATATACCGACCACCAGGTAGACTATATGAGTTCACATCGACCCTAATGGAGGCGGTCACTCATCTAGCACTAAGGAAATCCAGATTGTTAGTGCTAGGAGATCTCAATGCTCCTTTTGAAGATCACTTAGATAAAGATGCTGATGATATCCGAATGGAACTGCAATCTGTTCAGCTCGATCTAAAAAATAAAGAACCTTCTCATCAATTAGGACACTTACTAGACCCCGTCTTTGGAAACTGGCAGGGAGTGCATACCTCTGATCCTATACCCATACCCTGGTCGGATCATTATATTATTCCCATCACAGTCCAACTTGACAGAACGGAGCTTTTTCGTCACCAATCCCTGCGATACAAACGCAGAAAATGGAAGAACTTTTCTTTTGATTCGTTCAATCAAATTGTTCATGACGAAGGCCCTCCCAAAGGGGTCGACTGTGAGGCAGCTAATGACAATTTAAATAATATCGTCACTAAGGCCCTGGACATCACAGCCCCCAGCCGCACCCTGTCTAATGCCAGGAGGCCTAAGAAAACAGCACCTTGGTTTGGCCAAGAACTGCAGGCCATGAAAACGGCTTGTAAGAAACTTGAGAGAGCTTGGCGCCAGAACTTCTGTGCAGATACTAAGATACAATATAAAACAGCACAGAGAGAATATTACAAATCAGTTCGTCTGGCCAAAGCAAAGCATTATCACACCCGTATTATTGAAGCAGGCAATTCCTCCAAGGAACTGTTTCAGATATACAAAGAGATATCCATAGTGGATGTGACCCCCCCCCCGCTCAAAATGATTCTGTGGAAGCGTGCAATAACATTGCACAGTATTTTGCAGGCAAAATTAACAAAATCTATATTAGCTTATCTAAACAGATAGATCCGGCCACGGACTTCACTGAAAATGATAAATTTGTAAATACACCTGTATGTCTCAAATCTTTTGTAGTTCCCTCTTATGAAATCCTGTCCAAAATGTGCAACAAAATCAAATCGGGATCTCCCCGGGACCCGGCACCCCCGAAAATTTTAGCTGAAGCCTTTCCTGTATTAGAACCTCATCTCAGGCACTTGCTACAAACCTCCTTTACAACCTCCTGCCTTCCGGAGGAATGGAAACAGGCAATAGTATTACCCATCAAGAAAAAACCAAACATCAGCATGGACATAATGGATAACCTACGACCTATATCCTTGCTACCTTATGTGGCCAAGTTAGCAGAGAAAATCGCTAACAGTCAACTTATGGAACATTTTGAGACCCATAATGTTTTCCATAAATCTCAGTCGGGTTTTAGAACTGGCTTCTCTCCTGACAGCTCTCCTGAGGGCCACTGAAACCTTACGTGAGGGAGCAGATGAGGGAAAGACAATGGCCCTCATCATGCTTGATCTCAGTGCCGCTTTTGACACTGTAGCACACTCCATCTTGCTACAGTGTCTAAATAAAGCAGGAGTTACCAACAAGGCACTGAGGTGGCTGAAATCTTTCTTGATTAACAGGAGCTTCCAAGTTCAAAGAGGGACTTTCCTCTCCGACAGGGTGATGCTTGAGCAGGGGTTTCCTCAGGGCTCTGCCCTGAGTCCCACCCTGTTCAATCTATACATGGCCCCTCTGGCAGAGGTGGTGCAGTCGTTCGGCGTGGAGCTCGTCTCCTACGCCGACGACACGCAACTTCTCATATCTCTGACCCAAGCCCCTTCTAAGGAAGCTGATAACTTCAATGCCTGCATGTCCAAACTGGCTATGTGGATGAATGAACACTGTTTGAAACTTAATGGGACAAAAACAGAGGTCCTCATTATTGGAGGCAATGAGGTCAAATGGACGACAGAGTGGTGGCCCAGTTGCCTGGGTCCTCTGCCCTCGCCTGCACGAGAGGCGAAGAATCTAGGTGTATGGGTGGACAATAAACTGTCCTTTGACAGCCACGTAAAGAAGACTGTTGGCAAATGTTTTGGGGTGATGAAAACCCTCAACCGCACCCTCGACCTGTTACCCATTAACTCCAGGCGTACCATGACGCAGGCACTGATAACGTCCCGTATTGATTACGGAAACGTAAGTAGTGTGGCTCACTGGTTAGAGGCGGCAGACCCGAGAGCAGAGGACGGCCCGGGACCAGGGTTCGATTCCCGGCGCGGCAGGTTTCTGGACCAGGGTCAGCGGACTCGATAATTCTCTCGCCTCGGTGCCCACTCTGATCAGCGATCACACTCGGCAACTCTGGGCATTAGCTTGCCTCATCTTCACTAACGGCCCCACCAGACCGCCGGGGATGCCTGGTCTCACCCTGGAGATACCCATTAAGGGACCATCTCTCAGGGAAGCCAGGAAGGGTTTCGCAGCGGTCGAAGCGCCTTGGGACCCTACGGGTAAGTAGTGCGCTATATAAATGCCAATACATTTACATTTACATTTACATTTACTCATGGGGACATCAGAGAAAAACATAAGAAAGCTACAGGTTCTACAAAATTCGGCAGCTCGCCTGGTGCCAAGGCTTCCCCGCCGAGCTCCTTCACGCCCTTCTCTAGCAGCCCTCCACTGGCTACCGATCAGTAAGAGGATTGTCTTTAAAGCTATGCTCTGGTGCCATAAAATAATTCATCACAGAGCTCCGGCATATATGTCTGATTTGGCGTCTGTGTATGAACCTAATAGATCTCTTAGATCCAAAGGAATGGGTCTGCTCAGAACTACCTGCCCCAAAAAAGCTAGAATGGGAGGCAGATCATTCCGCACCTTAGCTGCCAAGCAATGGAACCTCCTGCCTCTGGATATCAGGTTGGAGAGTAATGAAATCATGTTTAGGAAGAAGTTGAAAACCTGCCTCTTTACTGTGTGATTGGATTTCTCTCTGCTGTTGCATTCTCTCTCCACAGCGCGGGGACACGCCGGGAGGTGTTACCAAGCGCTCTACAAACTCCTTTAAACTAAACTAAACTAAACTAAACTGATGGGAGTGTCAGACAGGTTTCAATTCTAGCACGCATTCTTCTCCACGTAGCAGGCAGCGTAGAACAGGTAAGATGTAATCTTGCCAAATTTGTCTGAATGACAGAAACCATGTGGAATTTTATTCTCGTAGACAAGTTAATCCCAAAATTTGGAGAATGCGCTCATGACACTTCATCGCCAGTAGAGTTGTCTCCATGGAGAACTGGGTGTCGCTGGTGATTTGGCTTGCCATATCGTAGCAGTAGGAACAAAAATAGTATCCCTGCAATGAGTCCCAAAAGGATGGGCAATCCGCCAAACACAGAGTGCACAAAGTTTAAAAGGATTCCGAGGACTGCTTGTAAAGGAGCTAACAGTCCAGAAAATACGATCTTAAATACATTTACAATACCGCTCGTATCAGACATGTTTAAGCTATGACTTAACATTTCTGAGAAATCTATAGGGCAGTTTGTATTCAAAAGGGCATGTATCTCGGCAGAAGTCCTTGCAACTTGTAGATCATGGGTCTCTTTGGCCGAGGTCAGTGGCACAGTTTTTTTTCAAAAGAATGGCTTTCATTCTGCTTAGAGTATCAATTTGTATAGTAGAGATGTTCACTGAAGGCCAAAGTGGCAACTCCCTGACTAACTTGGTTTTCGGAAACAATACTTGCATACAGCAAGTAACCTGGATAACACAGTTACTAGATATGGTATACCTGGCAACATGCCACAGCAGCTCTGATTGTTCAACATGAGGTAACTTCCATTAGAAAGTTGTCCAAAAATTGGATCAATCACTGCAGCTGGTAAACCTTGCAGGTGGCAGGATAAATTGTTAGAGGAACCATCGCAGGCCCCGTGTAAGTTTATACCCTGACAAAGGAGAGAACCACTCAGTGCGTTTTCACAGTTTGAACTGCTAAGAAACACTTCACGTCCCCCACTCCAACATCTGCGTGTGTATGGTAATTTCCAGGATGTCTTGATGTATTCTTTACCTAACCTTTCACATGTACCTGCTGGTATATGTTTTAGGCAATACTGAAAATAGAAAACTGTAACAGGCAGATTGTTCCATGTATTATCCATTTAGTAGCTGGTTTCTCTGCTACCGTAAATGGCAATCTTTCCAGTTTTTCAATGCTCAGCACCGTATAGTCTGCTCCCCTTTGTGCCAATTTGATCTGTTTATCAGTGAGATTGAATTCTGAAAACAGTGACGTAGTATTGATTAAATACCAAGGCACATAGCCTGAATGAAGGTTTTGTAACGTCCAGCCTAATAGCATGATAGAACGTAATTGCGACTGACCATGTTGCAACATGACCAAGTCCTGTTCCATGATGTCTATGGCACAAGACACTATGCTGTCCAATGAATATATCCTGGACGACAGAGTTGTTAATCGATTGTCAGCCACAGAGAGAGATTTCTCTAAATTAATACGATCAATTTCTCGTATTCGTTCTGCAGTCTCTGATTGCGTAATCTTCCATATTCTTTATATGCAGCATATATACCCCCATTTATAAAATGTTTCTGACGTGCCACCTTTAAGCAAAGATAAGTGTTGCTTTACATCCTTAATTGTAGATTTCAGTAGCCAATCAAGGCAGAGTTTCCCTACACTGTATCTTGTTACGATTCCAGTATGCTGTCTTTGAACATATCTTGGGTCTGGCCTATTGAATGTGAAACCCTGTGTTTTGTTCAGGAATCTATCTTGACAGTTTTTTGTGTCTGTGGGCCAGATAAACCATTTATTCCAATCTAGATCTGTTCTGTTGTGATGCAAAATAGTATGTACGTCGACCTCCCCCTCTGAAGTGTTATTCTCTCCGGTGTAGGTGTAGGTATGGATGGATTGTTCATGTCTTTGATCTTGACTAACCCAAGGCAAGACGTCTGTTGGACAGTGTCATTCAAAAACATAATTTTTTCAGGGATGATACAGGTTCTAAACATAGCTTTTACACCCTGTACCTGCCAATCCTTCGTACCCAAGACAGTTTTTGTCTCATTGTTGTTTTTCCACAAGTCGAAACCTAGTTTAGATAGTTCGGCATAAAAAGCTGCAGAATAAATCTGTTTGGTATTTGTTAACATACTTTTCATTCCTGTTTTGTTTACATTTTTAAAGTAAAACAATTCAGCATTGGATACATTGAACCCTGAGAAGTATGGAAATGTCATAGCAAATGTTTTTGAGCTACCCTTTGGTGGCGTAGGACAATGTTCCCATTTTTTTATACATTAATACATTTCTAGAATTGGCAGATTTGTGCACGAAATGATGACCATAATGGTTATGAAAATACATTTGTTCATAGTCTGATGAACCCTCTAAATATTCATGATTTGTGAATACTGCAGATATTTCTAAGTCTGACATCATATTATTAACAGTCTCGAAGTCCCAATCATCAGAAAAGGTACTAGATGAAACAAAGTCACTTAATGAAATCTTGAATAAGTGTGGAATTTTCAACAGCTCCGATGGGCCAAAAATGTCATTGTTTGTTTTGTCCCAAGCTTTACCATCAGGTATAGGAACGGCTGTGATGTTCACTGATGAGCAGTCTTTTTGTTCACGATGGGATCATTTGTGTGGTTTTAGCAGTAAGTTGACTTTCTTACTTGCTGTGTCCATTTTGACATATCTTCCATTTATCAGCCTTCCCAGAGTTATTGCTAGAGTCAACCAAAGTAGAAGAAAAACATTCCCAACACAATCCAAAGTTCAATACATGGTGAAACCAGGTAAGTCTTTTCCAGGTGATGAAAAAGGTTAGTTGCTTGTTCTTTGAAAGTTCTTTTCGCTGGCGTCGTTTCATGCTCACTGGGAGCCGCTGAAAACATATCAAAGTTAATGAAATAGCCAGAGGCAGTTCTGTCAATAGTTGGGATTGCATCCGGATTTGTTGAAATCGCTGGAACCACTTGATCACTTGTTACTTCATTGTAGACAGGTGCTACTTTGTTGTAGACAGGTGTTTCATGCTGAACTGTTATTTGGGTCTCAAGAGGAATGAGTTCCATAGCTTTTTTGCGTAGTCCTTTTCTCACTGCAGATTCCTTAATGGTGATGAGTCTCCCAGTTTGAACTTCTTGGATTGTAGCTAGAGGAGTGTGTCTGCTACATTGGCGGAGTCCACTTGGCCTACTTCTTAGTTTCGGCCACATAGTGTGGTTTTATCAGGTAAATAGACACAAACTTGTTCTCCTTTTTACCAGAAAGAGGCGGCAGTAATACTGTTCTTGATCCGTGGATTGCTAGGACAGGTACTGGTTGTCTGTAAGAAGGTCCAAATTCCTTCTTGTCCGCGATCTTTTCTCTGACTAGATCACCAAGCTTTGGGATCCAGACAGGCCTTGCTGGGACGGTTGTTTTTTCCCCAGTGGTGGTTGGCTTCAGGAACACATTGCTTTTTTTCGTTCTTAGTTCATTGAAGTCCTGTAAAATAGCCAAACGATCTTTGATATCAAATGTTTTATGTGCTACCACTGATGTCTGACAATCAAGGTCGAGGACCAACATTCTTGTCCCAAAAAGTACCTCATAGGGAGTGATACCCCTAGAGAACTTCTTGGCAAGTTGTTAAGACTATGGTGGACACTTATTAGATGTTTGAATCACCCAAGCCTAATACCCTAGCTGTTATACATTACTTTATGTCCCGTTGTTTTCTCTCCACAACCGAAATTCCCTCAGGATGGAATGGACTAGAATACCGCAATACAACGCCCAAATTGGCCATGACTTCTTTGTAAGCTCGAGAGCTAAGCGCAGGAATGCAGCATGCCGATTGCGACCCGGAAATCTTTTATAATAGTTCGAGAGTGAGCCGAGTGCTGAGGCAACATCCAAAGGAACCTTGAACACAAGTCCACTGCGACCATGATATATTTGAAATTACCATCCCTTTGTAAGAGACTGCAGTGTTCCAGGCAAACACATGCTGGTTTATCAGAAATTAACAGGGGCGTCTGCGCAGGACGTTTCACAGTAGAGACGTTCATCTTTTGGCATATTTCACAGTCCAAGACGTAGTTTCTGGTCTGTTTCCTCATGCATGGCAACCAGTATATCTGTTTTAATAACAATACTGTGGCAAACACACCTACATGAGAAGAGGCGATCCCTCCATGTGCTGCTAGGATTTGTCCAAATCTATGTTCCAACGCTTGGAATTACCCTATCCCCCACTCCAGGTATTCGGGCATATGGAACATTATTTGTATCAGTTATATATGAGTATTTGAGTGGAAACCCTTTAGGTAACACTGCCCCGCTGCCTTTGCATGTAGCATTGACTGCCAGCATTATTTCACTGTCTATTTTAGTTTTTGAATGAGTGATTGCAGCTAAGGGTTTTACATGACACGGTATACACTACTGTCTTGTCCTACCACCTTTTATGATACATATTATGTTTACCTATAGGAACCATCCAACTACGCTTTTAAAGCGCATTATCCATACTTGTTGCCACATCACTACTTCCGGCTTTTCTCTCAAGAGGGTGAGTTTCGCATCTGTGTTTGAATACTGTCAGAGACTAGAATTGGAACTTAGCCTCACATGAAAATACAATCCAAACCCACCAAGAAACATGCACTAAATACTGCGACAACATGAAATGCGGTTTCTTGACAAACACGTGTTATCTCACGTTTGCTGTTCTGACTTAAGATATACAAGTGCTTTCTCCAAACACACCCTTTTTAACAGATATCCTCCTTTTCCGAGTTGGCGCTCACATTGACCAGTGGCGTATGGAACGATCGTTGACTATATAGAACATGTTGACACCATCACTTGGCTGTACAACAAACTAATACTTGGAGCACTTTTTACATGTCCCAAATACCAGGGGATGAGTATTAGGGCTCTATCTATCTGTATCTACTGTCGTGTAAATCGACATAATCCATTAACTAATAAAAACATGCTAAAAACCCCCTTCTACATTCACAACAGTACTATTTACTTCTGCCTGACGTACTATATGAAACTGTCAATATATTTCACAAAAACTTTTAAAAATAAAAATATATTTAATAAAATTGACACGCTAAAAAGTCACTACAAGTCACAAGGGGGTGTCTACCCGTTAATAAGCACAGACACTTTTCACCCGATTCTACCACTCTTCATGTTTTTTCCATAGTTTCTTAATTGAAATGTTATTCTCGCACACTGGTCACTGTGTTTGCGTCTAAGAATAATTGAAACTTTAGATTGTTATAGTCATATCCACACAATCTGTATACCCACGATAAAAAGATTATCACTATTCACATACACTGAAGTCACCATTACTATAGATATCAAGTCACACATGTATGACACAATGTCACCCCATGGCATGCCCGTTTTACATCACCAATGGTTCACTAACCACGTTTCACTCATGTAAAACTACCATACAAATGCGTCTTTTGTATCTATACCCAGCCCTGAAGATTCGCAGTCTGTTTCCCTGCGATGAAACACGTGTTGGCCAGAACAAGAGGAACAATAAACTGTTTTCCATAACAAGGATTCTACTTCATTGAAATTTCTGTCTTGATACAACGCTATCTATTGACTTTGAAACACTATTGATGTGCGCATTTCACTATTGTTACCACAACTAGGACTCACTGAGATTTTATGATAATTTCCTAGAGCAGGGGCTTTCGTTGTTTATGGAAGCCGTTTGCACAGCTGCCTTGGTGGCTTCATCAGCCAATGAATTCCCTTCAACATGAACGCCATCACGTTGATGACTCAGCGTATTACGTGAGTGTTTTGTAGTCCTTCTTGTAACTGAACTACTTGTTCCAAAGCGTTTTATGCTTGATTGTGCCACCTTTTGCATCTTTGAACCCGTTTTGAAGCCAATTCTGTAAATATTCCTTGTAGGATTGGACACAATAAAATGAATTGCACACTATGAGTGTGGGGAATTCGTGATCCGTATTCTCAAGTGCCATTTTGAATGCTTGTAGTTCAGCTCGCTGAGCTGTACAGTCTCCTAGAGATTGCATTTTTGCGACCATAGGTCTGAATTTGCCATCGCGCATACGACCTTTAATGATCGCGCAAGCAGCACTATAAGCTTGTGCTGATCCGTCAGTATAAATTATACATTCATACTGTTCTAGAGGTAGAATTTCAGTAGGCAGAGGACATTCTTGTTTGTATTGCAGGAATGCTTGTGTTTTCAAATAAGGATCGAAAACATATTCAACATCAGTTGAAGTAAGAGAACTAACCCATTGTATCCATCTTGGATGTAAAGCTTTAGCATTTGGATTGTTTGCTTTTGTCACTGCCTATAAGGCAGGTACAGGAGTTACGACCATAATATGTTTTCCCTGTGCTAGGGCTCTTTCTTTTGCTACAGCGGTTTGGACAGCTGTCAGAATTTTTTCTGTAGAAGTGAATTATATTTCTGCCTGTGTGTACAAATGTGATTTGTAAGCTATTGGTACTTTTTCACCTTCGTTGAAAGTTAAGTAGGTGAATCCGCATTGACCCGGAATTATTCAGATCACTAAGTTGCGTATGTTTACGCATGTTTGCAAATGTTTTGTAGCTAACATATCCGTTTGGAGTGAACACAAAATTTCTGTGTGTTTTTGTGTTCAATTTACTGTTTTAAAATCTAGTTTGATTAATTTGAAGAGATGTTTACCCCTTTATGCGTAATTTTGAATGTAAGTTCTTCTAAAATTCAGAAAACCTAGAATTGACTGTAAGTTTTTCCGCGTTTTTGGTGGTTGGAGCAGTGCACACTTTTCTAAAAAGTTGACTGCTAGGCTTTTGCCTTCACTTGATAACTCATATCATAGGAAAAGGATGTTGAGATGGGCAATTCTTGATTTCTTAAAATAGAATTTGTACCCTTCAGAGGCAAACCCTAATATAATGATGTTCACCCTGTTCAAGTGCCTATTCAAGTCATTGTCTGTCAGATATATATCATCGACATATGACAATGCTACATCATTATTGATTTGTAGTAACTCTGTTACCCTTGCTGAAAATAACCTAGGACTATTCTTCAATCCTTGAGGGAGACGATAGAAGTGATGCTGTGTCCTCATTATTGAGAAAGTGGTCAAATACCTACTTTCTGGTGCAATGTTTTGACGAAAGAAACCATTCGAAATATCTAATGTGGTTTTATATTTTTTACACACAATGTTATTTACTAATGCTGTACTGTGTGCATTTTGCACTGCAAATGTTTTGCAACAAGTTTAGATGTATGTAATCCAATACTAGACAATATGTATTGTCTGCTTTGGAGACAGGAAACAAAGGATTGTTCATTGATGAGGTGCATGTTTCAATCACCCCCTTGTATTCAAGTTGATCTAAGATCTCCCTGACCTGTTTTGTAGCTGCTTGCTTAACTGGGTACTGCCTTTGTGCAGTTGGTTGATTTTTTAATTGGATTTTGTTGTGAGATGAACCCTCATCCCATCCTACATGATTTTTATATAATGCTGGAGCTTGAGCTACTGCCCATTTCCTGTCATAAGTATATTTTAAATTTATTGGAATATGGTTAGAGAAGGCTGGCTTAATGATGTCTTCACCATGTGGGCACTCCCTGACAAACTCTGGTGGCCAGTCTTGTTCAGCTAGAAGAATGTCATAACCCTTAGAAAGTCACTCCCGAAAGAGTGCTTTCACTTTTCTTGGTATCTCCCTCCATCCAGAGTGTTATTTCATGTAACCTATGTAGAGAACTAACTAACCCTGGTATCAGCAGTTTCAAATTGAATGTCCTCATTCAGGTCCACTGTCTCCAGAAGACCCATCAGGTTCCGTCGAGCTATTGTGACTTCTGCTACGCTGTCCAACATTGTCTGAGCCCATTCTCTGTTCTTGAGTTGTGTCCTCAATATCCTCGGCATGTCTGATTTTTAGACCTGCTACCTTCTTTTTGGTTAATTGAGGTTTTTTGTTTTTCTGAACGTGTTGATCGTCTTTGGATTTCACACGTTCTTCCTTGTTTTCTGACCGTCCTCTTCTTTTGGATTTCTGTGACAAGTCTGAAAGGTACGAGAGGAACTTGTATCAGTATTTTGATATCTATGAGTTTTTTTCAAATTATCCCTATTCCTGAGGTTACACCTCCTTTCAGAGGGCTCCTTTAGAGGAGACTTAGCTCTGGAATGAGAACACTTCTCTTTAGAAGTTTGTTTGCTATTTCCCACTTCTTTTTAGAAGGAGTACGAGTGTTTTTAGCAAAGGCCTTTTCAGGACTTTCAGACAGTTGGGGTTTCACTGTATAATTCTATCAATCTTTGTATATTACTTACTGATTCATCATCCGACATTGCTTCAATGCCAGGGTCAGGTGTGTAGCCAGCTAAAGCTGGCGTGTTGCTCCTGGTCTACCTAGTGGACCGAGCCGGTAATGTGATTTAAATGTTTTAGGGCGCCATTAAACCAGAGCTCATGCTACTGGTTAGTGAGTGCAATTTCAGTATCCTCGAAAGAAATATATTCATCCGGTGGATCATCTTCTTTGTAGAAGTGAAACATACGTGTTACTGGATTTGCTTCTGGGAAGACTGTCCATGAATAGAATACCACTGTCTGGTGATATTCATGTGCCTCTATCACAAAAACTGCCCTACCGCCTCTTGATGATAGGCCATGTTTTATAAGTTTTATAGTGATGGCTTTCCTTAAATTTTGAGTAAATATTACAACATTCGCATCAGTTTCTTGGAAACCTGTGAAGTTAAAAGCTGTATCAGCGTTTTTGCCTGTTGCTCCACTGGCCCCGGGATTATCTTTGTCGGCCATTTTGTTGACTGAAAGTTTGCAGAGCAAGTTTCAAGAGAATGAAAATAAGGTGCACAATATTTTGGAACACTGTATTCTTCAACGTTGAACAAACCAAAAATAGAATACATAGGATTTTTCGTCCTACTCAGCTATGGCGGATATTATCCCTTACCCACTCCAGACGTCTATTGGGGTATTACGGGAAAAGGGGTCTCTGAGAAAAGCACAACTGAGTTACTCCAGTATCTAGCTTTAAATTAGTGCCTTACCTATCCGTTGGGCGCCATGTACTGTAGTTCCTATATTCCCAATAGGCACTGCGCATTGGAATAATATACACTATAGATGTGACATAGAATTGAGGTCAGTATGTCTCTATCAAGTATACTAAACTTAATTGTGTGTGCCAGCTAACTCAGAGGTCACTAGAAACTTTCTCGGGTAAACAAGAAGGGATTAGTCTCTGACAGCCGTATAAACAAGACAACTTTGTTTCCTCTAGAGCCAGAACAATATCTTCAGAGTTGTGGAAACAATAGATAACTATTTCACTCAGTCAATCGTGCATCTTTGTTTCTACAGAGTTGCACAGAAATAGTGAGACGGGCATTTCAATAACAATGGTTTATTGAACAGTCTTCTTTCTCATGCAAGAGACATGAACTGCTACAATTGTTAGACAGAATGCAAAATATAATGCGTACAGCGTAAAAAGTAATATAAAATAATACTGTAATAGCATTGTCTGTTGCTATGACATATATAAAAATATATACATAAATAACACAAGCTAAAATACTCAACTGGTGCTTCTAAAATAAGCCTACCCCAGTGTGCCTAACCTAAGTCTAGTATGAGGGAAGAAGTAGGTGCTGTTTATCTAAGTTTGGTTTTGCCAAGAATTGCCAAAGGGTTCTCTAGGTTCTAATCAGCTCCACACCTTAGAATGAGAGAGGTTGGTATCTCTTTCCCTAAACTCAATTTCCCAACACCCCGCAAGTGGAGTCAGAAACACTGGAGCTGGATTCTCGGCAGGACGATGACAGCGTCTAGTCAGTGCGTCAGCTGGAGAGCGGGCTTCCTTCGGGACTTGCGGTGGTGAGCTGCGTCGTGCAAGTGGTTAGTCACACTGCACCGAATCACACCTTGCTTTGCCATAGCAAGTGAAGGTATATTTATACCTTGAAGGTGTTTAGGAATGCCAGTATTGACGTAAAAGTCAGGTATATGAACATCATGAATGAACCCATAAGAAATAGATGTTCATGCATAATAAATGAGTTCTTGGAGAAATCAGTATCCAAGCAAGGCGAAGTCCCTAACGGCTTAAGAGTCTGGTTTTCCTAGAACTCGTTGTGACGTAGATGAACAGATGTAAGTAGCCATGCCTGTATTTGGGTAGCATGGTCTATGCCGAAATAAGGACTGGATTTCTATGCCTATATAAGGGCAGTATGAATTATACCTATATAAAATGCATACGGAATCTAAATCGATACACAACAATACCCTAAAGATATAAGCTGAATCCAAATAGTTTATCCACAGAATAAATGAATTTCTAAGAACTCCCTCAGAGCAGCCCTCCTGAGGTTGAATCATCCTATCTAGTACAGTCTCACTAGGGTGGGATGAGGTGGCAATGTTGTAGCATGTCTCATTACATGAGTGAGTCCACCTCGTCCAATTCTTGGAATTGTCCTCTTTCCCTGTAGGAATACTAGCAGTAGGTAGATATGAAAACCCAATGATTGGTCTATATAAAACCATAAATAATTACATAAATAAATCCCAGATACACCAGTGGGCCAGGTTGCAGTCCCAGATTCCTATTCTCATCCAAAATAAGAGCGTATCCAGTGCTGCTCATCAATCATTCCATGTCCCACCATTCATTGCAGCTGGACTGTGCACTGTTACCTGTGTCACTGGATGAGTCCTACAGGATCACTCATTCAAAGTTCCGCTGCTGTGTATTTAACTCACTCCTTGGCTTTGTATTTGACTCACAATTTGGTATGGAGTACTGCGCAGCGCATGAATGGTGTACCTGCCCTCCATGTATGTATTCCTGGGTAGGGTACAATACATGGATAATACAGCACTTGGCGCGTGTGCATGTTAAATGCTTCTGCTGGGTGTATATGTGCCTGTGAGTGGTACAATACATGGAGGATGTAGTACTGTGCAGTGCATGCATGTTAAATGCATGTGCAAGGTGTATGTGTGCCTGAGTGGTACAATACATAAAGGATGTAGTAATGTGCAGTGCCTGCATTTTAAATCCATGTACTGCGTGTATGTGTGTCTATGAGTGGTACAGTACATGAAGGATACAGTGCTGTGTAGTATGTGTATGTAAAATGCATGAGCTGGGTGTATGTGTACCTGTAAGGGGTACAATACATAAAGGATTCTAGGTTCCATTTTGGAAATGTGTGGCTGCATAGAGAAACATGAGGAGAGGAAGTAGAGGAATCCCCTAAGTCAATCAATCAAAAATGTGTAAAGCGCACTACATACCTGCGAGAGTCTCAAGACGCTGGGGGGCACTACTGATTGAACAGCCAGGTCTTGAGTATCCTCATGAAGGTCTTGGGTCTGTGGTAGGCTCAGTGGGAGGGTGTTCCATGTCTTGGCGGCGAGTTGGGAGAAGGATCTCCCACCGGTGGTTGTTCTTCGGATGCGCGGGACTGTGGCGAGTGAGAGGTCGGTGGAGCGTAGCTGGCGGTTGGGGATGTAAAAGGAGAGCAGTCTGTTGAGGTAGGCTAGGCGGGTCTTGTGGAGTGCCTTGTGTGTGTGGGTGAGGAGCTTGAAGGATATACTCTTGTTGATGGGTAGCCAGTGCAGGTTTCTCAGGTGGGGGGTGATGTGGCTGTGGCGTGGTACGTCGAGGATCAGTTGTGCCGAGGTGTTTTTGATGCGTTGTAGTCGTTTGATGAGCTTGGTCGGGGCTCCCGCATAGAGGGTATTTCCGTAGTGAGTCTGCTGCTGACGAGGGCCTGGGTGACGGTCTTTCTTGTATCTGTCGGGATCCATCTGTACATCTTGCGGAGCATGCGGAGGGTGTTGAAGCAGGAGGAGGAGAGGGCGTTGACTTGCTTGGTCATTGAGAGCGTTGATTCCCAGGTTGCGTGTGTGGTCGGTGGGTGTCGGGGCTGCCCCCAGTGCCGTCAGCCACCAGGAGTCGTCCCAGGCTGAAGGGTTGGAGCTGAGGATGAGGACCTCCATCTTGTCCGAGTTCAGGTTCAGACGGCTGGTCTTCATCCAGTCGGCAACGGCCTTCATTCCTTTGTGGAGGTTGGCTTTGCCAGTGATGGGGTCCTTGGTAAGGGAGAGGATCAGCTGAGTGTCGTCGGCGTAGGAGATTATGTTAAGGTCATGCTGTAGGGCTACGTGTGTGAGTGGGGCCATATAACTGTTGAACAGCGTCGGACTGAGGGAGGATCCCTGGGGTACGCCGCAGATGATCTCGGAGGATTTGGAACAGAATGGGGGAGGCGGACGATCTGGGCTCTGCCAGAGAGGAAAGAGGTGGTCCAATCCAGAGACTTGTCTCGGATCCCTGCAGCGTGGAGGCGTGCGCGTAGTGTGCGGTGGCAGACGATGTCGAAGGCGGCAGAGAGGTCTCGGAGGATGAGTGCTGCGGTCTCGCCGTTGTCCAGCAGGGTCCTGATGTCATTGGTGGCGGTGATTAGGGCAGTCTCTTTGCTTTGGTTGCTGTGGAACCCTGACTGGGAAGGGTCCAGGATTCTGTTTTCTTCTATTTATCTGGTTAGCTGTCTGTTGACGGTTTACTCAATTACCTTGGCCAGGAAGGGGAGCAGAAAGATGGGATGGAATTTCTTGAGGTCTCTTGGGTCTGCCTTAGGTTTTTTGAGTAGGGCATTGATCTTGGCATGTTTCCAGATCTCTGGGAAGGTCGCGGTCTCGAGGGAGAGATTGATGACGTTGTGCAGGTGGGGTGTGATGGAGCTGCTTGCTCTTTTGAAGACGGGGTGCAGGAATGGGTCTGACGGAGAGCCGGAGTGGATTGTGCGCATGGTCTTGATGGTGTCATGGATGCTCACGCTGGCACAGGCTCAGACAGATTTGTGTATTGCTGCATTCCTATAAGCTGGGGGGGACACACTGGAAAAGAGAGAGCCAGGCTCCCACAGTATGCTTCAAAGGGTGCACTTTGATTCAGAGAGAGGTCACCCGGAAGGGGCGTGGACACAGGTCAGGTAGGAGTTGCAGGTAATAGATAAACAATAAAGATTGCGGCTGCTGCCCTGGTCTGTGTCTGACAGCCAAGTGTGAACTCTAGTCACTCCAATGGCCTGTGTTGTCGGGTTAGTTGCCTTGGAGTCACTCCTACTGTGACACACTGCTTTCTAGAGGAAAAGAGGGTGGAGGAGTGGGCAGTTCAAGAGGAAGAAGACCCTCAACATAAATTTAAATGGCTATGACTCTAAATCACATTTGATACTTACAAATGGACTATATGAAGGGAGTTGGAGACCCCAAAATAGTAAACTGTCAAGCAGCCAGCCGGGATGTGCAAGGAGGAGAAGCTGTGCAAGACTTCTGTCTTTGACAAAGACTAGGGGACAAGGCCTGCTAGTCTCCTATCTGGGTGAGGGGACATCTCCCAGGGAATCCAAGACCACCCGTCCTGGAGCCTGGAGCACCAGCACTTGCCTGCTTGCCATGACCAGTGTGGCCTGTAAGGAAGAGAACCTTGGAGGGAGCGAGGGCCAGTGGGAATCGGATTGAGTGGACTACCTTTGTGAGGTGTAAGGAGACTGCAGCTGCCGCAAAATGAACTGTAGTTGTTAATGTAACTTTCTTCCTAGAGCCCATGTGCAATGAGGGATTGGCAAATTTGTGTGCCAGGAGGGGCCGCCGTGAACAGATTGCCAAGCTGAGTGGGCTGAGGAGTTTGCACCATGAAAATTGCCAGAGACGCTGTATGTCAGGAGGTGCCACAGTGAATAAATCTCCTGTGCTGATAGGGTCAAAGCTTATGGAGATATATGGTGACCCTGTATACCCGCGGGGGTCGCTGGGCCCAGCAAAAAGTGTGATCTGATCAGGATCATCGCTGGAGTAGTGGAGTACTAGAGAACCCTATGCACGACATAGGGCGAGGTATCAGGATCCTTGCACTACTCACCCCCCTATATGATGGACCAAAAACTTACCCACACAAGGGTCTGTGAGGAGACTGCAGGCACTGCATTTGCATGACTGCATGTGAGGAAGTCGAGGACTGCTGAGTGCTGCCTACCTGGGCTACGTGCAGTTAACTCATCACATAAACTAGCTGCTGCATGACCCTTCAGGTGTGGGTAAAATTGATTTCAGGCCAGTCAGCCCTGGGGGAATTTGCTTGCTGGGTCGCTCTTTGGACTTAAATGCCGATTAGGAGTGGACTCTTGAGACTTAGATTAGTACTGGGGCTTACGCTGGATGTTGCCTATAGTGAATGGGAAATATCCACTATAGCTCACCAGAGGAAGTAGTGGGGCACAGGGAGATGCATACAAAACACTAGAAACCCGACCTCAGGGGGACTGGGTGGTGGTTTTTGAATGTCATATTAATTGTGTTAATAGTTGTAAAATAAAATACTTCTTTTATCCTAAAAGTGAACATTTGTCTGGACAATAATTTATTGCTGCTACTGGGCGTATTTTGAGCTGTGAGCCTGTGCTTACCCCCTGTATCCACCTACCCTCCTCCCCTTCTCAAGGGAGCCTTGGACTGCTCAGACCATGCTATTCTTGAGAGTGAAGTGCTGAACGGGTACTTGGCCCAGCTACTCGGGATCCATAGTACGTCGGGCTCCGAACATCAATCGTAAAAGGTGTCAGCCGACACGGCTGTTCCCACTACCTCCGGCTTTGTTCCGTGGCCCTCTGACATGAATACACTTGCATGTTTAGTAGATCCTGGAAAATAAGTACCCTGAATAGAGTTTGCTGTGCAAATTAGTCGAACACCTTCAAAGTATAATTCAGAAACATGTGCATGAATGCACAACACTCTTCTTGACACTTATTCCCCGGTGGTTCAGTTAATGTGTTGCAAAAGTGAATAAAAGTGTAAGAATATGCCAGCTTCACACAGGATATGTGCAGGATGTGTTTGGGGGAGCGTCCCAAGCTCAATAAAATATATACAGAGAGAAAAGAATAGGATACAACAACTAACAACTTGTCTTCCTCTCCCCAATGCAGATATTACCCACTAGAAGAGTCATAAAAACAGGCATAATTCCGTCGTACCTACATATTATTCCTGGTTATAATGCTTTTATGGGCATATATTTTGACAGGTGTAAATTTTGTGTGTAAAGTAAGAGAACACACATGGCGATCCATGAAAGGAGTAAAGTGCTCACATACGTAGAAAAAAAACAAGATGTGATAGTGACCATGGGGACCATTTTTCTGAAAAGGGGGTGCAGCGCAGTGCAGTGCTGCAAGTTACTCTGCTGCATCACTGGGAAAGGGCAGAATTGTGTTGTATTTAAGGCAATACAGCACATTCCTGTCCTTTCCCCTGCACGGACGCACATTGGGCCTACCTCCAACGCAGACTCCCTTGCGTTGAATGCAGGATTGCAATCCTGAGAGCGTTTTTCCTCTTTCTATGTGCGCAGCAGAATGCAGCATACATAGAAGGAGGAAAAATTGAGGAGAAATAAAGATATTTCTCCGCCTTACTCCTCTCCTCGGGTGGCATATCTTTTAGGCGCATTCCTGGGTTTACAAGTTCTTTGACTCTGGGAATGCATCAAAATCCTTGGACGTTATGTGGAAACAGCCACGGAACCCCCATGGAAATGCCTCCATGGCGCAGAGTAGCAATGAAACGATTTGAAATGCGTTACATAACTCGAGATTTATGAAGTCACGCAGGGCCACGCAAGGTGGGCTGTACAAGAGGGACACAAAGGGGGATCATAAACATACCCTTCCATGATCACCCACAGCTCGTGCTCCCGCCTCCAGGATAGTAGCCGATGCACTGAAGCTCCTTACCGGCCTTTGATTTATCAGCCTAGCAGGGTCAACCACACACTTCGCTGTGACCTTTGGCCCGGCGGGTCTGTACCAATGAACGGCTTCATTCATCACTCACCTCACTAATACATCTCAGGCAGCCACGAATACCGGTTGAAATTAGCGGTCACCATTGCTTGGATTCTCTTGAAATCCTTTTCAAACCTCACAGTTGTCTCTGACTACAACCTTATTAACCTTCCTCCTTTGGCCCGGGTAATGGAATGGGCTGTGGTTCACCAGCTATGTTCCTGCCGTTCTGTTAGCAACCAGTATTTACAATTTGGTCTCAGACCACAGCAGAGAGCAGAAAATAAGCGAATACGCATTAGAAATGACTCTGCCAGTGCTGAGCATCAACCAGGTGGGACTCTGCCTTCCTTTTTTCATGTCACCGCAGCATCCTGCGGTAGGAACTCGTCCATAGCAATTGCGATGCCTAGGTGTGGAAGTATTATGACGCCTTTATTTTTAAATGCAAATTAAGGTCCTAAAACATTGCCAGTCGTCTAATGGCCTCAATGGACCATCCGCGGGGCACTGCAGTGGTTAATTTGTATAAAAAAAATAAGTGCAGGGGCTCTCCTCAGGAGGCAGCCTGCACCTGCCCATGTCTGCTGGTAACGCCGCCTAAAACAGAACCAATGACTAACCAGGAAAGTGGGGAGAGGATGTGAAATAATGAAAATAGCTGGCGACTTCCAAGCTGGTTCGAGCCTCAGAGTCTGCTCGGCATCGTGTGATTCTGGGCAAATTACTTAGGGGCAGATTTACAATTACTGGTGCATCCCTGCAAATTAGCAGGGATGCGCCAGTAATTGTGCGCCGCAGCTCCGCCACCCATGATGCGCCGCATTTACAATGAGGCGCACCATGGGGCAAAAACGGCACAGATGCGTCAGGCATCTGTGCCGTTAAACCGGCGCATTGCTGGAGTTGCATCGCAAGCGCGACGCAGCTCCAGCAATGCTTTTGGGGGCCCTATCTGGACAATGCTGCGTCAAGCCTTACGCCTGCTTCAAGCAGTCACAGGGTTTTGACGCAGCATTGGCCTAAAAGTGGCTGAGTGAAATCTTGTAGATTTCACTCAGCCACTTTTAGGAGGCGTTCCTGCGCAGGTACGCCCCCCTGCGCCGGAATCCACCTTATGGCACAGGGCTTTACAACGTGACGCATCTCTCAGATGCGTGACGTTGTTAATACCCCGTACCATGGCGCAACTTTTGCGCCGCCGCTGCGTCACAAAAGTGACGCAACGGCGGCACAAAAGGGACACAAGGGGCTTGTAAATCTGCCCCTTAATCTCCCCGTGAATAAATGAATGTGTTCTAACTGGTGCTCATTAAAAGCATTGATTAAGTGCCGGCTCAAATTAAGCACTGCTATTGTGTGATAACTTCAAGATCAGGCCTCTAAGACAGAGAAATGAAAGACGAGGCTGATCGAAGAAGAAAGGCGTTAGGGGAGTGGAGAGAAGGTCGGAGGATAGTAGAAGCGAATGAAGCAGAGAGATATACATTGGGTTTTAAACTAATGACATCTTTATTTGTGCAATGTGGAAACTGGCAGTGTTAATGGCGCAATGCAACTCTGCCCTAGTTATGTGAACATTCATTTAGAAAGACCCCACAGTTTCATCAAGTTTTGGCCAACTCCACTGGTCCAATGTCAGAAGGCGCCAATTACAACTATGTTTTTCCCTGAGTTTTTTTTAGGAAAAACCAATAAATCACTACAATTGGGACAGGTTTAGATCAATGTTACTTGCCTCAAATCCACTATTTACTACGAATGCCCTATGGTGTGGCCTTAATTTTTTTAATGCCATTGGGTAGATTCTTCAAGTTCCATGTACATTGATCTTCAAATCCTATAGTGTTTTACTATTCAAATATAGGTTCACAAACTATTATATGTCAACCACTAACATCTAAGGGGCAGATTTACGACTTCTGGCGCATCTCTGCTAATCAGCAGATATGTGCCAGAAGAGTTGCGACGCATCTGCCCACCCGTGCTCCACCACTGATGCGCTGCATTTACATTGCAGCGCACCGTGGCGCTCGGATGGACAGATGCGTGACGTGTCCCCGGCGGAAATGCAGCGCATTGCTGGAGTTGCGTCGCAAGCGCGACGCAGCTCCGGCAAGGCTCAGGGGTGCCCTATCTGTTACATGCTGCGTCAATCCTTACGCTTGCTTAAAGCAGGCGCAGGGTTTTGACGCAGCATGGCCCTAAAAGTGAATGAGTGAAATTATTTCCCTCAGCCACTTTTAGGAGGTGTTCCTGCACCGGAACGCCCCCCCACCGCGCAGGAACACCTTCTTGTGGTGCAGGGCCTTACAATGTTATGCATCTCCCAGATGCGTCATGTTGTAAGTACCCTACACCATGGCGCTGGATTTGCGCCGCAGCTGCATTTCAAAAGTGATGTAACCACGGCGTAAAATAGGCGCAAGGGGCTTGCAAATTTGTCCCTAAGAGTATCAGAATGCCGCAGTGAGTATGGCCCTATGCTACAGCCCAGCAGGTCCATCTAGGATGGGATGGCCCGGACGTCCACATTGACAGGATGGGGTGGTGATGCTGGCTTGTCTAAGGCCTTTTTTATTTTAGCAATAACAAATGGAAATATATATTTATGACGTGACACGTAGTCCACGTAATTAATCGGAAAATCTCTCATTTGTATGATAATTGGCCGCCACAAAGGTCCTTGAATGCACACTTACCGTCGACATTCACTCCACACTGAGTCTCTGCCTGCTCTTCTCATGCACATCTGCCAAACCCCATGCAGCCAGAGGTTTCCTTACTTCTCGGCAGGGTCGACATGGGTTATAGCCCAATCAGGCAGTGTCCAATGAGCTGGTCTGACTGACGGATCAATATGTGGGCTATTTTTTGAAGAAATTCATGGGTCTATTTTATGGCAAGTTAGGCCGGTTTTTACGGTTGATTTCCCTGAAATTACAGCAAACATTTCCTGCAGCAAACATAAATGCATGAAGTCTCCCAGACGTTGCAAACTACCCACACAGAGTGTCTTCACAAGTTTAAAACGCAGCAAATTTGCAAACGTGGGCCACTTTTCTAGCTATTTGGTTCGCTAATGGAAGCCACTTTTATTGTATGCCCAGGTCCATGTTGTGTCCCTGTTCGACAATCCTTCTTTATTGTGATAAGGGCTCCCCCAGGCTCCAATATCTCAAAATTATACATAGGCGTTGGGCTTAAAAGAGGCCCCATAAAGGTTTGGGGGCCGGCTTAAGTGTTCGCGACCACCCTGCACCGCATGGGCTAGGGGTCTGTGTTACACCTGTACCATATGTTGACAATCGCGTGTCTCATTCACAGAATGGCTCAGCTCAGTGTGCTAAGACCTTTCAAGACATTCGTTTTTCGCATAATGTGTTGCAGCAAATAATGTTACTAAAATTAAAAAGTATAGATGTCCCAGAAATCATTTGCTAACATGTGGACAAAAGGTAAAACCTGAAACGAAAACTACAAAACGCAAAGACAAAATGTAACATTCCATGCTCATCACAAGTCGTCCATTGTGCTGAAGCGCTAGCACAGAGCATACTTAATTTGGGGGTCCCTGTCTCAGAACATATTGTTAATGCCTTTGGCATCCAAGGGAGAAAAGCGCAACATTTCTAAAGATTAAAAATATGTGTAAATATATTTATTTCATGCAGTGTGTCTGCAAACGCGTCACACATGACACAATGTCACTACATAGAGAGATTCACAAACAGTCCTGCATAGTTGTGGGGATACGTGTGGGTCAATTTAAGATATGAAGTGGGCTTAATATGGTTAAAACACGTTTTCAATAGGCTATCCAGACTCAGTCAGAGGCTCTAAACCCCTGGTTCGCTCTACTCCTAACACTGGCGCTGTTAGCCCAGGGCCATGGAAGCTGCAACGGAGACAGGAAGTAAACAGCACTCTAAGATCCAAATGTACTCATTTTTTCATGGAAGGCTGCAACCAAATTTCGGCGTTCCCCCTGGACAAGGATCGTACTGAGTCTCAGAGACGCATCGAAGCGTGGGTAAAGGGAACAACTGTCCATGACCCCACATACCAATGGCCCCCCTAGGAAAGTCAACTTTCTCTCTAGCTCGCTTCTGTCCATTTTTGTATCTCAACTTTTAATATATACTTCTATACTGTTAGGAAACATAGGGCTTGAATTAGCAAAAATGGGCAATAAAATTCAAAGTTGTCCCAAACGAGAGCACCCATAATATTTCTTGCTCAGGGCCCCCTAAATCCTTAAGATGACACTGCTGAGTCACCATGAAAAGGTATTGTGTGTGGTTATTATCTTGAGCATGGGGCACAGTTTAGGTTCCTAGGACCAAACCCAGAGATGTGTTGAACTTGGCGTGACCGGCCTTTTCAGAGCATCAGAGACCCCAGCTCCTAATGGTGCACTCCAGAGCAGGATGCACAGGGGGCCATGAGGACCATTAATCTTCTGCAGGTAGTTTCCTCTAAAATGACCACAAAGCCCAACTGCATAGGATAATGCAGTCTTGCCCTTCATAACTATTTAAGGAAGCCAATGAATATTTTATAAGGACAGCAACATGAATAAACGCCTCCGAGAAGGATCAATGTGTTCCCTGCTCGCCCAGAGATGACGTGCTTTGTTAAATCTCCCACGAAGAATGTCTCTAAATCGTAAACATTTGTGCAGTGTTGTCCCTTTTGTTGCAAGGGACAACACTTGCAGCATCATTCGAGGTGGTATACAATAGTTAAACCATGTTAAATCTAGAAAGGAGTAAGAACTAAATGCTGGTTAGGAGGAGGGGGGCGTCTGGAGGAAGGGGTGACAGAGGTGACACTTCATGTGCTAATAGCATTATTGACCGCTCAGCTGGTCAATAGCGTTAATCGCTGTTTCTTCCCCTCTTTGTGAATCTCCTTCTGCAGTGTTGGCCCATAGGTCAGACATGAGTCACTGCCACACACCATCTTCGTCTGCCCTCTGCTCCAGCTTGAAAGCTAAAGATTGCTGTAAGTCTAGCGTTATAGGCCAGCGCGGTGACTATATCTGTTGTAATCCTCTCAGCCGCGCCCACTGAGTCCTCACGCTAGACGAGTGTTCAGTTGCTGTTATGTAGTCTGATCCTGGCCACTATTGCTGGGTCTTTCTCGCCCACCTGCAAACTTCTGTAAATGTCTCACTCCATCTATCTGGACAAATTAGATATATCCCTTCACAGTGTCTCTAGCAACCGTTTTATCTTGCCATATGCACATCGCTCCAAATTGGTAGTACAATACCTGTTCTTTGCTGAGTTTAACAAACTTGATTCGCTTGTTTATGTTATTTTTATGCTATGTTATTTCATCTTATAAAGTTCAGCCTTCATCTATAAGTATCCTGGAGATAAGTGAGTCATATAAACAACCATTTTACATCTCAAGTGAGAGTGGGGGCCTCCGCGGATTTATATTGTAGACAGGTAAGTGTTTTAGAATGTTCTGATGGCCGAATGTTGATGTGTGTGATGCCTACAGGGAAGTATGCTCAAGTGGAAAGGTGCAACACAGAGGAAGAAGAGCCCACTCTTCGAGATTATTGGGACATAGAAACCTTCAGACGCAACAAGGACAAGCTAGGGCCGATGAGCATCAATATTCTGATAGAGAAAGACTGGCCACTATTACAGAAGACTAAGTAGAACTATGCAAATGATTTTAAACCTAGACCTCCGTCTTAGAGGCAACAATTAAGACACTAACCATCTGTTGTCACATCACGCCTAACTGCTAGACCCAACGAGGGGCTAGCAGTGAAAGTGTGTGGTCTCTGAGGGCATCCTCTTGGGTAATCTGCTGGTCTACACGTTTATATTGGGAAGCAGAAGTGACACATTGGCCCCCACGTCTAGGACATTGGACAGCTAATGAAACAGTTTCCTCAAAGACTGAAAATGAAAATCAGAGCATCCTCACAGAGCCATTAATGAAAGATGACACCCAGATTACCGATTTATGAGCCTAATTTGGGGCACTGGACTACATAGATCAGTTGGCCAAGAAGCTGAGCCACAAAGTGGAGTTTCATTGCCCAAGGACCAGTGTTTTTTGTTTTTTTAGTCTCCCGAGTGTGTATTGCTGACTTGCATTGCCTTAATTCATTACCACTATCTGCTCCTTTTGTGAACAGATTAAAAAATGTGTGCATGTCACCCACATACACATGTAGTCTAAAACATTGGATCAATAAGATCAGAGGGCTCAAGTAAACATTAAAGTAGACTGCAGACAATGCCCAACCCTGAGAGACATCACATGCTGTAGAACGCAAAGGAGTTCTAGAACCTATAAGATCAACAACTGAAGACCAGTCTGAAAGAAAGGGATGGCAGAATGGCATTGCTCTTCCTCCTACTTTAGCCTTTGTCAGAGGTTGAAGGGCTATTCGTGGTGAAGGCTGCAATAAGATCCAAAAGCAGCGTGGAGATGGTAGAGTCATTTCACAAAATTAACTTCCACAAATTTTGATGACATTTGTTTAATTTAGGTAAATTACACAGTTGACAATGAAATAAAAAATATAAGCAGCACAAATGTCACCACCATGAGCAGGGTTGCCCGGACATGGGTTCCTTGCTCATTTTGCCACTGGATTCAAGCTAGCCTGGCTGATGAAGGCTGTTACCCAGAAACAGGTCACAGGATGCTTGTTTCTGGTTCAGGGAAGACCTGACTTGGCAGTTCAGGCTGGGCTGTTTCCATGAGGCACAGGATCAAGACTGATTTGCATATAGCCTGATCTGAACAGAGGTGGCGAAGTGAGCTAAAGAATGATTATGGATTCAACCCAGATCGGTGACTGGGGGTGAGTGACAGCAATGATAGAATGTTTAGGCTCAAACTGTTGGTCAGTTGTTTCTGTGCTTTGAAGGAAGCGGTCTCTTACATTGAAGATACAATAAAGACCTTCCTTGAACTATACCTTTACTTGCCTGCTGTTCATTTCATCGACCCCTATTCATTTTGGCGACGATTGAACTTCACCCATCATAAGAGACCTCAACTCAACTTTCTTCAGTTTTGCCTTTTTCTTTGGATACTGAAGGAATTTCTTCTATACCACCTGGAGCCTCCTCTTTCAACCTCGGCTCATGTAGAGGGTCACGGACATATCTTCAAACAATTTAAGGAGAAGGTTTTATTGACTTCACCTTCGTTTTCCAGTGTGCGTTACTGCGGAGTGTCCCTTATGCACATCGCTTCGTTTAGGAGTTTGCTGCACCTTTGCTAAGTGAATCGCAAAGTTTCTAGTATCTTGTGATCTGCATTTCGTGTAAATCATTTACTACCTTAGAAAGTACTGCGGACCCTGTCGGCAATTCAAGCTGTTCCCTAGCAACCGATCTTGCCTGGTCTGAGCGTCACACGATTCCCATCTCCCAGGGAACCGCGTCGCACTCTCCTGCTGACTTCTCCACCTCATCGCTGACCTCACCACGTCATCATGCAACGTGTCAAGTGCCTTCTTGGTAAATCTGTTCCCTGGTCTAGCCTCAGTGTTACAAGCTTCCCGTTTCCAAAGGAACCGCTACGCTTTCTCCCACTGACTTCACCACGTCATTGCTGCCTTCATCACGTCTCATCGTACAACGTCTTAAGCGCCATATTTCTACTACTCCCAAAAGCCTCAATTATTATTTCCAGTGTAGTGTTTCGTTTTCACCACGTTATTTCTTTACGTGTTTAGTACGACTCTGATCAGCACAGCATCCTCGACACTGATCGGCATCTCAACCATGTTTCCGGTGTAACGCTGATCAGCACAACATCCGAATTGTTCAGAGCTCAAACACGCTGATCACAAGTTTCCTAGACGACAGGATCTCTAAACGCTGATCTGCACAGCATTTCTTCAAGTGCAGTATCCACACCATTATTAAGGTACTTCTGAGAATTGACGCTGATCTGCACAGCACACATCAGATCAAAAGTATACTCATTTATTTATCTGTATTAATTTACTCTTAACAAGCAACGGTATTTTAACTCGATTTCTCCATATAAACTGTTTAACTTGGTACACAGACAAAATATCGATTTTTAAATATCGATATACAAAAATATCGAAGTTTAAATATCGATGGGACAAAATATCGAAGGTAAGTAATATTGACAGTCTTAATATCGATATTGGTATGATATCAGTAATATCGAAGTTGTAAATATCGATGTCAATAATATCGAAATTAATAACTTCGATGTTACTAATATCAATTTTTAAATAAATTTAGTGTATATTATATTGTATTTATTATGTTTTATTATTTATTTTTAATGTAATTTAATTAAATATTGTCTTTTACTACTGTAGCGGGTTGTGGGTTTATAGGGGAATAGGGTGGGAAGTAATTTAATTATGTTAAATTAATTATTAATTAGTAGGAATTATTAATTAATTAATTGAGAAATAATTTTTAAATATTTTTAATTAATTGATTAATTGATAAATATGTTCTGTAGCGGGTTATGGGTTTATAGGGGAATAGGGTGGGAAGTAATTTAATAATAATGAATTAATTGATATATGTTTGTACATATTTTAATTAATAATTAATTGGTAATTATATTCTATTAATTCGTTAATTAATTAATATAATTTTTTACATATTTATAATTATTAATTAGTTGGTAATTAATTAATATTATTGATTTAATTACATTAATTATAATACTTTTTTATAAATATATAATTTATTGTTATTCTTAATTAATTAATTGGGGAAAATAATATTAATTATTAAATTAAATTAATTACAGCAAATGTGCTAATATATTTACTTTATTGTTATTGTTAATTAATAATTAATTGGTAATTAAACAATATTAATTAATTTTGGGTAAAGGAGTATTTTTAGGGTTCAGGGTCAGTTTTCAGTTTTTGGGTAAAGGGGTATTTTTAGGGTTCTGGGTCAGTTTCCAGTTTTTGGGTAAAGGGGTATTTTTAGGGTTCAGGGTCAGTTTTCAGTTCATGGGTAAAGGGGTATTTTTAGGGTTCAGGGTCAGTTTTCAGTTTTTGGGTAAAGGGGTATTTTTAGGGTTCAGGGTCAGTTTTCAGTTTTTGGGTAAAGGGGTATTTTTAGGGTTCGGGGTCAGTTTTCAGTTTTTGGGTAAAGGGGTATTTTTAGGGTTCTGGGTCAGTTTTCAGTTCATGGGTAAAGGGGTATTTTTAGGGTTCAGGGTCAGTTTTCAGTTTTTGGGTAAAGGGGTATTTTTAGGGTTTAGGGTCAGTTTCCAGTTTTTGGGTAAAGGGGTATTTTTAGGGTTCAGGGTCAGTTTTCAGTTTTTGGGTAAAGGGGTATTTTTAGGGATAAGGGTCAGTTTTCAGTTTTTGGGTAAAGGGGTATTTTTAGGTTTCAGGGTCAGTTTTGGGTTTTTGGGGTACAGGGATATTTTTAGGGTTCAGGGTCAGTTTTGGGTTTGTGGGGTACAGGCGTACAGGGTAAAAACAAAAAAATATTACATTAAATCAAATAAATTACATGAAAAAAATTAAAATTACATTAAATTATTAAGTGTTTTATTTATTTTAAATGTATATGTATTAGTTTTAATTTTGTTTTAATATTTTTATTTAATAGCTGTAAAATTATATGTATTTTAAAATTATTTTTACATTATTATTAATACATTTAAAAAAACGATATTTTTGATTCCGATATTTTTGTACTACGATATTTTTTCGATATTTTTGTACTTACCTTAATGAAGATAGGATTCCGATATTTTTGCTGTCGATATTTTTGCTCCGATATTTTTGCATTTCGATATTCTGTCTGTCGATATTATGTCAGACATTCGTTTAACTTATATACGTATAAGTACTTAAATATATTGCATTAGAGTGTTTCTCATGAATCTACTAATTTAAGGGAAAAACCTTCCTATTTACACATTTGCATCATCTTTACGGTTTAGTCTTCATAAATTACTCTTTTCACTATGCAAAATGGTACTGCGCCTCCATTTTTTCTTTCTGAGCCCGGGGAGCCCACCATACCCTGACTTAAATGGAAAAAAGTTTTCGCACACTATGCGAGAGTGTGTGGCACCTCTTTGAGCGCAGAAAGAAAAGCTTCTTTATTCATGCACTGCTTGGGCTAGGAGGAACAGGATGTTTTTGAGAATCTTCCTGAATTATCTAATGGTGAAGGTGACTCACTTAATGAGTAAAAAATATATATTAAAAAATGGATTTACACTATCTTAGAGAGATTTCCCTTCGTAAAGAGAGTGCAAAGGCAAGATGAAACAGTAGAACAATATCTTACATCTCTTCGTAAACTTGCATCAACTTGCTCTTTTGGAGGAAGCTTAGATGAGAGACTCAGAGAACAGCTTATGCTAGGTTCTTCTCTAGAAAAAGCCAAAGATAACTTGTGGCAAAAGGACAGCCCTTCTCTTCAAGAAGTTATCACTGCCTTGAAGATGCATGAACATTCCAATACCTGTTCAGAAACCATTCGCAAGAATAATACTGATGAAAAAAAAGCACAACAGAGGTTAAAGAGATAAAAACATCCACTCCAGCCATGTCAAATAAGACCTCTAATGCACAAGTGAGTGTTGACACCAAAAGTTCTGGATCTAACACCATATCTTCCACCTTCAAGTGTTTTCGTTGTGGTAATACAGGACATTTGGCCAATTCTAAGGACTGTCCGGGGTGGAAAGCAACATATTCAATATGTAAGAGAAAGGGTCACTTCTCCAAGTGTTGTATGTCCAACAGAAACCAAAAACAGATAAAATAAGTAGAAATATATGATCGAAGTGAAGAAGAATGTGTGGTCTGTCAAGTTTATAACCTTAAAACAGAAGGACCCACGGAAAAGGTTTTAATCAATGACAATGTTGGTGACATGCTGTTTGACTCAGGTGCAAAATTTACACTAATACCCAAAGCATTCTTCAAAAAGAATTTACTCAAAAGGGTCAAGCTACTTAAACCTGACATCATTCCCAGAGGTTACAGTGGCCAAATCATAAACCTGTTAGGATACTTTATGGGCACAATATACTTTAAAGCGAGGATCACAGCAGGCAAAATATGTGTGTCCATGAAAGGGGATTTACTCATCAGTTGGGCACATCAACGGGATCTTGGGGTCTACCTGGTTCCTAATGAGGTTTCTTCTGTACGCCTGAGGGATCTTCCTAACGTTGCTTTGATTTCTGAACATGCTGATTAGGTTAAAACATTTTCAAGAGTCTTTGATAAAAAGCTTGGGTGTCTCAAAAAATACTTGCATCTCATTAAGTTAAAAAAAAGGCTCCTTGCCCAAGGTAGCCAAAGTCAGAAACCTGCCACTTTTAGTCAAAGACAAAATTAAAGAGGAATTAGATAAACTATTGTCTAATGGTGTCATCCAAGTGTTCGAAGCCACAGAATGGGTTTCTCTAGTGGTTATGGCCTGCAAGGCCAATGGAGAGGCAAGATTATGTATTCATATGAGGGAACTTAACAAAGCTGTTGTGGTTGATCACTATCCTTATCTCAATGTAGCTGAAATGTTGTCTTCATTGAATGTGGCTACGTACTTCTCCACGCTAGACTTATCATCGGCCTATCATCAGGTTAGACTCCATCCCTCTTGTCAAGAGTTTACAACCTTTATCACCCAATTCATTACTTATGAATTTCTTAGAATGCCGTTCGGCTTGATTTCGGCTGCTTCGGTATTCCAAAGAGTAATGGGAAACATCCTGGTTGGTATTGGTGGTGTTAAAGTCTATCAAGACGATGCACTGGTGCATGGTGTGACTCAAGAAGAGCATGATGAGAGAATACATTTAGTTTTATCTAGGCTGCAAGAGTCAGGTCTCACTCTTAGACTAGACAAGTGCAAGTTTGACGTGAAGGTTATAAAGTATCTTGGGCATTTGATTTCTGGCTCAGGTATCAAGCCTAAACCTTCCTTAGTTGAGGCTATTACCTGTCTCAAATATCCTGAGAATAAAGATGAATTAATTAAATTTATTGGGATAATAGGTTTACCGTTATTTCAGACCACAAACCTCTAAAAGAGGTGTTTGAGAAGAAAAGGATTGACTGTTTTTCACATAGAATAGGAAAGCGGGTAGTTGCTTTGCAAGACTTTGAATTTTGTGTTTCATATTTGACAGGTTCTAGTAACATTTTGGCAGATTGTTTGTCGAGGCTTGGTGGTGATTCCCTCTCTGAGTCTGATGAAGATGATTCCTTTATTGGTGAAGACTCTTCCGAGGACTTGAAAATTTGTGTAGTAACAAAAGGTGTTATCACAGAAGAGGAATGAACTACTGATCTGAGCAATGATGCAGTCTTACAATGTGAGATTGGTTTTGTACGAGATGGCTGGTGTGAAAAAAAAGAGTGTGATGAGTAAATGAAAGGTTTCTGGTGTGTTAAAGAACAGTTGTCTTTGCTCAACAGGTTATTAGTCAGAGGGAGCAGACTTGTTCCACCTATGAAATTAAGACTCAACTTGAGAGAAAACGCTCACACTAGTCACATGGGCATTGCCAAGACGAAGGAAAGGGTTAGAGAAGTATATTGATGGCCTTCCATGGATACCCAAATTGAAAGATCTGTGCGGAGCTGTGCCCAGTGCTCAATCAGCGGTAAAATTCTCAAGTGTAGGACTCAACCCATGGTCGTCAGGAAGCAATCAACAGGTCCATGGGTAGACATTTCTTTAGATATATTAGGACCTGTTAGAGTTAAAACCCAGGATGGGTATGTCTTGGTATGTGTTGATATGTTCTCCAGCTGGCCTATCATAAAGATAGTCAATTGTGTAGACTCATCTTCAGTAATTTCCTTTCTTGATGACCTGTTTGCAAATGAAGGTTTACCAAGCTCAGTCCTTACAGATAACAGTGTACAATTTACTTCTGGTGCTGTTGAACAGTTTTTGGGTGAGAGAGGGATCATACATAAACGTGCATCACTACATCACCCAGCAAACAATGGGGTTGTTGAAAGATTTATCAGAGTCCTTAAGGAAGCTATGCAATTGGCTCTTGTGTCCAGCTGTAACTGGGAAGAGGCCATAAAAAAAGGTGTACGAATACAGATTCACACCCCATTCCTCTACAGGAATAACTCCACTTGCCTTGTTTAAGGGGAGGACAGCTAGTACTCATTTGAAGCCTTTTTGGGTGACTTCTAAAATGTTTGAAGTTGGTGGTTTTAATGATAATACAGATGGTTGGAAAGATCGAGAGTTGGAAAAGAGGGTTAAGAGGAAGAGTGTGTATGATACGAGGAAAGCTGTGAAGAAAACTATGGTAAATGTTGGGGATTGGGTGAGAATAAAGTTACCAGAAAGAAGATTTGACGTTCCCAAATTTAGGCAACCAACTAAAGTAACCAAACTCTTGAGCAATGCAGTTAGAACACAAGATCACAAGGATTGGAACCTCAATAGAATTGCCAAATGTTTACCAAGCAACTCTGATCAGAGCACTTCTTTTTCCTCTGGCTCTGCCCCAGAGACTGACGTGAGGAGATCTGGCAGGATAAGGACCGCTCCTCTTCGCTGTCAGGATTTTGTATAACATGTTTACATTTTCAATGATCATTTATTACTCTTGTTTGTTTCTGAAAAGAGGGAGGTAATGTAGTGTTCTTATCAAAAGCTCTATCTGCTTCTAATATAGTGCTCTATGACTCATGTCCTTCCATGGCTCATGCACCTCCTTTATGTTCTAGTGTGGAATGTAGTTATGATAGAATTTGGTGGGAAAAAGAAGATATTCCCAGCTGCACCATTATAGGTATATGCTTTTAGTGAATCAAAACCTCCATTAGAGTTACAAGCTGAGGCGCATCTCCGTCTGCATGACTGCCCAGGATCCCCACAGGGGTCCCTTGTCGCCCCTAGGCAGGTGAGCAATTCGAATATATGATTTTACCACGGCTACAAGTTCCACGCATGGCATTACCACGAGAATTTTAGTTCGCAAGTGGCTTTACCACGCAGCTTTTTAGAACGCAGGTTTTAACATCGCCAAAAAAAAAAAACGCTACGAAACTTCTAACGTCCCTTACGCACATATGTCATTGTAATCTTCATAACGACAGTGATAGGCTAAATACAATGTTCCTAACTGCATAACAACCCAATCGTTCGATTTTTTAAACAATCTTAAACTACAAATAACCTTCCATTTATAAATTCTTTTAATTTAATGTGCGCTTAAATATATATATTTTTTTAATAAAGGTTATATACTTACCTGTCACCTGCTCGCCTTTCTCCAGCAGCCCTTACTTCCATCCACCATGGAAACAAGCGTCAAAACACGTCTACTAAAATTAAAAAAGGACTGCTATTTTGACTTACACGGCACGTCTTTGGGCGAGGCTCTTTCCTTTTACTTCAGAGGTACTGAAGAGCGGTTTTTTTATTAAAGTAACCCGCTCCTTGGTTTTTGTTTTTTTGGGGTGGAGACCCACCCACACCCCCCAGCCCCCCCAAGCCCACGCAGATTGTACATGCAGAACGACTGGAAGGAATACCACTTGCGTGGTAAAGACGGTCGTGGAAGGCAACCGCATTCAAAAGACGTTTGCGTGGTAAGTGTACCGTGGTAAACGTTATGCGTGGTAATGCCTTCGTAGTAAATTATGTTTCCCAGTAATTCTGCCCTGGGCAGGGAGAGCAGCAACCAGTGATGGGGGCAGGCTATCCAGCGCAACTTTACAAGCACTATTACAACATCAAAAAAATCAATTGGTCTTCTCCATGGACTGTGTGCCTCGACATGTCGCACAGAGTACCCTCACCTGCCCCTGGATGGGCAGTGACGGAGTCTGCGTGACACACCCTTTCTGTATCTGGGTACAGAAGTGGCATGGGTAAGAACAGTCCACTGGCCCTCACCGAGAGGGGGGCGCTCAGTCATCAATGGTGAGACTAGCTTCAGAGGCTCTTGATTTCAAATGGAGGCAGCGTCTCGTTTCAGAGGGATAATAGCGCTACAAGTGCAGGCAGGGACATCAACAATCTACAACTAAATTTGGGATCTGCTTGGACTCCGAGATGAGCTCAGCCAACCCAATGCAGTGGCGACAGGGTGCGTAATAGGATGCCAGTAGTAAACTACAATATTTATTTTGAAGTGACACTTTCATAAAAATAGGAATCTGAAAAGAGAACAGAGCACGGTGTGCTGTCTTTGGGCCCATAGCCTACCTCGGAGGCGCAGCTCACCTGTCTCTTGATTTTACAGGGGCGAGCACACAATGTTAGTCATGCAACATCCTGTTAGGTGACAATCCTCGTGGCCAGGTACTATTTTGTTCCATCTGACTCCGCACAGAGGGGGGCACGTTTTTTCAGTTGATTTGTGTCACAGACATCACAGGGTGGGTTTCAAAATTTCCCCAATGCATGCAGCAACGCTTTCTGTTGCTGATTTTGCCCAAAACTAGTATCAATGAGTACTTTAGTGACGGATGTTTCCTTGCTAACTGGCCATGACGTAGGGTGCCACAGTCAGAGAGATGTACAAAAGGGGGGTGGTAATGGACGGAGCATCTGAACCAATCAAACACTCACACCCAGTCAAAAGATCTGGGTTTAATCCATCGCCGTTATTTAGCCCACTCTGCCACCCCAGTTCAGACATGGCTATATGCAAATCAGTCTGAGCCTGTGCCTCATGGGAACAGTCCAGCCCGAACTGCCAAACCATGCCTTCCCTGGAACGGAAACAAGCTTCCGTGGACTGGTTTCTGGCATTCCAGCCGTCTTCAGCCCGGCTTGCTTGAATCCAGTGGCAAAGTGAGCAAGGGACTCGCGTCTGAGCATACCCTGCCACACTTATGGTGGCCAAAAGCGGTACAAAAGGGGGTGGTAATGGACGGAGCATCTGAACCAATCAAACACTCACACAGAGTCAAAAGATCTGGGTTTAATCCATCACCGTTCTTTAGCCCACTCTGCCACCCCAGTTCAGACATGGCTATATGCAAATCAGTCTGACCCTGTGCCTCATGGGAACAGTCCAGCCCGAACTGCCAAACCATGCCTTCCCTGGACCGGAAACAAGCTTCCGAGGACCGGTTTCTGGCATTCCAGCCGTCTTCAGCCCGGCTTGCTTGAATCCAGTGGCAAAGTGAGCAAGGGACTCACGTCTGAGCATACCCTGCCACACTTATGGTGGCCAAAAATCGGCACAAAAGTTGAATTGAACTGAACTGAATACTTTTACATGATAATTGAAAGTTATATTTTCTCCATATTGGGAATGGTTTGTTCATCATATCTTTTAAAAAATTACTTTAGTTCCAGATTTGCTTCCACTAAAGACTACATGGTTGGAGCATAGAGACAATATACAAATTGCAAACTCTTTGAATATGTTTCTAAAAAATTTGAAAAGTGCTCCACAGTTACACTCTCTTGCCTAATATATGATTTACAGAGAATTTGTGATTAAGGGCAAGATAGAAAATGCCCTTTTGTAGTAACACATTATGTGATTCACAGGGTTTGAGAACACAAAAGGGCTTCTAACAATGCAGAAAAACCCTTTTACAAGTGAGAAAAAAATAGCTATGATTCAGAGAAAGATTTTTGCAGGCCTTCATGAATGTGGTGTACCCCTAAAGTTTGTACAGCTCATAGGCATGCCTATGGGTATGTGGTAAATAAAATTACCGAACTATTTTTGCATACATTAAATATCAATAAGGATAGCTCAATCAAATGAGAGGCAGAGTCCGTGGTGTCTGAGTCATACGGGCTTTAATTATGCTCCTCGAGGAACAGGACATCATGTTCCATCACCACTAAGGTTCAGGAAGGGATATTCAACGTTTTATTAACATCACACATTATGGTAACTGGACATAATATCGACTACATATTATCGAATGGACAAAATATCGACGGAAAAATATCGACATTAACTAAATATCGACTATAGGAATATCGTTGGACAAAATATCGACTGAAAAAATGACCAAAAAATATCGAATACAAAAATATCGACTCAAAAATATCGACCAGACAAAATATCGAAAAATAGTGAAAGTAAAAAATATCGAGAATATGTTGAAAAAAATTGTTAAAAAAAAAATAATAATAATAAAATATAAATAAATAGTAGTTAATGTTTAGGAGCGGGTTGTGGGTTTATAGGGGAATAGGGTGGGAAGTAATTTAATAATATTTAATTAATTAATATGTTTGTTAATTGTTTTAATTAGATTTTAATTGGTAATTAATTAATATTAATTAGTTAATTGTTTTAATACGTATTTAGCATATTATTTAATTGATTAATTGGTAATTAATTAATAATAATTAGTGATTTTTTTATTGATTTGTATATTATTTTAATTGATAAATTGGTTATTAATTAATCATAATTAATCATAATTAGTGATTTATCTTATTATTAATTAGCATATTATTGAAATTTATAAATTTGTTAAAAATTATTTATAATTAGTTAATTATCTTATTAATATTTTGCATATTATTTTAATTCATTAATTGGTAATTAATTAATAATAATGACTTAATTTAATTAATTGGATGCATTTAAATTTAATGTATAAATGTATGTTCATGTTAATTAATTAATTGGAAATAAACATTATTAATTAATCAAATTTATTATTATAGCTAATGTGATAATATATTTTATTTTTGTTTTTGTTAATTATGTTTTTTTGTTAATTAAATATTAATGTTTAATGTTGTGTACATTATTATTTATAGTATTCAGGGTCAGTTAAATAATTTTTGGTATAGGGTAAGTTTTTAGGGTTCTGGGTAATTTTTCTGTTCGTGAGTAAAGGTGTATTTAGTGGGATTTGGGACATTTTTCAGGTTGTGGGTAAAGGGGTTTTTAAAGGGTTAAGGGTCAGGTTTCAGTTTGTGGGTAAAGGGGTATTTAGAGTGTTCAGGGTAAGATATCTGTTCTTGGGTGAAGGGGTATTTTTTGGGTTGAGGATTAGTTTTCAGTTTGTGGGTTAAGGGGTTTTTAAAAGTTCTGGGTCAGTTTTCAGTTTGTGGGTCAAGGGCTTATTTAAAGATTCAGGGTCAGTTTTCTGTTCTTGGGTGAAGGGGTATTTTTTGGGTTGAGGGTCAGTTTTCAGTTTGTGGGTTAAGGGGTGTTTTTTAAGAATCAGTGTCAGTTTTCAGTTCAGGGGTAAAGGTGTATTTTTTGGGGTCAGGGTCAGTTTTTAGTTTGTGGGTAAAGGGGTATTTATAGGGTTTAGGGTAAGTTTTCAGTTTGTAGGTAAAGGGGTATTTATAGGGTTCAGGGTCAGTTTTCAGGTGTTGGGTAAAGGGGTTCTATTTTTGTTGAGGGTCAGTTTTCAGTTTGTGGGTAAAGGTGTATTTTTTGGGTTGAGGGTCAGTTTTCAGTTTGTGGGTAAAGGGGTATTTGTAGGGTTCAGGGTCAGTTTTCAGTTTGTGGGTAAAGGAGTTTTTTAAAGGTTCAGGGTCAGTTTTCAGTTCTTGGGCAAAGGTGTATTTTTTGGGATCAGGGTCAGTTTTCAGTTTGTGGGTAAAGGGGTATTTTTGGGGTTCTGGGTCAGTTTTCAGTTCTTGGGTAAAGGGGTATTTTTAGGGTTGAGGGTCAGTTTTCAGTTTGTGGGTAAAGGGGTATTTGTAGGGTTCAGGGTTAGTTTTCAGTTTGTGGGTAAAGGAGTTTTTTAAAGGTTCAGGGTCAGTTTTCTGTTCTTGGGTAAAGGTGTATTTTTTGGGATCAGGGTCAGTTTTCAGTTTGTGGGTAAAGGGGTATTTTTGGGGTTCTGGGTCAGTTTTCAGTTTGTGGGTAAAGGAGTTTTTTAAAGGGTCAGGGTCAGTTTTCAGTTCTTGGGTAAAGGTGTATTTTTGGGGATCAGGGTCAGTTTTCAGTTTGTGGGTAAAGGGGTATTTTTGGGGCTCTGGGTCAATTTTCAGTTCTTGGGTAAAGGGGTATTTTTGGGGTTGAGGGTCAGTTTTCAGTTTCTGAGTAAAGGAGTATTTGTAGGGTTCAGGGTCAGTTTTAAGTTTGTGGATAAAGGGGTATTTGTAGGGTTCTGGGTCAGTTTTGGGCTTTGGGGTGAAGGGGTATTTTTAGTGTTCAGGGACAGTTTTGGGTATTTTGGAGTGCTGGTGTATAGTGTAAAATAAAACACTTATACATTAAAGCTATTACAGGAAAATACAAAAAAATATAACTTTACAATATTAAGTTTTACTTTTATCTAAAAAATATATGTATTAGCATCTTTCCAGACAGTAGCTAGAGTGGAGTTGGAATTCTAATTATTAATTGGTTAGTGTCCAGCACCATCACTGATATTACCTACACTGGAGTTGGATTACTAAATAAACATTGGTCAGTGTCCACCACATTTTATGATATTAGCTTGACTGGAGTAGGAATAGTAAATAATTTTTAGCTAGTGTCCTGCAGCTTCTATGATATTAGCTTGACTGGAGTAGCAATAGGACATATTAAATTGGTCAGTGTGCAGCACATTTGCATACATTTGTTCATTACTGTCTTTTAATATTAAAAAATAATGCAACATGGATGTTTTCAAAAAACTTTATTAAACAATTTTTTAAATTTTTATTGTGTACTACAATACAATCACAAACAAAAATAACATCACATTATTTTGACTTTTAGTATTCACAGAATAACACATTTACATTTATATACATGTTGTCAATAATAAAAATAAAATTGTTTACAACATTATTTCAGTAAATTTAACATATTCCCATCTTTCACTTACAGTTACAAGTATTTATATTGAAATACATAAAAAATGATTTTTAATACATTTCTTACATTAATATTTAATAATGTTAATATTAAATATTAATATCATTAAATATATATAAAACAGTTTTTTTTAACAAGTAACATGACTATTATTACATTTGTTAGAAGAAATTGAAATACAAAATAAAATATTTGTTGGTATATATTTCTGAAAATGTTGTTTTTAAATTAAACATAGAAATCTATTCGGTTGTAAACTTTATAATTGTATAGGGAAACAATATGTTTCATTATAATATCTGGTATTGCCAAAATATTAGTTAAGCTATTATATACTTTTGTTATAGTTAGGAATTATTATAAAACATTTTGTAATAATTAATAAAAATAATAACTATTTTATTTATTATTATTATTATTATTAATTAATAAACATAAACATTCCTTTATTATTTTCAAAAAAATATACATTCACAGATAAAATAAATACTTTTTTTCTGGCCATTGTTTATAAACTAATTGTTATATTAATAACAATAAATAAGTTATATTATTTATTATTATTAATTATTACCATAAACATTTATAATGTTTATTTACAAATAAACACAAACTTATTCATATAAATGTACACAATAACCAAATATTTACATCTTTTATTCAAAGTCTTACATATTTATTTAATATTATTAATATATAATAAATATTATATATTAATTTATATTAAATATATTTATTTTTCTTAAATAAGGAAAATTGTAATGAGTATAGTGTATTAATTTGTTAAATTATACATGTGTATGTATTATATTTTTTTACTATTACATTATATTCTCTATTATACTTTTACACAAATGGGCTAAGGGGACTACTTTTTTACCGCGTAAGGTTATTGCACTCCATTCTGTACTGGAGAAGCTCGAGGTTGGGAGTTGCTTCGCGTGGAGAGAGGTAAGGTTATTTTTACCTACAAATTATAAGTAAGTGGTCATGTTTGAGGGTATAATCGAACTTTGTAGTGTTTCTTGGTGTATGTATTAATTGTTTAAGTAGCGTTTTGGTGAAAAGTCTCCGTTATAGATGTGTCGTAATTTTTTTGCTTCAAGTGTTATTTTAAGTGTTCGGAAATGTCTTCTTACATGGTTAATGTTAATTGTTAGTATATTTACAAATGTGAAGGGGGTATTTGTGGGTGGGTTTCGTTATGTATGTTATTTTACAGGTTCCGGTTCCTCGCATGAAAACTACATGGAAGGAAGCGTGTTTTTTTACGGAGAAACAAATGTTTGACTTATTATGCTTATATTTTGACATTTATCTCCTATTTTTCGTGTTTGCCAGGAGCGGTTTTAACACTTTTTCAACCATTTTCGGGGTTTTTGGAGGGTTTCGAATCAGATTGATACATTGATATGCGTGACCGTTTTTTAAAAGTTGTGTGTATATCACTTTAAATACTAAAGTGTCCACACTACTGTTTTCGGGATTTCCTGGAGCGTTTTTTTAAGTTTTACACTTTCATTTTCGGGTTTTTGAGGGTTTCCCATATTGGAATTGTAAGATATTGGATTGGATTGTATGGATTGCTTTTTGCTTGATTGCGTCTTTCTCATCTCCAAAAATTGTAAGTATTTAATTTACAATTTTCATTGGGTGGGAAATGTCGAATTTTAATGTTATGTGTATGTGTGATGAAATTATAAACATTGCATATTTGTTACGAAATATTTTTCTTATTTTTAATAAGTTTGTCAAACAAATATGTATTATTTATAATTGATTATATATGTTTATGACATTTAAATTTTACTATTATTGTAAGAAGACATTAGTCTATTTAGTTGACATTTTTATAGTAGACTTTTAGCTATTATTGACAGGTATTCTAATCCTCTAGTTGTAGGGTATAGTGTGACTTGACTTTGAAGTAGTCGGAACATTTGTTTAGTTTGTTTAGTGAGTTTTGGACCTATTTGTGACACTGATTGTTCCATTCTTAGTTCCTGATAGCTTTGTTCTTTTTTCAAAGCTTCTAGAAGGTTATGGAATGTGGGTTTGCCTCTGTTTGTAGTTGCTTGGAAAGCATTATGCCACCCTTCTACACTGTTGTTGGTTTTAGCCTCTTGTTTAAAGTACTAAGATAGACATTTCACCAAGCGATTTGGAATTTGGGCTGGCGTCGATGTCCAGATCTGTGCAACCTTCCCACCCAAGTGTCTTCGAAATAGTCCAGTAATGGGGTTAGTTTATCCTCATTCCTCTTGTAATATGTGCTGTCAATTAATAAATTGTAATGTTCCGCTACATCTGTAACAGGGACGTAGGCCAGGGCTATTAACTTTTTAACTTGATAGGCAAAGGTGCTATCTGTAGAGTATAGTATACTTAAAGTAGATTTTTGGAGATGCCTCCATATGCTCTGATTAAAATGATAATAGCAACCCTGGATTGCTGTGTGGGGAAATGTTCTCAAAATGCTATTAATCATAGCTAATTCGAAATCAATAATTACTTTTTTCAGGAAAATAATTATTGATTTCCGTTTTGAGAACATTTAAAATTTCTGTGTAAGTGTTTTGCTTTTTGTTGGGTAGCAAACAGTAAATGAAAGGTATGTTAGAATTATGGTATAAACCGTGGATGGAATACAGTTGATAAAAAGGTTTTGGGCATGGTTTAAATGTTCCATCCATCATCCATTGGGGACACTGTTGGATTTTTCGTAAATTACTTGCAGTTGCAAACATAATTATTCTGTTTGTACTGCTTTCATTATCAAAAAGGATAAATTTATCTTTATTGTGTGTGATGGCCATTTCTGGTGAAATAATAATTTCCTCAAAAGTTGTTGGGTTGGGTTGGGTTGTGCTAGTGAGTCGTTTAGTGTGTGCAATTGTGCGTTTCAGGGAGTCAATAGAGGGTAGTTGACCTGAATCATGGGCTGGGACTTTTACCAGTTCTTCTTTAAGGATTTGTGTTGTTGGTTTATCACTTTGTGTGCTAGCACTTTTAATACTTTCTAAAGCATCTCTAATTTCAATTTCTGTGACATTTGGGGGATGATTGTGTTCCCTAGTAAATAGCACATTCGTTTCCTCAGTAGTAGCCCTCCCATAACATTTGTTGGAGTAATATTTGGTACACTTCCAAAAAACTTTTCTACCACTTTGTCTTTCCTGATTATACACATAACCCATGTAGCATAATAGTAATTTATTTTTCTGAGACATGACAAATTCTGCACCTTCAGTCATTTTGATTTACTTGTTCTAGGAAAGAGTAGAAAGAAACAAAATCAAAACACATATTTTTCCTTTTGTGGTGCTAACATCATTAATGATGTATTTATACTTACAGTTAATCAGAGTAGTAGTCACAAAAGCAGAAATGTCTTTAGAAGGATTTTCTTGTATGTATGTCTTTATTTGCTGTTGGTATGAAAATATAGAAAAGCCACGTTAATGTTTACACATAACAAACGTATTTCCTACTAAAAAGCAGTTGTCATTTTTGATTACTTGTACATTTGATGTAAACATTACATATACTTACTTGTTTAAATAGTAGAGTTGTAGTAATTGGTGGAGTACATCAAGTTAGTACAGGTCTGATCTGTAGAGTAGATAGAAGAAATAAATGAAAATTATTATAATTTTTATATTGAACCGTTTGAAAATGGGAAATATTTAAAAGTATACTAACTTCTAAATAAGTCGTTTTCTTTGTTGTAGGCAGAATAGCTGTATGATGTATTCAGAATATCTGTAGAGGAAATATAAAATAGATAACATGTTGTTAAGAACATAGTGTGTGTTATTTTCGGCAGTTTTAGAGAAATGACAAGTATACTTACATTTTTTACAAGGGTATTCTTGTATATTGGTATAGTTTGTGTTGGATGTTTTCATAGGATATGTAGAATAGATGTATGATGTTTTCAGAATATCTGTAGAGGCAATTCAAAATATATAACATGGTGTTAAGAATATAGTTTGCGTTTTTTTGGCCAGTTTTAGACAAATTACAATTATACTTACATTTTTCAGAAGGGTACTCTTGTCTTTTGGTATAGTTGATGTTGGATCTTTCAAATGATCTATAGGGAAGATGTAAAAAGCAAGATATGTTGCTTAGAAATGTGCAATAATAAAATTGGCTGTTTCATAACAAACACATCTATACTTACATGTGTAATTAGTGTAGTTTTATCCTTTTTGGTGTAGAAATAGGACAATCTCAGTATATCTGTAAATATAATGTTTATAAATATTAAATACTCTTGTAAATTAGTGTTTAAAAACAGCAGTTGGTGTATAACAGAGCATTATTATATACTTACTATCTGATTTTGCACGTGAAGAAATATGACCATGTACTAGGAATTGTGTTGGAGTAGTTTCTATCAGAAATGTAGGAAGAGATGAAAATAAAATAAGTGTAAGAGTTAGGACATGTAAGGAAAATAGTGCACTTCTAATTTAGATTTCTAAAAAATGCAGTGTTACTTACTTGATTAATTAGCTAGTGAGCTGGATCTTTAAAGATGTTTATTCTGCAACAAAATCTTCAGAGTGTTGGCATCTACTTTCCAGAGAGGTAGCAGCAACAAATGGTAGAATGCATGTATCCCTTTTATAGTATATGTATTATGTGTGCTTTGATTTGATTGGTTGTAGGATGTAATGAAGCATTGTATAGGCTAGTTTGAATTTTTTTTAGTTAGTTGGAGTGTTTGTTGATGTGAGACTGGTGGTATGTGGTGATTCCCGCATTAAAGCAGGTTTTTTTTTTAAATGAAATAGATTTTTATGTGAAAATAAGTAATGAAAATGTTTGTTAAATGCAAAGAATATTTAGAAAAAGATAACATGCATGTAATAGAATGTATAGCAAATGTTGATTAATAGTAATTTTATTTAAGTAACAGGTATTATATGTGAAATGTATTTTGTATAGAGCAATGACTTTTATTGATGATTAAGATGGTATTTTAGAAATGAAAGTGTACAAACATGAACTCGATATTATTTTTTTTACGATATTTTGGTAGTCTATATTTTTTTAGTCGATATTTTTGTAGTGTTAGGGCAAATTTCATGTCCAACGATATATTTGTAGTCGATATTTATTGAAGCGATATTTATGTATTCGATATAGTAAGCACTCGATATTTTTTACTCGATATTTTTGTAATTTGTGTAATAAGTATAGAAAGTCGATATTTTTGTCGTCGATAATTTGTCAACGATATTTTGGTAAGTCGATAATGTGACCGTCGATAATATTTCAGTGATCCCACACATTATATATAGTAAAACAGTATAATTGAAATGAATGCAGTAGGCGTAAAAGGTGAAAAAAGAGAGATAAGAACACATGTGCGTAACAGGAGGCGTGTAAGAAGGCGTACACATGGGCGTATACTTGACATGTCAGAGATGAGTCATAAGAAACGTCACAAGTGGGTGGATGCATAGAGAAAGTTTGCAGGATCAGCAGAAACTTATGACCTAGATGCGCAAGCAACTGAGCATGACGTGTAGCTGGGAAGAACTGGGGCTTTGACTTTAGCACTAGTAGAGGAGACTGGTGTCTGGGATGTCAGAACGACCTGTACCTATAGCATATCTGGTATCTCATGTTTGGAGGATGTAGTGTCTGAAGTAAAAGGTCTTTCGGGCAGAGGCTGTTCAATGCTGGATGCTAGTGCGTGCATACGTGTCTTGGTGCAATGCGCGGGGCCATAGGCCTACCATGGTAACGGGTTCAGTAAATCACTTGCAAGGAGGACAGGAAGGCCAGGCCCTTTGCTCTGCAGCCGGGAATATGTTTACCTATTTCACTAGACTGGAATGTGTTTTCGAGGAGGCTGAGCAGATAACTTGTAGGCAAAATACTATTTTGGCAGGCAGGCCAGGCTGAGCCGGGCACCGCTTCGCTGGGCAGGAAGTAAGGCAGAGGTCAGGGATGCATACCTAAACTACAGCTTTCAGAGACAGAAGAGACTCGGAGCCTCAATTAAGGGCCTAGCTCGACTGAGCCAGGAAACATGGAGAAAACGTGTGTGAGATTCAAAAGTGTACCATGTAAAGACGTTGGCACCATAGGCGTAGAAGCCTAATTAACATGATTTTCTTGGGGAACTATATAACTGACATGTTAACGTTGGACGCAAATGCATATGCGTCTTTCTAACATGTACGGGAAGGAAGTTACATGACATACAAGGAACATGGGTACATGGATGGGGTGCGAGTGGGGGACACATTGGCTACCTGAAAATTTCTATTACCTCAGGTAGAATGATTGGGGATGGTGTTAATTATTAAATTCATGAAGCAGTGTGTCCCAAGATAAGATACAAAGCAGCATATGAAAAATGTACATTTAAGGACAGAATCAATAAATTAGTTTCATGGCGGAATGAGAAAATTATAAAGATTCATAAAAAATAAAAAAGGTGCAATTCAAAAAAATGTAAAGTGCAACTTCAAAGTCAGTGCCATGAAGGCTCTCAGTAATAGGATAATACAGGATAATAGGGAAAATAAAAAAAAAGTCTGGGTCCCAAATTTGCAACAAAACCAGTAAGAAATTAGACAGCATTCCTATTAGCATTTTAAGGTCTCTGGTATCTCCTATAATAGAGTGTTTATCTAGGCCCCATTGACAAGCATGGAATTTGCAGGTTCATCATGGTGAGCAAAAGAAATTCAGTTTCAACAAATCAGAAATAAGACTTCAGAACTGGCATACAGCCTTTCCACCTAAGCACTAACCACCACATGAATATTGATTCAGCCCCCTCAGACCTAATACCATCCGGAGGCATCAGAACAAATTAGTTTTTTAAACAAAAGTGAACCATTGTGAATGAATGCAATACCGCATGCTGGCAGGAGAGCCTTGGTGAAATGTTACAATCCTGAGCCCATGCTAGGTAGTCTTCTTTGAGAACAGTGTCAATCAGAAATAAACAAATACAACTGAATCAGATCCGAAACCAACAGTAGCTTACAAAGGGTCATCACGAGGAGAATGAGAACAAGGAAGGGCTCACAGCCCAGAAAGTAAGATCAGCCAAACTAACCCAATCAATCACCAAAGGGATTTTAGATATTACAGCCAGAGTTCTCTCATAGCCACGGAAAGTTAGATAACAAAAGGTGCACAATGAATAGGAGGATCGACTATCTCTGGAATGATGTAAGCTATATGTTGCAATTTGATGTGTTGTTGTGATGTTCTTTAATGTATTGTCTGTTGTTTATGTTGTGTGATATGGTGTTGCACAGTACGTTGTCATGTGATGTTGTATTACATGATGAGATGTTATGTGACATAGCATGCCATGCTACTTGGTATGAAAGTGATATAAAATGTGGGTATCATCCATACATGTAAAAAAGGGAACTTGAGCAATCTCTGTAGAGAAGAGGCTGTGAATAGGAAGTGAGAGGTGGAACTCACACCCATTGAGAGCTTTTTGTAAGGAAGATTATCAACCACTTAAGGACCAAGTCCTGCATTCCCATATTCACCAGACAGTGGCTCAAGATGGTGTGGTCAACAGTATTAAGCGTTGATAAAAGGAAAACTGGATATGACAGCCCCTGCTTTATTACCATTAAGGGACTGTCTCAGCTCGTCTATGAGGGCAAGAAGAACAATCAGGATTGGCACATTTACTGCGATCGTATTGTAGCCTACTTGAAACGGAAAAGGTAAATTGCTTAATATGGGAATGACTTCGGGTGACAGGTCACAATTATTCCAGGGTATTAGCACAACAGGGAAGGTTGTAAACATAGGGGACAGAACGGCCAAAGAGTTCCAGAGAGTCTATTTTCAGAGGAGTTGCAACAGACCTTCTGAAATCCATGAATACTTTCCTTTAGAACAAAGGATTTTTAAGGATGTGGTTGCAAGAAATTGAGTTATTAGTTGTAAGGGGTAGTAGCCCTACTCAATCAATAAACACAATCCTTGTCAAGTTGAAACACAAAGGTCACTAAATAAATCTGCTAACCCTCTGGTGCCTTGGCATAAAGCAGGCAGGGTTAATGTAGAGGCAAGGTGTAAAGTATGTATACTGCACTCAAACAGTAATACAGTGAAAATACAACAAAAAATAACAATCTTATTAAGAAAAATAGAGCAAAATGAAATAAATAAAATTACTCAAAAATAGCAGAAATCCGATCAGTAGAACCGGATTTATAAATATGAATTCTTAAATTTTCAAGTGAAGAGAGCACAAAAAGCAAAAAACAGCACTCAAGGTTATCTGGTTGTGTCAGTAGAAAGTCACAAGTTCAAGCTGACCTCGATGGAGCACGGGTCAGATAAAGGGACCAGGTCCATCCAGGTGGAGGGTTTACTTCCTCAAAATAATTAAACAACAGGGGATGGTGATGGACAGAGTTTCTGAATTAAGCAGAATACTCTCAACCAGTCAAGAGATCAGGGCTTAATCCAACACCAGCTCAGAACCTGGCTGGTGTTGGATTAAGCCCTGATCTCTTGACTGGGTGAGAGTATTCTGCTTAATTCAGAAACTCTGTCCATCACCACCCCCTGTTGTTTAATTATTTTGTCCACCATAAGCGTGGAAGGGTATACTCAGACGCGAGTCCCTTGCTCATTGCACCATCAGGATTCAAGCAAGCCGGGCCGAAGACGGCTGAAATGCCAGAAACCGGTCCCCGGTAGCTTGTTTCCTTCCCAGTGAAAGAATTGGCTTGGTAGTTTGGTTTGCCCTGTTCCCATGATACACTGGGCCAGGGACAGACTAATTTGTATATAGCCAGGTTCTGAGCTGGGATGGTGCAGTGAGCTAAAAAACGGTGTTGGATTAAGCCCTGATCTCTTGACTGGGTGAGAGTATTCCGCTTAATTCAGAAACTCCGTCCATCACCACCCCCTGTTGTTTAATTATTTTGTCCACCATAAGCGTGGAAGGGTATACTCAGACGTGAGTCCCTTGCTCATTGCACCATCAGGATTCAAGCAAGCCGGGCCGAAGACGGCTGAAATGCCAGAAACCAGTCCTCGGAAGCTTGTTTCCTTACCAGTGAAAGAATTGGCTTGGTAGTTTGGGTTGCCCTGTTCCCATGATGCACTGGGCCAGGGACAGACTAATTTGCATATAGCCAGGTTCTGAGCTGGGATGGTGCAGTGAGCTAAAAAACGGTGTTGGATTAAGCCCTGATCGCTTGACTGGGTGAGAGTATTCTGCTTAATTCAGAAACTCTGTCCATCACCACCCCCTGTTGTTTAATTATTTTGTTTTTTCTATAGTCATCAAGGAGTCTAGCCTTTAAAGGCGTGGCAGCTGGTAGGTCTGTATCCTTGAGAATAGCCTTGTGTAACGCATTCCTGACCTGTAGATATCTAAAGGTTTTCCCACACTCAACTCATAATCTTTTTGGAGGGTACTAAAGGAGACTACCTTACCTCTCGCCCAGACTTCTCCAACCCTTGAGAGCCCAATCAAGTTCCATTTGTCAAATCCAGCACGTTTTGCCAAAAGCCCCAGTCGACCCGTCTCCAGAAGGGGAGTGGCCTGTCGCGGTTGGAATATACCTTGGGCTATGTGTCTTTCCTCCATATAATGCCCTTTGATTTGACCCTGATGTCATGTTACATCTATCCATCCTATATGGAGGATCAGTTTACTGGCCAGTGTACCCAATGATTCCTTACCACCAGCTAAGATGCCCAGTAATAACTTTTGAGGGCAGGGAGGGCAATTCCCCATCAAACCAGCTCTTTGTAAGTTTTGGCAATGAGATTCGAGGAGGGCCATTATTCCAAAGAAGGGACTGGACTTCTGAGTCCACCACCTGAAAGTATTGATTTGGGACAAGGTCCGTTGTATTCTGTAGGGCATAAACCAATCTGGGCAGTTCTATCATTTTATATAGTGCGGCTCTTCCCAGAAACGTCAGTGGCAAGGTTTTCCAAGGCTTCAGATCGTCTTGTAGGCGACGGAGCGGGGGGTCAAGTTGTGGTCATAAAATGCTACTGGGTAAGGCATGTGTGACAATAATCCCCAAGTATCGAAAGCCGCCAGTGACCACTCTGGCTTCACAATTGTGGGCGGAACAAAACCTCTTTCTGCGAGTATATATAGGAGTGATTTATCCCAATTTATGGAGTATCTGGAATATTTTCGGAAAAGGGCAAATATATGTCGAATTCAATAGATAGAGTGGCAGGGTTTGGCCAAATAGAGTAAAATATTCCTTAATAACTTTGCTCCTATTTGAGGAATGTCTGCACATTTTAGCAGAGTTCTTCCACCAGTTTATTTGTGGGAGTGGTAAAGGTTTTAAGGGGCTGGCTGAATGGGGTGTAAAGAAAAAAGGGGTGTCCCAAACCCTGCTTAAATTGAGGTAACTTAATGTACACATTTAAAATTTGTGTTGAGTGAAAAGCGGGAGTCATACTATGTTTACACTTAGCAAGATTACATAATATGGTGCGCACATGTTTATTTTTTGTAATGCAAGTACATTTTAAAATATGAACAATTAGAAATATTTATTATTGCAGTATTTTTACAAAATGCTGGAGAATTTCACGGTAGTCCCGCAGTTCGGCCTATTAGGTAATATTTGGCTTTACAAAAGTTAAAGGCAAACATGTTGTTTTTGGGTACAATTTCCCCTTGTTGAACTTTACGCCTTCTGATGTAGGTAAGCATTAGGTTTGGTCTTTTTGCTCTAACTAACACCACTTTAGTAAAGTGGCAATAGGTAGAGCAAACGTGTCACTGAAGCACTGCACTACTCCAAAAAATAGTTCCAAGATTACTATTTCTGTCTATACAGTATCAAGATTTTTATACCATCGCACGGTAAAGTAGAACAGAAATTTCAAGCAATTACTGCACTACTCTGCACACTTGTATGTGCATATTTAAATATTTAAAACATTGAGAAAAACACTTTGGCACACTTTAGCACACTAAAATATTAAAATACATTGACATACTGTATTGCCAGTTTTATTTTTTGATACCTCAGAACTCCCAATTTTTTTAAAGATATAAATAAACATATAAATATTTTTCCCTACCTTTTACCACTTTACTAACAGTAATAGGTAATGGAGAAATACCAAACCCATACTTACCTACATTGAATGGCATAAAACAGACCACAAGATGACTGCCTTGTACTTTTTAAGGGCAGTCAAAAGCGTATCATCTAATGACTTATCTTCGCTATATACCTCAGGAGTACTGTTATACTGCAGCAGCCACATATATAGTTAGATTACAAACACTTGAAACAGCTAAAAACTTCTTACCCTACTTACCTGTAGTACCCCAAAGAATCATCTGTGCACCATAAAATATAATCTTTCCAAATTTAGTAAAAATCTGACTGACGGTTTACGCGCTTCACCAAATACAAAAGTCTATGTTTAATGCATTGGATTTTACACTCATTTGGGATCCCCGTTTTTCTTGGCATCCCTATAACAAAACACTGCAAAACTTTCAGGACTCCGGCAATAAAATAATGGGGGCAGCAGGTCTGCACAATTCTGGACAATTCGCAAACAGGTGCAAAGTTATTAAGGGACAAAAATCCACAATATTTCTATCTCGGGTCACCCTAATTACAACTATAGAGTGGCTACTGTGACAGACATTCTTTCAAAGGAAAAAAAGGAAAAAGAGAAGTGGACACTTCAAAAGAAGCTAGACCCCAACATAAATCTTCAAAGACTCAGATCATAAATAACATTTTGGAGTATGGAAATGGATTTTAAGAAGATGAGGTTGAGCCCCCAAATGTTGTCATCTGTCAAGAAGCCAGAGAGGCTGTGTGGGAAGGGGAAGCTCTGTATGACTTCTGCATGTGACCAGGACTGGGGGCCAAGGCCTGCTAATCACCGCTGGGTGAAGTGACATCACTCTGAGAAATCAAGATTACCTGCCCTTGAGCCTGGAGCACTAGTGTCCGCATGTTTGCCAAGACCAGTGCGCCCTGAGAGGAAAAGGGGAACATTGGTGGGTGAAAAGTCCAATGAGGAGCCCTATCGAGCGGACTTCCCGAGCAAGGTGTGAAGAGACCAGCTGTGTCTCCAGAAGAGTCTGTGGCCAATTATGCGTAAAACAGCAACCTCATATGCCGGGAGGGGCTGCCGGCACCACTATGACCATATATTCTGAACATAACCGAGACAAAAGGATTACTGCCATGACCAGCGAGTCCAGCCAGCTAACTGCGCCTGACTGATTCCCTGAGGTGCACTAGGACACAGCCGAGGATGTCATACCTTTGCTGAAGCTCTATGTCTGGAGCAAGAGAATCCCCCCTCTCGCTGCTAATGGTGCTGCTGCACTATAGACACTTTTGACTAAACAATGAAGGAATCAAAGGGAAAGTCTTGAGTACGGCCTACTAGTACGCAATACCTGGATGAAGCCACCAGTCAATAGGGAATTACCTCAAGCACATTACATGGAAAAGGGTGGGGCAAGGATTTGCCTGATAATTACTAGAACCCCGACATCAAGGGGAGTGCATATGAGCATTGTTATTCCTTTGGATGTATAGAGTTAGAAATACTTATAAAAGTAAGTATTGGACTGGACACTGATATATTATTGATAATGTATGCACTTTGAGTTAGGAGTCATGTTCACGTATCTGTATCTACACTCTCTGCTCCTGAGGGATCGCCTTTGACTACTCATCCACGGCTACTGATGGAGCGAGGTGGCAAACACAAAATTTTGTGTACCCCTCTTGAAGTCAATGTCCCATAACACTAATGATTACTAATTGCATGTTTTGTGACAAATAATCAACCATAGAGTAAGATGCACACATTATTTTAATTTTTACACACGGAAATACTAATTTTGCTTGCATGTTGCAATAAACCTAGCTAATGTTTAATGTCATTGTATTGTGAACTAATGTGCTGTTTGGTTATAGAAAAGCGCTATTTAAATGTGCTTTTGCACACGTATTGTGAAAAGAGAAGGTCGATTATGTAAGTATAAACGCATTTGTGTGGCATATTTGTTAGGTAACAACTAATGGGAAACATTAGTATGGTGGGAGGTAAACAGAAAGGATTTCAATTCAATAACTAACATGAATTTGTTTTTGTTTCTATGATAGTTCCAAAAAAGTGGCCTCTGAGGCCTAAACAAAACGGACGTGTGGGTAAACTGTGAGCAAGAGCTGAAAAGCGCAGGCGCGCTAAAACCTGCAAGTCAGAGCGAACTGCTTGTGTCCGAGAAAAGTTCAAGGCTGAATGTGGCCCGGAACCTAGGATGGGTGCCAAGCATGGACGATGTAATGCCTGGGAAAGAGGATGGATGTTGCTAGTCGCGGATGTGCCTAGGCCGCAAACTGAACACAACAAAGACCCTTTATTTTTCCCCTGACACATAGAAAAAAGTGTGTCGTAATGGTGAGATGATGCTCACCCACCCTGAAACTGTCCAGTATAAAAACCCCTGGATTTGACTAGAAGGGGTCGCTTTTTCAATTTCTATCGGAGATGCTGCCCGTTTGCTGACTGATTCCTGGATGTAAGACTCTGTTCTATTTTACTTTGCGTAGCAGGACTATAAGGGTAAGATGAGGGTGTTAGACAGGGATGTTAGGAGAGAATGAAGTTGGAACTATCTGTTCTTTGCTGAACTTTACTGAAATCTAAACGAAAGCGATTATTCTTGAGCTCTGAATAAAATGATCATCATTGAAATAAAGTTTGAGATTTAATTAAATAAAGATTTGACTAATGCATAAATGTCAGACATAATAAAGTTTTGCTTTTAATAAAATTGGGAAATGGAATTTTAAAAGCTGGTCTTGTGATTTTCCTTCGCCTAATTTTCTTTCTAGCAGATCCATTGCAAATATGGTGGTGTGTCTGAATAATCCAATGTTTAATAAACTATGGTAAAAATGTTGTTTTAAACTGCAGGTATAAATAATAAATAGTTAAATAGGTTCAGACCCTCCACCAAATGTTACAGCATTTCTACATTGTGATTCACCAAAAGCCTTGAAGCCAAGTGTAAGTGAATAGAGTAAATGTGCAGTGTTATGGTCCCCACTGGTGCATGTTTTGTGTGTTTAAAGGTTTCAGGGAAATGGTGAGTGATGATTAGAAATCATTTTTGGAGCCGCGCTGTAGCACTACCACTGAGAGTCAAGTGCAGAAGGCCTAGTTGCTTAGGATCCATAGTAGGTCGGGCCCTAGGACATCAGGAGTAAAAGGCCTCAAACATAAAAGTTGAGCCCCGTAGCCCCTTCTTGCCCCGTGGCCTCAATGAGAGGGGTTTCTACACTTTGTAAGTTTCTTCATTTTTAGGTCCAACTCTTTTAGACTTACTTCATGGGCCAACATTAGTTCCTTTTCCTCTAGAGTTAGGTTTCTATCCTCCAAGGCCCTGTTCTGTGCTAGAGCTCTCTCTGCCTCAGCCTTCCTCTCTGCTAAGGCTTTCTCTGCCTCAATCCTTTTTCTTCTGCAGGTAGTTCTAGCTGGGCCAGTTGCAGTTTAAACTCTCTTTCTACTTTCCTGTCCTCCAACTCCTCAGAGTACAGGTTGTGGGAGTACACACTGCTCCCTTCCCTGGATCCAGCAGGGGACATCAATCAATTCTTGGTCTCTCTTTATCCTCAGGATCTGGGACCAGGGAAAAAATGTTCTCCTCTTCTTTTAGCTCTAGGACTGCTACCAAGTTATCCCCTTCTCCATCCCCCTCTTCCATTTCATTTCATCCTCTTCATAATCATACTGCTCCTGTGCTGCAGGTTGCAGCATGCGGATTGCCTCAAAGGCTCGGAAAGCTATCTGGGACCCAAATTTTGGTTAGCCCTTGGACAGCATCAGTCCCCTCTCCCTGCACAACTTCTTCAGCTCTGCATACTGCAGCTGCCAATGTTGTGAGATCGGACTGCATGCTTGCAAAGTCCTACAGGTGCACAAAGGTGAGTCAGAGGTTAAATTTAAAAAATGGAAAAAATATTTAATCAAGGAGAATTTAAAAAGGGGGCAGAGCCAACTGCCATGGCCTGAGAATACGGACATCTTCAGTTCTCCACCGCCCGCAATCCCCCGGCCACTCCTGTTTATCACATCCGATCCCGCAGACACGGGAATGCTTCCTAAGGATGTGTGACAGTCCTTGGGTGCCTCTGGTAGCAAGTCTGGGGCTGAGGATGGAGATCCGTGAGATGGACGGTCCCCCACTCCTGGAGACTCTTTCAGCTCACACTATGACAGTCCCACTAATTCCTGCCTGCGGCTGTTTATGGAGATCCCTGCCTCCTACCCTCAGTACCTGGGTGAGCCCTGCTTTCCTGCATTGCCTGGATCGGCAGTTGAGACAAGCTATGTTGTGGCACAGATAGACCCAAGATGGCGGCCCCACTCTGAACGTGGCAACCGGTCCTTTCATCTTGTGAGTATTGGTTGGCACTTTCCCACTATCACTGGCCAGGGGGGAACTGCTCAATGGACGATGGTGGTCCAGTAGGGCTAAGGCTTCCGGCTTCGACCTGCGTCGTGGCTCCTGGGATTCATTTGGTGTTTTGCCTCTGTGTCCCACATTGCCTCAAAGTACTCTGCAGTCGGCTCCAAATAGTATGAGGTCAACTGCGCCCCCTAGGAGGGGATTTATAGATGCAAGTTCGAGACACTCTTGGCTGCCATTGACTCTACAGGTGAGCGATTGTAAGGCAAAAAGGATTTGTTATCAGTGGAACTGGGTCTCATCTGTGAATACTTGTAGAAACTGTTGAGAGGGCCCCTTTTCTGGAGAGCACTGTGGAGTCTATGGCCCCAACTATCCAATCTGTGGAGCACTGCATCACAACTCTTGAGGCACAGACTCTATGCCTGGCTGCGCAGCTGGAGCATCAGGAAGGTAGTGGGCATTGGAATAATGTCCGTATTGTTGGGCTGCACGAGAGGGATGAGGAGGACTACCTGCTAGCATATGTAGAGGATAGCAGGAGGTGGTGGCCCCATAGGGTCTATCCAAATTAATTGCCTTAGAGCATGCACATAGAGTGCCGGACCAACTGCCTTGCCCTGGGGCCCGCCGTGTCTGGAGGTGGCACTCCTTTTGCATTTTCACAATAGGGATTTAACAGGCACTTTCTCATGGACCATTCACCATGGAAAATGCGAGGGTATCGCTGTATCCTGATTTTATTCTGCAGGTTCAGACTCAGAGAGCTTTGTTTCTAGCAGTGAAGAAGAAGTTACGTGACCTGGGATTTGTTTACTCTCTACTTTTTCCCGCCTGGCTGCGAATTGCGGCTGAAGACAAAGTACCCTTGTTTACTGATCGGTCAGCAGCTTTGGATTGGCTTGAACTATATGATAAGGGTACTGTGTGCACTGTGAGGCCGGAGTCCCATCGTCCTCCACTCCCACGGCGTCAACAATCGCGGCATAGAGGTGCGTCGGAGCAAACGAGGGCAGTTGAGGCTGCTGCGGTAAATACTGCTGCGTCACTGGGAACCCATGAGGGCGCTCCTTCACTTCCTTCCCCGTAACATTGCAGCTCCACCTCTGAGTCTGGTGACTCATTTATTCCAGGGGACACCCTGGAGTCGCAGGATGATATTGTTTAATGATATCTGTGCTAGTAATGTTTTTTTTATATTACCTTGTTATCATTTTCATTTGTTTCTACTGTTCTGTTGAAGTGCAGGTTGTGTGTGTGGTCCATTCCTCTTGTGTGGTATCTGGACAAGAGTGAGATGGAGGAGCCGGCCTGGGAGGGGGTGCTTGCAGGACACATCCATTTGTATTTGTTGGTTTGCCAGTGTGCTCCTTCCTTCTTCTGTAGTTGGCGACCCCCTTCTTTAGTTGCTTTTCTCTGTTATGTAACTTGTTGGCCCATTGGCCTTTGTTTGGGTCCTTGGTGAGCCTTGCATGCTGGGGTGTTTGGAAAGGATAGTTGTATGTCTCAGTCCTGTTCAGGGGAGGAGGGTTTGTGTGTTTTTTATTATTTGCTGTTTTATTCTTTCATTCTTTGCAGGCAGTGTGTGGGCGGCAGTGGAATTCATTTATTTGGAGTGTTGAGCGATTGATGGTGTTGGTGGTGCTGGACCTTAGTGGGCCGCTTCCGCTTGTCGCCCATTGGTCTACCAAGTATGGCAATGCAGGTTAAGGTGATTACATGGAATGTGCAAGTACTTGCCTCCCCTACTAAGCGGTAAAACATAATTGCTTATTTAAAACTGAAGGGAGTTTAAATTGCGTTTTTAGAAGAGATACATCTTGTGAAATCTGAATTCCAGGTCCTCAAAGGGCGCTGGCGAGGTCAATTATATGTCACCACTTACTCTACTTTGTCACGTGGGGCTCTTATTTGGGTCTGGCCCGAGGTCCCTTTTTAGTTGCATAGGGCAGTCGTGGATCTGGAGGATCGCTATGTGCTGGCATTGGGTCGGCTGCACTGAAAGGATGTGGGGTTATTAAATGTCTACACACTGAATATTGTCCAATAAGCATTCCTGTCTGGGTTGGCTCCTCTTTTAGCACTCATGGTACCTTATTAGAGGAATGCTGGGGGGGACTTTAATTGTGTGGTGGATATTATGTTAGATCTCATTCGCCTGCATAGTGCACAGGTGATTAAACTGGGGTACTTGGTGCACTCTTGGGCGTCCCATTGGGACTTAGTTGATTGTTGGAGACCTCACAACCAAAATTCTCATGTCTACTCCTACCATTTAGGTATGCATGACCTTGAGATCCTGCTTGACCGACTATACACCTAGTAGTGGACACAGTATGGTGGGGTTGTGGGCACTGAACACTTGGCGAAGACAAACTCTGATTACTCCCCCATCTTGTACACCTCGCAATGGTCCTCTGCACGAACCACAATCCCAACCTGGTGCTTGGATCCAGCGATGTTGTAAAATCAGGCCGTCCAAGTCCTCTTGGGTGATTATATCACAAATGTTTGTGGAAGAGGTGGGGCACAGTGGCCAGGGCGACTGACACCGGATGCTGGGGATCAGGGTTCGATCCCCTGCATACGGCTGCAGGGGTCTGCCCAGCACCATGTGACTCTGAGCAATAGCTTGTTTAATCTTCCTGACGGACCCCAGCGCTGGGAAACCTACGGGTAGCTGTGCGCTTTACAAATACAGGATTATAGATAATTTGGGCTTGGCCTTGTTGGTGGGAGTCGAATAGGAGGCCATAAAAGTGCTGCTTAGGGGTTATTGTATCTCTAATAAAGCGGGCATAAGGTCCCAACAATTCTTAGATGTACAGTGTCAGGAGACGTGATTGATGAGCTCCCGTGTGAGTTGGAGGGGACTCCGGATTGGTGGCTTAAAGTGCTGGAGGAAAAGGGGAAGTTGTTTGAATTGATCGAACGCTTGCAATGCTTTGACTGTAAGTCGTATGTGGCCAGGGCATATGCAGATAGGGATAAGTCTGGAAGGATGATAATAGGGCTCCTTCAGGCTGAAAACATTATGTGTCTCTATCTAAGGTGGGAGCATTCTGATTTAAAGAGGGTGGTGGAGGCATTTGATGGAGTTTAATCGCCACTCAGACCTAGTGGTTAATTGGTGTATCTCCTGTGTGTGTCCAATATGGGGGGAGATGGCAGAGGGCAGTCCCCCACTTGCGGCCCTCGCAAGGTGTGGTGGGAATAGCACATTATTCGATAGAGGATTTACTGTTCAATGGCAACTATGACTGAGCGTGTGCTGGATTACGGCAATCAGTGGCATTTTAGTCCACGTTGCTGCTTTCTGTGAGTGACAGGGTTGCTGTATCCAAGATAGTTGTCCTGCCCCATCTCCTCTTTTTGTTTGTGACTCCGCTGCTTGAGCTGTTCCGATATGTAGCAGAGCAGTTGCAATGGGTAGCTTACTGGCGGACTTACTTATAGAATGCTGAGTTGAGGCCACTCCATGTACGGAACCTAAACTTGCTCATTAGAACAGCTCGCAATGTTTGTGCCAGGAACCTTAGGAGACACATACCATGACACCTTACATATACACAAGCTCCCACTCCTGGTTGCTCAATGCTGAGAGCAATGAGGGTGTTGGTCTGGTCTCCATCGCTGGACGGAAGCCGGGGTCGTGGTGCTGGGTGATATTTTTGTGAGATGTGAATACTGTCCCTTCTTAACCCTCAAGGGGTCTTACGGCCTCCCAGCAGGGCGTTTCACGTTGCACTGCATGCTGATGTGCAGTAAGATACGTGAGTGGTGGAACTCAGTAGCGGCAGAACCATCGGAACATGATTTGTCTTCACCTTCTTTCACTCATCACGGGGTGGACAAAAAACGGTTCCCCGGTTGTATAGGTCCCTCCTGCTGGGGACCCTGTTAGAACTTGGGTTGGAACTTTTGGAGCTCCGGGTGCACTGGGGCCAAGATTTTGGAACGCTGCTGACTGACCGTGTAGTGGAGTGCACCTCGAGGGTGTCCCAAAATGCGCCCTTCAAGCTTACCCAGTTTTACTTCTTGCATCAGGCTTAGCTTACCTCTTGGCGCTTACACGCCGTGTTTTCCCTGGCAACGTCGGTGTGCCTTTGTTGTGATGTTGAGGATGCCGGGTTTTTGCATATGGGGTGGATTTGCCCCTTGTTGTAGCCATATTGGACGTTTGTCCTTCATCAGGCTGTGTCTCCTGGGTATTCAGGAGAGCGCTACAGCCCAGAAGGTTATGGATAGAATTCTAGACCCTGGCCTGATTCTTGCTCTTAGGAAGATAATGATGAGTTGGGAATCAACTAGGGGTCTGGACATATATCGATGGGGATTAGAGCTGGCGAAATGGGCTGACTGTGAAAGGGAGGTCCTTTACCGGGAAGAGGCCAGAGGAATGTGGGAGGTGCGATTTTACTTTCATGGTGCAAAATAATGATGGCTTGTCCTTGGGTGAGTCATGAGGGGCATGTTGTTGTGGATAATTCAGACTCTTCACATGCTATGGATGAGTTGCTCATGGTGCAGGCTCGGGTCGATAACTGAGGTGGGGTGGCGCCTCTGTGACAGGGTTTGCCATGGACTGTATGGGCATGTTGCAGTGTATTGCAGAGTGGATTGGCGCTCGGATGACTGTCATACATGGGGTGCATGGGCTTTGTAAAAGGGCCGAACCTCCAATGGGCTTGTGTTCTTCTCTCTTGGAGGTTTGAGCTCCAGTTCTACTGGCCTTCAATTTGTTAATGATATTGCTTCCACATGTACTGCCTACTGATTTTATTGAATTATTTCCTTCTTTGTTTTTATTCTGTATGGTTTTGTCTCATTGCAAAATTAATAAAAACAGCTTTAAAAAAAGGAGAATTTAAAAAGAAGTTAAATCTGATGGCAGATTATAGTTACAGATTTTTAGTTTTGCACAAATCACTGAGTGGTACGAGAACCCAAAATTGAAGATCAATGTAAGAATTTGGGATATTAGTTGAGAGGGTAGAGGCCCCACTCAAATAATAAACACCATCCTTGCCAGGGTGAATCACAGCAGTCACTAAATTAACCTGTGTTTAGCATAATAGCAGTCAGGCTTAAAGTAGAGGTAATGTGTAAAGCATTTATGCAGCGAACAGTAATAAATAAAAAAAACAACACAAAAAATGCCAAACAAATTTAGAAAAATAGAAAAGTTATTTTCAATAAATAAAATGACACCAAAATGATCAAAATCCAATCAGTAGGACGGGAGATATTTTTGTTTGACGTTTTAGGTGAAAATAACTGCAAGAACCCCAAAGCATTACCCATGGTTATCTGGTCATGCTAGATCGGGGGAAAGTCACAAGTTCAGGCTGATTGCAATGTGTGTGGGATGGATACAGTGACCAGGTTAGTCCTGCCAAAGAATTGCCTTCTCAAGTTTGGAGTGAAGGGTGTTGTTCTCGTTTTTGGGGGATGTGAGGAGGAAGCTGTCTAGGAGAAGAGCAGATCAAGTGTCACAGACAGTAGTTGATGCAGTACAAAGAGATGGACTTTGCTGGCGTTTTGCTTTGGCTGATTGTTGTGGGAAGTCAATTTTCACCATGAAGTGCAGGCCTCACTTTGCCGGTCACCGCAGAAGGTTGCTGCGGGTGCAAAGAGCAGGTCTCTTTGGAGCTTCGTGTTGGTAGTGGTGCGGGTGGTATATTTTCCTCCTGAAGAGGTCTCATTGCGTTCATGCGGAGCCCTAAATTATTTTAGTTTCATCTTTTCCTTAGGAGAAGTACAAACTGGTGCCAGACAAGGATCCAGGACCTGGGGTTCCTCTTGTGGATTAGGACTCACTCCAGCAGAGGCCAGTGGCATGTTTCAGGCAGGTCCAGTTGGTGCAGCTCAGCTGGCCAGTTCCAGGGAGGGCTCTGGGAGCTTGTTGGGTCCTTGTAGCTCACGCAGGTGGTCAGACAACTGACCCTTGGAGTCACGCTGGGTAGCCTGGGTGCAAGGCCAGCAAGTCAAATCCTTTCTTCAATCATCAGGACAGCCCTCATCTTCAGAAGGCAGTTCTTCTTCTGATTCTTCCACAGGACCAGGAGTATTTTCATGAAGGGTTCCAAATGTCCCACTTTCATAACTGGTGCCATCCTTTGTGTGGGGAATTCCCTGATCTACGCCCAAAACACAGTCTGGTCGATTCTTCGTCTACCCCTTCAAACTATTTAGGGTGACAAAAGCAATGGCAGGCCTGGTGTCAGGCTCTTTCGGTGTACTGTAGGCAGGACCCTTTGAAGTGTAATCAGGGCAGGGTACTGCACATCCCCAGACATCCTTTCAGAAAGGACATCTCCCCTCACACCTAGATGTCTTTTGTCTCACTGCCTGGAGGAAATACACTACCCACAATATCAGAACCTTTCACAGTTATGGGACCCAGGAAAGTGGCAGAAAGGCACAGTTGGTTTTGACAAGAAAATGACAACTTTCCAAAAGTGGCATTTTCAAAATTCCAACTTAAAAATCGACTTTATCATTAAAAAGGATTACAATTAATTTGAGTGTAAACACATTTCTCTATCTGCTCATAATCTGAAATTAGTACTTGTATTAAATGTAGTAATGCAACCCAATATTAGTCTATGGGAGAGGTAGCCTTACAAGAGTGAAAAATTACTTTTCACTCCTTGGACATGTAAAACTTAAACCCACATGTCCTACTTTTTAAATACTTTGAACAATGCCCTAAGCGCCTTTAGGGCCTACATTAGGGGTGACTTATAAATATTAAAAAGGAAGGTTTAGGCCTGTCAAAAGGTTCAACTTTCCAGGTCAAAATGGCAGTTTAAAACTACAGGCTACAGTTGCAGGCCTGATTGGTTTTACAGATCTGCTCTAGTGGGTGCCACAATGAATGCTTGCAGCTCACTTGTAGCCTTTAATGTACAGGCCCTGGTGCATGTAGTACCGTTTACCAGAGGCGTGTAAGTAAATTAAATATACCAATTATGTGTAGGCCAATTTTACCATGTTTTCAAAATGCCTAGCACTTTACCACTGGTTAGCAGGGAAAAAGTGAACGAAGTCCTAAAAGCCAACAAAACGGGTTTGGCAAAGGAAAGCAGAGTAAGGCAAACATCTGGGGTGACTCTGCAGAGAGACCCAGATCCAACACCTGGAAATTCCTCTGTACCAAAAGACTTTAAGAGCTCTGGAGTTCTCCCTAAATCTCCTCCAAACACAAAAAGCTTAGAACATAAAACTACAATCAGTGGTTTTCTCTTTCCAGCTCTCCAAGGGTGCACAATAGAAAGCTCACCTGCATGGTGTGTTCATAGAGCCCCATTACTAGTGCAAACTAGGGGTCCTGGAGCGTGGCTCCAGGGAACATGTCGAATCCCCTACAGACTCCTTCCTCATGTGCTTGGGGAGCCCCCCTTCGATCTGATTTCCAGTTGGTTTCTCCTCTTTGTTTGTGCTGGTTTGATTCAACCCGCGACAGCCACTCATTCTGACCACGATCAATCCTGGCTACAGCATGCTCTCTCAGCATGACCACTGAGGCGTGCATTGAAACAGGCCGGGGCAGCTTCAAGCTGATCCACATCACAGTGGTTGCAAAGCAAATGCTTTCCAGAGACTTAGGCATGAGCAGGATTAGTAAGAGCCTGATTCCAACCTCACTAGTCTGATATTCACAAAAATGGGCACATAATTGTTAAAATATATATGGCTAGACCTCTAGGTCAAGGGCAATGTTAAGAACACACTGCGAATATTGCCTGCTGCTTCAAAGGTAGCAGGCAGCGCTACCATATTCCTCTTTGTTGTACTAGCTTGTGATTAAAGAATAACTTTTTTTACTTTATCTAAGATGAAGCACTTAATAAACACTGATTTATTAAGCATTAGTCTGTGGTGTATTGCGTTTGGAATCTCTAGCACAAATCACATGCAGAAGTAAGCCTTTGACCACTCTACCAAGCTATCCTGAGGTTCAACTTCTAAATGGGTGTACTGGTGCTCAGTTTTGAGTATAATAGAAGGTAGGGCCTGCAACAGTAGACATAAAAGGACTTGAATGATGCACAATGGCCCCGAACTGGTTCCCACACACACATTTATGGGTACATTTGAAGGAACTAATGAGCATCAAACAGTCTGAGCAATGACAGGGATTTTGAAAAGACGGAATATTTGTAGGCTGGATTTATGATTTTATATAGAAGGTAACCAGATTCCCTGAGGTTTTTACACTCTCAAGTTTTTCACTTAAATGTCTAAAAATATCACCTGGGACCACAAATGACAAATCCAGACTCATAAAATCAGGACTAGAGATAATCTTTGGCCATCCAACAGGTGGGCAGATTTTCCAATTGTTGTAAGTTTAGGAAAGGGATGGAAATATGGGAGTACCCGTGTGAGAGTAGGGAGTGATGTCCACTGAGAATTTTATAGAAAAGTACAAAGTCTGAACTGTTTAAGTATCCTGGCATTAAGCATTCACCTGCTCAGCACAAGGATACCCTCACGGCTGATAGTGCTCTTTACAAATACACATACCATAATATAAAATTGTTCGGTGCCATAACCGGATCTAAATGTGTACCTGACATAACTAGGAATTAATGTTTTAATAAATATGTGTTCTGGGAGTGAAATATTTCAATGATTAATTTGTGAATTAATGAGTGCTGATAGCCAAAACTGTGCTTAGAAGCCCGCAACTGAATCCCAGGCTGTGTATTCTTCTATCCACTTCATGCCACTTTTATCTCACTGTTGCAGGTTCCTGCTCTCTCCCTTTGTGGCGGTTTTCCATGTTTCTCCTCCTTCTTCTCTCCACTTTGTGGGATTTTCTCTCTCATCCTCTAGAGAAATGTCCAAACAGCAAAAATGTGTGCCAGACCTCAAAAATGAGTGCCAGTTGCCCTCACCGGCAACCACCAGCTCAAATTAAGCATTGAAAGATTTATTAAACATGCATGTATTTCAGTGGCAGCTCCTCCAGTGGAGGAGCATTGCCCCACTGCTTTTCAGCAGTGTAAGGATAAACAAAATGATAATAACTCAATGTTAATATCATTTTATTTTTTCCTGATGCAGGCGCTGCAGCTTTGCCACATTGGGCGGGGCTGCTCTGCTAAAGGAGCAGGGGAGGGGACGAGAGGTTTTCACAAGACTGGACGGAGTTCACTGAGTTATGGTACCTGGAACTCCGCAAAGTTCAAAATAAATTCTGCTGCGCTACGCGGTGCTCCGCATGCAGCGAAGTGTGCTGGATAAATGCTGTTCACTGTGATTTTCAGTACTAGAAGCTTGTCTGCACTTTGCGATTATCGTGAACAGCATCATGCACAGGGCAAGCGGGTGCTGCTTCCTTTCTGCCTATTGAGTAGATTTTTACTTGAGTGGCAGCTTTCTCAACGTGAAATACAGTTTCTCAACGCGAGCGGTCACGAGCATACACGAGCACTCGCAATGTGAAATATGACCGCATGCGTTGAGAAATCTCGCCGGGAGGTTGATTTTCCACTCTCGCGCTCGCCAACTTGAGGTTGACAATCGGGAACGAGGAAAAATCTCGCCGGGAAGTGGATTTTTTCTCGCTCACTCTCACCAACTTGACGTTGATGAATGGAAACTAGAGAAAAAACTCTGCTCCGCTATGCGGAATGGAGTTTTTCGGAACTCCGCGAGCTCCGCGTAACGCGGAGTGCAGAAATCTCCGCAAATTTCAAGAGTGGAGTGGAGTTCACTGCCCAGACAGAGTTTTCACTCCCTAACTGCGCATGAATGTGTGGCTGGCCGTCTCAGGCCTGCTAAACATTCATGCACATTGAGCATTTTCTCCAACCAGGCTGCATTTGTAGCCGGGGTGGAGAATATGCCCAGGCTCCCAGTCCCCATCTGAGCACCAAACCCGGGCGTGCAGCTCAATAACAATGCTGCATTGTTATTGGATATGGGGAGCCTGGGTGCTTCCTGGTCCATGTTCCGGCCAGAGGGCCGAGGAGGAGAGATGCGACAAGGAAGGTGCGGCCAGGAGGTGAGTGTTTTTAATTGTATTTTTTATTTAGATGGGAAAAGGGCACTATGCCTGCAAATCTGTGATTCTCAAGTATGTCCAGGTGCACTCCAGCAGATTAAAGTAAATCCCCAAAAATTTATATATATGTATTTACAAAATCATAGGTGTAAGGCCATGGCCTGCAGTCACACCTGGTGTTTTTAAAATCTGGCCTGCAAAAAGTTTCTGGCAAACACTTTTATGCATACCCAAAGTATCTGCTAAGGTTGGTTCTAACAAGCAGCGAAGGATGTCTTCAAACCTTTGCATCATCCTTCATTAGTTCACTTCTTTTCTACTTCATAGTTTATACAAGGGAGGGCAAGAGTCTGGCAATTTTGTGCTTCAGAAAGAATTATGAAGTTCCCCAAATATGCCCAATTGAAGTAGTTAAATTGTAATCCCTGCAACCGGATGTCCCAACTAACATGGACAGGGCATCAGTCTGCAGTCAGGTGTCAGTGGATAAACTCAACTGGAGCAGTTTGGTCACGTCTTCGGCCTGTCCGTGACCCGGAAGTCTTTCCGTGGTGTTTCTTGGATAGGGAAACATAGAAATGCACCTGCTGAAGCGAAGGCAAATGGCGGCCACTTCAAGCATGGCAACAGAAAGTTGCATCTGCGTCAAATGACTAAATTCCTGCCTTTTTTTCAACTAATCTTCATACTTAGCACAGCTGTAAAGCTATTTTTAATAAATAAAAAAAAGCTTCGGAAGTTGCGAACTGACAGGTTTTGCAACTTCGCACAGTCCTAGTTTAAATCATACTGTATATTTTGAAATATAAACCAGACAATCACAGTGGAACCTTAGCGCTTCCTTTCATTAAAGAGACAGAACACTCTAAAACAGAGCCCACATTTGTCATGCATTCAGTTTAAAAAATAAACATTTATAAATGGATTCTTGAATAGACACACCGTCGGGCTAGTGCTATCAATAAACACGTTATTCTATTGCAGGCTCTTTCGGTGGAGAAATGTTACATAATATGATAAAAGTGAAATGTATTGCATTATGACTGCGACTGTACATGGAGCCACTCGGTATAAGTTGCCCTGGCGCTTGGCCAGAAGGCTGTTTATTGCTTTCACTGGAGTATTTCCCCTGCTTGTAACATGACAGACTGTGTTGCTTCCCTGCTAATGACCGAGACTACAAACTCCTACACGATTTTAACACATCTTTTATCTTAAGTGAAATTTTAGTGTATTAATGAAGTGATCAGAACAGATCCATTGGTACATATTTCCTTTCCAACATTCTCATTTCAGAAGAAGACATTATTTAGGCTCCCTAAGGGTCTGGCTAAAAGGCTGTTCTGTCTGCCAGGCCAGCTCAATTTGCTTTTATGAATGAACTGTAAGTAGATAATCAATGCATGTGTCAGTCAGGTCAAGTAAACAAATGCACTTGATTCTATGAACTTTACTTACACGACGCGGCCTCTATCAAGAGGGTGTTTTCCGAGAATAAGCTTCAAGAAATCCTATCTTCTGAACACATTTTTTTAGACCTTGCCTAACAAAGTTGTTCAATTTGATACTTTAATACTGATGAGATGTCAGTCTGTTTTACATCATATGAGAAAAAGTAATCTCAATCTTTTCAATTGTTCCCTACATTTTGGTTTGATCATAGAATCCTTCGTAGCACATCACGCTTATTTAGGGAAGATGTGTGTGATTCATCATATAGTATATTACAGTTATTCATTTGTAAAGCGCCCTCGTTGCCAGTTTCTGGGTGCTAGCAAATGCTCTTTGGAAAAAGCTCAACATTTAACACCATCGCTGCGGCGGCTTTTCCCGCTGTGTGCGGCGTTTTTAAAAAACCTGCGTTACATGACGAGCTCAGCTCGTCATCAGCATACGAGCGCCGTAGCTGATAATGGGCTGAGCTCGTCATCAGCATCGAAGGTTTTAAAGAGTGACAGTTTAAGTGGAGATGTTAGCAGTCAAAGTTTTTGCTAGTGATAAGACTTCCACTTCTCCCTACAGCACTGGTAGCCAACAGTGAACTGACTGCACCACTCTGTTGAACTGAGATGCAGAGACAGTTATCAATGAACAATGTGCCATAAGTATCACTCCAAATAAGAAGGATCATTGTCTTTCCTCCAGTAAGCCAATGACAGCTGCCTCACATCCAGGTACGTGTGTGACTTACGCATGCTGTGATCTATGAGCTTTGGACGATTTACAAAGCGAAGATTAATAAAGAGAAATCAGACACTAGAATATTATCTTTAAACAATTTGTCTAATGAATCAACAAGATAAGATATGGAGAGGCTCTGAAGCGCTAAAAACTAATTTCAATCCTGTCAGTGAAGCCCACTCCTCCATCCGAGCCAGTATCTTCTCTATGAAAACGACAGGAATATGAAAGTCAGAAATGAGCCCATTACCCCTTGTTAGACTTGGCACCCTTGGCATGGTTTCCCTTGACTTTTTGCCTCTGCCTCCTATATTTTTTAACTAAGATGCTTGGACACTTTGCCACTGCTGATCAGTGTCAAAGTGCAGTGCTTCCTGTGTAAATTGTAAATATGATTGGTTATCCATAAATGGCATATTTGATGTACTGGTAAGTCCCTAGTAAAGTGCACTTGGTCTGTAAAGCAAATGCTACAAGTAGGCCTGCAACACTGCTTGTGCCACCCACATGAGTAGCCCTGGAAATCTCTCTCAGACCTACCACTGTAGTGTCTGCACACGTAGTTTGTACCTGCCTTGTTAAGCTGGCAATTGCACCCACTTTCCAATCCTCTAACTTTCCCTTTTCTTACATGTAAATCACCCTTCAGGTAGGCCCAAGTTACCCGCAGGTTGCAGTGTAGGTGAAAGGTAGGACATACACTGGTGTGGTTTACATGTCCTAATAGTGAAATACTGCCAATTTCGTCTTTCACTATTGAAAGGCTATCTGTAGGCTACCATGGGAGTTGCTTTGTAACATTTGACAAGAATAACTTTCCATTGGAACAAGATAGAGAAATTGAGTTTAGACTCTCTGAACTCAGAATTTAATAATATATATTTTTGTAAAGATCGTTTTTAAATTGTGCGTTTGAAAATGACGCTTTTAGAAAGTATGCATTTTCTTGTTGAACCATTCTATGTGCTTCTGCCTGTTGTGTATTCACTGTCTAGTTTTGGATTGACAGGGCCTGGGGGTGTGAATTTACTCTGGAGAGTCCCAAAGGGGGTTGAAGTGTGTCCTGCCTTTCCTGAATGACTCATAGTGGGCAGGATAGACCTAGACTGCATTTAGAGTAGTGGGAGGAGTATCACTAGCACCTGAATTGGCTGTGTCTTCTTTGCACAATGCTGTCCCCGCCTCCTGTAGTGAAGCTGGGCTAAAGAGGGCAGAAGTGGATTGGACTGGGCTCAGAAACTCGTGCCACAAAGAGAAAATGGGGTATTATTATTGGACCTTAAACCCCAGAGAATCAGATCACTTCTGGAATCAAGAGGAACCTCTGTCAAGGAGAAGACCTGTAAGGAGGAGTACTACCCCTTTACTGTATGTCGCTTTTCTTGGTTGAGCTGCAATTGCTGCTTCTGCCAAGGAGAGGACAAAGACTGGACTTTGCTGTCAACCTGCTTGAGAAGAATCTCCAAGGGCTTGTGTTTGCTGGCCTCCTGTTTTGAAGTCTCAGGGACATAAAGACTTCACCACCAACTTTTCTGAACTCCACTGCTGGGAGTTCTGAACTGGGTGGGGTTGCCTGTTCCAGTTCTGGGCCTCTGGATGCTGTCCCAACTTAAAGAACCCTACAAAATTGGGGCTGGGCTCTTCTAGCAGCTGTTTTTCTGACGCAGAACCGCCGAACGGGAGAAATTCCCCTCTCCGCTGCTGTGTAGCCATAAATCACACGCAGCTCCTGGCTCAAGAAATCTATGCCCGCCGAGTCCTATGCACCGAATCCCCCGCAGGCCCTTTTGAACGGCTAAAAGAATCGATGCGCCAACTGGCAGCGGCTACGAAAATCGATGCAACAACCATAGTGGCTGGATTTTCTCCTGCATGGCACCTGAGTGGCAAGTTTTTCCGATACAACACCCACAGACCAGAATCCCCTGGAAAAATTGATGCCTCACTTCCCCCTACAATCTGGATTCGATGTGTGCAGCAGAACTGTTGCATTTCCTCCCCAAGGACTCAGAACTGACGCATTGCTTCCCTCCTCCACTGCTCTTTGGACCTTGGAATTTTGACCCACATGAGGTGCTTTGTGTAAGAATTGCCTCATTCATAGATGTCTATGGACAGGGTTGCAGACACCTTTTAAAAGTCATATTTTGAGTTATGTATGTTAGATGTTTGTCGTTTTGGTCTTGTTTCGTTTATATTAAGATATGTTATTTTTTTAAACTGGTGTGGTGTTGATTTGCGGTGTTTTTACTGTGTTACTGTGTACTCGGATACAAATACTTTACCCATTGACTTTGGGATAAGCCTGTCTACTTGTACCAAGCTACCAAGGGGGTGAGCAGGGATTATCTAAAGTGTGTAATTCCCTTACCCTAACTAGAAGGAAGGGTCACTACTTGGACAAAGGGGCATGCCTTTGAAAATTAGGGACCCCCATTTCTAGCACCCCTATTTGATTTTCGTCTTGTTTAAGCTATTGGGTCAAACATCAAATTCTCAGCAGAATTAGAGCACCAACTTAGCTTTCATCCAATGTGGGCAACAGCTGCTCACTGACATCCCTTATGATTCTTACTGGATCCTGACATGGCAAACCCAGATTGCTGATTTTCTAGGAAACTGTGTATTAAGGGTGTGCTGTTGAATTGGGAAAAGTGGAATTGTTATGTTATGGAGCTATTGTTGGAATGCATCTCTCACTTAGTTATAGTATAGAGCAATAGTTGAAAGGCATTTGTCACTCAGTAATTGTACAGAGTGATAGTTGAAAGGCTCTCCTCACGTAGTTATTGTATAAAGCAATAGTTGAAAGGCATAAGTCACTCAGTAATTGTACAGAGTGATAGTTTAAAGGCTCTCCTCACGTTGTTATTGTATAAAGCAATAGTTGAAAGGCATAAGTCACTCAGTAATTGTACAGAGTGATAGTTTAAAGGCTCTCCTCACGTTGTTATTGTATAAAGCAATAGTTGAAAGGCATAAGTCACTCAGTAATGGTAAAGAGTGATTAGTTGAAAGGCATTCGTCACTCAGTTATGGTCGAAGAGATAGTTGAAGAGCATTCCTCCTTCACTTACGGTATAGAGCAATAGCTGAAAGGTATATCACACTGGTATGATAGAGATCGGAAGTTGAAAGGGATACCCCACTCAACAATGATATAAAGCGATGGTCAAAAGGGATTCCTCACTCATTTATGGTAACAGAAATAGCTGAAAGGCATTTCTCACTCAGTTATGGTATAAAGCAGAAGTTGACAGGCATTTTATACTCCGTTATGGTACAGAGCGATAGTTGAACGGGATTTCTTCCTGAGATATGGTATAGAGCAACAGTGGAAAGGCATTCCTCACTCACTTATGGGAAAAAGCGATAGTTGAAAAGTATTCCATCCTAATTTGATATAGAGCAATGGTTGAAAGGTATTGCTCACTTAATTATGGTATAGAGCGATAGATGAAAGGCATTCCTCACTCACTTTAGTTAAGAGCGATAGTTGAAAGGCAATCCTCACTCAGTTAATGTATAGAAAGATAGTTGAAAGGCATTACCCCCTTTGGAGATGGCAATAGAAAATCTACACTAAATGGGATGTTATTTTTGTAAATAATATTTAGGATACAATATTGGGGCCTATTCACAACGACTTGACAGAGCGTGGCATTAGCCTTGTTGGTTTAACGCTGTGCTCTGCCACTTCAGAAATGCAGAGCTGCACCGTATTTACAAGAATACGGTGCAGTCCTGCATTTCTCCCTCCGCTTGCGCCAATTGCAGCTGCCTTGCGCCATTGCAGGCGTTCTTGCACCATTGTGCAAAGGGGCCTGCGTTGCAGTGAAAGGTTGTTTATGTGCATGAAGGTGTCCCTGCCTACATATCAACAGTCACCAATGGTCTTTCGTAACTTCTATGTGTGCTGCAAAATGCAGCGCACATAGAAGTTGCAACACATCATATTTTTAAAAAGATTGTGTGCAGGAAGGAACACCTTCCTTCACATAAACAATCAATGGCATTTTGCTGTTTCTATGTGTGCTGCCCAATGCAGCACAGATAGAAACAGCAAAAACGAGGAGAATTAAAGCATTTCTCTTCATTTCGCAAGGGTAAGACCAGGTTTCTTTTTCTTAATTTTGAAGCTGCCCTATATTTAAGGCAGCCTTGTTAATATGGGGCAGCGTAAAAATCAATGGGTGTTGCAGTGGCACACCCACAGCAGCACCCTTTGCCCTCTCCTTTCACGCTAAATATAGCATGAAAGTGTGCCTTATTTACAAGGCTGCGTTAAGCCACAATAAGTGACTTGGTGCTGTCTTGTAAATAAGGCGAATCCCAAATCGCCACCACCACGTCACTAAAAATGATGTTACTGTGGTCATAGGGGCTTGTAAATTTGCCTATGGATTAATAACTTCCTTCTTGAAGTGATGATGAAGAATCGTAGAGATCAGCTATCACCGATTTCCTTTGCTACACTTCTTTAGGACACGCTGTCCAGCATATTCTGTGCTGTCTTTCAAAATGCCCCTCGAAACACTGAGGGTGCATTACATGGTTCCAGGATTCTTGATTTTGCAGGTAACAGGAGTTGCCAGACGAGTTGGAATTAGAAGATCTGTGGAATTCTGTGGACCAGGAACTAAGGGCAGTTGGAGTCTCTGAGTGAAAATTCTGTGGGTAATGAGGAATAATCATGTGCATAGGGACTGGAATTAGCGATTCCCATGGCAAAATACTTGGGATCATATTATCAAGAACAGGCGATAAAATTATCGCCGCTTTATCGGCAGAAAACTGCCGCTAAAGCGGCGATAATGGGTTTGATAATATGTCCTTGGGAATTCCCATAGCAGCCCAGGTTAACACCAGAACCTGGGCTGCTATGGGAATTCACAAGGGCCTATTATCAAGCCTGTTATGGCCACTTTAGTGACAGTTTTCTGCCGATAAAGCGGCGATAATTTTATCGGCTGTTCTCGATAATATGCCCCTTATTTCTTAGGAGATCCTCTGGATCCCACTTTCAATCTGTGGTAATTCACTCCCCAGGAATTGTAGGTACCCCGGGCATCAGTAACTCCAGATGGAATTACCAGTTTCACATTTTGCAGGGACTTCCGAATGAGGCACTGAGTGGTGACCCCAGCCATATTCACCAGCCACAGAAACTGTATGATGATTACACATGGGTCTGTGTTTTGTGTTTCTTTAATCAATGTGGGAAAGCTGTGACCCTATATAATTAGCTGGCTGAAGTGTTTGCCTGGGCCAGAGTGTACTATTTAATGTTAATTTCCAGCACTTTAGAACATCAACTGATTGACAGAATGTCAAGGCTGAAGCCTTAGAATCGATGGCTTGAGGCATCGATGATTAATCTACTTAACACTGATCTTGCCCCGTTTGTCCGCCCTCCTCGACGATGTGCTCAAAAAGCACTTAAAATCCCGGGTCAGCCGTGCTGTTAAAACCAGGAGCAGGATTGGTCGGCAGATGTTCATGTGACAATGTGTGTATTTCATCGTCTGACGTGGCCTGTGACGACAATGGAAAACAAGAAGGAAAAAATGCAACTGGGCCGCAGAAGATGTTCGATCGTTTCAAGTGCTTCATTTAAGGAGTTTTTTGTATAGCGCTGCGTGCATCCTCCTAGTTGTTTCACTGCGCACGTTGCACCAATTCGTTGGGAGAAGATGTAGCTAGATTCGGGTTGGGATGAAAAATGTTTAACGCAGCAATAACGTTATGATTAAACACTATTAAGAATCTTCAAACCGGAAACTTCATGGAAACGGAAAAGTTGCCGTCTGGTGAGTAAATAAATCATAGAAACTAATCCATTTATGCAGAATTCCAGTATGAAGAAATGCATTTCACCCTCCATCAATATTAACCCTATCTCGAATCCTATGTATTAACCTTACGCTATCTTTCACACTAACCCTTTACCATACCATACCGAATCCTTCCCTACCCCCTTGTGTGAGAGATAACTTTTAACACCGTAGCCCCTTTATTTTTACTCTCAATACTACAATTAGAGGCAGTTTGTTACTTTATCAAATATAATATTATTTTTTACATTGCTATGTACTGAAAGTTTAAACTTCAACCTGCTGTCTTTTCTAGAACCCTTCTCGCCAAAGCAACTTGCCAACATCTGTTTTTCGACATTTTTCATTATTAAAATGGTTTCATCAAAGCAAACACTATGCATATTATGTTACAGCTGCACCTTCTCAAAATATATCTAATCCACTTTGCGGTAAAAAAGCAAAAGACAATGAAATTGAGAAATAATGTAATGAAAAGAGAAAGAAACAACAGTAGGAAAAATCTACTAATAACTTGCAAATAGTCAGACAATAATGGTATTACAATTTTTAACTCACAATAACATTATCAATACCTTTTTCGAACTGTAGTTTTCTCACAAAGCACGTTGGTTGCAAAATTCATAATTCAACACGTTTTTTCTGTTCACTGTTGATTTTATTTTGGTCTTTTCTATAAATTAAGGACAATGAAAATCATTTTAATTATTTGTGGGTACTTTATACACATCTATAAATAGCAGTTAAAGTATAAAGGCAAGGGTGCACCTTGTCACAATTTCCATAATTTGCCGTATTGCATTTTATGAGAAGAAAAATCTTTTCAATCGGTTTTGGGGCTAGATGTACAAAGCCATTTTGCACCTGCAAACCAAGCAGTCTGCAAAATCATAGGGTTTTCATCCCCAAGATGACTTTTATGTATGTATTAAATCCACTTTTCAAGTCTTGTGACGTGCGAAATGGAATTAGCGACCCATATTGAATCGCAATTAGGAAGTGGCATGAAAGGTGTGTATCCACCTAACTGTGATTCGGTAAAGCATGTATCAATGGTTTGTGATTGCGAACTATTGATGAATTACTGACTCCTCAAAGGAGGTTGTAAGTGATTCACAAAGGGGAAGGTGTCCCCTTGGAACACATTTCCATTTCTGAATTGTGAAAGTGACCTAATGGGAGCTGGCAGTGGACCAAGGGACCTCTGTTCCCCTCACCCCCAGGTTTTCCCACACTGATTTTTTTAAGGAGCACAGGCTGCTTGAATTTTTTTTTTTCGAGTTTTGGCATGCTAACATATGATGGTGCTGTGCTGTTCCTTGGCAGTCTGTGTTTATAACCGATTACGTAGGGTCACAAATAGCGACCTGCTTGAATAATGTTTGTTAGGCAGGTCATTTTGTGACCCCTGTGACTGTAGATTTTGCAAACGAGCACAAAAGTTCTGTGAGCAATTTGAGATCACCTCTCGTGACCTGTCTCTTTGTACACCTGCCCTTAGTCTTTTGTACGATTTCGATTTTTTTTTAATTTTTGCAGGTATACAAATGTATGGTAATATGATTACTTACCCAGTGGTGTGATAGACTGTGCAAGTTAGGGAAGGATCTTTCCGCCATTGTTAAAGAGCCTTGATATAGGTCCGCTTCTTTGGGGGGACAGCCACGTATTATCAGGGTTCTATTCGTACTTATTTTTCAGTGTTTTTTATTTTTACTATAGTATGATAAAAATAGCATGTATTTTTAGGTCTCGCCTATCCCTTTCCGCAAGGAATGGATAGGGGAGAATTATAGTGGGCAAAATAAGTACTCAAACCATCGGCGGATTTCCAACAGTTCACGTGAACACAAGCAAGCGCTTTTTCCCCACATTGGCTTTCATGCTGGTTCTTCCAATTACCCTACCCCTCCCACAAAGCAAGCCAAGAACATCAAAGCGACCGGCCGCTTTGAGTCCATTTGCCACCCACCATCCACTTCACGCGTTCCTCGGGTCATAAAAAGCCCAGCCCCCCCCTCCCAGCGCTGCCTTTTCTCTGCCGGCTACTTTTAACTTGTTTTCTTGGCATACATTAAAGCGTTCCTGCTTTGAATCATTTTATTTCCTTTCTAGAAAACTGCTCAGTTCCTCTTCCTTTCGTGCTGCAGTTTTAATGTTCCTGTCACACAATTTGTTATTCCAAAATACACTTCAAAGGCCAGCGTTCTATTACTTTCCGGGTTGTTGTGGAAAAATCACTACTGCTGGTCTTAGTGAACAGCAAAAACTGAGTCATGACCGAAGGCTGACACATTTACTCTAACACTGTCTGACATGCCACCCACCAACCTCCCCATTAGATGCGGTACGTTAATTTAACAAAAAAAGTTTCAAAATATACTGTCTTGCCTGCTTCCTCTTTTCTCGCAGCTATGTTGACCACTGAATGCCGGTAAACAAAGATTATACAGATGCTGGTGCAAATAAGACATACAGATCTTACTAGTGCCTGCAAAAATTAACCCATTGACGCAGTCGAATTCACCTAGGAATATCTGTGCGTGTTTGCACCAACATCTGTGCAATTTGTGATATAGTTCCCAGAGGTTTCGGACACGATAAACACCATCAATAAAGAGATTCACTGGCGATTTGTGATTTACCGTGTGTTGCAATGATACACAGAATGGAGCCATATGTTTGGAAACTGAAAAGACTGGGGTAGCTCCACATTTGCAAAACGTGGAGCAAAGGAATTTAGCTTTATTTCTGCCTATTATGTAATGAGAAAGAGAGCAAAAATATGTTTCTCCACAAGGAAAATTAGTTTATTACATGTATTGTACGTAAGCAGTAAAACAGTGCAAAACTATGTTACTTCTACATTTTAAACAACAATTCTTTACGGATAGGAATATTCTTTATTAATACTCGGCTGCTGTAAAAATAATATTGCATGCAACAAACTCCAAACTTTTTTAATGCAAGCAGAAAAAAATGTGCAAAATAGTCTTTTTTTGCACCAGTGCAAATGTTAAGCACCATTGCCCACATTCCTAAAGCCCTTTAAAGGAAAAGACTAAGAATCTTGAACAAATACATAACCAAATGTTTGAGGTAATTTGAATAGGCTTATGCAAAATCATCTTTTACCAGCGAACCTTCAAGAGATGGAGTTGTCTATCTCTGCACCTCCCTGCTTTTATTATTGTTATAACAACGGTTGACAATTTACAGCACTGTACACGGCGGTAGCCAAACAAGTGCCATTAGTCTCACTTTAAACAATGGCAGCTATGTTCTTGTAGAAACTCTGAAACTAAATAGATGTAACCGAAAGGCCCGAGGCGGAATTGAATTCCAGCAATGCAAATGAGACATGCAAATAGATACTAGCTGCTCTGCGGGGACATGCATGCGTGCTCTCTTGTACGTACGACGTGCGCACGCACGCGGGCGCTCGTGTGTATCCGCCTACATGCGCAGACACTGAGTCTTTGTAGCCACCAACGTGCACAGAAGGCATTCAAGGCTGGCAAGCACATATGTGCGCGTGCACGCATTTTTATTGATTGTAGCTTGGTGCCGACGCAGTAGTGACTGTTCCTACGATGTGTCACCGCACGCCCCCTCCAAACGGAAGTCAGGTCCATGTTCTTCCAAAAGTGTGTCAAGGATCGTAAATGAGCCTCCAATACAAGTGTCCCGACGGCTGTCATGCTTCTTTTTTAAAGCTGTCATTCTCTTTTGTGGCAGAAAGGGGTAGATTAATAGCAAGCAGCATCACATGCAGGTGAGCAGCATGACTCATCGTCCTTCAGACATCTCATGATGCATGTTTTACAGTAAAGAGCAATAAAAACATTGAAAGAGTTGCACATGTTAAATTTACAGTAAGCAGGCGAGAACTGCAGGTTATAATATGATGGTGCCAAGACCGGTTCTAGGATTTGTGGGACCCTGGACCAAAAGGGAATGTGCGAGGCCCCTCTAATTTAGAGGGTGCCTGTTCCTGTTCCGTGCACTTCCCCCTCTTGTTTAGTGTTGACCTTTGTTCCCTTAATGACTTTCGTATCCTGCTGTGATTAATTTGCATATCACAGATGCTGCAGACGAATAGATTGTTCTTTCTCAGTTGTTCTTGTTTACTTTTAATCTGTGTGGCCTGGTTTCGTTTCGCAATTGTCTGCAGTGCTACAGAAAGTCACACTACAGCAGCCTTTCAGGCAGTCTTTTTTGCGTTTTTTCTCTCCACAAAACACACGTTTTTCTGGGCTGGTTAGATCCGCTTTTCAGGGCTTAATTTAAGATTTTAAAAAGCATGCAGCGACTGAATGTGTTTGTACATTTGTGCATTTTTTTTACCGCCACCTGACAACAGATCGCAATACACACAACAAAGGCACTAACTCACAAGCACCAAGGGCACTAAAGGCACTGACTCGAACGCACCAAGGGCACTAAATGCACACACACTAAAGGCACTGACTCAGACTCATCAAGGGCACAACATGCACACACACTAAAGGCACTGACGCACAGGCACCAATGGCACTAAATGCACACACACTAAAGGCACTGACTCGCTTGCACCAAGGGCACTAAATGCACACACACTAAAGGCACTGATTGCACACACAAACACCAAAGGTAATGAGTCGAACTCACCAAAAGCACTGATTGGGGCAAGTAAAAAATGTTGGGAGTGTTTTTTAGCCTTTTAGCAAACACACGGACACTTAGCAGTTGTTTCGAAATTGAAACTAATTTAAATGCAAGTTAAACTGATCTAATTAACAGGCATGATTCTGTGTTGGAAAAAAGCATTTTACGTCTGTTTTGCCTGTCTGCTCTGTTATTCTTTCATAAGGAGCACAGCCCATCTGTGCGCTTTATTTCAATACAGCTCAGTGCACCACTGCACTTTCCTCTCTTAACATCTAATTACACATCACTGCGAACCTACCTTTAGATGTTTAACTCTCAATCAGCTCTCTGCCCCTAGCTTCTTCTCAAATCTCACTCTTACTCAGCATCTCCCTCAATCTCTTTCCCTCACTCTCTTTTCCACCCTCCCCTGTCTCCCCTCTCCCCTCCCTACCTCCTCTCCCCCTTTCTCTCCTCTCTCACCCTCACCCCCTCAACCCCCACACATCCTCACTCACCCTCAAACACTCTCACACACCATCACCCTCACCCTCACCCCGTCACCCGCACACCCCCTCACCCTCACACCCCCTCACCCTCACACAATCTCACTCACCCTCAAACCCCGTCACTCACCCTCACAACCTCACACCCCTCACCCTCACAACCCTCTCACCCTCACTCACCCTCACCCCCTCATGCCCCCACACACCCTCACCCTCACACACCACATCACTAAGGGACACCACCACATCACTCAGGGACACCACCACATCACTGAGGGACACACCACATCACTCAGTGGCACCACAGGGACACCGCCACATCACTCAGGGACACCACCACATCACTCAGGGACACCACCACATCACTCAGGAACACCACCACATCACTCAGGGACCCCACCACATCATTCAGGGGCACCACCACATCACTCAGGGGCACCTCCACATCACTCACGGACACCACCAGATCACCCGGGGACACCACCACATCACTCGGGGACACTACCACATCACTCGGGGACACCACCACATCACTCAGGGGCACCACCACATCACTCAGGGGTACCACCACATCATTCAGGGAAACCACCACACCACTCGGGGACGCCACCACATTACTCAGGGACACCACCACATCACTCAGGGACACCACCACGTCACTCAGGAGCACCACCACATCACTCAGTGAGACCACCACATCACTCAGGGACACCACCACATCACTCATGAACACCACTACATCACTCAGGGACACAACCACATCACTCAGGGGCACCACTCAGGGGCACCACCACATCACTCAGGGGCACCACCACATCACTCAGGGACACCACCACATCACTCGGGAACACCATTACATCATTCGGGGACACCACCACATCACTCAGGAGCACCACCACACCACTCAGGGACACCACCACATCACTCAGGGACATCACTCGGGGACACCACCACATCCCTCGGGGACACCACCACATCACTCGGGGACATCACCACATCACTCAGGGGCACCACCACATCATTCAGGGACACCACCACATCACTCTGGGACACCACCACATCACTCTTGGACACCACCACATCACTCTGGGACACCACCACATCACTCTGGGACACCACCACATCACTCAGGTCCATCACTCAGGGGCACCACCACATCACTCTGGGACACCACCACATCACTCAGGGACACCACCACATTACTCAGGGACACCACCACATCACTTAGGGACACCACCACATCACTCAGGGACACCACCACATCACTCAGGAACACCAACACATCACTCAGGGACACCACCCCATCACTCAGGGACACCACCACATCACTCTGGGACACCACCACATCACTCTCGGACACCACCACATCACTCTAATACACCACCACATCACTCAGCCCAACCACATCATCACTCAGCACCACAACAGCACTGTCCTTGCTTGCTACCAACAAGCATTACCATAGCAAATAGGACTCGCATTAGGAAAGTGTAAGATATTGGCTTTGTGAATAACAATGCTATTAATTTATATATATTCAAAGCCAACACATATTTAAAAAAAAATGTCATTTACAGTACCAATAGCTCACACTTTCCTAATGCGAGACCTATTGCACTGCAAATGCTTGTTTAGCTAGTTTTCTACCAAGCTGTTTCTGCATGATTGCATTGCTTCATAAAGCATTTGCCGCAATCCTGATGTGGATCTGTTCTTTTACATTGGTCAAGATTTAAGATGAAGTATTGACTCTTTATCCTGTAGCTCATCCTTACCAAGGTAAGCACAGAAATTAAATGAAATGATATTTGATTTGTAAAGCGCATGGCTGCCCAAGAGCATCCCAGCGCTGCCTAACAGATAACAGAAAACTCAAAAGGAACCGGAATTTAAGGTGTTTTAGGGAAAAGAAAAGTTTTAAGCAACTTTCGGAACTTAAGATGAGAAGGTTCAGTCCGAATATGCCTAGGGAGAGCCTTCCAGTTTTTTGCCGCATTTACAGAAAAACGGCGGCCTCCTGTGCGGGCCTTCCTCACTCTAGAAACTATGGCAAGATTATCCAGGTCCGATCGGAGGGCCCGAGGGGGTCTGTAGGGACAAATCAGGCTCCTCAGGGCCGAAGGATCTTTGCCTTGGAGTGTCTTATGGGCAATGCAAAATGATTTGAAGGCGATTCGCTCACGAACTGGAAGCCAGTGCCATTAGCACCCCCATAACTGACGCCCAGGTGCCTATCGCTGCCAGAAGTGACACCTACCTCTGAAAAAGAGAAGGAAAATGAATAATATTTTCTTAAAGTTATTACTCCCCAACATCACTACTGCATTGGGTTCAATAGAGCTGCCTTGCCTGCCAGATGGATTGCTCATTCCTACCGCATAGTCAACTTGAAGATTGAATGATGTTGGCCTACCACTTTATTGATCTAAACGCCCCTAAACCATATAGAATTAATTAAGAATATTTAAGATATGTACGTGGGGAGAGGTACATTGTGCTCAATGAAGGCAAAAATATTTCTTTCTCTTCCAGCGGTGGTCCGTATGTTGCTTAGCCCCCCTCCTGCGCCCCTCCACAGCGGACTCACCCCCGGATTGATGTGTTCATGTTGCCTTATGTCAATTTTGATAAACATGTTATGTTGTCATTCACCTGTCATACATTATTGCACTGGTAAAATGCCCCCGCAAAATAACGTGGACATGGCCACACACAGACATGCTGGTAATCCTGTCACTGCTGAGAGGGTGTGGCAGTGAACACCTGAGTCTGGGAGGCTAGCTTCTGCTTACTTCAACCTCCGGATGCAGGACCAGCTTTAGCACTGGTGGAGCCCGGTGCAAAAATCATTCTGGTCCCCCCCCAATAGCTTCTTTCACCATGAATTCCCTCACTACCACCCTCCAACAGAGCCCATCATCTCTCCATAGCCCCTCCTTTCTGAATTTTTTTTTTCATAGCACAACTCATAGTTCACTCAGTTCTGTGATCTGCATTGTGCAAGTTTGTTGCAGCAAGCACATTAACCCTCTATACTACTTTGAGGTGAGTCAAAACTGCTACTAGACAAAACTCCCATTCCTATTCCAGCAGAAGCATTAATCACCAGAGTTATCTTGACAGTTTTTTATCGCCGAATAATTTATGGAAGCTCAAGGAACTCCACAGCACCTGCTTTTAAACCCATAGGTTATTTTGAATCACATAGCCCCCTCCTGCCCCTTTAGCGCCAGGTGAGCTCACACTGTTCTCACCGCCCTAAAGCCGGCCCTGCTCCGGATGCATAGAATCCAGTCGATGGCCATGTTGTGGTCCCACTCATGAAATTATCAGGTGCTAAATATAGGGGTAGGCTGGATGACCCAGGGCAGCTCATAACTCTTCCACTAGCCATGCGGAATGCTGCAAAGGACTACTTGAAATGGTGTAATAGAGCAGGTTGCCAAGACATGCCCAGGCCTACCATTCAAAGTCCTACTAGCTCCTTACAGTTCTACATCATGTCCAGAGCTTCCCATAATGACCACTTCGCCTGCTTTCTTTCATTGTTATGACATCTACCCTCAGGGCCGGGCTGGCCGTAGCGGGCACCGGGCAATCCCCCGGTGCGCCGCATGGGTGGGGGCCGTTTTTGTGCCCTTGGGGGTCGTTTTTGTTAAAGGGCCATTTTTGCACCATAGCTGCAAAATCGGCCCTGTAACAAAATCGACCCTGACAAAGAGCTCGGCGCAGCCTCAACCGTCCGGGGATGGGGAGGGGGGGGGGGGGGGGGGGGGGGGGCAGGGTGGGGGGGGGGTGGCCGAGCACGTTGCCCGGGCCGGTTTTGGTTCCCAGTCTGTCCCTGTCTACCCTTCAACATTATCCTTCATAGCGCAGTAAGCACTATTGTTAATCCACCCACACAGCGTACACTAACTACTGCTCCATTGTACATCAACAACAAGAGCACCAACCAGGTCGGAAAGCTTTGAAACTTTTCTGAATGTCTTCTATGGGACTGTTCTTCGATAACAGACAATTGGAATAAGCTCAGCACTCTCAATAAATATATACATATTTATGAGCAGACATTTATGAGATCGTTTTTTTTGTATAATTGTTTGTATTATGACTAGGGGTGGGTGTAACTTGCACTGTGTAGTGTAATCACATAGGGGCAGATTTACAAGGACTGGCGCATCCCTGCATATCAGCAGGGATGCTCCAGGTAAGATGCGTCACGCAAGTTTACCCTTGCACCACCACAGATGCGCTGCATTTGCAATGCCGGTCATCATTGCGCAAGGATAAACAGATGGTTGACGCATCTGATGGCAGAAGGGTGGCACATTGCTGGAGTTGTGTCGCAAGCACGACACAACTTCTGCAGTGCTCAGTGGCTGCCCATATCTAACATGCTGCTTCATGCCTTACGCCTTCTTCAAGCAGTGGCGTTGGAAAAGTGACTCAGTGAAATCTTGTAGATTTCACTGCGTCACTTTTCCGAGGCTTTTTCGACAGAACGCCCACCCTGCATACATTAAACCTGATGCAGGTTTAATGTGGCGCTGGGCTTTACAACGTGATGCAGCTCCCTAGATGCGTCATGTTGTAAATACGGCACAACATGGCGCATGTTTTACGCCGCCACTGCATCACAGAAGTGACGCAACGGCGGCGTAAATGTGTCGCAAGGGACTTGTAAATCTGCCCCACAGAATTGCATAAGAATTTCGCGAGATTATTCTTAAATTATGGGCGAAGAGCCATTCTGTGTTTAGGGCTATTTCTTAGTGCAAATATGCCCCCTCGTGTCCCAAATGGACACAAGGATGCATTTTACACTCAGAAATAGCTCTGAATGTTACAGGGCATGAATACCAAGCAGGAGCAGTCACTCACTAAATGTGCTCTTGTGGTCGGATTTTCCCTCAATATACTACAGGCAAACAGCTAAGCATGGGCGGAAAATCCGTTCCGCTCGCGGATTTTGCGGATTTTCGGGAAATCCGCAATCCGCGAGATTTGCGAATTTCCCGCAAAATCCGCAAATCCGCGAGCAGCGGATTTTGCTCGCACTGCTCGCACTGTTCGCGTGAGTTCGCGCCCCGCGAATAAGTGCAAAATTGCAGAAATACGATCTTAGCAAAACTGAAAGTAACTACTTACCAGGTTCAAAAGTTCAGGCTCATCATTAGTAGCCATTTCCTGTAGTGCTTCCTGAGGGGCCCCTCCAGAGTTCAGTTGCCAGTTGAAACTATTATGTGACCCTGCTCTGAACCTCAGAATAGTTACACATATGCCACAAAGGTCCTGAATTACAGCTAAGGGAGACAAGCAGGAGCCAGGCTGGAAGTTAAAATCCATTAATCAGCCCCTAATTCATTATTGTCAGTTGGGGCAGGGCAGGTGTTGTAACTAATTTTGCAACAATGAAAGCACTTAGCAAGTGCAAAAGATCACTAATCAGGGCGCACTAAGGAAGCAGGTGCCAGCTAAAAAAATATTCTGTGACACATTAATCAGCCCTAAATTAATTCAGGTCACTTGAGGCAGGGAAGGTGTGCTTTGCTTTGCCGAAAATAATGTACACTGGACAACCAGAGGGTGTGGTGATGAAACAGAGGGTGGCATGGGTGGGCCAGAGGGTGGCATGAGTAGTCAGAGAGTGGCAGTGGTGACAGAGAGTGGCAGTGATGAAGAAGAGTGTCCCAAACAGGCTGGACACGTAGAAACAACAAGTTCGCAAAACTTGCGACCCGACAGGTAAGTTCGCAAATTGCGAAATTGTAAAAACCCTTGCGAACTGGCAGAAACATGGGCGAACACAAAAAAAAAAAAATCCGTAAATTCGCGGGAATTCGCGGATTTTGCGGATTGCGAATCCGCAAATCCGCAAAATTCGCGAACGCGAGATCCGCAAAATTCGCCCATGCTTACAAACAGCTCTTTATACAGCAGAACACGGATGTGCTCTCACAGTAGTATTTTTTTCCCTCAAATTACTCCTAATTATACAAGCAGGATTAATTATTGATAATTCCATGTCAAAATGTAATGCTAAATTACCCAAATAACTCCAATTACTCTGGCATAATCAATATTCTGCCCAGGCCTATTTATGACACAAAGTACACGAGCTAGGTGCGTTCTTCCATGCCAGGAGCTCTGCACAATTGTAATACCACCTCTCTCAGGACAATATGCAGTCACCTGGTGAGGCTCATTAGCCAACGTAGGATCTCAATTGGGTTGGGACTGTGACTTCCAAAAATCCCCTGGTTCCCACAATGAAAGTCAGCATACTTTGTCTTTTTCTGAGGGACTCACACCAAGGGTGGGTGGCACTCCAGAGATCGCTTGTCATGTAGTGTCAATTACCAACTGAGGGGAAGAGGAGCCTGGGCCGGGTGCAGCTTTTGAGATTCATCAAATGGCATAACATTGATAAGTTTCTTAATCTAAGTTTCCCTCTGACCTTGAATCATGGTCCCTCATTAATCACCCCCCCCCCCCCCCCCCGGGATGTCCTCTGGGCATCCGGTGATAGCCCTACAGAACTGATTTTGTGCAGTATGACTAATCCATTCTAGTAGGGTTGAATGAAAAGCACTATATGAGATGGGAAAAGGATGGTATTCCTTTATTTTGTACCTAGATGTTTAAACTGGTGTCATATACCTCTCTCCCTCTATTATTTGCCTACTGCACAGTGGCAGCTCCTCCGCTATGGCCGAGGAGAGTCATCCCACTGCATTTTAAGCAGTGCAAAGAGGAAGGATTTAATTATTATAACTTTAAGTTATTATCAATTAATGCTTCCTGCTGCTTTTGCGGGTTGCTGTTCTGCTCTTGGAGCAGGGCAGGGGAGGCGTGGTTTGCCCACTCCTAAGCACACAATGACTGTTTGGTTAGCCCTCTCGGTCCGCCCAAACAAATCATGTGCCCTTTCCTCATTCTCCATGCATTGCAGCCTGTATGGAGAACAAGCCCAAGCTCCTATACCCTGGTTGAGCGTCCAAACAGGACGCTCAAAACCAATCACAACGCTGCAAGGTCAGGGGAGCCTGGGTGCCTACCAATTGATTGGTCAGTTGGGCCTGCCTGTGCTTCCGTCCGATACGGAGAAGAGCAGGAACGGAGATGCAGGACCCAACGCAAAGGTACGTTTATTTTTTTTTAATGTAATTTAAAAAAATATATATATATATGCGCAACACCTGTGCGATCCCCCACACGACCCACGACCTGCCCGCTCCGCCACCCAGGAGCCATGGCGGCCGCAGCTGTTACTACCTCGAGTCCCCACCCACCTTCCTATCCACGGGTACAGTAGCAGTAACTAAAAACATGACCACTCACTTAGTCGCTCTATTTTGAAGCCACAAAGTCATTGCTTATGTTTGTAACTTGCCATGGCTCAACGTATTCTCTTTGCCACCTCCGTCTGACCACACTGTGCGAGAGGATGTAGAGAAAAGTTATGTGTGTGTCACCAACTAGGTCCTGGACAAAGCAATCTAAGACCTTCACGTGACATTTGGCATGTTTTGTATTTAGTTAGCAATGAGTTATCTGCCTAATAATGACTGGAAAGCATCGTGTTTTACAGTGATCTATTCTTCCCTTCCCTTTGCTGTTGCTGCTGCGGTACTGCTTTTTTTGGACAAAGTCCGTGTTAATATTTGTGAACTCTCTCATCACAGTGTCAAGCTGCATAAAAAGTAATCTTACATACTGTTCACTTTTGCACGTGGACGTCAGTGTTCACATTCTGCATAAAGTGCTTCATGGCTGATTACATCTATTCACTGGTGATACGTTTCTTGAAGCATTCCATTTTTAACTGGCTAGTGTTTGTTTTTTATGTTGACTTTTAGGGTTTGTTTTTATCATAATATGAGTAATAAGAAAAATAAAAAGTGGAATAAACATTGAAGGACTTAAGGTCTCAGTTTAATTTGCAAAATGGTTACCCCTATATCCCCGTCAATCAGTCTTATGTTTGTCAGGCTTCCAAACTTTGCTTGTCTGCTGAATCTCAGAACCATTCCTCCCCCCCCCCCCATTTCGAATTTTCACCAGCCACCCCTGTACAGATGCCTTCCAAATACTCTGAACTTTTTGAATTTCTGTGTCCGACCTTCATTAAGGTGTCAGTGCTGAAGGTCCCGAGTGTTACTGACACGTTAGGCAAGGATCACTTGGATATTGATGTTGCAGCTGTGTGGAGCAAAGTCTGGCTAGGAAGAAGAAAAGCATAAATATTTTACAGCTAAGGTGGGCCAATGTCAATGACGAGTTTACCCGCACCCAATAACAGCAATATTAGCAATGTGCAACAGAAGCGTCTGGATCTGGAAACTGCACAGCATGAGGGACATGGGGTGTGAAGCAGTTTCAACCACAGGATAAGGTTAGTAAGTTTATTTTATTTTAATTTTATTTATTTATCATTTTTCAATAAAGGAACCAAACTCTATAACGGAGTGCAGTACATGGCATACAGGGCAGCATCAATACATTATAAACAGTTGAAGTGTCCATTTGTGGCATGTCAGGGCTACATATACAACCATAAGAGAGGTATTGTAGTCGGGGAAAAGGAAAAATAAATGGGTCAGGGGGATACAATGCAATACTGTCATACATAAAGCAAATCCATCACCTTATCAGAAATAACAGGAGTTTATAAGTGTATAATCTTTATAACTGATTTCCAATACAAGAACATCTTGGGGCAGGGGGGCGGAGCTTGCCGGCGTCCATGAAAGACGTGTGAGCGCTGAGCTCCTCGCCTGAGCCCCTTTAATATTCGACAAAACTATCCTTTTGGCACCTGGCTGGCACTGGAATTTGTGGGTATCGCTTCAACTGCCCCCGGTGCTGGTGGGAGCACCTTCCCCGGTCGAAATCGGTCGTGGTTTCGCTCCGCTGGCTGGCGGAGGTCGGAGTGGCGGACCAGGCCGCAATCCACGGACTATCCTGAGGTGCTGCCCCGCCTGCGTCACGCTGCGTGCGGCGTGAGGTGCTGGTGTGGACTCGGTCTGCCGGATCGGCGACTATCCTGTGGTTTCTGCTGAGTGACTTTCGCCAGTGCTTTGGGGAGTGGACGTGGTCGCACTGCTAACGGAGGTGCGAAAACTGTGGCCCAACAGCTGTGGCTTGGAAGCGCGCCGGCGAGGCCCGGGGCGTCTGCGGCGGGAAACTATATCCTCCCGAAGACATTTGGCAGAGGACATCTCCGGCTGGGACGCCTCGGGGGCAGATGGGGCACAGTGGCCGGGAAGTGTGCTGGAGTGTGTTGGTACTATTCCCTTGGCGTCAGTGTGATCCGCACAGCTGTGCGCGCCTGGTGGCGGGCTTCGTTAACCACTGGGCCCGCCCGGAACTAGCTGCCTGCAGCCCCATTTTGGCTTCATTTTCTACTACGCAACAACCTGCCCGACGGAGTTCACTCCCCAGGCGCCCCCATTACGCCACGCCGGCACTGACTGGGCTGCCTTGCCTTCGACCCAGAAGCGACACTATGGGAAAAGGAGATAGGAACCAGCCGAAACTATCGTTCGACCAGCGGAAACCGAAGGGTGCTGAAGGGGCGCCTCCGGAGACCTCAACGCAGCCTGCACCTGCTGATAGCTCACTGTGTGCGGACATCCGCGAAATGCTCTGCACCATGGAGAAGGGCTTACAAGATAGTATGGCGGCGATCGGCACGAAAATAGACGCTCTCTCCTTCAGGATGGACCGCATGTCTGAGAGGGTGGACAAACATGCTGAGCGGCTGGATATGGCGGAGCGACGGCTGACGGAGGCGGAGGAGGCCCAGACGGAATGGGATAAAGATCGAAAGCAGTTCAGCCGCCTGCTCCAAGTCATACAAGACAAGACGGAGGACCTGGAAGCACGTTCGCGGCGCTCCAACGTCCGCATCACGGGAGTGGCGGAGTCCACCAATACTGGCAAGATGGAGTTGTTTGTCGAGAAGTTACTCCGCACGCTGCTAGGGGAGGACGTCTTCTCCCCTATGTTTATCGTCGAAAGGGCCCATCGCACTCTGGGACCGAAGCCGCAACCTGGCCTTCCACCGCGGCCGATCATCGCAAAACTCTTAAACTACAGGGACCGCGACTTGGCACTTCGGCTGGCAAGGGAGAAAGGGGAGCTACAGTTTGAGGGCATGAACATCTCCCTTTACCCTGACTTCACGGCGAGAGTGCAGGAGGAACGAAAGCGCTTTGCCCCATACAAAAAACAGATGAGAGACTTGGGGTTGGACTACGCCATGTTGTACCTGGCGAGGCTCAGGATCAATAAGCAGGGGCACTCGCATTTTTTCACGGACCCGGCGGACCTGAAAAAGTCTCTCAAGGAATGGGCCAAGGAACAACGCAACAGCCCGAGGGGTCAACGTGAAGATGAGGAGGAAGCCGCCTCTATGGACGGCCAGGGGTGATCCGCCCTACGTCCCTATACTCGGCTTGCCTAGGTCTCCAGTGCATGTCGCGCTACAACGGCAGGTCCTATGAACCTACTTATTTGACTTTGTGGGGTGTGGTTCTTGCTGCTTAGGCCCTGCGGCAGAGATATGATGTTACTATGGCTGACTGCTTGACTCTCATTTTTGGGGGGTGCTGCCCCATGTCTGGGGGCTTGTTATTTGTCACTCTGCATTTGCTGGGGCTGGGGGGAGGTGCCGAATGACACTAGGGGGTTGGGTGGGGGGGCTACTGAAGTATCTGGTTCTTGCTTAATTGCATTGCTGTCTGGCTGGGAACCTCTGCCTCTACGCTTTCGGCTCCTGACTCTCTTGAGGGTCTTTGGGTTTGTAGTGTGTTGTGTTGGGGGGGGTTCAGGGCGGGTAGAGACGTGCTCTGTCTGACCGGGTTGGGGTTGGTCGGCTGTGGGTGGGTAGACGTTTGTACTGTTTTTCTATTGCTGCGTATGTATTGTGGGAAGTTCGGGGACTGTTGGGGGGGGGTCTGTTTAAGCCAGCTACTGAGGTGTGTCCACTGTACCATCTGCTCTACTCTGATCAGTTCTCTGTCTTACACTGGCGAATGTTGAATCACTAGGGTCGGAATGCGGCCCAGGCACTCTGCGATTACTATCATGGAATGTGAGAGGGCTCAATGACTTTCGCAAACTCAGGAAGGTTCTGGCCTACTTGCAGAGACACCAGATTGATATCGCCTTACTGCAGGAAACCCACCTGCCTTTGTCCAGTCCTATGTTGCAGACGAGGGGTCTTGGGACTACATGTGTCGCTGCAGGGTTCACCACGCATGCGAGGGGGGTGATCACCTGGGCTAGCCCTAAATCTCAGTTGTCGCTTCAGCAGGTAGCGGTAGATCCGGAGGGTCGGTATGCTATTGCTCGTTGTGTGGGGAAAGGACATGATCTGCTGCTAGTGAATGTGTATGGCCCCAACTATGATTCTCCTGTTTTCTTTGCCTCGCTGGCAGATTGCTGCAGGCTGTATGTGGGCTCTAGGATGATGTGGGGGGGACTTCAATTTGGTTTTGAACCCAGAATTAGACAGGTCGGCGGGTCCCCCCAGGTCCCCGGCTGCCTCGGCACTGCTCCTGTTGACGGAATTAGTGAAGCTTGACCTGCTGGATGTATGGCGCCATAGGCACTCGGGGCAGGGACGGGTTCACCCATTACTCAGCCTACCATAACCTCCATACGAGGATTGATTATTGGTTTGTTTCCCGGTCCTTGCTTGACTCGGTGAAGGGGTGCACTGTGTGACCTCGCACACTGTCTGATCATTCGCCTCTGCTTTTGATCCTGGTTGCCCCGGCTAGGAGGATTCCCCCGTTTACCTGGAGATTCCCCCCATATTCCCTCCTAGATGACGCCTTCAGAGGGGAACTAGCTGAGGACATAGAGGTGTTTTTCTCGACAAATGTGGGGTCGGTGGATAGTGTCCAGGTGCTCTGGGATGCATTTAAAGTATATATCAGAGGGATGACGATGGCTAAACACTCGGGGTGCTCAAGGCTATTAGGCAACGGCTGAAACTGCTTGAAACACAGCTAGCTGATCTGGAACGGCAGGCCGGAGATACGGGTTCTGCTGAAGTCACGGACAAACTTAAACCCCTGTTAGAGAAATTCCATGAGGAAGCGGACAGGGAAATAAAACATATGGGTAAATACGCCACAGCGCGTGCGTATGGGGAACGAGACCGCCCCGGCTCTCTACTTGCCAAACTGATGCGCAACAGCAGACCGCCTTTAGTGATCGAGGAGTTGGTGACGGCTACTGGTGGCGTGGTGACGGAGGAGAAGGATGTCCTGGCGGAATTCCATACTTATTATACGGCACTGTACTCGTCGATATCTGACAATCTTGAGGCGGAAATCGACGACTACTTGAGTTACATACAAATGCCCTTCTTGGCCGACTGGCAAAGAGAGTTCCTAATGGCTCCGTTCCAGAAAGAGGAAATAACGGAGGCGCTTGAGGGCATGAGGTCGGGTAGCGCTCCTGGGTCGGATGGCCTCACGGTGGCTTTTTACAAGGCCTTTCAGGATAAACTGGTCCCGTACCTGATGCTCCTTTTTGACGATATCTGTCAGCAAGGCAGCATGACGAAATCTATGAGGGAGGCGCTGCTCATAACCATCCCGAAGCCAGGCAAACCCCCCAACGAATGTGGCTCTTACAGGCCGCTATCGTTGATCAAGGTGGACGCGAAACTATATGCGAAGGTGCTGGCGACACGCTTGGCTCTTCTGGTTCCGGACTTGGTTGCCCCGGAGCAATCCGGGTTTGTCCCGACGCGTAACCTGACTTATAACATCCGCACGGTGTTGGGCACTATTCAGCATGTCCGGCAGGAAAATAAGGCTGTGGCCATTTTCCTGGACATGGAGAAGGCCTTTGACTCTGTCGAGTGGTCGTTCATGCTCAGAGTCCTCCGTAAGTATGGGCTCGGAGAAACATTTCTGCAGATGCTGGGGGCACTGTACTACAAACCCACTGCGCGTCTAAAGATAGGGAATTTGGTCACTGCCCCGATGGAGATCAGTAGGGGCACTCGGCAGGGCTGTCCCCTCTCCCCGCTGCTGTACGCCATGGTGGCGGAACCCCTGGCCTGCGCTAAAAGAGAATATCACAGGTTCGAGGGAATCAACTTTCCATCGTACCAGATTGGTATCTCGACTTACGCGGATGACACTCTGCTGTATGTCCGTGACCCGGAAGTGAATCTCTCGGCGGTATTGCAGGAAGTAGTGAGGTTCGGGGCCTTGTTGGGCCTTCGAGTCAATTGGAATAAATCGGTGGCGCTGCCTTTGACTCCGGTAACGCTCCCATTCGACTCGGAGTACCCATTGCAATGGGCCACGGACTCCATACGTTATTTAGGGATCCGCGTTCACACTGACCCTGAGGTCCTGATACGGGAGAATTACGGGGTTGCCTATTCCAAACTGGTGGATGATGTGGAGGTGTGGTGCAGGCTCCCGTTGTCCCTTATGGGTAGGATAGCGCTCATGAAAATGGTGGTGCTCCCCAGATTCCTCTTTCTCTTCACAAATATACCTGTGGTCCTCTCTAAGGCCTTTTTTCGGCAGCTTACCCAAACGCTAATCCGACTCGCATGGGGGGGTAAACAGCCAAGGGTTCAATGGCAAACGCTCCTTCTTCCGTATGAGCAAGGTGGTCTGGGGGCTCCGGACCTGGAATGGTACTACCGGATAGCACAGGGGGCACATCTTCATACATGGATTCACGGGGATCCTGGCATCCCGCATGTGAAATTAGAACACCTCTTTGCGGACCCCATCCCTCTCCCGGCCACGATCTGCTATCCAGCCGATCGGAGGGTCTGTAACTTGGATTCGATTGCTGCCACAAATCACGCTTGGCATGCAATGGTTCGCTTTTGCGAGAGTGCACTGTTGTACTCACCCTTACTGTGAGTGGAGTGGGCAGCATGGTTAGCCCCGCTGACGGAGAAAGGCGTCCTGAAAGCGTTGCGGGAGTTGGGCAACGACAAGATGGGAGATCTCTTCCTAAATGGCACTATGAAGACGTCGCAGCAGGCCCTCCAGTCTTGCCCTGGGGCGACGCTATTCCAGTACCACAGGGTTCGTAGAGCGGCACTGGTTTCATTGGGCCCGGAGCTGGCGGAACCGCAGGAAGTGCCTGAGCTCACGTATGTGATTAAGACCCCCTCTTCCCGTAAGTTGATCACTGCTCTTAAGAAACTTGGTGATGGGCATCGGCGGTGCCCCCCCTCCAGGGCCCGATTGGCCTGGCAGGCTGACCTTCAATCCCCGATCACAGACGAGATGTGGCGTTATTGCTGCGCTAACACTCGGAAAATTTCACTCAACAGTAGGCACCGCCTAATTCACTTTAAGTACCTGCAGCGGGTATATTACACGCCGGATAGGCTACATAGGTATGGGCTGCGGGATTCAGCGGAGTGTGAGCGCTGCCATTTCCCTGTGGCTGATTTTCTCCATATGGCCTGGACTTGTCCTAGCATCCATAAGTTTTGGGGAGAGGTCTTTGCGGAACTTAGCTCTTTCCTGGGCGCAGAGGTTTTACCCTGCCCGGCGCAGGCATTGCTGGGTTTCTCTAAACCGCTGCCGGTGGCATTGAGGCGGCTTGCTGACGCAGCGTTGCTGGCGGCCAAGCGTTTGGTTGCGTTGTGCTGGATGAGGGGGCCAGTTCCTACTAAGAAGCGCTGGGAGGCTGATTTGCTTTACTGTTGTACGCAGTCGGAGGTGTACAGTGAACTGCTTCCCCCGAAAAGTCGCCCCAAGAACTTCTGGGGGTTATTTAAGGAATTCCAGAGCGCGCAAGGGGGCAGTGAGTCGGATTCTGAGGGGGAGGTGTTGGATGAGCTGCAGGAAGGTGGGGTGTCGATGGTTGACTCTGATGAGAATGATGGTTGAATGTTCCCTTCCCGAAGGTGGGTGGGGGATCCCGCCTACGTCTTGTCTGTGCAGTGTGCTGGGTGGATACTTATGATGGCTGTTCTGGGTGGTGGTTCGCATAGTCCCTCTAGTACTTAGCTCCGTTCCATTGGGTCCTTGAGTCAGTAGCTATGGGTCCTGAGTTCGACCGTAGACGTGGTAATGGGTGGGGGTGGTCGAGTGGTCACGGGTATAGGTAGTCTGGCTAGTTTGCAGGGTGGGGGTCTTGTTCTTGGGTGTGTTTTAGTGGTTCACTACACCTTCTCATCTCCCCCTACCAGGGGGACTTTATCCTCCGGTCATCAGGTGGTTGGCTTATTATGTATATACAGACTGTATTTCCTGTGCACACAGAACTGCGATATGGAGTGACATCACCAACGCTGCTGGTCGGATTTTGTTCTGTTATATTGTGGTCAGTCATCAATTGCTTTAATAACTTGATATTGTCTCACATTTCTTCCTCTCCTACTGTTGCGCCAACAGGCCTTCGGGTGGTTGGCGTCGTGGCTATGTGTGTGACCTCTACTTAATGACCTGGGTGTGAACCACTGTTGCCGCCGGCCTCCGGGTTGTAGGCGATGAAGGCTGTGTGCACAATTTGAAGGTGTAATAAAGTACAAATTTAATTTTAAAAAAAGAACATCTTGGGGCAGTTCCATGCTAAGTAATAAAAATTAGCGCCAAGCGCTCCACAATGTCTACAGGCGTCAGATCCCGCAGACCATATTTACACAATTGGGTAGGTGTATAGTACATCTGATGTAGGTATTTAAAGTGAACCATCCTCAAATTACAATTAGCTGTTAAGTTCCGTGTCAGGCGGCAGCAGTCAGTCCAATCGTCTTCCGATATAGGGTGTGGTAAAACTGCATTCCATTTATGTAAGGCTGCTACACCTGAGGTGGCTACCTCCCTCTGTGACACCTGACATAATCTAGTGACCAGCTTCACCCTGGAAGGAGTGGTATATAAAAGTTGCAGTGCGTCTAATGTGGGTGGCTCAGCAGGAAATTGCGAAAACATTGCGCGCATGGCGACCTCAGTCTGGTGTAAATGAAAAGATGCATAGTGGTTACAGCGCCATCAGCTACCAATGACGCCGAACTGATGAATTGGCCTCCAGGATACACATCCTCCATTTTCACCATATTCATATCTTTAAGGGTCCACAGGGCACCCACCTCAGTAGTAACCGAGAGACCTGTATGGTGTAATAGCGGCAAACTTGGCCGTTTGTTCGCCTGCCTTAACCGTGGTTTGAACCGTGTCAAACTCCCCCTGTTCGAAAACTGTGTGGGTGTTTACTATCATGGCCTTGATGGGATGGGGTGTACTGTGCCGCCTCAACCGCTACATGGGGGATGTAGGCAGGGTTGTGCTGCCAATAGTATGCAAAGTGATCCTGTGCACACAAATAGTATAGCTGAAAGTCAGGTGCTGAAAAGCCACCCTGTTCATAAGGGAGTGTAATTGTTTACCACTTGAGGTGAGGCTTCTTACCCCCCCAGGCTAGTGTAGTTAAAAGAAAGCAAAGTGAGTTCAATAAATGACGTGTCAGATGTACCGGAATATTAAAAATAGATATAGGAAACATTGGAGTATTACCATTAACGCTATACGGTCGGCAAAGGATAGGGGCAGTTTAATCCAGCGGGCTATTTGCTCCTCGAGTCGTGTAATGGCTGTTCCATAGTCGGCCCTCATCACCACCTGCGGATCTCGGTGTAACCATATACCAAAATATTTTACTGTATCGGTACACGCCCCCCCAGGGGTCCGTGAGACATATCCAGGGGGTCCGCAGGATTGGAGTGCCTGTCGTCGTAGTGAAAAATGAAACGCCCATGCGTCCTCACAGCACACAAGAACTGTGAATGTTGGCGCAGGGGCGGCGAAACCACAACAATACAATCAGGAGGCGGAGGCAGCGAATGGGCAGTGGGCAGTAAGGGGGGGCAGGCCGCAGGTGGCACAGCGGCTGAAGAAACAAGGAAAAAATGAGTGGCACAGAAGGCAGAAGGGCACAAAAAATGAGTCGAACAGAGGGCAGTAGGGCACAAAAACAAGAGGAGAACGAGTGGAAAAGAGGGCACAAAGTCACAAAAAACGAGTGGAACAGAGGGCAGAAGGGCAAAATAAACAAAGGAAAAACGAGTGGAACAGAGGGCTGAAAGGCATAAAAAACTAGGGAAAACTACAGGCACAGAGGGCTGAAAGGCACAAAAAATGAGTGGAGCAGAGACAGAAGGGTACAAAAAACGAGGGAAAAACTAGTGAAACAGAGGGCAGAAAGGCACAAAAAATGAGTGGAACTGAGGGCTGAAGGGCACAAAAAACGAGGGGAAAATGAGTGGAACAGGGCAGAAAGGCACAAAAAACAAGCAGGTCAGAGGGCAGAAAGGCACAAAAAACAAGAGAAAAACGAGTGGAACAGAAGGCAAAAGGGACACAAAAACGAGGGAAAAACGAGTGGTACAGAGGGCTGACGGGCACAAAAAATGAGTGGAACAGAGAGCAGAAGAGCACAAAAAAAGAGTGGAACAGAGGGCAGAAAGGCACAAAAAACGAGTGGAACTGAGGGCTGAAGGGCTCAAAAAACGAGGGAAAATGAGTGGAACGGGGCAGAAAGGCACAAAAAACAAGTGGAACACAGGGCAGAAAGGCACAAAAAACAAGAAAAAAACGAGTGAAACAGAAGGCAAAAGGGACACAAAAACGAGGGAAAAATTAGTGGTACAGAGGGCTGACAGGCACAAAAAATGAGTGGAACAGAGGGCAGAAGGGCACAAAAAACTAGTGGAACAGAGGGCAGAAGGGCACAAAAAATGAGGGAAAAACAAGTGGAACAGAAGGCAAAAGGGGCACAAGAACAAGGGAAAATGAGTGCCACAGAGGGCAGACGGGCACAAAAAACGAGTGGCACAGAGGCAAAATACAGAATACAGAAATATAGTGGCAGCTAAGAACAGAAGGTAGAACGGGCAGAGAGGCACGAGGGCAGCTAGGGGAACAGAAGGAAAGACCGGGCAGAGAGAGCACGGGGACAGCGAGAAGAACAGAGGGAAGAAAAAGGGGCACGGACCACATACAGGCAGCGGGGGAAGACAGACAACAGCAGTCACAGACACAACAATGAAAATACAGGCAATACAATAAAAGCAATAAAGCGTTGAAATGCACATGTGTATAGGTTACGGTTACTTGGCAGGCAGGTAAAAATAGATGCAGCCAGGATCAGCAGTAGGATTTTCGTGCTGCTGTCTGATTGCTCACTTTCCACAAGCCCTTGGGTGAATTATCTGTGCTGCCAAGCTTTCATATTCAGACATATCAAGCTCTTATTCTGTGTAGGCTTTGCAGTTTGTTGTTGGCAAGGGATGGGGCAGTGGGCATCCTAACAGGAGAGGGTCATGTCAGGTGCCACGTGAGGCCTCTCTGAAATATGCCTTAACTGCACTGCCCACCCCTTGGTGGTAAAATGTTGCTCTGCTGTCTGTGACTAAAGATTATGTCTAACAGGGGTTTGAGGTAATTGGCCTAGCATTGTTCCATGATCTTGCTGAAACAATATGCCTCCTGTGCAGTTACCTTCCTGCCATCTCTTGCACGTCCATGATGAACTCCTAATATAGACCTTGAATTTGCTCTGTACACGGGACTCATCGCTTTGTGCACTATCTTGTTAGAATTTTCACAATACTCAGTGCTCCTTGGGGCATGTCTTTATTATAAAATGCTTCAAAATTGTATAATATTTTAGACCTTCTTAAACTGTGAATAGGTAAAAATGCTAATAATTCACAATCATTCAACCTGTTGCTGTAAGGAAGGGTCACCACCCCAAGGTTCTGGAATGAGAATGTAGAGGTGCTGCTATGGCTGAGAGCAGGAGACTTGTACCACTAAATAATACACTGCTGTATGCATACATGTCCATGCCAGTAGACCCAATTCAGGCTGTCTCCCTCTTGAAATTGCCTCTGCTTCAAAAGGCGTTTTTAAAAAGAAATTTAAATTGTACAAATTGCTTGGGGGTCCCCGGCTTCCAGTAGTGATTCACTGGGGGTCCTCAGGAGTCAAAAGTTTGGGAACCACTGATCTATAATATAAGGATCCCCAACAACCCCTCCCACCCACTCCAGCAGTTTACGTCTGCTGTGACATTCCCTTGTAGAACTTAGAAGAAAAAACCCCGTAACATGTTGCATGTCTGACAAAGCATACAAGGAGGATCTCCAGGATCTCCAGACAGAAAACAATGCAACCAAGACACAAAACTGTGCCGTAACATAGGAAACAATTCCCATTCAGAGAAGCACTAGCAGCCACTGGCACCCCGTGAAATACAGGGTGGGTCAAGACATATAGTGATAGGCTACTTAATACAATTCACATAGTCAACAAAGTAGCTCCTTATTCTATCACGTCAGTGAGTACCCTCAATCCCTGGAAAGGATCTCAACAGTTCTTGCATTGCAGTCATCAAAAGCAGTACAATCTCAGAAACCAATGCATCGACAATAGGACATAGTGATATACGTAAATTACCCATCATAGCAATTGAGGCATCTCCGGATAACAAGCAAAGGCAGTCGAACCGCTAACAGTTGCGGCAGAAACAACAAGATATGATGCAAAAGGCTATCAGTCTCATAGAATCAGCCATCAGATTCTCCCGATTTTTCTCGTCGCGGCTAGCGCCGCTCCAGCTGTCGAGTGTACTGAAGTGCCTTCTTTGGTGTCGAGAATATGCACGCCTTCCCGTCATGCTGGATTCTCAGGCGGGCAGGGTAAAGCATTGCATATTGGATGTGCAGAGATTACAGTTTTTTCTTCACAGCATGGAATTCCCTGCGTGCCTGCTGCACCTCCACTGTAAAGTCAGGGAACATCTCCACCTTCATTCCCTGATAATTCAGGGTAACCTTCTCTCTCATTAAACGCGGCGCAGTGTCCCGATCCCTTTAATTTAAGACACAGTGTTATAATAGGTCAGGTAACGCTCCCGGAATGGGCCGGTCAGCTAATAAGCGGTGAGCTCTTTCTACAATAAGCACTTTTGAGAAGTGTTCTGCCCCAAACAGAGAGGTAAGAAGCGTCTCCATGTAGAGCTCCATTGGCCCGGTGTTGGTCTTCTCCGAAATGCCAGTGATTCGTAGATTGTTCCTTCGGGACCGTGCCTTTATGTCCTCATTTTTAGCTCTAATGACCTCCAGTAGCTTTACCGTACTTGCACAAGAAGTACTGACTGCCTCTACCCGGTCCTCAGTGGTGGAAATGCGTTGCTCAGCCTCACCAAGTTGCGCACCATGTTTATCTAGCTTGGATGTCATTGTGTCGGTGTGTAGATTCCGGTTAACAATTTTTGCATCAATAGAGTGAAGGCTTTGTTGCATTGACAACATCAAGCACTCTAGCTTAGCGCCCGAGCCAGGTTCAGGATCCGTTTCAGTATCCAATGCATTTGGGGTATGAGATTTAGTGTTTTTCTTGGATTCAAAGTTCAGTTTGCCTTGTTGCTTGTCCGTGCGCCCCATGGCCGACTCGGAGAGCTGTCAATTGTACCCTGGGGAAGCAGGCGTTACCAGACAATGGCTGCAGGTGATAATTGAATTCTCAGTTGTCCGGAACAGAGCTCAGTGGGAACAGAGTAGGATATTGGGAAAAAAGGAAGAGCTGACAGATTACATGCACCAACCCCCAATACCTCAGGATATTGCCCCTGCCACAACACCCCACGTCGCCCAATGCCAGGCTCCCTCAAAAAGACAGCGGTCCGCTGGTGGTCCGGTGACTACAGCACAGCACAGGCCTCAGGCGTAACATACTTTAGAAGCAATGAGATGCGGACGTAGATTAAGATCTGCCTTCCAGGAGAGAGCGCATTCACAGCACCATCAGGGATAAGCACTGAGCAGCTGATTGACGGGCAATGAGACGTCAGAGTCTATGGAGCAAGCCCAGCGCCAATAACAGCAGCCGCCCTAAGTAGACCTTGCAGCGGGAATCACCCATAAAGCGCTCAGCCAGGCGCAAGAATGCGGCTACAGTACATATAGGATCGCCAGCCCCAGATGGATAATGGTGCTCAGCCCCGACAGCTATGGAAGGGGGAGGGCGCCGGTAGCGCCGATGGTGGCCCAGGAATTTGCCAAGATGTAGCGCGGCAGCACGCGGCAGGCCCAGCGGCAACAGACTGGGTCCGCACAGCTTAGGAGGACAGCCTTGTAGTAAGCAAACCTCAGCTAAGCCTACTTGGTGCAAGGGTTCGCCCTTCTCTGCACAGAGTCCTCAGACCTTAGGAAGAAGTTGGCAATGAAACTGGAAATACTAAAACAAAGTTTATTATACCTTTAAAGGTGGTACTACAGTCCACACATCACTCTTCAGTATTGTATCGAGTAGTACAAAGAACTGAAGCACATGGCCCCTTTTATACATAATGAGGAGGCTGAAGAAAAGGCGGTACAAAAGACAAAAACGGATTTATGACCATACAAGGGCATTTTAGAAGGCACAATCGATAGATGGGCGGAGCTAACAGTCTCCGATCACATTCCTCTCTGGAACCAATTAAGTAACGGTCACTGATTCTACTGCGCATGTCTGGACATGTTGAAAGCGGAGACTATTAAAAATAGCCTGTTGCCGGGCAGACTTCAGGCGCGATGAACAAGAAGGTAGGACCAAGCACATGACGAGCACATGGCAATGTATGGCATACAAAATGGCCGCTCCGAATTCAAGATGGAGTCGGTACATTTGTTACGATAATGGTTAAACGAAACATGTCTTCTGCTAATGCTTAACCTAATCGCCGTTGATTTACAACAGACGAGCCTTTCAGCATTAGCTGAAGACATTCAGTTTCCTAGGAAAGGCCAGATATTCATCTCTTATATCAATGGCCAACATACTAGCTATTTCCTTTTTCAAATCATTCCGCATTTTGACTTCTGTAGCATTACTTTTCGTTGGTATACAAGCATTGACAAACATAGAACAAATCATTGGGCTACAATGAATACAGACACAACAAGAAAAATAATTATACATAGGACTGTTAATACTTTCCAGCCCCAAGCAGAGATCAAAGTTCAAAGCCATCCTGTAAAAGTCCATGTACCATTTTCTGTGTGGATGTCTGCAGTGATTTTATGAAGTTTATTATTCGCTTTATACACTGATGGGGTGTGGTCAGGAATAAACATGCAGCAACTACTACCAATGACACGACATGCACCACCTCTATCTGCTAACATAACATCTAGAACCATCCGGTTCTGCAAAGCTACAATTCTAGCAATTTGTAGTTCCTCGTTAATGTTACCTAAGGCGGCAGCTGTTTGAACAGTAACAGCCGCCACCACTCTAGTCAATCATCGTATTTTCCTGCTATTTAATGCAGCACCTACGAAAAAGAATAATCCTAAATTGAAATCTACATACTGCTGTAGGCTAGTGTCAGTTTGATCAACATCATCTGTAGTCAATGTCCTTTTATATCGGTTTACAGTAATATTATTAAACAATTTAATATTTCGGTGGTACATCGGAGGAACTAAAAACACAGGAGGCAACAGAAAAGAGACATAACAAATACCAGTCCAACCAACTGGCCATCGATAATATCCTCGATTTCCGCACACAAAATACGTATTATGTTAAGCCAGAAAAGAACTATTGTTCAAGCCATCTAAATTTAATACAGTAATACATTCGCTGATCCCCACAGGGATATGTCCAATGCTCTTGAAACAAAGTTCTGCTTGCGTTTGGGTAACAGAAATGACAAAACGTTCAGCCTCAAATGAGTGTCTTGTATTGGTGAAGATATATGCTGTCGAGACATTGTCCGGTCGATATTCTTCTCACTCCCATATAGTTCCATTCGCTTGAGGATACCCATCTTTGTCCTGATGGCACTCTTTGTTCAACCGGAAAAGTAGTCTGCCCACTGTAGGCTTCCAAGTCGCAAAGAGCAAAGTATACCAGGCTCAACAAGAGCCATTATGCAAAAAAGGGAGAGGTATAAATGGTGTGCCACCCTTCTTTTGGTGTGCAGGCATCATCCCACAAATCCAACAGTTTGTCGCATTAGTAGCGATGTGGGTGTGATGCAACATTTGAACAAAAATGTTATTCAAATAAGATTGTCGATGCTTCAATTCTTGATATGGGAGCGTAAAGAAATAATGCTCCTCTTGTGCAGGTGTAGTAACAATGAACAACTCACGAGCAGGAGTCGTTTCCTCAACAGACCATGTTATTGCTGCCACAATCATCAAGGCAACAACAAACCCTACAACACAAAAAATCTTCTTCTTCTTCTCCATTCTCAGTCTCAGTACAAAGCAAATCTTCCTGAAACTAAAGTAGTTGTCAGGGCTCTTACCCCTTGGGTAGCCATTGATTTCATTACCACGGGCCAAGACGGGTATCACTACTCTAATGCAGGACTGATCCCCCCCTTGCCACATCAGCTCTCTGTTTCACTGACCCAGGGAATGCTGTGACAACTTTTACAATGCTGCAGATTTCTTTCTCGGCCTCAAATTATATCTGGTTGCTCCAGGGACTGCCTGGTCCGGGAAGAACTCCTCAGATCCGTCAGGCGTCACAGCACGACCTCTGTCCGCAGTCAGAACCTCTCGGTGGTCGGTCAATACAGCAGGCTCCACCAAAGTCGAAAGTACTCGGCAACAATGGGTCCCATGAACCCAGTTCTTCCGATTTGTGACTCGAACCGCAGTTCTTGTGGCAAGTAGCACCTGCTCCGGCCCACTCCACCTCGGTTCCAAACTGCTCGACCTCTCGAAAGACTTGAGGAGGACGAAATCACCAGGTCGGAGGTTGTGGCCTTCTCCTGTGGATCTGTCGGGAAGTGCTTCTCGAACCTGTTTATGGATAGAAACCAAGTTATCAGTTAATTGTGCCAAATAGTCATTCATTAAGACACAAGGTACATCATGCACAGGGCTTGGTTTAGGAATTCCCCAGATATTCATGGGACGGCCAAAAAGAACCTCATAAGGTGTAAGGCCCATCTGAGAATAAGGTATGGATCTGATTGACAACAATGCCAGTGGCAGCGCATCTGGCGAAGTCAGAGAAGTAGAAGCCTGTATTTTAGCTAATTTCAGTTTCAGTGTTGCATTGTATCTTTCCACTAGACCTGCTGATTGTGGGTGGAATACTGCATGAAATTTTTGTTTAATCCCAATCCTTTCAGAACATACTTTATAACGTCCCCTACAAAATGAGGTCCGTTATCGCTCCACAAAAATCTACAAACTCCATACCGAGGGAAAAATTCCTTCAAAAGCACCTTTGCTGTAGTAATTGCAGTGTTGTCTTTTGTGGGGTACGCCTCAATCCATTTACTGAAGGCACATACCACCACCAAGACATACTTCAAATTATTGCAGCGTTCAAGCTGAATATAGTCCATCTGCAAAACCTCAAACGGTGCAGTTGGTGTAACAAACCCTCCTGCTGGAGTTCGTTTCCCTTTTCCAGGATTAAATTGTAAGCAAATCATACAGGACTGTACTACTCTCTTAGCTGTGCTAGCAATATCTGGATGCTCGCAAACTTGTGTAAGCTATTTCACTATTGCTGAAGCTCCAACATGTACTAGCCTAGGCGCCATCTGGACCATAGGTTGCACAAAAGCTATAGGCAACTTCCATCTGTCCATCTGCTTGTTTCTCCAACAACCTTCATCATCCAACTCTCCATCTATGGACCATTGCTCTCGTTCTTTGTCGGAAGCGGTCCTCTGTATCTCTAATACTTCTTTCCTAGCATCATACCACCGCTCAGCTTGTGACTTCACTACATACATGGAAGTAGTGTCAGGCTGAATCGCAGTTTCAAGTGCCACTCGTTCTACAAAAGCATTTCCTTGTCCCACCTTGTCAGTCACTTTCTTATGCGCACTACACTTCATTATAACTATCTTCTTTGGGTATGTTAATGCTGTCAAAAGATTATGCACTAGTTCACCGTGCATTATCTGCATCCTGTGTGATGTCAGAAAGCCTCTTTTCTTCCAGAGCAGGCCAAAATCATGCGCCACTCCAAAAGCATAGCGGCTATCTGTATAAATGTTCACACACAATCCTTTACTAAGCTCACACGCTCGTGTCAAAGCTATCAGTTCTGCTGCTTGAGCTGACTTCTGTGGTATGCGAGCTGTCTCCACTATCGTGTAAAGCATAGTGATTGCATATGCAGCTGAAGTTGTACCATCCGGTAACTTCAGACAAGATCCATCCACCCACAATTCTCCATCTACATCTGGAAGGGGCGTATCCTGCAAGTCAATACGACCCTTTGTCTGTTCTTCAGTCAGAAAAATACAATCATGTGTTTCTTGCCCCTCAGGCTGAGTCGTTGGAAACGGCAACAACGTGGCTGGGTTTAGTGTTGCACATCTCTTCAGCGTAATATGAGGAGCCAGCAGCGTCAGCTCATATCCTGTCAAACGAGCACTAGTTAAATGCTGCGTCTTTGTCTGATTCAAAAGAGCATCAACAGCATGGGGTACCAATACATAAAGTTTATGTGATAGAACTATCCCTTCACTCTGGCGTATTGATACAGCTGTTGCCGCAACTGAGCGAAAACATCCCGGCAACGCTCGAGCAACGGGGTCAAGCACTTCCGAAAAGTATGCACAAGGACGTTGCTTGTCGCCGTGTGTCTGTATAAAACTGAGAATGCACATCCATCCCTTTAATGTACATACAATGTAAAAAGCTTTGTGTAATCTGGAGTACCTAACACTGGTGCTGAACAAAGGGCTTGTCATAACTGTCGGAAAGCATTCTCACATTCATCTGTCCAGGGGAGGGGTACAGGAGTATCTTTTGTCAATAGTGCTAGCAAAGGTTTAACGATGTGTGAAAATCCTAATATCCATTGCCTACAGAAGGAAGTAAGACCCAAAAATGCTCGAACCCCTTTCTGTGTGGTAGGTACTGGTGTGTCTAAAATTGCTTGAATGCGATCTGATGTGAGTGCACGCCCCTCCTTAGACAAAAGGTGACCTAAGTAGGTTACCTTTGGTCTACAATATTGCAGTTTCTTCCTAGAGACTTTGTGATGGTGTCAAGCAAGGAAAAAAAGCAAAGACAGCGAGTATGTCTCGCATTGCTCAGGGGAATCAGCTGCATCAACGTACTGAATGAGCGCCAGACCCTCGGGTAAAACAAAAGAATCAAATTGTCTTTTCAAAGCTTGGCTTTAAATACTGGGACTCTCAGTATAGCCTTGAGGAACTCTGCAAAATGGATACGATCGATTATTCAAAGTGAATATCGGCTATCAGGATGAATAGGGATCGAAAATAAAGCGTTCTTCAAGTCTATAACAGAGAACGTGGTTGCAGTAGGAGGAACTAAAGTAAGAAGTGTTGTGATATCAGAAACCACAGGATACTGTGGTACCACTATCTTATTTACCTCCCGTAAATCAATAATTAATCGATAAATCCTGGTATCAGTGTCTTTCTTCAGAACTGGGAGAATCGGACTGTTACAAATGTTAAATGACACTTCCTCAACAACCCCAACTTCAAAAAGATCTTGTACAATTTGTGTAAGTGCTTCCTCGCCCTCCTGTGAAATTCGATATTGAGGCAGACGTGGCAACACAGCTCCCTCTTTTACACTGACATGCACTGGTGGAATAACCATCTGACCCACATCTGTATCTGAAGTGGCCCATAGGGTATTAGGTAGGGAAGCTAATGCAATATCATCTTGAGCAATGCAAACTCTGTCCGTTATTGGGGGGTTGTCATTCAAAATCACACGCACTCCTTCAGGGGAACATCGTATTGTAGCTCTAAAATACTTGAGCATATCAAGACCCACAATATTATCAGGCGTGTTCGGGGAAAGCAAAAAGAGACATGGGGCAGTAAACTTATCAACATGAAACGCAAGTGGTTGTGATAATGGGCTACGGGAAGGTGTTCCATCAAACCCTATTGATGTAATCGTTAAGCCAGACAGGGAAGCCCTTGGAACCAATTGTTTAGACAAAGGGCTACGAGTAGCTCCTGTATCAACCAGAAACTGATCAGTAGAACCCAAAACATGTGCTGTAACATTAGGACCCCTCTGATCTACTGGAACTTCAACTGGTTCCTTACCCCATCCTACGCAATCCGATGCAAAAGCAGAATCATGTGAATCAGGCTGCGCATAATCAGACATTTGGTATTGGTTACGCCTATCAAAAACATTAGACCCATTTTGTACCCGCACATTAGAATCATACCTAGCGCGAACATTCATAGCGCCTCGAAAACCTGAATTCCCCGAGCGGTTCCTCATGGATCCTCGGCCACAGACATAGCACTGTGTGCGCAACAATGGGCACTCCTCGGCCCAGTTGACAAATTTCTTACAAAACGCGCATTAATTAATAGCCAAAGAGTAACGAGTAGAGGAGGAGTTAGAAAATCCTCGTCCGCCTCTATCATTACCACGAAAAGGTAGACCATAGACCTGAGATAACATGACCGTTGTTTTTAATTCTTTAGATTTCTTTTCCTCATTAGCCCTGGCTTCGAGTTCCTGACGCTCGTAATATTGAGCCATTGTCAGAACGGATGCCGGAGAAGAGGTGGTCCAAGAGCTTTCGCTAGCTTTCAAGCGATTAGCCACTCCTGGCAATAAGCTCGTAACGATCTTGTATACAAATAAGTGACGGCTCGTATAGTCCGTTAGCGACTGACCACTAAAATCTCCTCAAAACGTGTGAAAAAATCCGAAACCGATTCATCTATCTTTTGTTTGCAGGATGCTAAAATAGTCCAATCAATCTTTTTAGGGGGAATAATTGTTTTTAATTTAGCTAATATTTCACCAGGGAGATCTAAAATCAATTGACATGGCTTTTGGGCTGGTTCCCTCTCCGCATCTTCTCTCTCTACCTCTCTACCTCTTTCCATAATGCCCCATATGCTCTGCCGTCATCGACTTACGCACATATCGAGCGGTAATATGAGCCTGAAAAATAAATCAATATCGGCCAGGGACATGGTACAAGAATTTAAGGCTCCCTCAACTTCTTCATAAAAGGCAGCAGGGTTTTTACGCGGGTCAGGCAATGCAGTTTTTTAAGCACCATAACATCTGCTCTATTCCAGGGAGTATACACCCAATTATAAATGAAATACCCTTTAGCATCTACAGAATATTTATCGTCACTACTACCTGCTCCTTTAGGAGGAACGTATAAAGGCGCGGCCTCTCGCATAGGCTTTGCATGCACTATTGCATTCTTATCTGTTTCGAAAATAGATGATTGTTTCCCGTCACCCGATCACATCCGTTCATCTGGTTTAGCTTTCCGTTGCTCCTCTCGTAGCCGAAGCGCATCGTTTCGAACTTTAACGAGTCGCCTGATGATATCAGTCACCTGGGAAGCAGGAAAAGAACCTTTACGTAATTGCTTAAAATCAGTTGCCACATCATCAGGCTCAAGAACATTAGACACCTTTCTAAACAATCCAGCAACTTCTTCTGCAAAATACTCAGTAAAATACAACTTCTCTTTATCATGCCACCCCTTAAGAGCTTCTATAATCTCTGAAACCATAACCATATCCTTAAGTGACTTCCGAGCCATGCTCCTAAGTTCAGCCGCCCGTTCAACCGAAATCATGGAGCGAGTACTCGGTTTGGTTTGATCAGCATCAGAATCTTCATCGTCGCCGGATGGGGCAGACGGGACGATATACGGAGGCGGAGGGCGGTCTAACAAAGAAAAATCATCTTGCGGTTTATTAAGGACAGGATAAAGAGGTTGTCGAACATCATATTGGCCAGATATGTGTTTTGATATATATTGGCCAGATTGTGTTACTGTCAATTTAGCGCCAAGAAACTAATCAGTGTTAGTGCGCTCAATAAATGATTTAATAACATAACATAACATAACAGATATCTGTAATCTACGCTCCTTTTCCTGCCTCTCTTCTAACTCTTTCGCCTCCCTTTTCCTCAATTCTTGCGCTTTTTCATACACATTCTTCTGTTGCTCTTTCTCAATCAGTGCTTTTTCACGTTTCTCACGCACTTCTTTAACCCACATTCGCACACTCTCAAACATATCTTGTCTAGATTTTCGCTTAAACATACACTGTTCCACATATTCAATCTTTCGCATATCAAACGACCCATACTTTGGCCAACATAACTCAGGATCCTTTCATGTGTATTTCCGCCACAATGTGCTGTACATTACATAAGAAAGACCATATTTCAAGTACATATGTCTATGAGGCGTCCTCTCTGGGGGAGCCGGCTGTGATTCATCGAATCTTAACCGGTTATCTCCACAAAAGCAGCACAACCTTCGAAGTGCGCTAAAAGCAGGCAGCCCGAAAATAGTGCAGAATATGCAGTATTATAATCAAAGTAGCACTTAAAGTATTTGTAATACGTTGTGCCGTTCAAATCAAAATCACATTGTAGAGAAAAATCTCCTCATTACCTGCCTATATATATTGCAATACATATATTACACGTACACATACACATTGACTAGTCATTCCAAAATTGCCACAGCAAGCGTATCCTAAAACTGCCTTGCCACTCACCGGCTTCCAAAACCCACAGCAAGTACCGTATAATGGTTCTTACCACTCACAGGGTCCAGTCTCCAACTGCCAAGTTCTAAATTCGACCAAACGGCCACTGCATGGCAAGCCAACAGAAGAGATCTCAGTCGAGGACCGGCACCACCTGGATGGTCAGATCGGAAAGAAAGGAAAAAAACGCCTTGGATGCCAAGACTCGGGTCTCCTCTGGCATGCGTACGCTTCTGCAGCGAGATTCCAATCCTTCGTCAAGACCACTCCTTCGGGCATCCAAGTCGCCGATGAGCCCCACGTGTCGGGCGCCAATTTGTTGTAAGCAAACCTCAGCTAGGCCTACTTGGTGCAAGGGTTCGCCCTTCTCTGCACAGAGTCCTCGGACCTTAGGAAGAAGCTGGCAATGAAACTGGAAATACAAAAACAAAGTTTATTATACCTTTAAAGGTGGTACTACAGTCCACACAACACTCTTCAGTATTGTATCGAGTAGTACAAAGAACTGAAGCACATGGTCCCTTTTGTACATAATGAGGAGGCTGAAGAAAAGGTGGTACAAAAGACAAGAGCAGATTTATGACCATACAAGGGCATTTTAGAAGGCACAATCGATAGATGGGCGGAGCTAACAGTCTCCGATCACATTCCTGTCTGGAACCAATTAAGTAACGGTCACTGATTCTACTGCACATGTCTGGACATGTTGGAAGCGGAGACTACTAAAAATAGCCTGTTGCCGGGCAGACTCCAGGCGCGATGAACAAGAAGGTAGGACCAAGCACATGACGAGCACATGGCAATGTATGGCATACAAAATGGCCGCTCTGAATTCAAGATGGAGTCGGTACATTTGTTACGATAATGGTTAAACGAAACATGTCTTCTGCTAATGCTTAACCTAATCACTGTTGATTTACAACAGCCTCCCCATGTTAGCGCAGCCCAGGCAGGCAAGGATCAGAAGCCGCAGCCAATGAGGAGTGTAACAGCGGTAGTGGCCAAGCAGCAGTAGGTACAAGCAGCAGTTCAGGGCCCTCCAATTGCCAACACATTACCTTGTCTCCAGCCAGGGAACGCGCTCACTCGCAGTGGCAGGTCGGGTGCAGAGCCGCAGGGCGGGCAGCCTACCTATATGCCGCAGGCTCGCAGCCGTCAGAGGTTAATAGCACTGCAAGTGCCAGCAGTCACCGAAGCAGCCAGGACACAGCTTCACAGCGCCCCAGGAAGCACCTCACCCCATAGCTGCAGATCTCCCACAATCGACTCCCGGGCGGCAGCAACACAGCAGGTAGGCCGTCCGAGAGTACAGAGCAGAGACACCATTTTGAGCCAAACCACATGTAGGGCAAAAATGCGGTTACAGGCCTGCAATGCCCAGCCAAAGCATATCAAATTGATCCCCAGGAGGTGAGGCGTGCAGATCTGTGTAGGAAGACCTCGGATAGCGACAGTTACGCAGGATAATAGGCGGATTGGAGTCTCGACCAGCAGAGCAGCACTGAAGTGCGGCCATCTTGCTCGGGGCTATCTAGCGCCCCCCCTCCCAGGTTAGGAAGTTAGTTCCTAATGTTTGTGAAATTGGCAAAGGTGAAGGTTCACAACTTTACACACCTCTAGTGACTGCATGATTAATCAGATTCCTACCATCCTTTATCCACTCCCATCTGGCTCCCATCTAGCTCCTCGTCTTTAGCCGGAGAAAAGAGTCAAAGTCAACCAGCACTTTCTTCAAAATCTTTCAAATGTTATTGCCACCTTTCTTGGTAAAGTCTTGATCGATATTTCCTTGCCCTCCCTTCTCTCTCTCAGAGTCTGGTAAAACCATTAAGTATTGCTGAAAACCTGAGCCGAATTACAAATGCCCTCTGGGAAATGTGGGCGTTTGGATTTGTTTTCACACTCCCGGTCATTTCCAAATTACAGAAGTGGGTGCAGATACTTTTGTGACCCTTTCCTTAATATGCAACATGCAGGAGTACATTTTGCACCTGTGCAAGGTGAATGGGGCATTCCCAAATTCACTAATGTGCACTGGTAGAGAGGGCTTCTGTCGATGCATTAACATCCTGCCCCTACAATGTCTTCAAAGAGGGGGCACCAAGCTGCCTTCCCCCTCAAAATAAAAACTTCAGACTTGCCTGCCGTGAAACACATGTAGGAGGTTTGTTGCTGCAGCACTTCCGTGCATTCAATTGCCTAATAGAGTTAGTACACGCTCTGCGAAGAGTGATTTCTTATGTAGTTAGGTACAAGATCTCAGTCTGCTCCGGGTACACTTATTGATACTGGGCACCAGCGCAATCCTAAATCTTGTCTCCAGTTACAAAATACAGCCTTTGGTCTCATTTGAATACATGTCATGGTTTGTGAAGACAGGGGAGCCCCGCTGCCAAGGAGGAACTCCATTCCACTTCATTACTAACCCCAACCCTCATTTTCAGATTACCCAAGAGCTATTGCATTTATATTATTTGAGTACAGACTTTACCCAAGGCATTTTTTGGGGTAAATTGTTGCAATATGGCATCCCTTTGTTGGAATTTGTATTCGTTTAATAAGGCTGCTCGCTGAAGTAGCCTTGGTATAGCTCTAACCATTTTGCCGAATTGGCTATTTGTGCCTCGGTCTAGAAAAGTGGGTATCAGATGAACAAGCATTCAGAAATTCACGATGGAACGGAGACAAACAGAATTAATGTAGATGATTCTCGGAGATTGATGCTGGCAAACTCTCTAATAAATAAGCATTTGCAATGCAATAGGTCTCGCATTTTCGAGAGTTTGAGCTATTGGCATTGTAAATGACAATGTCTTTTAATTATGTTTTGGGGTTTGAAACATAAATAAAAGGCATTGTCATTTACAATGACAATAGCTTAAACTCTTGCAAATGCGAGATCTATTGCATTGCAAATGCTAGTTTGTAAATGCACCCCAATCACAATAAATAACCATAACTTTGGACTAACCGCTTGGGTTTCCGAGCCACGTGCGGCCCGGCCCAAAGCGCTTCAACGACTTGTCAGAGGTAGGTAGCACTATATAAAAGTAAATACAATCCATACAATAAAACAGGAGGTGTCTATGCAGAAATATGATGTTTTCTCCTTAAAAGATGGGAGTCGGATTCTGAATGGGTGCTTGCACCGAGAGTAAGATAGGTGTTAAAAGAGAGATGTCTGCGCAGAAATAAAAATATGTCACTGAAAAGAGGTGGGGGCTGCTGCGAGGGAAGAGGGCGAGCATAGAATCCGAGCTATCTGAGCAGCAAGGAGGTGTCAGCTTTAAACGGGGTTCATACACAAGGAAACAAGGTCTGAACTAGAGAACTAGAGAACCTGAGTAAGAAACAAGACAGAAGTGATTAAAATTCAACAAGAGGCACCCACGGAGGTGCAAGTGCCACTATTAAAGAAGTGCCCGCACAAGAGGTGACCCTGAAGCAATACAAAGGCACGTCACTGTACAACAACCCAAGTGCCCTGCAGAGAAGGAGACCAAAGCAGCATTAAACTGGATGGGGCTTCTGCCTCTAGAGAAACGGTACAGCATGGAACAAGAGGTGTGTATTGAAAGAGAGCCGGGCGCAGCATTGTACAAGTAGCATACCTGGGAAAAAGAAGCAGGACGTGACATAACAAGAGGTGTCCCAGAGAGAGAGAAAGGGTAGAGTGATTAAATTCAAAAGCGGTACCACGAGAAAAGGAAGATACCAGAGCGATTTAGAAAGAGGAGGCTAGAGGATTGATAAAAGGTGGAATGTTTTAAAATAAAAAGAGGTGCCTTGAGGAGAGAAAGAAAGGGAGAGCGATTTAAAAAGAGTTGGCTGAAGGAGGGAGAAAAACTAGAGCGATTTAAAAAGAAGTGCCTCAAAGAGAAAGAAGAGGTAGAGTGATTTAAAAATAGGTGCCACAAAGAGAAGAAAAAGGGGCGATTTCAAAAGAAGTGTCCTTGGAGAAAGAAAGGACCGAGATGTTGAAAATTGGTGCGCAGTGGTGAGGGAAAGGGTTGAGCAGCCTTCTAATAGGTACTGGGATTGAACCGAGAAAGAGAAGTTGGAAGTGCCATCATAAAAGCAGGTGCCTGGTCAGAAATGACGGTACAGTTCAGGAGACAGGTGTCCTGGATGTAAAGGCAGGGTTGCACAAGAAGTCAATGCCAGGGAACACCCCCTACCAGAGCCCATTGAAGCAAGGGCAAAGGCATCTAGCGGCCCACCCAGCCAATGGCACAGAAGAAGGAGAAGGGGGCATCAGAGCATGGGGGCTCCGCAGCCTCCAGACAGGGGAGTGGACGCTGAAGGAGGTAGGAGGAGCATGCGTATCTGTGTTGGAAGCTGCCAGCCCGCAGGGAACGCCCCTGGCCTCGAGGTAGGGTGAGGAGCAGCTGCAGCTGTAAGATCACAGAGCTGAGCTCTGCTGCCACTCAGAGGCTGAGCCTGGACCACATACCTGACTGAGGGAAATGGCAGACGAGACCTGTCCAGACATCACCTTCATCACCCCCCAGGAAGAGCCCCTGTAGTAATGGCATATTCCTTTATGGAATATGATGTAGGAATGCTGTGTATGTAAGTATAGAATGTTGTATGTAGAATCTTGTAATGAGTTCTCTGTAACCTGGTACCGTTAAGAATGTTATGATTCATTATCTGCAGTCAGCTCCACCTGAGCTGCATGTTTCCTTCTTCTTTGCTCCTGATTATTCTAATTAAAAGAATACATCAATTCTACTTTTCAACTATTATTGATTCCAAGATCACCACAGCCCCCGTGCTGCACGCACGGATTCTCGATGTCGACTTGGACGGCAAGTTCGAGGTATGTCCCTAATGATATCAACAGCCCTAGAATTGTCTCCCCATGCACAGCGAGCAAGAGACAGGGAGGGACAGGAGATCTGCACGCCATATGGGACAGGAGAGGTGCACGTGTACACATGACCCGTACGCGTGCACATCTCCTGTCCTCCCCGTACGGGTGCATATGCCCTGTCCCCCTCAAACCACCAAACTGAAAAAAATAGATCTCTCCAAGGCGAGCAGTGCATGCGCTGCATCGCTAGGCGAGACCTAAAAAGGGAATGGGAGCAAATACAAATGTATGACATAACCCCAAATGGAATTTAGGAAATGGTAGTGCATATGTTTTGAATTGGGAAGCCACTTCTAGGACTAGCAGCACCTTCATGGGGCAAGGAATGGAATAACCCCAATAACTAAAATGATCAAGGCATAATTTACCAAAATCGTGACCACCAAATTTCAACTTGTCCCACACAAAAGGCAATATTTCTTCCCAAATGGTTGCCATGCACACTTCTGGAGAAAAATGATCTGTTGCTGCAGAACCGCCATGCAGTGCTGGCATGGCAGACCTATAATTACTTATGACATGCCTAGGGATACACACCCATAGAGTCAATCTTGAGAAATAACGTTACTAATAACTCCACATGCCACAATTTTTCATCCAGCACATGAGGCATATTTTAGGAGTTTCTTCGGCCGGTGCTACCTGCATTTCCTGCGCAGTACCCTAAATTAGCCGATTCCTTCCATGTCATTTCTGCCAGTGGTGTGTCTGCCGAGAAGGTGTTCTGTACTATACCCATTAGCATCCACAGCACTCAGAAAGAAGAGGGGGAAGGCAGAAGTTGATGTTTGGCAGGTGTTTTTTGTGGTTATTGTGTTTCTACCAAACTCTACATGAGAAATTATATTTTTTGATAGAGATCCTTAAAATGGAAACATAGCTATTCAACATCACTCCTATGGGCTGGCAATTTTAATTGTGTTCTAGATGGGCGGCTGGGTAGACATCCTTCTTGGACCCACACAAAGCCCAATATATCAGCTGCACTAAGGGCCATACTAGAGCAAGTGCAATGTAAGTTATCTGGCTCAAGACACATTCGGGGGTTCGGAAGTTTACGTGCTGTGCACTGACACATGAAGCATATAGTCTCCTTGATAAGTTTATGGTGTCGGGGAGTTGACATACATGGTGTTGGATGTTCATATTCTGGGTAGATTCCTCTCAGACCATGCACCGCTGCTTCTGGAGTGGGGAGTGGATGGAGACAAGCCAAGGGGACCCTTGTGGCGCCTGCACCCGGAGATACTGGGAGACAAACGGTTTCACAAGGAGCTCTGGGAAGTGACAGTTGGTTACTTTGAGACTAATTGGTCCACGACAGTGTGGCAAGGGGTGGAATGAGATGCCTTGAAAGTGGTGACATGCAGGTAGAGCATTTCTAGAATCAGGGGTATGCAGCGCCGCCTCAAAGTAAAGTTGTCCTGGGAGGAGTGGTCGTTGACGGACCTCCAGCAGGAGGCACATGTGGTGGGCCAGAGGCATGTAGTGCTGTTAACGACTCAGAGGAAAGTGGGAGATATCTGGGCAGGCTGGATTGCCTGGTCTTGTGTGAATGCTGCCAATAGTTGCACAAGAAGGGGGATGAGCCTGGTAGACGTCTTCCTTGGCTGCTTAAGAGAGAACACCCACCCCGTTGATTCTGCCACTGAGAAACAGGTATGGAACCATGGCCAGGATGCAGATGTTCATTAACTCTCTCTTGCAGAAACATCTGATGACGGTGTATAGTGAGAAGGCGTGTGACTGGCTGGTGGATGGTGGACATTTCCTAGATGGCCTGGTGCTTCTCAGTCTTATGGTGGCGCAGGAGAGGGTGCTGGAGGAAGAGCTCCGGGTGGAGGAACTGAACGGGTAGTTTAGAATGTGATGCGTAGCTGGGTCCGGACGGTGGAATATTACCAATTGTTTTCTGCACTATTGATTCCCCTCCTATTGGAAACTCTCCAGGTGGCAAAACGGTGTGGGGTGCTACTACAGTCTATGAGGCGGGCCCTTATTGTCATGCTCCCTGAGCCAGATAGGGACTCAATAGACCCTGGTTACTACAGACATCTGGGTTAGGGGTTAACACAAGTATCCTGCCGAAAGTTCTTGTGATTAAATTGTGGGTAGTGGTGTCCCATCTGATCCACGAGGATCAGTATGGTGGTATGCCTGGCAGGGGGATGCAGAGGAACCTGAGAAGTCTGTCCCATGTACTACACTCTGTGGCTGATAAGGACCTGGAGACTATATTGATAGCATTGGACATTGAAAAAACATTTGGCACGCTCAACTGCTACTATCTCTGGGAGGTGCTGAGGAGGATGTGGCTGGAGCCAGCATTTCTGTGCTGGGGGCAGCTGCTCTGTACCCAACCTGTTGCTCGTGTCTGAAATTGGACATGGTCACTGATTGCCTGTCTATAGAGAGAGGTAAGAGGCAGGGATGCCTTCTATTGCCACTCCTCTTCGCTCTGGCAATGAAACCCTTAGCAATTCGGCAGTACTGGGATATGGCAGAGAGGGGTATTGGGGTGGGTGGAAGTACTCATGTTGTCTCATTTTATGCAGATGACATGCTAGTCTCTGTCACTTGTCCGGAGAGGTCAGTGAGAGCGTTGTTGAAGATCATGGCTGAATATGTTGGGATGTTGGGTTTACATGTCAACAAGCAGAAAACAGTGCTTTTCCCACCCATAGGGTGGTGAGTAAGAACCCTGCCGATCTCCTGGTGACAGAGCTCGATTGGGATAATTTCTGATCTCTGGGGATGCTGGTGCCACATTCCTTGGGGACCTGCTACTGTCTTAATATGGGTAGGATGCTTGAGAATCTCAATGCTCTATCTGCTTCTGGAAACGATTGTCACTGTCTGTGATGGACAGGTTGGCCTTGAGCGAAATGGTGATGTTGCCTTGATGCCTGTACTTCCTCCAACACTCCCTATGTATCATTCAGAGATCCATTTTCCCAAATTGAATAGTCTCATAATGTCTCTAGTGTGGGCTGGCAAGAGGAGCAGAGTGAAACTGGAGGTACTGAAGTTGGACACGGAGCTCGGGGGATTGGGACTACTGACCTGCAAATGTATTATCTTGCCAAATTTCTTCAATACACGGCGCAGTGGTGACCGGGTGCATGGGGGAAAAACGTTCTGGCGGGCGGGGAGACAGTGTGGACCTTCCAAGACACCTAATGCAGGATGCGAGAGTCCAGATGGCCAGCCCGTTTATTGTCCACAGTTGGCAAATTGCTTGGGAGCAGGTGGTTACCCGTGCATTGCGTAGGACGCCTTATGCCAAGTTACTTTCCCTGCTGTGGCTACAGCCATTCTATGTTTTCAAACAGTGTGATGGATGTAGCGCAGTGGACTGAGGGGGGCTGTACCATGGGTGGAGACTTGATCCTCAACAGCACTTTTCTCATGATGAGGGAGGCAAAGGATTTGTTTCAGCAACAGCTGGGTCAGTTTTTCCAATACAGAAGTGTGTACTGTAAAGCTCAGGAGGACTCAATAGACTTTCCTGTGGAGCCAGTGGAATCACAGACACTGGTACTGGATCCTGGTTCCAGTACAGGGGGACCAAAAGACAAACATGGAGGTTGTCCAGGAATGGTGGACAGCTGACTTACCTGTGCCACTTACAGAGGGCGAATGAACACCAGCATGTACTCAGGTCAAGGAAGTGGCTAGTAATACATGGTTCAAACTTACTCTGTTTTATTATTTATATTGTTCCTACATAACACTGCAATGGCTGCACAAAATGTACTTGTCACGGTCAAGTACATGTCCCAGAAGTTGGTTGGATCCGGTGTCATTTATACATATGATGTGGGGGTGTAGTCGGCTGCAAAGGTACTGGGAGGAGGTGCTGTGGACTTTACGGGGGTTGCGAACATAAAATTGGTCCTTTTGGTCAGCTTTGCCTGCTTGGAGTGCTCCGGACCCCCAAAAGAAGGGCTAAAATGAGACACAGGTTTGCCCTTCTGGATTAGTATTGGCTAAGCAGTATTTGTCTATATATTGGATGCAATCCAGGCCGCCAACCATGAGAAAATGTCTGGACGACAGATACGAATGGGGGTGGCAGAGGAACGATGGTTGTGGCTAGTGCGCACGGATGAGCAGGCAGAACGAGACCTCGAGCTATGGGGAGCGATGCTGGCAAGTCTGGATGCTGTGGAGACACTGGGGATGACACACCCTCTGTCACTCCAGACCTGAATACTGGTGTCCTCGATATCAGTAACATAGTCAGGAGGGCTGCTGGCAGAGGATAGGATGGTACATGTCGTTGAGGTGCCTGGGGGAGGACATGGATACACAGAAGCAGTGCGGGAGTGCTGCTGAGAGGCCGTGGCTTCTCCAGGTGGGGGGACAACCCCCAGCATTAGCAGCAATTCTTTTAATTGAATCATGAATTCTTAATGTCTGCTGACAACTTCATTTGGACATTTGTTTATTAGCGATGCAGCACCAATCTAGTTTTGTTGTTATGTATCCCTTTGGTGGGGGAGGTGTTTCTGGGCAGGGGGTACATTTGGAGATTTGCACACAACATTGCTCTGTATTCAAAGAAGAAATACTTATGTGTACTATCGATGTCCAAGCATTGTACACCTCTATACCCCATTTATTGGGGTTAGAGGCAGTAGAAGAGGCTCTTTTGCACATGGAATATGAGGAAAACATGAAAGTATTTCTTCTGGAATTACTCAACTTCACTTTGATGCATAGTTATTTCAAATGGGAGGACAAATGGTTCTTACAAAAGTCGGGAACTGCCATCGGAAATCCGGCAGCCCCAGCATACGCGGACATCTTCATGCATCAATATGAGAATAACCACATTTTACGAAAAGATCAATGGCAACTGGGGCTATGTCTATACTTACGTTACATGGACGACATCTTCATTTTGTGGAAAGATACCAGAGAACGCTTAATCACTAATATCCAACAACTCAATTGCATCGACCAAAGAATACAATTCACCTATGCAATTAATGAGAGTCAAATCAATTACCTGGATGTAACAGTTTTCAAAAAAGGTGATAAATGTATAACTACGCTCTACACTAAGTCTACAGATCGCAATAATCTTTTGGCCTACCAGAGCTTCCACCCAACTCCCCTCAAACAACACCTCTCGAACTCACAACTCCTACGGGTGAAAAGAATTGTCTCAGACCCTGAAGAATCAAAGACACAAATGCAAATCATGTTGAATAAATTCAAAAAAAGAGGATATCCTAACGAGGTACTACAAGGAGCCTTAGAAAGAGCGACATCGAAAGATAGAAAAACTTTACTTTCTTCACAAAAAAGCAAAAAGACTGACAGAATCACATGCGTGAGCAAATATTCCACAGCTAGTCCCCAATTCAAGAAAATCATCAAAAAATATTGGCGGATGTTACAAACTGAACCTGACTTTAATAACATATTCGGTGAGGAACCATTGTTTGCATTTTCAAGAGCAAAAAACATAGGGGAAATCATCAAAAAACCCAAGGCCATAAAACCACGAACAACATTCAAAGGAACCATCCCATGCAGAAATTGCAGTAATTGCAATAACATTATAGAGGGTAACACCATCACCCACCCCATGAGGGGTAACAAGATTAAGTTAAATGTTAATGGTACTTGTGATACGAAGAACATTATATACATGATGAAATGCCCATGTGGCAAGGCCTATGTTGGACAAACTAAGCGTAAATTCAAGACCAGGTTAACCGAACACAAAAGTAATATAAGGACAAAAATGCTAAAGTCAGCCGTTGCTACACATTTCATTGAGCACAACCACCAGATCAACCAAATCAAAGCATGTATTTTGGAAGTTGTAGAAAGGAATGAAGAAACAGACAACAGAAAAGCCTTGCTAAAACGTGACAATCACTAGATATTCTATTTACAGACTCTACGCCCATTTGGCATTAATGAACGGACAGAATTTAGTTGCTATTTGTGATTCGCTAATCGTGTAATTATAGTGCTGCATGTTTATAAAATTCTATACCATTTTACATTATGATACATTGTTATACCCCGATAATTCATAGCCTGGCCCTTTAATTAATGCGCGCGCATTAGTATAAATGAAGCCCCACCCACATACGTCACACGCCAACTTTTCCGCGAAGAGAACAGTCGCCTCCTGTGCAGCTTGCAATCCAGTCATTAGAACATTCCCGGTAAGACCTATAACCGCGCGTAAAATACTCATTTTAAAAAGTGCTTTAAAACGCTTATAACTAACTACACGAACCCAGTTCTTTTGCAATCTTTTACGAACCCTCTGGGACATGTGAAAACAGTGGGTATGTGAATATGATGTTGGTAGTATGTTTGGGATGAGAAATCTAGTAGAGAATAGTAACACACTAACAATCTTAGCGCGTAAAATTCAGGGGTACCAATCTATCAGGCATTATAAAACATGTTCCTGTAAATTATGTTTAGACACTGAATTTAATGCATTGTGTTCTAAAACTTTGATTACCGGAGTTGTATCATTTTGTATAGTGTATATGTAATTACCCGTATTGTATAGTGATAGATACTATTTTTGTTTCACAGACTTTCCCGATGAAGGCCAAGCAGGCCGAAATGCATTGGAATAGAAGGAATGTATTCTTTTGAAATATAAGTTGGATACAAATACAACTGTTGAGTAAATATACCGACTGATTGAAAAAACTTATGAAACTGGCAAATAACAACCTTCAACAAGTATGAATAAAATACTAAAGAGTGTTGAATCAAAAAACAGCTTTTGTTGAAAACTTTATTGTTCATAACTTTGCTGACAAGTTCAGCACACAACAGTCTGTGCCCTATGTGACACTGGCATTGTAGAGTGCCAGCGCAATCCTCAGTCAATTTCGTACTCCCGAGCGGGGGGTATACATAGGAGCACGGCCCACGCCTTAATCCAAAGATAAACTGAAGTGCAGTGCACGGCTATTATCCTAAATAGTTGAACTTAAATCCTGCTCCGTAGCTGTAGCACGCAATGCAAGAAACATGCAATACGATGAGATCACGAAACTCACGGAAACCAAAGCAGATACATTTGCATACTCCAGTGAAGAATCTTCCAAAATATATTCACTTATTCAAGAAGAAACCATTGAGTATACTACAACTAAATCTAAAGATCAACAAGTGAAACAACTTTTGTATCTATCACGAAAAATCATCAACCAACGGCTACATGCCAGCACTATGATTCGATACCACAAAGCGTCTAGGATTCCAAGGGGACTGAGAATACTATTAAAACCATCCTTGTGCAAAAATTCCAAAAAATGTACTGATAAATGGTACGCAATCTTAAATAAATGTTCTTTAGACCTTATCCTGTTGATAATCGAGGAATTGTCCCAAATACTTGAAGAATTAGCGAAAGACATAACCATTGTGAAAGAAGATCTAAGTAAAATGATGACAGCTGAAGAATTGAATAAAATACTAGAGGACACCAAAACTCAATTGGCAAAACATTCAGAGGAAGTCAACAAAAGGAAATTACGTAAATACCGTCGAGATACCATCGATTATAAATTGGGCGAAGTATATAATTGGGCTGAAGTATACGCCAAAAAAAGACAAAATCGCCCATATATACAACAGACGGATACATCCTCCTCAGACACAGATGGCGCATCAGACGCTTCTAGAAAAAGACCTTCAAGACCTACAACCACAGCCACTGCTAGTACATCAGCTCAGCCTTTTTTAGGAGTAAGCCCCAACGAAGAAGAAGACCCAGGAGGTCCAGTAGAAGATCAAGAACAAGTGAAGGAGAAAGATCCTCCTCAAACCCGGAATGCAACGACCAAGAAAGACAAGAAGAAGAACAGATAGATAACCTGGTGATCAATATCTCAGACGTCAATCTCACTAAGTTACAGATTACAACTCTCCAAAAGGGAACATCATTTGTACCAACAGCTCATACTAATCATTTAGAAGTCAACATCAGCTTATTCAAACTTATGAGAAAACTTAGACTTAGACACTTCTTTTCGAACATTGTCACTGAGCAGCAGGATAATCAAGATAATAAGGAAGACTCCTTGAAAGGTCTAACCACTACAAGTACCTACATGGCTCCCATTAGCCACAAGACGCTGGATCTATTTGAACAACTAGTCAAACAAGATTTAAGTAAAATCAATTACCGAAGAAAAACCAAAACCAAGAATCTCACTCAAAAAGAATATGCTATCCTTAAAAATATAGCAGACAACCCCAAAATCATTTGTCAGAGAGCGGATAAGGGTGGCGCTCTGGTCATTTTGAACAAGGACTACTACAACTCACAAGCTTTACTGCATCTCCAAGATGAGAATACGTACATGGAACTCAACTCCAACCCCACCAAGGAAATTCAGGCGGTTCTTGAAACTTTAACATCAGAGGGCATCAAGAAAGGATGTGTAGACGATCGAATGAAAAAATACCTCTCCAAGGATCACCCCAAAATACTAAAGTTTTACCTAACACCAAAAATCCACAAAGACCCCAGCCAACCTCCGTGTCGGCCCATAGTATCCACCTGTGGGAGCATCCAAGAACCAGTGGGTAAAATGATTGACAAATACCTCCAACCTTATGTCGTCACTATGAATTCTTACATAAAAGACACCACTGATTTTTTGACCAAGCTAGATAACATCAAACTGGACCCTAATGAAGAAATACTTATGTGTACTATCGATGTCCAAGCATTGTACACCTCTATACCCCATTTATTGGGGTTAGAGGCAGTAGAAGAGGCTCTTTTGCACATGGAATATGAGGAAAACAGGAAAGTATTTCTTCTGGAATTACTCAACTTCACTTTGATGCATAGTTATTTCAAATGGGAGGACAAATGGTTCTTACAAAAGTCGGGAACTGCCATGGGAAATCCGGCAGCCCCAGCATACGCGAACATCTTCATGCATCAATATGAGAATAAACACATTTTACAAAAAGATCAATGGCAACTGGGGCTATGTCTATATTTACGTTACATTGACGACATCTTCATTTTGTGGAAAGATACCAGAGAACGCTTAATCACTAACATCCAACAACTCAATTGCATCGACCAAAGAATACAATTCACCTATGCAATTCATGAGAGTCAAATCAATTACCTGGATGTAACAGTTTACAAAAAAGGTGATAAATTTGAAACTACGCTCTACACTAAGTCTACAGATCGCAATAATCTTTTGGCCTACCAGAGCTTCCACCCAACTCCCCTCAAACAACACCTCCCGTACTCACAACTCCTACGATTGAAAAGAATTGTCTCAGACCCTGAAGAATCAAAGACACAAATGCAAATCATGTTGAATAAATTAAAAAAAAGAGGATATCCTAACGAGGTACTACAAGGAGCCTTAGAAAGAGCGACATCGAAAGATAGAAAAACTTTACTTTCTTCACAAAAAAGCAAAAAGACTGACAGAATCACATGCGTAACAAATATTCCACAGCTAGTCCCCAATTCAAGAAAATCATCAAAAAACATTGGCGGATGTTACAAACAGAACCTGACTTTAATAACATATTCGGTGAGGAACCATTGTTTGCATTTTCAAGAGCAAAAAACATAGGGAAATCATCAAAAAACCCAAGGCCATGAAACCACGAACAAAATTCAAGGGAACCATCCCATGAAGAAATTGCAGTAATTGCAATAACATTATAGAGGGTAACACCATCACCCACCCCATGAGGGGTAACAAGATTAAGTTAAATGTTAATGGTACTTGTGATACGAAGAACATTATATACATGATGAAATGCCCATGTGGCAAGGCCTATGTTGGACAAACTGAGCGTAAATTCAAACCAGGTTAACCGTACACAAAAGTAATATAAGGACAAAAATGCTAAAGTCAGCCGTTGCTACACATTTCATTGAGCACAAGCACCAGATCAACCAAATCAAAGCATGTATTTTGGAAGTTGTAGAAAGGAATGAAGAAACAGACAACAGAAAAGCCTTGCTAAAACGTGAAAATCACTGGATATTCTATTTATATACTCTACGCCCATTTGGCATTAATGAACGGACAGAATTTAGTTGCTATTTGTGATTCGCTAATCGTGTAATTATAGTGCTGCATGTTTATAAAATTATATACCATTTTACATTGTGATACATTGTTATACCCCGATAATTCATAGCCTGGCCCTTTAATTAATGCGCGCGCATTAGTATAAATGAAGCCCCACCCACATACGTCACACGCCATTATGTTTAGACACTGAATTTAATGCATTGTGTTCTAAAAATTTGATTACCGGAGTTGTATCATTTTGTATAGTGTATATGTAATTACCCGTATTGTATAGTGATAGATACTATCTTTGTTTCACAGACTTCCCCGATGAAGGCCAAGCAGGCCGAAATGCATTGGAATAGATGGAATGTATTCTTTTGAAATATAAGTTGGATACAAATACAACTGTTGAGTAAATATACCGACTGATTGAAAAAACTTATGAAACTGGCAAATAACAACCTTCAACAAGTATGAATAAAATACTAAAGAGTGTTGAATCAAAAAACAGCTTTTGTTGAAAACTTTATTGTTCATAACTTTGCTGACAAGTTCAGCACACAACAGTCTGTGCCCTATGTGACACTGGCATTGTAGAGTGTCAGCGCAATCCTCAGTTAATTTGGCAACAACTCATGTGTGCTATTGTTTGGCAGATGGACCAACAACACAGGACACTTTGGCAGCATTGGGGGAGACAGCTACAGCAGTGGACCAGCCAGGGCAGGAGAGCCAGGGTGCCACAAGTGACACACCTTCAGCGCAAAGCAAACGGCGCAGAATTGTACCTGCACTGATACCAATGCCATCTGGGTCCACAGATGCAGAAGATGACACACAGGCTGCAGCTACTCCAAACACAACTCAGGGCAGATCACAAACCTGCGCTACAAACTCGACTGGTAGTGGTGCCAGACAGAGGGCACGGGCCAACACCTGCAATGCCTCGTCGGGTACAGATTCTGTATTGGCAGGGCTGGAGGGCAACATGTTGCGTGTGCAGTGCCTGCAAAGTAAAGGAATATCATCAACACAGCGTCAGCTGGCACAACACAACCGACACATGTCGGAGCTGAGACTTGGTGTAACAGCAATAGCAAAAGCCTCAGAGGCAAATCTGAGTGAAGCTAGGATTGATAGGCAGGCCCAGCACAGGGAACGACGTTGGTTATACACTCGCCTGAACCAGTTTGCAAGGGCTGTCAGCCGGTAATCCACAGCCATATCTATGCTTGCTTAAAGAACTGTAAGCATGCAACATGAGATGGCACACTGCTGCCAGGACGTTGCCAAGAGCCTGGTGCAGGTAACCCATGCACTTGACCAACTGCGGGCTGCTGTCACTGGGGGGATTGTAATGCCAGGGAGCCTAGACACAGATGGCCAATCCAGCAGGAGCACACCTACTCCACCTATTCCTGCAGAAAGGCGTAGGAGTGGCCGTCAGGGCAGAGGTGTGGACAACAACAGTGAAACCACAGCACAGGCTGAAGGAGGTGCATGAGGGCATGCACGCCTCCCACGGCTAACAGGGCACGTTAAATGTGGAAACTGTTCCATGTGTGGCAGTACCATGGAAGGTAAAGAGTTTACGCACAACGACATTAAGTACACTCGTAGAGATTTCTCGAATTGTAACAGCACTAATGTCATTTATGCTATTGTGTGCCCATGTCCCATGATTTATATAGGACAAACAACACAGAAGGTGCGTACAAGACTGTGTCAACACAGGAGCAGAATACGCTGCAGAACGTTGAATGCACCTCTGGTTGATCATTTTACAGAACTGTCACATTCTGAAATGGACTTTAAATGGACTGTCATTGATGTGATCAAACTCCCTAACCCTGGAGGCAACTTACAGCAGCTACTCAACAAACAAGAACTCCGTTGGATTTTGAAGACCCGAAGCCTACACACTGGGCTGAACCGCATGGAAGATTGGACTTCCCTAACCTAGTGTACATACATGTCCTTTGTTATTCAATGTATGCTGTGTTTGGACATAACTTCTGGCCTCTTTAAGATAGGACTGTGACTTGGATGTGAATTTGCCATTAGATCTGTGATTCAAGATAAAGCACTGCATGGTGTGATTGTAATGGTTATACATTTTAATTCACTTTACTAAGTGAATTTTAAACATGTAAATTTTCATTTTCATTCACTTTTTAAGTATTTTTCACTAATTCTTCAATCACCCCTCACTGCTCCCTCGAACCCCGCCCCTGTATTGACACTTCCAAAAGGGCCGTCGGTTTAATTAGTAACTTGTCCCTTGTTACTTTTTAGCTTCCCATTGTCGAGTCATGTAACTTCGGTAACTGAAGGACTTGTACTAAGTCCTTCCTCTCTGTTCACTCATTGAAGTTGATGCCCTACCCAAAATGGCCGCCCCGCCGAGTCGCGCTCTGATTGGCCAACTGCCTCATGTGACCGCACTCGAGAACAACAACACCGGGTCTTGGGACGTCTTCCCGGTTGTGAAGATATCCTCACGCTGTGCAAGGACCCCCATTGCGGACCTGCACCCTCCGGTTTACAGGTAAGCGCTCTGCAACTGCGGCGCTCCATGTTACCAGCACGTTATCAGAACGAGTGTAGCAGGCTGACAACACTCGGCCTGAAAAACGAGTTTTTGTCAGAAAATCTGGCTTTTGGATTAATACTAGGCCAACTAAAAGGCATCCTATTGTCCTTTCCCCCTGCAGATTCTTGGACCAGGGCATCGTTCCCCCTTGGTAAGCAACGCTTCCATGACCATTTATTATTTTTAATCCTTCTGTCCCCTAGGCACCAAGTACTAAATTTCTTTTTCACAATTCACAGACCCCACAGTAATTGGGCAGACTATAATCCCTAGGTAAGTTTAAAACCCCATGGGCGACAGCAAGGTCATGCCCCTCCCTGAATTTGAGCAAACCATATCCCCCTCTTTTGCCTTTAGAAAGTCACCAAGATCACTAGACTTTCTTTAAAGCGACCCTCAGCATATTCGGACTGGTAAGCTGTTTATCTAGAGCTGTTTCACGCCCTTCACAAGTTTGCATGGTGTGTTCACTATTATGACCTTTCGTCAATTATTCACCACGTCACAATGTGTCACTAATGAGACGTTCACACTTTGAACCGACGCAAGCCACTTGTTTTGCGGACACCCAGCGCAAGGACACATGTCCCCCTTTTATCACAGTCAACACGGGTAATGCCGTCAGTCTGAATAAATGCAACTCGATCGCTCTGGAAATTCACTGTGCGTCAATGGCATGTACCGCACCGGCTCACCTTGAACACTCTGGCATGTAGTGAGTGTGGTAATAATTGTGCAATGGAGACAAGCGAGCAACTAACTGACATGTTCCAACCTTTTTTGTCTCCCCTTTCGTCATTTTTAATCTGTAATATGTTCGTTCCGTTTTAATGTACAACAAATTTATGTATGTTCAGGGTCTTAAGCTGAATTATTAACTCTTTAGGCAATTATTCCTTGTCCTGAGGATGAACCGATAATATGTGTGGCTCGAAACGTCGTCGACAATTAGTACACTAAATGCAGAGTTAACATATTATTTGGACATGCATATGTGTACAATGTGGATTATCACTGTTGCAATTTTCATTGTTTGATAACCTGCTGTTGCCTGAATATTCCCTCCTCTCTGTTTTGTTCCCCAAGTGTGTTGGTTGGACATCGGCTGGTGTCCCACTTCCATCGCACTGTGTGCTTCATTCCCTTGTTTCACATTATTTTCATCAAGAAATTAAAGTGTCCGACTGGGCATTCTTAACAATATAGTTCTATCGAGTCTATATTTATTGTTTCAATTCCCTTCCTTTCTAAGGACCGCTGTCTTTTGAAAATAAGTTTCTACCCATGGTCCTTAGCTTACTGCGTCCTGGGTTCCCTTGTCCTATTTAAAAGAAGAGGAGGTGAAGGGGCGGCATGCACAATGTCATATTGTGAGGCAACACATGCCATGAGGACTACCTACGGCAATGATATTTAGGCACTGTGAGGACATTAACATGTGCTAATTACAAGCTTACAGTCACACTGTGTGAATTTGCCTATCCTGTATTTAAGGAAGTAAACATATTTTTTGAACGCCAACATTGGTCATTGTGGTCTTTTATCTTACCTAGAAGTAGTTCTGTGTGATGTCATCACGTCTCAGGTGCCCGGCAGCTGCCCCAGCGCCTCCTGCACGTCTGCGTTGGGGGGCTGGTTCCTCCTCATCGGATGTGTCGGACTCTGTCAGATCCACTGGGGTGCCCTTCTTGGTAGCAATATTGTGTAGCATAGCGCAGGCCACCACTATCTTGCAACACGTCTCCAGGCTGTACTGTAGAGTCCCTCTGCTCTTGTGAAGGCAGCGGAAATGGCTTTTAAGGATTCCAAAGGTCCTCTCAATAGTGGCTCTTGTGGCTCTGTGGGCAGTGTTGTATCTCCGCTCAGCAGCTGTGGTTGGATTAAGGTAGGGTGTGAGGATGTAGTCCCTCACAGCATATGCACTGTCTCCTGCAAGGATGAAGTATTTAGATGTTTAGTGACATACTGCAAATAGAAACATTTCATACTACTGTTTGTGTGTGCCATTGAATTACCTTCTGCAAAATCGCCATTTGTAAGTCTCCGATGTAAACCACAGTGTCTAAAAATGAAGGAATCATGAGTGCTTCCTGGAAATTTTGCAACTATGTCTGTGATGACATGTTTGGAATTGCAGACTACCTGGATGTTTAAAGAATGGTACGATTTTCTGTTTCTAAAAACATACTCATTGTGTGATGGGGGGACAGTGCAACATGTGTTCAGTCTACTCAGCCAATCATGTGGGGGAATTGGGCAATTTGATAAAAATCCTGTTTAGTTTGGTCCAGTTCCTGCTGTGTGTCTGGGAATTTGATGTGGTGATGCATCCTCTGCATTATGGCATTGTGGAATACACGGAAAAAGCGTGATAGTGAGCTCTGGGACACCCCTCCTACTGTGGCAATTACCCCCTGAAAACTCCCTGACGCTAGGAGGTGCAGTGAGCACAACACCTGTATGTGTGTGGGAATGGTGTGTGCCTTGTATGTGGGGTGCTCCAGCATTGGTGTCAGTTCCTCTATCAGCTTCAGGATACGTTCTGGATGCAGCCTGTAGTGCGCATGGATGTCTTCCTCAGTGCATTGGAAGGGGGTGATGCGTGTCCTCTAGATCCTCTCCTGCCGTCTCCTTCTCTCTTCAGCCTCTCGGATACACAGCCTCCTGGCTATAACATAAAGCCCAGCCCTTGTGAGAAGCCACTGTTGCATTATGGGCCACTTTAAATAGTTTGCACCTGATTACCACCTGGCCGGAGTTGGTGGTAATAGAGAAGTGCAAAATTGCAATTTTTGAGAATTCGCTATTTGCTACTTTTACCTACATGGGAAAATGCAAATTCGCAATTTGCGTGACGGAATTTGGGATTTTGGCTAATACTGACATGCAGTTTGCGAATTTATTCGCAGAATCCATTATACGCAAAATTGCTAATCGCAAATTTTGCGATTAGCAATTTAGAATGGGACATTACTTACCTACATTGCATCACACACTTTTGCGTTCGCAAACACCCAGAATTCTGCAAATTTCGGATTTTGCGAACGCAAATGACCTACCTACATATGGCCCTTATAGAATAACCAATTATATATATAGTATATAGGACACGCAATAGATTATTGGATTTAACCTACAGTGATCAAATGATTCAACCAGCCATCACGCTGACCAGACAGGACCCATCCTTTCCTCCCAACACGTTCACATTGCGGTTCGTCTTGAAGAGGCTCACACTATTCAGCGCGTTGCCTAAACATCCAGTATTCACTGATTAAGGTTCTCTGAAACTCCAGGAAACTTGTTTGCGGTCCCAATCATAACCGCGACGATGCCTACGCAATGAAGCCAGGCACCCTTGAAGTGACATTGCTGCACCGCCATCCAAAGACGTGAACGCACTCCAAGTGCGACGGCTTATATAATTGCAATCAATCAGGCAAAGCTCTTTATTGTAGTCCTGAAGATGATCCCAACATAACCTTGGAGATAGGGATCGAAACGCTCGTCGACTGTTTGTACAGTACTGCTCCGTTTGCAATTTGTAACTTGTGTTGCAGTTACTGTGGCTCAGAGCTTACTTAAGTTTTTATTGTATTGTAAGCCACCTCTTTCTCCAATTTGTTTGCCTGTTATTTTCTCCTCTCACTGCTCCTTCTTCTACTTATTGTTCTCCTTTGACTCGGTACAGGCTTGTGCCCAGTTATCAATGTGTGACTTGCTTCACTTTATAAAATGTATGATTTTATCAAATCCTCTAAATAAATACTTCTATGTCCGGCTGGACACTGAAGAGAAAAACACACAGTCCTTATTCTAAGCCTGTGTTTATCATTTTCTTAAAATATTTTTGAAGCCCAGGACCTTTGTTAACTTAAAAATAGTATTACCCGGGGTCCTTCGCTACCGTTACGGGTTCCCTTGTTTTTTGATACCTATAACATAAAGCCCAGCCCTTGTGAGAAGCCACTGTTGCATTATGGGTCACTTTAAATAGTTTGCACCTGATTACCACCTGGCCGGAGTTGGTGGTAATAGAGAAGTGCAAAATTGCAATTTTTGAGAATTCGCTATTTGCTACTTTTACCTACATGGGAAAATGCAAATTCGCAATTTGCGTGACGGAATTTGCGATTTTGGCTAATACTGACATGCAGTTTGCGAATTTATTCGCAGAATCCATTATACGCAAAATTGCTAATCGCAAATTTTGCGATTAGCAATTTAGCATGGGACATTACTTACCTACATTGCATCACACGCTTTTGCGTTAGCAAACACCCGGAATTCTGCAAATTTCGGGTTTTGCGAACACAAACGACCTACCTACATATGGCCCTTATTGAATAACCAATTATATATATAGTATATAGGACATACAATAGATTATTGGATTTAACCTACAGTGATCAAATGATTTGTTTGCCTATGAGCTATTCAAAACATGTTCATGAAAACACTGCTGTGAGGTTCTTTCTCTTTACTTATTTCACAAATGGTTTAACCTCATGGCTGACAAGGACCAAGCCCAATCCCCTTTTTATTAAATTTTTGCTACCAGAGAATAATAACTGGCCCCTAAATCTAACCGTATGTGGATACTGAAAGAAAGCTGATCCTCAGCGCAGCAGAAAACATAAGAGCATTGCAGTACAACTGAGAAGAGCTACAGAGCAGAATAAAAGAACTGCAGTAGAGACTCGAGTAGATATCCAAGAAGGAGTTGTAATAAAAAACTGGTACCTGGGCAAGCTCTGGAGTCAAAGAAAAAGCTCTTTATTTATTAGTTACATGTATCCAGAGGACATAGGTGCCCCACGAGGAGCAGAACAGTGTTCATACTCATCCTTATCGAATGGCTTTCTCAAACTCAGGGATACCAACCAGCATTATTTCTTAATACATTATCTCACATGAATGAAGGAAGCTCAAATGGAAACACACACACAGATGAGTGTTACCTCACTTCTCAGTTCCATAAGGTCAAATGATGAAACAGGCTCCTTTCATTCTGGAAAACCAAAAAAGTGAGGAAACACCAATCTCTTTACCCCGATGACCACTTGGATGTACCAGACTAAGCCAAACCACAGATCACAAATATCACAAGAGGTAGAGGTCACAACTATATGTTCCTGCATAGCGAAACACCCATGGACACAATAATCCTCTTAGACCACAATCACAGAACCATGATCCACTCAGTTCACATGGAGAACGATCACCAAAGTCCATACTCAACCAAATTGTGCTGGGTATCTCCTCCTGCACATGTAGAAAGGGTCTGTCTTAAAAAACAAATATTACTCTCCATTGAGGCTATCCCCTATAGCGTAAATGAAAGATTTTCCCACAGCCCAATTAATCTTATCTCTTAATTTCCTTAACCTTTCAATCCACTCATAACACATCTTCCTTGGTATGACAGGGAAATCAATAAAATGGTATCTCACACTCAATACGCCTCCCGAGATATCATGTGAAATAAAATAAATGGTAACTAACAAACTATCTATGGTGCAAGGAATGTGTGATTACAATTGAAAAGCAATGCATCAGCACTGAATCTTGCAAGCACAATACATTGTCATGTCTAACATTGAAGTCATCAGTAAATCCATGTAGTATGTTATGATTTGGCCCAAAATTGTATGTTCTGTGCATTAGAATGCATAGATGCAAGACAAGTGATGGACCTGTGGGCTGCCTCCCCTGGGTGTGTCTAGCCTCTTAGGTTGTAGGCTCATCCATAGAGACAAGGCGAAGTCAGTTGTTAGACCTGAAATCACTGGTGTGCTTTACCACTAAACCTTCTGCCTTCTCTTCTCCTGTTTTGATTACATTTAATTTTTTACTGTTGGCCTTAGGACTCTGTACACTTTACCACTGCTAACCAGTGCTAAAGTTTGTGTTCACTCCAATAAACATAGTAAAATTGGCTTCCACCCTATTGGAACATGTCATTTACTTGTAAGAACCTAGTAAGGTGGTAGCACATGTGTCCAAAGCCTGTAAATTAAATGCTACTATAAGGCCTGCAAGGCTTATCGTGCCACCCACTTAAGTAGCATTTTTAAACATCTCTCAGGTCTGCCATTGCAGTCAGTGTGCAATTTTAAACTGTTGTTTCATCCTGGTAAAATAACCTTTTTGCAAAGCCTAAACTTTCCATTTTCTATAAGTATAATTTGTCCCTACAGTAGGCCCTTAACAGCCCAGATGGCAGGGGCTATTGTATTTAAAATGTTGGACATGTACTTTTAGATTTTACATGTCCTGGTAGAGAAAAAATAAATTTGTTTTTCACTGCTGTGAAGCATACCTCTCATATAGGATAACACTGGGTTGCCATATTAGATTTAAGAAGAGCTAACTTTTGATTGGGAATAGGTAAAAAAGTCATATTTGTCTCAAAAGAATTGCGATTTAAGTTCCTCTTTAATGTTAAAGTCAGATTTTAAATCACAATTCTGAAAATGCCACTTTTAGAAAGTTCTGTCACAGTGGGGTGTGATCCTGATATGGACGTAGGGGGATGGTATCCAGTATTATTATTGAAAATACGGGTACCCCCTATACCAATGATCCTAGGATTCTTCAACAGAGATACGCCATTCATTTGTATATCTTATTGTCACTAATGACCTCTATGCATTTTTACACTTTGTCCTTGAGTATTCAGCTACCGCATGTCTATTGTTAGAGTCAATTTGTTCACCCAGTCTATTACTCAGAGTAAAGAGGAGACATGTCATTTTAAAGAAGTGTTTATCATTTCATGTCATTATTTTTACTTCAAAACATCAGCTATATTACTTCCAATTGCATGCTGCAGACAAATAATATACACTTTCTATTAATCCTTATAGACACAAAAACACACGAAAAATATATATTCACAAACCATAAAATTATTACACAAACACATTACATTTATATGCGTTTTCCAAATCTAGTCACAACATATGTGTGTTTGTGAAGAAAAGTGTCCTATATATATAACCTTATGTGGGTTACATGTTCTAGATCTGTGAGGACATATTTTGACCCTCAATTGTGCAGTCCAAGTGGTACTTGAAGGCCCTTTTTGTAGTTGGAGATCTTTCCCAAAAGGTCATAGAGGTATTACTACACTCTTTGCCTATTATAAGTATTCTTCTTTCTTTACTGTGATATGGAAGACTCTTGGCCACTCAGTCTATAGGCCGGCACATTTCGATCTTCTTGTAGGGCCAAATAATTTTTTTGAAGGAAGGTCTTCAGGACTGGTAGAATTGTGTGTACAGGACGCGTTCAGGGAGGTGCAATTTCACGACATCGGGGACCGACGTGAGAACGGCCCTCTGAGACTATCTGTAGGTTGTTAAGACATAGGACCAACATGGTAAAGTGCTACTTATGTGGGTGGCAAAATCAATGCTGCAGGCCCAATAGTAGCATTTAAAAAGCCATTATGGGTTCTATCTCCGGCCTTAAGGGGCTGTCTCTTACCCCCATTCACCAGGTGTCCGTAGTATACCACAGACCCCTGTGATATCTGGCACTTACTGGTCCTGATAGTCAGGCATGCATTTTGCAGGGTCCGAAGCACTTCCTCCAGGTGAAAGAAGTAGTCATTCCAGCTGTTACTGAAGACAGCTATATCATCCACGTAAGCAGCACTGAAGGCCTCCATTTTTTTTTGTTTAAATATCTTTATTGCATTTTTGATTTTTTTAACATAAAGAGGTTGTTCAAAACTGTATTTATACACATATGGACATACATTGCGAAAGAGTACATGCAGCTGCGGTTCCTAATACATCTACAGGACACATACATATATGTTTCTGTATTCGTGGTATTAAAGTGAACAGTTATACACCATGTCTGTCTTATTCTGTGTCACTTCCGGGCACATGCATTATTGTCATTTGCATTCGCAAACGGTGCGAATCGCAAATTTCGGCCGTTTGCGAATGCAATTGACAAAATTGGGATGCATCATGTTTTTCGCAATGTTAGAAATCGCAATCATGTTGCGATTTCTAAAATTGCGATTGCATTTAAGAAATCGCAATTTGCGATTTCTTAAATGCAATGCAAGAACATTTTAAATTTGAGAATTCCCTAATAGGGAGAGGTAAATTACCATGAAGTTGACCTTCATGGTAGTTTGCGAAAACTTTCAAAAATGCACAAAAGTGCATTTTTGAAAGTTTCATTTTACACACACACATGCCCTTGGGGCATGTGTGTGTGAAAAATGCATTTAAAGTTAAATTTCAGGGGTGCAGGGGGTTGTCCTTTGGACCCCCCCCCCTGCACCCTTAAAATTGCATTCTCATTTTGCGATTCGCAAATTACTAATCACAAATTGAGAATGACTTCCCATTCATTCCCATGGGCCTCTAGGCCCATAAGAATCAATGGGAAGGGATTCCTTAATTGCGATTCGCAAATTGTGAATCGCAATTAAGGAATTTTAAGAAATCGCAAAAACAATTGCGATTTCTTGGTGCATAACCGTTTGCGATTTCTTAATTGCGATTCCTTAATTTTCGCAATTAAGAAATCCCAAATTGCAACAATTATGCATGTGGCCGTTCATTCCTTAGTTTACAAATAATAGTGACTGTGAGACACACACGCGCACCGAGGACGGCTGCGTTCAATTGTCACGTGTAATACACAGTTGTATATCACATGGAGGCTATGCATACATGGTCACCTCTGTATGTATACAACCAGGAAGTCTTTGGGGTATGTTAACAAGATATATATATTTTTAATCCACTAAACTAATAACTTTCTAAAAGAAGGCATCGCGGCTGGGCCTAGGTGTGTGCGCCTTGTACATGCGTAGTCAGGTAGCTCGTCAGGGTGGCATGCGGGCTCGTGCACTAAGCATGGGCGGAAAATCCATTTCGCTCGCGGATTTTGCGGATTTTCGGTAAATTCGCAATCCGCGAGATTCGCGAATCTCCCGCAAAATCCGCAAATCCGCGAGCAGTGGATTTTGCTTGCACTGTTCGCGTGAGTTCGCGGCTTCCCAGTACAACTTCGCGCCCCGCGAATAAGCGCTAAATTGCAGAAATACGATCTTAGCAAAACTGAAACTACTTACCAGGTTCAAAAGTTCAGGCTCATCATTAGTAGCCATTTCCTGTAGTGCTTCCTGAGGGGCCCCTCCAGAGTTCAGTTGCCAGTTGCAACTATTATGTGACCCTGCTCTGAACCTCAGAATAGTTACACATATGCCACAAAGGTCCTGAATTTCAGCTAAGGGAGACAAGCAGGAGCCAGGCTGGAGGTTCAAATCCATTAATCAGCCCCTAATTCATTATTGCAAAAAACACAGTTGATGGACAGAATGTAGAACAATGTCATACATTCACCCCAGTACAAGGATCTGGGCCTAAATCCATCGTTTTTTTGCACTCCACACCACCCTGGGTTAGACACTGGCTATATGCAAATCAGCTCTGACCCTGTGCCTCATGGGAACAGTCCAGTCCGAACTACCAAGCCATGTCTTTCCCAGACCGGAATCAAGCATCCAAGGACCGGTTTCTGGCTATCAGCCTTCATCAGCCTGGATAGCTTGACTCCAGTGGTGTGGAGAGCCTGGGACTCACGTCTGAGTATACCCAGCACACTCGGGTGAAAATTGCAAAAAACACAGTTGATGGACAGAATGTAGAACAATGTCATACATTCACCCCAGTACAAGGATCTGGGCCTAAATCCATCGTTTTTTTGCACTCCACACCACCCTGGGTTAGACACTGGCTATATGCAAATCAGCTCTGACCCTGTGCCTCATGGGAACAGTCCAGTCCGAACTACCAAGCCATGTCTTTCCCAGACCGGAATCAAGCATCCAAGGACCGGTTTCTGGCTATCAGCCTTCATCAGCCTGGATAGCTTGACTCCAGTGGTGTGGAGAGCCTGGGACTCACGTCTGAGTATACCCAGCACACTCGGGTGAAAATTGCAAAAAACACAGTTGATGGACAGAATGTAGAACAATGTCATACATTCACCCCAGTACAAGGATCTGGGCCTAAATCCATCGTTTTTTTGCACTCCACACCACCCTGGGTTAGACACTGGCTATATGCAAATCAGCTCTGACCCTGTGCCTCATGGGAACAGTCCAGTCCGAACTACCAAGCCATGTCTTTCCCAGACCGTAATCAAGCATCCAAGGACCGGTTTCTGGCTATCAGCCTTCATTCAGCCTGGATAGCTTGACTCCAGTGGTGTGGAGAGCCTGGGACTCACGTCTGAGTATACCCAGCACACTCGGGGTGAAAATTGCAAAAAACACAGTGGATGGACAGAATGCAGAACAACGTCATACATTCACCCAGTACAAGGGAAGGACATGGCTTTTGTAGTTCGGACTGGACTGTTCCCATGGGGCACAGGGTCAGAGCTGATTTGCATATCGCCATTGTCTAACCCAGGGTGGTGTGGAGTGCAAAAAAACGATGGATTAGGACCCAGATCGTTTGACTGGGTTGAATGTGTGACATTGATCCTCATTCGGTCCATCACCTGTTGTTTTTGCAATTCCGCTATAAGTGTACTGGGGATGCCCAGACGTGGGTCCCAGGCACTCCACACCACTGGAGTCAAGCTAGCCGGGCTGATGAGAGGTGTTACCTCGAAACCGGTCCGGTCCTCGGATGCTTGATTCCGTTCTGGGAAGGACATGGCTTTTGTAGTTCGGACTGGACTGTTCCCATGGGGCACAGGGTCAGAGCTGATTTGCATATCGCCATTGTCTAACCCAGGGTGGTGTGGAGTGCAAAAAAACGATGGATTATGACCCAGATCGTTTGACTGGGTTGAATGTGTGACATTGATCCTCATTCGGTCCATCACCTGTTGTTTTTGCAATTCCGCCCTAATTCATTATTGTCAGTTGGGGCAGGGCAGGTGTTGTAACTAATTGTGCAACAATGAAAGCACTTAGCAAGTGCAAAAGATCACTAATCAGGAAGCACTAAGGAAGCAGGTGCCAGCTAAAAAAATATTCTGTGACACATTAATCAGCCCCAAATAATTAATTCAGGTCACTTGAGGCAGGGAAGGTGTGCTTTGCTTTCCCACAATAATGTACACTGACTGGACAACCAGAGGGTGCTGTGATGAAACAGAGGGTGGCATGGGTGGGCCAGAGGGTGGCATGAGTAGTCAGAGAGTGGCAGTGGTGACAGAGAGTGGCAGTGATGAAGAAGAGTGTCCCAAACAGGCTGGACACGTAGAAACAACAAGTTCGCAAAACTTGCGACCCGACAGGTAAGTTCGCGTTTGCGAAATTGTACAAAACCCTCGCGAACTGGCAGAAACCCGCGCGAACACAAAAAAAATCCGCAAATTCGCGAGAATTCGCGGATTTTGCGGATTGCGAGTTCGCAAATCCGCAAAATTCGCGAACGCGAGATTCGCAAAATTCGCCCATGCTTATCGTGCACACAGTTGGGAGCCGGGTGAGCAGGTGATGTCCTGGGTGTGTGTATGCGGCAGTGAATTTAGGCCATACGTGTGCTTCGTCATAGGTCAAGGCTGAGGTATTTGGTGACATGTGTCTACATGCTCGTGGCTCCGTTGCTTGGGGTAGCTTCTTGCGGGGGCGCTGCTGTCATCACTGCATGCTTGTGTGAATGCTGTAAAGATGGTGTCCCTGTGTAGCGCTATCGGGTACTTGCGTAGTCCCACGGTTTCCTCCCTGTGTAGTGTTGTACTTTCTGCCTGAGCCCACACCGTGAGTGATTTTTCCCAGCTTACTAATACTGGGGGGGGCATTGCATTTCCACCTCTTTGTGATTAGGTGCTTCGCCACTATCAGTCCCAGGTCTCTAAATCTGAAGGTAACTTTATTCTTTTTAGATCTGGCATATAGGCCCAGTATACAGACCTCCCATGTGTGCAGCAGTGGCACATCAGTACAGCTCGCGAGTGCTGCTGTAAATACATGCCATTTGATTTGAAGGGAGGTGCAAGACCAGAGCATGTGTAAAAGGTTTGAATTTATCTGTTGACTTCGTGGGCATGCGGATGTGGCAATATTAAAATACTTAAATGTATGTTATTGGGCGAGAGGTATGACCTCTGTATTATGTATGTTTATATGAGCTTAAATTTTGAGCTCCTTGGTATATGTGAGGAACTGGCAATGATAGCGCCCCAGTCCTTCTCTGTCCATGGTTGCCCTCTATCTGTTTCCCAACGTGTACGAAGACTCAACATGGGCTTCAGTGTGTGTGTAAGTAGAGCTTCCACCAACCAATGTGCTATGTGTGAACCTGCACCCATAATGTGCAAGTACTGCAACAGCAGGTGTGTTGTCGGTTCAGTCGTTATGTCCCTCCATGCTGCCGATAGGGATCTCGTAATAGAAGTATGTTGAAGGAATTGTCCTGCCTGTAAGTCATAGACCTCTGCTAGTGCCTTGAAAGAGAGCAGGGAGCCATCTGCATAGATGTTGCCCAAAGTATCTAGGCCCGCTACATGCCAGTGTGTAAGAAGTCCGTCTGAAGTACCTACCCTCCATCTGGGTGTCCCTGTGAGTGGCAGTATCGGGCGTAGTGGGTCACATCTCGGGTGAGGTGGAGGCTCTCTTGTAAAACCTATGCGCTAGCTCCAGATGTATCTGGGATGGACATTGGAGTCTAACGATAGGGTGGAACTGAGATTGTGTCTATGGCTGCTTCATGGTTGCCAGTGTCGTATCTAGAGCTTCTGGCACCCAGGGCTATACCTCAGATTGGCACCCATGATAGGTACTTTGGTGGGGGGGTGCTGGGAAAAAGGACGGTGAGCAGCGGGGGTTGATTGGCAGGGTTTCAGACACTCCAGGGTGCTATCTAGTCTTTTCTTTCTGTAGAGTCCAGGAATTCCAGCTAACTGGGAGATTCCTTACAGTTTTCCTACGACCAATCTGATCTTGGAAGGGTCCTTCTATTCGATGGAGTTGCCCAATCCATGGGATCGAGGGTGGTGTCCGGTTCAGACAAGAAAGTGCCACAGGCCCTTTTAAAGAGGTAGGTTTTAAAAGTGTTTACTGAACTGAAAGACTACCCTGGACCGGAAACCAGCATCCTGGGACTGGTTTCAGGGTAACACCTCTTATCAGTCAGTCTAGCTTGATTCCAGTGACACAGTGAGCAAGGGACCCACATCTAGACATACCTTTGCCACTTAGGGTGACCATAGCAAACACAACAAGATGATGGACGGAGTGCTGAAACACATGCCACTGTATTCAAGCTAGCCTGGCTGTTGAGGGGTAATACTCTGAAACTCGTCCAAGAGGTTTGTTTTCGGTTACAGAAAGGGCCTGGTCTAGCAGTTCGGGCTGGACTGTTCCCATGGGGAGCAGGGTCATCAAGAATGATTCAACTTAGGCTGGGTCTAAACTTGGATGACCTGGTGAGCAAAAGAACTATGGATTTAACCCAGATCTGTGACCGGGTTGAATGGTTAACAATGTTCAGCATTTCATCCATAATCCTTTTGTGTGGCTTAGACAATTCCGCAGGTGGAGTGGCACAAAGAGGCCATCTCGGTGTTCATTTTCAGGTTCTGTGTGCGCTCCACACTAGCTTGACTTCTGGGTATGGTGGACCAGTCCTGGTCTGTGCCAGTGGACTGTTCTCCTCATTGCTTTTGTCTATCAATGAGCCGTTTGTCTTAGGCCGTTTGCCACTGGTCAAATTTATTTAAAATGCAACACCTTAGTACACCAAATATCATACTTCACCAAGCCCAGGTTAATTCGAATTCCTCATATGTAGGTATAAAATACATTGTAATCTGTATTCCCACAAACCCAATATAATAATATATTCTAACACCAATCATATCACATTACAGGATTTACACATTTAAGAGCAGGAGACTTTACAGCATTAGAGCCAATCCACTCTTTCCCATTCCATCAGACTTTAACTTGGACGAAACCATCCACAGCAATGGGAGGCTATCCAAGGACATCACCCAAACTAGCCCCTGTCCTGGACTGCAAACCCCTCCTCTCCCCCAACTACCGGCAGATTAGGGCGGTCAGCCCAATAGTGGGGGCAGGGTCAGCAAGCCCTGTGTCCCCACCAGTGCACAGCAGCTCTCACCCATTGCCCCCTTTACTTTGGGAATAAGTCCTGTGCTAATTGGCAGCTGCGTCACCCAGATAGGGCACAGTATCCCAGGTCTAATCTTGCCCCCCTAATTTGGGGAGCCCTTGTCTAGAGTCTCCATCTCTTTCAACAATTTCACTTGCCAACCCTCTGTAGAGGGCAGACCTCCCTCATTTTTCAAAAATATATGATTATATCTCTTGAGTAACCCTGCTCTCACTTCGTTGCTCCAAGTCGAGTAGTAAACACTGCCCACCCCCGCGGCCGCTGATGATGTTCCAAACGCTGATTTACATTCGGGAGACCCCACTCGACTGAAGATGGTATGTGGGGTGGTTCGACGAAGTAACCTGTTAGCTGCCCCTCACAAGGTGTTTTTCATGTAGCCCTATCATTGCTTGAATTTTAAGACAGCCTGTCGGGGGAGGGGGGGGGGGTGGTTTACGCAGTGGACAGTACCAAGTATACAGCCAAGCCTCTCTCACAATATTCACCGCCCTTCTATTCTCCCTGACCTGGAGAAGTCAGAGGGACAAAGCAGCCTTCATATTTTGCGCTCTGCTTTGTGCAATGTACAGTTGCTGTGTACAGCGAATATCTCTGCCCCCAGGGCCCTGTTTTCAAAGGGCCTGGCCCTATTGTGCTCTGAGGCGCAGAGAACCCTTTGAAAGCGGAGACCTCGCCTGCTGAAACTCTACCTGTCTCGGGGTTGGCAAAATAGCCTGGCAAGCCTTTTGTTTGGGTCTCAGCCGTATTCTCCTGATGCTGAGTTACCGATATGTGGCACATTCTTTTACCACCAAAGCCATCCCAGATTTCTGTGAACAGACCTGCCTGGTCAGTTCGGGTTGACCGTGTACATCACTGTCAGTGTCCCTAACAAAATCCTGGACTGGCCATGGGCCACCAGTGCCGCGCACCTGCTGCCCGCAAATTAGTGCCACCTGGGACGTACCGCCCCACCCTAGCTATGCCACTGATGGTTGCTGTGTCCTCTAATCCCTTGCCACTCAGCCACCTCGTCACCCATTGCAGCTGGGCCGCCAAATAGTATAGCTCCATGTTTGAGACTGCCAGCCCTCCTTGGCTGGTGGGGGAGGGTATAGTTTCCACAATGCAACCTGGGACCTGCTCTTATTCCGGATTAAGTCACGGAACAGACGTTCCAGTTCACGGAAAAATGTAGTCGGGACATAGATAGGGAGGTTCAAAAAGTAGTATAATAATTTTGGTAGGATTATCTTCTTTATCAATGTGATGCGGCTCATGACATTCAATGGAAGTGATTTCCAAAAGTGCATTTGGGCCCTAACAGCACAGATAGCACTGAAGGCCTCCATACCAATCAAAACCTGATTCGCCATCCTCTGGAAGGTGACAGGGGTATTCTTGTGTCCAAAGGGCATCACTTTAAATTGGTTGTGACCCTCTCGTATGGAGAAGGCTGACCTCTTCTTGGCTCTTTCAGTTAGGGTAATCTACCAGTACTATGAAATAAGGTCAAAAGTACCCAGGAACAGGGCTGCCCCTAACGTATCAATTAGCACATCAGCCTGTGGAATGGGATAACCATCAGTCTTGAGGACTGAATTGAACTCCCTGGAATCCACACAGAACCTAAGTTCTGATGTAGGGCCCAGTAGGGCAGCTTTTGGTAGCAGCACCATAGGGCTGGACGAGGGGCTTCTTGAGGGTTTAATCACTCCTAACTCCAAGAACTGGATATATCATCCTTGATGCTGGCCCTCGCTTTTTCAGACACCCTATAGATTGTATTCTTAACAGGGGGCTGTGTCCACATTATGGTTACACAGATGGGTAATCCCAGGTGTGATGGAAAGAGGAAAGAATTGTCCCACCTAACTGGTGATAGTCCATCTGCTGTTCTGAAGTCAGGGTGGTGGAAAGGTTTACACCTTTCACTGACCCATCCTTCTCTTTGGAGGCTAGAGGTAAGACGAGGTTCACTCTCCTCTTCTTCTCCATCATCTGCCACCAACAACATGGTGACCTCAGACCTCTCAAAGTGTGGTTTGAGAAGATTGTAATAGAGAACCCTTAGGAGGTGTTTGAGGGTCTTGAGGTCCATCAATTAAGTGGCCTTCCCCTTTCTCTCAGCAATCTAAAGGGCCCAGTTCTATGGTCTTGGAGGCCCTCACTCTTACCCACTGTCCACACCTGGATATAAGATGACTGTTTATCCAATGGTCACTTTTCACTTGAAGATGCTGTGCATACCTTTGTAGAGGAATTTAAAGATCAGACACATAATCATTGTCTCTCTCCCTTTGAGGAGCAAGGGCAGCACCCCTAGCATTGAGGACAAGAACCATGCTGCGGAGTCATGCTGAAGAACATCATACATTGCCTGGAGCGCTGAAAACCAAGCCTAAGATTTAGCTTTGTTCTGTACCTTCGTGTGATCTGCTTAGTGTTGCATAGTCAGTCCAAGCCTACAGTCTCTGCACTGCTACCTAGACTATACAAAGAGATGGATTCACATGAGCAGTGCTCTCGTGATCTAACATTCATGCTGGCACGAGGCAGACGTGTGACACTGATCCAATACGTTTGTTCATAGAGGCCCATCGCCCATTATGAGAAGCTGCCACTCTTCCCCTAACCTGCCACTCACTCCACTAGACTACTGGAGGAACAACAGCAGCATTTGTGACACTGTTTTAGGTCTCATTCTGTTTGGTGGCCATTCGTCCATTGTGAGTCCCTTCACCTGACCAGTACCCTCATAGAGTCACCCTTCCAACACCTGCTAAGTTCACCTGACAGCAAAGCTCTCTTCCCAGAACTGTGTGAGGAAGAAAAAAACAACCTCACTTCTTCACCTCATCAGGTAAACTGAATTTGAATTGTACTACCAATCTCAAATTCACTCGAGAAGTGCGTAAGCTAGTATACTTGTGGACTCCATTCTCATGCTTTAGTATAGGAAGGGTCAATCCAATTGTGCAGCAACGGCAATCATTTATGAGGCAATATGTTATACATCTTGAGCTAGCATTATCCAGCATTTTAAAACACATTGATATAAACCTGAACTCAGTGTTATGCTAAACAAAAAAGTGTTTTGGGAAAGAAAGTGTGCACGTTCAACAGAGCTAATTAATAAATGTTATTTTCAAAGAAATAATATATATATTTGTTATGCATGGAAGCACTGGGGCTCCATTTTATTAATTTTGTAACCTCTGACCGCAGAGTGAAATACTTTGCATACTTTATTCCAAACAGTAGGAAACAAACCAACATGTGACTTCATGTGCATGCCCCAGTTATGTTTTTAGAACTGGTCTTCCGTTTAAGTTTTACTCCATGACCATGCCATGGAGCTCTTGAAGCACCTCTTTAATTTATGAAGCACTCTTGAAGAACACTATTTCAAATTACAAATGTATTATTAAGGTGTCTCACTGGGTAAGAGGCACTTTAATACTAAAAATATCAGGCATTAAAAAGAAAAAGGAAGTGCTTGACATCATTTTGAACTCTATCTGCCCTTTTGAATTGACTGCTGTTTTGAGAACAATTTATGTGGTATAGCATGAATTCGCATGAATAATCAAGCTGTTGGGACAGGAATGTCCCATGCTTGGTAGCTGACCTTGACATCATCTCAATCTAAGCTTGTACTGAGAGGGCTAGGCTGACCCTTGTTATGAGAGGTCATGGACTTGTCCTGTGATTTGGAAGGGTGCACCAAGCGTGTTCTAATTGGTGATAGGGAACTACTGTTCCTTTCGTGGGTTTCATCTAGAGCATGGTGGCAGCATACAGTGTTTTAAAGTCATTCGTTTGACTGGACCTTTTTATCTGGGTCACTGGAGTGGAGAAGTACTGGTCCAACTGGGTAACGCTCCACATCTATGCACTTGCTCAGTTCCTTGCGCTAACATTCCGAGTGCGTGTTCAGTGTGTTGTGTGTGTGGCTAATGGGGAACATACATGGCATCTATAAGTGAACCAGAGTAATGGAAACCAGTAGATTAATTTTAGATGCCCTTGATCTTGCAAATGATGGACGATGAGGACTGTGCACCCAGACAATGCATTTCATACAAACCTGCAGCTGAAGGGAGGTGACCTAGACACTGAAGTGAGGGAAGCAGAGACAGGGCTCCTTTAGATATTCTATGAGGCCTTTTGTATAGAAAGGAGCTGCTGAGTCTTCCTCAACACTGCCATTTGGTGGATGGTAAGGGTGAGTCGTGACACTGCAGTCTCTATTGTGAAAGGTGAGGAAGTCTTTAGGTGGGCCTGTCCTTTTGTCTTTCTCTGATTACTCCTGCAGTCAGGTGCAGAAACCTCATCCTCTGTGACTCTGTGGTGGGTGTTGCACGATGAGACTATCCTGCTGTGTGTAGTATCACTCTGCACAAGGGCTGTGTCTAGAGATTACCCTGTAAAAGACACTTGATAGAAGAACAACCACAAATTATTTATACAGTTTGAGACAGTGGATCCACATCTCCGTTATGAAAGTTACAATAGCAGCTGCTACCAATCAGGAGTGGTGGGGGCATGGGCGGGTGAAAATGAAAAAAAAAGAACACTAAACTGGGACGGACGGCCGCCTCCTCTCTGTTTTCTTCTTCCTGTCTCTGCCAGAAGCAGGAAGTAACAGGAAGCATCCGGGCTTCCAGGCTCCCCATAACCAATCACAATGATGCAGTGCAGCTTTGAGATTGGTCTGAGCGCCGAACCACTGAGCTCAGACAGGGACTGGGAGGCTTTGCATGTTCCTCACCAGGCTGTGTTAAGCAAGCCTTTTTGGGGAAGATGCAAAGTGTGCAGGACTGTTTGGCCAGCTTTAGAGAGCCAGCCAAGCTGTCATGCACACTTAAGGAGTGCAAACCACTTCTCTACCTGCTGTGGCCAGCCCCGCCCCACCCTGAGAGCCACTGACTTCAATAGGAAAAATAAAATGATACTATCGATACATCTTCAGGACTGTCAATTGTCCGGTGAGTGTGTGTACTGGTCACAGAGTATCCACTCCATCCAAGTTGCCATAATTGTAAAAGAAATACTGGGTGTCTATGCTGCTGCACGCAGCCCTGCACCCTGCATGGAGGAATTTTGCTCAAGCTTGGGTTGGCCACAGCTCTTGAGATTGTGCGTGAGAGTTGCCAGAGTGTAAGATCACCCTGACAACACCTTAAATTAACTCTGCCATCCCACCAGGGGTAAAACCTCCAACTGAGCACACCTGACCCTAATTCACTATGTGGGGGTGTTGGACTTGGCCCTTTTTCCCCTGATTTGTTTCACTTTTCTGGGAATCCACGTCATAGTAATGAATTTGAAATACAAATGTTAAATGTGATGCAATGGTGTCCGCACCTGTAATTCCTCCATTATAAGAATGCACTTGGTAAAATGTCGCTTTTAAAATGGACGCTATTGCTGTGTACTTTGTGCCGCCTGCCTGCAGTGGGTTGGTGGTCTAGTGTTCTTTTACCATTGCAGAAATGTCACTTTTAAAAAGGACACCATTTCTGTCTGCCTGTGCCGCCTGCCTGAGGTGGGTTGGAGGTCTAGTGTTTGAAGTGACAAGGTGCTCTACACTTACCCCACAGTGACAGTGAGGCTGGAACTGCCAGGGACTGTCTAGAAGCTTCCAGCCCTTTCTGATAGGTGGGAGGAGGGGTGTATATGTAGAGCAGTAGAGATGCCATGTGCTCAGTCAGAGCGTGGACTTGATTGATAGGGGACACTCTGCCAGGAGGTACCACCGCAAGGGCCTGTGTGCTTGCCCCTGAGCCCATCTGTACCCCTCTGCTGTCCACAGGGCCAGTGAGAGCCTTTGCTGGAGTGAAGACTGCTATGTCAGGAGGAGTGCCACTTTATGGGAGATGACTGCTTCTAGGAGCTGCTGTTCTGTACTGATGAGGGCCCACTGTCTGCTGGTCTTTCCCAGCCTTGCCTGCCTGCTCTGCTGCCCTAGCGCCTCATGAGTGCTATACTTTGACTGCCTGCAATCCAAGGAGGTGAGGAGCATGGGTGCTACTCCCACGGGTGGGACCCTGGAACTGTGAGTCACCTAACGCCTGGTGAGTGCCATATTTGAAGTGACTGTGCTGCTCTGCCTGCACTCTAGCGCCTGGTGGGCACTGTTTTCCTGATTACCAGATGAGGTACGCGATCTTCTGTCTCTGAAGCTTCTAGTGGGACCTGGTGCCTCGCAAGCGCTATATTCAAGGTGCCAGGGGAAGAGGAGCTGGCTCCTGCAGCGCTGTGCTGTCAAAGCGCTATATTTCAATTCCCCTGCGTGTGTGCTGCATTGTGGTGCTGCCAGGGTGCCTTATTCGCATTGACTGTGCTCTGCTTGCTGCCAAGGTGCTACAACTGTGCCCAGGAGAAGAGGAGTGGGCGTCTGCAGTGCCGGGATACTAAAGCGCTACGAGGGGATCCCAGCGTGTGGGGTTCCCCCTGCCTGCTTGGTTGACAGTGGGCAGCTGCAACGTATTGGGGGGCATTGTACTCCTCAGGAGAAGAGAGAGAGGAGTGAGAGACACTCCTGCCTTGCCCTAGTGCTTTGCGCACTTTGCTTTTGCAGTTTTTGCAGCCAGCCCTGACTTTGCGGGACATAGGGCATTTGAGCCCAGCAGAGAGGCCAGTTGGCCTGGGGCCAGTTTCAGAGTGTTGTGCCCCCGATTGGGGTGAACTGTGTTTATGCTGGCGAGGCCTATTGCCCCATATGATTTATGGCATAATATTGCTGCATAATGCATTTGTACCTAGGATGATACCTAATGTTTTTCCCTCAGGTTTTCAGTGCTGATTTTAGTGGCCTGTATGCTACTGATGATGCCTCATACTAGTGTCATGCAAGGATGTTTTCCCACCTAAGGTTTCCTTGCTAATGAGAGGCCCCGGGCGCAGGTTTAGGCTACTGTGAGGATGCTCTATTTTTATGCCTAATGCTTCATGCCTACTATGTTTATGCCCACAGGTGGATGCCTAATTTTTTTCCCTTAAAGCTTTACTGCCTCATGGATTATTCATGTTGTTTATGCGTATTGAGATGCCTCATGCAACCTTCACCCAACGGTATTGCCATTATGTTTGAGGGTTATGCCTCACTGTGAAGTTTGGTTATGTGAATGAGATGCCTAATAGGATGTTTTCGATTACGCCTGTTCCCATATGTTACTGCTTTTATGCTTATGATGATGCCAATGCCAATGTGCAGGTCTAATGTGAGGTTACCATGGTTTATGCAAATATGTATATGCCTCCATGATCATGTGTCATGTGCCTAATGCTTTCCTTCCAGGCTTGCGCAGGATGTGTTTATTTGCTGACCTGGCGTGTTATTCTAGGCCCATTGTTTATGCTTCATGCTAATGAGGATGCCTTATGGTTAGGTCTGATACTTTTAACAAGGTCGCCCAGGTCATGACCTAGCCAGAAGGTCCTGGGTGTTATACATTTATTGATGGACTTTACCTTTATTCTTCACCCTTCCATTTACCCTAACTGTACGAGCGATGGTTCTGGCAGTGGCCCGATTGGCGCTGCCCTGTAAATAGTCCCAGTGTAAATCATTACCTAGTGCCGGCTGGCACAGTTTATCTGCATCTATGATTCCCTTCTGATGTGTTGATCTTACAATACACATACTGTTTTTCACCCAAATTGGTGTGGTCTCCTTTTGTAGTGTGCCTTGTGTGTCGCCTGTGTGTGCTGCGTGGATGCTTTACACATTTCCTCCGGAGTTTGGCCCGCCCGCTCTGCACCACGCTACCCATTTCTAACAGGGGGATTGACCGGAACCAGGGTAGAAAGACTAAGAGAGGGACAAAGAAAGAGCAGTACATCACCTACAAGCAATTGTGCGCAGACACCGATTTGTATATGACTATTGAATTGTGTATTATTTAGTACAACTTTTCTTTCTTGCAAAGTTAAGCACTGGGCTGGACATTCACTTTCTTTAGTCTGTTGGTTGGATGCTGAACTCTGAGCTCAAGCACTATATTACCTCCATCTCACAGACCATTCTAAGAATGAAGTGCAGAAGGGATTGTATTTGGCCTAGTTTGCAGTCATAATAGAATGGACCTCGAAGCATCAGTGGCAAATGACCTCAAACCCCTTCTGCTGAGGGTCAGTAACCCTTGACTGCCCCATTGCCCCAGTAACATGGTCTGGCACAAGGAAAACATGTTCATGACAACAGATCTATCATTGTTTCCTTCTAGTATCAATTCCATTCAAATATCTAAGAATCTTCTTTATTGCTATGGACAAAAGACATTCCTTGATCCATCAAGTACAGGAAATAAACCAGCTAATTAATACCTGAATAAAAAAGCAAACAACTGGAAGAAGCCCAGTTATTCTCTGTAATGTGGTGAACCACGTGCACTATATTTTAAAAAGATTTTCAGCTGTTTTAACTCGAACACACATTTTTGGTTAAAATCTGAAAAATATGCAACGGAGAGTGGACGATGTGCGAAGATGATATTTTTTTACTTGAAAAACGCCATGGCCTTATATTGAAATTTTTCCAGTGGCCGTGGTACAGTTTCATACAATTCGTAACAGTATTATCTATCTTCTATGTGCACTCTCCCTGCAGGGCACATGATAGTCACAGATTAACTCAATACGCTATGCGGACGTATTGTAAATGCCATTAAAACTATTAAGTTACTGAACATATTATCTTAATAACAATAAAAGACACATTATTTGCTTGTTTTTTCTTTTTTTTCTTTGAAATTAAAAAAAAACATTTATTTGATCATAAGCAAGAAACAAAAATTTAAAGATCATTTTATACAACCTGACAATAAAAATCTTTGTCTATTTTTTTTCGCTGTTGATGTGAAGATTATTTAAATGTTCTCATTTAATATATTATTTCTTGATTAACCACACTTCTTGGACATTATATTAATTCTGGGCAATACTTGTGCTATTATAACTAGCCCATACCACCCTTTAAAAGTACTGTTCGACTTTGCTACCACCAGTATGCCCAATGCTAAAATGCAGGTAAATTGGCGATTCAGTGAACTCGAATTGGAGCCTTGTTCCCTGTTTCAAGGGCTGTGGCAGTACCTTTCAGAAGGGCACCTAAATGCCTTTGGGTCGCCAGGCCCTGTAGAACCAGTCAGCAAAATGAAAAAATCGAAATTGTGGAACTATTGCAAATACATCGAACACACATTTTGCCTAGTAATATTTGTTATAAATCATCGCACATGTGAAATTGAGATTTTAACAAATACATCTTAATCCAATAATAATCTTTCTTAAAAAATTATTTCTTAAAAAAATAAAAATAAAGTGACAGTGAAGAGCCTTACACATTTAAAAGTGTAGAAGGTGTGTTCTCCTTTGTTATTATAAAAATACGGCAAAAATAGGGCCAAATGAGCTCAGCCCATGGTTTTCTCCATTCTCCATTACACAATGGAAAACAAATTGCAAATGGATTTGTTAATTTTTATTTGCACCCGTTTTACATTCGTGTATAACACTCCTAGTAGTTTTGATGCATGAATAGGGACCCATAAAATAACAAGTTATTATACAACAAGCCAACAGTCACTTTAATGCAAAACCTTGTACGGATTCTCAAAAAATAGCAAATCCATGTCTAATGGGGAAACACATATGTTCTTTGTTCTAAGGCAGACATGGCACAAACTGATTTCACACCACATTTCCTGTTTATATATTAAAATTAAATTGTATCCACTTTTCAACTAAGAAAGATAGGGCAATGTTTGAGGCAAATTCAGCTTGTTTAATTTTTCAAAACATAATTGCCAAAAAAACGGCCATATTATGATGCTTAAAAAAACCTTGCTCATGAACTAGGTTATAGTTGTTAAAATCTCTTTTTCATGCAAAAAAATTATAAGCAATTTTTTCTATACATTTGGGAATGGTCCATAATTTTTTTTCTCAAATGGACCTGGTGTAAAAAAAAAATCTGTTGTATGGATTACGCACAACTTAATTTCTACCGTACACTAGTAGCAAAATGGTGCACAATTGATCTGTCCTGTTTTTGTAGTTGATTTTTACTACCCATATTTCTACTACTTAATTTGTTTAACTGTCAACCAAAGGTGTGATGTGTAGACTTTTCCTATGAGACAAAAGACCAAGATTTTCACATCTTAGATGGCAAGGGGAACTTGTTGAAGGCCGGGGAATTACTGTAGGCCTTATTCTTAAAGCCAATTGCGCATTTAAGATGAAATTAGGCAGGTAAACAGCTCACTTTGAAAAATGTGCATTTACACTCCCAAATGATATACCCACAAATAAAGCTACACCATGCTGGTGTAATTTTATGCTGGAGTAAAATTCCCTCACGAATGATGATGAAGAAAGATGTCCATTTCAGTTAGAGGATGCTTTGAAACGTAGGAGAACACCTACAACCTTGTTAAATTCTGGGGGCCTAATTTATGAGGCTGTGCGTCACTTTTACGCCGCCGCGTGTCACTTTTTGTGACGCACCAGTAGCATAAAAGATGCGCCTTGTTGTGACATATTTACAAAGTGACGCATCTGAGAAGATGCATCACTTTGTATACCGCTGCGCCACATTATACCTGCACGAAGTATATTGTATGCAAGCGGGGTGTATTGATGCAAGAAAGGGTCGTGAAAGTGAAGCAGTGAAATATATGAGATTTCACTGCACCACTTCTAGGACACAAATGCGCAAATTTCTTACGCCTGCCTCACAGCAGGCGTAAGACTGACGCAGGCCCTTTCACATGGGGCTTGCCTCTTGTGAAAGGACACCTTGCCAGAGTTGCGTCACTTTTGTGACACACTCCAGCAATGCGTCACTTTTGCGCCATACAGATACGTCAGAAATACTGACGTATCTGTAACTCCTTGCGACATGATGCGTCATTTTATAAATATGACACATCCAGCATGTCGCAAGGAGGGCGCAATGAAAAGTGACGCATCGCTTTTTTCACGCAGCGATGCGTCACTTTTCAGAAATGATTATTTGTAAACTTTTGCAAAGAACATTGCCACCGTGGATAAGGTAAAAAATGTAAGGACATATTAACAACGGCCAGCGATAATTATCGCTGGCCGTGCTTATCGATAATTATATTATCGCAGGATATCTCTGGTATTTATTCCAGGGATAGCGAGGTTATCACCCTTTTGAAGGGAACATTGCTGGTTTTCCAGTGATGTTCCCTGCAAAAGGGCGATAACCTTGCTGATACGACCCACAGGGTCGTATCAGCATAATCCACCCCCTATGTTAGGGATGGCTAAGTCAGGATTTTAGCAGATGTTAGGTTTTGGCGAAAATTTATGTTTTCTCAAAAATCATGTGGGCTGCCTTGTAAATATTGTGATGTAAACATCAGCGATATTTGAAGGTAGTCCATCTTGGGTACGCCCAGTAACGCCCACTTTGCATCTCATTGGAGATGCAAAGGGAGGCGTTGGGAAAAAGTGTGCTAACATGCGAATATGCATGTTAGCACCCTCTTGTAAATAAGGTGCTGGTTTTATCTCCGCTTTTTTGGCTTTGCAAGCCAAAAAAGCGGAGATAAAGCCCTTGTAAATATGCCCCGTACTCCGTTTATGAGCCGGAGTAAATCCTTACCCCTGGTTAAAATGGTGATGGGACATACCAAAAGGTTTTGAGTGTGTAGATGAAGGGTTTTTGAAAAAAAATATGTATTTTCAACATGCAGGAAAAAAGAAAAATGTTCAAGGGCAAATACTCTTTTTTTAAATGAATTTACACATATGTAAAATAACTCATTCTATTACTAATTTGCAGAAATGCCAACTCAAGCGCATAATCTCGGAAAGCTGTGGCTGTTGCAACTGTAGACTGAAATATTTATGAAATTTCTAATGCGTTCTAACAAAATCATAATTTCACTCTAAATGTAGGATTAAAACTACAGGTGTAAGTTTACCATTTATTTGTATTTTTTGTTTTCACAATTGGGCTTTATAGCATGATTCCAAGTGGCCTGGTAAATTGCTATACCTGAGCAAGCACCTGCTTCAGCAGGGACTACAATAATAAACCATATGATGTTTATAACTGGGTGTGATAAAGATTGCATCCTCTTACGTTTCTTGAATTAAAAGATCTGGTTAAACAGGATATGCAGATTGTGGTGCGGTAAACACCAAAATCTGTTTGTTCATCCTCAAATGCTGAAATAAGTGATCATTTTCTCACCTGGGTGTCGGGAATAAAATAATATCGTAACCAACAGTGGCACTTATAATCAGCCCTATGTATTTAGCACATCTGAAAAAATATGGAATTAGCCTCGGCCGGATCCAAAGGTATTTGGGAATAATCAGTTGACGCAATTTAAAATTTCACCACGTGCACGCTGATTTTCTGCATGCCAGGCTTGCTGAATATTTAATGTGCAGCAATTAAAGTGTGTTTTCAAAGTATAGGGTAACTGGAGAGGCTAAAACAAGGGTTACAATAAAGCAATAATTGGACTGAAAAGGCAAACATTGCGGCAACTAAAATGCCTATTTTTGGTCACACTATACTTTCCCCTTTCAGTAAAACCTGTGCTGCATCTTGAGAAACAGTAAATCACGTGACCGTTTCCTCGCGCGGAGGCATATGAAGCACACTTTGCATGTCTGAGGCTGTTTGAATGGAAATATGTTGTAACCCGAGTCTGAAGCATTAGGAATCGAAATGTTGAAAAGCGGTCCCACTGCACGCCGTGTTTTGTCATCAGTTATCCATTAGTGTCATTCTTTAGAAGGATTCCATCAATACTTGAAATACGCCGCCCCAGTGACCTATTGGGGGGCTAATCATTATTGCATGTCATGTTACTGTTTCACACTTAAACAGGCTATGCTCGAAGAATGTCTACTCTTAGAATAATGCATACTAGGCTAAATAATGCGGATCTCTTTCTGTGCATCTAACTTCCTGCACTGCAGGGCGCATATTTACCAAGATATTTTGGAGAATGTACCATAGTACTCCAGTGGAACTCTTTTACATGCTCTTAAATACTTATGTGAGTTGGCCCTAAAACATCTGAAATGGGAATAAAATATTCAGACAATATTCATATACAATTATAGCACTTTGGTCATTAATAGGGAGCTGTATGTTTCAGGGTTGATTCACAAAGCCAACTTAAGGGTACATAGAATAGTACTCATGTATTACTAATTCACATACTCATAAATGGCTCTGTAAATCGGCCCCCAGGAATTTTGTGAAATGAACTGCCTCAGCAGTGGAGCCACTGCCAAACTAAAGTAGTAGGCCGGTGCGGAGGAGTGTTGGGTAATAATAGTGAAATAAAATGGCATACTTGCCACTCCCGCTGATCCTGTCAGCCACCTGGTTGCTTCTCTTGTCCAGGCAGGCAGTCAATGGGCTATAAAGCACAGTCTCCCCACCCAATCAAGACGCTGCTCTCATGCTATACCTAGCATGAGAGAAGCAACAGGATTTGCCTAAGCAGACTGGTCTGGCGCTCGCTCAGAAACTTTTTTTCCACCTGACTGTGCAACACAGCTGGGATGGAGAAACATAAGTGCACATGTCGGTGTGGCAGTCCTAAGATAGCCGGCCAAACCGCCATGCGCACTTACAGTGCCCACCACTCCTCCTCCCAGCCATGCCAGGCCACGCCTCACCCTAGACTCCATCGACTTTGCAGCTCAGACAGTGATAAAATCATAATAACATTCTTGTATTATCATTTTATTTATCATCTGCTGGCTCTAGGGAGTGGCGCGATGCTCCTCTGCCATTTCTAAGGAGTCGCCCTTGTATCTCAGGGCATCCTGTAAATGGATTTCCTGAAGCAGTAAACAAATTTTAATTAGTTGTGAAGTATAGTGCAGTTAATTGCCGGCCAGTAGCCAGGGGCAGATGTTTTGGAGGGTCTGGCCCCAAATGAAAACTACAGCATAATGGGGGCCTCAGGGTGGACAGTGGTGTGACTCTCCGCCCAGCAGCAGCGGCCGGTCCATTGGGGCTGAGGGGCCATGCCCCCCCACCTTTTGCCCCTGACAAACAGTGTCTGTCTGGATGAACAAAGGGCAGCATAACATACACTGTTCATTTTCAGGTCAGACAGCCAGGAGTCAGACATATGCTAAATGCGCAGGCTCCTAGCTGCCTTAGCTGAACTTTGCTGGGCTGAAGAAGTCACAGCTCCTGTGGGCGTGACCTCCTCAGCTCAGCAAAGGTCCCTGAGGCCCTCCCCTCAGTGACAAGGGGTGGAGTCACTAATTGCCTCGCACCTGGCACTTCAGTTTTAAACCCTGAAGAGCCCTGTGTCCAGTGTCAACCAGTGACACTTCATCACAGAATGGGGTGGGGTGGGGTGGTGTGGGGTGGGGTCAGCAGTCTCAATGACTCCATCCCATTCTTTGATGATGTTGGGACTGCTGCCTTCCCTCATTGGCTGACCTTAGGCTCCCCCCCTAAAGTTACCGGCATCCACTGGGCATACAGGTGAAAAACATGGAGAACTTTGTAAAGTTGGCCCAGAGGGAATAGCTAATAAACGTGCCAATCTAAAAACAGTATAACTAATGCTTCGCAGTTTTAGAGAGGCAGTCTCTTATCTCATGTGTACGTACTCAACGTCTTGGTGAAGTTGTGAAAGGAATCACAAATGTTTTGGCAATGGTGACTCTGTAATACAACGAAAGTACAAGAGAGGTCTAATCAGCCAGATACTTGGACTAAGCAAGGATATTCATCTGGAGGAAGTAATCGAAGTAAAGAAAGAGTGAAGCATTTAGTAAAAGAGTCACCAGTGTACAATATGTTTCAGTAGGGGCCCCCAATTTTCTATCATCAAATGATGTTTTGCATCTTTCCCAGAAGCCACACCCTATGTATTGATTTATTTTAAAAGTTTTATATAGCGCTGGCTAGACCCGGAGGTATCAGAGCACTTTACATGATCAAGATAGTATAAGGCAAAGATGGTATGAAAGCATAAAAACAGAGAAAGCAGTGTAAAATATCAAAGTAAAAAACAACCTAATTACAAATCAAGAAGGAATAAACAGAAGCTGGAGCAATACATTAACAAGTAATTTAGGTAAGGTGGAGTACAGGAAGAGGGACATATATTACTGAAACAAATATGTTATGGTGAAAAGAGTTCTCAGTCGGCCACATGTTAGGATCCCCAATAGCAGTTAACGAGGTGGGTTTTGAGGTCTTTTTTGAAGCTGGCGTAGGAGGGGTAACAGCGCAGGTTTTTTGGGAGGGTATTCAGACAGTAGGGGCATTGCCAGAGAAGGAGCGAGATTTTGTGGTTTTCTTTTTATGCAGAGGTGGGATTAGGAGGAGGGCGTTAGTGCTTCTCAGAGGACGAGTGGTACCAGCGATGAGGAGTTTCTTGGAGAGGTACTGCGGAGTGTTTTGGTGGAGGGCTTTATGAATAATGCAGGTAGTTTTGTAAGCTGATCTCCCTTCGATAGGGAGCCATTTAAGAGATTTGAGAGCTGGGGAGATATGATCGAAGCGTTTGCAGTCAGTGATGAGCCTGGCTGCAAGGTTGAACACAGCTTTAATTGGAGCAAGGTGGACCTTGGAGATTCTGTTGAGGATGGCATTTCCATAGTCAATACGTGAAAGAACAAGTGATTGAAATGCAAGTTTAAAATCATCAGTGGGCATGAATGGCTTGATTTTCTTGAGGTGACTGAGAGTGAAGAGAGCTCCTTTGGCAGAGTTTTTGATGTGAACGTTAAGGGTGATGGTGTTGTTGATGGTAATGCCAAGAGATTTGACGAAGTTTGACAGTGAGAGTGAGCAGTTGAGTGCGTTAAGGTCTGAAATCCATGATTTAACGGGGAGAGGGTTCTTTTTAGGGGAGAAAATAATTATTTCAATTTTATTAGGGTTTAGTTTGAGATCATTTAAATGGAAACAGGTTTGGATCTTGTAAATGGTGTTGATCAGGTGTAAGATGTCAGCATGAGTTTTAATCTTGTAATAGATTTGGGTGACATCGGCGTATAGGTGGTAGTTGATACCTGCTTGTTTAAGAATGAGTGTGAGGGGTTCCATAAAGGGTTGAAGAGGGAAGGAGAGAGAATGGATACTTGGGGGACTTAAAGGGAGACTGCAGTGGGTTTAGATAGACAATTTTGAATTTTGATTTGCTAAGTTCGGGGTTGAAGGTAAGAGGTGAACCATTTGAAGACTGTGCCATTAAGGGCGAAACGGGTCCTGAGAACATTAAGTAGGGCTGGAGGATTGACTGTATCGAACGCTGCGGAGAGATCAAGGAGGATAAGAAGGTAGGTCTCGTCATTATCAAGTGATTGATGGATGTCATCTATGACATTGAGCATTGTCGTTTCGGTGCTGCAGCCTTTCCTGAAGCCAGACTGAAGGGGGTATCTCTTCTGTATTCGTTCTTGGATACAGAAGAGATACCCCTTGTTTGGCGCACACGTTGGCGTCTGCACCCAGGCCTGAAGAGTCACGAGCTAATGGCTTGACGAAACACGTGTCAGCTGGTTATGTGTTTTTTGTCTTGATGTCACCCTTCCAGAACAGGAGGGCCTAATACATCTTAAAAAAGAACGACCTATATATGTCAACCATGTCTCATTTCTTAGGACTTGCACTTCTTGTTCTTGGCATAAGGAAAAACCTGTATGACTAACTACCTATAACGTGTGCACTGGAATTGTGTTGTATTCAATTTGTTGGGCCCTTGCCAACTCTTACAGAGGTTCTTGGGGTCTCCTCTGTCCGTGTTGAACTGTTCTAATTATTTTTCAGACTATTATTATCTTTACCCTCACTAACCGCTACCTGCATAGGCGCCACTTTTTCTTGTACACTCTAAAACCCTACACCGAATTGCTAAACATCATAAGGAAATCTGTTGCAATAACATGCTGAGAAACAATGAAGGGATATTTAACTTTGCAACCAAATTAGGCACTAAGCCCATTAGGTACTAAGCCCATTTAAGAAATGCTCACTGTCCATAGTGCTATAGCAGTCGCAGTAGTAATGTACGGTGCAGGTATATGTGGTGGGGGGAGAACAACGCTTCATTTCAAAGGCAGGAGAATACATTTTTGAGATGACTTCTTGCAGTCCCACATTCAATCTCAAAGACAGTTATTCACATGGAATTAGGACTCCCTTTCTTAATTGAAATAATAGATACATAACCTCTGCTACTGTGGCATTCAATTTTGTCCAAAACTAAGAAGCAGTTTAGTAAAGCAAGTCTTGAAAATTGCTTAGTGTTGGATCATGTGCTTGAAATTCCTTTGAAAGCACATATTACAGATATTTTAACACCTTGACTGCTGCAGGAATTTTCCTTGGATGCTGAACTCCTAGAATACCCATTGTTCATGACGAGCTCAGCTCGTCATAAGCACAGCTCCACTGTGCCTCATGACGAGCTGAGCTCGTCATGAGCATGGAAGGGGTTAAAAGGATTGATAACCCGGAGGGGGAACTTTGGGGAAAAAAATAGTACAGTTCCCAAAATTGAAATTAAAATATTTCTCCAATGGTTTGAGTATACACAAAAGTTATTTGAGAGACCATAATAAAATTACATTTAGGGAGCTATTTGTCAACTCACAAGTACTTAGATACACAACCTTATTTGATTCTGGTCTCTAATGTGCACCATTGGTATATTTTAACTTTATTCTATCTAGGTGTAATCCACCATTTGGTTGCATCCCAGAAAAGGGGTTTTGGGGTCTCAAAGACTTCATATGCCCCTGTGACAAGAGATCCACTTAGTCAGCCTTGCACTAAGCACTTTTCTGAAAATTGTATTCTGTTGATAAGAAACAATTTTTAAAAACAATGGGGCTGATTAGGATGGCGGACGGATCGCCACCGCCATGCAGGTGGTGGCGATCCATCCGCCATCCTTGCCCATCCGCCACCCATACCATGGTGGGCGGGAAGACCGTCCGCCGCTTTTCCGCCCACCGGAAAATGTCTAATATGGTGGCCGTGTCTATCAGACACCGCCAGCCATATTAGGATGGGCTAAGGGGAATGTCTGTCCGTGGCTGCAATGCCGCCACAAAAAGGCATACGGTCCTTGCTTTGGGGGCCTGTTGTGGGCCCCCAAGGTGAAGAGGGGGTGGGGGGTGCACATGGGGGGTACCTATGGTACCCCCCTGCGTTTCAGAATACAACATGGCAGGCACCGCAAGGTGCCTGTCATGTTGTGCTTTGAAACACACAACATGCATTTTTTGCATTGCGGCGGATTAGGATGCACCCGCCACAATGCCGGGTACATCCCGCATGCTTTACATTGCCTTGACAACGGGCTACAATGTTATATATTAATCTTACCCTATATGAAGGTGTTGGGAACTTCCCAGCTACTTCCAAAACCTTATCTCTATATCTGTGATGCATATTTTAGGCATCACTGTATCTACTTTAAACCTATTTTGATCTCTAAGATCCGGGATGTTCTAAGTTAAATAGAAATGTCAGGTTTTCCCATTCTTACCAATAATGCAGTGAACACTTTAAAACAAAACCTCACATGGAAATATCTGACAAAGTTTTAATGCTCAGTACTTAGAAATGGTTGTATTTCAGAATGCATTAGTCAAAATATCATCTAACAAAAAATGTCTCCTAGAAATAATTTTGCAACAAAAAACATCATACCGCTGAGTAAGCAATTTGTTTTAAAGTACATCACTTTTTTCCAGGCAAGAACAGAGTTTGTACTCTCATGGTCAAATATTTTATCGTCCAATGCTACATTCTATAGATCTGTGGTTCCTGGGTCTGGCCAGAGCATAGCCACTGCTCAACACTCAGCTATTGGCTTGCACACCACATGCAACTTTACTAATAACATATTCTAAGAAACAGGCTTGGCATTTGGTTCTTTGCTTCCTGTGGTGGCACTGCCCCTGCAAACCCGACCACATGATTGTCTGAAAGTTCAAAATGTGTATTAATAAGTCCAATGGACCAATATGTTTGTAAATTATGTTTTGGACGCAAACTTTATGTCAGATGATATTCTGGTACTATACCATTAGAACTCAAAGACCAAATTCAGTATGCTTTGCTCCTCAAAAGGAATGCATTTGTCAGTGAGTATTATAGCAGAAAGATAAAATGAGAAACTTTGTAGGGCCCGCAGTCTTTATAAGCTGAGAAAGTTGTGCAGCTCTGCCTAGTTTAATGAACAGTGGAGGCCGGTAATTAGAGCATTGGAGGAAGGGGTGCCACTCCAACACATGCACACTCACTCACGCCTATGCATTCAAATGCACACACACCCATTCACATTACGCAATCACATACACATACATTTCTACAAACACACATGCATGCAAATAAAAATGTAACACTTACCTCCTGCAGTGTCTCAGGGAAGGAAGCCTTGGTGTTTCCAGGATGGTTGGGACTGCTGCATCCTCTCATTGGATGACCTTAGGCAATGAGAGGATGCAGCATCTCTACCTCGTCACAAAGTGAGATGGGGTCAGTTAGACTGTTGACCCCACCCCACTTTGTGATGATCTGTCACTGATAAACTCTTGGCCCTGGGCACTTCAGTGCTTAAAACTGAGGCGCCCAAGTCTGAGTTTACCTCTGATGCACCTCCTTGTCTTGAAGGGGAGGACTTCAAGGCACTTTGCCGGGCTGAGGAAGTCATATCCACTAGGCTGTGACATCGTCAGTCCGTCAAAGTTCAGCTCAGGCAGCCAGGCGCCTGCACATTTAGCACATCTCTAGCTCCTGGCTGCCTGGCCTAAAAAGAAATGTCTGTCAGGCTGACCTTTCTACAGCCTGACAGACACTCTTCACATTAGGGTAAAACATTTTGGGGTAGGGCCCCATGCCCTTAAAGAGGGGCACTGATGTCATTGAATGGTCGATAAAATTATGCCACTTTGTCCTGGTTTGATGTTTTTAGCTTGCCCTGTGTTTATCCACCAGTTAACACAAGAATCCGATTCCAGAGGAGGTGCTCCATAATATATGACGATGTTTGCCAGCACAGCACAAATAATTCATGGGCACATAGTGCACCAATATCATACCCAAACCATAGTCCCTTGTATCCACAACCTCCACGTAGCAGGGCATGGACGACTGATGCATGGGAGAATCTGAAACTACAGCCTTTTTTTACCTGCGCCACTATTGAGGAAATTACTTAATAGTTCTCCACTGCAAAATGCATACAGACCCCACAATTACGGTCTTTACTTGCCATTCTTAATATGTTTGCAGATTTTGTGAACTGGTGCAATGACACCCTCAAAACACCACCATTGACGTATATATATATTTTTTTAATTGAGGGAAACCCGACTACCCTATTTTTTAATTTGCCTTACCATCCTACACCATACTCTTACTCGCCCATAAACCCTAAACCCTAAAAACACCCCTACCACCCTATGCCCCTAAACCCTAGAAATAAAATATCCTTATCACCCAATACCCCTACCCACTTGTAAAGCCTAAAAACTCCCTTACCACGCAATACCCTACCCAACTCTAAACCATAAATATATATATATATATACTCACTGAAAAAAACCATAGGTTTCACACCAGTTATAGTTAGCTGGAGATTTTACTGACATAAAACCATTGAAATTCCCACGTTATAGTTAGTTGGACTCACTATCACTTGCGCGCCTGCCATGCATTGCTGATGACGTCACATAATACATCACTCATGACATGGTCAGTGACATCACTCATGACATCACTGATGACACCATCCTTGTGACAGAGTGACAGACCTCCGTTCAGTGTAATGTAACCCTTGAAACACATATTCAAAAATAGAAACTAACATTTTCAAAAAAATCCAGCAAGCAAGCCAGCCCCTGGGGAATGAGGCTCCGGGTCATTAACAGTTCAGGGAGGGGGCAGCTTGGCCCCCACTCCCATTAAAGTTAAATTACAGCACTCGGACATGGGGTCCAAGGGCCTTTTAAAGGTTTGCAAAGAGGTGCCTTGTGGCCCTCCTACCCTTAAAAATACATTGAGCCCTAGGGGATGGGGTCCCCTGGGTCAAAAACAGAGCAGGGTGGTGGACTGAGTGCCTGCCTCCCCATAACAATTAAATTGGGCCCCGGAGGATGGGGTCCTTAGGGCCAAAAGCAGCTCAGGGATGGGTCTGTGCAGCCCCGTCCTCTTACATAATAAATCCAGACCCTGGAGATCGGGTCTCTAGGGCCCAAAATGGGCAAGTGGAGGGTGGCCCTTCTCATGCAACCTCCACATATAGTTAAAAAAACGGTGGATGCCTATTGTTGTTGTTTTTGCTGCAATCCTGTGGGTGTCCAGTTGGATTGCAGCAAAAACTGCAGATTATTTTTTTTGGGGCACGAGGCTCGTGGCCTAGGTGGGAGGCTGTCCATATCCTGCTCCCTTATATCATTTTATTTTTTAAATGCAGGCCAGGTGACTAAGGAAAATGTTGCTGGCAGCGAATCAGAGCACTCACTCCTCCAGGAGTCAGACAAGGGGATAAAGCTTCCTGGGCCAATCAGAACACTATGTTTATACATTTCTGCTCCCGAAAGACACTCGTGGGAGTTCCTCGGACTCAACGATCTACCTATACAAATATTTTGGGATCTTTATTCCTCAAAAACTACTAAACAGATTCACATCAAATTACAAAAAGCACAATCTGCAGACCAAGATTAGCTTCCTTCCAAATTTGGTATTCCAAAAGAAGTCTATGGAAAATGCATGGGGATTTTGTGTTTTTGGACCCCCCTTTTTTCTCATCCCTTGACCAATCACCCAGAAACTTTCTGTGCACAAACTAGTCAAAAAGTAGCACCTTTTTAGACAGTTTGGTGGAGATACCTTAAACGAGGCCAACGACATTAGCACAAAAAGGCATTTCCTATGGAAATGCTGACCTAACTATAACTACCCAGTGGTTAAAAACACTGAGTAATATATATCTATATATATATCTATATATCTATATCTATCTATATATATTACTACTGCCTGTCGCTAGAGGGTGAATATAGTTAGGACCATATTTCCATAGAAAAAGTATTTTTTGATTTGCCTATATCATTGGCGCTGGTTGACACATCCTCACGAAATTTACGGAACAAAGTGTGCCGGTGATGGAAAGCTTTGGGATGTTCCGTCAAGTGAGGCCTGAGAAAAAGAGGTAAAAGAAGTTCAATTCTCAAGAGAGCTTTGAACACTAAATACTACAGCCCGAACCGCTGAATCGAATTAAACCAAATTTAGCAGAAATGTAGACTCGGTTACGAAGATCATGCTTTCAGTTATTTGGTGTAAATACATTCAGTAGTTTGTGAGAAATTAAAGGAAATCCAATTTTGTTAAATCTACGATTGTGGTTAATTTGTAAATAATGAAGAGTTTGTGCAGAGTTCTGCAGAGCTCTGATTGGCTACCAACACTTCAACAAGGAAGTGTCTGCAGCCATCTTGGTACTCAGGCTCACCCGAGTCCCACAAAAAAACACAAACAAAGTCAGGGGGCTGGGTAGGGATACCTTGACCCCCCTAAACTTGGTAACCCCACCAGGCCATTAAAGCATTTACAAAATATATATTTGCAGCAAAATCTTGACATTCTCAGCAAGAATAAAAAAAAGTGAGGGCTCCCACTCTTATTTTGAAAGGGGCCCCCAGGTGAGCCAGGTCCCAGTGGCTTTTTAATAATAAAAAGTAGGGGGACCATAACCTCCCAGGTGCTTTATTTTAAATAATGGCGGTGGGCCGGGCTGACCCCCTCCATGGCTCAAATGAACCCCGGGGACCCCCAACTCCCTGGGGCTTTAATTAATAAATGGCGGGGGTAATCCCCCCTCCTGGGTCATTTCAAGTTTCAGGGACCACCACCTCCATGGGGATAATGCAATAATGTAATAATAATGTGGGGCTGCATGGAGACCCCGTGCCCAGGGTCACACCACCTCCCTGGGGCTAAAATGATTAAATATTATTGGGGCAGCCACCTGGACCCACCAATGCCACTGGGACCACAACCTCCCTGGGGCTAATGTAACAATAGTGCGGGGGCCTTATGCACATCCGGTGCCCCTGAGACCACCACCTCTCCTGAGCAAAAAACAGATTTTGAAATGGGATGGGGTCTTGTGGCCACCCTATTACCCGACCATATATGACTCCATGGACCACCACATCCCCAGATCAGCCCATGAAAAGCAAAGGAAGGAGGCCAAGAGGACCCCCTCCTGGAGCCATGTATGGCTCTGGGGACCACCTCCCCAAGGGAAGGCTCCTGCTATGTCAAGGGCTATATCTCTTTCCCTGCCCACAGACATGTGGGCAGGGAAAGAGATTAAATTATTACTCCTGTATGCAGGGATCTGCACTTCCAGCTGTTCCCTGTGAGCAGCAGCAATGCTGGCTCCTGCAGGAGGCAGGGAGAGGGCTGGGACTTGGGGGGCTTGAGGCTCCATGTGGTCCCCATTGTGCACACTGGGTAACCTGGCTTGGACCAGGGAATCCTGAGACACATGGCCAGGCCCCAGGGGATGAGGTCCCTATGGCCAAAATCAACCCAGGGAGGAGGGGCACATGGCCCCCCTCTCCCATTGAATAATGACTGGGCCCTCGTTGATGATATCGCCGGGCCAAAATCTGACTGTTAAGGGGGGCTGCACACTCCTCTCCCCATTATATTTCAGCCGGACCCTGGGGGATAGGGTCCCCATGGCTGAAATCGCCCGGAGAGTGGGGGCACACATCCAGGTCTCCCCCATTTGTGTAGCAATAAACATAACCTCAGACTAAACTTTGCCACAAGACTATTTTAACATACCCATCTCAAGGAAACTTCAGAACTAGAAGAGATAACATATTCCTGCATCAAGAGAAAACCTGCACTGAACGGTTTTGACTGAAGGCTGTAGCAATTACTCCACCACTGATCCAATGTAGCTCCTAGATCATCTAAATGACCTTTTAGTTTGACTCTCCTATAATCCTGCACAGTTCTACCTTTGTTGGCAGTTAGTATCCTATTCTTTGGTATGAGTAATGTCAACACTATACATGAAGTGTAAGGAGATTTCCCGGGATTTCATTTGTCAGCACGATTCATAAAAAGACAGACAGACCTATATGTTATTTTTTTTTACTTTTAAGTTGAGTTCTGGTTGACAGGGATTGTAAAGTCATCACGGACATAGAGACTCACAGACAATGTGATGCCTGTTCCATACTTTACTGTATGTATTTTGACATGGAGGAAATCATTATCTTTACAACAAAGCTCTGTCAAGTTAATACACAAAGTCTTGCAAAAGGATACCTTTGGGGTGTTCACTAACCTCCTAGATGCCATGCAAGTCAACTCTGAATAACTTATGCTCTGTGCACCTGCATTGTTAATATGTAACAGGTGCAGAGGCGAAAGCAGTGCTTTTTTTAGTTTGATGCCGAACCACAATGCAATAGAGCGAACGTTCACTTTGCGTTCTGGAGAAACATAATGTGTGTCCAGGCTTAGGGTATTACAGAAGAGTGTGCACTAAAATCTGATGCTAACACCTGCTACAATTTTGGGACACTTTAGTAAAACAGCCATCAGTGTACTCATGCTCCCACTAACAGAATCACTCAGACACTCTCACAGCCACGCACAGACCCATTCAGATACTCATGCACTCACTCACAGACGAAATCAGACATGTACACCCAATCACAGACCCACTCAGACACTCATGCACCCACTTACAGAACCACTGATACTCTCTCACACCTACTCACAGACCTACTCAGAGACTCATGCAATGACTCACAGACTCACATTGAGACTCACACACCCGCTCACAGACCCACTCACAGATGCACACACCCACTCAGACATTAATGCACTCACTCGCAAACTGACACACACACCCAGAGCCACTCGCAAACCCACTCAGACACTCTCACACCCACTCACAGACCCACTCAGATACAAACTCAGAAACTCATGCACCTACTCATAGACCCACTCAGACATTCACACATCCACTCACACACCCAGTGAAACATCATGCAGTCACTCCCAGGCCCACTCAGACACTTGCCCACCTACTCACAAACTCATTGAGACACTCACACATTCACTCACACCCCCACTGAGACACTCATGTACTCACTCACACACTCACACTCAAAGGTTACATGTTATGATTAGGAAATAAATGTAAAAAACATTCAAAATTCACTTAAAAAACCAAAGATTATAGGGACATTATAGTTAAGAAATAGAATTTTGAAACACTATGGAAATTCACTGAAACAAAAGGTTACAGGGACATTATAGTTAAGAAATATAATTGAAAAACCTTAGAAATTCACTGAAAAAAACACAGGTTACAGGGACATTAAAGTTAGGGTCTGGTTTCACTCATACAAAATCAGTGGATTTCAACAGTTATAGTTAGCTGAGCTAACTATAACTTACGCCTCACAGTGCACTGCTTGAGATCTCACATAATACATCACTCATGACAGGGTCAGTGGCATCACTGACTACATCACTGATGACATCTCAAATGATCACATATTTATTCTACATAGTCTATATATTCCTCTGAACGAGTAAAAGCCAAGGATACATTTGTCAGCTAGGACAAGAGCAATGTACAACCATGTGTTATAAGGAATAGCAAAGCACCGGAATGTTGAGAACTGCATTAAAATCAATGGAGTGGCAGATGCCAATTTGCTCCAACATTCCAATGTCGGGAGTGACACAGGGCCGATAATGACTGAAAAAGACCTTCTGTGGCCTTATTTTAATGTTTGTTTACCAGTCTATCACTGTTTCATTTAGAAAATGGTATCCTTATTTGGTGGAATGTTCTAATAAATCATATCCTTTATGCCTTGGCTATATCAGTCCTTCTTCCTTCGCCTGCAGCTCAGTCATATAACTCAGAAGAAGACTTTTAACAATTGTTACAGCCCTTGGCAGCAGCTATAATTCTATAAACGCCCCAAAAGCACAGTGAAACCATTTTTTAATCGTCCCCCTAATTTCTCTACTTGGTCGCAGAACACTTTGATGATTTACAATTTCATTACAAGGTTGGGAAGGGATAAAGCTTCCCCATGTGAAATATCTACTCTGTATATATTTCTTAAAATATAAAATGTAGTGCAGAGCACCTAGCACTTTTCAACATGTTCATAATGTAGCAGTCAAAAGACATCCCTTAGTTTAATCAATATCTACAAAATGCATACGAAACTAGGCACCATGCTGCCAAAACCTGAAAACACACTGGCGATGGAAGTAATATGTTAACATAAACGGTGGCTGCAGACAATCGTGTGGTCGTGTTTGCAGGGGCAGTGCCCACAGGAAGCACAGAACCAAATGCCAAGCCAGCTGTTTCCAAGAATATGTTGTTAGTTATGTTGCATGTGGTCTGCAGGCCAGTAACTGAGTCTTGAGCAGTGGCTACACTCTGGCCAGACCCAGGACCCACAGATCTATAGAATGCAGCATTGGACGATTAAATATTTGACCATGAGCGTACAAACCCTGTTCTTGCCTGGAATAAAGTGATGCGCTTTAAAGCAATAAATTCACATAATGGCCTGACCAATGTCGCTCCACGTCACCTATTGATTATTTAAGCAACCAGAAATGATGTCTGCGTGCGCCAGTCGATACAAAAATATTTAAAGCTACAGAAAACTTGAAACTCTGAAAGAGTTGAATGCTCTCTTTCTATTGTTTCAGCAATTTTTCGATGAATCTAGATTTGTTACTGTTGACTTACTCATTTAACATCCACTGTTAAAGACAAAATCATGGTAGTATAGCATTAAAAAGCTTTCTAGAGGTCATTCTCTTCCTGTCCCCCAAGTTAAGCATCTTGAGCCAAATGCGAGGGTAGACAGCAAGGAGGATGAAATTGCCTCAGTTATAGCGCCTTCTAGAATGTTCATTAATACTAATGGCAAAAGCCCTGTGAGCGGCTGCAGTTTTGAAAACATCTTTAAAAATGTGATTGGAAAAAAGAGCTTTATAAGCACGACTGGAAGGCAATAGACATTTATTTGTTACATCATGAATGCCTTTAGAAGAACAGATGAAAAGCAGCAGTTTAAAATTGGCGGGCTCACATTCAAATGTTCTGGTGGAAGACCTTTGTTACACGATCCGGCGAAAGTTCAATTACGCTGGCGTGATTGATGGGAAATTACGACAATGCATCTCATTGCAAAATTACACTGCCTTCATAGACTTCATAGTAACATTATAACAGAGTGAGGGAACCAATTAAATGACTGTAAAGTTATCATTCGAAGTACTTGTGTTTTTGCCACTATTTTATACCCAGTGGTATAACAACATTTGAGGGGGCCTCAGGCCTCCCTGCAAAATACATGGAGGGGGCCCTTCGCAATCCAAACCCAGTCTGGAGCTCTCAGGCCAGGGGCCTGCCCAGGACCCCTGGAGCTCATGGCCACCCGCACTGCGGGGCTATTGTTACACCGCTGTTTTTACCATGAAATGCATCCACGCGAGGATGCGGTTCATGCTAAAATATAGCTCTAAATGCCATACTTGTAAATTACACAATTACATAAAAGCTAATTTTTTGAAAAGGGATCTCTGGTTGGCTAGGGCTTGTGCCAAAGCCAGGCAGAGACCACACTCTAGTCAGGGATTGGGAGTTACACGCCAAAGATAACCCCTACTCACCCCCTTGGTAGCTTGGCACGAGCAGTCAGGCTTATCCCGTAGGCAATGTGTAAAGCATTTGCGCACGCACACAACAGGAACAACATCCCAGGCACCCTACAAAAGGAACTCCACACAAGGTGATATCAAAAATAGCCTTTGTATTCTCAAAACAAATTAGAATACTAAACACATAATGTACACTGTGCCAACTGGCACTGGGCAATATTTACAAGGGATTATGTACACCTGGCAGGGCCACATGGACCACTGTCCAGAACCATCACAAAGTGAACTTAGTAAAAGTAAACTAGATCATAAACGTCCAACCAGTAAACACTGGTAATCACTGTACTTTGCATCAGTGATATAAACTACATTATGCACAGTATCACACAAGTCTAAATACTTTAAACCCTAACCTCCTAAGTATAACTCAGATTAGGGGGAAAAAATCACACAGTGAAACATAATCTCACTAGCATAAACCAAGATATGCAAAACAACCTCATAATCCTAAAACTACATTTAGAGGTATAAGACAGGATGCATAAAACATACTAAATGCATTACCTTTCCTAGCACCACATCACATTAGCACATAAATCACATTAGGGCCAGGCGCCCTTAAAATGTAACAATCCCCCTGGCCAAATGACAGCTCTGAAAGGGGCTCAAATGCCCTATGTCCAAGGAGTCAGGGTTGAACCTAGGCAGCGAAGGTCAAGGATGCGCCACGGCGCAAACCTAAACGTTGCAGCTGGCACTAAGTGCTGCGCAGCTGTGTAGGCCAAGATGGGGGCGAAGGAGTGTGTCTCACTCCTGGCTTAACCATGTCCTCTAAAAGAAAACAAGACCTAAACTGTGCAGCTGCCCACTACTTGCTGGGCAGCTGTAAAAGTTAAAATGTGGCATGAGCTCTCACTGGCCCTTGAAATAACTGTGCCCAACGTTGGAGCCATCTGGCTCTGGAATCATGGAGCCCTGGAACACACTGGCTCCTGAAATAGCTATGCGCCACTAACGCAGAAGAACTTGCCCCAAAACACTGAGGCATCTCATGTGGAAAGAGCACGGGCCCCTCTGGCCCTTTAAACACTCATGGCCATGGTGCAGCTGCCCTCTAGCTATGGGAGCAGCTGGAATGTCCACTAAGGCCCCGGCACCACGGGGGCAGCCAGGAAATGCCCATGGGCCCCTTTGGCCCTGATAAATAATTATGCCCGCAATGGTGAAGCAGCCCGCTCTCCTGGCGGGACCGCTCGGACTGGCAGACAGCCCCTACTCACCGGAGCTTCTCTCTTCTTATGCGGGGCTCTTAACTTGGAGGCGGCGGGGGCAGACACTGGCCATGTGCCTCTCACCCCCTCTAAAGGAATCATGCTGCTGAGCTTGTGGTGTTGATCCCCCAGAGAGCCCCCCACCTCTTCTCGGGGCTCTCTCTCCCCACGGGGTCACCGGGGCTACCATCAGCTCCCAGGAGCCCCGAGCAGCAGTCGACCATTGTTCGGCCGGCTTCTTTCTGCAGCGTGGGCAGTCGCCCATCCGGCAACCCATTGCCTGACTTCCGGGTTGCGTCTCGCAGCGGACCAGAGATCTCCCCTCGCACTCGGGCTGCGGCGGTGAAAACGCGGGGTGGGCACCCGCTCTCTTAACAAAAATAAAGACACGGGGTGGGCACCCGTGCATTAAGAAAAATGAACGCAAAGACGCGGGTCGGGCACCCGCAGTTGAAACTAAGGCAATCTCGGGGGAATCCCTACACTGGGGATTCCCACGTAAAGGGATGCAGCATCGCGCTCTGCAGCCCACACTCCTCCTCCGCTGGGCCATTAAGAGATAGCGCTTCCAACAGCGCTGGATGGAGCCAAAGTCCTGGGGCAAGGAGAATAAAACAAATGGTCCCACAAGAACCAAGAAAATAAGGCAAAAAGGTTCCAGGGCATAGCTGGGCCCAGGGAGGCAGCCCTCCTGGCAAGTCCTCCTGGGCCCCAGCAGCAGCACGCCCTGCAGCAATCAGGATCCAAAGCAGAACAACATCATGGGGTCACAGCAGCTATATTTATATCACTAAATCCTTTGTCTACAAGAGTAGGGCAAGAAGAGAACCAGATACAACTGTTCAGGAGCACTTTGCTTGCTCAGCTCCCCTGTCTATTCACAGGACAGGAAAGGGACATCAGACGCACTGTAGGAGGTAGAGCAAGCATTGTAAAGGGAAGGCACAGCCCTATTCAGGTCCTACGTGCAACTCCTCCCTCCCGTCTACATGCAGATCTCCCTATTCACCACCGGGCAGACCAATCCTGGCTCCTGGAGCCAATAACACCAGCCAGCCCCTGTCAATCACTAGCCAGACATGCAATTCACATCAGGCAGACAGACACTGCACACAGAAATGCCAACTTCTAAAAGTGGCACTTCTCCATTAGTCACAATAAATCTACGCACACCATTGCGGAGCATTTATTCTCACGAGTTCGCACATACCAAACTCGCCCCTGCACTTCTCTCGCATCAGGAATTACCATGGACACTCATCTCCCCCATGAATTCCTATGGGAGGGCAGGCTAATCTCATCACATGCACTCCAGAGAGCGCACGCACTTTACACTGGGCCACAGTGCTAAAGTGCACAGAGGCCACAAATCAACTAACATCAGGTCATAGCTTAAGGCAAAAAGTTCAGGGGTGAACCTGCCAAAAGGGCCAAGTCCAACACAAATCATGACAACTTCACACACCTGCATTTGTTACCAGTTACAAACTTCACTGTAAACATTCTGGGTAGGTACTCCACTGAGGCGGTGTTACAATATATGGTAAGCAGCTGCAAGTCGTATTGTGAAGTGATTGAATAATAATGCCCAATCCCTGCTTCAGTTATTTGTTTGTTTAGTATAATCCATAGCGTGCTGAAATTATCCAACAGGCAATACACAGCACTTTAACTAAATTTGTTTTTGGGAATCTCCGTTTGTGATGCTACGTTTCTTCTCATGTTTATAGGGTTTCTCACTTTTGGGATTTCTGGATATTTAATAATGCTCAAGAAATGCTTAGCCCTGAAGAAGAAGAGGAAAGCAGAGCCCTGGCTGCAATATGCCCATTCAATCAATCATGGCTTATTTAACGCAGCTACTCACCCGTGAGGGTCTCAAAGCACTAAGGGGGGGGGGTGCTACTGATCAGTCTGAACACTGGGGTTCAGTCGAAGAGCCAGACCTTGAGATGCTTTCTGCAGTGGGTCAGCGACGGGGCTTACCTGAGGTGGTGAGGCAGGGTGTTACAGGTCTTGGCGGCAAGGTAGGAGAAGGATCTTCCTCCTGTCCTGATCTTGCAGATCTGTGGGACAGTGGCCAGGGACAGTTGGGTGGAGCAGAGTGTCTGCTGGGTAAGTGGAATGTGAGGCGGTGGTTCAGATATACTGATCCTGCACCATGGAGTGCTTTGTAGGTGTGTGTGAGGAGCTTGAAAGTGACTCTTTTGTTGACTAGGAGCCAGTGGAGTTCTCTAAGTGTTTGGTGATGTGGTTGTAGATGGGGATGTTGAGGGCTATTGTACACAGCACCACAAAGTGCCTAAGAGACCACCAAATACCACAAACGGCCTAGAAAACGACCCTGAAGCCAGGTTAAAAGGAGAACACAAGTGGAAAAAACATAATTTTTGGGATTCCAAACATACATGCACTAAAGCTCCAAGCCAGGTATGCACACTAATGCCCATGACTTGGTAAACTTAGGAGACACTCTGGTCAATTATCTCCTTAAAAGAGACGTCAATAACCTGCTACAGGTGTATTCCAGTAATCTGGTGATGTATGAGCAGTCCCTCGTATAGCTGTTTGAGCAGTCAGTTCAATACAAACCAGACATACACTACAAAAAAGACTGGAAGTACACCCCCCCAAAAATACCAGGTTTCAGATCTAAAATCAGCAATCACACATAGGGCATGGCAAGCAAACTCATATCAGCAGTGGTGAGGTCAAATCCAGACATAACTACGTCTGGTGTTGCATGTTTGGAAATGGATCTGTCAAGTCCTGCGGCCACACCACCACCATTTTCACATAGTCTGTTGATAAGAGTTATTTCAGCACAAGTGCCCCGCCTCTCACATGCCACAGTTCCTCAACTGAGAGATCAGAATGTTGGGGAGACCATGTTGAAAACTAACAACTGATTGAGGACAACCCAAATATAAGTTCCACCTGCTCCAGAATGCCTTGAATGTTGTGTAGCGCGGGGACAATCACCAATTCCATTCCATAAGCTGGCCAGAATTCGAACTGAAGGGAATCAAGTTACTCTGAGTATGCTGAGTGCTGGACATTTACTGTATCTTCTGTGACTTTTCATGTAAATGGTAAAAGGGAGATTGATCTGACCATTAGAGCCACTGATGGTTTCTTCAGTAAAGACTTAGCTAATTCTTTTTTAAGACATGAGTAAATAAGGCCTCTGCTGCCCAGTGAATGCAAAGTGCAGAGGAAAGTGAAGTAATAGACTATGCCACAAGCTTTTTAATTTCATTAGACTAGGTTCAAGTGGGGGCTCAGATTTAGTGAAGATCATTTTAGTAAAAAGTAAATTCAGAGCTTAAGGGGTGCAAATCCATCTATGATGGTTGTTTAGGGTAGGCTCAAAGGACTCAGATGATACAGGGGCTTAACTCTTATTAGTATGGTTGAAAAAGGGTTGAATATTTTACATTTCATTATAGATGAACAGCGAAAGATCTTCACACAAATGTTTAGATCAAGCAATATTGATGATGCCACTGTCGATATTTTGAAATTAGTAAGTTTGTTGGACATTTTAAATTATAAATATATAAATGTTTCAAGCAGTCATTTTGTGAGTTGAAAAGGAGAATTCATGTCCAAACTGTTCAGGTTGTATTCGTTCTGTTTCAAACTAGGGGGAGTTAGGATGGGAGAAATTTTGTTCTTTACGTTTGAAAAATGCAATATGATTAAAGATATCGGAGACTTAGCTACAGAAGACCCCCTTTTCAGGTGAAAATTGGAAAGTCTATTCAACGTATCAAAATCCTGGCTAGACTAGGAGAGATATGACAACAGAAGATAATTGAGCAATAGTATGCTCTGTGCAAGGAGTTGCACTGGTTATCTCCTGATTCCTATGGCAGCGCATGGCTCTGGAGGGTTCTTACCATAAGACATTAAACATATCTTTATAAAGAATAATTAGCTAGGAGGTAAATATGTTAGTTGTATCAAGAGTACTAAAAAGTAGCCAGAAATTATTTTTCTTACAACATCCACAAGCAATGTAAAATAAATAAAAAAAATTGTCCTGAAGCAATCAACAGCATTTCAGTTGGAGAAATCTGCATGCCCTCTATAAAGAAAGAACCAACAATTAATACATGATAGTAACATCATTAGGAACTTCAGGCAGAGTTTGGGTCAAGTGAGCAAGTCACCAAATCTTTGATCTGGTAGATGCTCAGACTCCACCACCAATTGGGCTGTCTGTCTCAATATTTTGGGATCCCTGTAAGTCCGGGGGGTATTTGTTTCCACTAGTGTGCCAACCAATATGGCAGGAGCGCTTTCAGCAATAAAGTAATGCGATTGGGCTTTCTTGTCATAATGGCCCAATTAATGTTGGTTTTGTTTTTCAGAAATAATCATTCAAACCAGGCATCAGTTTTCTAATAAAAAATTATTTGAAAGGCCCTGAGGCTCCGGTAGTTTTTCCCAGTGCTTGACCAAAAGTGTGTTCAGACCCAAAGCAGTTCTGTTTAAGAAGACAGCGTCATCCGCATATAGTAATGCCGGTAATAGTTGTTTCGAAATTAGTGTACAATCAGCCCCAGACTTCATTAGCACTGTCTCTAATTTATTGATATATAATGTTAAAAAAATGGAGCCAGTATACATCCCTGATGAACCCCTTGATGACGTCTTTAAAAGCTGCGTGCAGGAGGAGTCTATGGTATAGCAAATTCAAGCAGATGTGTTAGAGTGGAGGACAATCAGCCCAAGACTTCATTAGCACCTTCTCTAATTAATTGATTTATAACATGAAAAGAAATGAAGCCAAGATACATCCCTGATGAACCCCTTGATAACGTCATAAAAAACTGCGTGCAGGAGGAGTCTATGGTATAGCAATTTTTCAAGCAGATGTGTTAGAGTGACGGTCCCTCAAACAGAAGATAGTATCAGGTTTGACTCCCATAGACAAAAGCATATGCCATAATTTGGAACGGTTGACTCTGTTGAAGGCAATCAAACAACTCAGTGTCAAGCCATGATGCTTAATCACCAATACACTTTTCCTCAATGAGGCTTTAGTGCATGATGTAGAGTTCTCAAGCTTCATCGGGGACACATTTTTTGTGCAGGATCTAAGACTCAGACCCAAGAATATTTAGTAAGATTTGCAGAATCTCAGCCCCATTAATAATAAAAGGTCAGAATATTTCTGTCTTTAATTGCTACTGAATGCCTGTGATGCAGGAATAGAGGCCTGCGAGGGATGGAAGGCCTTCTTCCCTGCATTTGCAGTCGCAAAATGCCAACATGCCATAGATATTGGGGCCACATGCAGTGGAACCCAGGACTACTGTCTGCTTTCCAATATATCGACATGTCACATTCGCAAAGGGTAAGATGTCCATCACTAACAACTTCTACTTTGTGAATGTTTACCACTTCCTCTGAAGTATCCATGCCATTTTCAAGGAAGGGTAAGGCCCCTTTCACAACCTCTGTCCTTGCAAACTGCAAGGAGCCACTCTGTGTAGATTGTGAGTAAAATATTCATTTGACACTTCTTCTAATGTAATTTTAAAAATGTGTCCAAAAGACTGCAACTAAGACCACTGAAGTACAATAATACATCAGGCCTAGAGTCATTCTGTGTGAATGTTATGTTAAAGTGATAGCACATCTTCCTCGGAGTCTTTTTGTGTGAAGATTCAGTTAAAGTGATGATGCAATGACCAGTCATTTAGCACTACATCAAAATAGCCTAAATATCAACCCATGCCCCCTTTCTATCACAATGAATCATGTATATTGGAGAAGACTACTTTTACGTTTTTTTATTGGTTTAGGCCATCCTTGCCTTGAGGGACTTACCCTGAGAATTAATACTAACTCAATCAGTATCCACAAGTGTCACCTTTGATGGGTGTGGACCTGTCATTAAGGCTATAGTGTGTAAAATCACCTGCAAGCCATTTGATCCCACACCCGGCATCATACATTTCTCAATCCTCTATCACTCTCAGTCTGCATTCAAACCTCTGATTGTATATCAGAATATCAAATACAGCCATAATATCGGTGACAGAAATATTGTGCTACAAAAATATCGTAGCAAAAATAATAAGAAGGTAAGTATATATAGGTAGATATAGATGTTCTTCTCTTAACTCCACATCTATATACCTTCATGATATATATAATATAATATGTATTGTATATATAATTACCTTATTGATATGGGGTATTTTGAGTTTGGTCGTCTTTATATTTGCTACACTATTTTTGTAGCATATAATTTTAAATTCAGAACTATTGCATTGACCCAAGGCTTGTAAAAGCAACCTTCCTTTCCCTTTTGTTTACTTTTCTCCTCTGCCGTATATTCCTTGCCTCTTTTGTTCATCCTTAGTGCTTTGAAGCAGCTTTGGAGTAGCAACTAGTATGATCTAACATCATGGACCCATCTTTAGTTCCTTTTTGCAGCCTTCTCCCTTCATTTGTCCACTCCTCCTAGATTTTATACCTTTGAGCTTTGAAGGAGCCTCTGAGAAGGATTGGTAGTATCCAATCATTGAACACGACATGATTTCTGATAAGTCTTGAAAAAGGCATATTTTGATGTTAAAAAATTAAAGAAAGTTGGTACACCAGTCACCGAGCCATTAAGTCTAAAACGGCCTGGATTATAACTTAGATTAATCAATAAAAAGTAAGGATCAAAGAAAATTCGAAGTCACTCAGGCAAAAAATGGCAATGTGAATTCATGACATCACAATTCAAATTATTGCTGTCTGGCCTTTCTTCAGAGAGGAAGACTTGAGTTTAGATAGAGGTGGGCGAGCCAACAAATGAACAAGGAGAGCTGAAACGGAGCTGAGCCAAGGGTCTGGCTTGGCTCTTACGGCCACATGCATCATCCCGGCCGTTTGCGAATTCCAAATTCCGAAAAATAGGGAATCGCAATTTGGAATTTGCAAAATGGGATGCATGTATATTTTCGCATAATATTTGTGATTCGGTAAAAATCGCAATTTTTACCGAATCGCAAATATTATGCAAATTCTAATTCGCGATTTCGCATTTCCCATTGATTCCTATGGGCCAAAAGGCCCATAGGAATCAATGGGAATTGTGAATTCGCAAATTAGAATTCGCAAAATGTTAATGCATTCCATGGATGCAGGGGGCGGTCCTGCACCCCTGAAATGTATCTTAAAGTGGATGTTTCACACACACATGTCCTAAGGACATGTGTGTCTGTAACATGACAGTGTTTAAAATGCTAATTTGAGCATTTTAATTATTTTTCGCAAATTACTACGAGGTTCACCCTCGTGGTAATTTGCACCCCCTAATTGCGAATTCGCAATTTTAAAAACAATCATGCATTGCTTTTAAGGAATCGCAAATTTGCGATTCCTTAGAAGCAATCGCATTTTTGGAAATCGCTAAAAATAGTGATTTTTCCAAAAATGATTGATGCATACTAAAAAGATAGTTAGGAATCGCAAACGGCTGATTTTACCGAATCGCACCGTTTGCGACTCCTAAATACCTTGATGCATGTGGCCGTTAGTGCCAATGAATGAGACAAACCCAAAAATTGTTTGCCATGAAAATAATACAACAAACATCAGGTAAAATATGATAATGTCTCTTTAAGGCGCAAAAAAAGTGTATTTCTTTAGCATGTGGAAGCTTTGACTTTAACATACTACAATAAAGCACTGCATGGAGATTTACTTATTTGAAGCAATAGTTTTAAAAACATTTCTGCCCCCATCCTGGCAACAGTGGCTTCAGTGAACTAAAAGGCAAAACAGCTGTCATGTTTAAGCTGTATGCGGCCTAGATTCTTAGAGATAGAGCAACATTGTAGTCTATTAAATCAAACGAAATAGACTTTTTGTACAGCTGGTATTCTGAATTCAGGTATTTGAAAGTGCTTTCTTATGCCATAATGAAGAGAAAGGAGGATCAGTGAAATAAAACCTTTCCCTGAGATCACATGTTTTCTGGTTTCACTTTATACAAATCAGCCACTCAATGGGTATCTATTTGTCTCTCCTTTTTACCACAAATTGTAATGCTTTGTTTTTACCTCTTTGTGCTTGAGGATAGAGCACAGGCGGTAGGCAGAACCCACATGAAAGCTTGACTCGTTATGGACTCTAGGCAGGCCCGGACTGGCCGTAGCGGGCACTGGGCAATCCCCCGGTGCGCCGCACGGGTGGGGGCCGGTTTTGGGACCCTGAGTGCCGTTTTTGTTACAGGGCCGCTGCAAAATCGGCACTGTAACAAAATTGGCCGAAAACCGCCCCTGGCAAAGCGCTGGGTGGACCCCCCTTCCCCCTGGAGGGGTTGGGGGGGGCGGCCGAGCACTTTGCCAGGGCCGGTTTTGGTTCCCAGTCCGGCCCTGACTCTAGGTTCCAACAGGACCCCGAGCTGAGCAAGAGACAAGCTTCGGCTTGAACTTGGCTCAAGCTTTCCATGGCTTGCCCGCCTTAAAGTTTAGACACCATCTTCTATGTTTTAAAGTTTACTTGGACTCTTGAAGAATAGTCTAGTCGAGTAGAGTCTCAAATTTCTAACTTGATGCGCCACAAAAATCAAGTGATACCAAACGACAATGCTATCTACCTCGCATTTGGAGCAGTAACTTGCTGCTTTTGAAAAAACAAGTATCCCAGGAAGCTCACGGTTTTTACTCTTGTATATAATTATTTTCTGAGGGTTTAATTCATTTACTTCTTCAATTTCCATGCATGTGGTTCTCTGCAGATGTTCTGCAAAAAATCATAATACTGGCAAAGAATAAATAGCAACTTTCTAATGCAGGTTACCATGTGTCAGCTCAGGAAACGGTGTGTGTAATCTACACTGGCGACGCAGTACAGAGACCTCAACATACGGTTATTAGGAGCAGAAGGAGGCTTTCATCTACAGCCAATTCATGTCTGTTCCACTTCCTACTGTATACTATAAAAAATAACTTGCTCCTATCTGGGTATAATTTGTGTGGGGCTCGTCAGCTGCTGGAATGTTTTTATTGTTTATTTTGCTGCAATTGAGTCAGCACTGGAGTGAATGAAGAGTAAGGGAGTGAGTAGGGTGAATGTATGAAATAGGGTTATTGGTTGTGCAGGATGTGAGTCCTGCTCAAGTAAAAGGTTCACAACTGTCTTCTTACTGGGAATCAAGCACCCCATTGCACTTGACTTTCTCGGGGTAGCAAGGTAGAGCAGTCCAAGATCTACTCTGGGGAGGTGGTGTGGGCTAGGAATCTACATTCGCTGGTATGCAATAACACTCAATATATGATTGTCACACACACACACCCACACACACACACACCCACACACACCCCGACACACACATACACAAGCACCCACACACTACTAAATACTACGCGATCAATTACAAACATATACACCAATAGATGGAAATATCTTTGGTTATATTCTGAAATCTCATTTGGCCCCTACTGGGTCATGACCTCCAATAGCACAATGTCCCCCCATCTATACCGGAAAGAACATCACAATATAATGGGGTGTCATGTTAGATAAAGCAGGTTTATTGTCAGGGGGGTGCATGCATCAATATATGAGGCAAGCCTATTGGCTTTGTCAAGGGGTCAACACATTATAAGAACAATAATCACCTGTTAGAATTCAGCATTAAAACCGAACGAACCCCAAAGCAAATTCAAAGGTAATCATTATTAATAAAAGGCATTGCAATGCTCACCCACAATCATTGTCAATAAACTATTTTGAATGAAGAATTTCAAATCAAAATGACATGGCTCTGAGTTTTTCTTTTTCCTTACTCAGGCCACATAAGATGCAGCTATAGTCCCAACCACTGGGTGTTCCTGCAACCCTGGGCTGAGGAGCAAAACCACCGGTGGAAGTGCTTAAAATATGTTGGAAATTCTCCCCAGGACAAGCTTCCTGTAACCTGAAAGACATAAGACTTCCTCCTTGAATTAATCATAGGGTATTGCTCCACTCCCTGCAGCCCCACAATGTTATAAAAGTATGTTGGGGGTACCCCTGCCCATCTTAGGCACCAAAAACCAAACCAAGAATCTATTCAAATTAGCCTCTCACAAGTGAATGTGGGCACTCAAGGTGGAAGTATGAATATTTTATTAGCAGCTTGAGCTTCTCTGTGTGGTTCATTTTTGCTTGTTTTTTGCTAGAATACCCCTGCCTCACCAGGGGTACCTGCACCATCAATTAATGGTGGGAGAAAGTAAGGGAGGCGCAAGGCTCCTGCACCCCTACCGGGCAATAGTATACCTGCTTCCCCACCCGCGTCGGTCTCCTGAGGGCACAGGAGCACAAACCACCTTCTGCCCCAAAGCCCACAAGCAGCAAGCAGTGTAGTGTGGGGGTTCCTGGTTCCCTCTGCCCTTCAGTTTCTGCCTTCTGAGTCAGGTGTCCAAGGGATGAGGACCCAGTATTACCACCTCAGGCCTAGAGGATGAATTCCCCAGGCCAAGAAGGAGTCTGGGGAGAGGGCCCCTTGTTAAGCAAAGAATTAAACATCCATGTACCCCTGGGCACTGGCTCACCCCAGGGGTAAATTTGAGAGTAGCAGCAGAGCCCGATGCACTCCATTTTTAGTTTACGTTTGTCTAAAAGGCAATCTTTAAGGGTGCATTTTCCCAGTGCCCTTGGGCTTATTTCCTTGATCTTGGGCTTATTTTGCTTCTGGTGGCAAGCTCTTGTCCTGTGGAGCATTTCCAACAGGCTGACTAGCTTCTAAGGTAGCATACTTTGAGGGGAGCTGGTTTCACTGGCTTCCTGTGCCATCCTACTCATTTCCTGCTCTCCCCAGGTACCATGGCCTCCTGACCATCTTGCAAGGCACCCAGGGTGGTAGTGGAGCCCAGGCCTTCCCTCAATTGGTCCTCAGGGAACATAAGAGGGCCAGTACCACTGGCCCTGGAGGCACCCATCTAGTCCTTGGGTCAGCTGGAGACTGAGTCCTTACACCATCAGCGGCTTTAGGTGCCTTGTTCTTCCAGATGTCCATGATTCTTGTGTCTTTGCCATACAGGGTCCTGCTCTCAGTCTCTTAGGATGCCACTTCATCCCTCCACCCCTGTCCCAACTCTGCTGCACAGCATTCTGGGAAATCAAATAGGGTAGAATCCTTCTTCCCCTGGTCAGAGTTCCTGTTCCCATACAGTTGTGGGGTTCTGATAATGGGCAAAACAATCCTTGTGGTCACTTCAAACCAGTTCTGAGGAAGCTCCCCTCCCAAAGGTTTTGGGGCAAGTGGTTTAGGAAGAGAAAAGGAAGCCAGGCTTATTTGTGAATTAAATCTGTCAGTGACATGGGAGGCATCCTTTGAAGCTCAGGAAGGGGCTGGGCACAACCCATAGGCTATCCTGCTTAAGGAAGAAAACTACTTCTTCACACCCATGCCCTTTGTCCACTCAGTGGGAGAAATCCACATCTCACCACAGGGGAGCCACCCTGCTGGCAGATGACTGTTGAATGCTTACAAGCTTCAGGCAGAAACATTTTAACTTTTTAAAAGTATATGTTGCTGTATACTTAGACAATGTTTGATTTTGCCATTTAATTTGATATGGATAGCTACAAAAGTGAGTCCTTCAATTACTTCCCTAACTGTTACCAATCTAATGTTAGCATGTATTAAATGTAACAATGTAGCCCAATGTTTCCCTAGGAAAACAGCCAGCAAAAAATAGCTTTTGGAGATATTTCACTGCAAGGTGGTTGGACCTGGCCCTTTTTGCAGGTCCATCCCCAAACTTTTTGCCTTCCTCCTCCTATTTTTTGGACTTCTTGTTGTTGGCATTAGGACTCTTGGCACTTTAACACTGCTAACTAGTGCTAATATGCATGTGCTCTTTCCTCTAAACATTGTATGATTGGTTTACACCCATTTGGCATATTTGATGTACATGTACCTCTGTTGTACAGTGGTATACCATATACCCAGGACCCGTGAGTTTAATGCTACTAGTGGACCTGCAGTACTGGTTGTGCCACCCACAGACAAAGCCTTTAAAACCTGTCTCAGGCCTGCCAATGCAGGGCCTGCATGTGCAGTTCACTGCCAATTTGACTTGACATTTAAAACTTCTTGCCAAGCTCCCAGTTTTTCTTACCCATAGGTCAACCCTAAGGTTGGCCATAGGCATCTTCGCAGGGTGCTGTACAAGTAAAAGATAGGGCATGTGCCTTTATTGTGTAGAATATCCTGGTAGTGAAAAAAAGCCTATTTTGTTTCTCACTGCTGCGAGGTCTACTTCTCTCATAGGCTAGCATTGGGAATACCCTTATATATATGTAAGTGGTAATTCCTGATCTGAGAAGAGTAGTGTTACCACGCTTGGTATGTTTAGAATGTCAGTGATAAATCCTGCTTACTTGTGTTGTTGGATTTTGCTCTACTATTTTAGAAATGCCACTTTTTGAAAATAGGCATTGCTCTGTGCTGCAGACTCCTTGTGCTTTGCAGCCTGATTCCAATCCACATCTAGGCCTGGGTGACAGCTACATTTGGCGCATGCTTTCCAGACAGCCACTACACAGGAAGGGCAGGGTGTGACAGGTATTAAATCTGCATTCATCTGCATACTAATGGTCTTCCTGGGCTGGGAGAGGATGAGGGTGTTCACACTTTACATTTGTATCGTTTTGTCCAACCCTCACACAAAGGGCTAATTTACCCCCTACTGATGTCTGAAATCAGGACTGAGTTGAACTGGATTCCTGTTCACTTCTAAGGTTTCTTGTGAAGTCACCTCCTACATCAAAGACATTTAGGAGGAAGTACAAGGGCTTTGATCCCATGTTTGGTGAAGCACTTTGTGATCTAAAACTAAACCTCTGTCTGAAGGACTGCTGGGCTGCTTAAAGGAATCAACTTGACAGCTTTTCTGCGTGTTGCCCTGCTGCCTACTGCTCCCTGACTCTGGTCCAATCAGACACTGCGTGGACTTGTAACCAGATGCTGCGGGCTCTACAATTTCCCCATTTCAAAAAGAGGACTGTTGTTCTGCTAGGAGGAACCACCATTTGGGCTGTCTGCCTTATGTGCTGTCCTGCCACCTGACCACCTCTTTGCGCCCCCGTGCTCTCCCAGGGCTTGTGACTTGCCCTGTGTCCTTCAAACTAGTGTGTGGTGAGCACTTCTTTTTCCCTGCTTTTGACAAAACTAGCGCATGGTGAGCTAATCATGTTACCCTGAGGCCGCACCAGCACATGTTCAGAGCTTTGGAGAGCACTGTTCACTGCTTCTTGGGATTTCACTTAGTGCAATATGAGTGCTTCTCTCCTCAGTTAGTGCCACTTGGGCATTCCATTCAGCGTGTGGGTGCAGGCGTTTAGTAGTCCAGATCTAGCAGCCCACTCTGATCTGTATTTGCCAGGAGCCTTCGTTTTAGGCAGTACGGTCCCCTAGCCAGGGAAACCACGATGTACATCCTTTGAGGGAAGAGTGCTGGGCTGAGGCACCATTCCTCTGTCCCTGACCTCGCTGACCGGCTGTCAAGAACCCCCCCAGGCTAGGACCCCTCTGCAACTATATATGCGGAGAGCCACGCTTGTGACCAGAGTGCCAAGAGAAAAACTTTCCTGCTGTTGCCTGCCGCCGCCTTCGACCAAGAGAGAGAGAGCTGGTCCCCAGGGGCGCGGTCACTGCTTTACTCACACCAAGTGTATGGGTACCCTGGACTGCCTCCCACGAAAGTGCAGAGGGTGAGTCGGGCCTCGGAAAGTTTGCCCTTGTCCTATGCTTCCTTCTTGAGTGACCAGAGGCGTCCTACCAAGAAAATCTGCCTTGTGTGGGTTTAGCAGCTGCCCCGTGTGCTCACGGGCAACTGCTTTTGCCTACTGTGCATACAGGGGACCCAGCGAGGTCTCCCCATTGAACTTGGCGGCGTGGGAGCTTTCTTCCTTTATACTTTATACCTGTAACTTTGGACTCTGGGGGCACTTGAGCTTTGGTTGGAATTGTGGGGTAAAACCTCGAGGAAGACCCCTGAATTCGGTGTAACACAGGTGTTAGGAATGTGCCTTACTTAGAGTGATTGTGGATTACCTGATAAAGCTTAATAGGAGCGCTGGTGCACTGTGACCTATGTTTTTTGAAGTACATATTATGATGTAAATGCTTTTCCCTATGCTACTTTACATTACTTGCACTAATGTGGTAATTCAGCTAAGCTCACTTCTCTCGGACAACAAAGCCCACGTCTCCACCAATGACCTCATTGACCAGTACAATTCCGAGCTAGTGTCCATGCTCGACAAACTAGCTCCACTAAAGCTCAAAAGAAGCAGAACCATTCCATCCAGAACATGGTTCAACACTGACCTCAACGCAGAAAGGAGAAACCTAAGAGCCAAAGAAAGAAAGTGGAGAAACAACCCGCCCGCCATCCTTCGCGATCAACTGAAATCATCCCGTAGGAAGTACAACATCCACATCAAAAACAAAAAATCCAGCTTCTTCCCCGAGGCACTGGACAAGGCCAAATACAGACCGAAGGAGCTTTACAGCATCTTTAGACAACAAACCTCCAAGCCACTGTCCTCATCTGTACAGGCGTCCAAAGAACTATGGGACCACTTCGCCCACTTCTTCAACGACAAGATTGCTAGAATCGAACTATCATTAGACATCAACGAATCACACCCCAAGAAGAGCATCATGGCTGTACCTCATGCCCTCTCTCCTGGATCTTCTCTCACCCCCTGGCTTAGCTTTCGCCCCGTTCAAGAAACAGAGATAATCTTGTTGATCTCCACCTCCAAACCATCAGCTCATATCTCAGGCCCCATTCATCTCCTACTAATCAAGAAAATGAAGCACGCTTTTGCACCTCTATGGGGCAAAATCATAAACACCTCCTTAAAAAATGGAGTGGTTCCTGATTGCCTTCAAATGGGGCAATTCACCCCCCTGCTGAAAAAACCTGGTCTAGATTCGACAGATCTGAACAATTTCAGACCTATATCTAACCTCCCCCTGCTCTCAAAAACACTTGAGCGTTGCGTACTTCATCAACTGACACTGCACCTGGACAACATCAACCTCTTAGACCCCTACCAGTCTGGCTTTAGAAAAGGCTGCAGCACAGAAACCGCGACTCTGAACATCATAGACGATATCCGTGGATCACTAGACTCTGACAAATGCTGCCTCCTCATTCTCCTTGACCTCTCGGCAGCATTTGATACAGTGGACCACAAACTCCTCATCAGGGCTCTCCAAGAAAGAGCTGGTCTCGGTGAGGTAGTGCTCAAGTGGTTTTCCTCCTTTATTCATAATTTCACGCAAAAAATAAAAATCAAGAACTTCACCTCCGAAACCCAGCAAGTCAACAAGGGCATCCCCCAAGGATCGGTGCTCTCTCCACAGCTTTTTAACATCTATATGGAACCGCTCTCCAAGCTACTCAGAAAAGCCAACATCTGCTTCCTTCTCTACGCGGATGATACACAGATCTATCTGGAAACTTCCTCTCTCAATGACATCCAAAGACTAAATGTTGTCCTGAAAGATGTTCAAGAATGGCTGCCAAACAATCGCCTAAAACTAAATCCAGACAAGACCGAGACACTCCTCATCTCGAACAAGGAGGACAACCCTCAAATCACCGAATGGCTAAAGGCAATCGATGCGCTCAAAGGGAATCTTACTCTAGTAGACTCTGTTCAATCTCTTGGCATCACCTTAGACTCTAAGCTAAACATGATGAAAAACATTAAGAACTTGGCCAAAAGTGCATTCTTTAACCTTAGACTTCTGAACAAAATCAAACGCTACATTCCAAACAAGGATCTCAAACTGGCCACTCAATCTCTGGTACTGTCAAGACTGGACTATGGGAATGCAATCCTAACAGGTATTCCTAAATCACACTTGGCACCGATCAAAACAACATTACATGCGGCAGCCAGAATGATCACCGGCATCAATAAATCTGATCACATCTCCCTGGCACTCACAGAACTCAAATGGATCCCAGTAGAAATGCGAAGTAATTTCAGAACGGCCTGCCTAACCCACAACGCCCTCCATACCGGCAAACCTGAATACCTGGCAAAAAAACTAAAAAAAGCAGGCCAATCCAGGAATCTGAGGAGCTCTAACTCCCTCCTGCTCATCCTACCTAAAACTAGAAATAAAAGAACAGCGGACTGCTCTTTCACGGGTATCGCCCCCAAAATTTGGAACTCCATCCCCCCGCACATCAGAACCATACCGTCTTTTGTGGAATTCAAAAGTCAACTCAAATCCCTGTTCCTCAACCGTTCCCTTGGTTATGGATAACACGGAACAGACAGCAACCACAGAACTATGCGACCACATTGAATCTTGAAACCAAAGAAGTTCTGCATTACAATTACGCAGCTCTTACTCTGACACTCGTTGATTGTTAAAACCTTTCATATGTCTTGCTTCTGTTGATTATATGCCTTCTCCTACAGTAAAGCGATCTGTTACCTTTGGGTCTTGACAGCGCTATAGAAAACTTCTTAAATAAAAAAAAAAATGTGCATTTTTATATTTTGATTTGTATTACATGCCCTAGAAATGAACTGTTAATGGTTGTTTTTGCCTTGCATTGTTCAGGATAACGAGTACTATATAAGTGACTGCATAATATGCACAGTAATTATGATCCATGTCAGTTTGGACTTGTATTATGTATAATATATACCATATATATGTTTATATAATCCTATGTGCAGTCTATTTTGTGGTGTGCTCATTGTGTTTCTGTATGAGTGTGTTGCCCAAACGCTTTAAACATTGCCTCTGTGGATAAGTCTGCTTGCTCTGCACCCAGCTACCAAAGGGTGAGCACAGGTTATCTTTGGTGTGTAACTTACTGTCCCTGACTAAAGTGGAGGTTTCTGACAGGTTTAAGGGCATACCCTAGCCAACCAGAAACCCCATTTCTAACAAAGGCTGTGAGACTCAGGTAGTGAGACTCACCCACAGTAAAAGTCCAAAAACCGGGTAATCTAAAGCAAGAAATCCTGGAGGACTAAATGGGCAGAACCTTTTTTAAACAGTGCGCAACTGAGAGTGGTTCATACAGCACACCCTACAAATTACTTCCCTCCAGACATTTGCAATGATTCATGGTGCTTCTGAGATATGCTGAGTTGTGACAAATAATGCCTTTATGTGCATCACGACCAAGAAACCAGGAGTCTGCAGGAATTGCACGCTACACTTTTCGTGCTAAAACTATCCCTCCCTAAACTGAAAGGAATCAAATTAGATGGCTAAATGATAGCCATAGTGATGTACAGTAAAAATAACATAAAGGGCCATACCTACCACATAGCCCCCATTACCATTACCAAATAACCAGTCAGTTGGCAGTGAAGAAGGGTCAATCGTTTATTAAGCAAAATACTCTATAGAGGAGTCTCTACAACCTTCACCCATCAGGTGCGCAGAGATGACTGCTGGCTTACAGTCAAACCCAAACATATATACTTTCGGTTCAACACATGAAGTCACCATAAATGGAAAAACACCACTCTGCCCTAGGGCCCCAAGGAATGACCATATATGGCACACATGATTGGTTCAAAGCTTTACTATTTATTACTGGGAAGGTAAGGAGGGGTGACTCCCTATCGTCCTGGTGCCCGGGAGTGTAGGCACGGCGCCTCCAGAAACACGCTTATTGCACCAAAGCCAGATGCGACCTTGAGTCCCAGGACAGAGGGAAAAAAGTTTACCTTCAGCTGCTCTCAGTAACTCAAATGAACTGGGACTTGACAACTACTGGAGAGAAACAAATGTATGACGTTACTTAGCATGCTATTACTTAGCATGCCTTTACTACGAAGTTTTTACTTCGCAAATGCCTTTACATAGCAGTTTTTTATTTAGCATACCTTTACTTTGCAAAATCAATCAAATGCATTAAATAGGCATTACTTAGCAGTGCTTTACTTCGCAGGATTTTACTACGCATAAATATCCTTTTTTTTATTTTTTTCCCTACACAGCAACACTACCCTCCACGCCCCCTACACTTCCCAAAACACTAAAACACTACCCTGCACTACACATACACTACAACACTACCCTAAACCCGAAAACACTACCCTACACTACACATACACTACAACACTACCCTAAACCCTAAAACACTACACCCTACACTACACATACACTACAACACTACCCTAAACCCTAAAACACTACCTTACACTACACATACACTACAACACTACCCTAAACCCTAAAACACTACCTCCTACACTACAACACTACCCTAAACCCTAAAACACTACCCTACACTACACATACACTACAACACTACCCTAAACCCTAAAACACTACCCCTACACTACACATACACTACAAAACTACCTTAAACCCTAAAACACTACCCTACACTACACATACACTACAACTCTACCCTAAACCCTAAAACACTATCCCCTACACTACACATACACTACAACACTACCCTAAACCCTAAAACACTACCCTACACTACACATACACTATAACACTACCCTAAACCCTAAAACACTACCTCCAACACTACACATACAATACAACACTACCCTAAACCCTAAAACACTACCCTACACTACACATACACTACAACACTACCTTAAACCCTAAAACACTACCCCCTACAATACACGTACACTACACACTACCCTAAACCCTAAAACACTACCTCCAACACTACACATACAATACAACACTACCCTAAATCCTAAAACACTACCCTACACTACACATACACTACAACACTACCTTAAACCCTAAAACACTACCCCCTACACTAGATATACACAACAACACTACCCTAAACCCTAAAACACTACACCCTACACTGCACATACACTACAACACCACCCTAAACCCTAAGGAACTACCCCCTACACTATACATACACTACAACACTACCCTAAACCCTAAAACACTACCCCCTACACTACACATACACTACAACACCACCCTAAACCCTAAAACACTACCCCCTACACTACACATACTCTACAACACTACCCTAAACCCTAAAACACTACACTCTTCACTACACATACACTACAACACTACCCTAAACCTTAAAACACTTCACCCTACACTACACATACACTACTACACTACCCTAACTATACTGCTCCACTTACCTCTCTCTGCCCGTGGTCCACTCTTCTCCTGCGAAGTAACGGCATATGCTAAGTAAAGACATATGCGAAGTAAAGGCATGCTAAGTAAAAACATGCGACGTAAAAGACATTGCTAAGTAAAAGTTGCTAAGTAAAAGAAGTGCGAAGTAAAAGATGCGAAGTAATGGTTGTTTACCGAGCGAAATACTTGATCACAGCTTGTGTTCTGACACAGAGAAAAGAAGATGGCGTCTGTATTGTTCTTGGCCTGTTCTATTAGTATGGAACAAACAAAAACAAAAAAAAAACGTTTCCTACTGGCTAAAGCATATATGGGTTACGTTGTGTACAATATATATGTCCGATACTCCCCATGTATGCAAAATCGAATGTTTATCCCTCATAAACTGTACCATTAAGTCCCTCATGTCAGAGAGTCATCTAGACACCCCAACTATGGGGGAAGTGGTCAGGGCCGGATCCTTCGTTTGAGAAGAAGAGCGTGGCCCCACATGTTAAAATGCCCACCATACCACAGAATTGAAAAATATAATGATAATAAAGTTGATTTATTACCATTTTATTTTTCAATAACCTGAGTCCCAAGCTGAGAGTCAGGTTGGTGTTTGCCGCTGCTGTGTAGCAGCAGCAGGTAGGAGTACGTTTTTTGCGACGGCCAGCCAGACATGCACATTTTAAACCTCTCAACTCAGCTGTCTTAGACTGCTGAATTGAGAGCACACAAAGGACTTCAGTGCTCTTAGAAGCACTGAGAGAGTCAGCTCAATCCAATTCTAGCTCTTTTGTCATGCTGGTCCATAGCATGAGAGCAGCATCAGGATTGGATAGGAGAGTTTACATTGGCTCTCTTGTAGGAGAAAAGGACACCACAGTGAGGACGATGCAGCAAAGATAAGTTCATTTTGTTCTTTTAAGTGCATTTTATTTGTAATATGCATTAAATCACTGACATGCATTGCATTACCATTTTAAAGTTAAAGTTTTATCTTTAAAACAATGATGCAATACATGTCGGTAATTTATTGTAATCTTGCACCCCGTGTATGCCCCCACCACACATTTGCCGGCCATCACTCTTGGCAGGTTGCAGCTGCCCGTGAAAGTGGCCCCCTCACAGCACATGGTAAAATTAACTCCACTCCACATATCCTATGTGATTTTTGGTGCAAGGTATTTTCTCATGAAGGGAAGTTATTTGCAGCGCCAGCAAAATATACTTTTTTTTTCTTTAAAATACATTTCTTTAGTGTGGTTTCAAAGGTACAATTCATGTGCATATACACTTATATCTCATAGACAACCATTGACAGTGCACAGCCCAATTTCTACTCAAGAAGAAGTTTCAATCTAAGCTGCCCCTAGAAGATGTTTTCCTAACCAACATTTATTTGTAACTATTTTTATTTTTGTTTTCCCCCTTCGTAAGGTGAACTTTTAACTAAACAACCCCCCCTCCCCCCCACCGGGCCCAAGCAACTAGAGGTCCAACTACCTTAAAGTCAGCCGAGGGTAACCTCTTGCCGTCCCTCCTGCTTGTGGGGCTTTATACCCCGTGTGATGATCCTCGTCCGACAATGCCTGTATGGAATTTGGGGCACTTCCTTCTAAATCCTGGATCATTAAACCCCAAGCCAGCAATACTTCCAGGAGTTTACCATCTCTTCTGGTGCTCCCGTATGCCCCTTCCTCAACCAGTGCCCACTCTCTCAAATCTGATTTCCAGTTAGCTATCAGCGGCCCTCGTTGAGTTAGCCAGTGGATCGCTATGCGCCGCCTAGCTTTTACAAGCCCCAGAACCTGGAACCGCCTGCTTGTCTTGCGTTTAGGGTCTCGGGGAATTAAACCAAGGAAACAAGTGCGCACCTCTAAGGCAATCGTCCACCGTGTTATTCTACACAGGTCCTGTAGGACCGCCGTCCAGTATGTCTGAATCGTTGGACATGTCAATCAATCAATCAATCATCGTATTTATATAGCGCACTACTTACCCAGAGGGTCTCAAGGCGCTGGGGGGGGATCTGCTACTGCTCGAACAACCAGGTCTTGAGTTGCTTCCTGAAGGCGAGGTGGTCCTGGGTCAGGCGGAGGTGGGTGGGGAGGGAGTTCCATGTCTTGGCTGCGAGGTAGGAGAAGGACCGTCCTCCTGTGGTGGCTCTGCGGATGCGGGGGATGGCGGCGAGGGCGTGGCTGGTCGAACGAAGCTGGCGTTTGGGAGCGTAGAAGTTGAGGCGGCTGTTGAGGTAACCTGGGCCTTGGCTGTGTAGGGCTTTGTGTGCGTGGGTGAGGAGACGGAAGGTGATTCTCTGGTTGACCGGGAGCCAATGCAGATCTCTCAGGTGTCCGGAGATGTGGCTGCGACGGGGGATGTCCAGGATGAGTCGTGCTGATACCATATGTGGAAAATCCGCCTGTACACCTTGACATCTGGGTCACCTTGGGCCAGCAAAATATACTTTACACAGTATGCAGAATTCTATTAAAAAAAAGTGGACATTTTTTAAAAAAACTTTTAACCATTTAAGCATATTTTCTAAGATCTAAATGAAACTTAAAAAATGTATTTATGAGGGAAATAATTATGAAAACCCATTAGGAAAAGGTATTTTACAATGCACTGCCGAATATGAAAAAACTATTACTAAGAATATCAGTATTAAAAAAAATACCCAACAACTATCCTAACTCTAACCTTACACTTACTTAAACCCTACGGCAAACATATCATTGGCACACTTTCAGGGAGGCCATGAATGGTGAGTGTTAATCAGCATACCATCTTTCTAAGCTGACATGACCTTCTCACTGATGGAACCCATGGCCGTTTAGTCTCCTGTAAGGAATATCTACCTCACCATGCAACATGCAATCTACCAGCAGTGCTTCAGAAAGCAGTCATTAGCCCAGATCACTCCATGGAAGACCTGAAAATGAAAAACACCCCTTTCCCCCCATCCTCTTTTGAAGAATTTTCTCCAATGTATCTGCCTCTGGGTTCAATCTATTTTTTCTTTAATCCTTCTGGGTACTCAACAGTCTGATTACGAGTCTAGTGGTCAGAGGACCGACAGACTCAAGGTGGCAAAGCGGTGGTGGTCATATGACCACCAGTTTACGACCGTATTTATTGGGCTACATTGGGACCGCTGACTCCGCCAGAGAACCACCATTTCCTGGTGGTTGTGCGGTGGTCCAGGTTCATCTATTAGCACATTACGACTTTCATCACTGCCACTGATTTCATGGAGATCTTTCCTCCATGAAAACAGGGGCGGTGAGGAAACAAAGGGGGCCCTGCAGAGTCCCCTTCTGCCTCACACCTTGTGGATGCACACAGGAGGGAACAACATGTGGATGCACTGCATGCACATAAGTTCCAGCATGAAAAGGACTTTTCAGTACATGCCGTGCTGGAACTTCCTTTGACGGTTCCATTGTGGTTCTATAGGTACCACCATGGGGACGGCAAAGGAAATGCCCATCAATGACAAAAAAGTAATTATATGATGGCCACCCTCACACAGGTTTGGCGGTGCAGCGGTGGGGTGGTCCCCCCCCCCCACACCGTCAAACTCGTATTCGGGCCCAAAAGTAACTTTTTGGAGGATGGTAAGGAAGATTTTGCCATATGGGCTGCTTTTCACCTTTAATGTGGACAGGCTGTCACCCTCTGCATGTGCACTGTTGGTTGCATTGGTGAGAAAAGTGAGCCACCCTACTGAGTTTCCTGGACATCGGTAAAAGCACCAATTGGCTGTTTTGATATGATTAATTCTATTCTTATTATATATGTGTTTGCATGTGATATGTTTTCTAGAAAATCACGAGGCGTTTACCTGAGTAGCTGGCGATTCTCTGCTTTCCAGCATTACTGCATAACCAGTCTTGAAACAGCTTTCAAAGTATGACCTACTTTAAGCATCTCAAACAGCATTTGTCAGAAGAGATGCTCTGTTATGACGACACCCAGGGCAGCGCGGCAGGGTGGACAGCCGAGACCCTATGTCACTAGGAGCAGTATTCATCGTCCTGTATGTTAGGACTTGCATGTCCAAATTCATTTGAAAAACAGGACGATGTGATGCTTACTTTAATGGCGAAATTTCTGACTGCAATGTGGCGGGCACGCGTTTGAATAATCAAGGGCACCACAACACTGTGAACACCTCTTCTACTTCCCTTGTATTTGGGCTAACTTATTTTTCAGAGCTGTACTGTATTAAGTATATTCTTATACTGTTCTTATTGGGTTTTATATGCATTTTTAATGTGTATTTTATCTTGTGTATATCTTTTATGATCGAAATAAAGATTTGAAATTGAATTGCTTACTTTAATTACTAGAGACCACATTGGTAGCACATTAGATGAATCCTTCTCAATCATTTCCCTCGAGCCTGCACGCCTAAAGTTACATAAAATAGGGCATTCATGGAAGTTATACACCACAGGCCCGTTATTGGCATGCGGATGCTTGAGCCCACCTGGGCCAATGAACGTGGGGAGGGAGGGAGAGAGAGAGAGAGAGAGAGAGAGAGAAAGAGAGAGAGAGCGAGAGAGAGAGAGAGCGCATCTTACTCCAGGCAACAAACAATCCAAAGTGCCTCCCATATAGCAGGAAATCATTAAAAGGATTTTGTCATTAGATTCGTATTTCAGGCTTAAAAAAAATACGTGTGGAAAAAGTAAAGTCGGAGGCGACTGCCCTGCACCTATCTCCGTGTATACCGCTTCTGTCACTGACTACATCAATAGATAAAGAAAAGGCCATTTAGCATAATTGGAACTGCATGATAAAGAGCATAATTTAATAAAATTAGGATCGCTGTTTTAGGGTTGAACCATTTAGATGAAACCCAAAGCCTGCGCTGCAGTAATTTAGCAGCAGGTTAATTGATTTTATCCATTCCCTCTTTCTCATTTTCAATAGAATAACAAGTTAACCAGGTTAATTTTTGTTGAGCACATTACTCAGGTACTCTTCCCTCTCCACCCAAATGATTATGTGTCTGAACTGAAGGATTGTAATTGCTGCAGAGGAAGACATGCATTATGCTTCAGGATTTAAAGAGGTATTGCCCAAAGAAAATATTCATATTTCCTGGAGCCTTAGAAATTTGTGCTTATTGTCTGTACAATCAGGTATTCCACAACAAGAAGTCCGGGTACTCAAAAGGCGCTTTCTATTTAGAGTGCAACATACTTTTAATTGAATTATTTTCAAATACTTGAGATAAAGCATGGCTTTGTTTAAAGTAATACGCATTCTTCAGTATCTAGGGCCACGAAATCCGTGACTGGTAAAAAAAAATCTTTCCTTAGATCTCCTGAAGTTGACACCCGTATCCATGATGGATCCCCCTCATAGAGTTAGATTCTCCATAATTCTGCCTCAACCCGTCCATATCTTCATACAAAAGACGGCCTGGACCACAGGAAGGATGGCGGTAAGGCTGTCATGTCATAGGGGACAGAGATCGGCATATGGAGATAAGGGCACAGGGAGACACAGGAAGAGGGTGGTCGGTGGACACAGACACCAGCAAGATGCTGAGAAGACACAGGGGAGACAAAGAAACTGGAGACAACGAAAGAAAAAGGTGAGTATTTTAACAAGGGACAACCATCAGTTGTAGAGAGTGCTACATGTATGTTATAATCATTCATTCATACAGACACTTGGAGACATTGGAGGACAGAAGGAGATTCCTATTCTGGGAGACACCTATTAGAAGACAGACAGCCACGAACATGATCAGACGCAGGAAGGAATGAACAAGGGGAGGCAGTGGTAAAAATAGGGATGAGATGGCGACTCCAACCGAGGAAGAAAAGGCCATGGAATCAAACCAGAGCACCTTTGTATTCAAGAAACCTTGCATGCAGGTACAATAGCACACCCCAAAAACCCTACAGCCATATAATACCATTGCAGTGGTGTGAGATTTCACTATTCAAATGCAAAATAACCCAACGTGATAGTTTCATATTTTTTGTGGCATCTATATTCTCAGTGGAATATGAATCGTTATTTCGCATAGCATTACTTCGCAGCTTTTTACTACGAAGTTTTTGCTTAGCAATTACCATTACTAGGCAAGTTTTTAGTTTGCATACCTTTACATTGCAAGTGTAAATGTATGCGAACTAAAAACTTACCTAGTAATGAAAACAAATATTTACCCCATCACTACACTAAATACTAAATACAAATACACTACCCTACACATCTCAAACTCGCAAACTCTACCCAAGCACTACACTACACTACACAAACTCAACAACACTACCCTAAACCCTAAATCACTACCCCCAGCACGCCACTGCCCCTGCCCCTACCCCTAGTCCGTTCCCTACACTGAAACACTACCCTTCACGACCCTCCGACGCTACACTAAACCCAAATACAGTACTTCCCACTACACAAACACAACTACACTACCCTAAAACTTAAAGCACTACCCCCAGCACAACCCTGCCCCTATCCCCAGTCCTGTCCCTACTCCCAAACACTACCCTTCACGGCCCCTGACACTACCCTAAACCCAAATACAGTACTGTACACTAAACAAAGACAACTACACTACCCTAAAACCTAAATCACTACCACCAGAACGACCCTGCCCCTAGCCCCAGCCCCAGATAGGGGTGAGGTCTCCCTGAAAGTAATATTTCTATTAGAAAAGCCTTGTATATTCAGACCTAGTCGTCTCTCTGTCAGACCTATGATAAAGTCTTTACAGCCCACTAGTAAGGTATTTTTAATCACCAATTCTACTCCACCACACAGTGTACTACACATAGTCTTCCAAAAAGTGCTCCTACGTAGTTTCCGCAAGTCGCGGTACGCCCCAGTTCGTAGAGAGCTGGGATGGCCCCTATGATGAAGCATGTCACCATGGGGAAACCCTGGTGAGTGAGGGGACTCAAGAAATAAATGTTTCTTTCCTGTAGGCAATCTTTGATCAAATTGATCAGATTCCATACCCATACACCTGTCTAGGTCCTCAAACCGGACAAGTTGGGTTGTTTGAAGTATGCCAGAAGTCATAACCCTGGTGGGTGAGGGTTTTTTTTGTCCTCATTTGCCTTAAGCCCACATTAACGAGAAAAAAAGAGAAAATGGCCTCCATCTTTCATTTCGTGTCTCGGTATACTCGTTATTTGCTACCCTCAACCAGGGACACTCAAGTACTCAACGAAGGCTCGTGGGAAGAAGATTTATACTCCATCTAGGTTTTTGCAAAACCTGCCGGACAGAATGTCAGGGGGACCCTTTTGGAAGTCCGAGGAGCATTGAAGGCATAATCATAGGACAGGGAAAAAAAAACCCAGACTCCTACCTCCTCCAAGTTTTCAACAGCTCCCAAAATGCCAGATTCTTCTTATTGCAGGTTCTGGCCAAATCAACCTTAGAGACCTCATACAGCGACATCAGCCATTCTAAGTGAGCCGGTGCTGTTGGTTCTACCCAGTATTTACATATTAGCCTCCTTGCCAATAATATTGCGTAGAAAAGCAACGATTTTGCAGAGCCCACAATATTTTCACCAAGGCCGAAAATAATTAATTTTAAGCTCATAGTCAAAGGGACTTTCAAAATATATTCCATAGATGTTATAGCTTTGTCCCAAAACCCGGATAGAAAGGGGCAGTCTTTAAACATGTGTACATCCGGTGCCTCTGGAAGCCACATTTATTACACACTTTACCAGGCTGAAATTTCGAGACTTTGTACGGAGAAAGAAAAGCTCAATGGACTGTAAAGATGTGGTTGCGCCTGAGCCAAGCAGGTTTAACTATTCTATAGAGAGTGTTAAATTAATCAATCCACAACAGATCACATTGAGTATTGAACTGCACTCCCCATAGTTCATCTGCTAGTTAAATTTGCCATCTGCTTCCTCTGCAATAGCCCAATACCATAGTGAAACCTCTCTTCTCACTCCCGGCTTAACTACAAGTTGGTTTTCTAGGTTACTATCTATCCCAAGGGGGACTTTGCTTTTTATCTGTGACTGAAACCAGCTATTCAATTGAAAATATTTAAACTTAGATAAGCCAGGTCCCACTCTCTCCCGAAGATCTTACCAAGAAAGTAATACGGGCCCCTTCAACAAGTCGCCCCACATCAGAAGCCCAGAGTCTCTAAGGGGCATGCTCAGAGTGTCTTGAAGACATGCAGGAGTGCCCGGGGAAAGCCCATAATGGTGCCCATTTTGAGTAGTAGCCCAGCCCAACTCTTCTAATCGCTGACCAGATTCTGGCAGTTGACTGAAGAGTCTTCAATGTAATCTTTATAAAAAAATGTGGTCTCCAAATTTGAACAGCAAATCTGAATCTGGCAATACAGACCCCCTTAGCATAGCCCGAAACATCTCACCCACCGTAGTGCAAGTTGGCATTTTCAACAGCATTCGTGAGTGAGACAACTGAAATGCCCATGCGTAATATTGGAGATAGGGCAATGCTAAACCCCCTTTTTCTCTTTTCCGCCTAAGTTTTTTCCAGGCTTACCTAGTGGCTTTATGCTTCCAAATGAACAAGTTTAATTCACTTTGACATTTGGCTAATTGCTTTGTGTCAAAAACCAGTGGGATTGAGTTAAAAAGAAATGTTATTTTGGGGAGAATGGACATTTTAACTAAGTTAGTTCTACCGAAGATTGTCAGGGGAAGATGCACCCACGAGTTCAGATATTTTTGGCATTCTTTAAAGATGCGATCGAGGTTAAATTCATGGATCTTCTCAACGTTCTGAGTTATTCTAATACCTAGGTACCTCATGGTGGTAGCAATATCGTGATGAGAATGCTGCATATTCCATTGTCTCAGTTTTATTTGCATTAATTTCATACCCCAATATTGCCACAAACTCCCCTGCCCGTGCTATAATCGTGGGAAAAGCTGTGTCAAGGTCGGCTGTAAAAATCAAGATATCATCCGCATACAGGGCCACCTTCCTCTCCGACTCCCCAAATTTAAACGGGACGATGTTATTATCCTCTCTGAGTGCCTGAGCAAATGGGTCAATGTAGAGGTTAAACAGGAGAGGAGAGAGGGGGCAGCCCTGTTGCGTGCCCATGGTGATCGTAACAGGGTCAGTCAGGACTCCGTTAACAAGTAGTCTGGCCCTAGGAGTTTTATACAGCAAATCTATGAACCGACAAAAGCCTCTTCCTATATTAAACTTATTCATCACCTCCAAAAGATATGGCCAATAGACCCTATCAAAGGCTTCAGTCGCATCTAATGTCAAAGTTGCCAGTGGGAGGGTAAAGGTAGACGCAATGTCAATGGCACCAATTAGTTCGTAGGTAAGGTCTGCCAGTTGACGTCCTAGAATAAAGCCCTTTTGATCCTCGTGGATGATGTTGCCCACTACTTCCCCCAACCTTTTAGATAGTATAGAGGCGAAGATTTTATAATCGCAATTAAGGAGTGAAATTGGGCGATGTGAGCCACAGTCAGAAGAATGTTTCACGGGTTTTAATATTAAAACGACTGTGGCTTCGCTCCAGGTCCCATGGGGAACTTCTCCCTTCACGGGTATACTATTGAAAAGCTTCAGCAAGACTGGGGTTATAGAGTCTATAAGAGCCCGATATAGCTCTCCTGGAAGGCCATCTGGCCCTGACGCCTTTCCAGATTTAGAGTGGTTGATTGCATCTCTAACTTCCTTTTCAGTAATTTCTTTATCTAAACCAGCCTGTTGATCATTAGTAAGGCTTGGTAAGGAGATTTTTTCAAGCCACCTTTTCCTTTTCTCAGGATCCTCAATAGTGTCATTGGTATAGATTGCCTGAAAAAACTCCTGAAATGCCATACCAATGTCTAAATTAGATACCCGCATCAAGGACTCCCCCTTCACCTTAATCTGTTTAATGTTCTTTCCGACACTTTCACCAAATTCAAAGTGGGAGATTTTGCTTGCTTCCCACCTGCGGGCAATTCTCTCCTGGAGAATGCTCTCTACTTGTGTTTTTGAGTGAATCTAGCTCTTGCAGGTCTAAATCTAAAAATGTTCCTGAATGAGTACTCAGTTTTGATTGTATTTTAGCCATATCTTCTTCTCTTTTCTTAAAAGACGCTCGAATAGTGATGCAGCCTCTCAGGAAGGCTTTCAGGGTGTCCCAGACCACTGAAATATTGGCTGTTTCTAGATTAGTGTTAAGGAACTGGGTGGTCTCGCGATTAAGGAATTTTACCTCATCCTCTGCTAGTAAGATGGTGCGGTCAAAAGACCACGACCTAACTTGATGTTTTTGCATAAGAGATAGACTAAAGAGTAAGGCCGAATGGTCCGACAGGTGAGATGGAAGGTACTCGATATTTTTAACCAGATCTTTTAAAGAGTAGCTAAACAAAGCATAATCAATTCTGGATTTATGATGGTATTTGAAATTGATGAATGAAACCCCAGGTTGGTTTCCTGCCCGCTCCCTTCAAATATCTGATAGGTCAAGGTGGCTCAAAATGTTAATAAGAGTCTGTCGTGATTTGGAGGGTTAAACAAAAAAAAACTTGCATTTTTTTCTCCTTGTAGGAGGTTTAGCACACACTATGGAGTAGGGCTCTATATTTTTTGGGCTATACACTCACTGTTAGCACCCTTCATGGAGGCAAAGGGCTTGGTTGATATATGGTGCTGGTTTTACCTACAGGAAAGGGGCTATATATTCCACTTCTGAGTGCATAACACCTCTTCACAACTTGACTATTTCCTATTGCTCAGGACAGAGATACATAGGGTAACGGGCACAAAGATGTTGCCCTGTGGCCTCTTTGATCACTCCTGGGTTGAGCTCTGTCTGGTGACCAGCAGTCACAGATCCCCACTGCAGTGTAGGCTGACTCTCTGGATTCTCCAGAATATAAGATGCGTTACACATATCAGCGAGGCCAGCAATACATACTTTACCCAAAATCAAAACTGTTGTAAACAAATACATTTTTTCCTCACTATGGCGAATATTCTGCAGTCTGCATCTCATTTGTCTTTTTTATGCATTATTTTTATTGGCTACACAACTGATGGGTCGCAAAACGTACTGCATCGGATATCGTTAAATTTGCTTTTATGGGCCTGCCACTTAGTTTTTATCTTTTTAAACACTGCAAGCAACCAGTATGTAACGCTGTTTTGTGTGTGAAACTATTTTTTAAACATGTTCTAAACTGTGATATTTAGTTTCCCTCAGGGCTCAAGTTCTAAAAAAGAAAGAAGTGGGTGAACTCGGAAAGTTAGGCAGAATGGATGCGACATCACAGAGCGTGACATCACGGCATGTGATAGTGCATGAGGCATCACAGAAGTGGCTTCACAACCCATCACATCACAGGAATTAGCATCAAATCTTTAAGACCTTGCAAGTGTTGAGCAGTTCTATCGAGTACATTTGAGCGCATTACAATATTTAAAAAATTAGAATTCGCATTGGGGTTGTGCCGAAATATTGACGCAACCCCAACACAAAATCAGGGCCTCAACATATGTATTTTAAAACATCTAATTTTGAGTGCGATCCACAATTGAGTGGTAACAGTAAAGTTTATTGTAAAATGGGCAAATGTACTAATATGCGGGTTTGCACTCCATTCCTCCGGACTAATGATTTAGGGTGCTGTGAGAGTTTTAATTTATCTACAATTGCAGAGTTAAATAATTTACTGTAGCCATTGTAAGATCACACGGCTTTGCACGGAACTTACCTGCATGTAAACTACGAGTCTGTCTTCCATTGCACTATGTTTTGGTTGCACATGATGGTTAAAATGGCAGTTTTACAAAGAATAAACTATTGATGAACAAGCTTGGTCAGGCGAAACACGTCCTAGAAGCTGACCCAATAAACTATTTTGAGGCCGGAACAGAGTGTTGTCAATCCTTGCAGCTTGCTGCCGAGTGAGGAAATTGCGATATATATATATATATATATATCAAGGCATGTGATCAAGGCTCTGTGCCGAAACGTTATGGCGACAGCTGAATAAAAACTAACCAGCATCCGAAATTTTGGTCCGTGTCTGTGTCCGCAGGCGTGATCGTGGAGAGAGCGATTGCGGGAGGAGACGGTGGTTGTATCATAATATATATATATATATATATATATATATATATATATATATATATATATATATATATATATATAATATATACATTTATATATTCACTGAAAAAACCATAGGTTTCACACATGTTATAGTTAGCTGGACATTTCACTCATACAAAACCATTGAAATTCCCCTGTTATAGTTAGTTCAGCTAACTATAACTCGCGTGTCCGCAATACACTGCCGATGACGTCACATATTACATCACTCATGACATGGTCAGTGACATCTCTCATGACATCACTGATGACATCTCAAATGACATCACTGATGACATCATCCAGTAAATGTGTGTCTTTCTGAAAAATAAATATTTTTTATATATGTATATCTAAAAGTCGACGGAAGAATAAATGGGTAAATAAGTGTCTAAATGGGTGTTTTTTTTGTATAATTGATTGTATAACTGGCTTATTAATTGTATCTTAGTGAATAAATGTATTAACAAGTAATGTTTAAATATTTAAATATCTGTATCAGTGTCTCACTTTGTGTGTACGTGGCTGCATGGGTTGGTAGCTACATGAGTGTGTATATGGGTTATTAGTTTGTTTTTTGAGTATCAGTATGAGTGTCTGTATGGTTCGGTGGGGGATATTACATAGTGTATAGATGCATGAATGAGTGACTCATTGTTTGTATGTATTTTTAAGACAGCCTGTGTGCAGGACTGTATGGGTGGATGAGTGTGTGAATGGGTGTGTTAATGAGTGAATGACTGTCTCAATAGTGTCTTTATGAGTAAGTACATATGTTTTAAACTAGTATATGTGAGTATTGATGTATATAAGTGAGTATATGTGAGAGTGAGAGATTGGAAGAGTTCCTGTATAAATAAGTATGTGTTTCTATAAGTGATTGTTTAAGAGAGTAAGTATGTGTACATTTCTGTAGAAGTAAGTGTAGTGGTGTGTGTATAGCTGTATATGCAAGTAAATGGATGTTTGATTGTTTATTTGCATGTGTGAGTAACTCTATGGATGAGTATCGGTGTGTAACAGGATGTATAGGTGTATGAGTACATCTGATGAGTGAGTACATGCATGAGTGACTATATAGAACTGTTAGTGAATGAGTGGATATGCATGTAGATTTTGGAATGACTGAATAGGTTTTTGTAACTGGTATTGGTATCTCCATTGTTTTGAAATTTTTAGTTTCTATTTTAGAATGTGTGTATCAAAGGTTATATTACGCTGAGGGGAGGTCTGCCACTCTTTCACAAGGATGATGTCATCAGTGATGTCATTTGAGATGTCATCAGTGATGTTATGAGTGATGTCACTTACCATGTCATGAGTGATGTAATATGTGACGTCATTAGCAGTGCATTGCGGGTGCACGAGTTATAGTTAGCTGAACCAACTATAACGGGGGAATTTCAATGGTTTTGTATGAGTGAAATGTCCAGCTAACTATAACCTGTGTGAAACTTATGGTTTTTTCAGTGAATTTCTAAGGTTTTTTAAATGCTAATTCCTAACTATAACGTGGCTGAAACCTATGTTTTTTTCAGTGAATTTCTAAGGTTTTTTAAATGCTAATTCCTAACTATAACATGGCTGAAACCTATGTTTTTTTCAGTGAATTTCAAAGGTTTTGTAAATGATAATCTTTAAATGTATTAATAGTTATATTTTTATACTAATTTACTACATTGTTTTAAATTATTTGTTTTTGGATATTTTATTTTTGAATTACATTACATATTTTTAATATAAATTTAAAAAATTGTTTTAAAAAATATAAAATGTTTAATATTTTTATTTTTTATTTTATATATTTTTTAATTTATATATATTTTATATAGCAGGCAATGATATCCTATGGAAGGAAATTCAAGTTACCGTAAGTACGGTTAGAATTACTTTTCAGGATCAGTAGTGGGCTGAAAGATGCAGCCCTGAGGTCTCTCCTGATAACAGGTGAGTAAATTGGAATTCGTAGTTCGGCTGATTTTAGAGGAATTTTTTAAAGTTTCAAAACTCCACACTTAGAAGAATTTCCAAATGAAACCAGTCAATGTTAGCTTATGGAAGGAAATTAAAGTTACTGTAAGTACGGTTAGAATAACTTTTCAGGATGAGTAGTGGGCTGAAAGATGCAGCTCTGAGGTCTCTCCTCATAACAGGTGAGTAAATCAGAATTCGTGGTTCGGCTGATTTTAGAGGAATTTTTTAAAGTTTCAAAACTCCACACTTAGAAACATTTCCATGTGAAACCAGTTAATGTTAGCCTATGGAAGGGAATTAAAGTTACTGTAAGTATGGTTAGAATTCCTTTTCAGGGTTTGTACTATGCTCAAAGATGGAGCACTGACGTCTCTCAGGATAACAGGTGAGTAAATTGGAATTCGTAGTTCGGCTGATTTAAGAGGAGTATTTTGCTCAATAGTGAATGAAGGGGGAGGGGCCTGAAGTAACATGTGTGCAAACACGCCCTGTGGCGCATTTTAGGTTGGGGAATTAATTCCTCTTCAATAGTGAGGTGCCCTGTGATCCAACTAGCCCACCAGGTACCTCCAGTATGCGCCAGGGAGCTGTCTTGCAGAGAGGTGTTCAGAGGGCACTTCCTCTTTTTACAACACTCTGCAACGCAGTTCCGTGGCGCTTACTTGAGCTACCTGTTGGACTAGTTGCCCCCAGGGGACCTCTGGATTGAAGAGGAATTAATTCCTCAACTTAACACGCGCTACAGAGCATGTTTGCACTCACATCACCTCAAGCCCGCCCCCTACCTTCACCACTGTGTAAATGCGCCCCGTAGCGTGTTCTAAGTTGGGGGATTAAGTCCCCTTGCATACTGGGGGTCCCTGGGGGCTAACTATCTCACCGGGAACCTCCAGTATGCGCCAGGGGGCTCTGTTGCAGAGAGGTGTAAAAAGGGGCATGGCCTCATTACACCTCTCTGCAACGCAGCCCCCTGGCACCTTTGCGTAGGGGGAACTAATGCCCCTTGCATACTGGAGGTCCCTGGGGGCCAACTAGCCCACCAGGAACCTCAAGTATACGCCAGGGGGCTGCGTTGCAGAGAGGTGTAATGAGGCCACCCTCCTTTTTACACCTCTCTGCAACACAGCCCCCTGGCGTGTTTGCAGAGGGGGAACTAATTCCCCTTGCATACTGGTGGTCCCTGGAGGCCAACTAGCCCACCAGGAAACTCCAGTATGCGCCAGGGGGCTGCGTTGCAGAGAGGTGTAATGAGGCCATGCCCCTTTTCACACCTCTCTGCAACGCAGCCCCCTGGCGCGTTTGCAAAGGGGGAACTAATTCCCCTTGCATACTGGAGGTCCCTGGAGGACAACTAGCCACCAGGAACCTCCAGTATGCACCAAGGGGCTGCATTGCAGAGGTGTAATGAGGCCATGCCCCTTTTCACACCTCTCTGCAACGCAGCCCCCTGGCACGTTTGCAGAGGGGGATCTAATTCCCCTTGCACACTGGGGGTCCCTGGGGGCCAACTAGCCCACCAGGAACCTCCAATATGCGCCAGGGGGCTTCGTTGCAGAGAGGTGTAATGAGGCCACACCCCTTTTTACACCTCTCTGCAACACAGCCCCTGGTGCATACTGGAGGCTCCTGTGGGCTAGTTGGCCTCCAGGGCCCCTAGTACGCAAGCGGAATTAGTTCCCCCTCTGCAAACACGCCAGGGGGCGTGTTTGCAGAGAGGTGCAGGGAGGGGGCGTGGCCTCCTCCCGATCCCTTTTTTTAAAATCTACTTTTAAGTAAGGGGCTGTGTAGCCCCCTTCTTTTTCTTTATCCCCCAGGGCCTGCACCCAATTCTTCTTTTTTTTATAGGAAGGGGGCCTTGTTGCCCCCCTCCCGTGGCCAATTCTGTCCCCAGGTACCCCATCCCCTGGTGCATGGCCAACTTTTCAATTTTTTTGTGGAGGGCGCTGCATAGCCTCACTCCAATGCCCCCTCAAGGCACTGGGGACCCCATCCCCCGGGGCCTGCCAATCTTTTAGTTTTTTATTTTTATTTTTTAATGGTGGAGGGGGGCTGCATGGCCCCCCTCCTGGGCAACTTATGGCCCTTGGGACCACATTTCCCTTGGCCTGCCCTGTCTGTTGGGGACCATGGGGGTTCCCCAAGCCCCCCATGGTTGCTGCCGGCTTCCCGCATCCTGCGGGAGCAAGCATTGCTTCTCTGCATGGGGAGCAGCTAACATGCTGCTCTCCATGCAGAAAAGCAATCCGCTTTGATTTTTGAAAGAGAGAGCAGGTTTCTTGCTCTCTAAATCAAAAACCAAAGCAGTTTGCTATGGTAGGGCGGGAGCCGCAAGGCTTCCGCCCTACCATATCAAACAGCAGTGTCCTGGGGGTATGCACCCCGGGACACTGCAGGAGCCGGCCTTCTTACTTTGCCCCAGGGGTGGCAGTCCCCGGGGCAGTGTGGGGGGGATTGGGGCCCCCCCACACTTTTTTTATAAAATTCTTGGGATTTTGTTCCCCCGGGGGCTAATTAGAAAAAAAAACCAGACCAGATGTTTTTTTTTTCCCACGGGGTATGTGTACCTACGCGTATCCCGCAATTTAAAAAAAATGTTTTTTTTTTTGTTTGCCTTGGGGGTCCTTGTGGAAGTTACGGAGCAGGCCTAGGGGGTCAGGGTGGTTCTACCCTGCCCCCTTTCCATGTTTTTCGTGTTTCTTTTCCTGCTTTCTTGTTCCTCGGTTCTACTAAGACACAAGATGGCTGCCAACACTTCCTGGTTTAGAGTGTTGACTGTCAATTAGCATAAAGCTCGTGCACGGGAAGGTATGCGTTCTGTACACGTACGGTACTTCGTCTATAGATATATCTATGATTTAACTTTTGATTTTATAAGAAACTACTGCACGGATTTACACCATTTAACAAAAAGCGTAATCTTCGAACCAATTTCTACATTTTTGCCAAATTTGCTGTAATTCCGTTCAGCAGTTCAGGCTGTAGCCTCACTTAAAGGTCCCTATGGAAAATTGCATGGGGAAAACATGTTTTGGGACCCCCTTTTTTTCTCGGCCCCCGCTTGACGATTCACCCCGAAACTTTCAGGGAAGGAGCGGAGCAGGCCATTTTCCTGGAGAATTTTGCAAAGATTCATCAACCGGCGCCAAAGTTATTCCAAATAGAAAGTTGCGAATTTCCTATGGAAACTAGGTCCTAATAATAACTATCTACTGGCGACTGCCAGTAGGTAATATATATATATATATATATATATATATATATATATATATATATATATATATATATTCACAGAAAAAACCATAGGTTATAGTCCATATATAGTTAGGAATTTGCATTTACAAAACCTTGAAAATTCAATGAAAAAACCATTGGTTATAGAACATATATAGTTAGGAATTTGCATTTACAAAACCTTATTTTACTCGCATAAAACCATTGAAATTCCATATATAGTTAGATGCGCTAACTATATATCGCGCATACGCAATCCACTGCTGATGATGTCACATATTACATCATTCATGACATGGTCAGTGACATCACTGATGACATCACTGATGACATCTCAAATGACATCACTGATGACATCACTGATGACAACACCCAGTGACTGTATGTTTCTGTAAAGTTAAAATATGTCTCACATATTAAAGAATGAGTGGATGTATAAATGTCTGGATGAAGGATTTAGTAGGTGCATGACTGATTGTATGAGGGAGTGATTAAATGTGTCTCACTGAGTGCATGGGTTAGTGATTAAACTGTATTAATTTGTGCATCATTATATCTGTTGTTCTGTAAACTGCTGCATGTGTTGATCAGTAGCTATATGAGTAACTATATGGGTTATTGATTGGTTGCCCGAGTATTTGTATGGGAGACTGAGTATGTGTGTGAGTGGCTGGGAGGTGTGTGACTCTGTGCATAGATGTGTGAACAGCTGATTCACTAGATGTATGGGTTCAAAACTGCATGTGGAAACAACTGTATGGGTGGTTGACTGTGTGCATGAGTGTATTGGTGAGTGAATGGATATCTCAGTGCTACATGTCAAAGTAAGTACATATGTAAAAGACAGTACATGTGAGAGTTGACATATATAAATAACTGTGCATAAGAGCCAGTGAATGTGTGAGTGGCTGTATGGATCATTGTGAACTTGTATCAGGGATTGTATAAGAGAGAAAATATGTGTTAGTATATATTTGAATAAGTAAAGTTTGTATAACTGTATAGTTGAGGAAATGGAGGTGTGATTGATTGTTTGCATGACTGACTAGTTGTGTGAGTAACTCCATGGATGAGTGACAGTCTGTGAGTGTCTGTTTACACTGATTGTATCTAAGGTTATATTAGAGTCTGAAGAGGTTCATTGTATTATCACATGAATGATATCATGAGTGATGTCACCAGTGATGTCATTTGAGATGTCATCAGTGATGTCATCAGTGATGTCATTTGATATGTCATCAGTGATGTCATCAGTGATGTCATTTGAGATGTCATCAGTGATGTCATCAGTGATGTCACTGACCATGTCATGAATGATGTAATATGTGACATCATCAGCAGTGGATTGCGGGTGCGCGATATATAGTTAGCGCATCTAACTATATATGGAATTTCAATGGTTTTATGCGAGTAAAATAAGGTTTTGTAAATGCAAATTCCTAACTATATATGTTCTATAACCAATGGTTTTTTCATTGAATTTTCAAGGTTTTGTAAATGCAAATTCCTAACTATATATGGACTATAACCTATGGTTTTTTCTGTGAATTTCAATGGTTTTTTTAATAGCAAATATCAAAAGCTGTCAAATGTGAAGTACGTGATAGGTAAAAACGTTTTCGCGTTTATGCACGCTGATGTGCTTTGAACGCTGCCCCCCCCTCCCTTCTTTTCTCTTAGTAGTACTCTCTCTTTGCAGATAGTGAACGGTAGTTAACGCAGACCTTTACCCCCGTTGTAATCCGTCGTACCTGCTTGTCTCTCCATTTGATTGATTGTTATCCAAGCATTTACTGTTTTAGAATTGGTTCTCTTTGGATCATTCTCTATTTACAAACAAGCACAAAGTCGCAATACTCTGTTTAGTCTTTGCAGATAGTGAAAAATCGTGTAAAAAAATAAAAGTAATCGAGCAAAATCAGTAGACCACTAATTCGATCTCTTTTTGACCTCGGTAAAATACAAACATTAGAAACAACCCTTCATGAGAAATACGAAAATAGTGAAATGAACTGAGCTCCACACCATGAGCGCTGCAAGACAGCTCGACTCCGCCACCCACCCCGCCCAAAATAACGACAAACCCTATGCAAATATTATAAATATAGACAACACACCAGCAAAGAAACAGGGTAAAACATTTTATTAAATAACTATTTACATAACTATTTTATACTTTTTATTGCCCGATCCGGCTAGCTCAATCGATCGAGCATGAAACTCATGCACTGATAGCAAGCGTTGAGAGTTTGTAGAACGATGCCTTCAGATTTTCCACATACGGTGTAGTAGCGCGAACTGGGAGGGGGCGTTTGGATCCTGCCCCTTCCCCAAATAAGATTTTCATACGTGAATGTTCGTTCATGCTTTTTGTCCCTGAGTTGCTTCGATGTCACTGCCTTACACAAATGGCATAAGTCCTGGATGTTGAGTGCCATACTTCAGAGTTCTAAGCAGCGCTTGTAACACTGTTTAAACCTTATTTGCACCTGCTGCAGCTTCACTATTCAAAGTAAGTGGGGTCCGTTTGTGCACCTGACTGCATTGGAAAACAATGTGATACGGTGCCTCCCTAAACCGCTTGACGGAGGCCCCCGAGGGGCGGTGAGATGGCGCGGACTGAGAGGGGGCGCTTGGCTCCTGCCCCCTCCCCAAGTCGTGTTGCCCTGGTGTGGCCTGAGATCGCCCCCGACATAGGCAGCCGGCTCCCGGGGTCCGGCGGAATTTTTTCCCTTTTGATGACTCTTCCATTCTGGACCTTGTCCCACAATCCGTTTGACCTGAAGACACGCTGTAGTGGGGCGCCCCTTTACCGTTTTAGTTGCCATTCCGCCCGCTTTTGGTACTCTGTGCCTCTTCTGCCATTCAGCTGTTTACCGCCCGCTCTTGCGACTACAGCGTCTCGCTCACCATGTAGTTGAGTTGCTCCCGCTCTTAAAATTTAACCGAACTTTTTGGACTGCTGAAAGTGGTTGTATTCCGACCGCTGGTTGGTGGAGACATTTTGACTATATTCTGGACCTGCGTTCTCGCGTAATGCGTCATATGACGCGCCGCGTTAGCGCACCCGGAAGTGCTCCGGTGCGCAAGGCGCAGCTTCCCGGAAACGATCCAGAGCGCGCCGCGCAGCGCGTAACGTAAGCATAACAGGTCATGTGACTTGTTAATAAAATTTTTCATTGGTTCATTTTACTTTTGTTTTCCTAATGATGTAAGACTAGGTCATGTGACCTAAAAATAACACTTTTCATTGGATTAAAACATTTTTTTTCCCAAACGATGAAAGCCCCACCTTGTTTCTGGATGTTTCAGACTGAAGCTGGCGTCACCATGAGAGCACCACCATCTCGTAGCTCCGTCGTGGCCATTCCGCAAGCAATCATGGCAGCCGCTCCCCACCGGAAGCCTGCGGGAGTCGAGGGCCCCCAAGACTTTTGTACAATCTTCAAGGCTGAGGGGACGCTTTCGAGAATGGAACCCAAGCCCTGGCAGACAAGCGTCCGAGTTCCAAGGTGTCCCAGGGCCATTTTACTGGACCAGGCCCAAATCCGAAGAGCCGGCCGCCATTTTAAGAGTCCTGTGGCAGCCGCCTATCGCTGCACCGCAAGAGTGGGAGCAACTCAACTACATGGTGAGCGAGACGCTGTAGCCGTAAGAGCGGGCGGTAAACAGCTGAATGGCGGAAAAGGCACAGTGTAGCAAAAGCGGGCGGAATGGCGACTGAAACGATAAAGGGGCGCCCCACTACAGCAGACGAGCCTCCGCCATGTGCTTCAAAACTGCATACGTATCTCGTGATATCAAGGTTGGGCAACCAGTACACAACAAGCAGTTACAAGTCCCATTTACACCGGCGCCATTTTGGGCGCGGCCGGGCAGGTCCAGGATCTAGTCAAACATAACAAATGAGGCTGACGTCTCTGAAGCAGTTGACGAACAGCAGGACATAGCAAATAAACATGAAGTCTCTAAAGCTGTTAACTCACTGCAGGACAAAACAAGTGAACCTGAATCCTCTGGAATAATTGTCGCTCAAAAGAACAACACACAAAACTCTGTAGAGCCTGAAGAAAGAAAAACAGAAGGGCACTGTAGTTTCAGACACACTTAACACTAATGACTTAACAAAGATATCGTCTGTCTATGAAGCAGTTATCATGTTCACAGAATTGACAAAGAAGTGTGCAGACACCAATGCTATTAAGAAACACAAGGAAATCCCTAACGCATTTGTCAGTCATTGGTTAAGCAGCTAGGACCTGTTCACTCTTGACACCCCAGGTGCTGTGTATGTTGCACTATAGTGCTGCATCGGGAATACGGACAACCCTATTGATGTTGATTTTTCATTATTGATTATTGTAAAGAAATGGCGACTCCCCCCTTTAGCAGATTAGCTAAATGTTTGCCTAATTTAGGCATAAAAGTTATATTATTGTTGTTGCTGTTGTTATCGTTATAGTTCTGGTTAATTTCAAAAAATGTTTAAATATATTTACAGTTTTTGTTGCGTTCGTTATATTTAAAAGTTAATAAAGTTTTATAATCCTACTTTGTTGGAGTGCTATATATTTTTAAAAAATCGGGTGAATGGGGCCTTGAATCGGGTTATTGTCATGTGTGGGCTTTGCAAGTGTACTGCTACAGGATCGGACATTTCAAACTCAAATGAACGTTCTTTTTCTTACCTTTCCGAAGCATGGAGCGCAATAGCAGGCAGAGAAAGGGTGATGCACGTGTTGAACACTACCTGGCCTGGCAAGTTGCTGGCAGTGCCCCCCCGCCCGCTCCTGAAAGAGGGCACACACACACCGCCGCCCCGAGTACTTCACAAATCTTTAAAAGACCATGCGCTTGTTCATGAGGCTTAAATGGTTTATCACCCCTTCTAGAACCCCTGCATCGACCCTCTGACGTTTCCTGGAAGAATTAGCACGTAACACAATACCAAGCCCTGTCAGCTGAAACCCCCGAGGAATCGTGGGGCATATTATCAAGGGGGTTTATTTCCGTTTTTTTGGCTTTAAAAGTCAAAAAAAAGGAGATAAAATTATCTCCCTATTACCAAGCTGTCGCTAACACCAGTTAGTGACAGCTAAAAGGAGATAGCGACCATCTTGGGCCCCGCTTTGCATGTCAGTGATATTTATCACTAATGACATGCAAAGTGGGCGTGCCAAGATGTTAGCGACTGGAAACAGTCCCTAACCATTGCTATCTCCTATTACCAACTTTTGGAGATATTCGCGCTAAGCGCGAATATCTCCAAAAGCTAACACCTGCCCTGAGCAGTTTTTAGCCATGTTATCCAATGGAAGGTGGATAACATGGCTAAGAGCATTTGCTGGATAATGCATGAATATCGCTGACTTTTCAGCGATATTCATGCATTGCGGCCGTTTTTTATCGCATTTGCGATAAACCTTGCTAATAACAAGGTTTATCTGCGATAAAATTCGCCGATGTGCGGCGATAATTTTTGTCTCTAAACAAGTTAGAGACAAAAATTATCGCTAGTTGTTGGTAATATGCCCCCGGGTTTTTCCTTGCAGGAATCGGGAGGCGGAAGACTAGCACTGAAATCAGTAGTCTCACGCCTGAATCGGGAGGATTGGTATGTCTGGATTCTCTACAGCTGGGGCCATAAACTACATCCGCAGGGCTAGGTGATAGCCTGGGTCCGGCCTGGACAATCGGACACAGAGGAAGAGGAGTGTCAGAGGGTGCGGTAGTGAATAGGGTGAAAGGGAGGTGTCGGGCGGGCACAGGGTGTGATTCTCAGGGAAGAGCAGCGCAGATGGGGGGAAGTATATGCCCCATGCATGAGAGAGAGAGCGGGGGTGACCAGTGCGTGGGGGAGATGCTTGCGAGGGTGGGGAGCCGTGCTGAGAATCGACGGCGTGCAGAGAGTGGGTCTGGTCAAGGCATCTAAAATGGCTGCCGTGCATTGGACAAAAAGGCAAGATGGCGCAGACAATGTTTATCAATAAGGATTCATTTATAACAAAATATTTACTCGCAGTGACAAAATGGTGGTCAACACTTCCTGATTTCCATCGAATCGAACGTTAACAGACGTCACGCAGCAAAAAAAAAAAAGCTCACGCACAGCCGCTGGAAGACATGTATCAACATATATGAGCCTCCTCAGCCACCCTCAGAAAACATAAGGGGTCAGGATACGTCTCCCGCACCCCCTTATACCTAGTAATTTAATTAAAACGAAACACAAAATGGCGAATTCCCGTTTCGCTACCAGTTTGCGGCCCAGTTCGCGGCTCGGGAAGCGCTTCTACCGTGAAAAATATATATTTTTTTATTTTCCCCACGAGACCCTTTAATAACCCCAACATCATTCCTAGGGGGTCAAGAGAGGTATACCTTGCCCCCTTTCATTAAATTCCCCCTTCGTTTTTCACCTCTTCTTCTCTCTCGATCCTACCGAGAGATAAGATGGCGGCCGCTCCGGACTGTTTAGAATGTTGACAGACACCGGAGAGCCAATCAGCTTTCTGCGCGCAAAGTTCCGTTTCGCGTAAAGTAAGCGAACCGGAGCGCAGCCCGGAGCGCTGTTACAGATATATATCTTGTTTTGAACGTTAATTTCTCAAAAACTACTGGAGCACATATATTGAGACCTAGCAAAGGCACATCGGGCTAACAGTCCCTACAATTTTGCCAAGTTTCGTGCAAATCCATTCAGCCGTTCGAGCTAAAAGTGAGGCCAACCGCCCTATGGAAATTAACATGGGAAAAACGCGTTTTGGGACCCCCCTTTTTTCTCGGCCCCCCCTTGACGAAACCCCCCCAAATTTTCAGGGGCTGCTCAGAAACAAAATGTGCCATTTTCCTGAAAATTTCAGCCGATTCCGTCCACAAACGCCAAAGTTATTAGACATAGAATTTTCAAAAGTTCCATAGAGAAAAAATCCTAACTATATATACCTACTGGCGAGACGCCAGTAGGTAATATATATATATATATATATATATATATATATATATATATATATATATATATATATATATATATATATATATATATATATATATATATATATATATATATATATATATATATATATATATAGGGTTGTTATAGTTAACTGGGCATTTCACTCATACAAAACCATTGAAATTCCTCCGTTATAGTTAGTTGTACTAAGTATAAGTTGTGCGCCCGCAATCCACTGTTGATGATGTCACATATTACATCATTCATGACATGGTTTGTACTAGTGAAATGTACAGCTAACTATAACACCCCTGAAACCTAGGTTTTTTTCAGTGAATTTCGAAGGTTTTTTTAAATGATAATTGCGATTCTCATATTAACATGACTGGAGAATCTGGATTTCATTAAAGACACGGAGGCTGACATTATACATTATTCCTTTAATGCAGTCCAAGCAGCCGCTTACATCACAATAATAAAAGGTTCCAGAATAGAACAATAGCAACACATGAAAGGCATGAGCCATCAACAATCTGCCTCTTTTAAATGTGGAGGAAAATAAGTTCATGAAACTTGAAACATCAAAACGATCTTCTGTTGAGCAGGATGAAGGAGAAGGAAGAACGAAGGTAAAACCAAAGGCCAGACGACACACAGTTAAGGAGCGTTACCTGAAAAGAGAAAGACGTAAATATCTCTTGAATGTAAAAAATAGTGTCAAGCTTATCAAGCTAAAAGGACAAGAAATGAAACAAGTACTGTTAATAAAAAGTACAGTAATAAACTGTAACAAAAACAGCATTAAATCATTGTAAGACCACCAAGGGGTGGGATGGGAGGGATAATGTCAGCCTCCGTGTCTTTAATGAAATCCAGATTCTGTACTCATGTTAATATGAGAATCGCAATTTCATTACAAGAACAGAGGCTACATTATGCATGTCGGTAGCTTTGTAAAACAACATCAGACATATGTTCAATAGGCATGCAATAAATAAGTGCAAAGGTGCTAGCATTTGACCAGTCAGCAGCTTTGAGAATATCGTCCAACTTACCTCCAGACCAGAGAGATTTACTGGCCATAGCACCCCTCTAAGGGAGTGAGCTTGAAATTTCTTTTAGTCAAAACCTGCTAAACTCATAACAGTCTTAACCCGTCTAGCAATAGAGGTCCAGGTTATGCCTTTGTGGGGTTTAACAAAGGATATAAGTAATTGGTTAACATCCTGAGGGCAAAGAGCAAACATTCTGAGATCATAATCTCTCATGCAGTCCACAACTCAAAGTTTTGGACATAAAACAAAATGTGGGTAAGAGATTTAATCAGACATAGTCTTTGTTCTTCTATAAATCTCAAATTTGACTCCGAACATGTTAAAAGATCTATTCGTAATCTCCATGGCTTTGATATCAGAGACCCTTCTGCATTAGATTAGACATAGTAGAGTAGCCAGCTTAATGGAAAGGTTTTTATTTATTTAATTTTTATTGAGTAGAGTATTAACAGGCCAGTTATTGAAAAGATCAAGGATTAGTTTGACATCCCAAAGACTTGCATATTTAGGTTTAGGAGGTCTTCTTAAGCGAATGCTTTTTATCACTCTAAAAACAATGACATTTTTACCTACCGTTTTATCATTGACAAGGACATGACCAGCAGAAATAGCCTATCTATAGCAATTGATAGTTCTATAGCTGGGGCCTTTATCAAATTGTTTAACACCTTGGCTGCTAGAGGTTTTCCCCCCCGGTGCTGAACTCCGAGAGTTCCCACTGTTCATGACGAGCTCAGCTCGTCATCAGCACAGCTCAACCGTGCCTCATGACGAGCTGAGCTTGTCATGAGCATCGAAGGGGTTAACAAGGAAGTTAACTATGTCAACAATAGGTGCTTCCAAGGAATCCAGGTTCCTTTCCAGGCACCAACGTACCCTGATTCTCCATATGTTGTTATATCTGTAGTGAGTGCCTGGGCCCAAGACTCACTGAGGAGAGTTGCAGCCGTCGCCGAAAGTCCAGAGATTTCATTGGCTCTCCTGACACTCTCCAGGCAAGAAGGGTTAAACTCCCATTCTGAATTAGGGGGTGAACTCCTCCGTCTACGTCTGCTAGAAGATTCTCTAGGGTAGGCATTGAGAAGGGGAGTTGTAAGCTAGTTCTAGAGTGGTGGGGAACCATGCTTGGGATGGCCAAAAGGCAGTTAATAGGACAAGGAAGCACTGATCCTGTCTCACTATCTGAAGAACTCTCTGAATCATGGCAAAGGGAGGGAGTGCGTACACCTTGGCTCCTTTCCAAGATTGTGGTAAGGCATTGACTGCTGCAGCACCCGGGTCGGGCATCCAGCTGAAGTTGTTCCCCAGTTGAAAGGTTAGTCTGCTCGCAAATAAGTCTATCTCTAGAGGGCCTCAGATCTTGTTTAGGGTACTGAACATGGAAACATTCAGTTTCCAATTGCTGTGATCTAACAGGAATCTTGAGTTCCAGTCTACAGGGATGTTAGATTTCCCCGGAAGGTATTCTGCTTTGAGAGCGATCTTATGTTCCAGACAGAAAATCCAAAGTTTCTTTGCTAGATTCGAGAGGTACACAGATTTGGTGCGCTCATGAGGGCGTAAAGCCTAGCTGTTAGTTCTAAATAATTTATGTGGTGAGATGATTCATCTTTTGACCAGATACCACCAGTGTTCTGATTGAGAAGGCAAGCTCCCCAGCCATTAAGGTTTGCATCTGATTCTAAAACAAACTCTGGTTTTGAACCAAAGATTGATTTTCCGTTCCAAGTGTCTAGGTTCTCGAGCCACCAGGCTAATTCCGATTTGGCTTCTTGATCCAGACAGATTCGATCTCCCATCCAGGCAAGGGGCAGGGGAGAGTCCAAAGGGGAGAGCCTGAAATTGGTAAAGGTGATTTTTCCAGACAAATAGCAGAAAGGTTTGGTGGGATTCGGCCATAGGAATGGTGAAGTAAGCATCCTTTAGGTCTAGTTTGACTAGCCAGTCTCCCTCTAGAGGAAAATCCCTAAAGAGATGGATGCTTTCCTTCTTGAAGTGTCTGTAAAGTAAATTTTTGTTTAGTTCTCTTAAGTTTATGACAGGTCTCCAACCTTTGCCTTTCTTTTTTACAAGAAAGAGTGTCCTTATAAATCAGAAAGTTTCTAATGGGGCATCTATTATGTGTCCTCTCTGAAGCATAGAGGAGATCTCCTCCTCTATTATTTTGTGTTGCTCTGGAGAGAGAGGCATGTCTCTTGGGAAAGAAGTTTGTAAAGGTATGTGAGTCAAATCTATCATAAACCCATTGACAGTGTTTAAGAACCAAGGATCTGCAGTGATCAATCTCCAATTGTGAAGGAAGTATTTGAGTCTGCCACCCACTTTTTGGGGGAAAGAAGGGAGAGGGGAGAGAGTTCACATTTGCAGGGTTGTTTGAGATGAAGGTTCCGCGGGATCTAAATCCTCTGATGCGTTGGCCTCTAATTCTCTAGGGGTAGAATTGAGGCAAGTTGTACTGCTGTGACCCTCTTCGGAAACCACAGGATCTAGGAAATGGCCTTTTATTGAAGTGGCCGAAAGAGAGGACCCGTCTTCTGGCCCGCCATAAAATGTTACGATTGAAAATGCATATTTTGCTGTGCCTGGTCCAGGGCAGTGAAAGTGGAGACGTATTTCCCCGAGGATTTAATGAGGTCTTCTCCAAAGAGTAAACCTTTAGGTTTTGCGAGAGTTCTTTATCCGCCATGTCAGTTAGTTTGGGATTTATTTTAGTCAAAATGACTTTGTCGTTCTACATTAATGCTAGCGTTGGTATTACCCAGTAGAATTAATGCTCTCTGGCTCCATCCCCTGATGAGATTGTTGTTGAGAGGGGAGCCATTGATGTGGCTATCTTCTGCTAATGGTCCAAGTATGTTGAGAAGACGTTCATGGCACCCTTTCAGGGATTTTGCCATCCCTTTTCTTGGATCACGGCCAAGATTTTATAGGAATTTAATGAGTTCAGGGTCCAAATTGGGGGTATAGCAGCTTTTATCCTCAGTAGAAGGCCTAGAGCATTCAGCTCTAAGGATGTTACAAGTGCCCCTTTCTTATCCATGTATTAATTAATTTTGTGATGTGGTCCTGAGGGAACCACTCAGAACTTCTTGGGTGTTTCAGATTTAATGGGGAAACTATTTCTTCCCCTGAGGGGTCAAGGATAATGTCCTTAGAGGATGAGGGGAGGTACTCCTATGGATTGTAAAAATCTTGATCATCTTCATCAAGATCAAGGACATACTTATCAGGTGTGTCTGAGGATTTCATATCATTATATTCTTTATCTCCCATATTGTAAAGAGCATTGTGATATTTTGTGCCGCTAGGGACACCCAGATGTTTTGTGCCGCTAGGGACACCCAGATGTTTTGTGCCGCTAGGGACAACCAGATGTTTTGCGCCGCTACGCACGCCAAGATATTTTGTGTCGCTATGGTCACCCAGATGTTTTGAGCCGCTAAGGACACCCAGATGTTTTGTGCTGCTGCGGACACCCAGGTAAGTTGTGCTGCTAAGGACACCCAGATAAGTTGTGCCGCTAAGGACACCCAGATAAGTTGTGCCGCTAGGGACACCTTGGGAGTTTGAGGTGCTAAGACCTCCCTGAATTGATGAGGTGGTTGGACCGCCTATATTGCTCTTATCAATGTTTGTACTTTTTTAAAGTCTTTTACCCCTTAATTCAGTGATCTTGTCAGAGTAGAGGTTTGGAATTTCTGAGGTTTTGGCCACATCAGGGAGTTACCTTTCAGAGGATGTGATCTGACTTAAGGTCTCAAACATGCAGGACCTCAATTCCTGAAGGATTTTTTGCAGGGCTTCGTTGTCTATGTTAGGAATAGGGGCAGAAGCCTTGTCTGAGTCAGAGTCAGACATGGTATATAGGAAATAATAACGTGTAAAAAGTGGTAAAGCCCTTTAATGAAAGATAATTAGGGAGGATTTCCTTTAATAATAGTGACAAGGTTCATAGATGAAGGAATGTCAAGAGAATATTTCCTCTCCTATTATAATTAATTTTGTTATAGAATGTTGAAAAGGCCAGTTAGATGAGGATTTCCTGCTAAAACCCCTTTTTTTAATGAATAAGTTTGTAAAACAATAACAACTTGCAAATGAAATCTGAAATAATAAAAGGTAGCGATGCAGAGTGTTGGAGTGGGCAGCCTGCATCGGTGGAGAGAGGTGTAAAACGGGAGTTAAACAAAAACATTAGGTGAGCTCATTATGGCATGAGGAAATAGAACAAGGATGAAATTGAAGAGTAATCGTTTACACCAAAAAAATATTAAGGTTTGATTAAACATCTAAAAATCTGTAACTATATTCAAACATTAGAAATAGTACATACGCTGAAAGAAAAGGCAGGTTAATCTGGCCAGTCATGCAAGGATAAGGCTAGGGAAGGGAGTGTAGGGAGGTCTTTGTAAATTGGAGGCAGTAGGAAGGGGGGTGGGGTTAAGCCATACACAAGGGAACTTCAAAATAGAGATAAATATGAATAATGGTAATGAAGAAAAATTAACATATCAGCTTGGAGCCGCATTTAAAAGAGGCAGATTGTTGATGGCTCATGCCTTTCATGTGTTGCTATTGTTCTATTCTGGAACTTTTTAATATTGTGATGTAAGCGGCTGCTTGGACTGCATTAAAGGAAAAATGCATAATGTAGCCTCCATTCTTGTAATGAAATTCCTAACTATAACCTGCCTGAAACCTATGGTTTTTTCAGTTAATTTCTAAGGTTTTTTAAATGACAATTCCGAACTATAACCTACCTGAAACCTATGGGTTTTCAGTGATTTCAAAGGTTTTTTTAGTGCTAATTTCTAACTACAATATCCCTAAAACCTATAGTGTTTGTTAAGTAAAATTTAAAAACATGTGTATACTTTTTATAGTAAAAAAAACTTAACAGTAGTGTTTTATAACTTATAAATATACCTTCTGGTTTTATGGTATTTATTTTTGGGACATTTCCATCTGTATTTATCCATATTTAAAAAAAAATAATTATATGTGTATTTACCCATATATATTTCAGGTTTTGTAAAAAAATGATTCTGAAATTAGTATATTTCCGCATTTATTTTACTGATAAATATGCACTCATGGCTGAAAGACTGACCGTTTTCACTCATGTAAACACTCTTAGATGATAAACTATACACAACCTTCATATTAAAATGTGCAAGTTTTCTTATACAAGGATATATATTGCTCTCTAAGGCTCTTTACTAAAAGTCTTTTATTGTTTTTACCCTTTTACTTTTAGAACAACAGAGCTATTGGCCTACTACTCATAATTGACAGCATTTACAAATGCTCAAAAAATAACCCAGTTTCTGTATTTATCCACACTTTTAAATAAATACAGAGAGGAAAATAAATACTTTTCTGTCTGTATTTATCTGTAAAAATCAGTAAAAACATACATCAAAGAGTCCTACTTCTAATTTAAGAATATTTTCAACTTAATTAGCAGTAATTAACATATAAGTGTGGTAAAAGTATGATGCAGCACCTATAATACCTGACTTTCAAAAACAGTGTTCACAGTTCTATTCCAAAGTCCATCAGCATCTTAGCCCACCACTATCTAACTGTAGGTAACACCTTGCCTAATCTTCCCAATGTCCCAAGCGCCGGCACACCTTTCCGGGGGTAGCTTTATGCTTTACAAATGCTGGCATTTTTTTAATTAAAAAGCATAGTGACAACAAATATTAATACGTTTTTATTTTTCTTCTATTATAAACGATATCTTTTTTTTATATCTTCTATTTGGAAGTTTTTAATCATGAGAATGCAAAGCACACATTTTACCGGGTAACACTTTTTAAACTCTCCAACGTATGTAGATAATAAGGACCTTATACGTGTTACTATGGAAATTGAAACCTTTACAGCTTCATAGTTTGTAACTTTTCCCAACACATGCACAAGTAAAACAGTTAAAACGTGAGCGTGTGTAAACTGTAAAACGTGACATCTACATAGGCGGAGCCGAATCTTCCTTCCATGGGCTACTAAACAAAGAAAAACTATATAAACCACATCTATTGTGCGATTAGTTTCATTTTCGCAGTTATTTCTGCGTCACCAATCTGTGATGCAGGTTCCCTTTTCTAGCATTGGATTCTTGTTTTGCGTCAACAAGCATATTCTGGAGTTGTAAGTTGTTTCATTATGGCATAGTAGATAGTTATAATTTGTGGCTATTTGTCAATATTTAAACATTTATATCTAGAAAAAAGTGTTATTGCATGTTTTTCCCTTTTTCTCTGTAACGTCAGCAGATTGTTTTCAGAAACAGATAGATTATAACAAATATTGCTCCTTTTCTAGCTCCTTTCAGCTAATATATTGTGACTTTATATATTATAATATTGACACTGTAATTCCCTTCAGAGGTGTTGGTGACCCGTCGGCGCAAACCCTAAACATTTACAATCAACGTCACCACCTTCCAGTTGTTAGTGTGTTTTCCTCTAGGGAATATACACTGTTAATATGTATATTATAATATTAACAGTGATGGTAATCTCAGTGGAGTTCATGACCCGTAGTCACAAAGAGTAAAGATATATAAGCAACTTCACTAGCTTCTGGTTTTTAGTCTGTTCCCCCCTTTTGATCATATACTGTGAATATATATATTATAATTTTCACGGTCATGATCTCAGAGGAGTTTATGACCCGTCGCCATGAAGATCCAACTTTTTGACCTCCCGGAGAAAAGAAGCTCAGAAAATAATTACTGCTCAAAAGTATTTCGTTATGTATGTTCTGTTAAATAGATAACTTTATTTTCCTTTTCTTTTTACTGTAGTAGTGGTATCAATCGTTATATTGTAAGAGATTGTCCTATTGTTACAGAAGAGGAATAGGAGATTTTTCGGTGCCATCTGTAATACAGCTTAGGAAACATTAGAACGTACTTGATCAGATATTTTTTTCAGGGAGCATATTTTACGAAATTCCAGAATAAAAAATGTAGCTTTCATACATAGTATGTTACTTTAAATATTTGATAAACCCTACATTTCTGAATGTTATTTTCTAATTTCTATTCTTCTCATTTGCTGTTCCTATTCACCTTCTCCCTAAAGAATATATAGGACCTGCTCAGTTTTATTTATTTTATTTTTTTACGGCAGAGTCCACGCACCCTACACGCACCTGCCGGGTCTTTTTAAAAAAAGTAGGCAGGTCTAGAGGGTAAAAGTATTTCTACCCTGCCCCCTTTCTATGTTTGCACACATATTCCACTGACTTCATCAGCCTCTCTTCTACCGAGGCACAAAATGGCTGCCAACAGTTCCTGGTTTTGAATGTTGACAACCACTTGACAGCCAATTATCATTCAGCGCGTGATCGGAAGAGTGCGCTTACAATACACTCACAGTCCGCTGATAGTCCGCGGATCGTCCGCGCCCATAGATATATATAAATGTTTTTAACTGTATTTTCTCAGGAACTACTGAATAGATTGACACCATTTACGCAAAAGGCGCAAGTCTGAACGGAGGACTACATCTTTGTCAAATTTGGAGTAATTTCGTTCAGCAGTTCCGGCTGTAGCTGTGGCTAAAGGTCCTATGGGAAATTGCATGAGGAAAACACGTTTTGGGACCCCAATATTTTTGAAGCCCCCGCTTCATGAATCACCATGAAACTTTCAGGATAGAAGCAGACCAGAGCTGAACGTAAGTTTTGAAAATGTCGTGAAGATTCGTCAACGGGCGCTAAAGTTATTCCAAATAAAATGTTCCGGATTTCCTATGGAAAATAGGTCCTAACTATAACTACCTGCTGGCGACCGGCCGTAGATAATTACCTACTGGCGGTCGCCAGTAGGTAGTTATAGTTAGGATTTTTTTCAATGTTAAATCTCAAAATTCTATTTGGAATAACTTTGGCGCCGGTTGACGAATCTGCCTGAAAATTTCCTCAAAATGGCCTCGTTGAGCTCCAGTCCTTCCCTGAAAGTTTGGGGGGGATGCGTCAAGTGGGGGTCGAGATAAAAGGGGGGTCCCAAAACGCGTTTTCCCCATGTTAATTTCCATAGGGCGGTCGATCTCACTTTTAGCCCGAACGGCTGAATGGATTTACACCAAATTTGGCAAAATTGTAGGGACTGGTAGCCCGATGTGCCTTTGCTATGTCTCAAGATATGTGCTCCAGTGGATTTTGAGTAATTTAGGTTCAAAAAAATATATATATCTATAAGCGCGCTCCGGTACGCGCACCGGGGAGCGCACTGGGCGCGCCACGCGACTTGCGCACGGAAAGCTGATTGGATCTCGGGTGTCTGTAAACATTCTAAACAGTCCGGAGCGGCCGCCATCTTGTGTCTCGGTAGGATCGAGACATGAGAGGTGGCCAAAACAAAGGGGGAAATGACCATAAGGGGGCAGAGTAGACCCTCCCTGACCCCCTAGGTTTGATGTGGGGGCTTTAAAAGGGCCCCGCGGGGCCAAAAAAAAAGTAATTTTTTTTCTGATTTTTTGCGGGGGGAGCGCCCAGTAGGTGCACCGGGAAGCGGACCGGGGAGCGTACTATGGGGAAAAAAGAATGATAGACTTTTCAAATATTGTATGTTTATTAATTGTTCTTTTTTTTGTTTTTTTTTGGTTTTTTTTTATTTAAGTACCAACATGTAGGTACCAATGCTGTGTCCTTTGTAGATATCTTGCATGTTGTTACAGAAGTTATTGTGGTATATGGAATTCATAGCATAGTCTGTCAGGAAAGCAGAAACAATATGGAGGCAGGAGATGATAAAGAGATGCTAAATACACATTGGAGATAATATAGTGGGAGAAAGGAAGTAACTATGAGCAAACTTACTATGTAACACAAAAAAAGTTGCACAGTATATTTTAAGTCTGACTTTACATTATAATCAATTTGGTACTAGTTCAAGAAATACATATAAAAATGAATAATGTCTCAAACAATTTTTGAATTATTAAATATAAATTTATTTTTTAGATTCCTTTTCCAAATGTAACAAAACTTCTAATATTTGATTGTCGGAAATGTCCTCATTTTGAATCAGGAAATCTACTGATTGTACACATTGAAGTAGTTCATAGTCCCGTGATTCATCCATGAATTCTGAGTCATTGGGTTCAATAACTTTATCATTGTTGCTCTCCAGAACAATTTCGATGGAATTTTTTTGCTCTCCTTCCATTTTTGTGCTGTAATTTGCATTTTAAAAAAATATATCAGTAGAGATAGGGCACTGTTGGGTTTAATTTCAGACAGGTACTTTGGTTTTTTTAACAGTGATTTTATTTGTGGGCAGTGTATGGTATCAGACTGGAAGTAGAAATATGAAAAAGTGTATGTGATAAAGCCTAAGTAAATTCATAATTATACAAGACAAGCCTAACTCCATCCATAACTATAATAGAGAAGTCTATCTTATTCTATAACTATTACAGAGGGATAGTATATAACTATCAGAAAATGTTTTCCAAATTAACTTAAAGTGCACAACATACTTCAGTTTTTAAAATAACATCTTACCTTGCAAAAAGAAGTTTAAGTTGTCAGTGAAAATGCTCTTGAAATGTACTTCAGAAAGTAGTAGTCAAAATGGCTGTGTTTCTCTCTCTTTCTTTATATATATTCAGGTACATAACCAATTAAATGTCATGAAATAATAGTAGAAAATGAAAGTAACATTTTATTTGGTTGTCAATTCTATCACTTCTTATGTGTTTTTGTCATGTAATTTACCTCAGGATATTTAGTCAGGCCTACAGCATAAATGTCTCAATGGAATTCCATCAAATTTGGGTAAATGGTAGGGACTGCTATGTAGTTGGGCCTATTCTATATTTGATGAAAGTGTCTCCAGTGGTTTTTCTGTAAATTACTTTCCCACCTTTTTTTTGGGAGCGCTTACCGGTGCGCGCCCGGGTACGCGCACCGGCAGCGTTACGGGAGTCCTCCATTTTGTGATTCGGTAGAATCGAGACACAAAATGGAGGACAAACAAAGTTGGGAATGGGTAGAAGGGGGCACTGTAGTCACTTCCTGACCGTCTAGGTTTTCTGAGGGGGGCTTAGGACGCTCATATAGGCAAAAAAAAAAATTTGAAAAATTTCGCGGGGGGAGCGCTCAGTACGCGCACCGGTAAGCGTACCGGGGAGCGTACTTTGGTGAAAAATAGTGAGAAAAGTTAGAAAAAGATAAACGTTTTGAATGATCAGAGGTAGGGTAGATCTGAAAAGAGCTTTTTGGTTCTGTGGCTGATTTAGGTACCTACAAGTAGGTTCCAATGCACAGTATTAAATTCACGAGGAATATTCTATTCCCCTCATCTGAGAAGTGCACACCATCTCCTCTGTAGGTGTCTTGCATGTTGTAACGCAAGTTATTATTGTATATTGAACCCATTCCACAGTCTCTCATGTAAGCAGAAACAGATTTATTCACATGTTTCCGTGCTTTCTCAAATTGTGGACAAAGCTGGTTGGACCAGTTCCATTTCTGTCTTTGGCATATATTGGAATATACCAAGGCAGTTTGTGGAAAAAGTGTCATCAATTGATCAAAGGTGTCCTTTAAAAGCATTTCCAGACCTACCCCAGTCACAGTGCCCAAATCATTTCCACCACAGTGCACTATTAAGAGGTCAGGGTTTGGCAGATGCAAAAAGGTTTTCACCAATGGTATCAATTGATGACATCTCAATCCTCTCTGGCCAATCCACTTGATTTCCACATTTGATAAATCAAGGTTGTGATAATTTCTGCTTGCTGCATACCTTTGAGCCCAGTGGATGTAGCTATGCCCAATAATCCATACAGAATACATGATGTGAGAAGGTTCTGGTGCAGTCAGATGAAGTGTGGGAATGAAATGGCAGTTGGACCAGTAGGAGTTTTCCCAAAAAAAAGTGGTGGAGTTTCTCTGCTGTTGAATCACAAGCAATGATTGGTGAATTCAGATAGTAGAAAACTGAAAGTTAGGGTGCATGGTTGTGTTGTCTGAAAGAAGCAATTTGAATGGTTAAGAAAACGTCACTAAAAGCAATAATGCCCTGGATAAGCTGGTGTATTGAGAGGTCAAACATCCTTGCTGACTTAATTTGCAACATTGTAGAATAAACTTTTGAACCTGAGAGTTCAGGTAGGAGGGAGTTGCTATGGTAACAGATAGAAAGGTCTGAGAGGGGGAAGGGTGTTGGTTTGAAAATAGTGAGGGAAGACTTTTGATTGGTTATAATAAGGCATATGTGTGTAGAATTAGAGATTTTCTCTACCAGTCTTGGTTTCAGTGTATTGAGTGCACACCTTTTGCTCTGCTAAAGAAAAATTGGTGTGTGTGTCTGACACTGTTCTCAATCTCCCAAAGCATTTATAAAGGTAAGTTATGATTCATTTAATTTAGATATAGACTTGTTTGCTCTATGGAGAATATTTGGAAGCAGATAGTGAAGTTTCAGTAGTGAAATTGATTCCTTGTACATAGGACTTGTGCTGTGTTTGTAAAAAGTTATTTAAAAAACGATTTTGGGGTAAAAGAATGGCTTTTATATTTTTGAGAAGTAATTAATAGTGTTTGCCTCATTAAATAAATATATTTGAGCCATTTAGAATAATGTCACTTGCATTACCTCAGATTTGGAAGCAGATTGAGATTCTTTTTTATTGGTTTGTGGGGGTAAATCAATGGTATTTTCATTTGGCCCTTATTTATGATTGCCCTGTGCTGCTGGTACATCACTTTAAACATGGGAAAAAAGTGACTCTCTGGTGGCGCAAGGCCTTCATAAATAAGGCCCTGAGTTTTTTTGTTGTTGGTTTGTGTCTTGCTTTTTGATAATGCTTGATATCAACATTTGCAAGATAGGGGATTTGTATTTTGTTAAACAGTGAGGTTTCAGTAGTGAAATTGAATGCTTGTACATAGGTCCTGTGTTGTGTTTCTAAAATGTTATTCAAAAAAACGATTTTGGGGGCAAATCAATGGTATTTTCATTTCGCCCTTATTTATGATTGCCTTGTGCTGCTTGTACATCACTTTAAACATGGGAAAAAAGTGACTCTGTGGTGGCACAAGGCCTTCATAAATAAGGACCTGAGTTTTTTTGTTGTTGCTTTGTGTCTTGCTTTTTGATAATGCTTGATATCAACATTTGCAAGATAGAGGATTTGCATTTTGTGAAATAGTGAGGGTTCAGTAGTGAAATTGAGTGCTTGTACATAGGATCTTTCCTGTGTTTCTAAAATGTTATTCAAAAAACGATTTTAGGGGGAAAATCAATGGTATTTTCATTTGGTCCTTATTTATGATTGCCTTGTGCAGCCGGTGCATCACTTTGTATTTTGTTAAACAGTGAGGTTTCAGTAGTGAAATTGAATGCTTGTACATAGGTCCTGTGTTGTGTTTCTAAAATGTTATTCAAAAAACGATTTTGGGGGCAAATCAATGGTATTTTCATTTGGCCCTTAATATGATTGCCTTGTGCTGCTGGTACATCACTTTAAACATGGGAAAAAAGTGACTCTCTGGTGGCGCAAGGCCTTCATAATTATGGCCCAGAGTTTTTTTGTTGTTGGTTTGTGTCTTGCTTTTTGATAATGCTTGATATCAACATTTGCAAGATAGGGGATTTGTATTTTGTTAAACAGTGAGGTTTCAGTAGTGACATTGAATGCTTGTACATAGGTCTTGTGTTGTGTTTCTAAAATGTTATTCAAAAAATGATTTTGGGGGCAAATCAATGGTATTTTCATTTGGCCCTTATTTATGATTGCCTTGTGCTGCTGGTACATCACTTTAACCCCTTCGCTGCTAGGCCTTTTCCCCTCCTGTGCTAAGCCTTTTTTTGGCGATTTGGGGTAGTGCGCGCTTAGGCCCTTGTAACTTTTTGACCACATAAGGTATCCATGCCAAATTTGCTTCTTTTTCTTCCAACATCATGTGGATTCTAAAGGCACCCAGGGTTTGTGTATTCCCTTGGAGGGGTCCCAGAAATTAACCAAAATATAGTGTTTTTTTTGTTTTTTTCAGAAAAATGGGAAAAACGGACTGCAAATGAAAGCCTCTGGGTTTTTCCCTGAAAAAGTTATCAAAAAAGGGTTTGTGGGGCTGCAATGTCAATGTTCTCAGCTTTTAGGGAATGACAGTCTTTTGTCAGAGAACCGACATTTTTTACACAGTTTTGGCATTTTTCTGGGACATAGCCTATTTTTGCTATTTTTAGAGCTTTCCACCTCCTTCCAGTTAATGGTAGAAATGAGTTTGAAAGCAATAATGGATCCTGGAAACCTGTACATTTTCGAAAAGTAGATAAAATTCTAAATTCAGAAAGGGGTCATTTGTCTACATCGATGAGGGTTTCTTTATAGAAACTAACAGTTAAATATTGGAATATTTGAAAATTTGTTGAAAAAAACAGCCTTTTGTCTCAACGTTTTCACCTATAACTTTTTCTAATTTTGACAGCTCTTGGAAAGCAATATACCGTTACATCCAATAGACCTTCCTGGTTATGGGGATATATAGGACTTGTAGTTTCACCAAGAACCCGACGAACCCAGATCCAAAAACTGAGCAGCAACTTGCAATGGTATTTTTTCATTTACTGGGTATAGAGCACTTTGTCTAGGAAAATGTATACATGGACAAATCTGTATGAAAGGCACCTATGCATTTTCTGAATTGGGTACAAATTATAGAGTTCAGAAACAGTATATAATTGCTAATTTTCAAAATTGGGAATACTCATACTAGCATGAGAATTATTGGTCATTTTTCAAAAATATTATTTTTTTACACAATGTCTTTCATTGAAAGGGAGAAATGCATAAAAGCTCATTTTGTAATAACAGTTGATTTACAAATCTGAATTACCCCAAGTCTCCCAATAAAAACGGTACCTCACTTGTGTGGGTCCGCCGTGTGCCTGCGACAGGAAACGGCGCAAAATGCAACCTGGTCACACCTAAATTTTGCAGTTACAAATTGACCCTTTTTTGGCAAAGTGCCTACCGTAGTTTTTGCACCCTAGCTCTGCCGGCACCTAGGGAAACCTAGCAAACCTATACATTTTTAAAACGGAGACACCCAGGGGAACTCAGGATGGGGTGACTCGACTGCCTACCACCAGGTTTTGTTACCCAGAATCCCTTGCAAAGCTAAGAATTTGACAAAAAAAAACACATTTTCCTCACATTTCTGTGGTGGAAAATTCTGGAATCTGCGTGGATCAACAAATTTCCACCCACCCAGTGTTCCCCCAGGTCTCCTGAAAAAAATGGTACCTCACTTGCGGGGGTAGTCATAGTGGCTTCGAAACGAAACAGCGCAAAACGCAACGTGGTGGCATCTCAATTTCCCAGTGAAATCTTGCGCTCTTTGGACAAAGAGACTACCTTTTGTTTTTGAGCCCTAGCTCTGCCAGCACCTAGGGAAACCAAGCACACCTATACATTTTTGAAAAGTAGACACCCAGGGGAATTCAGGATGGGGTGACTCGACTGCCTACCACCAGGTTTTGTTACCCAGAATTCCTTGCAAAGCTAAGATTTTGACAAAAAAACCACATTTTCCTCACATTTCTGTGGTGGAAAGTTCTGGAATCTGCGTGGATCAACAATTTTCCACCCACCCAGCGTTCCCCCAGTTCTCCCAAAAAAAATGGTACCTCACTTGCGTTGTTAGGCATAGTGGCTGCGACATGAAACAGCGCAAAACGCAACGTGGTTGCACCTCAATTTCCCAGTGAAATTTTGCGCTTTTTGGACAAAGAGACTACCTTTTGTTTTTGCGCCCTAGCTCTGCCAGCACCTAGGGAAACCTAGCAAACCTATACATTTTTTAAAACTAGACACACAGGGGAGTTCAGGATGGGATGACTCGTCTGCCTACCCCCAGCTTTTGCTACCCAGAATACCTTGCAAAGCTAAGATTTTGACAAACAAAACACATTTTCCTCACATTTCTGTGGTGGAAAGTTCTGGATTCTGCGTGGATCAACAAATTTCTACTCACCCAGCGTTTCCCCAGGTCTCCCAAAAAAAATGGTACCTCACTTGCGTGGGTAGTCATAGTGGCTTCGAAACGAAACAGCGCAAAACGCAACGTGGTCGCACCTCAATTTCCCAGTGAAATCTTGCGCTCTTTGGACAAAGAGACTACCTTTTGTTTTTGAGCCCTAGCTCTGCCAGCACCTAGGGAAACCTAGCACATCTATACATTTTTGAAAAGTAGACACCCAGGGGAGTTCAGGATGGGGTGACTCGACTGCCTACCACCAGGTTTTGTTACCCAGAATTCCTTGCAAAGCTAAGATTTTTCAAAAAAACCACATTTTCCTCATATTTCTGTGGTGGAAAGTTCTGGAATCTGCGTGGATCAACAAATTTCCACCCACCCAGTGTTCCCCAGGTCTCCTGAAAAAAATGGTACCTCACTTGCGTGGGTAGTCATAGTGGCTTCGAAACGAAACAGCGCAAAACGCAACGCGGTCGCACGTCAATTTCCCAGTGAAATCTTGCGCTCTTTGGACAAAGAGACTACCTTCTGTTTTTGAGCCCTAGCTCTGCCAGCACCTAGGGAAACCTAGCAAACCTATACATTTTTGAAAAGTAGACACACACGGAAATTCAGGAGGAGGTGACTCGACTGACTACCACCAGGTTTTGTTACCCAGAATCCCTTGCAATTCTAAGAATTTGACAAAAAAAACACATTTTCCTCACATTTCTGTGGTGGAAAGTTCTGGAATCTGCGTGGATCAACAATTTTCCACCCACCCAGCGTTCCCCCAGGTCTCCCAAAAAAAATGGTACCTCACTTGCGTTGTTAGGCATAGTGGCTGCGACATGAAACAGCACAAAATGCAACGTGGTCGCACCTCAATTTCCCAGTGAAATTTTGCGCTTTTTGGACAAAGAGACTACCTTTTGTTTTTACGCCCTAGCTCTGCCAGCACCTAGGGAAACCTAGCAAACCTATACATTTTTAAAAACTAGACACCCAGGGAAATTCAGGATGGGGTGACTCGTCTGCCTACCCCCAGGTTTTGTTACCCAGAATCCCTTGCAAAGCTAAGAATTTGACAAACAAAACACATTTTCCTCACATTTCTGTGGTGGAATGTTCTGGAATCTGCGTGGATCACCAAATTTCCACCCACCCAGCGTTCCCCCAGGTCTCCCAAAAACAATGGTACCTCACTTGCGTGGGGAGGCATAGTGGCTGCGACATGAAACAGCGCAAAACGCAACGTGGTCGATCCTCAATTTCCCAGTGAAATTTTGCGCTTTTTGGACAAAGAGACTACCTTTTGTTTTTGCGCCCTAGCTCTGCCAGAACCTAGGGAAATCTAGCAAACCTATACATTTTTTAAAACTAGACCCCCAGGGGAATTCAGGATGGGGTGACTTGTCTGCTTACCCCCAGGTTTTGTTACCCAGAATCCCTTGCAAACTAAGATTTTGACAAAAAAAAACATTTTCCTGACATTTCTGTGGTGGAAAGTTCTGGAATCTGCGTGGATCAACAAATTTCCACCCACCCAGCGTTTCCCCAGGTCTCCCAAAAACAATGGTACCTCACTTGGGTGGGTAGGCATAGTGGCTGCGACATGAAACAGCGCAAAACGCAACATGGTCGCACCTCAATTTCCCAGTGAAATCTTGTACTTTTTGGACAAAAAGACTGCCTTTTGTTTTTGCGCCCTAGCTCTGCCAGCACATAGGAAAGCCTAGCAAACCTATACATTTTTGAAAACTAGACACCCAGGGGAATTCAGGATGGGGTGACTCGTCTGCCTACCCCCAGGTTTTGTTACCCAGAATCCCTTGCAGAACTATGACTTTGACAAAAAAACACATTTTTCTCACATTACTGTGGTGGAAAGTTCTGGAATCTGCGTGGATCAACAAATTTCCACCCACCCAGTGTTCCCCCAGGTCTCCTGAAAACAATGGTACCTCACTTGCGTGGTTAGTCATAGTGGCTTTGAAACGAAACAGCGCAAAACGCAACGTGGTCGCACGTCAATTTCCCAGTAAAATCTTGCGCTCTTTGGACAAAGAGACTACCTTCTGTTTTTGAGCCCTAGCTCTGCCAGCACCTAGGGAAACCTAGCAAACCTATACATTTTTGAAAAGTAGACACACACGGGAATTCAGGAGGAGGTGACTCGACTGACTACCACCAGGTTTTGTTACCCAGAATCCCTTGCAAAGCTAAGAATTTGACAAAAAAAACACATTTACCTCACATTTCTGTGGTGGAAAGTTCTGGAATCTGCGTGGATCAACAATTTTCCACCCACCCAGCGTTCCCCCAGGTCTCCCAAAAAAAATGGTACCTCACTTGCGTTGTTAGGCATAGTGGCTGCGACATGAAACAGCGCAAAACGCAACGTGGTCGCACCTCAATTTCCCAGTGAAATTTTGCGCTTTTTGGACAAAGAGACTACCTTTTGTTTTTACGCCCTAGCTCTGCCAGCACCTAGGGAAACCTAGCACACCTATACATTTTTGAGAAGTAGACACCCAGGGGAATTCAGGATGGGGTGACTCGACTGCCTACCACCACGTTTTGTTACCCAGAATTCCTTGCAAAGCTAAGATTTGGACAAAAAAAACACATTTTCCTCACATTTCCGTGGTGGAAAGTTCTGGAATCTGCGTGGATCAACAATTTTCCACCCACCCAGCGTTCCCCCAGTTCTCCCGAAAAAAATGGTACCTCACTTGCGTTGTTAGGCATAGTGGCTGCGACATGAAACAGCGCAAAACGCAACGTGGTTGCACCTCAATTTCCCAGTGAAATTTTGCGCTTTTTGGACAAAGAGACTACCTTTTGTTTTTGCGCCCTAGCTCTGCCAGCACCTAGGGAAAACCTAGCAAACCTATACATTTTTGAAAAGTAGACACACAGGGGAGTTCAGGATGGGGTGACTCGACTGCCTACCACCAGGTTTTGTTACCCAGAATTCCTTGCAAAGCTAAGATTTTGACAAAAAAACACATTTTCCTCACATTTCTGTGGTGGAAAGTTCTGGAATCTGCGTGGATCAACAAATTTCCACCCACCCAGTGTTCCCCCAGGTCTCCTGAAAAAAATGGTACCTCACTTGCGTGGGTAGTCATAGTGGCTTCGAAACGAAACAGCGCAAAACGCAACGTGGTCGCACGTCAATTTCCCAGTGAAATCTTGCGCTCTTTGGACAAAGAGACTACCTTCTGTTTTTGAGCCCTAGCTCTGCCAGCACCTAGGGAAACCTAGCAAACCTATACATTTTTGAAAAGTAGACACACACGGGAAATCAGGAGGAGGTGACTCGACTGACTACCACCAGGTTTTGTTACCCAGAATCCCTTGCAATGCTAAGAATTTGACAAAAAAAACACATTTTTTCCTCACATTTCTGTGGTGGAAAGTTGTTCTGGAATCTGCGTGGATCAACAATTTTCCACCCACCCAGCGTTCCCCCAGGTCTCCCAAAAAAAATGGTACCTCACTTGCGTTGTTAGGCATAGTGGCTGCGACATGAAACAGCGCAAAACGCAACGTGGTCGCACCTCAATTTCCCAGTGAAATTTTGCGCTTTTTGGACAAAGAGACTACCTTTTGTTTTTACGCCCTAGCTCTGCCAGCACCTAGGGAAACCTAGCAAACCTATACATTTTTGAAAACTAGACACGCAGGGAAATTCAGGATGGGGTGACTCGTCTGCCTACCCCCAGGTTTTGTTACCCAGAATTCCTTGCAAAGCTAAGATTTTGACAAAAAAACACATTTTCCTCACATTTCTGTGGTGGAAAGTTCTGGAATCTGCGTGGATCAACAAATTTCCACCCACCCAGTGTTCCCCCAGGTCTCCTGAAAAAAATGGTACCTCACTTGCGTGGGTAGTCATAGTGGCTTCGAAACGAAACAGCGCAAAACGCAACATGGTCGCACGTCAATTTCCCAGTGAAATCTTGCGCTCTTTGGACAAAGAGACTACCTTCTGTTTTTGAGCCCTAGCTCTGCCAGCACCTAGGGAAACCTAGCAAACCTATACATTTTTGAAAAGTAGACACACACGGGAATTCAGGAGGAGGTGACTCGACTGACTACCACCAGGTTTTGTTACCCAGAATCCCTTGCAATGCTAAGAATTTGACAAAAAAACCACATTTTCCTCACATTTCTGTGGTGGAAAGTTCTAGAATCTGCGTGGATCAACAATTTTCCACCCACCCAGCGTTCCCCCAGGTCTCCTAAAAAAAATGGTACCTCACTTGCGTTGTTAGGCATAGTGGCTGCGACATGAAACTGCGCAAAACGCAACGTGGTCGCACCTCAATTTCCCAGTGAAATTTTGCGCTTTTTGGACAAAGAGACTACCTTTTGTTTTTACGCCCTAGCTCTGCCAGCACCTAGGGAAACCTAGCAAACCTATACATTTTTAAAAACTAGACACCCAGGGAAATTCAGGATGGGGTGATTTGTCTGCCTACCCCCAGGTTTTGTTACCCAGAATCCCTTGCAAAGCTAAGAATTTGACAAACAAAACACATTTTCCTCACATTTCTGTGGTGGAATGTTCTGGAATCTGCGTGGATCACCAAATTTCCACCCACCCAGCGTTCCCCCAGGTCTCCCAAAAACAATGGTACCTCACTTGCGTGGGTAGGCATAGTGGCTGCGACATGAAACAGCGCAAAATGCAACGTGGTCGATCCTCAATTTCCCAGTGAAATTTTGCGCTTTTTGGACAAAGAGACTACCTTTTGTTTTTGCGCCCTAGCTCTGCCAGAACCTAGGGAAATCTAGCAAACCTGAACATTTTTTAAAACTAGACCCCCAGGGGAATTCAGGATGGGGTGACTTGTCTGCTTACCCCCAGGTTTTGTTACCCAGAATCCCTGGCAAACTAAGATTTTGAAAAAAAAAACACATTTTCCTGACATTTCTGTGGTGGAAAGTTCTGGAATCTGCGTGGATCAACAAATTTCCACCCACCCAGCGTTTCCCCAGGTCTCCCCAAAAAAATGGTACCTCACTTGCGTGGGTAGGCATAGTGGCTGCGACATGAAACAGCGCAAAACGCAACATGGTCGCACCTCAATTTCCCAGTGAAATTTTGCGCTTTTTGGACAAAAAGACTACCTTTTGTTTTTGCGCCGTAGCTCTGCCAGCACCTACGAAAACCTAGCAAACCTATACATTTTTGAAAAATAGAAAGCCCGGGGAATTCAGGATGGGGTGACTCCTCTGCCTACCCCCAGGTTTTGTTACCCAGAATCCCTTGCAAAGCGAACATTTTGACAAAAAAAACACATTTTCCTCACATTACTGTGGTGGAAAGTTCTGGAATCTGCGTGGATCAACAAATTTCCACACACCCAGTGTTCCCCCAGGTCTCCTGAAAAAAATGGTACCTCACTTGCGTGGGTAGTCATAGTGGCTTCGAAACGAAACAGCGCAAAACGCAACGTGGTCGCACGTCAATTTCCCAGTGAAATTTTGCGCTCCTTGGACAAAGAGACTACCTTCTGTTTTTGAGCCCTAGCTCTGCCAGCACCTAGGGAAACCTAGCAAACCTATACATTTTTGAAAAGTAGACACACACGGGATTTCAGGAGGAGGTGACTCGACTGACTACCGCCAGGTGTTGTTACCCAGAATCCCTTGCAAAGCTAAGAATTTGACACAAAAAAACACATTTTCCTCACATTTCTGTGGTGGAAAGTTCTGGAATCTGCGTGGATCAACAATTTTCCACCCACCCAGCGTTCCCCCAGGTCTCCCAAAAAAAATGGTACCTCACTTGCATTGTTAGGCATAGTGGCTGCGACATGAAACAGCGCAAAATGCAACGTGGTCGCACCTCAATTTCCCAGTGAAATTTTGCGCTTTTTGGACAAAGAGACTACCTTTTGTTTTTATGCCCTAGCTCTGCCAGCACCTAGGGAAACCTAGCAAACCTATACATTTTTGAAAACTTGACACCCAGGGAAATTCAGGATGGGGTGACTCGTCTGCCTACCCCCAGGTTTTGTTAGCCAGAATCCCTTGCAAAGCTGAGAATTTGACAAACAAAACACATTTTCCTCACATTTCTGTGGTGGAATGTTCTGGAATCTGCGTGGATCACCAAATTTCCACCCACCCAGCGTTCCCCCAGGTCTCCCAAAAAAAATGGTACCTCACTTGCGTTGTTAGGCATAGTGGCTGCGACATGAAACAGCGCAAAATGCAACATGGTCGCACCTCAATTTCCCAGTGAAATCTTGCGCTCTTTGGACAAAGAGACTACCTTTTGTTTTTGAGCCCTAGCTCTGCCAGCACCTAGGGAAACCAAGCACACCTATACATTTTTGAAAAGTAGACACCCAGGGGAATTCAGGATGGGGTGACTCGACTGCCTACCACCAGGTTTTGTTACCCAGACTTCCTTGCAAAGCTAAGATTTTGACAAAAAAACCACATTTTCCTCACATTTCTGTGGTGGAAAGTTCTGGAATCTGTGTGGATCAACAATTTTCCACCCACCCAGCGTTTCCGAAGTTCTCCCGAAGAAAATGGTACCTCACTTGCGTTGTTAGGCATAGTGGCTGCGACATGAAACAGCGCAAAACGCAAGGTGGTTGCACCTCAATTTCCCAGTGAAATTTTGCGCTTTTTGGACACAGAGACTACCTTTTGTTTTGCGCCCTAGCTCTGCCAGCACCTGGGAAATCTAGCAAACCTATACATTTTTTAAAACTAGACACACAGGGGAGTTCAGGATGGGGTGACTCGTCTGCCTACCCCCAGCTTTTGTTACCCAGAATACCTTGCAAACTAAGATTTTGACAAAAAAAAAACACATTTTCCTCACATTTCTGTGGTGGAAAGTTCTGGATTCTGCGTGGATCAACAAATTTCTACCCACCCAGCGTTCCCCCAGGTCTCCCAAAAAAAATGGTACCTCACTTGCGTGGGTAGTCATAGTGGCTTCGAAACGAAACAGCGCAAAACGCAACGTGGTCGCACCTCAATTTCCCAGTGAAATCTTGCGCTCTTTGGACAAAGAGACTACCTTTGGTTTTTGAGCCCTAGCTCTGCCAGCACCTAGGGAAACCAAGCACACCTATACATTTTTGAGAAGTAGACACCCAGGGGAATTCAGGATGGGGTGACTCGACTGCCTACCACCACGTTTTGTTACCCAGAATTCCTTGCAAAGCTAAGATTAGGACAAAAAAAACACATTTTCCTCACATTTCTGTGGTGGAAAGTTCTGGAATCTGCGTGGATCAACAATTTTCCACCCACCCAGCGTTCCCCCAGTTCTCCCGAAAAAAATGGTACCTCACTTGCGTTGTTAGGCATAGTGGCTGCGACATGAAACAGCGCAAAACGCAACGTGGTTGCACCTCAATTTCCCAGTGAAATTTTGCGCTTTTTGGACAAAGAGACTACCTTTTGTTTTTGCGCCCTAGCTCTGCCAGCACCTAGGGAAAACCTAGCAAACCTATACATTTTTGAAAAGTAGACACACAGGGGAGTTCAGGATGGGGTGACTCGACTGCCTACCACCAGGTTTTGTTACCCAGAATTCCTTGCAAAGCTAAGATTTTGACAAAAAAACACATTTTCCTCACATTTCTGTGGTGGAAAGTTCTGGAATCTGCGTGGATCAACAAATTTCCACCCACCCAGTGTTCCCCCAGGTCTCCTGAAAAAAATGGTACCTCACTTGCGTGGGTAGTCATAGTGGCTTCGAAACGAAACAGCGCAAAACGCAACGTGGTCGCACGTCAATTTCCCAGTGAAATCTTGCGCTCTTTGGACAAAGAGACTACCTTCTGTTTTTGAGCCCTAGCTCTGCCAGCACCTAGGGAAACCTAGCAAACCTATACATTTTTGAAAAGTAGACACACACGGGAAATCAGGAGGAGGTGACTCGACTGACTACCACCAGGTTTTGTTACCCAGAATCCCTTGCAATGCTAAGAATTTGACAAAAAAAACACATTTTTTCCTCACATTTCTGTGGTGGAAAGTTGTTCTGGAATCTGCGTGGATCAACAATTTTCCACCCACCCAGCGTTCCCCCAGGTCTCCCAAAAAAAATGGTACCTCACTTGCGTTGTTAGGCATAGTGGCTGCGACATGAAACAGCGCAAAACGCAACGTGGTCGCACCTCAATTTCCCAGTGAAATTTTGCGCTTTTTGGACAAAGAGACTACCTTTTGTTTTTACGCCCTAGCTCTGCCAGCACCTAGGGAAACCTAGCAAACCTATACATTTTTGAAAACTAGACACCCAGGGGAATTCAGGATGGGGTGACTCGTCTGCCTACCCCCAGGTTTTGTTACCCAGAATCCCTTGCAAAGCTAAGAATTTGACAAACAAAACACATTTTCCTCACATTTCCGTGGTGGAATGTTCTGGAATCTGCGTGGATCACCAAATTTCTACCCACCCAGCGTTCCCCCAGGTCTCCCAAAAACAATGGTACCTCACTTGCGTGGGTAGGCATAGTGGCTGCGACATGAAACAGCGCAAAACGCAACGTGGTCGATCCTCAATTTCCCAGTGAAATTTTGCGCTTTTTGGACAAAGAAACTACCTTTTGTTTTTGAGCCCTAGCTCTGCCAGCACCTAGGGAAACCTAGCACACCTATACATTTTTGAAAAGTAGACACCCAGGGGAGTTCAGGATGGGGTGACTCGACTGCCTACCACCAGGTTTTGTTACCCAGAATTCCTTGCAAAGCTAAGATTTTGACAAAAAAAAAACATTTTCCTCACATTTCTGTGGTGGAAAGTTCTGGAATCTGCGTGGATCAACAAATTTCCACCCACCCAGTGTTCCCCCAGGTCTCCTGAAAAAAATGGTACCTCACTTGCGTGGGTAGTCATAGTGGCTTCGAAACGAAACAGCGCAAAACGCAACATGGTCGCACGTCAATTTCCCAGTGAAATCTTGCGCTCTTTGGACAAAGAGACTACCTTCTGTTTTTGAGCCCTAGCTCTGCCAGCACCTAGGGAAACCTAGCAAACCTATACATTTTTGAAAAGTAGACACACACGGGAATTCAGGAGGAGGTGACTCGACTGACTACCACCAGGTTTTGTTACCCAGAATCCCTTGCAATGCTAAGAATTTGACAAAAAAAACACATTTTCCTCACATTTCTGTGGTGGAAAGTTCTAGAATCTGCGTGGATCAACAATTTTCCACCCACCCAGCGTTCCCCCAGGTCTCCTAAAAAAAATGGTACCTCACTTGCGTTGTTAGGCATAGTGGCTGCGACATGAAACTGCGCAAAACGCAACGTGGTCGCACCTCAATTTCCCAGTGAAATTTTGCGCTTTTTGGACGAAGAGACTACCTTTTGTTTTTACGCCCTAGCTCTGCCAGCACCTAGGGACACCTAGCAAACCTATACATTTTTAAAAACTAGACACCCAGGGAAATTCAGGATGGGGTGATTTGTCTGCCTACCCCCAGGTTTTGTTACCCAGAATCCCTTGCAAAGCTAAGAATTTGACAAACAAAACACATTTTCCTCACATTTCTGTGGTGGAATGTTCTGGAATCTGCGTGGATCACCAAATTTCCACCCACCCAGCGTTCCCCCAGGTCTCCCAAAAAAAATGGTACCTCACTTGCGTTGTTAGGCATAGTGGCTGCGACATGAAACAGCGCAAAACGCAACATGGTCGCACCTCAATTTCCCAGTGAAATCTTGCGCTCTTTGGACAAAGAGACTACCTTTTGTTTTTGAGCCCTAGCTCTGCCAGCACCTAGGGAAACCAAGCACACCTATACATTTTTGAAAAGTAGACACCCAGGGGAATTCAGGATGGGGTGACTCGACTGCCTACCACCAGGTTTTGTTACCCAGACTTCCTTGCAAAGCTAAGATTTTGACAAAAAAAACACATTTTCCTCACATTTCTGTGGTGGAAAGTTCTGGAATCTGTGTGGATCAACAATTTTCCACCCACCCAGCGTTTCCGAAGTTCTCCCGAAGAAAATGGTACCTCACTTGCGTTGTTAGGCATAGTGGATGCGACATGAAACAGCGCAAAACGCAAGGTGGTTGCACCTCAATTTCCCAGTGAAATTTTGCGCTTTTTGGACACAGAGACTACCTTTTGTTTTTGCGCCCTAGCTCTGCCAGCACTAGGGAAATCTAGCAAACCTATACATTTTTTAAAACTAGACACACAGGGGAGTTCAGGATGGGGTGACTCGTCTGCCTACCCCCAGCTTTTGTTACCCAGAATACCTTGCAAACTAAGATTTTGACAAAAAAAACACATTTTCCTCACATTTCTGTGGTGGAAAGTTCTGGATTCTGCGTGGATCAACAAATTTCTACCCACCCAGCGTTCCCCCAGGTCTCCCAAAAAAAATGGTACCTCACTTGCGTGGGTAGTCATAGTGGCTTCGAAACGAAACAGTGCAAAACGCAACGTGGTCGCACCTCAATTTCCCAGTGAAATCTTGCGCTCTTTGGACAAAGAGACTACCTTTGGTTTTTGAGCCCTAGCCATGCCAGCACCTAGGGAAACCTAGCACACCTATACATTTTTGAAAAGTAGACACCCAGGGGAGTTCAGGATGGGGTGACGCGACTGCCTACCACCAGGTTTTGTTACACAGAATTCCTTGCAAAGCTAAGATTTTGACAAAAAAACACATTTTCCTCACATTTCTGTGGTGGAAAGTTCTGGAATCTGCGTGGATCAACAAATTTCCACCCACCCAGTGTTCCCCCAGGTCTCCCCAAAAAAATGGTACCTCACTTGCGTTGTTAGGCATAGTGGCTGCGACATGAAACAGCGCAAAATGCAACGTGGTCGCACCTCAATTTCCCAGTGAAATTTTACGCTTTTTGGACAAAGAGACTACCTTTTGTTTTTACGCCCTAGCTCTGCCAGCACATAGGGAAACCTAGCAAACCTATACATTTTTGAAAACTAGACACCCAGGGAAATTCAGGATGGGGTGACTCGTCTGCCTACCCCCAGGTTTTGTTACCCAGAATCCCTTGCAAAAATAAGAATTTGACAAACAAAACACATTTTCCTCACATTTCTGTGGTGGAAAGTTGTTCTGGAATCTGCGTGGATCAACAATTTTCCACCCACCCAGCGTTCCCCCAGGTCTCCCAAAAAAATGGTACCTCACTTGCGTTGTTAGGCATAGTGGCTGCGACATGAAACAGCGCAAAACGCAACGTGGTCGCACCTCAATTTCCCAGTGAAATCTTGCGCTCTTTGGACAAAGAGACTACCTTTTGTTTTTGAGCCCTAGCTCTGCCAGCACCTAGGGAAACCAAGCACACCTATACATTTTTGAAAAGTAGACACCCAGGGGAATTCAGGATGGGGTGACTCGACTGCCTACCACCAGGTTTTGTTACCCAGAATTCCTTGCAAAGCTAAGATTTTGACAAAAAAAACACATTTTCCTCACATTTCTGTGGTGGAAAGTTCTGGAATCTGCGTGGATCAACAATTTTCCACCCACCCAGCGTTCCCCCAGTTCTCCCGAAAAAAATGGTACCTCACTTGCGTTGTTAGGCATAGTGGCTGCGACATGAAACAGCGCAAAATGCAACGTGGTTGCACCTCAAATTCCCTGTGAAATTTTGCGCTTTTTGGACAAAGAGACTACCTTTTGTTTTTGCGCCCTAGCTCTGCCAGCACCTAGGGAAACCTAGCAAACCTATACATTTTTTAACACTAGACACACAGGGGAGTTCAGGATGGGGTGACTCGTCTGCCTACCCCCAGCTTTTGTTACCCAGAATACCTTGCAAAGCTAAGATTTTGACAAAAAAAACACATTTTCCTCACATTTCTGTGGTGGAAAGTTCTGGATTCTGCGTGGATCAACAAATTTCTACTCACCCAGCGTTCCCCCAGGTCTCCCAAAAAAAATGGTACCTCACTTGCGTGGGTAGTCATAGTGGCTTCGAAACAAAACAGCGCAAAACGCAACGTGTTCGCACCTCAATTTCCCAGTGAAATCTTGCGCTCTTTGGACAAAGAGACTACCTTTTGTTTTTGAGCCCTAGCTCTGCCAGCACCTAGGGAAACCTAGCACACCTATACATTTTTGAAAAGTAGACACCCAGGGGAGTTCAGGATGGGGTGACTCGACTGCCTACCACCAGGTTTTGTTACCCAGAATTCCTTGCAAAACTAAGATTTTGACAAAAAAACACATTTTCCTCACATTTCTGTGGTGGAAAGTTCTGGAATCTGCGTGGATCAACAAATTTCCACCCACCCAGTGTTCCCCCAGGTCTCCTGAAAAAAATGGTACCTCACTTGCGTGGGTAGTCATAGTGGCTTCGAAACAAAACAGCGCAAAACGCAACGTGGTCGCACATCAATTTCCCAGTGAAATCTTGCGCTCTTTGGACAAAGAGACTACCTTCTGTTTTTTAGCCCTAGCTCTGCCAGCACCTAGGGAAACCTAGCAAACCTATACATTTTTGAAAAGTAGACACACACGGGAATTCAGGAGGAGGTGACTCGACTGACTACCACCAGGTTTTGTTACCCAGAATCCCTTGCAATGCTAAGAATTTGACAAAAAAACACATTTTCCTCACATTTCTGTGGTGGAAAGTTCTAGAATCTGCGTGGATCAACAATTTTCCACCCACCCAGCGTTCCCCCAGGTCTCCTAAAAAAAATGGTACCTCACTTGCGTTGTTAGGCATAGTGGCTGCGACATGAAACTGCGCAAAACGCAACGTGGTCGCACCTCAATTTCCCAGTGAAATTTTGCGCTTTTTGGACGAAGAGACTACCTTTTGTTTTTACGCCCTAGCTCTGCCAGCACCTAGGGACACCTAGCAAACCTATACATTTTTAAAAACTAGACACCCAGGGAAATTCAGGATGGGGTGATTTGTCTGCCTACCCCCAGGTTTTGTTACCCAGAATCCCTTGCAAAGCTAAGAATTTGACAAACAAAACACATTTTCCTCACATTTCTGTGGTGGAATGTTCTGGAATCTGCGTGGATCACCAAATTTCCACCCACCCAGCGTTCCCCCAGGTCTCCCAAAAAAAATGGTACCTCACTTGCGTTGTTAGGCATAGTGGCTGCGACATGAAACAGCGCAAAACGCAACATGGTCGCACCTCAATTTCCCAGTGAAATCTTGCGCTCTTTGGACAAAGAGACTACCTTTTGTTTTTGAGCCCTAGCTCTGCCAGCACCTAGGGAAACCAAGCACACCTATACATTTTTGAAAAGTAGACACCCAGGGGAATTCAGGATGGGGTGACTCGACTGCCTACCACCAGGTTTTGTTACCCAGACTTCCTTGCAAAGCTAAGATTTTGACAAAAAAAACACATTTTCCTCACATTTCTGTGGTGGAAAGTTCTGGAATCTGTGTGGATCAACAATTTTCCACCCACCCAGCGTTTCCGAAGTTCTCCCGAAGAAAATGGTACCTCACTTGCGTTGTTAGGCATAGTGGCTGCGACATGAAACAGCGCAAAACGCAAGGTGGTTGCACCTCAATTTCCCAGTGAAATTTTGCGCTTTTTGGACACAGAGACTACCTTTTGTTTTTGCGCCCTAGCTCTGCCAGCACTAGGGAAATCTAGCAAACCTATACATTTTTTAAAACTAGACACACAGGGGAGTTCAGGATGGGGTGACTCGTCTGCCTACCCCCAGCTTTTGTTACCCAGAATACCTTGCAAACTAAGATTTTGACAAAAAAAACACATTTTCCTCACATTTCTGTGGTGGAAAGTTCTGGATTCTGCGTGGATCAACAAATTTCTACCCACCCAGCGTTCCCCCAGGTCTCCCAAAAAAAATGGTACCTCACTTGCGTGGGTAGTCATAGTGGCTTCGAAACGAAACAGCGCAAAACGCAACGTGGTCGCACCTCAATTTCCCAGTGAAATCTTGCGCTCTTTGGACAAAGAGACTACCTTTGGTTTTTGAGCCCTAGCCATGCCAGCACCTAGGGAAACCTAGCACACCTATACATTTTTGAAAAGTAGACACCCAGGGGAGTTCAGGATGGGGTGACGCGACTGCCTACCACCAGGTTTTGTTACACAGAATTCCTTGCAAAGCTAAGATTTTGACAAAAAAACACATTTTCCTCACATTTCTGTGGTGGAAAGTTCTGGAATCTGCGTGGATCAACAAATTTCCACCCACCCAGTGTTCCCCCAGGTCTCCCCAAAAAAATGGTACCTCACTTGCGTTGTTAGGCATAGTGGCTGCGACATGAAACAGCGCAAAATGCAACGTGGTCGCACCTCAATTTCCCAGTGAAATTTTACGCTTTTTGGACAAAGAGACTACCTTTTGTTTTTACGCCCTAGCTCTGCCAGCACATAGGGAAACCTAGCAAACCTATACATTTTTGAAAACTAGACACCCAGGGAAATTCAGGATGGGGTGACTCGTCTGCCTACCCCCAGGTTTTGTTACCCAGAATCCCTTGCAAAAATAAGAATTTGACAAACAAAACACATTTTCCTCACATTTCTGTGGTGGAAAGTTGTTCTGGAATCTGCGTGGATCAACAATTTTCCACCCACCCAGCGTTCCCCCAGGTCTCCCAAAAAAATGGTACCTCACTTGCGTTGTTAGGCATAGTGGCTGCGACATGAAACAGCGCAAAACGCAACGTGGTCGCACCTCAATTTCCCAGTGAAATCTTGCGCTCTTTGGACAAAGAGACTACCTTTTGTTTTTGAGCCCTAGCTCTGCCAGCACCTAGGGAAACCAAGCACACCTATACATTTTTGAAAAGTAGACACCCAGGGGAATTCAGGATGGGGTGACTCGACTGCCTACCACCAGGTTTTGTTACCCAGAATTCCTTGCAAAGCTAAGATTTTGACAAAAAAAACACATTTTCCTCACATTTCTGTGGTGGAAAGTTCTGGAATCTGCGTGGATCAACAATTTTCCACCCACCCAGCGTTCCCCCAGTTCTCCCGAAAAAAATGGTACCTCACTTGCGTTGTTAGGCATAGTGGCTGCGACATGAAACAGCGCAAAATGCAACGTGGTTGCACCTCAAATTCCCTGTGAAATTTTGCGCTTTTTGGACAAAGAGACTACCTTTTGTTTTTGCGCCCTAGCTCTGCCAGCACCTAGGGAAACCTAGCAAACCTATACATTTTTTAACACTAGACACACAGGGGAGTTCAGGATGGGGTGACTCGTCTGCCTACCCCCAGCTTTTGTTACCCAGAATACCTTGCAAAGCTAAGATTTTGACAAAAAAAACACATTTTCCTCACATTTCTGTGGTGGAAAGTTCTGGATTCTGCGTGGATCAACAAATTTCTACTCACCCAGCATTCCCCCAGGTCTCCCAAAAAAAATGGTACCTCACTTGCGTGGGTAGTCATAGTGGCTTCGAAACAAAACAGCGCAAAACGCAACGTGTTCGCACCTCAATTTCCCAGTGAAATCTTGCGCTCTTTGGACAAAGAGACTACCTTTTGTTTTTGAGCCCTAGCTCTGCCAGCACCTAGGGAAACCTAGCACACCTATACATTTTTGAAAAGTAGACACCCAGGGGAGTTCAGGATGGGGTGACTCGACTGCCTACCACCAGGTTTTGTTACCCAGAATTCCTTGCAAAACTAAGATTTTGACAAAAAAACACATTTTCCTCACATTTCTGTGGTGGAAAGTTCTGGAATCTGCGTGGATCAACAAATTTCCACCCACCCAGTGTTCCCCCAGGTCTCCTGAAAAAAATGGTACCTCACTTGCGTGGGTAGTCATAGTGGCTTCGAAACAAAACAGAGCAAAACGCAACGTGGTCGCACATCAATTTCCCAGTGAAATCTTGCGCTCTTTGGACAAAGAGACTACCTTCTGTTTTTTAGCCCTAGCTCTGCCAGCACCTAGGGAAACCTAGCAAACCTATACATTTTTGAAAAGTAGACACCCAGGGAAATTCAGGATGGGGTGACTCGTCTGCCTACCCCCAGGTTTTGTTACCCAGAATCCCTTGCAAAGCTAAAAATTTGACAAACAAAACACATTTTCCTCACATTTCTGTGGTGGAATGTTCTGGAATCTGTGTGGATCACCAAATTTCTACCCACCCAGCGTTCCCCCAGGTCTCCCAAAAACAATGGTACCTCACTTGCGTGGGTAGGCATAGTGGCTGCGACATGAAACAGCGCAAAACGCAACGTGGTCGATCCTCAATTTCCCAGTGAAATTTTGCGCTTTTTGGACAAAGAGACTACCTTTTGTTTTTGCGCCCTAGCTCTGCCAGAACCTAGGGAAATCTAGCAAACCTATGCATTTTTTAAAACTAGACACCCAGGGGAATTCAGGATGGGGTGACTTGCCTGCTTACCCCCAGGTTTTGTTACCCAGAATCCCTTGCAAACTAAGATTTTGACAAAAAAAACACATTTTCCTGACATTTCTGTGGTGGAAAGTTCTGGAATCTGCGTGGATCAACAAATTTCCATGCACCCAGCGTTTCCCCAGGTCTCCCAAAAAAAATGGTACCTCACTTGCGTGGGTAGGCACAGTGGCTGCGACATGAAACAGCGCAAAAAGCAACATGGTCGCACCTCAATTTCCCAGTGAAATCTTGCACTTTTTGGACAAAAAGACTGCCTTTTGTTTTTGCCCCCTAACTCTGCCAGCACGTAGGAAAACCTAGCAAACCTATACATTTTTGAAAACTAGACACCCAGGGGAATTCAGTATGGGGTGACTCGTCTGCCTACCCCCAGGTTTTGTTACCCAGAATCCCTTGCAGAACTATGACTTTGACAAAAAAACACATTTTCCTCACATTTCTGTGGTGGAAAGTTCTGGAATCTGCGTGGATCACCAAATTTCCACCCACCTAGTGTTCCCCCAGGTCTCCCCAAAAAAATGGTACCTCACTTGCGTGGGTAGGCATAGTGGCTGCGACATGAAACAGCACAAAACGCAACATGGTCGCACCTCAATTTCCCAGTGAAATTTTGCACTTTTTGGACAAAAAGACTACCTTTTGTTTTTGCGCCGTAGCTCTGCCAGCATCTAGGAAAACCTAGCTAACCTATACATTTTTGAAAAATAGAAAGCCCGGGAAATTCAGGATGGGGTGACTCCTCTGCCTACCCCCAGGTTTTGTTACCCAGAATCCCTTGCAAAGCTAACATTTTGACAAAAAAAACACATTTTCCTCACATTACTGTGGTGGAAAGTTCTGGAATCTGCGTGGATCAACAAATTTCTACCCACCCAGTGTTCTCCCAGGTCTCCTGAAAACAATGGTACCTCACTTGCGTGGTTAGTCATAGTGGCTTCGAAACGAAACAGCGCAAAACGCAACGTGGTCGCACGTCAATTTCCCAGTGAAATCTTGCGCTCTTTGGACAAAGAGACTACCTTCTGTTTTTGAGCCCTAGCTCTGCCAGCACCTAGGGAAACCTAGCAAACCTATACATTTTTGAAAAGTAGACACACACGGGAATTCAGGAGGAGGTGACTCGACTGACTACCACCAGGTTTTGTTACCCAGAATCCCTTGTAAAGCTAAGAATTTGACAAAAAAAAACACATTTTCCTCACATTTCTGTGGTGGAAAGTTCTGGAATCTGCGTGGATCAACAATTTTCCACCCACCCAGCGTTCCACCAGGTCTCCCAAAAAAAATGGTACCTCACTTGCGTTGTTAGGCATAGTGGCTGCGACATGAAACAGCGCAAAACGCAACGTGGTCGCACCTCAATTTCCCAGTGAAATTTTGCCCTTTTTGGACAAAGAGACTACCTTTTGTTTTTACGCCCTAGCTCTGCCAGCATCTAGGGAAACCTAGCAAACCTATACATTTTTGAAAACTAGACACCCAGGGAAATTCAGGATTTGGTGACTCGTCTGCCTACCCCCAGGTTTTGTTACCCAGAATCCCTTGCAAAGCTAAGAATTTGACAAACAAAACACATTTTTCTCACATTTCTGTGGTGGAATGTTCTGGAATCTGCGTGAATCACCAAATTTCCACCCACCCAGCGTTCCCCCGGGTCTCCCAAAAAAAATGGTACCTCACTTGTGTGGGTAGGCATAGTGGCTGCGACATGAAACAGCGCAAAACGCAACGTGGTCACACCTCAATTTCCCAGTGAAATTTTGCGCTTTTTGGACAAAAAGACTACCTTTTGTTTTTGCGCCGTAGCTCTGCCAGCACCTAGGAAAACCTAGCAAACCTATACATTTTTGAAAAATAGAAAGCCCGTGGAATTCAGGATGGGGTGACTCCTCTGCCTACCCCCAGGTTTTGTTACCCAGAATCCCATGCAAAGCTAACATTTTGACAAAAAAAATACATTTTCCTCACATTACTGTGGTGGAAAGTTCTGGAATCTGCGTGGATCAACAAATTTCCACCCACCCAGTGTTCCCCCAGGTCTCCTGAAAAAAATGGTACCTCACTTGCGTGGGTAGTGAGGTAATAGAAATTTTCAGGTAGCTAATGTGTCCGCCACTCGCACCCTATCCATGCACCCATGTTCCTTGTATGTTGTGTAAATTTTTTCCCGTACATGCTAGAGAGACGCATATGCTTTTGCGTCCAACCTTAACATGTCAGCTATCCAGTCCTGTAAGAAAATCCCGTTAATTAGGCTTCTATGCCTATGGTGCCAACGTCTTTACATGGTACACTTCTGAATCTCGCACACATTTTCTCCATGTTTCCTGGCTCAGTCGAGCTAGGCCCTTAAACGAGGCCCCGAGTCTCATCTCTCCTGTCTCTGACAGCTGTATGCATCCCTGACCCCTGCCTTACTTCCTGCTCAAACGAAGCGGTGCCCAGCTTGGCCTGGCCCGCCTGCCAAAATCGTATTTTGCCTACAGTTATCTGCTCAGCCTCTTAGAATACACATTCCAGTCTAGTGAAATAGGTAAACATATTCCCGGCTGCAGAGCAAAGGGCCCGGCCTTCCTGTCCTCCTTGCAAGTGATTTACTGAACCTGTTACCATGGTAGGCCCATGGCCCCGCGCATTGCACCAAGACACGTATGCACGCACTAGCATTCAGTATTGAACGGCCTCTGCCCGAGAGACCTTTTACTTCAGACACTACATCCTCCAAACATGAGATACCAGATATGCTATAGGTACAGGTTGCCCTGAAATCCCAGACACCAGTCTCCTCTACTAGTGCTAAAGTCAAAGCCTCCAGTTCTCCCCAGTTACACGTCATGCTCAGTTGCGCGCGCATATAGGTCATAAGTTTCTGCTGATCCTGCAAACTTTCTCCAAGCATCCACCCACTTGTGACGTTTCTTGTGACGTTTCCCTGACATGTCCAGTGCACGCCCATGTGTACGCCTTTTTACACGCCTTCTGTTACGCACATGTGTTCTTATCTCTCTCTTTTCATCTGTTACGCCTACTGCATTCATTTCAATTATACTGTTTTACTATATATAATGTGTAATGCTAATAAAACGTTGAATGTCCCTTCCTGAACCTTAGCGGTGATGGAACATGATATCCTGCAACTCGAGTCGCATAATTAAAGCCCATATGACTCAGATACCACGGACTCTGCCTCTCATTTGATTGAGCTGTCCTTTATTGATAATTAATTGTATGGAAAAATGATACGGTAAAATTATTTACCACATAATCTGGCGCCCGAATAGGGACTCCCCCCCTTCCCCACTCGCCGGCGATGTTACGCAGGCTTTGACCCCTTCTACGGCCGCGACGGAAACCGTGCACGCCTGCGGGTTTTCCTGCTATCTCCCTCGGGCCCACGGAGGAGACGGAGACTGCGGTCCGGCATGCAGACGAGGCGGTGAGGAATGCGGAGGATCCCGACCAGAGCCCCAAGTCGAGAGAGCAAGGTCCGAGGTATCCGGAGGCCCACCTGTTCCGAAGCGCATACGTGGTAGCAGTGGTAGCGACGTCGTAGCAGTCCAGTCCAGTCCAGTCCAGTTTCCGAGGCCTTCAGTTTCTTGCTTCCTGGTGAGTACCGTTGTTGGGAACGCATCTAGACGGGTTCATTAATTTGTGCCCGGTCAAGACAGGTCTGGGTACACAGACCTGGTCCAGACGTGTTCACTTAGGTGGATACGGTCCGACGTGTCTCTTTATGGGACCGGTATTGTCTGTACTGTTTTAGCAGTGCATCTAGTTATCCAGTATTCTAGTATTGTATCTCGAGATTTTCAGAATTTGTGTTTTCTATGTACCAGGTAATATCAGTCTGACATGTTTCAATGTGTTTTAATGTCGTGGTATGAATGATTTGTTTGCTATTCATTACTGTGTTTACTGTGCTCACGTTCAAATCAGGTCGAAAATGCCACTGTTCTCAAAATTACGTCAGATAGGAACTAGGAAAGGGATACTCGAAGAAGCAGTTCCCGTCCCACCTAGGGACACTCCTGGACATTTTATGTACAATAGGCATGGCTTAGATGCCATACTGTATCTAGATTTATGGGTGGACTATACCAAGGGTCTGGAAGAGAAGTATAGATGGCCTGTCTCAGGGACATGGGATGCTGAGTGCATCATGAGAGTAGAAGAAGCATTGTGGAAAAAGAAAGCCAGACAATCCCAGAAAGATGCCATAGAATTGTGGCGTAAAGAATCGCATAGAAGAACAGAGAAAGCAATCAGAAAAGCAGAGAAAAGTAGGGAGGAATCTGAAAAAGCCGGAGAAAAAGAGTTACTAGAAGAAGGAGAACAAGTCAGACTAGAACAATTAGACCGTCAAAGAAACGCACTCATTACAGGCATGTATCCTGTTCTTGCCGAGGGCCTGCCCAAGGCGACCCCGGAAGTACCCCGTAACTTGCCACCACCATTGGTCCCGACTAAACTTCGTCACAAACAGACCGCAGCAGACATTTTCCTTTCTTCCTATTTAGATGATGTAGCTCCAGCTTATACCAATGTACGCGTACAACCAGCTAATAATGCACAGCAAACTCTCCCGCCTGTTCAAAACGTACCGCAGCCTACTCAGCCCGTTCAGTCTGCTCATGACACGTCATCCCCACCCGCTCAAGACTCGACTTCCCCATCCGTTGCCACTTCCCATCCTGTCACCACTGTCCCTGTCACAACTATTCCTGTTACTACTACTACTGTTGTTCTTCCTACTACCAGTCCTCACAATCCTTTCGCTATACCGACAACTCAGGGTCCGCCTACATTACCTGCACCTACTTTTCCAACTATGACGCCAGCAGTATCAACACATCTAGTTGATAGTCACGCTTCCGCTTCAGGAGGTGCCGTAGGGGGTCTACCTATCACCCCGCCTCAGTTGAAACGATTAACTTACAGAGAAGCAGCATTACAACGCACACCGAAAGCTGCAAATTTCGCATCTCTTAGACAGTACATTACAGATTGCAGATATGATCCAGTACCAGGTGAAGGCGAAATGATGTTAATTTCGTTACGTTTACGTCGTGTTGCAAATTATTTGATGCTTTTACCAGAAATGACAAACCATCTAGACAATATATACCATTTTATTAGAACAGGGGAGAGACCAGAATGCATTCGCGAGGCCATGGCATATCACAAGGTTGAGACACAAAGAATAATTTTACGGTTTTTGATAAATTGTTTGATAAGGGAGCGAGATCGGCCAGGTACTAGCAAAGACGAGATGGATGTACTGATGAATTGGAGTAATAATATAGCAGATTGTAAACATGATAAACAGTCTTGCGTAGAAGCCATGTACAGGAAGATCCGTAAAGAAATTGTAATAATACACGAAAAAGTAAATGCGGCTAGGGAGGCCGAGACAGACAAGAATGAATCCTCAGAGGAGGAAGAAATAGATAATCCAGTAGAAGACGCAGATAGAATAGCGTACGTAGGAAGAGTGAAGCTTCCTAAACAGTATACTTTTGACAGACCTTTTGACAGACCCATTCGACTAGAAAACAAGAAACGTTTCCTTTCTCCCATACCAGAACAATGTTCTCCAGAACATGTATTTCAAGCCACCGATAAAATACTGAAAGATAGAATAGGTTACAGTGCACTTAGTTCTATGCATGATCAGGAACTAGCACGGTCAGCAGTCCAATGGGCTGGTGATACTAATATATATAAAGATGATTCAGTAGCGCAAACATTTTTGAGCCTTTCTCCAGACGATCAGCGATTAGCTGGGATGTACATGATCCAACATCTCATTACCCTATATGAAACTCTAAGAAACAAATAAGGTTTTGGATCCTACGTCTACCCAGCCCGGATCTCAACAATAGAGTCAACAGAAAAAGTGGCTGAATAGGGAAAATTTGTGACATAAGTATTAGCAACGCAGTCAATATGTACCACGTAGCCACGGTCAAAAGTACCAAAGCAAATTTATTTTCTTTTTTTGGTTTTTTAAAGTTTCAAAAAACACAAGGGCAAACCAAGGACTGTCACGACAGTGATTACATGAGTACAATATCTACACATATACAAAAATACAAATATACAATATTTACAATAGAAGTGAAGCAAGGCTAATGAAAGCAAATAAGCAAAAAATGACACACAAATAGCAATGCATCAATACAATATTCACAAATTAATTGAATTGATAAACAGTGAAAAAGTTCGTGCAATAAGCAAAGGACCACCAGTCCATGGAGATGTAAAACCAAGGGACAGGCGGGAAAAGATGGAATAGGACGCCTGCCTGCCTGACAAAACTGCGGTACAGTATTTTTGTTGGGTTGCACAGCTAGGAACTCAGGTGTTTAGACAATTTCTTTTCCTAGATGCACCCTTATGCGTGACCGCAGGGTGGAGGTGTCGACGCGTTTCGAACCCGGGAATTTAGGGTTCTCTTCAGGACGGGGACTGGGAACAGTGTCTGCACATGGCAAGAGGTGTGCCTCGGTGTCGGTAAATTCGCCAAGAGTTGGAGTATTCTGTGGTTCGCGATATCAAAAAGAGAGGTAGGGAGAGTAGTAGGACACTCTTGTTCCCCGGTCAATAGTCAATAAACAAAAGAAGAGTGTCTATGAGACAAAGAACCACAAGATGGAGCTCAAAAAACAACCATACTAGGATGTTTAGGAAAGCCCTCACTCACCACCTAGTGATGACATGCTTCATCATTGGGCTCCACCAAAGAGACCGAGTGTCTCTTTGGTGTGCTGCAACGCCAGAATTACTGCGGAGCTGGTTGGTGGGTAAAGGGCGTGTTGAGTGAAAATGAAAATTAGTGAGTGTTGAGGGTATATTAAAATTGTCAGTAGTGTATCTGAAGCAATTTTTATTAGAGATCACTAAGGACAACAAGTATAAAACATATGTGAGGATCCAGTCCACTTTTAATTGAATGGTGGGATCCTAGAGAATAGTAGTCAACATGTTTCTTGCCATCGAAACGGTGTCAATTTACTGGGCAATTCTTCAGGACTGGGTGTGATAAACCCTGGCGGTATGGGCACTCTAAGGCCCACCCTTACCTAGGGACGTGATATGTGAAAATTAAGAAAAAGTGAAAAAAGTGCGAAAAAATTAGGAATATTGGGTTGATTCCTAATTACTCCTGGTTTAGGAGGCTTCAACTTATCGTTTTCTGCACCTGAAAGGTAAGGGACAGAGACACAAGGACAGAACAGGACAAACAATTAGAGTTGCTCCTAGTTGCCAGCAGTTGTATGGTGAAAATGGTGCTCCAAACGTGATAGACACTCTCGCTGTGGAAAAATAGCGCTATGTTTAACACCGCCTACTAGCCAAGGGTTCTCAAGGGCCATGAGAGGGGTGGTGCACTATTTGTGGTACAGTCTAGTAGTGACTAAGGGATAAAATCACGAAGTTTTTCATTGTTGCGATCAAATTAAAATATGTACAAATGATCATCAATTAAAATTGTCTCACTTTTGAGGTGTTAAGGATAAACACCATGGGTCTCAGGAGGGGGGTGGGAGCGTATTTGGCACACCCTATTTCATGGCATAACGAGAGAAAAACATTAGCCCGGCATTAGAATCATGAATAGTTAGGCGCGATCAATACTTAGCTCGTTTCTGGTAAGTTGTTCCTACTTACGCCCTCGACGCTCGGCACCCGTGGTGTACCTACGTCGCCCTCGTACTGGACCCCGACGATCAATGAGGGGGTTCGTAAGTTGTTTTTAAAGCCGTGAGGCAAAGCGGCAAATGCTTCCGGGTGGGGTGGCATGTTTTCGTTCTCTGACGCCACGGAGGCGTTGTTGAATTCGAGCGCCCTATTGGGCGTTGTCTCAGAGAGTCCGCTGAGTAGGGGTGGGCCTGCCATTCTGTTGTCTGAGCAACAGGGGAAGCCTGCGTGACTGCCCTGATGTCAGCGCGGCCACCGTAATGGTGACGTTGCCGAATGGGCGTGGTTCCGTGACGCCGGTGATGGAGACATCGCTTTCAATTGGCTAAGAGAAACATAGGAAAGCGTCTGTGGTTGTCTGGGAGACAATGATCGTTATTGTGTACAATTCTCGCCATGATGGGTATAAAGCTTAAACGCATTGCGTGGAGGAGGCATGAAGTAGTGTATAGCAGATAGCTACATAGCAGATAGCACCATAGCTCTCAAAGAAAATTTCTTTGCCTACAAAGACAAACTCTACCTACAAACGACAGGGACCTCTATGGGCAGTACATTTGCTCCCAGCATAGCGGGCTTGTATGTTGCTGATTTCGAAGCCAGACACATCATACAACCAAACTGCCCCTGGACGTCTTCAATTAAAATTTGGAGACGCTATATTGATGATGTCTTGATGATATGGACAGGGAGTGATGAGCAATTACTAATCTTTCTAAGCTGGATAAACACATTAGATAACAACCTTAAATTCACCTCTGAAGTAAGTAAAACTGAGATTACCTTCCTGGACGTCAAGATCCAAATCAATGGCACGAAGCTGTCAACAAGAACTTACCAGAAACCAACAGCTCGTAACAACCTGCTCCAATTCACAAGCTTCCACCCGAGGCCCCTAAAAGAAAACCTCCCATATGGACAATACTTGCGAATCAGACGCAACTGTTCAGAACTCCAAGACTTTAGAACCCAGTCTGCAGAATTAACAGAAAAACTTAAGCATCGTGGATACCCCATACAAATCCTTAACAAAGGATACAAAAGGGCACGCAATCAACCACGTGAATCACTCCTGGAAGATCAGGCCACCAATGTTGAAACCATACCATTGACCTGCGTAACTACATACAATGCCATGTCTAACTACATGAAAAAATGCATCAACAAAAATTGGCGCATCATATCAAGCATTAAAACTGATTGGGAGAAACCACTGTTCTCTTTCAGAAAAGGGCGCAGCCTGAGGGACAGCCTCGTGCACACACGACCGAGAGCTGAAACCCCAACCACGGAAAGATCCATTACAGAAACTTGGGGTCTCCCACAAATTACTGGACACTTTCCATGCGCTAACTGTAGTGTGTGCCACCTTACGACACACACAAAAACTCTAGAACTGGAACCTGGGAAAATATGGACACAAAAATGTCACACAAACTGTAACACAGATAACGTTATCTATCTGATCACCTGTTCCTGCGACCTGCGTTACGTAGGAATGACCACCCGCAAAGTCAAACAAAGAATAGGTGAACACCGCTCCAACATCAGGTGTAAAACACTAACCACCAAATTAAGTCGCCATTTCCTGGAACTCAACCACACCCCCAACGACATGCGTTGGACTATCATTGAACATGTAGGTGGCTCAAGAAACATCACTAACATTCTTTTTGAAAAAGAACAAAGGTGGGTCTACAGACTGGGCACCCATCTAATTGGCTTAAATGATGACATACCTTGGAATACAGTGATCAAATGAATCGGAGCCCAGTGATATCAGCATCCATTTTATGATTCTTCTGACCCCCCCCAATAAGACCCTGTTAGCTATCTGCTATACACTACTTCATGCCTCCTCCACGCAATGCGTTTAAGCTTTATACCCATCATGGCGAGAATTGTACACAATAACGATCATTGTCTCCCAGACAACCACAGACGCTTTCCTATGTTTCTCTTAGCCAATTGAAAGTGATGTCTCCATCACCGGCGTCACGGAACCACGCCCATTCGGCAACGTCACCATTACGGTGGCCGCGCTGACATCAGGGCAGTCACGCAGGCTTCCCCTGTTGCTCAGAAACAGAATGGCAGGCCCACCCCTACTCAGCGGACTCTCTGAGACAACGCCCAATAGGGCGCTCGAATTCAACAACGCCTCCGTGGCGTCAGAGAACGAAAACATGCCACGCCCACCCGGAAGCATTTGCCGCTTTGCCTCACGGCTTTAAAAACAACTTACGAACCCCCTCATTGATCGTCGGGGTCCAGTACGAGGGCGAGGTAGGTACACCACGGGTGCCGAGCGTCGAGGGCGTAAGTAGGAACAACTTACCAGAAACGAGCTAAGTATTGATCGCGCCTCACTATTCATGATTCTAATGCCGGGCTAATGTTTTTCTCTTGTTATGCCATGAAATAGGGTGTGCCAAATACGCTCCCACCCCCCTCCTGAGACCCATGGTGTTTATCCTTAACACCTCAAAAGTGAGACAATTTTAATTGATGATCATTTGTACATATTTTAATTTGATCGCAACAATGAAAAACTTCGTGATTTTATCCCTTAGTCACTACTAGACTGTACCACAAATAGTGCACCACCCCTCTCATGGCCCTTGAGAACCCTTGGCTAGTAGGCGGTGTTAAACATAGCGCTATTTTTCCACAGCGAGAGTGTCTATCACGTTTGGAGCACCATTTTCACCATACAACTGCTGGCAACTAGGAGCAACTCTAATTGTTTGTCCTGTTCTGTCCTTGTGTCTCTGTCCCTTACCTTTCAGGTGCAGAAAACGATAAGTTGAAGCCTCCTAAACCAGGAGTAATTAGGAATCAACCCAATATTCCTAATTTTTTCGCACTTTTTTCACTTTTTCTTAATTTTCACATATCACGTCCCTAGGTAAGGGTGGGCCTTAGAGTGCCCATACCGCCAGGGTTTATCACACCCAGTCCTGAAGAATTGCCCGGTAAATTGACACCGTTTCGATGGCAAGAAACATGTTGACTACTATTCTCTAGGATCCCACCATTCAATTAAAAGTGGACTGGATCCTCACATATGTTTTATACTTGTTGTCCTTAGTGATCTCTAATAAAAATTGCTTCAGATACACTACTGACAATTTTAAAATACCCTCAACACTCACTAATTTTCATTTTCACTCAACACGCCCTTTACCCACCAACCAGCTCCGCAGTAATTCTGGCGTTGCAGCACACCAAAGAGACACTCGGTCTCTTTGGTGGAGCCCAATGATGAAGCATGTCATCACTAGGTGGTGAGTGAGGGCTTTCCGAAACATCCTAGTATGGTTGTTTTTTGAGCTCCATCTTGTGGTATTCTGTGGTTCACCAGGTGTTCGTGTTGGTATGTTGCCCACCGCGCGGTGCAAAACTCGGGGGGGAACGGCTCACATTGTCACAGTGTTTAGAGGCTTCGTGAAAAGGTATCTGGTTTCGTGCACCAATTTGAGGGCCAGAGAGCGGTATCTCCGTGGCCCGGGACTTGTTCAGCAGGAATGAATCTCTTATCCGTCGAGTCAACGACCCATTGACTGGACGTTGACTCGACGGATAAGAAATTCATTCCTGCTGAACAAGTCCCGGGCCACGGAGATACCGCTCTCTGGCCCTCAAATTGGTGCACGAAACCAGATACCTTTTCACGAAGCCTCTAAACACTGTGACAATTGTCAGATATGATCAAGCACTCTTACCTGAGCCGAGCTCCAGCCTTACCTGTAAGGTGCTTGGTCGGTTTTGCAGAGACGCTATGAACCAATCCCCCAAAACCCTACCTTTTCAGCCAGTGACTCTTATCAATACACTAGGATGTTGGGTAGCAGTCAGGGAGAGAGGCCGGATCTGACGCTACTTGTTGATTAGTAGTCGACCTGAAAATATACCAAAAGGTTGTCTTTAACAGATGTTCTATTTCTTCTAACCTCTTATCCCACTTCTCTAACTCACTTTCTAGGCTTTTCGTGAGCAGTCTCCTACCTGCGAACTACTCGATAGGTCTTCGCGTCCAGGAAGTCGTCGTCGTGATGTGTGTTCAAGGGTTGGATGTTTTGCGCAGTTGAAGGTGGTTGACTTGTCCGCCCCCAGACTGGTTTTCAAGATTCTAAGGAGGAAACAACACTCTTATTTGCACTTTTCTTTAAAAAACTCTTTCCCTGTAAAATAACCTTGAATTAATCCTACTCACTTCTTTTCCAGCTTGTAGATTAAATCACGACTTCTCCTGTAAGATTTAGCAGTTTCAGTTCACTACTAAAGCTTTGCTTTCCCGGCTGAAACCTTAGAAAATTCTGTGAAGACTTAAACACTTTCTATACATCAAAGTAAAATATTTCTATACAATTCAAAACATTAAAAATCACTCATGTCTGAATTAGTCTTTGAATTGGTTCTACAAGGGTACACAAGGGTTAACCAGAAATTCCCATCGAGTGTCTTTTAACCAAATGTCCAAGAAAAAGTCCTGAAGATGCTAGCGATGGGCGCCTTGACGAGAAATGAGAAATGTACTTAGCTTTGAGTTGTCCGATGCAATCCGATGACAGATAACAGATGGCTGACTCAGTCCGTGGGCCTTGGCGAAGTACGCGAGCTCTTCAATGAAGGTGCTGCTTCCAGGATGCTCCGAAGACCAAGCGCCTTCTGGAAATCTGGGCGCGGCTTTTATAACCTAGCCACACCCTAGGACGTCGGATGTCAGTTGCGTGCCACACCCAAATCCGGCGAGCGCTCCGAGAACGGAGCATGCATAATCATTACTGCGCACCAAAAAGATGCGTGCTGATTTCAAAGCGCGTCTTTTTTCCTTTGCACCAAAAGGATGCGTGCAGATTTAAAAGCGCGTCTTTTCGCCTACACAGAATACCATTTAGACAGTTCTAACCGATCACCAAACATAAGAAGCACACAACAGTTTCAGAACCGATTATACACATGAGATCCTTAGTTAGATTAAACAACCATTGTTAAATTCACAGTTTCTTTGACTTTACTAATCCCTTCTTTCCTTTCTAGGTACAGGAGTGCTGGATGCACGGGACAGGGGTGGGTTTCCTGAAAGGGTGTTCTGAGCTTATCATGGACTTGGGAATCACAGTGTCATGACAACAATGTGAGCCGTTCCCCCCCGAGTTTTGCACCGCGCGGTGGGCAACATACCAACACGAACACCTGGTGAACCACAGAATACTCCAACTCTTGGCAAATTTACCGACACCGAGGCACACCTCTTGCCACGTGCAGACACTGTTCCCAGTCCCCGTCCGGAAGAGAACCCTAAATTCCCGGGTTCGAAACGCGTCGACACCTCCACCCTGCGGTCACGCATAAGGGTGCATCTAGGAAAAGAAATTGTCTAAACACCTGAGTTCCTAGCTGTGCAACCCAACAAAAATACTGTACCGCAGTTTTGTCAGGCAGGCAGGCGTCCTATTCCATCTTTTCCCGCCTGTCCCTTGGTTTTACATCTCCATGGACTGGTGGTCCTTTGCTTATTGCACGAACTTTTTCACTGTTTATCAATTCAATTAATTTGTGAATATTGTATTGATGCATTGCTATTTGTGTGTCATTTTTTGCTTATTTGCTTTCATTAGCCTTGCTTCACTTCTATTGTAAATATTGTATATTTGTATTTTTGTATATGTGTAGATATTGTACTCATGTAATCACTGTCGTGACAGTCCTTGGTTTGCCCTTGTGTTTTTTGAAACTTTAAAAAACCAAAAAAAGAAAATAAATTTGCTTTGGTACTTTTGACCGTGGCTACGTGGTACATATTGACTGCGTTGCTAATACTTATGTCACAAATTTTCCCTATTCAGCCACTTTTTCTGTTGACCCTATATGAAAGTCAGCATTCTGATCCAGGTCCACTATATAGTTTATTGGACGAGTTACTCCTAAAAAGATGGAGAGGCCTAGGTACCGATCTAATTAATCCAATTCTAGAACAACGTCACAAATACAGAACTTTCCTGACTCCGCATTTTGTTTCTGTTCCACCCCCAGTAAGACAGCCTTTTCACATAGACAGACAGAATCCCCTACGAGAAGTTCATCCCGTCCAGATTCCAGGGGGTGCGCTTCAACGCGTATTCGTATACACTCCTTTGACCAAAATGGAATTATTGGAAATGAAGAAAATAGTGCCCAGTCATGATAAAGATCCGGCAGGTTTTCATCGTGAATTAAAAGACATGTTACTCATGGGAGACTATACGTATCCCGATATCCTTAAAATGTTAAAAGTTTTATTGCCGGCTGGTATCTACGAAAAACTGAAAGAGAAAGAATGGGAGGTTGGAGATAAAAAGATTATCTGGACTGAATTAGAGGACGAAGAAAATACACGTATTCCAGGTACAGGTCTCGGGACCAAAACTAAAGCATTACCAGGATTATTAGTACAGGTTTTGCCTAGACTATTGACAGTTAAAAAGGAAGACTGGGATGCAATCTCAGCCTGCAAACAGAAACAAGACGAAGACACTAGTGATTTTTATTCTAGATTCGAGAAATGTTTCATTATTAATAGTGGCCTGAAAACAAGTAGCGAGTCATATCCACATCTTTTTGTGACCAAATTAGTCGAGAATTCCTTACCCCAAGTTAAAAACAGAGTATTGAAAGTCGAAAGCACATAGCAAGCAAATACGCCTTCCCAAATGTTGCAAATGTTACAGTACCACCAGAATAGAATTAGAGAGGAACACGATCACGAACAGAGACGTATGAAAGATACGAAAATGAAAGTACTAGTTGCCCAGTCCGTCCCAGCAGATGGTCAGAAGAGGGGTAACACACAGACTAGTCATTCTGCGGCTCCTGTTAAAGGGAATTGCAATTACTGTAAACAGCCAGGTCACTTCATTAATGAATGTGCCGTTCTAAAATACAATATTGCTACAGGCAAAACGAAAGAAAGACCGAGTCCGCCTAGACCAGAACACGTTCCACAGAATATTCCACAGAATACACCACCTCCACAGAATGTACAACAACAGACAGTAGCTGTACCCCAGCCTCAACCTATTGCCGCAACGCAACATGTCACACAGCAAATGTACCAGTATGCACAGTCCGATTACCCCGATTATCAGCAGTATACATGAAATAGCCTAGAGAGGGAGGTTGGCTTGCCCCTTATCGAGGTTCCTGTAGATCAAGATGGTCCCTATGTACATAGTCAGGTATTAGTGAAAGACAGAAAGTTTTTGATTGACACAGGGGCGAGCAGAACTACCATTAGTCATGACGAGGTTCCAGGGGCACCCCTCTCAGGCTCACAGAATGTTTCCCTTGGATTTTCAGGAAAGCCTATTGTTAACGAAGTGTCAAAACCAGTTCCCCTTGTAGTTGGTCCATTGTCCCGTACTACTGATTTGTTACTCACGAAATCATGTCCTGAAAACTTGCTTGGTATTAAAACGTTGAAAGCTCTAGGAGCAGTAACATGTTGTTCTCCGGAAGGAGTGAGATTATTCTTATGTGACTTTAAAGGTCATTATGTGTTGAGAGATTTTGATCCAAGATTGAAAAATGTTCCGCAGCATTTATGGGCGCAAGGTCCAACTGATGTAGGTTGTATGCATATTACACCCTATCGTGTTACTCTTAAGCAAGGTGTTGTACTGCCCCGTATCCGACAATACAAATTTCCCCCCGAGGCTGTAGCAGCCGTACTGAAAATTATTGACAAACTCATTGCCCAAGGAGTAGTTGTAGAAACTGACTCCAATGTATGTAATTCTCCAATCATTCCGATTCTTAAAAGAACTGACCCAAATGCACCTCCAGTCTACCGATTGGTGATTGACCTTCGAGAACTCAATAAATGTATAATACCACAGTACCCAGTAGTCCCAAATATTTCATCACTATTGACTGCCATTGATTCCGAAGCTGCGTTCTTCACTGTAATTGATCTTAAGAACGCTTTCTTTAGTGTCCCCATTCATCTCGAAAGCCAGTACCTTTTTGGGTTCTGTTTAAATGGCCGAAGCTTCAAATTTGCACGTGCACCTCAAGGGTTCACGGAAAGTCCTAGTATTTACAGCCAAGCACTGAAACGACAACTAGACAGTATTCACATGCCTACTGACACTGCTCTACTACAATATGTTGATGACTTGTTAATTACAGCACGGACCGAACGTGACTGCGAACGCGCATCACTGACAGTCTTGTATTTTCTGGCCGAAAAGGGGCATAAAGTGTCCCCTTCGAAGCTACAATTCTGTGCCCAGCAAGTGGTATACCTTGGACACTTGCTGTCCAAGAGGGGTAGACAGTTGACACCAGATCGTATCCAGTTAATTGCACATCTGCCACAGCCCATGACACAAAAGGAGGTACGGGCCTTCATTGGCCTCACTTCTTACTGCAGACAATGGATTCCTCAGTATGCATATCTAGCCAAACCACTCATACAGTTGACAACACAGGAGGCAGCGACTTCGACTGTCCTCCCTTGGACTCAGGAACATACACAAGCCTTTAATGACTTGAAGAAAGCTTTATGTCAAGCACCAGTTTTAGCGACACCATGTTACAGCAAACCTTTTACACTTTTTGTCACTGAACGCGATGGCACAGCATTATCTGTTCTCACACAAGATCAAGCAGGACACCACAAGCCTTGTGCTTATTTTTCTAGTACATTGGATCCAGTAGCCCAGGCTCTGCCTGCGTGCCTAAAATCAGTTGCAGCGACAGCTCTAGCTATTAGACAAAGCGATTCAATAGTGTTAGGACATCCCTTGACAGTACAGGTTCCACACTCCGTGGAAGTTCTTTTGAACCGAACCCAGACTCAACACTTGACCATAGCACGACTGACAGGTTATGAACTGACACTGTTCCAGCCACACATAGAAATTAGACGTTGCAACATACTCAACCCTGCCACATTGTTACCCTCGAGTACAATTGATCCAGCACTACATGACTGTGTAGAAGTCATTAATACAGTGACAAAGCCCCGACAAGACTTGACAGACATTGCATTGTCCGACCCAGACCTGACACTTTACGTGGATGGTTCATGCATGAGAAAAAGCACAGGAGAGTTAGTGGCCGCATATGCAGTGACCACCGAAACTGAAGTCATAGAAACACATTGTATTGACACATTATCTGCTCAAGCAGCAGAGCTCATCGCTCTGACCCAAGCTTGTATACTAGCCAAGAACAAGAAAGTAAACATATATACAGATTCACAGTACGCATTCGGAGTCGTTCACGACTTCGGTGTTCTTTGGGAAGAGAGAGGTTTTTTAACTTCTCACGGTGCCAAGATTCAACACGGTCCCCTCATTCAAGCCCTGTTAGAAGCAATACACTTGCCTACAGCCATAGCCATTATGAAGTGCAAAGCACATACTAAAGTCACCAACACTATTTCCCAGGGTAACGACCTGGCAGATCGAACAGCCAAACTCACAGCTCAGACTCAGACAGACATACCGACTGACATGACAAAGACTGAAGTAACTTCACTGACACATTGCCTGACAGTTAAGGATCCCACACTAGATGTACTTGACATACAGACACATGCAACCCCAGATGAAATCAAGAAATGGACTGAACAAGGAGGGATCCAGACAGATCAGGGATGGATGACGAAGGGAAGAGCCACATGGTTCCTCCCCGACTCTATGGTTCCAGTTATCATTAACACAGCACATAGTCCAGCACACTTAGGAGAGAAAGCCATGTTAGACAGTTTACAGAATCTTTGGTTCAACAAACATTTACGAGCAGCAGCGAAACAGAAAGTGCGTACTTGCATGATCTGTTGTCAGTTCAATCCAGGCAAAGGTATTCCCGTGGAACAAGGTGGATTTCATCCTCCTGACCATCCTTTTGAAGTCCTCCAGATGGATTATATCCAGATGGACAGATGTCGAGGATTCAAGTATGTCCTCGTAGTCGTATGTGCTCTTTCCCGATGGACAGAAGCATATCCAGTCCCCGATTACACTGCTGTAACCACTGCCAAACAACTGGTCCGTGAATTTTTCCTGCGATATGGTTTGCCCCGTGTCGTGTACTCTGATAATGGACAGCCATTCTCGTCCGAGCTCATGAAACAGGTATCACTCCTGTTAGGTTACCAGTGGAAGTTCCACTGCGTACGACACCCTGAAGCAGCCGGTCTCGTTGAGAGACATAATCAAACCCTGAAAACACGCCTAGCAAAAGTCTGTGCAGAAAAAGGTGTGGATTGGATAGTAGCTTTACCAGTTGCTCTCTTTTACATGCGAATGGTAGCCCATTCTAGAACAGGATTGTCCCCGTACAAGATTATTTTTGGACGTCCCCCAAACATGTGGGGTACGCCTATGCCACGCCGAATCACAGATGTTGATAGCACTATGTTGACGGATTACTTGGCTTCCTTGATGTCTGCACTACAATCTTGTCGTTCACAGGTCGCAGCTGCCTTCCCGGACAACACCCAAGTAAAACCGCATGAAGTCGTTCCGGGTGAACTAGTGTATGTGAGAAATTTCGACAGGACAAGTCCGCTTGAACCCAGATGGAAGCAGCCCAAGCTGGTGTTGATGACAACGAGGACCGCCGTAAAGCTAAAAGGTCGCAAGGGATGGCTGCACTCCAGTCATATTAAGAAATTTCACGGACTGTGTCCAGAGACTTCGATTAAGGACTGCCCCCTTTCAGACACTGACTCTAAACTCCCCCTGCTAGAGAAAACTCCTCAACAGGAGTATCGTTCCAAATTGAGGTCTAGTAAGTCAGACAGCGTTTAATTGTTTAAGTACCCCTCGGGTGAAGCGGTTAGACAGGTTTCTGACATGTATGAGATAGACCCAAGTAGTCAGAGAGATAGGCGTAGCGAAAAGAGAAAACAGTATTGTAAAAATGTGCACAGCAGATGCATTATCGCATTAATTTTTATGTTTCTTCTGAGTCTTACGATTATATGCATAAGTCTAATGCTACATGTTTTCTTTCCTCTCGATTCTCATGTACCTGCTTCCTCTAATGACACTGTAGAGCACACTTTTAGCGACCTGCCTCCCCACGAATTATCCTATAGTTTAGCAATGCGCAACAATACATTCATCCGTATGTTACATCATTCTCACCAGACCAGCTATGCCACCAATTGCTGGGTATGTGGCCGACTCCCTCCCTATCAGAAATACAAGGGAGCTCTGCCCCTCTTTCCTTATCCGTTCACACATAATGGTTCGTGTGGTGCATGGCTTACTTTAATGTCTTCCCTAGACAGTAAGTCCACAGTTTCCCAAGGCGATTGGATATGGGGGAATCTAAATAAAGTTATGAATAAAATATGTTTCCCAGACGAGGAAGGTCTTCCCCAAAGGACAGGGACCGATCTAGAAAATGAAGTGTATGGATTAGGTAATTTTACACTTAACCTCATGATTCTGAATGTGCAGTCTGAGACTAATTCGGACTTGCCGTTTATTACAGTTTTGCCAGTGAAAGGCGAATTATGCGTCAGAAAGAATGGTTCAGTACATCTAGGACACAGTGATTGTAATACTGTGGTCGAATTCATTGATAAAGGAAAGTCTACTTTCAAAGCTTCCCGCCATTCTTATTTCATATGTGGGCAGACAGCCTATGTACGTCTGCCATTAGATTGGGATGGGACGTGTTATATTGCGTTCCTATTGCCACCTGTTTTCCTAGCCCCGCCTGATTATCCTCGAAACCCACACCTTGTACATGTAAGACATAAGAGAGACCTTCCTCCCGTTATTGATTATTCTGAATCAGTATGGGATCAGTATAAGGATTATATTAAAGGATACTTCTGGTTCATAGGTCCTGTCCAAAATAGTAAGATAGTTCGAAGATTGACCAGAACTTTGGAAGCAGAAGTAAATGAAACTACTTTTGCTTTAGGTAACCTGACCGAGGAGCAGTCTGCTATGAGACTTGTTGTTCTTCAAAATCGCCTTGTCCTTGATGTCATCCTGGCCGATAGGGGCGGGGCTTGTAGAGTCATCGGATCCAGTTGTTGCGTGTTTATTCCTAATAACGCGCCATCCGTGTATAAAGCCATAGCGAGGCTCCATAACATAGCTCATCAGATGCACCAGAATCCAGACACTTGGACCTGGTCCGGTTGGCTCTGGAGTGTGATATCTGCCTGGGGATGGAAATTGTTATCATTCCTAGGAATAATATTGGTCATAGTATTCAGTTGTTGTCTCTGTCTGCAATGTGGGCCAGCGATTTGCGGCTTGTGCGCCACAGCTTGTATTCCCCGTCCAAGTACACTTTCCCGTTCCCGAATTAGGAAAGATGAACAAATGATGCTTTACGAACAGATAGATGGTCTCATGAATATAGATATATCCTAAAGGGTGTAGTAGGGTCCAAGGAGGGAATGAGGTAATAGAAATTTTCAGGTAGCTAATGTGTCCCCCACTCGCACCCTATCCATGCACCCATGTTCCTTGTATGTTGTGTAACTTTTTTCCCGTACATGCTAGAGAGACGCATATGCTTTTGCGTCCAACCTTAACATGTCAGCTATCCAGTCCTGTAAGAAAATCCCGTTAATTAGGCTTCTAGGCCTATGGTGCCAACGTCTTTACATGGTACACTTCTGAATCTCGCACACGTTTTCTCCATGTTTCCTGGCTCAGTCGAGCTAGGCCCTTAAACGAGGCCCCGAGTCTCATCTCTCCTGTCTCTGACAGCTGTATGCATCCCTGACCCCTGCCTTACTTCCTGCTCAAACGAAGCGGTGCCCAGCTTGGCCTGGCCCGCCTTCCAAAATCGTATTTTGCCTACAGTTATCTGCTCAGCCTCTTAGAATACACATTCCAGTCTAGTGAAATAGGTAAACATATTCCCGGCTGCAGAGCAAAGGGCCCGGCCTTCCTGTCCTCCTTGCAAGTGATTTACTGAACCTGTTACCATGGTAGGCCCATGGCCCCGCGCATTGCACCAAGACACGTATGCACGCACTAGCATTCAGTATTGAACGGCCTCTGCCCGAGAGACCTTTTACTTCAGACACTACATCCTCCAAACATGAGATCCCAGATATGCTATAGGTACAGGTTGCCCTGACATCCCAGACACCAATCTCCTCTACTAGTGCTAAAGTCAAAGCCTCCAGTTCTCCCCAGTTACACGTCATGCTCAGTTGCGCGCGCATATAGGTCATAAGTTTCTGCTGATCCTGCAAACTTTCTCCAAGCATCCACCCACTTGTGACGTTTCTTGTGACGTTTCCCTGACATGTCCAGTGCACGCCCATGTGTACGCCTTTTTACACGGCTTCTGTTACGCACATGTGTTCTTATCTCTCTCTTTTCATCTGTTACGCCTACTGCATTCATTTCAATTATACTGTTTTACTATATATAATGTGTAATGCTAATAAAACGTTGAATGTCCCTTCCTGAACCTTAGCGGTGATGGAACATGATATCCTGCAACTCGAGTTGCATAATTAAAGCCCATATGACTCAGTTACCACGGACTCTGCCTCTCATTTGATTGAGCTGTCCTTTATTGATAATTAATTGTATGGAAAAATGATACAGTAAAATTATTTGTAACAAAAGGAGGGAACAAGGTGGCGGACAATTTTTACCGGGGTCCAATGTACATGTCCTGTAACAAGAAGTTCAACAAAAAAGTGTACAGAGTTCCCCAAAGGAGGTGGGTTTAAATCACTAAAGCAATCCTATCTCTTTGCGGGCATGTGAAAGGGACATAAGGTGGTCCCTTGACGGAATTTAAGGATGCCTCACACAATGCACAGGTTGGACGACTGTTGCCACCCCCCCGATGATCGTATCGTGTCATCATTGGCTTCCTGCTCCTACGGCAGGCTCGCGGTGCAATGCCCGTCGGGTAGCACAGGGTGCTACACTTTAGCGGAGTTCTTCTATTCCGTAAGCCAATGGGTGCATGCGTGTGAGGGGCCAAAAAGAAAAAGAAAGAGGGATATAGTAGGTAGTAGTGAGCGTAAGTGAGATTTAAAAAAGGTCAGCAAAGTCCATTGAGGAAACCTTTAATAGCATGGCTCACTGCCTTATTAAAATGAGTGAAAATGAGGGGTATTGAGGCGCAACAGTTAGGGGTGATATGGCCTCATTCAACCCTCAATTGTGGTCTGGTCGACATGTTTCATGCCACTAGGGCAATTCATCAGGACCTTAAAGCTCATCAACTTAATCACGCTCCCCCTAATATTTAGTGGAAGCGAATATACGACCTGAGGCGTGTCGTGAAATCAATTCATATATGGGTTCCCCGGCGGGTGCTATTAGCGGGCCCCCTCGTGCTGTCCTTGTGGGGCCATAAAAGGGTGGATGGCACCTAGAGGATCTGGTATGTGGGTCCGTACACCTACCCCACCGTCGGTGGTATGCTCGCAGGAAATTATTTACCACAGTAGTCATAGTGGCTTCGAAACGAAACAGCGCAAAACGCAACGTGGTCGCACGTCAATTTCCCAGTGAAATCTTGCGCTCTTTGGACAAAGAGACTACCTTCTGTTTTTGAGCCCTAGCTCTGCCAGCACCTAGGGAAACCTAGCTAACCTATACATTTTTGAAAAGTAGACACACACGGGAATTCAGGAGGAGGTGACTCGACTGACTACCACCAGGTTTTGTTACCCAGAATCCCTTGCAAAGCTAAGAATTTGACCAAAAAAACACATTTTCCTCACATTTCTGTGGTGGAAAGTTCTGGAATCTGCGTGGATCAACAATTTTCCACCCACCCAGCGTTCCCCCAGGTCTCCCAAAAAAAATGGTACCTCACTTGCGTTGTTAGGCATAGTGGCTGCGACATGAAACAGCACAAAACGCAACGTGGTCGCACCTGAATTTCCCAGTGAAATTTTGCGCTTTTTGGACAAAGAGACTACCTTTTGTTTTTACGCCCTAGCTCTGCCAGCACCTAGGGAAACCTAGCAAACCTATACATTTTTGAAAACTAGACACCCAGGGAAATTCAGGATGGGGTGACTCGTCTGCCTACCCCCAGGTTTTGTTACCCAGAATCCCTTGCAAAGCTAAGAATTTGACAAACAAAACACATTTTCCTCACATTTCTGTGGTGGAATGTTCTGGAATCTGCGTGGATCACCAAATTTCCACCCACCCAGCGTTTCCCCAGGTCTCCCCAAAAAAATGGTACCTCACTTGCGTGGGTAGGCATAGTGGCTGCGACATGAAACAGCGCAAAACGCAACGTGGTCGCACCTCAATTTCCCAGTGAAATTTGGCGCTTTTTGGACAAAGAGACTACCTTTTGTTTTTGCGACCTAGCTCTGCCAGGACCTAGGGAAACCTAGCAAACCTATACATTTTTTAAAACTAGATACCCAGGGGAATTCAGGATGGGGTGACTTGTCTGCTTACTCCCAAGTTTTGTTACCCAGAATCCCTTGCAAACTAAGATTTTGACAAAAAAACAAAATTTTCCTGACATTTCTGTGGTGGAAAGTTCTGGAATCTGCGTGGATCAACAAATTTTTACTCACCCAGCGTTCCCCCAGGTCTCCCCAAAAAAATGGTACCTCACTTGCGTGGGTAGGCATAGTGGCTGCGACATGAAACAGCGCAAAACGCAACGTGGTTGCACCTCAATTTCCCAGTGAAATTTTGCGCTTTTTGGACAAAGAGACTACCTTTTGTTTTTGCGCCCTAGCTCTGCCAGCACGTAGGGAAACCTAGCAAACCTATACATTTTTGAAAACTAGACTCCCAGGGGAATTCAGGATGGGGTGACTCGTCTGCCTACCCCCAGGTTTTGTTACCGAGAATCCCTTGCAGAACTATGACTTTGACAAAAAAAACACATTTTCCTCACAGTTCTGTGGTTGAAAGTTCTGGAATCTGCGTGGATCACCAAATTTCCACCCACCCCGCGTTCCCGCAGGTCTCCCGAAAAAAATGGTACCTCACTTGCGTGGGTAGGCATAGTGGCTGCGACATGAAACAGCACAAAACGCAACATGATCGCACCTCAATTTCCCAGTGAAATTTTGCGCTTTTTGGACAAAAAGACTACCTTTTGTTTTTGCGCCGTAGCTCTGCCAGCACCTAGGGACACCTAGCAAACCTATACATTTTTAAAAACTAGACACACAGGGGAATTCAGGATGGGGTGACTCGTCTGCCTACCCTTAGTTTTTGTTACCCAGAATCCCTTGCAAAGCTAAGATTTTGACAAAAAAAACACATTTTCCTCATATTTCTGTGGTGGAAAGTTCTGGAATCTGCGTGGATCAACAAATTTCCACCCACCCAGCGTTCCCCCAGGTCTCCCAAAAAATTGGTACCTCACTTGCGTGGGTAGGCATAGTGGCTGCGACATGAAACAGCGCAAAATGCAACATGGTCGCACCTCAATTTCCCAGTGAAATTTTGCACTTTTTGGACAAAAAGACTACCTTTTGTTTTTGCGCCCTAGCTCTGCCACCACCTAGGGAAACCTAGCAAACCTATACATTTTTGTAAACTAGAAAGCCCGGGGAATTCAGGATGGGGTGACTCCTCTGCCTACCCCCAGGTTTTGTTACCCAGAATTCCTTGCAAAGCTAACATTTTGACAAAAAAAACACATTTTCCTCACATTACTGTGGTGGAAAGTTCTGGAATCTGCGTGGATCAACGAATTTCCACCCACCCAGCGTTCCCCCCTGTCTCTTGAAAAAAATGGTACCTCACTTGCGTGGGTAGGCATAGTGGCTGCAACATGAAACAGCGCAAAACGCAACATGGTCGCACCTCAATTTCCCAGTGAAATCTTGCACTTTTTGGACAAAAAGACTACCTTTTGTTTTTGCACCCTAGCTCTGCCAGCACCTAGGGAAACGTAGCAAACCTATACATTTTTGAAAACTAGACACCCAGGGGAATTCAGGATGGGGTGACTCGTCTGCCTACCCCCAGGTTTTGGTACCCAGAATCCCTTGCAGAACTATGACTTTGACAAAAAAACACATTTTCCTCAAATTTCTGTGGTGGAAAGTTCTGGAATCTGCGTGGATCAACAAATGTCCACCCACTAAGCGTTCCCCCAGGTCTCCCGAAAAAAATGGTACCTCACTTGCGTGGGTAGGCATAGTGGCTGCGACATGAAACAGCACAAAACGCAACATGGTCGCACCTCAATTTCCCAGTGAAATTTTGCGCTTTTTGGACAAAAAGACTACCTTTTATTTTTGCGCCGTAGCTCTGCCAGCACCTAGGGACACCTAGCAAACCTATACATTTTTTAAAACTAGACACACAGGGAAATTCAGGATGAGGTGACTCGTCTGCCTACCCTTAGGTTTTGTTACCCAGAATCCCTTGCAAAGCTAAGATTTTGACAAAAAAACACATTTTCCTCACATTTCTGTGGTGGAAAGTTCTGGAATCTGCGTGGATCAACAAATTTCCACCCACCCAGCGTTCCCCCAGGTCTCCCAAAAAAAATGGTACCTCAGTTGCGTGTGTAGGCATAGTGACTGCGACATGAAACAGCGCAAAATGCAACATGTTCGCACCTCAATTTCCCAGTGAAATTTTGCACTTTTTGGACAAAAAGACTACCTTTTGTTTTTGCGCCCTAGCTCTGCCAGCACCTAGGGAAACCTAGCAAACCTATACATTTGTGAAAACTAGAAAGCCCGGGAAATTCAGGATGGGGAGACTCCTCTGCCTACCCCCAGGTTTTGTTACCCAGAATCCCTTGCAAAGCTAACATTTTGACAAAAAAAACACATTTTCCTCACATTACTGTGGTGGAAAGTTCTGGAATCTGCGTGGATCAACAAATTTCCACCCACCCAGCGTTCCCCCGGTCTCTTGAAAAAAATGGTACCTCACTTGCGTGGGTAGGCATAGTGGCTGCAACATGAAACAGTGCAAAACGCAACATGGTCGCACCTCAATTTCCCAGTGAAATCTTGCACTTTTTGGACAAAAAGACTACCTTTTGTTTTTGCGCCCTAGCTCTGCCAGCACCTAGGGAAACCTAGCAAACCTATACATTTTTTAAAACTAGACACCCAGGGAAATTCAGGATTGGGTGACTCCTCTGCCTACCCCCAGGTTTTGTTACCCAAAATCCCTTGCAAAGCTAAGATTTTGACAAAAAAACACATTTTCCTCACATTTCTGTGGTGGAAAGTTCTGAAATCTGCGTGGATCAACAAATTTCCACCCACCCAGCGTTCCCCCAGGTCTCCCAAAAAAATGGTACCTCACTTGCCTGGGTAGGCGTAGTGGCTGCAACAGGAAACGGTTCAAATCCTACGGTGGTGAATTTACAATACCAAATTGCAAAACGACCTTGATTTTTGGGGGGTGGGCACCTGAGTTTTTGGCCTGGGGCTCGGTGGTATTCTTTTTAGTGGGGAGCAACATTTTGTGAGTGGGTGTGCTTTCTTCGATGATCCAGAAGGTTGTCATGAGGAGGAGGCAAAAGAGAAGGGTAATGAAAATGGCTATAGTCTTTGAGCTGTGCAGCTTGTCAGTCTTTGGGTTTCGGTAGGTCATCTTCGGATATCCGGTGGCTTCCATCATTGGGGAATCGGGCACTTCCATCATCTTCAGAGTGCTCGGTAGCGGGCAGGACCACCGACTTCCTCTGACTTCTCTTCGGGCAACCTTGAGTGTGTTAGGCTACCGGTCTGAGATTTTACCTAGTCAGTGGTCTGCTTTGCCGAAGCTCCTCCTTTTTTACGTAGGTTGTAGGTTGTACCCTTCTCTGGACGGCACGGTGGGATCGGGAAACTTTGCCAGTTCGAGTGCCTCTGTGTCGGTGTAACAGCTCAATGATGGTTTGTCTTTTGTCAGGAGCTCTTCTTGAGTCGTGATGTCTTCTTCCGTCGTCAGGGGCGATGGGACGCGTTTACAATGGTGCGCATGCACCCAGTGACGCTTGCCTTCTACTCGAAGGGCCGTCCGTGTAGTGATTAGGACTTGCCAGGGGCCCGTCCACCGAGGTTCCAAGCTTCTGGCACACTGGAAGTTGCGGATCAAGACGTGATCCCCTGGGCGAATGTCGTGTCCTGGGCCCCTGGAAGCGTCTGGGATGGCTTGCAGCACCTGCTGATGAATGACAGTTAAGGTTTTAGTGAGGGTGTACAGATAGTCAGACATTAGGACGTCTGGGACGTCATGATCGAAGTTAGCCTAGGCGCGGCCCAAATGTTCATTGGTCGCCCGAATACTACTTCGTAGGGGGTCAAGTGGTGCTTAGTGGGGGTGGAACGCATTGATAGCAATGCCAATGGGAGGGCATCAGGCCACTTCAGTCCGGTGGAGGCAACAATCTTAGAGATTTTTAGCTTGAGTGTGGTATTGTGTCGCTGACCAGGCCTGCAGATTGGGGGTGGAAGACTGCGTGAAATTTCTGTTTTACACCCAACCCTTTTAGGATAAGTTGGATAACTTCAGCTATGAAGTGGGGGCCATTGTCACTCCATAAAATCCGACAAAGGCCATATCGGGGGAAAAACTCTTTTAACAGGACTTTGGCAGTGGTCATGGCAGTGTTGTCGCGTGTGGGATAGGCCTCCACCCATTTGCTGAAGGCGCACACGACAACAAGGACGTACTTCAAACCCAGGCAACGTTCTAGCTGAATGTAGTCCATCTGTAGGACTTCAAAGGGATGGTCGGGGACCCCGAACCCACCCCGAGGGACAACAGTTCCTTTCCCTGGGTTGTGTTGCAAGCAGATTAAACATTGCTGAACTAGGCGTCTAGCAGAGTCGGGAATCTTGTCGTTGTGCCAGACTCGGGTGATGAGTTCAATCATGGGAGCAGATCCTATGTGTGCTGGGGAGTGTGCCATAGTCAGTACGGGGATCAAGTAGGAATTGGGTAGCAGCCATTTGTTTGTGTCTTTTGTCAGCCAGCAGCCTTCATCATCTTTCAGTCCCACCCGTGCCCATTCAGTCATTTCTTGGGGGGAACAGGCCATCTGTATGTCCCTAATGTGTTCTCTAGCGTCCTTCCATTTCTCCGTCTGTGACCTAGTCACGTACATGCGTGTGGTCGTCCTATTCTCAGCTGTGGTTCGGGCAGTGATGTCAGCTAGTGCGTTCCCTTGTCCAATGAGATCTGTCACCTTCTTGTGCGCCTGGCATTTGATCACTGCTAACCGCTTGGGGAGGAGGACTGCTTCAGTCAGAGCAGAGACTAGATCTCCATGAAGGATGGGTGTGCCATGTGAAGTCAGGAATCCCCTTTCTTTCCATAAGAGTCCAAAATGATGAACCACCCCGAAGGCATACTGGCTGTCAGTGTAAATGTTTGCAACTGTGCCTGCTGCTAGGATGCATGCTCGTGTGAGGGCAATCAGTTCTGCTGCTTGTGCGGACCGTTGGGTGATGCGGGCCGTCTCAACTACCGTCCGGGCTGTGGTGACTGCATAGGCAGCCGAGGTCGTGCCGTCGGGGAGCTTAATGCACGAGCCATCTACCCATAGCTCTCCATCAGGGTCTGGGATAGCAGTGTCACAGAGGTCAGCTCTACATCTAGTTTGTTTGTCCGTGAGGGTCACACAGTCATGCATAGGGGACACATTGGGGTCGTCATCAGGGAGAGGCAACAGAGTGGCAGGGTTCAAAGTGGTACATCGTTTCAGTGTGATGTGGGGTGCAAGCAGAGTCAATTCGTAACCAGTCAGTCGTGCACTAGTCAGGTGCTGAGTCTTGGTCTGGTTCAGGAGGGTGTCGACAGCATGGGGGACCAGCAGAGTAAGGGAATTCGAAAGTACAACCCCCTCACTTTGTCGGATAGAGACGGCAGCGGCAGCTACCGCTCGAAGGCAGGCGGGCAGAGCTCTGGCTACAGGGTCAAGAGTGGCAGAAAAATAGGCACAAGGGCGTTGTTTGGGACCTATGGGTTGTGTTAGGACAGACAAAGCGCACCCCTCCCTTTCGTGGGTGAAGAGGGAGAAGGGCTTGGTGTAGTCGGGGGTTCTTAGGACAGGGGCTCAGCAAAGGGCATCTCGTAGTTCTTGAAAGGAGGATTGGCATTCAGGGGTCCAAGGGAGTGGGAAGGGGACATCTTTCGCTAACAAAGAGAGTAGAGGTTTGATTATGAGACTAAAGTTTGGCAACCACTGTCGACAGAAGGACGTGAGGCCTACTAAGGAGCGAACTTGTTTCTGAGTTTTGGGAACAGGGGTCTCTAGGATGGCCCAGATCCGATCGGGTGTGAGCTTCCTTCCGTCTTTGGACAGGAGGTGGCCTAAGTATGTCACCTGGGGTTGGCAGAACTGCAGCTTCTTCTTGGAGACCTTGTGACCGTTTTCCGCGAGGAAGTGCAGGAGTTGGATGGTGGCTGTGATGGCAAGTGGAGTAGTATCGGCAGCCAGGAGAATGTCGTCGACATACTGGATTAACACCACTCCATCTGGGAGCTGGACTGCGTCCAGCTGCCTCTTGAGAGCCTGGCTGTAGATGCTGGGGCTCTCGGTGTAGCCCTGGGGTGCTCTACAGAATCTATATGAACGGGCCTTTAGGGTGAAGCCGAAGAGGTATCGGCTGTCTGGTTGGATGGGGATGGAAAAGAAAGCATTTTTGAGATCTATGACGGTGAAGACAGTGGCAGAGGAGGGGATCAGGGTCAAGATAGTGGTGATGTCGGAGACTACTGGGTACTGAGGTACAACTACTTTGTTCACCTCTCGGAGGTCAATGATGAAGCGATAAGCCTTCTCATCTCCCTCACCTTGCTTCTTAACAATGGGTAGGATAGGGCTGTTACAGATGTTACTGACTACTTCCTCTACTACTCCTGCATCGACTAAGGACTGAATGATTTCTACCAATGCCTTCTCGCCCTCGGGCGATATCCGATACTGTGGGATCTTTGGGAGCATAGCGTCTGATCGTACAGTGATGCGCACAGGGTCTATCACCATGCGTCCTACGTCTGAGTCGGTCTTGGCCCAAAGGTACGAGGGTAAAGTGTCTAGTAGGGACAAGTCAGCGTCAGTGATGGGAAACATGCCTCGGGTGGGACAAGGCCTGAACAGATTCTGGTTATCGTATAGTATGACTCGTACTCCGTCTGGGGAACACCGAATGGTGGCTCGAAAGTGTTTCAGGAGGTCAAGGCCCATAATGGCGTCAGGGGTGTTGGAGGATAGCAGGAAGGTCGTGTCCGTGATGTTGTTCTCTAAGTCAAAGGGAATCGGTGCAGATAAGGGATTAGTAGAGGGCGTTCCATCAAAGCCTATTGATGTCACGTGTGAGCCAGACAAGGGTGCCCTTGGAATCAGTCGTTTAGATAACGCACTACGTGTTGCCCCAGCGTCCACCAAAAATGGGGACTTCGTACCCAGGACCTTATCAGTGACATAAGGACCTTGCTGGTCAACACAAAGCTCGACTGGATCCCTCCCTTGCCCCTGGCTGTCCTCTGCGAAGTCGTGGGCGTTTTCGCAATCGGACTGCTGATACTGATTCTGTCGCGGGTGGTCAAATGTGTTGGGTCGGCTTGATCTGTCATAGTTAGCGTCATTGGTGTGTCTCCGTCCCTGGTCCCTGTTCCTTTGTCCGTTTGTCCCGTCCCTAGCCTCTCGGTTCTTGTTCGTTTCATGAAGAACCGGGCACTGCGACTTCCAGTGACCGTATCCTTTACAAAACGTGCATTGGTTTTCGTCTAAGTCCCTTCGGCCTGCATAGGGTGCAGACGTTCGTTCTCTGGAGGGTGTGTTCTTAGGGGCTGTCGACTGGTAGTTTCCTTTGGAGGGTTCCCTACCTATCGTCACCCCCTGCAGTTGAGCTATCATGACCCTCTCTTTCAACTCCTTCTTTTTACGTTCGGATGCCCTGTCGTTCTCATTCTTCTGATGCTCATAGTATTGGGCCATCTGGAGGATGGCCGCGGGTTTAGAGGCTGCCCAGCTGCTTTCGCTCGCTTGCAGCTTTTGAGAAACTTCTTGCACCAGACCCTTCACAAAGTTCTGGACGAACAAGTGGTGTCCGGTTGCAGTGGTCATATCTTGGCCGCTGTAGTCGGAGAACACCGTTTCGAACCTAGAAAAGTATTCCGAAGCGTCTTCTTGTGGTTTCTGTCTACAGGCCGTCACTATTGACCAGTCTATTTTCTTCTCGGGAATCAGGGTCTTGAGTTTCTGGACGATCTTGTCCGGAAGTTCAAGAATAGCCGTTACGGGTTTCTGTCCGGCTCCTCGTTGCTTGTCGATCTCATCGAGTTGTCTCCAGGTATATCCGAACAGCTCAAGGAGGTCGACCTTGCGGATCTGCTTCCACACATCAGCTGGCAGACATAACCGGAAGAACAAATCGATGTCCGCTAGGGTCATGATAGTGGAACCTAAGGCAGTACCTAGTTCAGTGTAGAAGGCAGTGGGGTTTTTTCGTAAATCGGGCAGAGATTTTCGAAACGTCAGAATATCCTGCCGATCCCATGGTTGGTAGACCCAGTTGTACACTACCCTCCCTCTTGCATCCGCGTGGTTAACATCATCGTGTGTTCCCTGACCTCATGGGGGAACCCAGTAGGGGGCAGCCTCTCTTATCGGCATCATGGTGCTAGGTTGTTCTATTCGTGGTTCGGTCGCTACAGGTGTCGTAGGTTTAGCTTCCACCTCCGGTTCAGTGAGGTGGCGGAAAACCTCAAGTGTACACGCAAGGAGGTCTGTCACGTCACACTCACCCTCATCCCCGATATCAACCTTTCTATACAGAGTCGTTAGGCTCTCTGGACCTTTATCTCGATATCGGTCCTCATAAGCATTTAGGACATGATAACACAATCGTACGACAAAGTGTTGTCTGTGGCTTCCCGCATATGAGTTGAATATATCCATGATGTGTTCCTCACTCTCCTTTCGTTCTACTAGTGTCCTGACTACCTTGTCAATCCCCGCTCGCTCATCTTTGCCCAACCTGTTCGTTCTCGTGGGTTCTGCCTTTCGGGCCTCATGGTCATCTAACATTGCTGCTTGTTTTGTATCTGGTGCGAGGGGTTCGGCCGGCGCGGAGGCCATGGGGGCCGAGGCCCTGGCGCTACTCTCGCCTGTGCTTGGGGGCAGCGAGTGTTGCGCTGAGGGTTGGGAAGCGGCATATGGAGGGGGCATGTAGATGATCGGAGGACCTAATAAGAGATCATCGTTGGCTCGCTGTTTCGAGGGTAATTCGGGGTAGAGCGCAGAGGGTGTTCTAACAGGACACTGACTCGATGTTTCGGTTTCTCGTTTCCGCTTAGCTTCCTCTCTCTCCTTTATTTCTTCCTCTAGTTTCTTTGCGGCCAGGTGGGCTGCTTTACGTAGCTCCTTGTCTAACCTAGCTTCCTCTTTCTTCTTTCGCTGTACAGCCTCTTTGCGCCACAGGCCAACGCTGTCTAGCATGGTCGGTGTCGTTCTACGAGTTTTTAGAACTTCATCTAGTGCATCTAGTTTGCTTTCTTCAAAGGATCCTATCAGTGGCCACTGACTCTGGGGTTCCTTCTTCGTATACCTGTGCCATAATTTGCTATATGCTATAGCGACTAATCCATGTTTTGTGAACATGTCCTTGTTAGGGGTGCCTTCCAGTGGGACTGGATGATCCACCTCTAACAAACGGTCCGGGCTGAACCAGCTACCACTCAGTGGGGAGAAGATAGGCATGACAGATTACAAAGGGGGACAAAGGTCCGCACTACCTATCCTTCACTACCTGCAAAGACTAGACAGAATATTGCTATTCTACGTTGTTTGCAAACAGTGAATGCTTCAAGAGAACTAGATCCAAATAAACAATCAGTGGGGAGAAGATAGGCACGACGGATTACAAAGGGGGACAAAAGTCTGCGTTACCTATCCTTCACTATCTGCAAAGGGAGAGAGACTCTTTCCATCCCTCACCGTTTGCGGACAGGGAATGCCTCAAAAAGGAGCTGCTCTGACAATCAAAGAAAAGGGAGCTACCCTAACAATCAATCAATCAAACAAACAGTGGGGAGAAAAGATAGGCACGACAGATTACAAAGGGGGACAAAAGTCCGCGTTACCCACCCTTCACTGTCCACAAAGGAAGATAGAGTGTTTGTACTCTTCCCCGTTTGTAAGCAGTGAATGTCTCAAAGAACCATCATCGTTTCACAATTTGTCGTTTTTACACGACCTTACCCGGACCGCATGGGCTGTTTCTTGTCTTCCGCGTCCAGCGCCCGACTGTCCTCCAATCTCCGATATTGCCGCGGCACTCCTGATGGTTCCCAGTCAGGACTGTAGATCACTCGAGAGAGGTCGGTTCGGAACCAGTGAAGTTCGGATGATCGGCTGTCAGACGAGGGTCTATCGGACAGGAGCTCTCCCGATCGCTGCAGTCGTTCACTCTGTCATCAGGACCTCTCCCACTGGATCCACGTGTCTCTGATGGGCCCCACGCTTGGGACGCCAATTGTAAAGCAGGAAGGCAGTCAACGAACGGAATGACCTTAAGTATTGCCCTGCGATGTCACCTCTTATCCCACAGAGTATGAATCAATGAAGAGGCAGGCGCTGGAGACCAGAAGGCAGGAAACAAAGGTTTATTCTCTCCGGAGGAGAACACATCAGATCAGACCAACAGGGAATCTTCTCGAGGTGCTCTAACTGCATCTCTGAGGCCTGGCCTCTTATACACGCATTTATGGCAGGAAGACATTCTTTATTATAATAAAGGTACTTTGAAGTATGAAAGACATCCCTGGAATCTTCCGCTTCGGATCCGTTCCCCCACACCCTTACAGTGAGAATCCCCTCCCCAATCATAATACAGGCTCGTCATCAGATGGCAGGAACAGCAGGGCATTCCGCTGATTCCCGGAATGCGTGCGGCGTGACGGATCTCATGGGGTGGGGGCCTTGATCTACTGTAACTCCTTTGAAGAGGGGCGATTCTTTACAGTTGGGGCCATAAACTGCATCCTCAGGGCTAGGTGGGACCGGCCTGGACAATAGGACACGGAGGAAGAGGGGTGTCAGAGGGTGCGACAGTGAATAGGAAGAAAGGGAGGTGTCGGGCAGGCACGGGGTGTGATTCCCAGGGAAGAGCATCGCAGATGGAGGGGTTTTATGGCCCATGTATGAGGGAGAGAGAGAGAGAGCGGGGGTGGCCAGTGCGTGGGGGGAAACTTACGAGGGTGGGGGGGGGTCGCGCTGGGGATCGGCGGCGTGCAGAGAGTGGGTCTGACCAAGGCATCTATAATGGCTGTCGTGCACAACAAAAGTGTGGCATTGGAAAAAAGGCAAGATGGCGCAGACAATGTTTATCAGCACAAATTAATTTTCCACAGGGTCGCTTCCTTTTCAAATGCAAACAAATCCCTAGTGGCTAGTGGGCTTTTCTGCCCCCCCCTGGTGCAGATCGGCCAAAAATATGGCTGATCTTCCCCAGGCAGAAAAGTCGGAAAAAATATTTTATCCCCCTAAGGAAGCGACCCTTGCCCAAGGGGTCGCTTCCTTTATAAATATAATCCAATCCCTGGTGTCTAGTGGGCTTTTCTGCCCCCACCGGGTCCAGATGCGGCCCAGAAAATTGCCGATCTGCCCCCAGGGGGGGCGGAAAAGTCGAAAAAAATATTAGGGCCACTAGGAAGCGACCCTTCCCCAAGGGGTCGCTTCCTTTTCAAATAAAAACAAATCCCTGGTGACTAGGGGGCTTTTCTGCTCCCCCTGGGTGCAGATCGGCCAAAAAAATGGCCGATCTGCCCCAAGGGGGGCAGAAAAGTCTGAAAAATATTGTATCCCCCTAAGGAAGCGACCCTTGCCCAAGGGGTCGCTTCCTTTATAAATAAAAATCAATCCCTGGTGTCTAGTGGGCTTTTCTGCCCCCCCCCCCTGGGTCCAGATGCTTCCCAAAAAACAGCCAATCTGCACCCAGGGGGGGCAGAAAAGTCAAAACCTAAATTAGGGCCACTAGGAAGCGACCCTTCCCCAAGGGGTCACTTCCTTTTCAAACATAAACAAATCCCTGGTGACTAGTGGGCTTTTCTGCACCCCCCTGGGTGCAGATCGGCCAAAAAAACGGGCGATCTGCCCCAGGGGGGGCAGAAAAGTCTGAAAATTATCATGGCCCCATAAGGAAGCGACCCTTGCCCAAGGGGTCACTTCCTTGACAAATAAATATGCCCAATAACAATCCCTGGTGTCTAGTGGGGCATTCCTGGTGCACGATTGCGACGCTGTGCGCGATCGTGCACCAGGAATGCCCTGCATTGGGACATCAGGGAGAGGAAACACAGTTTCCTCCCCCCCGATGCCTCAAGGCACCGAAAACAGGCCCCCCCACCCCACCGGAGCACAAAACACCAACCTCTCTGCTGGACTCGCTGGAAAGAAATGGCTTCCAGCGCGTCCAGCGCTTCCTGATGACGTTGGCGCGCGCTGTAGAGTTGTTGTACATAGGTTCTGCGCAGTGTTTCTTAAATGTTATTCAAAAAACGATTTTGGGTGCAAATCAATGGTATTTTCATTTCCCCCTTATTTATTATTGCCTTGTGCTGCCGGTGCATCACTTTAAACATGGGAAATAAGTGACGCTCTGTTGGCGCAAGGCCTTCATAAATAAAGCCCTGAGTTTATTTGCTGTTGGTTTGTGTCTTGCTTTTTGATAATGCTTGATATCAACATTTGCAAGATAGGGGATTTGTATTTTGTTAAACATTGAGGTTTCAGTAGTGAAATTGAATGCTTGTACATAGGTCCTGTGTTGTGTTTCTAAAATGTTATTCAAAAACCGATTTGGGGGGCAAATCAATGGTATTTTCATTTGGCCCTTATTTATGATTGCCTTGTGCTGTTGGTACATCACTTTAAACATGGGAAAAAAGTGACTCTCTGGTGGCGCAAGGCCTTCATAAATAAGGCCCTGAGTTTTTTTGTTGTTGGTTTGTGTCTTGCTTTTTGATAATGCTTCATATCAACATTTGCAAGATAGGGGATTTGTATTTTGTTAAACAGTGAGGTTTCAGTAGTGAAATTGAATGCTTGTACATAGGTCCTGTGTTGTGTTTCTAAAATGTTATTCAAAAAACGATTTTGGGGGCAAATCAATGGTATTTTCATTTGGCCCTTATTTATGATTGCCTTGTGCTGCTGGTACATCACTTTAAACATGGGAAAAAAGTGACTCTCTGGTGGCACAAGGCCTTCATAAATAAGGCCCTGAGTTTTTTTGTTGTCGGTTTGTGTCTTGCTTTTTGATAATGCTTGATATCAACATTTGCAAGATAGAGGATTTGTATTTTGGGAAACAGTGAGGTTTCAAAAGTGATATAGAGTTGTTGTACATAGGTTCTGCGCAGTGTTTCTTAAATGTTATTCAAAAAACGATTTTGTGAGCAAATCAATGGTATTTACATTTGGTCCTTATTTATGACTTCCTTGTGGCACCGGTGCGTCTCTTTTGACATGAGACGCACTGGTGGCGGGAGGCCTTCATTAATAAGGCCCTGAGTTTGTTTGTTGTTGGTTTGTTTTTTGCTTTTTGATAATGCATGCTATGAATATTTACAAGAAAGAGGATTTGTATTTTGGGAAACAGTGAGGTTTCAAAAGTGATATAGAGTGGTTGTACATAGGTTCTGCGCAGTGTTTCTTAAATGTTATTCAAAAAACGATTTTGGGTGCAAATCAATGGTACTTTCATTTGGCCCTTATTTATTATTGCCTTGTGCTGCCGGTGCATCACTTTAAACATGGGAAATAAGTGACGCTCTGTTGGCGCAGGGCCTTCATAAATAAAGCCCTGAGTTTATTTGCTGTTGGTTTGTGTCTTGCTTTTTGATAATGCTTGATATCAACATTTGCAAGATAGAGGATTTGTATTTTGTGAAATAGTGAGGGTTCAGTAGTGAAATTGAGTGCTTGTAAATAGAATCTTTGCTGTGTTTCTAAAATGTTATTCAAAAAACGATTTTGGGGGCAAATCAATGGTATTTTCATTTGGCTATTATTTATGATTGCCTTGTGCTGCCGGTGCATCACTTTAAACATGGGAAATAAGTGACGCTCTGGTGACGCAAGGCCTTCATAAATAAGGCCCTGAGTTTGTTTGCTGTTGGTTTGTTTTTTGCTTTTTGATAATGCTTGCTATGAACATTTGCCAGATAGAGGATTTGTATTTTGGGAAACAGTGAGGTTTCAGAAGTGATATTGAGTTGTTGTACATAGGTTCTGCGCAGTGTTTCTTAAATGTTATTCAAAAACGATTTTGAGAGCAAATCAATGGTATTTACATTTGGTCCTTATTTATGACTTCCTTGTGGCACCGGTGCGTCTCTTTTGACATGAGACGCACTTGTGGCGGAAGGCCTTCATTAATAAGGCCCTGAGTTTGTTTGTTGTTGGTTTGTTTTTTGCTTTTTGATAATGCTTGCTATGAATATTTACAAGATAGAGGATTTGTATTTTGGGAAACAGTGAGGTTTCAAAAGTGATATAGAGTGGTTGTACATAGGTTCTGAGCAGTGTTCCTTAAATGTTATTCAAAAAACGATTTTGGGTGCAAATCAATGGTACTTTCATTTGGCCCTTATTTATTATTGCCTTGTGCTGCCGGTGCATCACTTTAAACATGGGAAATAAGTGACGCTCTGTTGGCGCAAGGCCTTCATAAATAAAGCCCTGAGTTTATTTGCTGTTGGTTTGTGTCTTGCTTTTTGATAATGCTTGATATCAAGATTTGCAAGATAGAGGATTTGTATTTTGTGAAATAGTGAGGGTTCAGTAGTGAAATTGAGTGCTTGTAAATAGAATCTACGCTGTGTTTCTAAAATGTTATTCAAAAAACGATTTTGGGGGCAAATCAATGGTATTTTCATTTGGCTATTATTTATGATTGCCTTGTGCTGCCGGTGCATCACTTTAAACATGGGAAACAAGTGACGCTCTGGTGGCGCAAGGCCTTCATAAATAAGGCCCTGAGTTTGTTTGCTGTTGGTTTGTTTTTTGCTTTTTGATAATGCTTGCTATGAACATTTGCAAGATAGAGGATTTGTATTTTGGGAAACAGTGAGGTTTCAGAAGTGATATTGAGTGGTTGTATATAGGTTCTGCGCAGTGTTTCTTATATATTATTCAAAAAACGTTTTTGGGGGCAAATCAATGGTATTGACATTTGGCCCTTATTTATGATTGCCTTGTGGCACCGGTGCATCTCTTTTAACATGGGATGCACTGGTGGTGCAAGGCCTTCATAAATAAGGCCCTGAGTTGCTGTGGTATAAACTTTAATATGTTGCAAATTAGTGTTTATATTGTTTTCTTTTTGTCATTACTTTGTTGTTTGCTAATAGTGGTCTTTAATATGTTATTTTTTTCAGAACCACAGATTGAAATCAACATTTTAAAAGCAAGCAAAAATGCCGTCAAGGCAAAGGAGTAGAAAAAATACCATACGAAAAAGAACAAAATCATCAAAGGAATTAAAAGAATCCTGTACAACAAGTACTTCAAAAAACACCAGAAAAGCTCCTGGTAAGACAATTAAGTATTTTCTGCGCAATTTATGTAGATCACAAAGTAATGTTAACAGTAATGTGATGATCCAGAAGCAGAGAGCAAATCTAAAAAGGAAGGAGAGGACTTCAAAAAATGTCTCTATTGGAGCAGGAGATAAGAGTATGGATAGCAATAGAAGGTTAAATCAATTTAGGGACATTTGTAGACGAATGTTTCGCAATAGGGTAGTTTTAAATTTGCTAAAAAAATTTAAAGAAAGGTAAACAGAGAGCTGCTTTTTACAAGAAAAAGAAAAGTGTAGAGAAGATTGTTGATCAGGCTTTTGAAGTTATGAAAAAATTATTTATTTTAGTAATCAATAGGATTAGGATACTTAATAAGGCAATTGATGTTTTCAAATCGAAGAGAAGATGGAAAGATTATTAATCGGTCTAATTTTTGTGAAGTATTTTCTGGAGAATGGATGCATAGTTCAAGTTCTGAGCCATTTTTTAATGAGGAGAGTTACTTTCAGGAAAATGATTTGGTGCATGCAGTTGACACCAGTGGTCGAGCATATGAGGTGAAAGATGGTTGTGTGATGGAAAAAGAGAAACTTATGTCTAGAGATGCAGAAGAGGTGTTAAGTGATGAAGTATTAGGGAGACGTACTAAGGGTCCAGTGTACACATGGAAGTGCAGTAGTATTTGTAGTGTGCGACAGGATTCAATCGATTTGCTTCGAAATTTCTTACGTATATATAGTAAGAAAAGTCTAAAACAAAAAATTAAGATCTTGCAAGAGTTAGATCCTTGCAGATGAAGAGAAAACACAGGTTTGCATGGGCATTCACTGGCTTGTCTTTCTAGAAAAGTATGTCAGAGTGTTTTTCATCATTTTAGGATGTTAGCAGTGCATCATAATAAGGTGAGGAAATTAGTGAGAAGGTTGTATTATTGAAAAAGTCCAGCACTTAAGCTTAAACAGTTAAACAGTGCTCTTTTGCATGGATCTGAAGTAGATGTGAAGACTATTTGTGAAGAAATTGAGTTTTGTTATTTTGGGAACAAAGAGGACAGTGTAGAAATGGATATAGTAATGGATGGTAATGTGGAAGACAATGTACAGATTTCAAGTACAGAAAAGTTTGACGAGGATATTACCAAGTTTAAGGTGAAATCAAGTGAAAGGCCTAATTTAACTTGTGTGTGTTGTCGACAGACTCATTATAAGATTCAGAATAGGTTAGTTGATTTATATGCAAAATGTGAATTGGAAAATAATAGTGAATGGAAGGATTTTGTAAGTTATTTGTTGGTGGAGAATTCTTTTGATTTGAGTTTTGATCAGCGTATTTGAAATTATTGTTTGAAAAAATTTAATGAAAATAGAATGCCTGCTAGAGCTGCTCATACTAATCTTCAGTTGATAGATATTCCTTCTGAATTGATGGATTTAAATACTTATGAATCAATTTTGATTCAATGTGTCCATCCTTTTCAAGCTATTGTTCGCATGGAGCCTAAGATAGGGGAATTACCTCCTACAGATTTACAAAGAGGATTAAAGGGAAGAGTTGTTTATTTGCCTTTAGATGTCAAGAAAAATATTGATACAATTGGTGTAGAAAGAGTAGAAGAGGATCCTCTGGTTATTCTAGTTAATGGGGTTCCGACAAAGAGTAAGAAAATCTGGCAAGATTTAGTGGATGTTAGGAAAGTCAAAAAGGCAACGTTGTATTTGGTCAAAAACAATGAGTACTATAAAGATGTAAGTGTTGGAGCAGAGGATACAGCTACAGAAGAAGACAGTGATTGTTCAGTTGGCCAAATTGAAAAATTTGTGTGTCTAGAAGTGAAGAAATATATGAACATTATACTGTTCATCCTTTGCATTCCAAAGAAGTAATGGGGAATGCAATTGACTTGTTTCAAATGAAAGCAGCAAAAGGAAGTCCCATTAGTGTATGGGAAGAAAGTTTGGAAGCTCGTTGTTTTCCACAGTTATTTCCAACAGGTCGTGGTGGACGAATTCCTGCAGCTGAATACCGGACTTTAAGATTATATGCTGAAGATCCAAGGTTTTGGCAATGCATTCCATATTTGTTTCATCTACTGTATGAAAGTGATTTATCTGGGCTTTCTTATGCAGTTAATCATATATTGAAAAGTGGAGCTCATCTGCAAAATGTTTCAGCAAGGGACTTTATGGAGAAAGTCAATCTGCAAGACAGTATTTTGGAATCTCAGCTAATCAATCTCATGGCATGTCAGCGTGGAACAAATGAGTATTGGTTCCGTCGTCATGGGGAATTGAAATGTATGCTAAGAAACTTAGGAACTCCTACATGGTTCTTCACTTTTAGCTGTGCTGAGTATGCATGGGACGACTTACTTCAATTTCTACGAGAGGCAAATGGAAACATACAAAATATAGAATTGAAAACACCTGGAGAACTGTGTTCTTTGGATCCAGTGAATGTTTGCAGATATTTTAATCATAGATTTGAAGCTATGATGTCTTTTATTACCAACAAAAAAAATCCTCCCCTTGGAGAGGTTTTGGATTTCTTTTGGAGGAAGGAATATCAAGCGAGAGGTGCTCCTCATATACATATGTTGTTATGGATTGAAGATGCACCCAAATTTGGATTAGATTCGGATGAAACAGTGATGAGTTTCATTGAAGAGTATTCAACATGTGCTGTTCCAAAAACTACTGAAGAAAACAGTTTAAGGCAACAAGTTTTATGTTTTCAAACTCATCGTTGTGGAAAGTACTGTCGTCGAAAATTTAAAAACAAGGAAAAGTACTACACAAAATGTTGTTTTGCATTTCCACGACCAGTGATTTCTAAGGGAAGAGTAAATAATTTGATGTCATCTCTACGACATACTGTGACGAGGAAATCTCCCAAAAATACATATAATTTAAAAAGAAACGAAGAGTCCAAGTACATCAACGACTACAACCCAGTGATTTTGTCCATGTGGAATGCTAACAAGGATATTCAGTTCCTTGCTGACAACTCTATTGCTGTGGCTCGATATGTGACATCTTACATCACAAAAAAAGAAAAGACAGAACTGAAGGAAATGTGGGAGGACATTTCACATGAAAAGAGTCTAAGCAAGAAATTATACAGTTTCAGTCTGAAGATGTTGTCGCATCGAGAAATTGGAGCATATAAATGTTCTGATCGGTTATCATCAGCAAGTCTCTATGCCAAATCAAGAACAATCATAATTTGTGAGTCTAGGTCTTGCTGCAACACGAAACCGAGTTTTGAAATCTGTACAAGAAATTGTCGAATTTGGCGGAGAAAGAAGCAAACAGTACAGATATTTTGAAGACAAATATGTTGGATACATACTATCCAAATAGAAGTACTCACCTTGAGAACACTTGTTTGTATGAAGTTCTGCAAAACTACAGTTATAAGAGGAACATCACAGAAGATATCAATAATGGAAAATATGCTGTCATTGGGTATGAAGGATGTCTAGTGAAGCAGAGAAAAGGCCATTTGATTAATCACCGAAAATTGAGTTGCGAAGCTCCAGACAAAAGAGAATTTTACTATTTAGCTCTTTTGCAACTCTTTAAGCCATGGCGTACAGAAGAGGAACTACTTGGAGATTTTCTCTGTTATGAAGACTCTTTTAATGCAACTAAGGATACCATAGAATGTCCTATTTTTCTAAATTATCTGCAATTGTTGAACGAAGAAATAGAGCAAGAAACCACAATTGCTGAAGAGATTGCTAGAGACAGTTCTCAAGACAGTCAGAGTTCTACTTCATTGAGTCAGGATCCACTAGGAGGACCAATTATCCAAAATGAAGCTGCAACTGCCATGGATGAGGTGGAAAGAGCTATGGAACAAGCTCAAGAGGATGGAGTTAACTTAGAAGATTTGGTAAATCAACTAAACGTTGAGCAGAAAAAGATATATGATGAAGTCACAGAACAGATTGAACATGGATTCAGACATGAGAAAAAAGAGTGCTCATGTACATCATTTGAGCCTGTCCGACTGTACGTAAGTGGAGAAGCGGGGACAGGAAAAAGTTTTCTGATTAAAGCCATTTCAACTTATCTGCAGAAAAGGACTGATTCACCGCTGTCTTGTGTTGTAACTGCTCCAACTGGTCTGGCAGCACATAACATTAAACAGATTACTCTACATCGTTTACTGATGATGCCAGTTGAGCATGATAATAAATTGCATTATAATAAGTTATCTGGAGATGCGTGTTCTGAAGTTTAAAGAGTCTTGAAGAAAATGAAACTTCTTATCATTGATGAAGTAAGCATGGTCTCAAATCTAATGCTTGCTTTTGTGCATTTGAGAATGCAAGAAATTCTTAGAACAGAGTATGATGTGTTATTTGGAGGAAAACACATTATTGTTTTTGGAGATCTATTGCAGTTGACTCCAGTAAAAGGACAACCAGTGTTTAAAATGCTCACGCATGAAGATACCAGGAAGTCCCTTGGAAGCATTGGAAACGTTAATATATGGTTAAATTTTAAATATGCTGAACTGCTTCAAAATATGCGACAGGCAAAGGATGAAGATTTTAAAAATATTCTACAAGATGTAAGAATTAGAAAAGTAAGTGAGCTTGGGAAAGAAGCTTTACATGCTCGATTAATTTCAAATTTGTATCCAAATGAAAACATTCTTCCAGAGAATATTTTTAAAAAAATGACTGAGAAGAAATCTGGGATATGTTTGATGCCAACTCTGCAAGAATGTTCCATCTTCAACAACAAAATGTTAAAGTTAGAAAATGAAGAGATTATGAAACTGGAAGCAATAGATAAAATCGAGCATATGGGTGCTACAATTGTTTTGTCAGAAAATTTGAAAACAAAATTGGATTCATTAGAGAAAAGTATTTCTAAAACAGCTGGTTTTGAAAAGACTCTGAATGTGTGTTTAAATTGTCGTATCATTTTGAGAAGGAATTTAAATGTTGAAAGAGGTCTGGTAAATGGAGCAATGGGTTATGTTGTTGATTTTGTGAATTATAGAAATAGAGATGGAATTGAATTTTTAAAAATAAAATGTGATGGTATTGAGCAAGTACAACAAATCAATCGTTGTTCTGCTAGATTTTTACTTGTAAAAGACTTATATGTTTGCCGAAAACAGTTTCCTGTTTGTTTGGCATATGCAGTAACAATTCATAAATCTCAAGGTTTAAGTGTAGATAGTGCTTTGGTGAACATTGGAAGATCTGTGTTTAAAGAGGTTATGGCATTTGTGGCATTATCACGATTCAGAACTTTATCAGGATTGTACTTGATTGAGTGTGATGAGACAAAGATTTGTGCAGATCTAGATTGTGTAAAAGAATACAATAGGTTAAGAAGAGAGTATGCTCCACATTTACCTCAATATCCTCTGTTTGAAAAACGTGTGGTAGGCCGAAAAAGAAGAAATGAGAATAATTGCAGTGAGGTAGTAGCAAAAAGACAAAAAGTAGATGAAACTGTAATTCAAAACAGAAAGAAAAAGGATTCTGATGAAAATGTTGTTAGATTTCAGTTTGAAAATAGTTCTGGTGTCAACTGCTATGCTAATGTAGTGGTTAATGTTGTTTTTTTTCTTCAAACTTTACAAGAACAGATTGTTGAAAATCGGGATCAAAGATTGTGTGGTTTATTGAATTCTGTGTTTGAGGAATGTAGCAGTGATAGAGCAAAAATAGAAAGTGTAACAGAAATTTGAAATATTTTAGATATGTGTTCTGGTCAAGATAAATTTTCACAGAACATTCAGCAGGATTGTCAGGAATTTTTAATGTATATGTTTGGTGTTTTGGAAGATGAAGGTGTAGGATAATCTTTTCAGCCTTTCTTATCAATGGCAGCATGACTGCCACAATTGTAGTTCATCAAGTAATACTAGAATAGACACTGAAAGATTTATATATTTGACTTTACCAGACTGTAAATCAGTGTCATTTAAAAATCTAGTTAAAGCAGCAGATCATAATATGGTGTGTACCCAATGTAAGTGTCCAATGCTATCCACATTATTTATACAAAGTTATGGTCAGTATATCATTTTAGTTTTCCAACGATGTAGACCTGATGGAACTAAATTGACAACTTGTATCAAAAATTTTGTGGCTTCTCAGTTATCAATTTCAGGAAGAACCTTTACAACTGAAGCTATTATTTATCATGACAGTCCTTCGACAACATCAGGACATTATACATGCTACTTAAAATGTAAAAAAGGTTGGAGTTACTGCAATGATTCTCATTTGACTTATAAACAACGTTTGCCTTATGACTTTAAAAATTCTTACCTAGTGTTTTTAAAACCAAAGTTTTAGTAAAGGTAATTGGCCTTTGAAGACGGGAATAGTTAATAAAAGTTAGTTAGTTAGTTAGTTAATCTAATGTTTAAAATTATTTATCTCATATAGGTACTATAAGTGGATCTCATAGTAAAAAATACTCATATATCTGACACGATTTGGCCGTAGATCTTTTTTCATAGGAAGTCGATGAAATGGAAGTTAGAGAGAACAGCAGACTTTTTTTCCACCAAAAGAACCTTCACTATCTTCTATTTGGCCTCACGGAAAAGTAAGTGAATCAAAGATTAGTGTACATATATGAGTTGTAAGTTGTTATGTTTTTTTTTTAAACACAATCTTTTAGATTGTGTTTTTTTTTCCCGCTGTTATATGATGAAGAGTTTGAACTCACTAATTTAAGTGAAATTCAATATATTCTGAGAACAGCAAAAATAAACAATGTAACATATTGTAGAAGTTATTCTATAGTTTGCATTGTGTAATTTATATTGTATTCCCATTGTCTCACACTCATTTTCCTTTTTCCACCCTTATTTAGCTCTCTTTACTCATTTACACTGCCTTTTTTTAACTTTGTTTCATCGCTGTTCCTTTACTCCACTATATTCACAACTCCTCAATCCAATTTCAACTGTCTGCATTTCCTCTCTCCCTTCCACCACTTTTCATCTTTCTCACATTCTCTCAGTACCACTGCTTTAGTTTTCTTCCCCTCTCTTTCTTTCTTTTGCTCCTTTACTCTTATTCCTTTCTCACTCATTGTACTGCAGTTCACTCAGTCCTTCCCTTTGTTTTTCTGTGTACTTACTCTCTCACTCCTTTTTCCTCCATCGTTCTATATTAACCTCATTCCCTTCATCCCTTCACTCTGTGACTCCCCTTCACTCACTCTGTCATCTTCTATTCCTCTTTCTTATTAATAGTTCCTCATTTAGACTCCTCTCCTTTTCACTCATTTTCCTTTTACTTTCTTATCTTTCCTGATTTCGTTTTGGTATCTCGCATTCTTTCAGTATCTTACTTATCTTCAGTAATTAGTTCTCTTTCTATTTCTTTTTCCCTCTTTTTTCTCTTTCTACATTACTTTATTTCTGTTTTTGTATCCTTCACTATTGCTTTATTTCCTAGTAACCTTTTTTAGATTTTTTACCTTCTGACCTGTTTCTTCTATTTTAAATTATATATTTTACTAATTATAACTTGTTTTTTCTTTTGTCTTTCACAGATACAAAGTGTAGTTTAAAGATGCAAGTAAATTTTCATTAATTATATGGTAAGTGTGACTACAAAATGTAATTTATCATCACCCTTTGTTTTTACCTCACTACTTTTCTGTCACCCTACCTCACCCCTGTTTTCTTACTCTGCTTCCCTCACTTATTCTTATCCTCCATATTTACTTCTCTTTTCCTTACTTTCCTACCACATTCAACTTCTTTCAGTGTCCCTGCTCACCCACACTCCCTCTCTTTCCCTTTTTTTTCTGCTTCACTTAGTCCCTTTCTGACACTCCTTCCTTTACTCTCTCTGTTCTTTCTTTCTGTCACTACCCATGTCTTACCCTTATTCACTTTTATCCACCCTCTTTCACTGACGTAAATAATTAATTTACTCTCTTAATTTCTATGCAGGTAAGTACTTAGTCAATAATAACTCAATCAGAATGAAAGAAAACAGAGTCCGTGGTGTTAGAGTTTCTAAGGGTTTTATTCCTCATAAAGGAATCAGGATATCATGTTCTGACCACCACAGGGGTGTCAGAAGGGATAGAGCGCTCTCGTTTATTATCAATACATAGCTTATATACTTGATTTATACCATAGGAGTCAATGTAAGAGGCGTAACAGCTGAGAGAAGACAAGATAACAGCATACACGTGGTACTAGTACATCATCAAGAGGCGTAAACTAGGCGTGAACCAGAGGTGTGTGCTAGAAACGTCACTGATAGGTGACGCAAGTGGGTGGCACCAAGGGGTGGTGCTAACAGAATGTTGCAATGTCAGCAGAAAATCGGAAGTTTGGATGCGCGCGCAGCTGCATGACGTGTGATTGACGGGGTGCAGGGGACTTGACATTCACACTGACGGAAAGAGACAGAAGTCTGGCATGTCAGATCAACTTGTACCTCTATCATATCTGATATCTGATGTTTAGGAACTATACTATCTGGGCGGAAAGGTCTCTAGGGCAGAAGCTATTCTATGCTAACTGTGGATGCGTGTATAAGCGCCTAAGTGTCTACATGTAAAGCGTGGGGGCACGGGGCCTTCCATGGAAGCATGGCAACGGAGGCTATGAATTACTTGCATTAAGACAGGTCGGCCCTTTGGCTCTGCAGCTGGAGAGGATGTTTACAGGATCTAGTAGGCAGGAATGTATTCTCGGGGAGCGGAACAGATAACTCGAAGGTTATAGTCAGTCTTGGCAGAAAGCAGGCTTGAGCTGAGCGCGAGGGGCCGCGCTGAAAGTAGGACAGAGTTCACGGGTACAGAGGTAGCCTGGGCAGAGTCAGGAGCCACAAAAGAGGTTCGGATGGCAGGAATTCAGGGCCTACTCTTGTTAGAGCAGGAATACATGAAAAGTGTACTACAAAAAGACGGTGGCATAGCATACTTAGGAACGGACTATACGATCCATTCATGGTGGATCTGAAAGAGGACATGTTAACGATGGACGCAAATGTATTTGCGTCTTCATAGCTGGCACAGGAGGGAAGTTACATGCACTTTAAGCTGGTACATGGAGTCGGTGGGGTACGCGCTAGGGAACCCATCATGACCAAAATTTAATTTTCCTCATCACTCCTCTTTACTTACACTCACTGCTATTTTCTTTCCCTCCGTCACCATTGTTCCTTTTCTCTGGTTCCGTCACTACCTTTCATTCCTCATCCTTTACTCTCCTTCCTTTTACTGTCATCACCCATTCACATTCTCCTAGAACATCTGCTTTAGTTTTCTTCCTCTTTCTTCTCTTCTTTTGCTCCCTTATTCATTTTCCTTTTCTCAGTTACTTCCTCTTATACCTTTTCTCTGTTTTACTATCTCTTACACAGTCCCTCTGTGTTTCTCTCTCTAGCTCTCTTTCTCTTTACACCACTCTCTTTTTTCCCCATTCCTCATGCTCACTCCTTTTTTTTTTTGTTGGTGCGCTGACGGGACGCGGCCCGGTACGCGCACCGGGGCGCAGACCGGTTCGCGCACGGGGAGCGCTCGTAAGTGAAATATAAAAAAAAATACACTTTTTTAAAAAAAAGTATTATATTAATATACAATATAGGATTCATTTTTAGAAAAACATACCTTTCTAAGCTATAGATATTTGCGAAAAAATAACCTTAGAAATTCGCTAAAAAACACATAGGTATGAGTCCATATAAAAAATTAGGAATTAGCAGTTAAAAAACCTATGAAATTCACTGAAAAAAACATAGGTTTCACACCAGTTATAGTTAGGAATTAGCATTTAAAAAAACCTATGAAATTCACTGAAAAAACCATAGGTTTCAAACCAGTTCTAGTTAGGAATTAGAATTTAAAAAACCTATTAAATTCACTGAAAAAACCATAGGTTTCACACCAGTTATAGTTAGGTGGGAATTCTACTGACATAAAACCAATGAAATTCCCTCGTTATAGTTAGTTAGACTCACTATAACTTGCGCGTGTAATGCACTGCTGATGACATCACATATTACATCACTCATGACATGGTCAGTGACATCACTCATGACATCACTGATGACACCATCCTTGTGACAGAGAGACTGACCTCCTTTCAGTGTAATGTAACCCTTGAAACACATATTCAAAAATAGAAACTTACATTTTCAAAACAAATGGAGATACCTATACCAGTTACAACAACCAATTCAGTAATTCCACCATTTACATACACATCCACTCATTCACCAACAGTTCTATATAGTCAGTCATACATATACTCACTCATCATATGTAGTGAGACACCTATACATCCTGTTACACACCGACAGTCTTCCAAAAGTTGCTCACACACATATTCTTACATGCAAATAAAATATTGAACATCCATTTTTTTGCATATACAGCTATACACACACTACCACCTTACCTCTAAGGAAACTTACACATACTTACTCTCTTAAACAATCACTTATAGAAACACATACTTATTTAAACAAGAACTCTTTCAATCTCTGACTCTCACATATACTCACTTATATACACCAATACTCACATATACTAGATTAAAACATATGTAGTTACTGATAAAGACACTAGAAAGACAATCATTCACTTATTTACACATACATATACACACTCATTCACCCATACAGTCCGGCACATATGCAGTCTTCAAAACACATACAAACAGTGAGTCAGTCATTGATGCATCTGTGTGCTAAGTAACACCCCCACCAAATCATACAGACACTTATACTGATACTAAAAAAACATCTAATAACCCATATAAACACACATGTAGCTACTCACCAACCCATGCACCCACTTATACACAAAGTTAAACACTGATACAAACAATTAAATATTTAAACAATACTCGCTAATATATATATTCACTATGATGCACTTAATAAGCCAGTTAACCAAACATTTTTTTTTTTAAACATCCATTAAAACACTTATTTAAACATTTATTCTTCCATCGACCTTTACATATACATATATAAAACATATTTATTTTTCAGAAAGGCACACAATCACTGGATGGTGTCATTAGTGATGTCATGAGTGATATATATATATATATATATATATAGTACCTACTGGCGGTCGCCAGTAGGTAGTTATAGTTAGGACCTCGCTACCATAGCAAAATCCGCAACATTCTATTGGGAATAACTTTGGCGCCGTGGAGGAATTTGAGTGTAATTTTCCAACATTTAGGCCAGCTCCGCTCCGCTTCTTCCCTGAAAGTTTCGGGGGAATTCGTCAAGTGGGGGCCGAGAAAAAAGGGGGGTCCCAAAACGTGTTTTCCCCATGTTAATTTCCATAGGACAAATAGACAAGGCTACAGCCCGAAACGCTGAACGGAATTACACCAAACTTTGCAAAATTTTAGGGACAGGTACGCAGAAGTGCCTTTTCTATATTTGGTGAAAATTGCTCCAGTGGTTTTTACGAAAATTAGGTTAAAAAACACATACATATCTATATGCGCGCTTCCAGCCCTTACCGGTACACGTACCGGGGAGCACACCCGGCGCGACACGGAAGTGCGCGAGCGGAAAGCTGATTGGCTCTCGGGTGTCTTTCAACATTCTAAACAGTCTGGATAGTCTACCATCATGTGTCTTGGTAGAATTGAGACACAAGAGGTGAAAATAAAAATGGAGAAATGATTATAAGGGGGCAGGGTAGACCCTCCCTGACCCCCTAGGATTTCTAAGGGGGGGGCCTAGAAGGACCCTGAAGGGCAAAAAAACAATTTAAAAAAAAATTTTTGCGGGGTAAGCTCTGGGTGCGTTCCCATGTACGCTTCCCGGTACGCGCACCCTGAGCGCACCACGGGGAAAAACAGTGTAAAAAATTAGAGTAAAAAAATTATTTAGAGTGCTTAGAGGTAGGGTAGCTCTGAAAAGAGCTGTTTTGTTATGTGGGTGTTTTTTGTACCTACAAGTAGGTACCAATGCAGAGTCTCAAATTCAAGAGGAAGACTCTATTCCCCTCATCTGTAAAATGTACACCATCTCTCCTATAGATGCCTTGCATGTTGTAACGCAAGTTGTTGTGGTATATGGAACCCATACCATAGTCTCTCACTTCCTCACTCCCATTGTCTTACCCTCACTCACTTTTATCAACCCTCTTTCATCCCTCTTTACCCATGCACTCTGCCGTTCTTTCACCCTCCTTCATCCCCGTTCCCTTAGTCTGGTTCCCTCACTACCCCTAATTCCCTATCTTTCTCTCCCTTTCCCTTTACTTTCATCCCCCACTCACCTTCTCTCAGTACCTATGCTTCAGTCCTCTTCCCCTCTATTCTCTTCCTTCGCTCACTCACTCATTCCCCTTCCCTCACTCACCTTACTCCACTTTACTCACTCTTTCTCTCACTCCCTCTGTCCTGTCACATCCTCATTCTCCTTCCCTCACTCCCTCTCTCTTAGCTTTACTACCTCCATCCCTTCACTCTCTCTCTCCTCTTCCATCACACTCACTCCCTATAACTTTGGAACACTCCCTCACTTAGCTTTCTATGGTCCCTCACTCAGTCTCCTTCTCTTACTCTTTCCTTCAATACCTCTGTCTCCTCACTCCCTCACTCCCCTTGTCTCATGCTTACTTGCCTTATACACCCTCTATCACCCCTCTTTACTCACCCTCACTGGCCTTCTCTCATTCTCCTTCTCCCCCGTTTCCTTACTCCACTTCCATCACTACCTCTCATTCCCCATTCCTTTACTCCCTTTCCCCTCTCTCCCCTCCACCACTTACCAGCTCTCAGTCACTCGACTTCAGTCCCCTTCCCCTTCTTTCTATCTTTTGCTCACTCAGTAATTCCCCTTTCCTCAGTCACCTTACTCAACTTCATTCACTACTTCTCTCACTCCCTCTGTCCTTTCACATCCTCACTCCCCTTCCCTCACTCTCTCACTGTTACTCTCACTCCCTCCATCCCCTCACTTTGTCACTCCCCCTTCCTTCACAATCACTCCCTTTAACTCACGAACACTCCCTTATTTATCTGACTATGCTCCCTTGCTTAGTCTTCTTCTCTCACTCCTTCCTTTACTACCTCTATGTCCTCACTCCCTCAATCCCCTTGTCTTACGCTTACTCGCCTTTATCCACCCTCTATCACTCTTCTTTCTTCAACATCGCTGCTCTTCTCTCACCCTCCCTCACCCCCGTTGCCTTACTGCACTTCCCTCACTTATCGTCATTTCCCATGTTCACTCCTCTTCCCTTCCCTCCCCTCCCACACTCACTTTCTTGCAGTCCCCCTTCTTTACTTCCTTTCCCCTCTCTTCCCTTCCTTCACTCATTCACTCATTCCCCTTCCATTACTCACCTTACTCCACTTCACTCACTCCTTCTCACATTCCCTCTGTCCTCTCACTTCTTCACTGCTCTCCTCTCACTCCGTCTGTCTTACCCTCACTCCCTCTGTCCCCTCATTCTCACTTCCCTTCAATCACCCTCACTCATCTTCAAACCCTCACTGTCATCAACTCACTCTCTCTCACTCCACCTTCCTTCTTCCTCACTCCACTAGCCTTACTCGCACTCCCATTACTTTATCCTCCCTCACCCTCTTTCCCTCAATATCAATCCCCCTTTTTCACCTTTACTCATTTCTTTCTGTCACTCCCTGTCACTCTCTTTCATTCACTCCACTTCAACTCACTCTTGTTTACAACTCACCTTCTCTCACTCCTCTTCTGACACTTGTTCACTCTGTCACTTTCTCCCCTTCATTCACTCATTTCATTCATTCATTTATTCAGTACACATTCTCAGAAAAAAGAATTGCAAAATCTGTAAAGAATATAGCTCTTTTTGGAGAATTGGAGTTAGTTCTTAAAATAACTTTTTTTTTCTTCTTTTCTTTTTATATTTTTTTAAAACTTTTTCATAACGATTTTATATTTTTTTTGTATTTTTTCAGGGGAAAAACAAAACCAGGGATTCCAAAACGGCTCAACAGGAGCAAAAAAAGGTGAAAAATTAGGGATGGGGATGGCAGCGGTGTTCCTCTCTCCTACGAGCAATCAGTTCAATACTCTGCTCCCCATAACAGAGCAGTTCATCGCAGTCCATGTATAGAATTTTGATGCATGCAAACTGTGGCTGCATGTTCAGGATCATTCTTCTACCTTCTCTTCAAGAAGCTGTTGCTCCACCAGTCGAGGTGCTGGCCCCATCTCTCGGTGCATTCCGTGCCAGGTCCCTGACACTCTCCCAGGCATAGTTCTGAGGGTGCCTTCTTTGCACATGTCTAATCATGGTGGAGTTCCCAAAACTGTATTTTTTTCTGGGGTCACCACGTGAAAGAATTGTGTGACATATCTTGCATTCCACCTTTGGAGCATTTACTTTCTTCTCACCTTCTGGAATGCTGAAAAACTTCCAGATGAAGTGCTCCTTAACTTTTGTTTGAGGAGAGTCCTCATGGAGAAACTCATCAGAGTCACTGCTGCTTGATGCTCTTGCAGCCATTCTTTCCAAAGAATTGAAGAGTAGAAAAAGGGAACAGGACTTGCTCTCTCCAAAGTGAAAGAGGTAGTGAAGGAAATGGGTGGGGTGTTCATTAGTTGTAAAACAAACTGTTACCAACCAATGAAAAGTATTATTTTAAGGTCACATGACTTGACGCGCTTACGCTACGTGCTCCGGAGCGATTCCGGGGGCGCTTACGCAGCACGTACATAGGCCCTTCCGGGGGCGCTTACGCGACACGTACGTAGGCGCTTCCGGGGGCGCTTACGTGGCGCGCCTGCATGACATTTTGTTAAATTTTAGGAAATGCTTTTAAAGTTAAAATACGGTTATTTAAAATCAAAAATACTACTTTTATAAGTATGCCACTGAATCTCTTGCATTATTATTTACTTTAAATACATACTTATATATTTTTCGAGGTAAAATGATAATGCATACCTGAGGGATACAATGCATGATTGACGGTATACATTGGGAATCTGATTTTTTGATGATAACGCTAGATGTAACAAGCTTATACACATCTATAAAACATGATCTGGGAATCCAGGCAATTAGACACTTCTTGAAAGCCAGATCTATTTCTTTGTTGATGCACACTGAAATGGTGATAGACATGATAGCATACTGTCTGTCTAATAATAATTTTTTCTTTGATGATCAACTGTACGTACAGCTGCAAGGGACGGCAATGGGCACTTGCTTCGCCCCCAGTTATGCCAACCTCTTCATGGGGTGGTGGGAGGAGCAAGTGTCCATTTGCTTAGATCAATTCAATGAACGTGTTGTACTTTGGACACGGTTCATTGATGATATCTTTGTCATTTGGCGGGGAGATCAAAAAAGTGCTGTGGAATTTATTGAAATGCTAAATGATAATGATTTGAACATTGAACTGACCTCTCAGATAAGTAGGGATTCCTTGGTATTCCTGGATGTGGAAGTACAGGTACAGGGGGACCATCTGAAAACTACACTTCACAGGAAAGCAACGGCTGGGAACAGTCTGTTATGTGCATCAAGTTGACATCCTTATAGCCTAGTTCAGAGTATTCCTTATGGAGAACTGATTCGTGCCAAAAGAAATTGCAGCACGAAGGAGGAGTTTGACATAGAGAGGAAGATCATGTGCGAGAGATTCAGACAAAGAGGATACTCGCACAAAACAATCATGAGGGCAGTAAATAAGGTAGATGAACTGGAAAGAACAGCATTACTCAATCCTAAAATAAGAGATGAAGACAAGGAAAATAAAATCAGATTCATCACAACGTATTCAAGTCAGGCCTTTCAGGTACGCAAAATATTAAACAAGAATTGGCACATACTAAAAACTGATGCCACACTGGACAAATGCCTGCATGAAACCCCCCAAATAACATTCAGGAGAGGGAAGTCACTCAAAGATGAATTGAGCCGCAATCTGACGGACAAATCTACCAGAGAACTTAACAGGGCCATGTCAGGGTTTTCCTGTTGTATGCATTGTAAAGCTTGTGCATATAGCAGGAACTGTTCTAGACTCAAGGTTCCGAATTGTGGTAGAGACTTTGAGATAAGAGGTAACTTTGACTGTAACACAGAGATGTGTGTTTATTGCTTAATCTGTCCTTGTAACAAATGGTACATTGGCAGTACTAAGAAAAAGGCAAAATTGAGAGTGTTAGAGCACAAAAGAGCAATTAGGAACAATGAATTGTATCCAGTCGCTCGCCACTTCAAGAGTTGCCATAACCAGAATGATAAACTTTTGGCCTTTGTAGTTTTGGATGCTATCAGACCTCAAGTATGAGGGGGTGACAGAGAACATCAGCTAAGAGTATTGGAGTCGAAATTCATTATAGATTTCGAAACTCTAATACCTGCAGGCTTGAACTCCAGTGAAGAACTAGCAGTCCATCTGTGATAAATAATGAATGTGATACATAGTAACAAACTCCTTGTATATAAAATTGCTGGAAATGATTTTAAATGTACATAGATCTGTGCATTTTTATCTTTTGCAACTATATGTGAGCACCATTTATTTTTTGTATTCTTTATTAGGACTATGCAGTTGGTTGAAAATTCTTGAATTGATTACAACTGCCTGGCAAGATCATCATTGTAATGCCCACTGGGGCGGGACTTTGAGCACACAAATGAATTACTTTGTGCATGCATTGAGAGCTAGCCCACTGGGGCGAGAATGTAAAGTATATTATGTGACAAAAAACCATTACAAGATGGCGGCGTAATCTATGTTGTTGAAACAGCGTAGTCCTATGTCTATTGTGACCACTGGGTGTATGTAAAGGGAAATAATCAGTGCAATCGTTACCGTGACCAAGCCTTACGGCGAAACGCGTCGGCTTTTGTAAACCATTGTTGTTGATTAAAGGAATTTGAGCATCCTGGAGTGTCCCGACCTCATCTGTACCCTGGAGGGTAGACAGGAAGATTGTTGTTATATTTTCAAAAACACCGGTTTTGTGGAAGGGACCGCCGCGGAGCCAAGAGCCCTGGATTACCGGCACACAGTGCAAATATATATATATATATATATATATATATATTCACCCTAAGATGCCTCTGACATGAAGACGCCACTCCGTGTGTGAACAGGTACAACCTTCTTTATTGCAAAACTGCGCCCTGCGCCTGTTATTTTCAAGGGGTCCCAACGCGTTTCGAAGCGTCTCGCTTCTTCCTCAGGGGATGGCACTCATTGAGACCGGATGGAACTGCAGCCCTATTTGTCCATTGCGCATGCGTCCTCCAATGGATGCATGCTGGGAGCTGTAGTTTGTTAATACTCCTTCGGTGGAGTCCGTGTTCTCAATGCGTTTTCGTGCTTTTGGTCCCTATTTAACTGCCCTCCAGTGGGCTACAGACACAGTGCCCAGTTCTAATTTTGCAGTTCACTCACGCTGCTTGTTGGCTGTCGGATGGCAGTCCCCGCAGACCCGCACTGACCTTTCCAGCGGGCGGTGCATCTTCCGCGGTTGAGGCCACCGCGCATAAATCTTCACCCTAAGATGCCTCTGACATGAAGACGCCACTCCGTGTGTGAACAGGTACAACCTTCTTTATTGCAAAACTGCGCCCTGCGCCTGTTATTTTCAAGGGGTCCCAACGCGTTTCGAAGCGTCTCGCTTCTTCCTCAGGGGATGGCACTCATTGAGACCGGATGGAACTGCAGCCCTATTTGTCCATTGCGCATGCGTCCTCCAATGGATCCATCTCGGAAAAAACTTCCTCACCTACACGTTTCAAACAGATTACTGTTCTTGCTCACGGTAGTTACAAGTCCGTTTTTACTTTTCACTATATATACCCTCCTACCCATTTGGCAGTTAGGATGCATTATGGGAGGGGTAGTTTTTGGTTGAAACAACCATGTCATGGATAATAACCATGGATAATAGCTAGAGAACTGTTTTTGATTGGTTATTCTTTCTCTCCCTCTTTGTTCCCCTTTGCTAGCGTCAGATTCAGTTTCACTTGCCCCAGGCTTTGGTTTGGATTTGTTAGTTCCTTGTTGCTTCAAGACATCGAATCGTTTATCCACCAATATGTACAACATTGGTACATATTGCTGCAAGAGAGTTAACTACTCAGCTTGCCTTGGAGTGATCTATTCATCCAAGCCATCAGGCACTTAGCCGTCAATAGTAACACCTTAATAACGTCATCTTAAAAATGACTTGGTAACTGGGAAAAGGAACCTGACATGGTTGTTTCAACCAAAAACTACCCCTCCCATAATGCATCCTAACTGCCAAATGGGTAGGATGGTATATATAGTGAAAAGTAAAAACGGGCTTGTAACTACCGTGAGCAAGAACAGTAATCTGTTTGAAACGCGTAGGTGAGGAAGTTTTTTCCGAGATGGATTAAATAAGCTCTCTTTTTTAGAGGAGATGGAAATGCTGTACAACGACCAACAAACCCCGAGAACATCAGGGAGAGGACGTGGAAGGGGAAGACAGAGAGGGCGAGGAAGGGGCCAATCATCAAACTCAAACACAAACACAAAACCAGAAGAGCAAAGCGCTCCAAGATACCCATTGCGCAATCGCACCCTGTCAAAGAAATAATATCGGACAATACAAAGAAAAACGACACTGGTCCAGATTTAATTATAAATCTATCGGACTACACCCTAACGACCAATGAAAGGAAACTACTAAATAAAGGCTTAACATTCAGCCCAGAAAAACATCAGGATGATGTGGAAACAAAGATTGATATGTACAAATATATAAGAAAACTAAAATTAAAAAAGATTTTTTTGTCAAATCCAAGAAGAAAAGTACCAATGAGTCCAATGTCACTAACAGTGGAGAGGAAGAAGGATATACAATTTCAGATCTCCCAGCACTGATAGTAGCTCATGGCCTGGCAAATGATGACAATGATACATCATTAACGGAGACACAAATTTTGAAAGAAATGGATATTCCACATAACACGCATCCAAAAACAACTTTCAAAAATCCATCAAAATTCTGCCCAATATTACATCCTGGTAACAGAATAGATGCGTTCCATGATCTGATCACCACAGAACTAGAAAAAATGAAAAATGTCAACAACAAAAATAAGGAAAACCTAACCTGGGAGGAACACCAAGCATTAAACTCTCTAAAATCGAACTTGAAAATTGAAATCAAGCCAGTCGACAAAGGCGGGAATATTGTGGTTTTAAACAAGACTGATTACATAGAAGAGGCCTATCGACAACTGCAAGATACAAAAAACTACACAAAATTGGAAGAAAATCCAATAGCGATGATGACAATGAAAATACATCACCAAATAAGAACATGGCAGGAAAACGGTTTGTTAAGTCAAGAAGAAACCAAGTTTTTGACAGTAGAGAATCCGATAACACCAACAATTTACTTTCTGCTGAAAGTTCACAAGACATTGTACAAACCCCCAGCTCGACCAATTATTTCCAGCTGTGGATCGCTATATGAAAATATTGCCTCTTATGTTGATCATTTCTTAGCTCCCATAGTGCCAACACTAAACTCCTTCATCAAAGACACTGGAGACTTTCTACGAATAATAATGGACACACAATGGAAACCAACATATCTTCTAGCTACAATAGATGTAGTATCACTCTATACATCGATCAACCATCAGATAGGACTAGAAGCTATTGCTTACTTTCTGAGGCAGAGACTAATAGGGGAACTCAAACATTCAGCTATGCTGTTGGATATGATACGCATATGCCTTACAAACAATTTGTTTCTCTTTAACAATGGAATCTATTCCCAGAACTGTGGAACTGCAATGGGTGTTTCATTTTCTCCAAGCTATGCTAATCTCACCATGGGTTGGTGGGAGAAACACATAGCTTGGAGAGAAGAAAACGAACCTTATACTGCCAAGATAATTCTCTGGCTGAGATTTATCGATGATCTCTTCCTAGTGTGGAAGGGAACAAGGGAAGAGTTGGTAGAATACATAATGATCTTAAACCAGAATGATGTTGGTCTACAATTCACTTTTAACATCCAAGAGAAGGAAATTGATTTTTTGGATACAAAAGTATACATTAAAGACAATACAATGCACACGACCCTCTTTCGCAAAAAAACCTCCACTAACAGTATCCTTCATGGAACCAGTTTTCATCCAACATCCCTGAAACAGAATGTACCTTATGGAGAGTTTCTAAGGATGAAACGCAATTGTTCTGAACCATCGGAAATGGAACACAAATTTGCAGAAACGGTAAATCGATTCTCCCAAAGAGGATACAATATGAGAACAATAAAAAGAGGATAAATGAGAGCACGACAAAAAACAAGAACTGAGACATTGATAGTCAAGAAAAAAGGGGCCAATGAAACAACGAATGAGGAAAAACCACGCCTAATCTTGACATATTCAAAAGAAAGTGCGAAAATCAGGAAAGGGGTCACTAAATACTGGAGTGTATTGAAAAAAGATCCTGACATTGGAAATGTGATAGGAGATGCACCTTTAATCTCCTTTAGAAAGGCACCATCAATCGGTGACATTCTAGTCAACAGCCATTTCGTAAACAAAAGAGAAGAAACCTGGCTGGAAAAAAGACAAAAAGGATTTACCAAATGCACATCGTGCAAAGCGTGCAAGATTGGCAAAAATCTCAAATCCATAACAGATCCGAAAGGCCAACCATTTGAAATACGGAACAAGATCACATGTGAATCCCATTATGTTGTCTATCTTCTAGAGTGTGATTGTGGAAAGAGATATATCGGATCGACAATATGTGCCCTTAAGAAAAGAATGCTAGAACACATTAGGGCTATGCAAAACAAGGACCAAACTTATGCAATGGAAAAACACCTCATGACTCACAGAAACAAAACCTGGTTAAATGTGAGATACTCAGGAATAGCAATGATACCTGACAATGAAAGAGGAGGCAATCGCATACAAAAACTCAGACGTTTGGAATCCAAACTAATAATAAAATTCAAAACCAAGATCCCCCAAGGATTGAACGGGGACGAGGAATTATATGTACATTTATGAACTAACTGAGATCCAATATAAGACAATCACACAACAGTAACAACGAAAGTCTTCACTGACTATGATATCTACCTCAAAAGAAAAGTGTTTTGACCAAAAGAATAATAGCCATATGAAATGTAAATTTGAAACTGAAACTAGACGTATTAGTTCCTTTGAGTACATAGTCTTTAGATTTTTGAAATGTAAGAGGTTAACTAAGAATATATGGAGAAATGTAAGTTTATTATTTACAGCGTTTGTTTTAAACAATGTCAGGCTCCTGGACCAAGATACAAGCCAATGACCTTGGGATATAGCACTTAGCTATTATCCACCAATATGTACAACATTGGTACATATTTCTGCAAGAGAGTTAACTACTCAGCTTGCCTTGAAGTGATCTATTCCTCCAAGCCATCAGGCACTTAGCCGTCAATAGTAACACCTTAATAACGTCATCTTAAAAATGACTTGGTAACTGGGAAAAGGAACCTGACATGGTTGTTTCAACCAAAAACTACCCCTCCCATAATGCATCCTAACTGCCAAATGGGTAGGAGGGTATATATAGTGAAAAGTAAAAACGGACTTGTAACTACCGTGAGCAAGAACAGTAATCTGTTTGAAACGCGTAGGTGAGGAAGTTTTTTCCGAGATGGATTAAATAAGCTTAACCAAATCCGAGAAGAGTGCGGTGATTATTTCAATTGCTTTGAAAAAAAAAAAATATATATATATATATATATCCAATGATCCGTCACTCGTTACCACGCTCTGGGGTCACACCAGCCAGGATACAAAGCACACGGACACGGACCAGTTCGGTGATTTTCTTATTTATTTATCTAGTGCAGGTAGTCTCATGACGTTTCGGCTCCAAGAGCCTTGTTCACATGACAATGTTCTCGTATATGGTTGGCCCTTATAAAGTGTCAGTGATAGGTTCATTGTCGTCACATGAGAGGGCTGTGCATGGACATAAACAAAATACTAGGTTTACAGGGTAATTACGAAGTATGAAAATGTTGTTAAGATGCTATTTATAAATTACAGTAAAATTCCGGATTTAGCAACAAATGACCATTCAAATAGTGCATTGAATTGGACTTTCAACTAAGGTAACATTGTATTTAAAACGAGGTGTCACAGTCAAATACCTAATGTTTTAAAGACTATAAAAATACGATATTTCAATATTTCTGGGTACAGTATTATTGATTATAGTGCCATATTGATCAATGTCAATTGCTGTGCATTCGATCAACAAATATATAAAGTGCAAGTGCAAGATTCTTAATGTGCAAATATCGCCTTTAGTGCAAATGTATGTGCAAAACTATGCCTTAGTGCACATCTATTTTTCCTCATTATGTTAGGATACAAATACTAATAAGATCAAAATAAATCACAGCAAATTGTATAAAAGTCTTCAATCAATGCACAGCTTCGGATGGTTTCGCATAATTAGATTGATCAATAAAAGGACACCATAAAATATTGTATCAAAGTCTGATAACCCCAGAAACAGTAGTCTTAGTAAAATACTTATGTTTACAAGAGACCTAAAACAATTTCAACCACAATGTTATCTAAAACTCTTTAAAAACCTAGCAAAAAATTCATATTATGTATATGCATTGTGATACAAGTGATATAAGTGTCTTTAAAAGGTAAACTGAATTGACTGATCGTGAATTAAGACCCGTACAGTCTGTCCAGTGCCTAAAGTGCCCAAAGGTGATAATGATCAATGTAACTAAAAAGTAGCAGTACAATCAGTTCTACATATCAGGGTTCCCAAAGTGTCTCTAACTCCCTTATCCTCATATAGTTCCTCCCAGCCGGGTGGTACCTATTGATGAGGCATATAAACGGGAAGCCTAATATTATTATACTCAATTCACAAGGCTCTTACGGTAAACATGTATATAAATCCTCATTTACATTAACGCCCCCAGGGCTCTTGGTGTTAAGTAACAAGATATATTTTGTTTCTAGTTTCCTTAATTTGGCTTCTCTGTCCCCTCCCCTTCTATTGGCATTGACTGTGTATATATATATATATATATCTCCCAACCTCGCTCCAATAGGACAAGAATGAGCCGCAACTATTATGGAGAAGCAAAGCTTTATTTTTAAAAAACTGTGTTTTCCTAATATATTTCGGTCACATTGACCTTCATCAGAGGACAGCCTTGACATCTCTAGACTTCACAGCGCAGTCACATTACGCATACAGCGTATTCAGAGTTTTTGTGCCCCCAAGGTGGACGCCTTGATGGTCAGGGCTCGGGCATGCTGGTATATGTAGTGCGTTGGGGTCTCACTGTTCTTATCCTTTGATGAGCAATGTCTGCCACATTTGCTGTCTCCATAGTCCCCAAGCAGTCAGCCTTTCCTGCTGCTGGGGTCCGTGCTAAAGTCTCGTCCTTGGCGGCAGCCCGCTGCCCTTGTTGCTTGCGCAGTCATCAAAAGAAGGTCCAATTTCGTGCAGCATAATGGTGCTTTTTAGCCGGCGGTGCTTAGCTCTTAGGCAGGACCACGCCTATAACATATCTCCCACCCTCGGTCCAATAGACAAGAATGAGCGACACCCATTATGGAGAAGCAAAGCTTTATTTTTAAAAAACAGCGTTTTCCTAATATATTTCAGTCACATTGACCTTCAACAGAGGACAGCCTTGACATCTCGAGACTTCACAGCGCAGTCACATTACGCTTACAGTGTATTCAGAGTTTTTGTGCCACCAGGTGGACGCCTTGATGGTCAGGGCTCGGGCATGCTGGTATATGTAGTGCGTTGGGGTCTCACTGTTCTTATCCTTTGATGAGCAATGTCTGCTGCATTTGCTGTCTCCATAGTTGTCAAGCAGTCAGCCCTTCATGCTGCTGGGGTTCGTGCCAAAGTCTCGTCCTTGGCGGCATCCAGCTGCCCTTGTTGCTTGCACAGTCACCAAAAGAAGGTCCAATTTCGGGCAGCATAATGGCGCTATTTTGCCTGCGGTGCTTAGCTCTTAGGCAGGACCACGCCTATAACATATCTTAACTATAACTACCTGCTGGAGACCGCCTGTAGGTAATATATATATATGTATATATATATATATATCCCACAAAGTTTGCCCTCGTAGATCGGAGCCCACAGCAGGAGGTAAGTATATGCGTCTTTATTTTGAAGAAAACAGCAACTTCAAAGGTGTGGCAGTGTCATCCTCAGTAACGCCCAACATATCATGCTTTTGAAGCACTTGATCACGGGCTGCTTATGAGAGAAACGCACAAGTCGAAAATTTCTAGCACCTGATTCATATTGATCACTTTTGAAAGGGCGTGAACAGTTGCTTTGCCCTATGGTCTTTGTAGTGCTGGAACAATAAGGGGCACATTCAAATGAATGAGACTGTGTCACCAACCCACTGGGGTTTTGAACTTTGCTTCATTTGAGAATACTGCACAAGCCACTCACTGCAGTTTTATTTCTTTCCATCACTACAAAGACCATAGGTCAAAGGGTGAAGTCTTGAATAAATAAGGCTTAAAAAGATATCCTGATTGTGCCACCTCTTTTGTTTTGAAAAATTGCCTGGGTCAGGATCCGACCCCTAGGCAGAGCACACACTGCTGAGCGCGCTCACATGGCTGATGGATCACTTTGGATGAAGATATATATATATATATATATATATTACCTACTGGCTGTCGCCAGTAGGTATATATAGTTAGGATTTTTTCCCTATGGGATTTTTGAAAATTCTATGTCTAATAACTTTGGCGTTTGTGTACGGAATCGGCTGAAATTTTCAGGAAAATGGCACATTTTGTTTCTGAGCAGCCCTTGAAAATTTGGGGGGGTTTCGTCAAGGGGGGGCCGAGAAAAAAGGGGGGTCCCAAAACGCGTTTTTCCCATGTTAATTTCCATAGGGCGGTTGGCCTCACTTTTAGCTCGAACAGCTGAATGGATTTGCACGAAACTTGGCAAAATTGTAGGGACTGTTAGCCCGATGTGCCTTTGCTAGGTCTCAATATATGTGCTTCAGTGGATTTTGAGAAATTAACGTTCAAAAAAAGATATATATCTGTAACAGCGCTCCGGGCTGCGCTCCAGTTCGCGTACTTTTCGCGAAACGGAACTTTGCAATGCGAAGCTGATTGGCTCTCCGGTGTCTGTCAACATTCTAAACAGTCCGGAGCGGCCGCCATCTTGTCTCTCGGTAGGATAGAGAGAAAAGAAGAGGTGAAAAACGAAGGGGGAATTTAATGAAAGGGGGCAAGGTAGACCCCTCTTGACCCCCTAGGAATGATGTTGGGGTTATTAAAGGGTCCCGTGGGGAAAATAAAAAAAAAGTGATTTTTCACGGTAGAAGCGCTTCCCGGGCCGCGAACTGGGCCGCAAACTGGTAGCGAAACAGGAATTCGCCATTTTGTGTTTCGTTTTAATTAAATTACTAGGTATAAGGGGGTGCGGGAGACGTATCCTGATCCCTTATGTTTTCTGAGGGTGGCCGAGGAGGCTCATATATGTTGATACATGTCTTCCAGCGGCTGTGCGTGAGCGTTTTTTTTTTTTTGCTGCGTGACGTCTGTTAACGTTCGATTCGATGGAAATCAGGAAGTGTTGACCACCAATTTGTCACTGCGATAAAATATTTTGTTATAAATGAATCCTTATTGATAAACATTGTCTGCGCCATCTTGCCTTTTTTCCAATGCCACAATTTTGTCGTGCACGGCAGCCATTTTAGATGCCTTGACCAGACCCACTCTCTGCACGCCGTCGATTCTCAGCACGGCTCCCCACCCTCGCAATCATCTCCCCCACGCACTGGTCACCCCCGCTCTCTCTCTCATGCATGGGCCATAAACTTCCCCCCATCTGCGCTGCTCTTCCCTGAGAATCACACCCTGTGCCCGCCCGACACCTCCCTTTCACCCTATTCACTACCGCACCCTCTGACACTCCTCTTCCTCTGTGTCCGATTGTCCAGGCCGGTCCCAGGCTATCACCTAGCCCTGCGGATGTAGTTTATGGCCCCAGCTGTAGAGAATCCAGACATGCCAACCCTCCCGATTCAGGCGTGAGACTACCGATTTCAGTGCTAGTCTCCCGCCTCCCGGTTCCTGCAAGCAAAAACCCGATTCCTCGGGGGTTTCAGCTGACAGGGCTTGGTATTGTGTTACGTGCTAATTATTCCAGTAAACGTCAGAGGGCCGATGCAGGGGCTCTAGAAGGGGTGATAAACCATTTAAGTCTCATTAACAAGCGCATGGTCTTTTAAAGATCTGTGAAGTACTCGGGGCGGCGGTGTGTGTGTGCCCTCTTTCAGGAGCGGGCGGGGGGGGGGCACTGCCAGCAACTTGCCAGGCCAGGCAGTGTTCAACACTTGCATCACCCTTTCTCTGCCTGCTATTGCGCTCCATGCTTCGGAAAGGTAAGAAAAAGAACGTGCATTTGAGTTTGAAATGTCCGATCCTGTAGCAGCACACTTCCAAAGCCCACACATGACAATAACCCGATTCAAGGCCCCATTCACCCGATTTTTTAAAAATATATAGCACTCCAAGAAAGTAGTAGGATTATAAAACTTTATTAACTTATAAATATATAGAACGCAACAAAAACTGTAAATACATTTAAACATTTTTTGGAAAAAAGAAGCAACAATGGTCAGTAGCTGTCTTTTGTGCGAATAGTCCCAAGGCAGCACAACGTGCTGAGTTCTGGACGGCACCCAGGTGATGTTACCTGGGTGCCGCACTGGTTTTTGGTTTCCTACAATGCAGCTCAGAAAAACAGCGTGGGGCGTCCCGGGTGGTGCGGGGGGAGGCCTCGTCAGTAGCGGTCTGTTGTGCGAATAGTCCCAAGGCAGCAGAACGCGCTGAGATGTGGATGGCACCCAGGTGATGTCCAGTAACTTGCCGCACTGGTTTTGGTATCCTACAATGCTGTTCCGAAAAACGGTGTGGGGCGCCCCGGGGGGGGGGGCGTGGGGGAGGCGGCGTGAACGGGCCTCCCCAGGTGGAGGCTCGTCTGCTGTACTGGGGCGCCCCTTTACTGTTTCAGTTGCCATTCCGCCCGCTTTTGCTACACTGTGCCTCATCCTCCATTCAGCTGTTTATCGCCCGCTCTTGCGGCTACAGCGTCTCGCTCACCATGTAGTTGAGTTGCGCCCACTCTTGCGGTGCAGCGATAGGCGGCTGCCATAGGACTCTTAAAATGGCGGACGGCTCTTCGGATTTGGGCCTGGTCCACTAAAATGGCCCTGGGACACCTTGGAACTTGGACGCTTGCCTGCTAGGGCTTGGGCTCCATTCTCGAAAGCGTCCCCTCAGCCGTGAAGATTCTACAAAAGTCTTGGGGGCCCTCGACTCCTGCAGGCTTCCGGTGGGGAGCGGCTGCCATGATTGCTCACGGAATGACCACGACGGAGCCACGAGATAGTGGTGCTTTCATGCTGATGCCAGCTTCAGTCTAAAACATCCAGAAACAAGGTGGGGCTTTCATCGTTTGGGAAAAAAAAATGTTCTAAACCAATGAAAAGTGTTATTTTTAGGTGATATGACCAAGCCTTCCGTCATTAGGAAACCAAAAGTAAAATGAACCAATGAAAAGTTTTATAAACAAGTCACATGACCTGTTATGCGGCATAGGGCTACAAAAAGCGTAGAAAATCCGTTGGCACATGAGGCGGCGCCAGTAGCGGACCGATGTGCGAATAGGCCGAAGGTAGCACAATGCGCCGAGATCCGGATGGCACCGAGTTGTGTCCAGCAAGTTGCTGCACTGGTGTGGCTATCCTACAATGCTGCGCCGAAAGTCGGCGTGGGGCGCCCCGTTGGCCTGTGAGGTCGCGTCAGTCAGTGGGGGCTGTGCGTCTCCCCCAAGATGGAGGCTCCTCGGCTGCAGTGGGGCGCCCCTTAGCGTTTCAGTCGCCGTCCAACTGAGTTGCGTCCGCACTTGCGGCTACAGTAGGCCGAAGGCAGCACAGCGCGCCGAGATCTGGATGGCACCGAGGTGGTGTCCAGCAAGTTGCTGCACTGGTGTGGCCATCCTACAATGCTGCGCCGAAAGACGGCATGTCCAGCTGAGTTCCGGTCACTCTTGTGGTACAGTGACTCGAACGCGCCGAGATCCGGATGGCACCGAGGTGGTGTCCAGCAAGTTGCCGCACTGGTGTGGCCATCCTACAATGCTGCGCCGAAAGACGGCGTGTCCAGCTGAGTTTCTCCCGCTCTTGCGGTACAGTGACTCGAACGCGCCGAGATCCGGATGACACCGAGGTGGTGTCCAGCAAGTTGCTGCACTGGTGTGGCCATCCTACAATGCTGCGCCGAAAGTCGGCGTGGGGTGCCCCGTTGGCTTATGAGGTGATGTCAGTAGTGGACCGATGTGTGAATAGGTCGAAACCAGCACAAGGCGCCAAGATCCGGATGGCAAGTCCTGGATGTTGAGTGCCATAGTTGAGAGTTCTGAGCAGTGTTTGTAACACTGTCTGAAGCTTATTTGCACCTGCTGCAGCTTCACTATTGCCCTGGTGTGGCCAAAGATCGCCCATGACATAGGCGTCCGGCTCCCGAGGTCCGGCGGAACTTTTTTCCTTTTCCTTTCTGCATCTTGTCACACAATCCGTTTGACCTGAAGACACGACCAGGTCCCTGAATGTGTGCAGGGGGACGCTATTGATTGAATCAAAATGGCGGGTTCACACAAAGCTGAGTCAAGCGTTGCTGTTGATGCTATAAAGACAAAAATTGGTTTTCAGTTTGTACATTCTTCAGGATTTTTTTTTCAATCCAAGGCTGATTGAGAGTTTGTAGAACAATGGCTTCAGATTTTCAACATACTACTCTTCAACATTCTTCCTAAATGTAACAATGTGAGACTCACTAGGAGAACGGCTGTTTATCTTTCCTTTCAAAATGCTGCCAACAATATTTTCTGAATGGAAGACACCATTTTGTAGCATAAAGGGCCGAAAGGGGTTCTGGTCTGGCCGATGGTTGGTGGAGACATTTTGACTATATCTTGGACCTGCCCGGCCTCGCCCAAAATGGCGCCGGTATAAATGGGACTCGTAACTCCTTGTTGTGTACTGGTTGAACAACCTTGATATCACGAGATATGAATGCAGTTTTGATGCTCATGGCGGGCGGGGACGAGAATTGATTGAATATTTCGACATCCCTATTGATATTAAGTTCTGATGTGTTATTGATTACTGTACTATTGAAAGTTCGAATTAACGTCACCCATGGTATTTGTCCGCGAATGTATATCTAGATAATTTTTTTGTAAGTGGCCCTGTCGTATTTTAATTACAAAATGTACGTCCACCGATTCCGCAACTGTTAGACACCTTAGTTCTTGCAACCTAATGGCCCGCTCGTTACGTTCCTCTACAATGTAAATGTCTCCTTATCATATACGATTTCAGTTTGCTCCGTGGCCGGCCCACGTGGTTATAGGCCCGTATTTGTATACTGACATTTTCACAATAAAGGTTTTTAAAACAAAACATGGTAGTAGTATTTACATTGGTAAAGTTTTTACTTTTAGTCACTGTTTTCGAATCAGTAAAAGGCAAGTGAAATAAAGCAGTCCAATTACATGACGGATAAAAGGTATAATACGTAGGAACGCAGTAAAGATAAATGGTCAAGGGCAGTTGTGTTTTCCACTCCTGCAACATAAAGTGATCGATAAGAATCTGATAATCAGGCGTATCGGCGACTAAGACAGCAGGCCGAGCCTCTTTTACTCAACGGCTCCGTCATGGGACGAAGAAACGCCCTTTTTCTCGAAAAAGGAATATATTTTACTTGCAGGATAGTTGTAAATTTTCCGGGAAAGTACATTAGCCTGGAACATTATAACATATATGTTTAAAAAAAAATAATGTTCGAAACCAATAAAAAGCGTAATTTTTAGGTCATATGACCAAGCTTTTCATCATTAAAATAACAAAAGTAAAATGAACCAATGAAAAGTTTTATTAACAAGTCACATGACCTGTTATGCTTACGTTACGCGCTGCGCCCCGGATCGCTTCCGGGAAGCTGCGCTTCGCGCACCGGAGCGCTTCCGGGTGCGCTAACGCGGCGTGTCATATAACGCATTACGCGACAACGTAGGTCAAGAATATAGTCAAAATGTCTCCACCAACCAGCGTTCGGAACACAACCCCTTTCAGCAGTCCAAAAAGTTCTGTTAAATGACAACAGAGGGGACAGGCAACAAGAACCATCAGTCAAAGAGGAGAGGGCAAGTTCTTCTCTACCGGGTCATGTTGGGGCGCTACCGGAACTGATCGAATTGGTAGTCTACAGTGTTTCTGGATGTTTCAGACTGAAGCTGGCGTCAGCATGAGAGCACCACCATCTCGTAGCTCCGTCGTGGCCATTCCACGAGCAATCATGGCAGCCGCTCCCCACCAGAAGCCTGCGGGAGTCGGGGGCCCCCAAGACTTTTGTAGAATCTTCACGGCTGAGGGGACGCTTTCGAGAATGGGGCCCTAGCAGGCAAGCGTCCGAGTTCCAAGGTGTCCCAGGGCCATTTTAGTGGACCACGCCCAAATCTGAAGAGCCGGCCGCCATTTTGAGAGTCCTGTGGCAGCCGCCTATCGTTGCATCGCAAGAGCGGGAGCAACTCAACTACATGGTGAGCGAGACGCTGTAGTCGCAAGAGCGGGCGGTAAACAGCTGAATGGTGGAAGAGGCACAGTGTAGCAAAAGCGGGCGGAATGGCAACTAAAACGGTAAAGGGGCGCCCCACTACAGCGTGTCTTCAGGTCAAACGGATTGTGGGACAAGGTCCAGAATAGAAGAGTCATCAAAAGGCAAAAAGTTCCGCCGGACCCGGGGAGCCGGCCGCCTATGTCGGGGGCGATCTCAGGCTACACCAGTGCTATAAGACTTGGGGAGGGGGTCGGAGCCAAGCGTCTTCTCCGAGTCCGTGCCATCACACCGCCCCTCGGGGGCCTCCGTCAAGCGGTTTAGGGAGGTACCATATCACATTGTTTTCAAATGCAGTCAGGTCCACAAACGACCCTCACTTACTTTGAGAATAGTGAAGCTGCAGTAGGTGCAAATAAGCTTCAGACAGTGTTACAAGCGCTGCTCAGAACTCTGAACTATGGCACCCAACATCCAGAACTTATGCCATTTGAGAATGGCAGTGACATAGAAGCAACTCAGGGACCAAAACCATTAACGTACTTTCACGTATGAAAATCTTACTTGGGGAGGGGGCAGGAGCCAAGCGCCCCCTCCCAGTCCGCACCACCACACCGTATGTTGAAAATCTGAAGCCATCGTTCTACAAACTCAAACAACCTTGGATGGAAAAATATAGAAGAATGTACAAACTGAAAACCAGTTTTGGTCTGCATAGCATCAGCAGCAACGCTTGCTATCAGAGTGCATGAGTTTCATGCTCGATCGATTGAGCTAGCCGGATCGGGCAACAAAAAGTATAAAATAGTTATGTAAATAGTTATTTAATAAAATGTTTTACCCTGTTACTTTGCTGGTGTGTTGTATATATTTATAATATTTGCATAGGGTTTGTCGTTATTTTGGGCGGGGTGGGTGACGGAGCCGAGCTGTCTTGCAGCCCTCATGGTGTGGAGCTCAGTTCATCTCACTATTTTCGTATTTCTCATGAAGGGTTGTTCCTAATGTTTCTATTTTAGCGAAGTCAAAAAGAGATCCCATTAGTGGCCTATTGATTTTGCTCGATTACTTTTATTTTTTTACACGATTTTTCACTATCTGCAAAGACTAAACAGAGTATTGCGACTTTGTGCTTGTTTGTAAATAGAGAATGAACCAAAGAGAATCAATTGTAAAACAGTAAATGCTTGGATAACAATCAATCAAATGGAGTGGGAAACAGGCACGACGGATTACAACGAGGCAAAGGCCTGCGTTAACTACCCTTCACTATCTGCAAAGAGAGAGTACTACTAAGAGAAAAGAGGGGAGGGGGGGGGGCAGCGTTCAAAGCACATCAGCGTGCATAAACACGAAAAAGTTTTTACCTATCACGTACTTGACATTTGACAGCTTTTGATATTTGCTATTAAAAAACCATTGAAATTCACAGAAAAAACCATAGGTTTTAGGCCATATATAGTTAGGAATTTGCATTTACAAAACCTTGAAAATTCACTGAAAAAACCATAGGTTATAGACCATATATAGTTAGGAATTCGCATTTACAAAACCTTATTTTACTCACACAAAACCATTGAAATTCCATATATAGTTAGTTGCACTAACTATATATCGCGCACCCGCAATCCACTGCTGATGATGTCACATATTACATCATTCATGACATGGTCAGTGACATCACTGATGACATCACTGATGACATCTCATTTGACATCACTGATCACATCACTGATTATATCATTCATGTGATAATACGAAGAACCTCTTCAGACTCTAATATAACCTTAGATACAATCAGTGTAAACAGACACTCACAGACTGTCACTCATCCATGGAGTTACTCACACACCTAGTCAGTCATGCAAAGAATCAATCACACCTCCATTTCCTCAACTATACAGTTATACAAACTTTACTTATTCAAAGATATACTAACACATATTTACTCTCTTATACAATACCTGATACAAGTTCACAATGATCCATACAGCCACTCACACATTCACTGGCTCTTATGCACAGTTATTTATATATGTCAACTCTCACATGTACTGTGTTTTACATATGTACTTACTTTGACATGTAGCACTGAGATATCCATTCACTCACCAATACACTCATGCACACAGTCAACCGCCCATACAGCTGTTTCCACATGCACTTTTGAAACCATACATCTAGTGAATCAACTGCTCACACATCTATGCACAGAGTCATACACCTCCCAGCCACCCACACACACACTCAGTCTCCCATACAAATACTTGGGCAACCAATCAATAACCCATATAGTTACTCATATAGCTACTTATCAACACATGCAACAGTTTACAGAACAACAGACATAATGATGCACAAATTAAGACAGTTTAGTCACTAACCCATGCACTCAGTGAGACACATTTAATCACTCACTCGTACAGTCAGTCATACACCTACTAAATCCTTCATCCAGACACTTATACATCCACTCATTCTTCAATATGTAAGACATATTTTAACTTTACAGAAACATACAGTCACTGGATGTTGTCATCAGTGATGTCATCAGTGATGTCATTTGAGATGTCATCAGTGATGTCATCAGTGATGTCACTGACCATGTCATGAATGATGTAATATGTGACATCATCAGCAGTGGATTGCGGGTGCGCGATATATAGTTAGTGCAACTAACTATATATGGAATTTCAATGGTTTTGTGTGAGTAAAATAAGGTTTTGTAAATGCGAATTCCTAACTATATATGGTCTATAACCTATGGTTTTTCAGTGAATATATATATATATATATATATATATATATATATATATCCAACAAAACAGGAACCAACTTTAAACGGAGACCACAGAAGGTTGAAATTATGAAGCTCTTTATTCAGAGACAGCAGCTTGCTCGCAGACCCTCTTCATGCAAACACAACCAAGAGTAAAACGCCGGACGCGTTTCGGGAATAAATCTCTTCTTCAGCGGCGTGAGTTCCAGTTGGAAATGACAAGCACACTTCACCTGTGCACTCGATATTCACCTATCCCTGCCCAGGTAGGCGTGGCCGCCACAAGCCTTCTGGGATATGCAGTGCCAGGATATTGTTCCCATGTGGGCGCGTTGTCCTCTCCAAAAATATGGAAATTAAAACCCATGTGGGCTTGTGTGCAGTCAAGTAAAGTCTCTGCTCTGCTTTATAGCTGCTGTCTCGAGCTGCAAACGGGCACCTCCCTGTAAAGCGCCGAGTTTGCGCCTCCTTCCCAGTTCGAACACCAGTCGTGTCAAAACGGACCCGCTCCAGCAGTGGGTCTCAGTTCACGAATTTGGCAAGCTGCTATAAATCCAACAAAACAGGAACCAACTTTAAACAGAGACCACAGGAGGTTGAAATTATGAAGCTCTTTATTCAGAGACAGCAGCTTGCTCGCAGACTCTCTTCATGCAAACACAACCAAGAGTAAAACGCCGGACGCGTTTCGAGAATAAATCTCTTCTTCAGCTGCGTGAGTTCCAGATGGAAATGACAAGCACACTTCACCTGTGCACTCGATATTCACCTATCCCTGCCCAGGTAGGCGTGGCTGCCACAAGCCTTCTGGGATATGCAGTGCCAGGATATTGTTCCCATGTGGGCGCGTTGTCATCTCCAAAAATAAGGAAATTAAAACCCATGTGGGCTGGTGTGCAGTCAAGTAAAGTCTCTGCTCTGCTTTATAGATGCTGTCTCGAGCTGCAAACTGGCACACTTTGTAGATCTACCACCCACTGAATTGTCAAAGTTAAGCCATACTTTCCTTAAGCACAACCATCTCATATGTAATCCTTAAAAACATTTGTATACACTTTTGTTTGTTTGATACAACCGACTATTTTATACCTAATGATGTCCATCTTATCATGATATGTATATGCTTTTTTATTGGTTTCTTTGTAAAACACTCTGAAACCTTCAGCACGATGTACGTCAGCCAAGCTGCTGCCCAACGTGACTAGAAACATTGACAAAGACAATAGATCATGCAGGCAAGACCTACTGGCTTCCGCAATGATTTATTTTTTGGGAGGAACGGGTGGGTGGAAGCAACACCACTGTAGGTCAAGTTCGAGCATGAGTTGGGCATGTGGTGTCGGGCTGCTTGCTCCCCATTGGCCATATCCTTTAGGCACAGCCTCCCCTGCACTTGTGACGAGATGAGATGGAGCTCTAAAGCGGTACAAATGCGGACAGACTTTGTGAAATCACAGCTCTGCTCATGTGAGGAAGGAGGGAGGCAGTGTCGGATGCTTCTGCTGTCATTGATGACCAGTGTTCATCTGACATCCTCCTGTTCCGCAGTCAGACCACATTTTTACTTTCATGGAATTCAGCAGCAGTAGCGGTCGGTGGTGGGAGTAGCTGCCGGGTGGTGATGTGGGGAGGGGCAGGGTGGGGGGCAGTAATCTATGGATTACAGGTAAGTAAACATATAAACAAATACAACGAATTTCGTTGAGCGCACTGCAACTCCAATTGCGATGCAGTGCACGCAACAAAATTTGTTTTATTTATGTATATGTTTACTTACCTGTAATCCTCCGCAATCCATAGATTACTACCCCACACCCTCCCCCTCCCCACGTCACCCCTCGGCAGCTACTCCCGCCACCGACCGCTACTGTTCAGCAGACTCGGGGGTTACTATAGAATAGCATACAAACAATCTACTAGAGAAACGTGTGAGAAGGAGAGTAATGAAGCACACAAGGCAACTGGGTTGTCAACACAGATTTATTCAAGTATGAGGTAAGTTTGGGATCGTGACGCAGCGGAAAAGTGTTGCAAGGGGCTTGTAAATCTGCCCTAAAATGTCCCACAAGAAACAGCGCATGCGCTTTCTCAGGCTAGACCTGCAAATTCTGAAAAAATTAGTCAATAAGAGATGTCTCATCCGCTGCACTGGACCAGGGTCCTGAATTACAGCTGCACACAGGAAGGCACCATTCAGTTGACCTGGAACTGAAGCTGACAGAGTGGTAAGACACAAACCAGAAGCCAAAGGTAGGAGGTTGACTTTCAAAGCACAGAAGCATGGAGGACAAGGCAAGTAGTGTAGGCATAGTTTATAAATTAAAATGGCACTTCCTGCCAGAAGGTCTCGAGCGAACCACAGAGAAACCTTTGTGCTGGGGAAAAGAAACAGAATAGTAAATTTTGCTAGGAGAATCCAGCAACGTATACATTCAAACAGCGACTGTTGAGTATTAAATTGTTCTAAATCCCCTTTATTGCAAGTAACTCTGCACTTCATAAGAACCTATTATTCACATCCCTATGAAAATTGGGTGACCAACCTCTGATCAAAATCGCACTTTACACCCTATTGTACTTTTTCTTTTAAAAAGAAAATGCCTCATTCCATGCTTTCGAATAATAATACATTTATCAATATGTGGGTGTGAAAGTAATGCCAGTGAATTATGTGTTCTGTATGAGGGAAGAATGACTTTTACCAAACTAACAACAATTTTTTCAAATCCAATATTTTCTCCCATATTCTTCGCAGTGCGATCAACCAACAGCCATGCGTCAGTTCCACTTACAGGGCCTTCCGAATGAAAAATATCAACAATCTTTTATTCTTGATTAAATCATTCTGGTTTTACTCAGACACAATTATATCAAAGCAACTCTAGACATTCTTTCTGCTACCAGTCATAATTTATGTAGAAAGCCGCATGGGATGTGTTTCATGCTGCCTGCACGAGACTAATCCGAAAATTGTGCCACAGGTTAATGGGAAAGATCCTCGTTCATCTCATTTAAAGCAGATCCGGTTCCAGGTTTATACATTTCACTTAAAAAGTAATCTACAGTTGAATTAGGTACCAAACACTGTACCTCGGATTGGTTGTTCAGTGTTTTAAAAAAAACTCTGATAGCCTTTTGTTGAGTGGACCCACATGTCCGTTTGTGAAAGTTCTGTGGCATAGATGCATGCATGCTTTAGACAGAGATGTGAACTATTGGGCCATCAATGATATTGAAGACGCACAAAACCTATAAAATCCTCCCCCAATACGCGTCTTGATGGATCAGGGGCAGCGTAGTACCTAGACAGACTTTGCTGCTCCCCGTTGGACTCGTCTCAATTCACCACATTCAAAGGTGGCAGCTTTAATGAACAGAAATGTCAAATAGATCAGGTCCTACAATAATTACAGAATGTGAAGTCTCAACCTCAAAGGCTATACTCCAGGGGTTTCCGCATGCAGAAGTTCATTCAAAATAGTTAAAATCAATTAGTCTATACATCAGAGCGTAAGATACAGAAATCACCAAGAACCCAGTAAAGTTCAGGTCATCAAATGCAGTGTATAAAATGAAAAATAAAAGCAGCATAGATCAACCGTCTAAGATAAGGGAAAGGGGCACCCTTCACGTCTAGAAATATCACGTTAACAGGTTTGTAAACAAAGTATTTCATACATTCAGTACAGCAGTGCAAGGTTCACAGCCTCTGAAACAATCAGAATATAGTAAAAGAGAAACATTACAACTAAATAATTTTGACAAGTTTCTCATAATGAAGTTTCTCACGATCAATTGTCTACACATGGAACAGAAATGTTACATGATATGATTCTCCCGGGGACAGCAAGGTTTAACCTACAATGTGTATATTTCATTCAGAACAGTCTGTGAACGTCTTCATCCTTTACTGTGGGGCACGTTTAATTTCCTATTCTAGTGAGACATGAAATTGCAAGTCTATTCACTTGGTACACTGAAACCTCACAGTAAAATAAGATTTCTGAGCAAAAAAGACATATTAACATGACATGTGCAAACCAAATATCACTTTCAAGCGAAACTCACATGTAAACGAAGACAATCTCTTCTCTTCCCCACTGACTTTATCTGGATCATTGCTGCTCTGCCAGAGGTTCCGGTGGGGGTATGGGAGGGAGGGGGTAGGTCAGAATAAGAACTTCAAAATGGCAGCTTGTCATACATGCATACCAGGCCAAGGGAAGCTGCTGCCTGCTGCCTGCTTGCCCACAAACGGACATGGTTTTGCCACACCCAGGTGTTAAGCCAGAAAAAAAGGGGGTGAGAAGGTAAAGTGCTGAGGAAGCAGTTTATTTATTTATTTTTGTCCCTAGGATGCTGCCTTTGCTACCTTTTAAACTAAGGTTCGACACTTGCAACCTGTATCTCTTTATAAATGTCCATGAGTGTTAGAAATGAGATTTCTGGTTGGCTAGGGCTTGCGCCTAAGCCCGGCAGAAACCACCACTCTAGTCAGGTCAAGGGAGTCACACGCTGAAGATAACTCCTGCTCGCCCCCTTGGTAGCTTAGCACGAGCAGTCAGGCTTATCCCAGAGGCAATTGTAAAGCATTTGCGCAACACACACACAGCAGCAACACACTAGGCACACCACAAAAGGAACTCAATACAAAATGTAAATGTAAATTGATACTTGTATAGCGCACTACTCACCCGCAAGGGTCTCAAGGCGCTTGTACAAATACCGCTGTGGAACCCATCCTGGCTTTCCCTGTGAGGCGTCCACTCCTGGGCACCCCCAAGGTGGAGGCCAGGCATCCTTAGCATTGTGAGGGCAGTTGTGGAGATTAAGCAAGCTATTGCCCAGAATTGCAGAGTGGGACTCCATGATTGGAATAGGCACTGAGGCGAGAATTATCAGGTCCGTGGAATTTTCTGAGCCCAAGACACGCCTAAGCAGGGAATTGAATCCTGGTCCCAGGCTGGACCTCTGCATCAGGGTCTGCCGCTCTAACCATTGAGCCACGCTTCTCCATATATATATAAATAGCCTTTGTATTATCCAAAACACATTAGAATAGTAATCACACAATATACACTGTGCCATCTGCACTAGGCAATATTTACAAGGGATGAATATATTCACATGACAGGGCCAATTGGGCCACTGTCAGAACCATCGCAAAGCACAAATAGTGAATGTAGAACACAACCAGTAATTACTAGCAAAATACTGTACTCAGCATTATATCCTGCAACATAAATCATATTATGCAATCAGTATCACATTAGGCGTAAAACACATTATGCACCAACCTCATCAGCATAAACACAGTATGCATAACCTCATAAGCATAAATCACATATTTGAGACATAAATCACAGTAGAGAATAACCTTACAAGCATAAACCACACTAGGCACTAACCTCAAAATCTTAGATCACATTAGAGGCATAAGTCAGGGTGCATAAATCACATTATGGCCTGGCGCCCTACCAACCTCACACTGACCCCCTGGCCTACTAGCCTTCTCAGAGGGCTCAAATGCCCTATGTCCCAAATGTCAGGACGTGCTGTAAATGCAGCAGAATCCAAAGTGCGCAATTGCACTGGCCTAAGCGTTGCAGCTGCCGCTAATTGCGGTGCAGCTGTGACGAAAAGTGTGGACACTGGCACTCACTGTGCCCTCTGGGTGGGTCCCCACTGGGACTCTGTAAACAAATGTGCCCCAAGTTGCAGTTGCCCGCGACGGCGGCGCAACTGAGGGAATAAAGAGGCCTGGCACCACTGTGCCTCTCCTGTCCTACTTAGGGACTCTAGAACAAAAAAGTGGGTAAACTTTGCAGCTGTCCGCTGTAAAGTAACCACGCAGTAGATTACTTTAATATCTTTATTAAGATATAGCAGAAAAGAACAGGTAGTGCCAGGAACACATCAGGGAGGCTTCTCCGTCAGTCAGCAACTGCCTGTTCAACTAGAACACACCTGCATTATACATTCTAATGCTCTAACATACACGAGCCTTAAAGAGGAAGGTACAACATTAAAGAAACAACATAACACATCCCCCCTCACAAAATACAAGGAACTAAAAGGAAAATAAATAAAAACAATTAAACTAAACTGAGATGTAATAATACTATAAACAGTGATATCATAATTTCACTTGACATAGTCCTTCAACCACAAAGGTGGTGATCTTTTTCTCTTTGTACAAATGGTGTCTTCCACAATACTTGATTGCAAGTCCTCATTATCGCCCCCATTCTTATCCACTGACCCTTCCCTTACCAGAGAAGGTACAGTTGAAACACTCTCACTAGAAGGACAACTTCGAGACTGTACATCATGTCTCTCCTCCAAAGCCAGCCGAGACTGCAAATCACTATTTTCAAAATAATCTTCCACCCAATCAAAATCCGTTACTACATCATCGCTAGGTACAACCTTATCATGGTCCAAACTGGTATCAAATGCAATATGCTTGAGATTCCAGACTTTCCCATCATCCAATCCCATCCTCGTCGCCACTTGTAAAGTAACCACGCAGTAGATTACTTTAATATCTTTATTAAGATATAGCAGAAAAGAACAGGTAGTGCCAGGAACACATCTGGGAGGCTTCTCCGTCAGTCAGCAACTGCCTGTTCAACTAGAACACACCTGCATTATACATTCTAATGCTCTAACATACACGAGCCTTAAAGAGGAAGGTACAACATTAAAGAAACAACATAACAGCCGCGCTGGTGCAGCACAGCTGTGAATAAAATAAAGAGGCCATGGCAGTGCCTCTGGAGCCCTGCTCTGGGGCTCTCTAAATTAAACTGCCCCATCAAGGAAAATAGGTGCAGGCACTACATGTGACTAGGGAGCGCAAGATCAGCTCCGGTCTGCCCCACTCACCGGGCTCTCTGGTTGGGGATCTCCTCTTCGCTTCGCCGGTGATCTCTGCGACCTTCCTCCCCCTCTGCCAGGTGGGGGGAAGGCTGAAACGACACCACTGGAGCCCATGAGGCTCCGTCGCTTCTGGCACCCGCAGGGCTCTCCCTCACTCAAAGGAGCCCCACACAGCCATGCGCCCACCAGCGGGACTCTTTTAGATCTGGGTGAGGTCTGGGTGATCTAGTTTTGCCTAAACAGCTATCGTTCTGAACTCATGCTCATGAGTTTAGTGAACTATTTAACGAAATGTTTTCCTATTGATATTTTACACTGACCAGGTTTTACTGTTTCTTCAAAGAGAATAACATTCAAGGTTTGTGAAGAAAACCCACAGGAACAATGATCCTTTGTGCAGTGCTTTAGTGTTTAAGATAATAAAAATATTACAACTGTATTTTCTGCAGATAACAGTTGCTCTAACCTCGGTCGTGGTCAAGGTTTTTTTCTCAAACTAGTCACAGGGAGGTAGTGTGAGCCCTTCCCTCGCTCTTATGGTTGATGCCATCCAAGGAAACCCCACGACTTTCCTTGCACAATAAATGACCCAGATTATAACTATTTCGAGTTTAATTGATGAAGGACATCTGCCATAAAAAGGAGATGTCCTATCTGCACAATACTTTTTGGATGAAGTCCACAACTACCAATTTTCAAAAAACCCTCTTTGACTATTTTATGTTATGTCCCCCAAGGATATGACCATTTTATTGCGTGCAAATTATGGAATTAAATAGGCAGAGATATATTAAAGCATGGGCAAAGGGGCAAATTCCAGGACCAATACCTTCCAAGCGGCCAGAACGGGAGAATGATTTGTCTCTTTAGTTCGCCTCTATTTATCTTCATCAACCTCTTCCCCTCGACCAACTTCTACCGAAGACTTTGTCCCCCTAACCAGTGTCCAAAGAATTTCGAGCCCCAGCCCAGACATTATTTAGCTATTTTTGTGTGACACCATTTCTGTTAATTTAAGGTGAAATTCCATATTATTTGATGTCTGGCAGACTTGAATTACCTGAAAATGCGTTATGTTCTGACAGGTTATGCTATTTCTGCTTGGTATAGCGCACACATTCATACCCAGAGGTGAATCTTGGTGCTGAGACAGAATAGAAACATCACAAATGGTAGAACAACCAAGTCTTCAATAGTTTTTTAAACTTGGCAAAGTCTAAAAGGCAGCACAGAAGGCCCAGAAGTTGGTTCCAGGTTGAAGGGGCAAGAAAGGAGAAAGCTCTACCATCCAGTCTGGTGCCGCAACAGCAGGAACAGTAATGAGTGTCTTATTGCTTGATCTAAGTGTTCTTGCAGGGTGGTAGTAACTCAATTTGTTCTTTAGAAAGGGGGGAGGGCACTACCCATCAGAGCCTTGTGGTTAAGGCAGTAGGTCTTGAAAATGATTCACTTTCTGATCGGAAGCCAGTGCAAGGATCTCAGAGTAGGCACATACGGGGAACCTGCTGGCAAACTTCAGACCAGGAGAGTGGCTGTGTTCTGCACTACCTGGAGTTTGGCTAATAAAGTGTCATTAGTGGCCATAAGCAAGGTGTTACCATAGTCAAGTCGACTTATAACCAGGTACAAAACACACAATTGAGCAGACCAGGTCTGGGAGTGGTGTTTAGCTAAACCGGTAAAAGTGAAACCTCTGGGTGCATGTGTGGCCGTATGCTGTTGAGTAACACAGGCCAGAACAATTCCCCTCAGCCCACCCTTGTGGCGGAATGTCATCATGCGGGGATTGTTGATCACTAGATATCAAAACCGACTTCATCATGCCGGGACTAGATATCGGTGCTCAGGCCGTAATGTTCCTCAAAAGAGAGATGTGAGTAAAGTGCAGTGCTTAAGTGATCGTGGTGAGTAAAATTAGCTACCAAGACTCAGGAGATATTTGAACTGAAATCTCGGTGCCAAAAGTTAAAAAGCGCCTAGTAGTTATACATTAGGACTACCTTCCTGCGCTGTGCATAGCGGTCGACATGTTCCAGCCTCGAGGGAAGTTATCCCGGCTTTCTTCAGGACCTCAAAAAATGATATAGCTACTGCAAACAAAAAATACTATGTGAAGTGAGGAACAACATAAGATGTACTATGGAGAAGTTACATATCTACCCGGAACTTTGTGCTCCAAATGTCTGCTGGAGGAAGAGGGACATGTCTTCTTCCTATCAAGAGATAAAGCAATACACAACAACACAACCACCAAATGAATGCACAAAAACCGTAAGGCAAAACACACCTGCGTGAATAATTTACATTCCGCAATACAAAGAAAGCATAGTAGCTTTAACCACTAAGAGGCATTTCCTCACAGTGATACTCACCCAGCTTTATGTGGGTGAAGACCTCACCTCACCCGGCAACCACTCGGGAGAATGAGGCCCCGCTCTATAGTGTATAAACAAGGGGAAGCAGTTAGCACACAACTCAACTGTGCCCAGCCAAATAGCTCTACACATTTAAACTTAACCCACGTGTGCTAGTGCCCATCTGTCAAACCTGTAACTGACCACAATATTAACTGATATTGGACACTCAGAAGATATTCTACACGTACTGGGATTTTACACATGTCCTCTTGTACATAACAGACATTGAGATGCGTCTATACAAAAACTTTATTTGTCGCCATTTATACTCATTGAAGTTTAAGATCTAAATAAAGACGACATCCTGACTATGAACCACAGCAAGTGTAATGTGTGGAACATCTTGAGTAGCGCCCCTTGACAGCTTTCATCGTTACCTACTATGAAGACCTTTTACTATCCCTCAATACGGATAAAACACCACATAAAAGCGGGGACCCAGATGAAGACATCGTGTCTAGGAGCAGAGGGACTATTCAGGCTAGTGTAAGTCATGCCGACTCAGTAAGTAAAGGATAAAAAATAGTGAAACCAGCCCAAACCCCAGGCGTCTTACCTGTCCGTCGGTGCCCCAAGTTTTTAGCCAAGCGGAAGTGGAGGTATTTGCAGCACCGCCCTTCTCCCTTTTATGTAGGACGGGCATTGGATAATCGAGCGTACCTCCGTAATGTAACTAGCGCCGGGCTATGTTTCCACCAGGCGGATTCTGGGGGTCAAGTATCACGAAGTTTAAAGTATAACTAATAATGATATTTAGGGGGTTTGTAGAGTGGGAAAAGAACAAATGACCGGCGTGTATGGTAAACGCCGGTATTCCGATGCGCATGCGCGGTCGTGACCGAGGCGGAACACTGTTCCCTCGAGCTTGCGTTTGAATAGTCACTTACAAGGATATGAAGGATCCCGTGTCCTAAGGCTAAGGAGTATATCAACACTAAGGGTCAATGTGACCCTCTTGACAATGTTCTTCCACATTTAAAAGCGCCTGCTGGTCGTTTTTATAGGGTGCCACCATATTGAGTGTAGGGGAGGGGTCGTTCATAATTTTCATGAAATGTACATTTTGAATTGCCACAAAAAATAGTAAGAAACATCTTCCAAGAGAGGCATGACTTTGGCTGTGCGCCATCAAAAAAACAGTTAGTGTTAGAAAAAAGATCCATCCATACAATTGATGAGTCCATGTGAAATGGACTAGAAAATGGCTGCATGTGGTACATATTATTGCCATATAGGTCCTACAGGAACTGAACTGAAATGAATTGGCACCACTTGTTTGTACGATTGAGATTGACCCTTACCCTCAAAGCCTCCACGTTGTGCTGGTGCCCGGCCACACTAGTCATACGCTGCATATCAGGACTAGAAAGGGAGTCAGGAGGGAGGTTCTGTGCCACTGCTTGAATGTGGCATGTAGAAGAGGAAAAAGACCCGACAATATGGGATACATGCCGGTCAGCTGGTCTGCACAATTTCCTTGCTGGTCATGTTTGAATGATCTTCATTCCTCTCCCATCGCAAACAGACAGTATCAGCTTTGTATCAATGCCACCACCTCACCTTTACGTTTCCATTCCTACTCAGCTCTTGCTAGCCATCACTCTGCCCAGCATGCTCGTAGAGGCATGCCCGTTCTGTTATATGGCAGGGGGGGGGGGGTGGAGGGGCGGTGTTGCGGAGCTGTGGAGCAAAGGTGAGCATTGAGCTGTCATGAGCTGAAATGTCCTTGTCTTCAGCTTTCGCACCTCGGAGGCTGAGGCTGTTAAGGCTGCTAACTGCTGCGCCACCATACCAATCAATCACCACACCGACGCACCATAGTACTTTCGTGCCATCATGTCTTCTGTGTGGGTGGAGGCGGAAGCCTGGGAGGAGGTAAGTCGTACTGCTGGAATACAAAGTTGTGTAGCCACACTGTGGTACTCCTGTTCTACTTCATATCTTCTTATCTGTCCCCTGTGATGTACTAACCTGTTGCTGCATTTATTGTCTGCTTGGCTATTATTGTTATTTAAAAGCCTCTCGGCCCTCTGCTAGGCTTCTTCAGCTTAACCAGACCGGGATGGACTACCTCCTTGGTGTACCATTGTGTAAGGCTGGTTTCTCTATGGCAAGCACTATATGCGCAGTGCTCTGTTGTCCCTGATTAAAAACGAAATACATCGCACAACAAGTCGGTAGTTCCTCCTGCAAATCTCCTACAAATGGAACTGGTAGGGTAACTTGACAAAATCAACTAGTGAGGTAGGGGTTATAAGAAAGAGGAAAGTAGGACTAGGCCCAATAATTGGCCACTTCAAAAAGCCGAGGACCTCAGTACATCCATTTGCTCGTAGCATCAAAGTAACAGGTCCAAGCTCGATACAGGTTGAGTCAGCACCAGCTCCAATTGCTAGCAGGAAAGAAAGGGAAACAATCCCGGGCTGGGATAGTGTCCTGGATCAGGTCAAATCTGTGGTGAGATCTGCCATTTTCACACTTATGGTTAAGCTCCCTGCTATGCAAGGGTCACTGAGGGACTTGTCTTCCAAAATTGAGCATGTGTCGGCACCCCCAGTTCTCCAGGATCCCCATGGGCAAGTGTGGCCCAATGCCAGAAATAGTGAAAACTCAGTCACCAACGGTGAGAAGCCATGACAACGCGGGCTTTACCCCACGCTGCCATTACGACACTGCTAACGCAAGTCATTTTCATTTTCATTTTCAAGCTTTATTCGACTATTAAAAACAATCACAAAAGCGTACAATAAATCACAATACAAACATTACGATAAAAATAAAGGCTCAGCAATGAAGAATTTCAGAAAGATAAAACACCAGACTTTTCCTGTGAGAAATGGCTTTGAGTAAAAAAGTAGCAGTAAAAAAACAGATGTCTGCAGAGTCAAGTGCAAATAACAATTCTCTGGCTTGGGTAATAGTATACACTGAGAATCTTAAAAACATAGGTCTGAGGTAAAGACGGCGAAGATGCATATAAAGTGGGCAAATAAGCATGAAATGCAGAGTACTTTGCCTAGTCTGACCATCACAGGGACAGGGAGAATGGCTATGATGTTTCATCTCTGGGAAGGCAACTAAGTTATGTACAATACCAAGTCTAAATCGTGTCAGAACAAACTGATGGGACTGCGTGGTTATAGATTTTAGGTACATAGGCATGCCCTTTTCTTCGAGATTAGTAGTATGATAGAATACATAGGTAGACATGGTAATACTCTTCAACCTACGCATATCAGACTTAGTTTGTAATATTTGTATATAAACATCTTTAAGTTCCTTTTTCGATAAAGTAACAGCACAATAAGGATCCTTGATGATGTCAAAATTAAATACATCGTCATAGGAGGAAGAGACATAACTTAGCCAGGGAATCTTAAGGGCTTTGTCCAGCTTCAAACAATCGGTAATAATCTTCCTAGAAAAAGTAGTCTCTTCTTTTGCCCAAATTGACCTCCATACCATGAGGGGTCTTAATCCCGTCAGATCTGTCAAATAATTCAAACAGACCTCACTATGGCACAATACAGTAGGTGCCGAAGGAGGTAAGCAAAGCAATCTTCTAAGAAACCCATTCTCGGTATTTTGCAGTACCCTGTACTGACTATAACCCCAAATACCAGAGCCGTACAGAGCAATAGACACACATCTATGCCTGTATATGTCTACCATATCAGGTATACGGCGGCTCCCTAGCTTTGCAGCAAAACGAAAAATACCAGATGAGCTTTTGGCCATTCTACCATTAACATTTGAGATCTCCTGGGACCAAGTCCCCTTATTGTTAAAGGTAACTCCGAGGTAGCAGAACCTATCCACTACTTCAATATTATGATTGTTAAAATGGAACGGCATAACAGACTTCATCCATTTACCACAGGCCGTAATAAAAGTCTTGGTGTTAATAATTTTCAGTTTCCTCTCATTATTAAAATTATAAAAAGTGTTCATAAGTTTCTGTAGCCCATTAGGAGTACGCGAGAGAAGCATTGAATCATCGGCATAAAGCAGAACTGGTACGGGGAGTCCACCAACCTGTGGGGAGTCAGCCTGGACCGTCTTAAGTTCCGATTCAATAGAATTGATAAAGAGGGCGAATAGCAGGGGGGCCAATACACAGCCCTGCCTTATGCCTGACTTAACCTTGATTTTCTCAGTACATTCACTAGACGGGCCAAAGCGTATCTGGGCCGACAACTTATTATAAAGACGAGCCAGAAAGTGAATGATTGCCGGGGGGTCGCCCATGGCCAGTAGAGTGTGCCATAAAAGTTTATGGTCCACAAGGTCAAAGGCGCTCGAGAGGTCGGCGAAACAGAGAAATAGGGAACCTTGTTTCGCTCTCGTATATTTCCCTATAAGGAGGTCAAGATTGAGGCACTGCTTCGTTGTCCCCAGACCTTTGCGAAAACCAAATTGGGATTCAGCCATGATATTGTTTTCCTCTACCCACTCCTCCAACCTTATCAGGAGAACCCTACTCATAATCTTCAGGGAGGAATCAAGAAGGGAGATAGGGCGGTAGTTCTTTGCCTCGCCTCGTTAAAACGACTTGCGCTGGAGGGCGCTGTTGCTAAAGGAATATTTTAATTTTCTATTCTAACACCTTCCCTACTGTAACGTGGGCTGTAGTTGGAATAGAAAATTAAACTATTCCAAAATCCAGTGCCTACAGCGCAAGTCGTTGTAACGACTTGCGTTGTAAAGGATGCGTCATTAATGGCAGCACGGGGTAATCCCAGCGTTGTCATGACATACATCCGTCACCAACATCGTCACCAATCAAGCAGAGCAGATTTCCCAGCTGCCCCAGTTGCCTGTTGTTCCACCTGTTCCAAATGTAATTCCATTTTCATCAACCACAATGCCCGAGTGCCCATTTGTAATTTGCATGACCCCTGATGGTAGAGAGAAACCGGCCCAAGAAGCGGCTAATACAGGTGGCAGGCGGTTTCCACAGGACTGGGTGACACACTTGCATCAGTGTCGGTCCCTGGCTAAACTTGATCTATCCCCAGAATGCTACCCTTACCTGGCAGTTCTTGTCCATGATAGAGAGGAGATTCACTGGGAACTGAAGAACAGAATGTGCCACTGGCTAACGCGGAACACCAAATTTGCCATTTCACAGTATGATCATATCCTATTAGTAAGGAGAGTTGGATCGATCGGTCCTACCTCAAGAACCATTGAAGGGGACTGTGTGATAATAAATAACAGATATCCAAGCTAAGTACACTGGTTGATCAAAACTCGATGCAGACTGGATGCATCAGATGTTGTAATCAGTATTGTTTCGCACGGAGTTCCTGTAGGTTGAGTAGAGCAAGTTTAGTGAGGCGACAACCCAACGCTGCAGGAGATTATGCTATCCCAGCTAGTAACAGATTTACCCTGCTATCTGGTTTGGACAATAATGTTTGACTCTCTTCTAATACTGTAGAAGATATGGCTAGGGTCTCAGCTGATGTTACAGAAGCAAAAGTATGCCCTGATGCCCATAAAGGAATTGATGGTGCCCTTTCTACAAGAGTTATCCAAAGCAACCGAAGTACCAAAGTTACTTGTCCATATACACAGGAACTTTACAACATACTGTGCCCCCCTCCCTGTTGCTTATCTTCATCGCTTGTTGAGTTAGCCAAGGCTGTCCCCAAAGTGATTATGCCAACAATAAGGCTCATATCTTGGAATGTAGCTGGACTGGCATTTAAATTAGTCATTCCAGAGTGGTCTGATGTTATTGACCAATATGATGTCTGTCTTTTCAAAGAGACTTGGCCTCTGCAGCCTTTCCACCGAACAGGATATGTGGATTATTACAAGCCAGCTGTATCCATAGGTGGCCGGCAGGCTTTTGGGTGGGCTAACTCTATGGGTGAAAACCACCATCTCATGTTGAAGAAGGGTATAGCGAACACCCCCAACATCATAAGCCTTAGCCGGGCTGCTCCCTTCGATGTGACATTTATATATATATTGCTGACCCATCAAGATTAAGCTGGAATCTACTGTTGTAGATCGTCTGAATGAGCATTTAGCCTTACTTCCAGATTCAGGAAGGAAAATAGTAGGGGGGATTTTAAGTGCCAGTTCAAACCATTAAGTTTAGAAACTGACAGCACAAATGAGGACGCTATCTGGTCTATATTAGAATTCGAATTCCCTCCATCAAGAAATGGTCACAGTTAGCAGTCCAAATCAATGCCCTTACACTACACTAGGGGCTTTGTGCTTGTAAGCGCAGGTCAGTCTCAGATAATACAGGCAACCACACATTTAATAGGGTGAACCAGACCAGCCTAAATGATTATGTAAGGGTGGCCATCAAGCCACAGTAGTGATACTACTATGGGACAGTGACCACAATACCCTGACCCGCATGCTAACTTTGCCCATTACTATACAACATAGCACCCCAGGGGAGCCCTTCACTAGTAATAATCGCAGAGTCCAATGGAGTACATTAAAACTTTCTCAGGAGTCTATTAGTGAGATCTATAGGAGGGTTGCCTCAGGTATGGAGGGCATGTTAACACTGATTTGTGTGGGGAGTGGCCCCCCTGAGTCAAATAGGGCAATAATTGAGACCCACCCACGCTTGCACATGAATCTGAGAAGCTTTTTCTAGTCAAAACAGGGTGCTTCGTTGAAAGGAAGCAACCTAAATCCTGGTTCAATAAAGTGTGCTGGGAAACGAATTCGGCCCTGATCCCTGCAATCAGGCTGAGTAACAGACCATTGATTCAGGCCACCAGATAGTCTTATAAGTTAGCAGTATTGAGGGCTACAAAGGAATGGGAGAAGGGAATATGAGAGGCCCTCCTAGATGCTGGCAAAAAGAAAGACCACAGTTCGTTCTGGAATTAGGTAGCAACAGGTAGCAGGGATGGGTGCAGTGCTATTGAAAATACCATTGCAGCAAGAGATTGTGTGGCATACTTCTCTAGTTGGTAAATGCAGAATGGAGAGAACACAAGATAATACGGGGAGACAGTTCGGTCTTGGGAGAATCTGCTACTCGCAAATCACCCAAGGTAAGATGGTTAAGAATGCTAAGATTGTCTCCCCAGGGTCCATCATCTATGCACTGGAAGAGGTTTCCAAGGATATTTCAGTGGAAGAAATGATCTTGACATTTAGGGGTATAGTCCCCAATACAGCCCCCGGGCCAGACAAAATCCCTGGTGACTTATTCCTGAGTGAGAAAACTCTTTGGAGTGCTTACTTTGTAGTGTCGTTTTCAGCAATTCTGAAGAGGACAGCCATTCCACACACTTGGGCAGGGCTGAAATAATCCCCATTTTTAAAAAGGGCTCATGCGACCTGCCAGTGAACTATCGACAAATAAGTCTTATAGTGAGGTTCTTCGATTTCTGACTTCGTCCCATATTTACCCCCCATTTTATGGTTTGTCGCCATTTTGTGTTGCCCTCACTCAGGCAGCAGGGCGAATGGTGTGTTTTGCTTTTCCAGCTGCTACGTGTCCTTTCAGTTAAAAAGTAACTCCATTGCCCTTGTTTACGAAACCTGATGTCAGGGTCTGGCTGAGTTCGTTAATCCATGTCTGGCTCGATTGATCCCTGTCTCGACCAACTATTTGCCTTCTACTATTCTTTCCTTATATTATCTTATCCGACTGGCCTTCGCTATTCTCTCCTTGTATTCTCCTATTACATAACTATCCTTTGAGGCACACAAATACGTCCTGCCACCTGCAAGAGGGGATTGTTGACGCCTTCACTGATTAATTTGTTGGGAGGGGTACCACACGGGGTCTGAGAGAGGGGCGTATTTTAGACACCTGATGGCTTGTTTTTCAACTTTTCTCATTGGTTCATTTTGTATGTGTAAGGAGTGAGATGCTGTAAATATGTTGCTATAAAAGACTGCGCGCCACGGATTGAAGTGGCAGTCTCCTTAGAACCCACCTCGTGTGTAACTTCTAGGATAACTGTGCTTAGATGCAGCTAATAAACCTGGCTTCAACGCTCAACGGAGTGTCTAGTGTCTCTGTTTTTTACAAGGCAGGTGAACTCGGGGATTAAGGCGTGCCCTGCGACGCCCGGCCCATAAGCCCGGTTCTCCAACTGGCACCCAATGTGGGGCGGTTTCAGTGGTAGCGGTTCAGCCCGAGGGTCGTGAGAAGCCCCGCTAGAAAATTCCGGAGGATTCACGAGTCACGTCAAGCGACCACTGTATGTCGAAGTGGACCGAAGGTCTTTTGCAGCACGGCTACTCCTTTTCGACGGCTGCTGATGACTGCCCTGACTACCGCCCTGCCTTGGACCCTCTGGTGATGACTGGTATCGCGAGACGTTAGACGGACCTCTGTTGGCGTGAGAAGACCATTTAGTTAAGTATTTGTGGGTAGCGCCCACTTCTTTGTTTTGTTTTGGACTTTTGTTATTCGACTGTTACAATAGCCAAAGTCAAGGGGTAAGTACATTTGTACTGTGTTCTTTGACCTGTACTCCTTGAAGTTGGTAGACGGACCAGTGAACTTAAGATGCCTGGTTTTAGCGGATTTAGGAAACTATGTTGTTTTGGTTGTCGTAGGGATTCCAGGCTCGAGGATTCATGTCCGATTCCTCCGGTTGGAACTCCCACTTATGAGCTCTATTCCAAACATGGTGTTGGCCCAATTGCCTTTAATGAGGCATGGATCCAATACACGAAGAAAGATGGTGTTCTGCGGTGGCCACAAAATGGTAGCTTTCAGCCCGATATTTTAGATACTTTGGAAGCAATTCTGTTTAAGAGAAAAGCCCGGCTGCCAATGTTTGACTCTTTCCGCCTTTGGCGTAAGGAAGCCAATAAGCGAGAATTAAACAAGCAAAATGGGATAGGAAAATGAAAGATGTGACGGTTATACAGGCTGCCCAGCAGTTCAAAGACGATGAGACTGATCGTGCGATTGAGGTCTCAGATAGACAGCATCGGATGGCAATTGATAGATGCTATCCTGTGTTACCTCCACAGCGTAAGGATCTTGATGAAGATCCCTTGTCCCATTTACTGAGATTACCTCCGCCTTATGCGCCAGGTACTAATACACCTGTATTATTGCCGCCTGTGCAGCAACCTGTCGTTCAGCCAGGAGCTCCGGCTCCTACGCAATTGCCTCTCCCTGTATAGCCACATGCACCTCCTTTGCCACCAACTTCTGTACCTCAGTCTCCTTCGCCTTCAGTTTCTTTTGTAACAGCTAGTTCTTCTCTTCCTTTGCTTAATACTGCATCTCCAGTTCTACTCCCTACTTCTTCTTCGATTCATAATCGGTTAGTTGATACTGTCTCTGGTCTTTTCTCCCCCCTCTTTGGGCCGTTTAATAGGACTGCTGCTTTTTCTCAAAGGCAATCCCGTAGCCAAATTCCACATTCTGAGGAACGAGTTGTATTTGACTCCCTCGCTCATAAATGGATGATGAATGGTCCACTGTATAGTGTACCCGATATACTGAGTGCCTTTCTCCAGTGGATTGTGCCTACACAGAGATACGTTTTTAATGTCATGTGTGACACACTTGTTAAAGGACGGGCGGATATGGAGTTGAATTTAACTCCTCAGGGTCTATTGGATATACAGGACAGGTTTGATAAAGGACTCATTGTGGGTCCTGACGTTGAGGGTGCTATAAAGACACGTGCTACTTTTAGGTCCTTGTATTCTTCCCAGACTATTTCTTAACCTGATCCTGCAGTTAGACAGAGAACAAAGAATTATCCTATGAGGGAAGTACCTCCAGTATGGAGAGAAGCAGTTCCGCAAGTGGGCACTGTTCAAGGTATCCCTGCTCATTTCCAGCTTATATGGGTACATGTCCCTTGGAAACAAGCTGAAGTTTTAGCACTTAAGCAGTCTTTGCCGGATCGTCGTAAAAATCCTGCTGGTTATTATAAAGAGCTGTTCCAGACTGTTGATGCATGTATTATGAATTTGGCCGATATCGATATGTTGATGGGGAATGTAGTTCCACAAGCATTGTGGGCTCGGATTCGTAGAGAGGATCACGATCAAGCTTTAAGAGGTACTTGGGCTGATATAGCTGCCGCAGATGCAGCACAAGTGGGTGGTGCTAAGCCAGATGATTTGATTATACAGTTGCCTGGTAGGATGATTACTTTAATGAAGATGATGATGCCTGCTTTACGCGTTAACTGGGAAAGCAGAAGAAAGATGAGAGTGTCTCTGATTTCTTTACTCGATTAAGGAGACATTTATCGATCATAGTGGTCAGGATATGAGTACTGAAGGAGGAAAACGATTATTTGTGGATAAGTTCGTATTTAATTTACTTCCAGAATTGTCTCATAAGTTGAAAGATTCGGAAATTTCTTGGGCTGTCTCTTCGTCTGCACAGATATTGGCCACTGTTCAGTTTCAGCAACCTCCTCAGCTTCAGAAGTTGCTAAAGAAACCTGAGCCTTTTGTTCCGCGACCTTTGCTTGGTCCTAATCAGTGTGCCTATTGTAAAGAGGAAGGCCATTTTAAGAATAGCTGTCTGGTTTTATTGCAGCGTAATGGTGGATTTCAAGGTTTGCAAGGCCGTGGTGCTTTTCAATCAGCACCTAGGGGTAGAGGGCGAGGCGCGTTGCCTCAAGGGCAGCGTTCCTTTCCCCCTCAGAATTCTTCGAATTATTTTGATCAGCAGAATCCTCAGTCTGCACAATATTACAATGATGATTATTGTGCTGAAGGTGAGCTTCAGGATTTTCATTCTAGTTAGGACAGCCATGGACAAAGTAAGGGAGTCGTATCAGTTCCAGTGGATTAGAATGGGCCTTATGTTGAGGTAGTTGCTTTGGGTGTCGCAGAGCCATTTCTTTTGGATACTGGTGCAATGAGAAGTTCTATAATTCATTCAAAACTCCCTGGGGCAACTTTGTCTGGCTTAACAAACGTTTCTGTAGGATTTTCTGGTGCCCCAGCAGCTAAACCAGTTTTTTGTCCTTTGCCTCTTTCGATTTTTGCAAAAACGTTTATTGCACCATCAAATTACACAGCGGAACGCCTACAACCCAACGGGCTGGCCGCTATAGCAGTCTTTAGATCAAATGGCAACAATGTTAATTCAATAGTCACTTTACAGTAGTAGAAACAACGGTACAGCTGCCAGAAGGAAAAGGTGCAGCATTAGCATAAGTCTTTTCAAGAATCATTGGTTTTTGGTATGATTTTTTTGTGTTTTACTCCCCGCCCCCCGAACAACAGGAAAACAAAATAACTGTTAGGAATATCAAAGCGGTCACGTAAATGACAATATTGTGTTTATGTAGTCTTCTTACCGAGACGTCCCTTACCAGAGTCCATCCCATCCCACTATTTGAACCCAGTTACTGTATACTTGTCGTTGTGGACATCTCTCCCAAGAAGCTCAACTTATTTTAACGACTGGTTGCGGAGAAAATTTGTTGGGTTTGGATCTGTTGAAACGTCTTCATGCAACGTTGTATTGTTCCCCATCTGGTGTGCGTCTTACTTTGGGTGAGAAATTGGTTTCTCCTACATACCTATCGAAAGATAGCTTTCCGCCTGAGTTGCAATCTCTTCCTGCTACGCTTTGGGCTACAGGTCCGAATGATTTTGGTCTGTTTCAGATTCCTCCTTATGTGGTTATTACTATTAAGCCTGATGTTAAGTTGCCACCTATTCCACAGTACAAGATTTCTTATGATGGTGAACGAGCTTTGATGGCTATTATCTATGATTTGGTTCAGAAGGGTGTGGTCAAAGAAACGAGAGGTAATGTTTGTAACAGTCCTGTTCTCCCCGTTATTAAACGCAGATATCCTTCTCAGCCTCCTGTGTATCGCTTTGTGATTGATCTTCGGGAGGTCAACAAGATTGTTGTCCCCCAGTTTCCTGTTGTCCCAGATATCACTGCTTTGCTTACTATGATACCCGCCTCAGCGGCATGGTTTTCTGTTATCGATCTAAAGAATGCTTTCTTTAGTATTCCTATTGCTGAGGAAAGTAGGGATATTTTTGGCTTCTCCCTCGGAGGCCGAAGTTTTCGGTTCAAGCGTACACCTCAAGGTTATTGTGAAAGTCCCTCCATTTACAGTCAGTCTTTGAAATCTCAGCTTGATGCTTTCATTCTACCTCCAGGTGCCACTTTGATTAAATACATTGACGATTTGTTGATTGCTGCTGATTCGGAGGATGTTTGTAAGGATGTGACTGTTTCTTTGTTGCGTCATTTGTCTGACCTGCATCATAAGGTGTCCTCTTCTAAGTTCCAATATTGTGTCCAAGAGGTTAACTATTTAGGTCATCTGTTGTCGAAGGAGGGAAGACGGTTGACCCCAGAATGAATTCAAGCGATTGCACAAATGTCTGAGCCAACCACACAAAGAGAGGTACGTGCCTTTTTGGGCATTACCTCTTATTGTAGACAATGGATTCCGAATTTTTCTTTGTTAGCTAAACCTTTGCTGGCACTTACGTTGAAAGATACGCCACAACCTCTCCCTTGGACTGACGAATGCCAAAAGAGTTTTTCTAATTGACGTACTGCTTTGTGTTCTGCTCCTGGGTTAGGTACTCCAGATTACAGTAAGCCTTTCACACTCTACGTTCATGAAAAAGAAGGTTGTGCGTTGTCAGTTTTAAAGCAACAATTTGGAGACAAACAACGGCCATGTGCCTATTTTTCGGCTACGTTGGATCCAGTAGCCAAGGCATTGCCTAGTTGTCTCAGAGCTACAGCAGCGGCAGCGATTTCTATTCGTCCATCTGCTGGATTGGTATTGGACAACACTCTTGTTGTTATGGTACCACATGCAATAGATACTCTCTTGAACAGAACGAAAACACAACACCTCACGAGTGCTCGTTTGTCTGGATATGAGCTGACACTCTTGGCTAGCCATATACACATCAAGCGGTGTAACACTTTGAACCCAGCAACATTGTTGCCTATCCCGCATGAGAATGGGATTCAAGAACAGCATGATTGTTTTCTCCGAACAGAGGAGGAAACGAAAGGCAGAATAGATCTTAAAGACACACCACTTGTGGATCCGGATGGGATCTTATGGGTAGATGGATCTTGCTTCAAGCTTCCAAATTGTGAGACGACTGTAGCTTACGCTGTTACTACTTTATATACGGTAGTAAAGACAGCGCGCATTGCACAGAATTCAGCCCAAGCGGCTGAATTAATTGCTTTGACGAGAGCATGTGTGTTGGCAAAAGGAAAGAGAGTGAACGTCTACACTGATAGCCAAAATGCTTTCGGTGTGGCTCATAGTTTTGGTCGTTTGTGGAAGGAAAGAGGATTCTTTACCTCCCATGGGACTAAAATACAGCATGGTCAGTTGGTGACTGACCTTCTAGAATCACTTGCTTTGCCTTCACAAATAGCAATAATCAAGTGTAGCGCTCATAAGAAGATTAGTGATGATGTGGGTCGTGGGAATGCTTTTGCAGATGAAGTAGCGAAGGAGACAGCGAGAGATGTTACAAGTCGCATGTGTGTTGCGGGCCCTGCAAGATGGGTTAGAGAAGGAGGAATGTGTGAAGACACAATAGAAAGTGTGAGAATGATTCAAGAAGAGGCTACTGAGAAAGAATTGAGTAAGTGGAGAGAAAGTACGGGGATGTTGGACGCGAGTGGGTGTTGGACGGAATTGTCAGAACATCAGCGATGGCTGTTAGCAGACGCCTATGGACTACCTGTAGTTACTATGGCACATGGCCCAGCCCATATCAGTGCAAAAGGCATATGTAAGATTTTGGCTCTGGTATGGCAGAATGAAGGAATTCCTAAATGTGCAGAAAACATGGTGAAGAATTGCATTGTTTGTTTAATGCATAATCCAGGAAAGGGAACCCCAACTCCAGCAGGTCATTTTGCTCCCCTTACGTATCCTTTTGAGGTATTACAAATCGATTATATTCACATGGATCGTTGTAACAACCTCAAGTATGTTCTGGTGGTGGTCTGTACCTTTTCCAGATGGATAGAGGCCTACCCCCTAAAGGACAATACTGCTTTGTCTACTGCCAAAGTCCTTTGTACTGAGTTTTTCCCAAGATTTGGTTTGCCGCGCATTGTCTGGTCTGACAATGGGAGTGAATTTGTAGGCCAAATTATGCAGAAAGTGTGTACAGGTCTCGGTATTAAACAGAAATTCCATGTGGCAAACCACCCTCAGTCAGCAGGATTGGTAGAGTGTTATAATGGCGCTCTCAAGCTTAAATTGGCAAAAATTCAGGCTAGCACAGGTCTCGCTTGGCCAGATGCCTTGCCATTGGCACTCTTGTCCACGAGAACTACTGTGCATTCTCGTTTAGTTCTTAGTCCGTATGAGGTCGTTTTTGGGCACCCAGCTAATGTCTGGGGAGTCCCTCCACCTAAAAAGTATTCTGACATCCCATACCCAATGTTGATTGACTATTTGCATGACCTCACCACTAAATTACGTGTTCTTCACCAACAGGTTCAAAACGCTTTGCCGGAGGCCTCGGCAGATCCAGGTCACTCCATCCAACCTGGCGACTGGGTCTGCGTCAGGAACTTCCATCGGAAAAAGAATCTGGAACCTCGTTGGGGTCCGCGGCGGCAAGTCTTATTAACTACACGTACGGCAGTGAAAGTCGTTGGGAAAAAGAACTGGGTTTACGGCGTGCATTGCAAAAGGGTACCTTTGCCTTTACCCTTTGACCAATGGATTCGTGAGGGCATAGGTGATAACGAAAGTGAAAAAGTACCTAGATTTGTACCGCTCAGCAGTGCAGGCCTGGAACAAACGAACTCTGAGCAAGAAGACGACGACGTGTTACAAGAAGCCGTACCATTACATTTGCGTTTGAACACAGCGAATCCAGAAGCTTTGTTTAAGGACCAGACGATCCCTAATAAGACTCGATATAATTTACGGCCAAGAGTGATCAAAGACAATTGAATTTTCTTTTTCTGATTTTTCTGATTATACTTTTTGAAAGACATTAATTTCTTTTTTCTTCCACTATCCATCAAATTGCAGGGTCACGGTAGGAGTCTTAAGCTGTGACCTGAGTAGTGACATAGGTCTGCAGGACTTGCACTGTCATAGGACGGCTAACAACCACAGCTAAGTGATCTAGGAAGATTACCGTGAGCAACGCTTTAGAGTAATGGATACTAAAGTGGGAAATAATGATAATAATGTAAATTTAAAAAGAAAATGCAAATGACTAATGGTTAGTCCATGTGGTATAATTTTATGTACTTTAATATGCTTATGTATTTCATTAGCCTGTGTAAGTTGGGTTGTTTATATTAGGCAGCAAGCACCTGTTCCAACATCTGTCTCTTTATCTTTTCCTACTACTGCCTCCCCACATCGGTTTTATAAACTTTCAGAAAACGAACAGATTAGGCGAACCGAATATTTCAATAATTTGTTTATTCAGTTATTGCATCAGCACCAACTGGTAATGAATACTACTGATTGTTTTGTTTGTGGGCTCATGCCTCATAATACAGAGAGAGGTATGCCATATTTAGTCTTTCCATTCTCCTATGGAGGTTCCGCCTGGGCTTATTTGGCTATGTTCTCTAACATTTATCAGAATCAGCTACGGTATCCTCCTGGTAGTCCATATGGTGGTGGAGCAGACTTCAGTCACAGTTCTTTGATAAAGGGAATAGTGTCTATGGCTAAAATTGCTCAGATTAGTAAGATTCCCGTGGGTGAGAAAAGAGCATATGATGGCTGGAATATAACCCGTTATGTTACTAACCTCGCGGATAAGGCTAGGCGAAGGAGCTCCCCACCAATTTGGACTGTACTTCATCGAGGTAATTTCTGCTTACAAATTATTGGCCAGAATCTTAAAAATCAACAGGAAAAGAGTGTCTGTTCTTATACTTATGTCTATACACCTCAGATTCCCTCACTGCTAGTGCCATCACAAGGCACATATTTTATCTGCCATGACAGAGCCTATACATTGCTTCCTACCTACTTTTTATGAACTTGTTATGTGGCTTTTCTTCTTCCTCCAACATATACTGCCCCTTCAGGTCATTTTCGGAAACCATATGGTAGGGGAGTTATGGATTCAAAAGACACAGCAGGACAAGAGGGAAGTGACTTTATTAAAGGGTTGCTTCCTTTCTGGGGCCCAATCGCCAATAGCAGAGACATTAGACAATTAGTTTGCATTGTTGAGGCTACCATAAATGTAACCTCTGGAACCTTGAATAATCTGACAGCCGAACTTCAGGCGGATCGTCTTATGACGTTGCAAAATCGGATCGTTTTAGATATTATCCTTGCAGATCGTGGAGGAGTCTGTAAATTGATCGGGTCTAGTTGCTGTGTTTACTTTCCTGATAATGCCCCTACAGTATACCAAGCTATCTCCAAGTTACATATCATCTCCGAGTCTATACACCAGGACACGGGAGATTGGTCTGTGATGGGATGGTTTTGGGGACTACTGTCCACATGGGGATGGAAAATACTAACTTTCCTTGGAATGATTTTGGCTATCATTTTCTCCTTTTGTCTCTGTGTACAGTGTGGACCTGCCATTTTTGGTCTTTGTGCCACTATGTGTGTCCCAAAACCTGTGTCACAGAAAACAGAGAATATTAAAATGATGCTACAGCAACAGCTTGATGACCTCATGGCCATTGATATCGACTCAGATTGACTTGAGTCCCCGGTGTTTTGCCTGAGTAATGGCAAAAGGAGAGTCTGAGGTTCTTCGATTTCTGACTTCATCCCATATTTACCCGCCATTTCGTGGTTCATCGCCATTTTGTGTTGCCCTCACTCAGGCAGCACGCCGAATGGTGTGTTTTTGCTTTTCCAGCTGCTACGTGTCCTTTCAGTTAAAAAGTAACTCCATTGCCCTTGTTTACGAAACCCGATGTCAGGGTCTGGCTGAGTTCGTTAATCCATGTCTGGCTCGATTGATCCCTGTCTCGACCGACTGTTTGCCTTCTCCTATTCTTTCCTTATGTTATCTTAACCAACTGTCCTTCGCTATTCTCTCCTTGTATTCTCCTATTACACAACTATCCTTTGAGGCACACAAATACGTCCTGCCACCTGCAAGAGGGGATTGTTGACGCCATCACTGATTAATTTGTTGGGAGGGGTACCACACGTGGTCTGAGAGAGGGGCGTATTTTAGACACTTGATAGCTTGTTTTTCAACTTTTCTCATTGGTTCGTTTTGTATGTGTAAGGAGTGAGCTGCTGTAAATATGTTGCTATAAAAGACTGTGCACCACGGATTGAAGTGGCAGTCTCCTTAGAACCCACCTCGTGTGTAACTTCTAGGATAACTGTGCTTAGCTGCAGCTAATAAACCTGGCTTCCTCGCTCAACGGAGTGTCTCATGTCTCTGTTTTTTACCAGGCAGGTGAACTCGGGGAATAAGGCGTGCCCTGCGCCACCCAGCCCATAAGGCCCGGTTTTTCAATAGAAAGTACAAAAAACCTTTTTAGCAAGGTGATCCATTGTAGGTTACATAATTGGCTAGTTGACAATGAGATTTTGACACACCTCCAACCAGGCTTTAGTGAGTCCACAAGTACAATCGATCAAGTGTTCCATTTGCAAATGTTGTACTGGAAGACAGTACAATGGAAGGGGGGGGCGACTTGACATCGTGATTGTAGACTTGCGCTCTGCTTTTGATTTGGTACCAAAATCTATGTTTAGCAGGTCCTCTTCGAGATGAGGGTCCCAAGACATTTGTTGGACATCATAGTTCGACTCACTATAACAACTTTCCGCAGTTAAGACAAGGTACTACACGTGAGATAACTGATCTCTTCCCCGCAACCAGTGGAGTCACAAGGGGTACGTGTTTGCCCCTGCATTGTTTACACTCTATATCAATAGCCTTGTCAAATTCCTGGGTCAGTGTAATAACGATGTGCCAATGCCCTCATGTTTGCTGATGACATTTTACTGGTCTCCAAAACCTCCATGGGACTGCAGAAGCTGCTGGACTAGTTTTATTGTTTCTGCAAAATGAGGGGACTTCAGATCAATGTGAGTAAAGTGAAGTACATGTTCCTGAATCCTAGGCACGTGACCAGGACTCATCTCACTCTAGCAGGGGCCCCACTGGAACACGTGCGTACATTTGTGAATCTAGGTTTCACTCTGACTGAACACCTGGGCTGGCAAGCTCACATAATACAGCGATGATCAAAAACGGTCGAAGTAGTGGGTGGTATCTTTTAGGGAATGCACAGCTCACAGTATCGACGCATCCTGCCAGCAATATGGATCTCTAAACATAAAGCCTTGGGGACAGATTCCTATGTTGCTGAGCTACGGGGGCATCTGGGCGCAACCTCATTGGCAATGGTGGAAAATCGCTTCATGCTTCAGCTGGTGGGTGTACCTGTAAACACTCCTCTGCTACCACTTAGATTGGACTTTGGGGTTAGAGACCTTTCGACAGACTTGCATTGCGCCTCTTACTTTACTGGAAGAGGATATGGGCAAACCCGGAGTTACCAGCCTATCGACAAGGACTTAAGGAAATTGTTTCGCAAGTGGACTCTTGTAGAATTCCATGGCTTAAGCATGTGAAGGGTCCACTGTCAGAGATTGGTCTCTGTGGTCTATGGTGTGCCCCAGACCAGACTAGGGGTTATTTTCAAACCATTTATCAAGACTAGATATTGGCAACAGTCGAGTTGAGTAATGGATCTTTAACAAATGCCTTTTTTTTTATAGTTTAGGACTCCTTTAACATGAGGAAAGAAAAAAATAGCTGGATAATATACATATTGCAGAGATGTGATCCTTCATGGACAATGCCTGATCAAATTTGAGTCCTAGATTTTTGACAGTCAGTTTGGGAAAGGGACTGCCCCAAGTTCTGGAGGCCACCACTGATCAAAGACCATAGGTTTTGCAATAAAAATTGAAAGCTGTTCTGAACAGGGTGCAGCAAAAAGGGTTCTACTTCGGGCCCCAGACATCTTTAACGTGACACTGGAAATAGGGAGGAGACATCCCCATGCTTTTCATTTCCACTGTACTCAATGACATATTGAAATAAGATTTTAATGTTTGGCTAAATCAGTTTATCAGTAAAGTAGGAATGGACAAATGTGAGAAACTTTATCTAGTCTAAGCTCGTAAAGAATTTTCAAAAACAAATAAAATCAGTCATCTTCACACAGTTGTCAACATATTTTATTTTAATATAGTAAGTTACAAAATCTGCTATCAGAGTCCAAGTTGTTTTTCAGCCATTCTGTCAACTTATATGTATAGGGCAGTTGTTGAACAAGAAGCTGACGTACGATAGATATTTAACCTGCCATTTACGGGAAACGGCCACTACAACGAGGCCATTTCCACGAATACATTAACCACGCATGCATTACAACGCATGCGTGGTTACCACGAACGCCTTTACCACGCATACCTTTACTACGAGGTATGTAGTAAAGGCATATGTGGCAAAGGTACACATTAAAAAAGGGGGGCTTGGGGGGGGTCTCCCCCACCCAAACAAAAACCTCACCTGAAATAATGTCAGAATGTGCGGTCAATCGGCGTCAGTTAAGAGGAAACGGAAAGAAACTTCCGCTTCCTCTTAACGACGTACGACGTCACCACAGCAGAATAGAGGAAAAGGTTAAGCGTTGAAATATCATTCCGTTGTAACGCATGCGTGGTAAAGGCATGCGTTGCAACGGAATGCGTGGTAAGAACATACAACCGCCAATTACCTATTTTGTGACTTTATATTTATGCATCATGAGCTAGACTCAATTGGGTGTCAGAGTGTTTTACTAAAAAATTGATTCAATACATAAGCAGTATAAGATTTGTTACATTACGCTATCTTAAAGTTCAGGTAGACACTCAAACAAGAAAGGCAGATTCCTCTCTCAAGATCTGATAGCCAATCAAAGCCAATAACAGGCCTAAAGTTGGCGTTCTGACATTTAGTCGACCCTTTTGCTAGGAGGAAACTGGCCATGGCCTTGAAATCTCAGCCAATCCTCCACAAGCTCACTTGCTGTCTATGCAGTCAGGGTCGAAAAATTTCATGCAGAGGTTCCATCAAACTTGTATCCTGGTAGCATAAGAGTTCCACGCCAACAGATGGCATATACTTTCTGCATCCATTGCTGGACAAGGAATTGGAAGGAGCCCAAACAGACTCTGAGGAGAGGCAAAACGCTTGATAGGATCATGCTGAACAGAGGAGAGAGTGGTGTAAATGCTGGAGTTGAAAAGATGAACAAAATAATCAGCTTATATTTACCAGCAGCCATTTTCCCTCACAAACTACCACTGTATTTTAGAGCAAACCCCATCTGAGTGTGCTTTCTTATCATCTAGGACTGCTTATCTCATTCTTAGCCCAGGCCACTTAGATTTAAGTTTTAAGTTACAGGCAAGTTATGACACTAAGGCCCTAATCACAATGTCAGGCACACTCACGTCCGCCCCACACTGTTGCAGAATGGGAACTGACTGACCTCAGGTTGGCAGTTCCAACTGCAACCGCACAGATTGTGGTTAGAAAGATCAATTTTTCTATAGGAGCTTGTGCAGCAGGTAGAAAACGCCCGCAGCATAAATTCCCATGGAAAAATTGATGCTTCCAAACATCTCTGCACCGTGTGGCAGGCACCCTGGGGTTCCTGACACACGGTGCAGGAATGTTTAGGGGGGTGCAATAGATGCTCCGAGGGCCAAATGCAGAGTGCAAGAAGCAATGGGCCTTGCTAGGGGCCCCAAAGTCAATTTCCGACACCAATCCATGTCGGAAAGGACGACATGGATTGGCTGACGGAAACCAACAGCATAATCCTGCTGGTGGACACCCCGTCCTTAAGGGATTATGAGGCCTTTCTGACTGTCTGACAGGCTCCTTGAGCCCATTGAAACCGTGTCAGATTCTCCGGCTGGTTTACACTCCGACCACGTCATCATAATACGGCAACAGTCGGATTTTAAACCTACAATGTCAGTCAGAAGCATAGAGCACATGGTAAATGGGAGTTTTAAACCCCTCGGAATAGGGAATAGCATGATGAATTTCACATGGCAACTACGGATCCATGGTTATTCCCCATTCTGAGTAGTCTAACTCACTATAGGTGGAATTCTATGTAGAGATACAGCAGACATTGATAATTGCAGCAGCTGAGAATCTCCACTTGCAATTCTACCTAACTCATAATCAGGGCCATAGGGGCTTATTTACAAGCCCCTGTGCCGCGGGTGCGTCCCTTTTAATATGGGAAAAAGTGACGTACTGTTGGTTCAATGGGCTTGTAAATAAGCCTCTTAGTGTTTAAGCAGGAATGTAATAGATTTAAGATTAACCGTGACTCCCCAATGTCTCTGGTGTTGATTTACACTCAACAAATTTGCAAATGCAAAATACTGAAATGGCAAGGATTCTAAAATGCAACTTTTGACCAACAAAGACATCAAAGGCTTGATACCCTCCACCCCCACTCTTTGCCCGCCTTTAGGTCCTCAACGGCCTCCTATTATTCATGGCTGTAGGACAAAGAGAATGGAGTGTAAATTGGAGAAAGTAACAGTCTCTCAGAGCCCTGTTCATGATCTGCTTTTGCTGCTATGTTTATCAACCTAGAGATCAGGGATAGAAGGTGAAAGCCACTGCTACCCCTGGCTACCCCTCACTGAAGTCCATGGGGAGTGCTAGAAGCACATCATTCTGCTAGCTTTTTTTGTTCTTAAAGTGAAAAGACGAGTCTTCCTTTTACAATGATTTCCCCTCACCATATTATATGGAGACATTGGTGCATGACAAGGAGCTGCTAATTTGTCCCACATCATATGAGATCCCGTCAACGAGTCCTAGCTTTTTATCTAATAGCACTTTGCATCCATGGACATGTAATCGTACTTTTTAAATTTAGGCACGTTCCTCTAAATCCCAGTAAATACATCACTGTATGTTGGTCTAAAAGGCTTAAAGGGTTACTCAAGGCCATGCCTGTGGTCCCAATTACACTTGAGAAGTTGGTGACCTTCCCTTTATTTGAAGGTAAAAAAAACTCCTGCTGCACCTACATAGTACAGATCCTAATAATGTTGTCCAGGAACACTATTCATCAATAGAAAGAAATAATACAAATATGCACACAATGTAACTCAAAAATACTGAGTAGATAATACAAAAATACACAAAAGTAACACAACCTAACAAAAAATAAACAACAACGAGTTGAGGATTTATACATTTTAAGTTTTTTTGCTGTTCGCAAACTCTAACTGCTGAAGAATTCAGTTTTGAGCCCGATGGCACTATCAGTAGTGTGATGCAACAGTTTATCCTCCATCCAATACAGAACTTCCTGTACAGTGAAGCCAAACCCTTGAGTAGACTTTGGTAAACCTGCCAAGATGAAGTTTCCAAAAATCATCCCTGGATGAAACCAATGAGTCTTCGAACACTGAGCTCGAAGTTTTAGCAATGAGCAAAGGATTTCATTGAACTTATTAAACAGGATGGACATTGAAACCACAGACAAGTAGATGTACAAGTAGTTTCATAGAACGTTCAGGTTCCGAAAAGTACAAGACGTTTTCAGAGATAGCTAGAGAACGTATATCACCTCGGCAGACAGTTCTTTCATTCATGTTTCCCTACTCAAAGATCTTTGTGCATTTTACAAATATTTGACTGAGTGCCTCAGTTTTTTCAACAGAGGAAAAATGCCGCAGGTGTAGCCAACGGTCACCTTATCAACAGGGCTCAAGTTTCCATTTAGAGGAAATTAGAGGTATGCAGAGAAAAGCTGCTTCATTGACTCTTGACTGGGATTGCGTCACTGGCGCAAAGTATTGACAACCAGCCGTGGTGTCCTGACCACTAACTTCTCTGTAAGAAAAAGGTAGGTAGGAGATTGGACATCCGGTTAAAGGTCAGTGCGTCTGCAGGGTGGCTGTCCAGTGTTCCTTTGTGGCCGGACAGTCTTGCACTAAAGCACTTGCCCTGTAAAGGGAAGTTTGTTTGTGTTTATGACGGAGACTAAGAAAAGAGAGTTCACTGTGTAGCAGTGAATGTGAGAATGGGCCCTAGCATTTGTGCACGCTTTAAACACGCCACTCTCGTGATTCAATCATGGACATCCAATTGGTCCAAATCGGTGGGCCAGGAAAGTAGGATCAGGGAATATTTAACAAAATCGTGACCCACTGATTAATTTGGGGCACACCAGTAGGTGGGGGGGGGGAAGCACTGACACAGACACCAACTTAGAGTGATAAAGGCCGCTTTATTTGGAATCAGGTGCACCTACAGTCACCCACCTGGCCTGTGCCGAACAAAACTAAAGCTCGCTAAATAGCAACTGCCTAACGCCCCCCCCCCACCCCCACCCCTAAATGTATCCCCAACAGTGCAACAAAGTGTCCACATCCACTCGCAACCTACCCCCAACAGCAATGACCTCATTGACCTTCCTGACCTCCGCTTCCCCACTGCCCCTACAGCCCCCAGGCCTCCTGTGACTCCCCCCTTTCCTTAGGAAAACACGCCACCCTCCAGCACCTGTTCCAGCGACAACACAACTCCTGACCCTCACCTCAGATGCACCGTCAACCAAGAAAGCCCCTCAAGCCCCTGGCCCCCCAGTCTTGACTTGGCCAACCCCTATGCCCCCCCCCCACCCACCCACGGGGAAAAACAGGGAGGGAGGGCGGGACAACAAGTTAATCACCCACCCCGGCTGCCGTGTCACTGCACCTGAAATGGTGCCTGCCCCCACAAAATGTCCGGTTATATGGGAAACAGCCCAAGGGAACCAAAAAGGAGCCCAACCAGCCCAAACCGCCCAACCCTACCAAAACTACGGGAGCCCACAGTGCTCACCTTCCCCCCCCCTCCTAGCTGCCCCAAATTCCCCCGGGCGGGCAAGCCTCCCGCTGGTCGGCTGCCCCCCCAAATCCCCATTGGGGCACACCAGTAGGTGGGGGGGGGGGGAAGCACTGACACAGACACCAACTTAGAGTGATAAAGGCCGCTTTATTTGGAATCAGGTGCACCTACAGTCACCCACCTGGCCTGTGCCGAACAAAACTAAAGCTCACTAAATAGCAACTGCCTAACGCCCCCCCCCCACCCCCACCCCTAAATGTATCCCCAACAGTGCAACAAAATGTCCACATCCACTCGCAACCTACCCCCAACAGCAATGACCTCATTGACCTTCCTGACCTCCGCTTCCCCACTGCCCCTACAGCCCCCAGGCCTCCTGTGACTCCCCCCTTTCCTTAGGAAAACACGCCACTCGGAAGCCGTTTACGACTTCCGACCCCCCCCTTAGGACTCCTGCCTCCTGGGATACCTGAGCACCCCCAACGCCCCGTCCAGCGCCTCCTTCAACTGTACTATGTACAGTTCCATGCCGTACCTAGAGAGGTGGACCCCATCCTCCCTGAAAAAGTACACCGCCCCATAGCGTAACTCCGGGTGAACCACTCTCCCTACCCCTTCTCTTGCACAGAAATCCCCCATCTCTCTGTTAATCTTCCTTCGTGCCCTGTCAATCGCCCCCGGGCGCTCAGCTCCCCTCCACACTCGCCTGGGGATCAGCTCGGACCAGATCACATGGCACCCTGCCCATTGCTTCTTGACCTCCCTCAGGTCCCTCTTCATTTGTTTAACCAAAGCCAACCCCTTGCACTGCACTAGGTCGTTTTCACCTAAATGAATCACAACTACATCCGGACACACACCCCCCCTGACAACTTGATTCAACAACGGCAACAACTCATGCCAACGCATGCCCCCTTTGCCTCTCCAATGACAACGGTACAATTCTCGGTCCAATCCCAAATTAAGTGCATGATGCTTTTCCCACTCCGCCTGTTCGGCCGTCTTGACAAACGAGTGTCCCACCAAATACAAATTCAACACAGCCACCTCCGGCCCCGCCACAGCACCTGCAAAGAGACACATATCAGAATCCGGGATTACAGTGACGACTCCCCCTCAATCTCTCGCAGCCTCACATACGTCCGGTAGCAGTCTGACTTCCACCGTCCCAGCCTCTGCATCTCCTCTTTCCCCCAACCTCTACGCGCCGCCTCCGTCGCCGCCCCGATCCTGAAAGAGTGAGTCCCGAAAGCTAAGGGGTCCTCACCCAAGCCCCGCAGGGCGCGCCGCAGCACCCACAAGGCCTGTGCCGCCGTCACCCCGCCCCCCCCGCCCCGGCCAAACACCTCCCCCACGCCCTCCATCCGGACATCCATCAACCTCCTACCCCACACCGCGGGACACACTCCCTCCCGCACCCCCGGGCCCAGGACTACCCAGGTTCCTACCCCCCTCTGATCAGTCTTCGAACGCCGCAGCCGCACCGCCACCTCACGTGACCGCAAGTCCACATCGTCCCACACCACGCCTGGCACCCCCTTCGCGCCCAGAAGCTCAGACACTCGGAACGCTCCATAAAACAGCCAAGCCATCAAGGTCGCGAATCGCACCATCTCGACCTCATCCCTGCACACCGCTGCCAGCGCGCCAATTATGCCCTCCAGCAAGGCCACCGTAATCGGACGTCGCAAGCGAGCCGCCGCGCCCCTCTCTCTCGCCCACCCTTCCAGCAACCGGGACCTCAGCTCCCCCACCGACGGTGAGAAACCCCACCACAACTTGCCCATGAACGCCACTGCCGACAGCTTGCCCGCGATAGTGACCCGAGACAATCCCTTGTCCATGAGTGCCAGCATAAACCGCACCACCTGCTCCTAGCGCTGCCACCGGTCCCCTCGCCTTACCGCGCCAGACCTGAGGAATTCCTCCCACGCCTGTTCGTAGGACTTCCAAGTGGATACTGCAACGGACGTCTTCACCAGCTGAAGGACCCGGGCTCGCCCACCGACCACATCTCTCCCGGCACCTGCGTCCTGACCTCGTCCGCCACCGTGGCTAGCCCATGGAACCTCTCCCACTGGGAACGAGACAAGGCATCAGCAATGTCATTGTCCACCCCCGGAATGTGGCGCGCCTGAAAAAGGATGTCGTTCACTAAGCAGCGCAGCACAAAAACCCTCATCAGCTTCAACACCTGCGGATCCCTGGCCAACTGCCTATTCACCACCTGCACCACCGCCATGTTGTCCACCCGGAACAACACGCGCTTGTGAGCCAGCTCCCTGGCCCACACAGTGACCGCCACCACCAATGGGAACAATTCCAGAAACGCGATGCTCCGTCCCCCCGCCTGCCAATGCGCCGGCCACTGTTCTGCGCACCATCTTCCGTCCCAGTACAAGCCGAAGCCGCCGACTCCCGCCGCGTCCGAAAACATGATGACATCCCACTCCCAATCCTCCGCCGGCGCCATGGGCACTCCGTTGAACCGCTCCAGGAACGCCCGCCACATGCGCAGATCCTCCTTCATTCCCACCGACAGCCGCACATGGTGGTGAGGCAACGACAGCCCGGACAACGCCACTCCCAGCCGCCGGCAAAAAGTTCGACCCGCCCGCACCACTCTACAAGCAAAGTTCAAGTGCCCCAACAACACCTGCACCTCCCGCACCATCACTTTCTTTTTCACCAGCATGTCCGCCACCAGCCCCAGCATGGCCGACTTCTTATCGTCCGGTAGGCGTGCTTCCATGGCGACCGAGTCGAGCTCAATACCGAGAAAGGACAACACCGTACTGGGACCGTACGTCTTCTCTGGCGCGAGGGGAACACCAAAATCCCCCATCAACCCGGCCAAACTGTCCAACCACCGCTGGCAGTCCGTCGTACCGGGCCGCCCCACCAGGAAAAAGTCATCCAGGTAGTGCGTCACTGACTCCGAGCCTGTGCGCCTGGAAAAGACCCACTGCAGGAAAGAACTGAAACGCTCAAAGAGCGAGCACGAGATGGAACACCCCATCGGCAGTGCCTTGTCCACGAAGATGTGGCCCTCAAATTGAATCCCCAGCAGCTGGTGATCCGCCGGGTGTACCGGAAGGAGCCGGAAAGCCGACTTGACATCGCATTTTGCCATCAATGCGCCCCTCCCCGCCGCCGTAACCAGCCTCCGCGCCACGTCCACCGACGAGTAGGTCACCGACGCCAGGTCCGCCGCGATGTACGCATTGATCGACTCCCCCTCCGGCCATGACAGGTGTTGTATCAACCGGAACTGCCCCTCCTCCTTCTTGGGCACCACCCCAATGGGGGAGATGATCAAGTCAGGCATCGGCGGCTCCGTAAACGGGCCCGCCATCCTCCCTTCTCTGACCTCCTTGAACAACTTCTCCCGCACGATGCCTTTGTGCGTGTTCACCGACTTCAGATTGTCCGCCCAGCGAGCAATCCGGGGGCCTTCATAGCCCAGTCGAAACCCCTCCCGAAAACCGCGACGCAGCACCTCAGCATCCTCCGCCCGCGGATATGCCGCCAACCATGGCTCCATCCGTTCCAACCTAACCGGCGTACGAGCCTTTGCCCATAGCGCCTGCTCCCCCCCTCTGACGCCACCCCTCCCTCCCCCCTGTCCCCCCCGCCCTGGGGGCCTCAGTGCCCGGACTGCTGGCCCGGCGGGCCCCCGGGCCCCCAGCACCGCAGTGCTGGGTGCCGCCTTCCGCACGTCGAGCACTCATGCCTAAAACGGCACGCCGCCCGTCCGCACGAACCCCTATTGAAGTCCCAACAGGCCCCGACCGTGGCTGGGCTGTTGGACTCTCCCCGCCCCACCCCCCCGCGGGTGGGGCGCGCAGCAAAGGGGGGCGGCCCAAGCGGCAAACCGCTGGCCGTATAGATGGTGTGGCCAAACTTGGCCCCGCCCATCGTCTGCTGGTACAAGTCCGCATCCAGCTCCCCCCACACCGCCTCCGGGTCAGCCGCCATGCGCGCCCGGAACTCCTCATCATAGTGCGACCACGCGAAACCGCCGTATGTCACCTGCGCCCTGCGCACCACGTCCATGTATTTGAAGAGCGCCACGGAACGATCGGGGAACTTCTCGCAGTACACACTCGCGTATATAAGAAAGGCCGCTGACCAATTGTCCAGCGTCAGCGGCACCTTCGGGCGCCTGGCCAACTCCTGCTCTTCCTCCTTTGACCCTTCCTTGGACGTCAATTCCCTGTGGAGAAGCTTCAATATGTCTATATACTCCCCCTTCCATATCTTTTCCTTCGTTGCCAACGACAGGTGCGCGCCCAGTGGTTTGGACAGCCCCATGTACGGTAACTTACGCACCGGCACCACGCAGCTCTCTTTCCCCCCACCGGTCGCGCTTTTACCGGCGTTCACCGCCGACTCCGCCTGCGCGCCCGCCGCAGCGTCCACCGCACCGTCCGTGCCCACTCCCGCGTCCTGCACGTACCGCCCGCGCACCAGCCGCCAGCCATCCTCCCCTTCGCCCCCCGTCCCCACCGAGACCTGCACACAGCGCCGCTTGCCACTCCCCGCTCCGTCTCCTGCCTTACCTGGCGTCAAGGTCGGCGTCCTTGCCGGATCCCGCCGCCTAACCAGTGAAGCTGGGGGGCCGTCACTCTGGGCACTTCCTGCCTCGCCGGCACCTGAAAAACACTGCCAACAACATTACTCCGCCCCCCGTCCTCCCGGATCTCCCCTTCCTCCGCGGACTCTCCATCCGCCACCTCCACACCTTCCCGGACCCCCCTTGAGGGTTCCATCCGGCTCAAACCCGCACTGTCCCGACACCTCCTCATCAATTCACCCAAGTCCACACTCCCACGCCGTCCACCCACAGACGCATCCGAACCATAAGTATGTGCATCCATTCTCGCTCCCCTGTCCCCGGCGGCCGTAACAACCCTTCGGGGAGGGGTCGGCGGCAATGACTCCTGCCGCCAGCTGCCGCGCTCCAGTGCTAGGTCCCTCGTGGGAGCTCGACCGCCCGTACAAGACAGAGCCGGCCCATCCTCTCGGTGGTGTGGAGCCGCATGCTGCTCACCCGAGCGCCTCGCAAACAGCTCCTGCCAAGGAAAACAGGTGGAGTCCAGCATACCGGGGTGACAAAATCCGCCATCCCCTCCCCACGGACCCCCCCAACCCCCCGCCCCCACACTCCCCCACCCTACTGGCGCCCCCCGCCCCCACCCCGCCGAATGTCCGCCGTGACGCGATGGAACCCCTCCGCCCCCCGCGCTCCACCCACCCTCCACGTCCCAGCCCCCCAGGCCCCCCACCCCCCGAACCCCCAACCAGGCCCTGCCCATCCTCCGTGCCCCCCCCCAGGCCCCCGCCGCGCCAAACCCGCCCCCGGCCCCCCCTCCCCACGCCCCCCTGCGTCCTCCCTCGCCTCTCCCGCTCGCCACGCCACCCCTATCCAGGTCACCCCGCACCCCCCGCCCCGGCGGCGGAACCCCACTCGGGCCCCCAATGCCCCCACCCTCCTCCACCTCTGACGAGCTCCAATCCAGCTCAGTGTCCTCCCCCCCACCTCCCCTCCCCCCCCCACCCCGCTCCTCCACATCAGTCTCTTTAATCAACACGGGTGATACCGCCCCCTCTGCCTCCCCCTCCTGCAAAACTCTTCGCCCACCCTGAGGCACCCCCCCCTGTGCTTCCCCCCCACCAGACCCCTCCGCGCCACTTGCTGCCCCCTGCCCACCCTCCGTCTCCACCTCTACTTGCCCGGCCTGCTCCCCGTGACGCGCCCCCCCTCCTGCCCTCCCGCCACCGCGTCCATCAGTTCATCCCGCCCCTCCCCCACCACACTCTTTCCCCCCCGCCCCTCCACAAATGTCAGCGCCCTCTTCACCCCACGCTTCTTCGCTCCCGCGGCCCCTTTCTTCGCCGCCTTCCGCGGCGCCGCCTCTCCCTGTCCCTCGCCGGCCATCGCGCCTCGGCTCCCCCTCCCGCCCCCCCTCCCACCTCTCCGGGCCGCCCGCGGTCGCGACGCGGCGGCTCGCACGCCCACACGGCTGCCGCGGCGCCGTTGGCAGCGCGCCGCGGCTGCCTCACCTGAATCTCGGGCCGCAGAACATCCAACCGGCCTGCCTCCCCCAGAAGCCGCAGTGTTTCCGCTACTCAGGGATCACGGTCCGCAGCCATCCCGACCTACGCAACTCCGTCCAGCGAAAACCGTCACCACTGTCCTCCGCTCGCGCTGCCTGACACCGGTAAGCACCACACGACGTGTATCCCCGTCGCTTATACCCCAGCAAACAACCAGTAGCCAACACCACCGACCAACAACTGGACAACAAGTTAATCACCCACCCCGGCTGCCGTGTCACTGCACCTGAAATGGTGCCTGCCCCCACAAAATGTCCGGTTATATGGGAAACAGCCCAAGGGAACCAAAAAGGAGCCCAACCAGCCCAAACCGCCCAACCCTACCAAAACTACGGGAGCCCACAGTGCTCACCTTCCCCCCCCCTCCTAGCTGCCCCAAATTCCCCCGGGCGGGCAAGCCTCCCGCTGGTCGGCTGCCCCCCCAAATCCCCATTGGCAACTTGCAGATATACTCCTTTTTTTTTGGCAGACAAAAATGTATTTCGGAAAAATACAGGTTTGAATGGGATTTTCAGTGCAAGTGAAGAATAAAGAATCTCCCAGCGAGTTCAGTGGTGTTCAGAGAGCTCACCTCGCAGTGTGATTGTCCAGATGCTCTTACAAAATAAATCGAGGTTGTTGTGAGTCTGAGGCAATCTCGACTTTTCCAAGATTCATCCAGTAACTATCCTTGGAAAGACGATGGGCTGTAAGTATTTTGGCTGTTCGCCTCCATTCAGCTTTTCCCCCCAGAGACTTGGGTTTTACTGGTTTCGCCTCGATCGAGTGAATGAGAGGTCCTTCACTCTTCCCAACTGGAGAAGGATACGAGTACTCATGGAGTTGTAGTCAACCCCGTCAGCAGCACGCAAAGGGCACACCTAAAACCTGTAGGAAATAATGAATGAAGCGCTAGTATAGCTTTCTGACAGAAGAAGGGAAACTAGACATCTGGAGCAAATGTGATGACTGCCACCAGCCAGAGACTTGCCAAGATCAAGGATGCTCTTACACAATGGAGGCAGCAGTCCTTCTGTTCACGATGTATGGTACCATCATTCCAGCTACACTCCTGGGGGGGAAAAAGTTAAAGAAGCTCGAAGGAGAGGTGAAACACATATGTATTCCCATCTCTATTAGCGATCTCATTTTATTTGTTATCATAGAAGACCGACCCTCGCTTTCTCTGGCACTTGGTGCAATGGAATTAAGAATAAATATTTCATGTCCGCCTGCAGGTTTACCTCTGTTCCCCTTTAAAGAACAGGCAGGGTGCTGACTGCCGTACAAAAGACAGAGTGGCTGTTAAACAGCCACTCGCCTTTTACCAACACGCTGCCCCCAAGGGAGCCCCAAGGTTGTAACTGCTTGGGGTCACAGCATCTTTTAGAGCTCGCTGTTGCTGCTTGTGCCTAGGTAACCCTGTTGAAGGTGCACCATTGTGCAAACAAGGACAGTGCACCCTATTTGTAATACTGCTCAAGGGGACAAGTCGGCGTCAAGATAAAAGCCCAGATTGCAGACCACTTTAGGGATACCGGAGATAGCCTAGGGTGTCTGGCATGGTAGAGGGCTGCTGCTTCAGCACATCATTTCTGGTGTTCAAGAGCTCCGTTTTCGCAGGGTTCAACTTCAAGAAATTGGTGGGCATCCACTGACACACCGCTGTAAAATTATGCCCTACTTTGGAATTAGGAGAAATGTAAGCAGTAGCAAGATGGGCTTCGTTTATGCCTTTTGATTAGGAGCTGAGTATCATCACTGTCAAGCCTGTATAATAAAGATGCAAGTTGAGCCATATAGATGTTAAATAGAAGAGGTGATGATATAGACCTTGTGGAACTCCAAAAGACACCAACCTCAGCTCTAATGCATAGGGAGTGCTGCTGCAACAAACGATGGATGGAATGCTGAATGAATCAAGCATTCACTCCCAGTCAAGAGATCTGGGTTAAACCCATCGTTCTTTTTCTCACTACGCCACCCTAGTTTGGACCCAGCCAAATGCAAAACAGTTGTGACCGTAAACAAGCATCCGAGGACCGGTCTCGGGGTAACACCCCTCATCAGTCAGGCTATCTTGATTCCAGTGGCACAGCAGGCACGGGACCCATGACTGGGTATACCCATCCCACTATGGGCAAAAAGTGCTGTGGCAACTAATGCATAAGGAGGCAAGAATATAGGGCCAGATGTATAAAGCAGGTCTTCAGTCAAAAACTGCGATCAGAGTTTGTGACCAAAATGTTTCTTTTAGAAATGCACTATATTAATTTTGGGAATCAGTAACTTTTTACTGTCTCCTGTCTGCAACCAGTACTTTGTGACCAGATTATTATTATGATTATTATTATCAACAGTAGCAGCTCCTGGATGGAGCGCTGTGGGGTGGGGTGGGGGAGGGCAGGGTGGAGGGTAGTAAACTCCGGCATACAGGTGGTCGGAGTTAGGTAAAGAAATAAAGAAATAGAATGAATAAAATTACACGGGCTGCAGCGCCAAATGCGTTGCAGCGCGCACAATTTGATTTGTTTTATTTCTTTCTTTCTTTTCCTGACTCTGATGGGCCACATGCCGGAGTTTACTACCCCCCACCCTGCCCCTCCCCCGCCCCACCTCACCACCCGCAGCACTCCCTCGAGGAGCCACTACTGATTAACAATATGAAGAATGGGTTTTCCAAATGCCAGGAGTCATCAAGCATAATTCTATAGGCATAAACGTCTAAAACTGTGCAGCCCACACCGAAAAAGAACAGCTGCCTAGTCAAACTCTCTTCACTTGATCAACAATAACTAAGTGAGCATCAGCAGAGCATATTGGACAGGAACGTCTGTAACACTGGAGTCTTGACTGTAAAAATGAGGACCAGACCATTATAAAGGTCTGCGTACTATACACTAAGCCTTAAACGTAATCTTTTTGGAAACAGAAAGTCAATACAGTTTCTTCAGTGCTGGAGAGGAAGAGCTTAGACAGAACAGAGCAAGCTGGCAGCAGCCATCTGGATCCGACTGATCCGCTTGACGAGACAGTCAGGAGCTTCTAACATCAAAGCACTTCAATAGTCCAGACGACTCACAATAAGTCACTTGACCATTTGCGGTTGATGTTTAAAGGGGAGAAATTGTCAGAATTTGGATAGTGGTCTTTTTAAAAAAAAACATTTTTTTAAATATTTTTTATTATTTCTGACAGCAAGCATTCATTATAGATTATCATAGACATTGTACAGAGCATATACATTTATATATACATCATTATTCAATATTTAGACCATTAAACAACAAATTCATATCCATTTTGCCAGAGGAGCCCCAAGGTTCTGGCCAAAAATCTTTTTTCGTACCCCTTTTGATTTGTATGCAGCTATCTCCAAATAATATGTAGATAATAACCTAGATTGCCAGTTAATAAAGATTGGTGGATCTGAATCTAACCATTGAGAAGTGGTATATTACCGAAAGATTGACATGCAGATAAATAAAAATCCTTCCTCTACTTCAGTCCTAGCTCCCACTTGATCTGCTTGCATGCCAAGGATTACCATCTCTGATGATAGTTTCAGAAGAATCCCCAAACTAACATTTAAAAAGTATTGAACATCAGTAATGAATTGCAACAATTTAGGGCCATGAAAAAACATATGAACAGAATCCGCAGCAACACATCCACATCGGTTACATTTATCACCTCTTTTCGATTTCCATTTTGCCAATTTAGCAGGGGTATAGTATAAATCGAATATAGACATAAAGTGTTGGCTTCTTAACGAGCCATTAATCAGAACTTTGGTTGCTGATTCAATTACTCTAATCATGACTACGTTATCAATTCGCAACTTTCTTCGCCACTTATCTTCAAAGATACATAAATCATCTTGTAGATTATTTAATGAAAGCTGATAAACTGGACCAATCTTTACTTTAACTCTTATGGCTTCTAATATATCAATTCTTTCCACCTTTAGCTGATCCTGCATCCTCCTTTTATCCAAAAAACTTTGTATTTGTCAATACTTTAAAAAATCTGCCCTAGCCAAATTATATTTATGCTGAAGCCAAGTAAAAGAGGCAATTTGATCCTCCTGGCACACATCTCCTACTATAGATATCCCTGATAAATACCACCTATCCATCACCTAGTCCCTGAAAATATCTGGTAATGTGCTACAAGTCTTTAGAGGTGTTTAGCAATTCAGATTAGAATTGAAACCAAATCTAGCTTTTAGTCTTTTCCAGATTTCAAAAGCCATCAATAACATTTTAAATCTCGTTTTTTTTATAATAACTGGGCTCAATTATTTTAACTAGACATTATCTGGCCTCTTCGCCCAATACCATTTCGTAAATTGAAGGGCTAACAGGTTCTTCTGTCATTACATCATGAAAAATCAAAACACCCATATGTTTCAACAATGCAGTCCAATAATACAGCCGAAAATTTGGAATCCCCCAACCTCCCCTAACTCTAGGTAATATACACCACTTCATTGCTCCCCTGGACCTACGATAGCCCCAGAAGAACCTAGAGCAAACCCTCTCAATTTTGACAAAGAAGGTTGGAAAGAGCAAGGGATCGTTCGAAATAAATACAGAAATTTCAGAAAGATTAACATTTTTAAAACATTACTGCAACCATGGAGAGATAAGTGAAGATTATTCAGCCTTTCAAGAGTTTTATTTACTGAATCTACTATAGGATCCACATTCAACCGAACTATATCATCTATTTTTGCTGAGATTTTAATACCCAAAAAAAGGGCTTCAGAAGAAAAACTCATATCTCTTGGCCGACGTGCATCCGAATGAATTAACTGGATTTTAGCAATATTTAATTTATTGCCAGAGTATGCCCCAAATCCTTCAGCCAGTTCCACTATCTTTGGTAAAGCATTCTTAATATCTGTGGTTACAACAGCGACGTCATCTGCATACGCAAATACCCTATATGCTACCTGATGTATCCTAACCAGGTTGATTCCTACTTCTTTTTCTAATCTATTTAAAAAGGTCTCGATATACAGAGCAAATAACAATGGGGAACAAGGACAGCATTGTCTAGTCCCCTGTGTTATTGCCAAACTGCCCGGGAGACCCCCGGAAATGCGAACTGTAGCCTTCAGGTAACTATATAGTGTTTGTATGACATTAATGAATTCTTTGGGGAAACTTTTCCAACTTAGAGTGGACCATAAAAATTTCCAGGAAACCCTGTCAAATGCTTTTTCAGCATCTAACAGGGCTACCGCAACAGGGGATCTTGTAGCTTGAGCCTTACCCAAGAGGGAAATAATCCTTTTCACATGATCTGTTGTATCTTGATTTAAAATAAATCCATGCTGCCTTATTGAGATTAAACGTGGCATTAAATCATTCAATCTATTGGCTAATATCTTCGAGTACACTTTGCTGTCAGCATTAATAAGCGAGATGGGTCTATATGAAACCATATCAGTTTCAATCGTATCTTTCTTCTTAAAAACTACAATGGTTGCCATAGACCAGGATTCTGGAGGGTTACCTGAAACAGCTTGTTGAAATAATTCTATTAATTCTATTTTTAGTGCTTTTCTGAAAGTACAATAAAATTCAAGGGGGATATTGTCCGGTCCCATAGCTTTTCCTGAAGCTAAACCTGTTAAGGCCCCTTCAATTTCTTCCCACGTAATAGAGGCTGCTAACAGTACTTTTTGTATTTCTGTGAGTTCTGTAGTATCTAGAATCTCCAAATATTCCACAGCGCCATTTTCACCTTGTTCCCCATCTAGCGGTTCACTATATAATACTTGATAAAAATCTTGAAATGCTTTTAATATGCCTGTTTTAGATTCTTGGACAGCCCCCTTTAAGTCAAAGATCTTTGAAATATCATTAAAAGCCACCTTCTGGCAAAATCTTTTTTGCCAAAACCCTTCCAGTTTGTTCACTAAATTTGGAACATTCTGCTTTATGTTGTCTATGTTTAGCTGCAAATTGATCTGATATATTAGAATACACTGTAGCCCCCTTTTTGATCGTTAGATCTTGTTGTGCACCTTCTATATCCTGACCCAGTCTAATCTTATCAGCTAGCTTGCGTTCTGCCTTCATAACCATATCTGTTTCATTCTTAAATTTGATCCATCTTGCTTTCTGCCGAAAATTCGAATAACGTTTCTCCCCTAACTGCCGCCTTGAATGCATCCCAAACTATCTTATTTGATGCAGTACTTTTATTAATTTAAAAAAATTCCTCTATAAATTTAGCCATGTGTTGACAATAGTCCTCCTTAAGTAGTATATTTCTTTCAAAACATCACATTGTACCTCTCGCTTTTCTTATCTGTGAGCCCAAAATTAATTTGAGTATTAGTGGATTATGGTCAGATATGAGTTTTGGTAAATTTTCAATTTGAACTTTTCCTGTAAGGTGCTGTGAGATAAAGAAATAATCCAACCGGACAAATTTCTTTTGTGGGGCTGAAAAAAAAGTATATCCTAATTCTTTTGCGTGAAGCATGTTCCACGCATCAATAAGCCCATGTTCTATAGGTAGCTCACGTAGGGCCCTAAAAAGCTGATTTTTCCATTCTTTCTAATGTCAAAATCCGCCTCCATATGGATATTCAAGTCCCCACATATAATCAATGGCTGAGGCCATAGAGCTAATTCGACATTGATAAAATCCATAAGCTCTGAATCATCCAAATTAGGACCATATAAAGTACAGATGGTTACTCTGTTCTCATCCGTCTTAAATTCTCCTATAACCCATCTCCCCCATTTGTCTTCCAAGATCCTTAAACAAATCTCTAGACCGCGTTTTATGAGAATAGCTACCCCTCTATTAATCCCTGTTTGTTTTGAGCACACAACTAAATCTAAGCCTAGATTTTTCAACCAACCTCTCTTATCCCATGCAATGTGTGTTTCTTGTAAACATAATATGTCAATTCGCAATAATTGAATAATTTTAGACAATACATCCCTTTTCTTGGGATCATTGAGCCCACTAATATTTAACGTACATATCCTTCATTTCCTATCCATTTTTTATAGAATTTTTTTTCTTCTTATTTTTCAAAATATATGGTTTGCTCTACATATCTAGCATACCTCTTTTTACCATTTATGTAGTAATGAACCATACGGTATATCACCCCAAAAAAATAATATAGTCTTCAAACAATCAGTGAATGCTGCTGACTTTTTACACCCCACCACAACCCCATCTCCACCCTTCCCTTCACCCTGAGCCCCCCCCTTCTCCCCCAATCCCACCCAACCAACCATATGAGGCATAAGGACTGTTAGTCCCTGAGAATGTGGAGTGCCACCCTCCCCCCCTCTAATAGGTTGGAAAAAGAATATCGTTTTCATTAAACTCAACTTTGAATCCCATTAGACCAGTGGTTCACACTGTAGACAAAAGATATCGGTTAATCATCATCATAGTAACAACAAATATTCTTTGGCCACGATCTAAGAAAAAAAACCTGGTTTGACCCTTTACAATATTCTTTAGCTTAGCCGTATTCTGAAGATAGACTGCGGCTCCCTTTTCTTGAAACCCAGGAATAAGCTGACACAAATGCCAGCGTTGGGACACTGTAGCCTGACAGAAATCCGGCCGGACAAAAAAATTACAACCTTTGGCTTGCTTTTTTTGTGAGGTCTGGCTAGCCCAAAAACAGCTTCTCTAGCTAAGAAATTGTTGAATCGAACAAGAATAGCTCTTGGTTGATCTTCCTCTCTTTGCGTTCCTTTTTTAGTGTTAAACGGAAACTGTTGCGCCCTCTGTATCTCAGTAGTCCAATCCCATAAAGTCATCTCTGGGAACGCTGCTATAAAAAGTTCACATTCAAATTTAAGAACATCAGATTCTTCTCTTCCCTCCAGAACCCACAAAATTCTTAAATTATTCCTTCGTGCTTGATTTTCCAAAACCGAAAGTTTAAAATTAATATCATCTTGTTGGGATTTTAAAGAGCTAATTTCTAGTTTCTGGGCGGCCATATCGTCCTCAAGTGTTGATATTCTTGATTCTGCTTCCGTCATTCTGAGCGAGATATCTGAACATGTTTTAGCAACTCGCCGTATAGCATTCTGCACCTATCGACATGTAGCTTGTGTGCGAGTATTTTCCAACTTTATTTCCGCTCTATGTTCCATTTGCGGTTGATGTTTAAAGGGGAGAAATTGTCAGAATTTGAATAGCGGTCTTAACAGACAAAGACAAATGGAAGAGAATTTGTTCACTTGATTAGAAAGAAACCAATTAGCCTCCACATAAACACCCAGGCTATGAACTAGTGGGGAGGAAATCAGAGTAGAGTTGGTGGAGTAGATGACACAAACTGGCCAGTAAAGGAAGCAGTGGATTCCGAATTTAGAAGTAGAGAATTTCAATGTTATCACCATTGAATTTAAGTGAATTCATTCCTAGCCGGGCAGGACTTGTTCCTAAGACTGTTGTGAAAGTGGACGAGTGGCAAAGGACTAGATTTATCTACTGACAAAATAATTTGAATGTCATTGGTGTAATTAGTGAAATGTATTTCATGGATATGAATTCAGTTTGCCAGAGGTTTTAGATAGATGTTAGACAAAGTAGGACTAAACGAAGAATTTGGAGGGACTCTCTGCCCTATTTCTCTGAACCTTGATTGAAAAGGAGGAAAGTGTATTACTTCTGTTCTGCCAGCCAAATAGGACGAAAGCCACTGGGGCGCAATACTAACTTCCCTTAACCTAGAAACCCGGATGTTATGACTTACTATATCAAAGGAAGGAGATGAGTCTAGTAGCACCAAGGCTACAAAATAACCCTTGGCCCAAAGCAGATTCCATGCAATGTGCCACACCATGCCGCAGGAAGAAGATTATAATATTTGAGAAAATGTAAAAGAAGTCAGATGACTCTACACCAGTAAATAGTGAAAGATTGCAAACAGAGTGTTGGGGAGGCACTAGTCTATTTGATTCCAGTTTCCAAAATTTAGGGGTCTGAGGATCTAAGTGTGAGCTTGAGGATAAAGAAATGGCCAGGCTACAAAACTTGTTTGCATTTAGAGAGCCACGACATGTAATTTTGTGGTATGAGCTGTCCAGCTCAATTCTCTATTGAATGGGTTCAGACTGCAAAATCTAAATTAACTAGATTAACATGGACGGTGAGACTGCTAACTTTATTTGCAACTTTGACCTCAAAATAAAGGGCGAGGGAGTCACACAGCTGTTGGCAATGTTCAACTGTATTGGAGGTGCATATTGGTTTTGCTAGAGACTGTGCTACAGAAATAAGTTGCTTAGAGATGTTGAATGCATTGAGTATTGTACAAGTATAACACGCCACTGTAGCGGCATGTATGTGGGCATTCTACATTTTTTTAGCTCTTCCTAATTCAGACCTAATTTCTAGGGAGCAAATTGCTTGCCAGAGCGTTTAAATAGCTGTGCTATTAAGTTTAACTACTCTGAGGTATTCATTACACCATGGTGCAGAAGGACTTTTATGGAGACACATTTTCCTAGGCTGAATGCAAGAGTGCAAGGCCCGTTTAATCCAACTTTGATAAAAAAAACTGCAACTTCCTCCACAGAACATTCAGATGATACAACCGATGAAGGCACTAATGTGCCACCAGTGGAGGCTGTGCCTTGGCAGACATTTTGGAGGCGGGGTTGGCCTCTTAAACTAGTGATGATCTCATCCTCGGATAGCCTCTCAGGGCATCCTGGGACATGTAGTCCAGAGATCTATTTTACTCTTCAAATCTTTCTGTCGTGAAAATCATTATTTATAAAGCAGGCTGAAGAAACAAACGTTATGTTTATTTTTTCAAATTCTTGCGATTTCCGACATGTTATTGAATCCTGTTAGCGCACTGTTGAATTTAAGAATTAAATATGCTTCTTTTTGAAGCAAAGGTTTATCTACATTCATTGCACGCTTTGTTGCAGGGATTGTAGCTATTCGACGATGAGATCATCACTAGTTTAAGAGGCAATCCCCGCCTCCAAAATGTCTGCCAAGGCACAGATGTTACTCCGAGGTGCAGAAAACGGACTAGGGGGTGAGGTGATACAATCAATAAGTGCCCACTGCAACAAAAGTTAAGCACGCGTAGATCTAAAACTTTGAGTTTGTCGCAGGCAACAGAATAACGGATTGACTTAAAGTAAAAAGACCGCGACTGAAGTGAGGAATAAGGTAGGCGTGGCCATTGCATATTTCAATAAAACAATGTTACATTGCTTTGTCCATGCTCACAAACAATGAATGTTTCCAAATAATCCACGTTGTATAATCGAGAGTAACGAAGTTGCCAACTCTGGTCAATCACCGACTTTCTGTTTAGGTACAGAAAGTTGCAAGCTGCGCAACGGCGCACGTAAACAACAGAACTTAGCTGGTCCCACAAGTGAAAAAAGAGGAATAAAAAACTAAAGGTAATTCCATCTCCTAAATGATTGTCTGAGCTCTTTAACCGCCCTATCGTAGTCATCGTTTAAGAAACTAAAAAGTCTCTTTTAATTACAAATAGAAAGACTGGGACCACCGACACGAGGAGATCGAGGGGTCAATCCCAGCTATGTGTAAGGTATGAGATTTTCCATTAAATAATATAAAAAGCGTCTTCCATAAACACCGATGGGTCTGACTTAAAATGTCTTTTTTCAGAAAGACCCTAGTCCAATATAAAAAAAAAAATCCTTTGGATGAAGATTTAAAGAGATTATACAGATGAGGAGTATCACCAGCTCGAAAGGTACCTAGGGAGCTTGATTTTAGAGTCCACAAATAGATTGCTTTTGTAAACGAAAACTTTCAATTAAACTCGTTCTTGTTTATATTTTGAACTCAGAGTCAGAGCAAGAAAACTAAAGAGCCCTGATGAGAACCTAGGAAGTCATATTTTAGGATTCGAAATGTGTCGGCATGTCAAAAAGAGCATAAAGGAATAAAACAAGTGTTTTTCCTTGTAGTGATAAAAGAGGGTGTTTATTAGTTATATGCTTTCGTGAATACTTAGATATGTTCGCAGCTCTTTATGAATCTGATTTATTAATTTCAATTTAAAAAGTCACAATTGATTCAGTGTTTTTCGTCAAAAATTGTATGTTTGTAATGTAAAATGTACAGTCCATTCTTTGTAATGTAAAATGTATAGTTTGTTTAATGTGGTTGTAAATAGATTGAGTTAAACACTTGTTTTCCTTTTCATACGAACCAAAGAATACCAAATATAAGAAATCTTTAAAAAAAAGAGGCTAAAACATAAAGAAATGTGTTTGGCTGAGGATAAATCATAAATAGCTCCACCCAAAAGAGAGATTCAGGCAAAACTTGTTTTTGTATTAATTGGGCCCTGCCTGTTTCTCATCCCCTCGGGCCACACTCCTTTATGTACATAGATTGTAGGCAATATAAGCATTTGCAATGCAATAGGTCTTACATTTACGCAAGACCTATTGCATTGCAAAAGGTAGGCATTACGGACAACGGGAGGAAGTGTGGGGGATAAGGCGCGGACAATGGGAGGGCGGGCGGGGGAGAGAAGGCATGGTCAACGGGAGGGTGGATGGAGAGGACAAGACTCAGGCAACGGGAGGGAGGGCAGGGAGGAGAAAAGAATGCACAACAACGGGAGGGAGGGGGAGTAAATATGGCACCTAAGTATGTGGTGCCTGCTGTAGGAGAACCTCATTAAAAAAATAGTGGTACCTTGTAACAACCGAAGTAAAGGGGCCAGTCACAGAGGGAGGTGACAAATGAAGAGGAGGCAGTACAAAGGAGGGACTAACAAGCCTATTGATGAATCAGAAGCCAGCATTTAGGACGGACAATAACACAAGCCAATGGCAAATATGGGCAGAGAGTGGGTGGGGCTTCTATTCCCTAATCCTCTACAATAAGTCTCGCAGAGAAGCGCATGCGCGCTGGCTCTAGGCTCGACCTAAAAAGGGTGAAAACTGAAACTGCAGAGACTAAAAAATCAACAAACAAATTAAAACAGGGTACAATGTAAAAAAATTACATTTCAAATGCAATGTCATCAACCCTGTCTGAATGCTATTATGAATGCAGATATTCGTACATCTGGCCCCTATGTTTATAACAGTGCAGAAAGGGATAATTCAAACTAATGAACTTTCAGCAAATGACAGCATGTGTTCCTTTCTCTCTTCAGTACTATAGAATGGTTCATGGGATCAAAAACTGTGGAGATATTTTAATGGGACTGTGACATCCACATCTCATCTATCCACTCCGCACCTTTAATCACAGAGAACAGATAGCATCACCAACTCAACGTATTTAGCTATTAATGATCTCAGCAAAAACTTGCAATTGCTAAAATGATAATTTCTCAAACATTTTGCCTTAAAAAAGGAAGGCACGAAAGACTCTAGACATTGCTAGGGTTTGTGGGAGACGCTGAATTTTCTTTAACAGAGGTTAGGTCATAGCTGTCATCCACATATGCAGTCTCTTCTTTGTCTCAGCGAAAGGTTGAACCGAGTATTTTTTTCAGCTGTCAATACTAGGACTGGCTGTTTCGTAATGTACGCAGGGCAGTGATGTGAGGGTGAGTCGGGGGGTCTGGCATGGGTGTGCAAAAACTGTACTTCCCTAGTAAAGATTTTGTTTCTATTAATGCTCCAGGTTTGGGGGCTTGAATCTGGTTGAAAGACCTTCAGGAGAGAGATGTGAACAGATGGTAAAGGAGGATCCCCTAATGCGGAGTCAGTGTGGAGATTGCCAGGTCATAGAGCAAGGCATTTTCATCATCCAGAGTGCAGGTGCCTGGACAGCTACTCGGAAGTGGAAAGAGCTGATACAAGGTCATCTTTGTTTTCCTGAGGGTGAGGTTGGTGACAGGATTGAACCAAGTGACTTGGCATTGGTTGAAAGTTGGGGTTTGAAGACATCAAGGTTCATATCATTGAGTCCGGTTTGGGCTATTTCTTGCTTGTTATTCTTGACAACTGACAGGAATTCTGTCTTGAGGGTTGAACTTCATGGAGGTGCTGGACATTCAGATCTAGATGATATGCAGGCAGTGTTTGAGGCACTGGATGTCTGGAGTGGAAGGGACTTTCCTGTAGATTTGTGTGTAGGTTTTTTTAGGAGTGGGAGGATCTAGCCTGTCCTTAGAGCTTCTGGGATGGCGTCTTGAATTCGGTAGGTGTTGACAGTGGTGAGTGGAGGGAGGAAAGAGCTTCTCCGGTAGGATTTTGATCAAGGGCAAGAGTAAAATAGGCAGCTAGCTTAAAGGGAGTCAAGTATGTCAGTGAAATCTGCAAGAGAAAATTGCAGGATGATACAAGGAGGCAAAGGTGTAAAGGGAGAAGGAGGCTTGGTCTTGTTAATATACTGTTGGATCTTCTGTCTTTTTCACTTAAGAAGAGTTTGATGCTTTGCACTTACTTGTGGAGTATAAGATAGGAGGGCTGGTGGGTTGATACAGTATGTGATTGTCTTGAAGAGTATTCTGCTAATGTATAAAGGATGGTTGCTAGGAATGGGCAGGCACACATTTTCCTTAATATTTAGGTCCTATCTGCATATACTTGTTATAGCAAGTTTTTGGTGCTTCAAAAAGGTATGAAAAGACACAGAAACACTGTGACTTTCCATGCTACAACCTTCTTCGGTCGAGCACTCTGATCTATCAATTCAATGTCCAACTGGAGTTGTATTCAGAGTCTTTTTTATTAGACGAGCCAATCTTAAACTCTAGCCACCATGTGTTTCATCACAAACTGAATTCTTGAGGGCTAGAAGTAACATATATTCTTCCATTAAACCAATAAATTATATGTATGATATTCCCTTACTAAATATAAACAAGAAAAGGAGTGAAGAGGTTTAATAGGTAGTGGGCTCACCCTCCTCTTTTGATCATGAAAAAACAAATGAAGTCCACCCTTAACAACTGGAATAATACTATCCTTAATAGATCAGTACTTGAGAGGACAGGTCGGTTTTCTATGTAGCTTTGTAATAAAACACCCTGTTTTGTTAAAATAACCCTCACCCACCAAAAGGTGCCTTGGTGGCATGCTTCATCATCGGGTTCTTTCCGTTCCGGGATGGGGCGGGCTGTGACAGATGATGACGTGGGAGCACTTAATAGTGAAGTTATACTGTGTGTCTGATGTGAGAGTGGACGGGTCAGAGTGAATATAGTGGGATTAAAAAAAAAAGGCTGAGCGAAATGTAATAATCCCTGTAGCTGGTATTATTAAAAATGGGGAGTAGAGGTTGTATGCTATAATGGGCTACTGCCGCCCGTGACCACATGTTTCGAAGCTACCCCCTAGCTTCTCTTCAGGACCAGAAACGTATCCCTGTACCACTCTATGTTAGAAAACAACAATGTGGTCTGCCTGCTCAATGTTGCAGATTTTCGTACATATAAAAAAACAGTGAATTGGTTTGCGTATATTTGTTTCATTTGACAACATTGAAGAACCCAGGTATTCACTTTAAGCGTGAACTATTATAAGCTTAATTTATATGTCTAAAATCGATTTGCAGAAATCATTCACAGATTGCCGGTGATTAATTAGGGTACTTACAGGACAAACCACAATACACGTATTCATTCCAGCATTACAACTTTTTATTTTTTTACTCTTGGCCAATGAATAGCAGATTTTTTATTTTTATATTTCTTTTTATTGATACAAAAAACAACATTACAGATGGCACAGATATTATAGACATAGCATCACAACCATCAGTGATGTGGAACACCTTTTTCGATTAGAGTTCTTCTGCATATTAAGGTTCTGATTCATCTGGGGAGAGCTGCGACGGTAGTCTGGGCGGTATACATATCCCCCCTCTGTATTCGTTACATTTACCCAATATTTGCAACCACTTTCTCGGGCACCCTCTCGATGTATATACAGATTTCTCCCTGATCATGCACCAGTCCATATCACTTTCCCACTCTGTCAATGTCGAGACAGCTTGCGCCCCCCATTTTCTTTACAAGATATACAGGGGGTAGTGGTGGTACAGACAGTCGCACATCAATCCTTATGAAACAAAATATTGTGATAAGCTTCCTTAGTTAATACCAGAAAAAGTTTTGTTTTTGTCTTGGTGCCTCTCAAGGTAACGACAACACCCCAATACCTTGGATGTCACTGCACAAGAGTTCAGCCAGAACCATGTGCCAAACTTAATGCAAAGACTGTACCTTGGCACTCCCAATATTCATATCTCTATTCATGTGCAATATGCAGATCAAACAATAACATATATTTAGGGCCCAATTCTGATGCGGGTTGGAAAGCATTCCCACCCAGGGCCTGATTCTGATGCGGTTAGTAAGGCCTCCTAATGGCATTTGCTCCTTCCAAATAGGATCGGGAGTGACCCAGTGCCCAATTATGATGCGGTTAGGAACATGTGCTGCCACTGAAGTCAATTGAAGTTCACCCAAATCGTATCTGGAAGCATCCGGATGCATCGAACTTGGTTGGTCAGACTCTACCAATCCGAGTGGGTCGGAAACCATTTACAGCCCCATTCGGTGGGTAAGCATTTCCAACCTGCATCAGAGTCAGCCCCTTAGTGTAGATTCTCACCGAAAATACCAATGTAGAACATTGTTCTTGAATTCTCATTCTAGTTAATGATGTGTAACAATGTTTCACTCTATACAACGTATTTAATTACACAATTATTACATGAAGGTCCATTTCTTGCAACAAGTGGAGGTGGTAGGATTAGCTTACTGCGGTGATTGGCCTAAGGGTTTTTTCAAACTTCTTTGCAAACCCTTTATATTTGTTGGTCTCGGGTGGACAACGCCATTCTTGCATATCTACATCATTATAGATTTAAGCCTTGAAGAAGTTACGTTTGTAATAAAACACGTGTTGGCTGCCATCTTTTGTCATCAGTGATGTGGCAACAAATGGACCTTACTCCATGCTGTCTCCGCAAGTTCAAAGATGTGTTCCTTGACGGCATAAATTACGACTGTTCAGGGTGGACCAGTTCAGAAATAACCCAGACCATCCGGGTGGCCCACAATGTGGCCAGTATTTTAGCCTCTACTTTCAGCAGTGATATAGGTCAATATGATGAGCATCTTTTTTTGGGTTTTCCATCTTTTTATATCACCACCAAAGTAGCTATTCTTTGGTCTTGCAGTAGAAGTCCCATTTCAAGACTCCCCTCATACATTGTCTTAAGGTGGGGGACTATTTTATCCGGCCACAGCTTGGAGTTCCAAATTTGGAGGCCTTTTGGGCCCTTCGCCTTTTCTGTCTGGAGAGTACGTATGGCCTGAGCTATTTTGTCCTGTGAGAGCTCACTCTCTAGTAGAGTTCCTTCCTCTTCCGCTAGTACCGGTAGATGCATTTCGAATAGCAACTCCTTCACTTCACTGTCTTACCTAGTGATCCTGGATGAATAGAGTTACTCGTAATAGTTAGCTAATTCATCCCCATTATCTTGTGTACCAGGAAGACATCCCCCTGAATCCACTACCAGTTCTGTGACCAGCTGGCTAGCCAGTTCTCTCTTGTCTTGCCAAGCTAACAGTTTCCCCGCTTTGTCTCCTAGCTCATATATACATCCCAACTTGTGTCTGTTCAATGTTCTAGCCATGTCTATTTCCTCACTCCTATACTCTTCTCTCTTCAGATTGAGAATCTGTGTCTTGTCACGATCATCTGATGTGGTAATTTCACCCTCTAATTTCAGTATGTATTCTTCTAGCCGGAGTAGTCCAGCATTTTGTTCCCTTTTTCCCCCCGCTATCTGGGAAATCGCATGTGACCCGTATCACTCTTTTGAAGGCTTCCCAGAGGATTTGGGCTGATACGACAAATCCTTAATTTTCACTAAAATAGCATCTATTTCCTGAGTAATCTTCAGTTTTATCTTAAGGTTTCGAAGATGCCAGTGATAAAGTGGAGCCACTCTAGTACAGCAGCCTTTCCCAAACTCTACTTGGGCCCATATCTGGGAATGGTCTGATATGCCCCTTTGCTAGGTGTTGGATCTCTTTAATGTATCATACTTGATCTACTGGGGTGAGGATATATTCAATCCGAGAGAGGCTATTATGGCCCCCAGAGTGGGGTGTATTCTATGTCTCCGTGGGATGGTGTATTCTCTATGCATCCACCAGTACCATGGCATCTAGGAAATGTAGGAGCTACAGCTGTGATGGAGCTATATCCCTGGGTGGATAGAAATCTAATCTCCCCGACATTATGGAGTTATGGTCTCCCCCTATGTCCAATTTCCCACTGGGGAACGTTAGCATTGCCTTCCCCAGGTCTCGGAATGCAGCCTCTTGTAGTCCTGTTGGTGAATACATCAATATTATGGTCAGCAATTCGCCCTCCCAATTTCCAGACACCGCCGTGTATCTCCCCAAGTTATCAGTGTACATATCGTCTATTGTCATGGGGAAAGACCATTTCTTCATAATACCCACTCCCTTCTAACCCGTGGTAAACCCAGAGTGAGCCATCAATTGGTAGCCCCATCTAGTTAGGGCCTTGCACATATTTCCTATTAGGTATGTTTCTTGGAGTACTAGTATCTCCGTGGCCTGTCGTTTAATGAACTGCAATATGATTCCTCTTTTTAGTTTGTCCTGCAACCCATTTACATTCCAAGACAGGAGTCTGAATCTTTTCTCAACTATGGTATCCATGACACTGATCATCCCTCACCACCAAATGTGGCCTCCAACCTTTTCCCCATACTGAATGTTCTTAGCCAAGGGGTCTGGTCATAATCAGTTAGTACCACTGAGCTTTTTCCCCACCCACTGTCCCTCTTGTGTCCCTGCCCACTGTATGTGAATCTGTAGCAAACAAACAATATAACAATAACAAAACACACTTTACCCCCTCCTTGCTCCCATGTACTCTGGGCTTAGAACTGCCCATGTCCCCAACTATGCAGAGTGCCTATCACCCTACGTGTAACTAACTAAAGGTAATGTTGGAGGGATGCCCCCAGACTGGACCCCCCTGGATCCCACCCCTCCAATCAATTTATTTTCATGTTTCAATCACTCATCAGTTTTAGTTCAATAGAGTCACGTATCGTTCTTGGTTCAATTCAGTCCAGTTGTGGCAGTGAGTCCGCCCGTACCTCAGCTATGTGAACCAGTCTCCTCGGTCTCCTTTGATGATGGATCGTATCATCCGCCTTGTTGTGAGTGTTTAGTTATCAGAAAGTGTTCTTTTCCCTTTCTAGGATGGGGTCTCTTGCCGGTCTCCATCCTTCCAACCAGTCAGCTCTTTCTACTTTAAGAAACGTGGCTAGGGTCTTTGGTTTTAAATAGTCGCAAATAAGGGTTTCAACAAAAAGGTCAGCCGCTGACCCCTCTCCCTTCTCAGGGACTCCATGTATCCTAATATTATTCCTCTGTGAGCTTCCTTCATAGTTGTCCAGTAGCCTCTCCATTGTCTTGCTAGCCACTTGGAGTTCTTTAATTTCTCAATGCATTTGGTTTGTCTCTCACTTAACTCTGTGGTGACCACCTCCATGTTTTTAACTTTTTCACTTATGATGTGCATGTCTGCCCTCATCAGTGTTACCTCAGTTGTGATAGAGTAAGCATGGGCTGGAAATCCGTTCCACTCACAGGATTTGCGAATTTTTGACAATTTCACGGTCCGCGAATCGCACAAAATTGTCAAAGAATTTGCAATTCGCGAGTTGGCGGATTTTTTTTGCTTGGTCGCACTTCAAAAATACAATCTTGCATGGGTGGTGTTGACTTATAGTGATTCTGAGTTCGCCGAGTTGTTCTCCCGGTTTGCATGCGCTGCGCCATTTTCGATCTTGCTGCGTGATCGCGTTAGACTTTTCAACCGCGACTACGTCATAGCGTCCCGCCATCTTGCACTGCGAGACTTGTTGAACACAAATACCTCATAAAGGCCCGCGATCACGCACCGCGAGAGAAAACAATTGCAAGGACGTAGATGCGACGCGCAGCTGACATCCGGCGGGAGATTTGAACAGCTCGCTTTCCCTAAATTGCACAAATTGCAATTCCGCGCAAGAAATCTATCGCTGGCAGCAAAAACCTCCTGAAAATGATGATTTGGATCAGATTAACTCCACAGATTGACATTTGGCTGCATTTTTTTGTGCAAGGAGTCCATTTTTGGGGGGTAGGAGGGAGGAAGTGCCCCACAGTCTCCAACTTCCTGTCCAGCAGGTTCCTCCCAGTGCTTTGTCCATGTCCTGGTTACTTTTCATTTGGATCTGTAGCTGGAAGGATTACTCTTTGTGGCTGCTGCTGGATATTTGTATTTGAGGACTTTTTGGGGGGATCACTTTTGGATTTGAGATTTTAAAGTAAGTTGGTGTTGTTTGTTTGGGGCATTGCAGTTGCTGCAACTACAATTTATAAACTTTTTCACAACTTAAAAAAATATATATTGTGAGTACCCACAGTATCCAGTAGACCCAGGGTTAGCCATAGGTGCATGATAAACTGTTTTTGTGAGTTTTGTTGAACTTAAATATCATTTATCGCATGTTATTGAGTAGCTCACTGTTATATGTGAAAGTTTTTTTAAATTTTAGGGTGCATGTTAAAGCCACACTAGCCAGTAGGCCCAGGGCCTGGGGGTAGTCAGTGGTGCATGGGCCATGTTTTTCTGTGGGTCTCTTGAATTTAAACTTCATTTAGGACATGGATGGCATTGGATTGGGGTGATTTTTGTGTGCATTTAGATTTTTTAGGTGTTGTTGGGGCCTGGTCCAGGGCCTGGCCATGTGGGTGGGGGCCATTTTGAGGCCTGGTCCAGGGCCTGGCCATGTGGGTGGGGGTCTAATGGCCATTTTGAAGCCAGGCAGTGTGCGTTGTGCCATAGGCCTGCACCCAGTCTGCCTTGCTTTCATCCATTATGCCAGGGGTACTCAGTGGAGCATGGGCCATGTCTTTCTGTGGGGTCTCTTGAATTTAAACATAATTTAGGGCATGGATGGCATTGGATTGGGGTGATTTTGTTTGTATTTCGATTTTTGGGGTGTCTTTGGGGCCTGGACCAGGGCATAGCCATGTTGGTGGGGGCCATTTTGAGGCCTGGTCCAGGGCCTGGCCATGTGGGTGGGGGTCTAGGGGCCATTTTGAAGCCAGACAGTGTGCTGTGTGCCATAGGCCTGCACCCAGTCTGCCTTGCTTTCAACCATTATGCCCAGGGGTACTTAGTGGTGCATGGGCCATATCTTTCAGTGCCACCATGCCACGTTAGGCCCAAACTCATGAGTGCCGCAGAGGCAGCCAGTTTTATTGCTCTTTCACCATCGACCAGTGATGTTGGTGTTGACTCATCGCAAAGTAGCATCCAATCAACGCAGGGTGTAACTCATCTGACTAGTGTTCAACCACAGCCGCAACGACAACCACAGGTGCAATAAGGAGAGGTGCATGGAGAGGCGCAAGTAGAGGCGCAAGTAGAGGCGCATGGAGAGGCGCATGGAGAGGTGCATGGAGAGGCGCATGGAGAGGCGTATGGAGAGGCACAACTGCCCAGAATGCTTGTTCCTCCAGAAGTAGGGGCACATGAGGAAATCGAGATTCATGCGGAGGTATCAGCAAGCCACTCTGAGTCCTGATGATCCATTGTCTTCCAGTTCCCTATTAAGGAAAAGGAGGGCTAGTACAATTTCTCCTTCAAGCTCCCTTCCTTCTGATGATCTAGATCTTGATTGACAGCCACCAATTCAGTCTGAGTGGGAGGCACGCCATGAGCCGACAAAGCTAGGTAAATGGAAGGTTCCCACAAGGCTTCCACTTATGGGTGATGACGAAGAAGCAGTACAAGTGGTGTATTTGGCTGCTGATGGAGAGTCTGACGATGACGACCCAGTCATCACAGTCATCACTTCGGCCCCAGCGGGCATGCAGCAGACAGACATTTTTACCCTATCCCGAAAAGCTGCTGTGCGGGATGTGGGCTGCATGGCACTGGTACTACCACCAACACAGGTAACTACTACACCAACACAACCTACACCTGCCATATTTTCTCTTCTGAAAGGCCGGCAGGGACCTCCATCCAGCTCGACCTCCGTTACCTCAAGAAGTGGTGCTGTAACTGTAAGTGCACAACAGACTCAAATTCGGCAACGCCCATTCTCCACTTCCTCTGGCATTGAAAGTAGCACCTCCACCACCACCACCAGAAATCTCAACTCCCCAGTTTGAGACTTCTTTAGTATTAGCAAAAAGGCGGAAAACCTAGTTATTTGTTTGATTTGTAAACAAGTAGTTAGTCGGGGTAAGCTTGGTACCAACTATGGTACCGGAGTCCAGAGAGGTCATCTAAAAAAAAAACACATTATCCAGTGGGAGGTGCTCCTAAGTAAGATCCAGGAAGCCAAAAGTACAACGAATCCAAATGTATCCATTGATATTAAATCTCATGATGACGAGGGGCTGATCGTGCAGGGGGGAGGTGAAGAAGCAACAGACATTTTTTCTGGTACACACAGAACCCTTGGCAGCAGCACTGCAGTGGTAGCACCCACACTCTCTACCCTAGCAACATCTATGAAGCACAGTAAGAGTCTGGTAGAGACACCAATGCGAAAAAGTAGATCAATGAGCTTAACTGGGTTGAAGAAGTCTGGATCATCATCATCACATATGAAAACGGTCCAGACCACCATTAAAAGCATGTTCTGGTCGGAGGCGCCATTTGAAAGCAACCACCCAACGGCACATCTGTGTAATGCAATGCTGGCTAAACTGGTAGCGCTGGACCTTCTCCCTTTTTCTTTCGTGGAAGGGGTGGGTTTTCTAGAATTTGTGGGAACAGTCTGCCCTAAATGGAAGGTTCCAGCACTACATGAAGATTTGCTGGAAGTGATTGGGGAAGCTTTGCAGAAGAGTGCTGTTCACACTATCCACCTGACAATAGACATGTGGACCAGTTGGCAAGCCGTTGATTATATGTGCATCACTGCACACTGGGTCTCTTTTGTAGGGATTAAAGATAAGATAGCTGCAGGTGTTGACAGTGTCACAATTTTTCAAGCTACTCGGAAACATGCAACAGTAGCCATGTTTGCCATGAAGAAATCTCATATAGCAGTAAACATTTTGGAGGAGTTTAACAGTAAGGTCTTTGAATGGCTGCTGCCAAGAAGGCACATGATTGGTTATGTTTCCACGGATAATGGCAGTGACATAGTTAAGGCCATGAATGATGGTGGCTATTTCAGAGTGCCGTGTTTGGCACACAGCATTAACATTGTTGTTCAAGATTTCTTGAAAAAAGAAAACACAGTCAGCAAGTTACTGACCACCTGCCGAAGAATCTGCAAACATTTCAGCCATTCTTTTAAGGCCCAGAAGCAGCTGAGGATCATTCAACGTAACCATAGAGTGCCAGTCAGAGGACTCATCCAGGAGGTGACAACACGTTGGAACTCAACCTTCTACATGCTTGAGCATCTGTTTAAGCAGTACTTGGTAATCAATGAGTATGTCTTTAACGCACGAGCTGCTGCAATGAAAGACATGAGGCTAGAGGTGGAGGAATGGGACCTAGTTAAAAGCCTGACAGACATGCTTCGTCCTTTGGAGGTCTTCACCCGAGTAGTCAGCAGTGAGGACTGTAGTTTGGGCAAAGCTATCCCATTGTTACGCATGCTAGAACACCAACTGAAGGCGATGTCTTCAACGTTCCGAGTTGATGCAGAAAAACAAGGCGCATATCTGTTGGTGGAGAGCTTAATAAGCTGCCTAGTTGACAATGAAAGGCTTAAAGCAATACATTCAGAATAACATTACAATTGTGCCACTATTCTGGATCCACAGTACACAAAGGCACTGGACAGCAATGCATTCATTCCTTTTTCTGAAGAAGATGTTTCAAAGTACAAACATTGGCTAGCTCTCTCAGCCACTCGGTTCGAAAAAGAGCGCCAGGAAATTGAAGGAACCACCAAAAGTACTACTGAAGCAGCAGGCCATCCGGTGTCAAGGTCCACTTCTGTGGTCGAAGGCAGTCACTTTCCCTCAGAGCCGTTAAAGACACCAGCAACCAGATCATCACCTGTACCAGGCCCAGCCATAATATTGTCGGAAGCGGATAACTCATCAAGGGTTTGCTCGTTCCAGTGTTGATGCAAAGTCAACAGATGGTACGCAAAGTGGAGCACCCCTTGAGGACCTTGAGCGGATGGTGCAGGCCTATCTGGATGCCCCAACAGAGGTCTTCATTGATCATAACCCATTGGTGCATTGGCATGGGAAAAGGCCTCAATGCCACTGATCACCAGGCTGGCTATAAATTATTTGGCTTGCCCACTCACAAGCGTGTCTTCTGAACGTGTTTTCAGTGCTGCTGGTGCCATTGTCACTTCAAAAAGGACCCGCCTCTTGCCCAAAAATGTGGAGATGTTAACAATGATCAAGATGAATCAGCACGTCATACCACCAGATTACAAAATACGTGAATCCACGCAGGAAGAAGAGGACACCGACTTAGGTGACGGAAGTTCTTCTCTGTTAGCTGACCTACTCCATGTTCAATTCACAGAGTTTGAGGACAAGCTCTACTTCCCTGACAATTAGGCTTGAAATACTTACTTCTTTTTTCTTCAGTCCTTATTGACTTTTATTTCTGTGTGTCTTTCTTTGATTTGCAACTTTCTGCACAACAAAACTTTATTCACAACAAATCCATCAGCAGCACTGTCTTCATCTTATTTTCATATTGAAGGTGCCGCTGTCTGCATTCCTGAAGTTCACAAGTTCACAACTCAGTCATGCTCCTCTATCCTCCTCCTCCAGACTCCCCCTATCCATTTCCCTCAAGGCAGATGCCGGATTACGCAGAATCAAGAAACTGTTGCTTCGTAGACGAGTCCCCTCAAAAGAAGTGCGACTGGAATGACTGACTATGCTGACTGTTACTTCTGAAATTGACACGAGAGACTGCCCTGTGGCCCTTCACTTAAGAATAAGATGCTGACAAGTGGAACAGGTAATGAATGATGAGATGGCATGCAGTGGACAACACTGGCAGTCTGGCTCTGATGCAATTGTTGTTTGTTTGTTGTGCACGAAGTTGAATGAAATGAATCCTATCTATGTGTTCTGTTATTATTATTTAATCTTGTATACACTAAATGTAACTCAAGTGTACTCTGTTTACCTTGTTTATTACAAATTGTACTTCTACTGCAGGGGCCACTACGTTGCATTTTTCAATATGGAAAATGTCCTTGGACTCACTGTGTGTAGACTGTGACTGCATGAACAACATTGAGTTTGCCAACACCATGATGATGATGATGAGTCATGATGACCAAAGTTACATATTATCTTTACAGTCACTCACTGGGATGGATGGATCATCATCGTCGATTTACGGAAGAACTATGCCCATTTCGTGAGTGGAAAACAGGTAAACACGTCAACCACAACCACAGCAGAACTACATGTCTGTCTAGTCGTGGTATGGAGTGGTCGAGCCAGTGTAGTAGTGTTATGCCAGAGTCCAGACAGCATTGATGTAAAATTGCGGCTATGTGGCTTGCTGTATAAAATTAGATCTGCTTTGTCTGTCTGTGTCAAAGAGGTATGCTACGTGGAGGCTGGTTCACTCAGTGGTGCCTGCCTTGACCGTCTGCATGGCCCTGCCCCTGGCCTGCTGTGTGCTATAATTATCCTAGAAACAGAGACTCAGAGTTTAGAAATGATGCATGTAGGTAATACTGTTGCCTCTGAGAGTGAAAGTGTTATTTTTGCACTACACACCGTACCTTATATTTTTCCTCTGTGTTGTTTTAATATCCCTTTCTATTTTTCCATTAACAATTACAGGCCGGAACTTACCCTGTGCGATGGGAAAAACATTAACTCAGGCTTACCATAGCAATTCCGCATCCGCCAGGCAGTCAGTGGACAGTGTGGTCACCAAGATTGATCGACGGAGCGCCCGATGGAATGGAGGTTTACCACAAATAAGAGGAATAGCTGGATGCATGCAACTTCCCAATTTGACCAGGACAACTACAACATACAGTTACAGTATCCACTTCACTTGTCCTTATCTTTTAAATAATGTTATTGTTGTGAACTTCTATGAGGCTTGTATCCAAGATTTGTTTTTCTTCATTTGTTGTTTGCCCATGCTGTGGGTTTTTTTTTCTCTCCAAAAAACTTTCCCAAAAACTCCCATTCCCATCCATTTTTCAAACCCTAACCCTCTTCCCCTGGGCTGTGTGGTTTTCATTGAGGTGTGTGAGTAAATGACACAAATAATTCCACACGCTTGCTGGGGAGGATATGGTCAAAGCAACAGAAAATCAATTTAAAGGCAGGTCAAGGAATCCGCAGATATATTCCTATTCTGCTTGACACACACCTATGAGTATTTGCAAATCATTTCAGAATTTCATGTCCGCCATTGAGTGGATTCATCAACAACAACATCCTCCTTCAAGTGATGAAAGGTTACGCTGCTGTGTTCTTCAGTACTAGTTCTTGTAGTAGCCATAATCCACGCAACTACTAGTTAACTTTTGATTGAATACTTTCGCATTGCTTAGGCGACAATTTAATTTATGGCACTGTTCTTGTTTACTGTGCTATCGTACTGTTTTAATGCTCCTCTCAGGCCACTCAATGTCTCATTTCCTTTTTTTTCATATGCTGCTACTGCCAGTATGTACCACTACTATTACCACCACAACAATCCGTCCAGAATTCCATAGCCAACCTCAATCCCCATTTGCCATGCAGCCAGCCCTGTGCCTAGCCCTATTCTCAAACCCGAATCACAGGTAAGATAAGCATTTTGGGGAGGAAGAATAATGGAGTAGGAGGAGAGAAGAGACTGACTGTAGTACTAGTAAAGTAGTAGGACAATTGCATTCACTAACTCTGTAAGTGGCACTGCTGTACAAATGTGGGCAATTACTTAGACAATTTGAATCAAGCAGCCAGTTAAGTTTCAGGAAAACAAACATACAGTTAACCCCCCATGCCTCCCCCACAAAACAGTAAAAACGCACATGCTATGTTTAAGTAGAAAATAAATAATTATTTTGATCCCTAACAAAAATAAACTATCCCGCAAGACCCGACACCCCCCCTCCCTAACCCCAGCCAATGTCCATGAAATCAAATGTCCCAAAAGTCCAAAAACCCCAACACCTAATTCCCACCCCCCCAAAAGTCTTTAAAAAAGAGCAAAGGGACAGTCTCTCTACTTTCGCCGGCGGTGTCCTCCTGTGGCCAGGTGGTCACACATCTCTCTCCAGAGGTCCTTGAGCAGGGCTTTCTGCCATGCCACCTCCTTGTCAAGGTAGGCCACTCGCAGGGTTAGTAAGTGGATGTGAGCCTTGCTGGTACTGTGGGGGGCAGCTGTTGGTTTTGCTGCTTGGCAGCGGAGGGTGGCTGCTGTACCATGGCGCCGTACCGCTGGAGGATTGCACTGACTGTATGACCCAGGGGCAGTGGAGGAGGATGCAGCTGTCGTGGATGTTGTTGACTGCGAGTCATCCTCCTCCTCCTGAGCCACCTGCCGCCGATATTCGGCGACAATTGCCTCCAGCTTCCTTTGCCGGGCCCGGATAGCCAACTCCTTCCTTATCAGTTTAGAAGGAGTATCTATATGAAGAACGAAAAACATACGGTAACCAATACTCTTTAGGATTACCACAAAATAATTCAACAGAAAGTTGTGTCACAGTAGCACTAGCAACTTGCAAGAACAGTAAATACAATTTGTGGCATCTATCTATCTAACCTCCCACTTCGTCGGCCTCTGCTTTAACATTAGTGGGAGTTTCAGGAATTCTAGTAGCACTATATAGACTCACTACATTAGACTCAAACAGTACACCAGTCTTCTTCTTCTGTCTTGTTTAGCGAAATTAGTACACAAACTTGTGGGAGCCGGCATAATGCCAGCACAGTCAGCTTGCACCCAAGAAAAACAGACGCAAGCCATGATGACAATGACTTGCCTTACTGTTATCAGTCCAGTACATGCAGGTGGTGATTGGTGAAGCTTCTACTTTTCTATTACGGGTGGCACTGGCCATACTTTGTTACAAGGGCTACTGCTCAATTAATTTAACTTTCACCCTGCCCTGTCCCTGACTACTACAAAAGGAAAATGAAGAAGATAATATGATCATCTATCCCTTCACAGGATATTTGCTTATATAAGGGATGACTTTAGGTGCTTTGTTTTTATTGATTGAGTGAACACCGATAGGCCACACATGAATGACAGAGTTGAAAAAAAAAATATTAACAGAGGTAGTGAGTGGTCCCGGTAATCAACAGAGGAAGGCACTTGTGAGTTGACTTGTGACTTGACGTGATAATGTGAACTATACAACAGATACACAATATATGCTGTGCCAGCAAACTACTGTTAGTCAAGGGAGTATTCTGAAAAATTACAACTTCTACTTTCCTCGGCTTTGCTACTCTGGCACGGACGTGCAGTGTTACCTGCTCTTCAAAGTAACACTCTACATCCAGTGACCATCTAATCTGTCTACTCTATGTACACCTATGCTATCTATGAGGAAGATACCATCCAGGCATCCATCCATTCAAAGTAAATGTCAATCATTCTTCTTAATGTCTCAACTGGACAAATCTTACTTTTTCTCACCGAAAAACACCCTTTTTATTTTTTTTTGTAAACCGCCAGCCATGCATCCGTGCTTGACTTGCATTTGAATTTGAACCAAAGGATATATTGCGCACACATACAGTTTCTGTTTCACCCACCCAGGCAGTCCTCTTTTCTTTAACAAACACAATGCCCATGCACACTCAGAAAATAGAATGAATAGAGTAATCTTGGTTGACAGTGTTTGTAGAGACAAAAGCTGATAAACAACACAAGTAAATGGTATGTAACACGTAGGATCCAGCATTGGTGTTGTGTCTTTTATTGTTCTGATTTGGAAAGACCAGCCGACACGTGTTTCGTCGTGTATGGCACAGTCCGCCTACGACTTTTCAGGGCTGTACCGAAACAGGTACAAATTGAGAGGTCGCTCTATAGGTGATACTTCCAACCCGACAGGGCCCAGGACCAGTAGAAACGGACGTAACGTCTGTGTGTGGAGACTCTCAAGCGGAAATCGAGTAGGTATACAACTTGAGTCCTCCAAAAGGACAAAAAAGAAACGTGGTAATCGGATTCAATTCTGGAACATAAGATTATTTAGGAAGCACGGCGTGTATATCGTCTGTGACTTCTGTGATTCTGTAGGTTAAAGCGAATGATAGGACGGCTTCGTCCTAGAGGGAATCTTGCTGTGCGCCGGATAAGTCCTCTTTTCTTTCTCCTTCCACCCATGCTTGCTTCAGCCTTCAACCGGCCATGCATCAGATTCCCAGCCAACTGTGCCTGCATTCAAAAACACGTATCATTCTTTGACAGTTATTAATTTGACTCGCTCGTCCTTCCTTACACCTTTCTTTCCCTTTTCGGTCATCCCATCCATCAAGTTCATCTCTGATCTGACTTGGCTTCTCGATAAAACTTTCGCAGCTGAGTTAAAGTCAAATTTAGAGGAGGCCATTGGTTACTCATCAACTCCTGCCGCTAATGCTATCGCTAATGCGAAGTCAAGGGTGACTGTCTTCTATCTGGTAGACAAAAACTTAGTTCTAAATGTCTAAGTCTTCTTAACAGTAAAGTGTACTTACTTGTACTGTACAACATATACACCCCTGCAGCGAGCCTACTATGCAATCTCAATAAGATAGGAATATAATAGATTAAGCTTATCACTGCCCGTCACCACAGTGGCATCCCCCACAACAGTTCCTGCTGGCACCGCATCAGCCCCTGGAGTGACCGCCTCCGTGCTGGCCCCGGCACTGGTAATGGGCTGTGCCGATGGTGTTATGCCTAGAAAATACATTTAATATTTTTAGATGCCATATACACCACTCCCTATTTTGTCTAGGAATGAATAAATAATATGTTACTACATAAACAAATTTAATTATTTGTGACTCTCTAGTCTAAACTAAAAATTCCCCTTTCGGAAGTGGAGGGTGTTTTTTATTTATGCTTAGCCATAACATGCTACACTTTTTGGCACAACTGATGAATGCTTGCTTTTTAACACACATCATTTTTCTCATAACAAACAGAAGCTTCCCTTCTACCAGCAAGAGCAAGATGTTACTCAGAGTCGTCATCATCACCACCAGTACTTTAAGTTCCAACCAGGTGAGGGGTCTCCCACAATTACTGTGTAAAATCAGCCACTGTTCAGTTTTCACGAGTTCACGGTTTCTCTTCGATGAAGTTGATTTTAATAAATGTTTTTATGTAATGCACAATTGAAAATTAATATACAGAGTACACATAGATATAGTTGTTTTTTCTTTTAATATCTTTTAATAAAGCTTTAAAACTTACATAGACTTTGTGGTTTTTGGTCATGAGTGAGTGAGCGAAAGGGTTTGCAATTTGCAAGCATGAGTCCGTGACTCTGAGAGGTCGGGACTCTGACTCCGTAGTCTTATGTTCTGGGTTGTATTATAATCATTGGGGATCATTGCTGCATTCAGGAGCTAAAAAATTACTCTGACACACTAGCTAGTCAGTAAGACGATTGGGGGTTCAACTTCTGTTATGACTGAGGTAGGTAGTCTAACTGCGCCTATTATCACCAATGCCCTATTTCTTGTCCATAGTTCTGTATGTGCAGAATAGTCCCTGCAACAGTAGTAGTATGTCCTCCTATCCAATCAAAAAGTAAACTAGTATCTTATTCTTGGTGGCCATTGACATTTTATTGTTGGGAATAGTCAAAGCATAAACATTAAGAAGACTTAAATAGACATTATGGACAACCCAGAGGACTGCACTCAGTGCCTAGAGCTATTGCTGAATAGGAGTTTTGTTTAACACCGTTTGCCAACTGTGCAAGCTTAGCTAGCTACACAGGCAGACTAATAAAATAGTAGAAGCACAGAGAGTCATAGTAGAGGCAGGATAAGAATTTAGAAACAGTCTACAAGTAGATCAAAAACAATTTAGGAACAAATAGAATTATGATGAACGTTTGGAATAAATAGGTGCTGTAAAAGTTAGGGAAGTATATTTATTAATATTAACAGGAAAACTTACTGGGGCCAGCAGAGGAGCCCTCGGTGGACCGATCCTGGCCTTCTTGCTCCGCCGGCGCCGCCACTGCCACCTCTGTCCTCTTGCCCCTTGGGGGAGCTGATGTACATGAAATAAAGACACAAACATGGATGATTGTTGTCAAACAAATCAAACATTTCAAAACAACGATAACAAATTATTTCTGAGAAATAGACAACAATTGCACTAAATTTATTGACCTATCAGATGTGGTCTACTAGGATATTAGTATTGCTGGATTTGTGGACCGTCTACTTGGAAAGTTATGTAACTCACTAAACCAACTACAAAAAGGTTCTACTAGGACTGGCAAGCAGCACTCCGCAGCATGACACAGTCCGCCATGATTGCAGACCACCAAAAAGTTTCCTACTAAATAACCAGTCATAATATACTCAAACTATCAATCCACCCCCACTATCTCTTCTTAGTGGCAGGAGTACAAGGAAGGACTGGACTTGGGTCTCTAGTGTCTAGCATTATGCAGTTTTGGAAAGTTCACTCATATATAATCACTCAGGCCAAATGAGCACACAATTGAAAACAAGTAAGACATTGCCAGTAACCAATTTACCCTAGATACGCTCCAACTGATCTGTTTCAAAACCTTGGTAGCACTCTTGACCCATGTCAATCAGGCTCCCCCGACGACTGCTGCCCCCCCATGGACGCAAATACATATTTACCACCTTACCCCAGAGTGTGCTTTCTTTTGTTAATGAGTCTCTGTCTCAAGGTATGGTCCCAAGCTCTTTAAAAAACGCCACAGTTGTCCCCCTCCTAAAGAAGCCTGAGGCGGACCCCAGCAACCCTATTAACTACCGTCCTATCTCCCTTTTACCCTTCCTTGCTAAAGTCTTGGAAGCTCATGTGACCAGCTGTGTGTCCAACTTCATTGAACGGTCAGAGTTCTTAGAACCAAATCAAGCGGGTTTTTGCCTGGCACACTCCGCGGAAGCTGTGATCTTAGCGGTCATGAATACCATGAGGGTTAACCCAGACAGAGGTGATCATCAAGCGCTGGTGCTCCTGGATTTGTCAGGTGCGTTCGACACGGTTGACCACATCATCCTTCTCAACCGTGTCGAGCAGGCCGGCTTTCGAGGAGCTGCTTTAGAATGGATCAAATCTTTCCTTACAGGCTGCACCCAGGCAGTCAGGCTTGGACAATTCACTGCTCCCAAACTTCCTTCTACCTGTGGGGTCCCACAGGGCTCCTATTTGTCCCTGCTGCTTTTCAATAGCTACCTCAGACCTCTTGTTCACTCTCTCAAAACTAGAAACATCATATTATTCATTTATGCTGATGATCTCCAGATAATTTTTTCCCTGAGCTCCCCCAATGCTTTTAGTGAGTTTCAGGCCACCTTACTCCATATCCAGCGTAGGATGGATATCAATATATTGAAACTTAACCCAGGCAAGACCGAGTTGGTCCTGCCTGGAAATAGTAAAATCAGCTAGGGCCCGCAATTTTGGCCACCCGAACTCGGGCTTCCCCCAGTCACCTCCTCCTCTGTGAAAAGCTTGGGGATTATCATTGAGGCCGACCTCTGGCTTTGTGGGCAGGTGAGTGTTGTGATCTCTTCCAGTGTCTACCAGCTACGGAAAATAAGAAAGATCGCTCATTTGCTTACTCACTCTGCCCTGATCCAGGTGGTAATAGCACTGATACTCTCACGGCTGGACTTCTCTAACTCCATCTACCTCGGCCTTCCTGCTGGTTTACTAAAAAGGCTCCAAATGGTCCAAAATCAAGCAGCCAGACTGATATTTAAACTCCCTAAGTGGTCTTCGGCCAGCCCTTGCCTTGCTCATCTCCATTGGCTCCCGCTGACCCACAGGGTGTCTTTCAAAACTGGCTGCTTGGCCTTTAAAGCCGTGCACGGCAACTGCCCTAAATTTATCAGCAGTCGGCTCACTAAATACAACCCCAGTCGCTGTCTCTGCTCTGCCCACCACCTTCTGCTCACCACCTCGCCCTTTAGACGCAAACGGCTGGGTGGTTGCAGCTTCTCCCATCTTGCCCCAAAATTTTGGAACTCTTTGCCTCTGGCACTCCGAAGCTGTAAGGATCTTATAAGCTTCAGAAAATCTTTGAACACCTGGCTATTCGTGCAAGCGGCTGGCTAAGCGCCTCTGTTTCATCCGCCTTCCTCAATCAGCGCCATAAAACCCACGGGTGTACGTGCGCTCAATAAATGCCTGTTAACATAACATAATAGCACCGCCAGTGAGCAGGCGAGCACCTGCAATCACAGAAGCTTTTGAAACACAATTTACCTGCAATATAATTTCTAGTGTCTAGCATTACGCAGTTCTGTAATGTACACTCATTCATAATCACTCAGGCCAAATGAGTACAAAATTGAAAACAAGTAAGCATAGTAGCACCGCCAGGGAGCAGGCGAGCACCTGCAATCACAGAAGCTTTTGAAACATAATTTACCTGCAATGTAATCGGCAGCATTCTTGCTCTTCGGAAAAAAAATATATTTGCAATATCATAACACAAAGCAGAAGAGAACAAAATAGTGATTAAATAGCTACTAGTACTCACCAAGCCCAGGGATCTCCACGCCATGCAGGTCGAGCAGGTTGTGTTCCCGGTCCAGTATGTCCGGCCACCGGTGCCTCACCTGGTTGTTGGTGCGCCGGACCCCAGACTCCTGATACATGGCCCGGCACACCTTACTCCATAGCTGGCGACGCTCCTGAAGTCTGTACCCGGTACCTGGCCTGTCGCCTGCCGCAATGGTATTGGGGAGGTGGCGCTGCACGAAGAAGACCAGTGCGGCCACCTGCACCGCGCTGAATATCTCCCGGGTATTTACTGCCTCCCCCCTTAAGCGCCCGCAAGGGAGCCGGCTACGGGGTGCGGGACCCTTCCCCTTCAGGTTTTTGCTGGCTCCCTTTGCCATGGTCCTGGACAGTTAAAGTAAAATAAAATTGGAAAGAATAGGGAAAAAGTAAATAAAAGAAAAGAGAGTTTAAAAAAGTAGTTTTAAAGTAACAAAAGGTAGAAAAAAACACAAAATATAGATGTACAAAAATAGAGTGATAGATAATGAGTAAAAAAGATTTTTAAAAAGTTCAAAGAAACAAAGGATTACAAAGATTTAAGGAGGATTGAAAAAGCATGCTCAGAAACATAGCAATGAATGAAAAACAAGATGGCTGCGCCCATTTTGACCACGTGGGAAAGTTAGCGCGATATTTCCCCCGCGAGCATGCAAAAACGGACGTAAACACGCAATCGCGTCCCGCAAGTAGGAAATGCCCAGCGCGAGCATGCAACTAGCGACCAGAAATTGAAATAGGCAACGCAAACAAGATGGCCGCGCCCATAGAAGACCGCATGGGTAATTTTGCGGTAGCCACGCTGAAAAAAATCCAGCGAACACGCAAAAGTAAAAAATCCGCAAGTTCGAAAAAAATCACAGATTTTGCGGACCGCGAGTACGCTTGTAGTGTAGTTCCTAGTTTCCCACTAGGCCCTGCGCATTGGAATAACATAAACAGTAGTATCGACGTAGAAGTGCGGATCTTCCAGGCCTCTACTGACTATGCTAAACTTAATTGGGTGTGTTACCAACTAGCTCAGAGGTCACTGGAAACTTTCTTCTCTGCATGGGAAGTGATCAGCTTCCCTGGCACAGACAAGAAGGGATTCAGCTTTCCAACAACCGTGCAACATGACAACTTTGCTCCTCAGATCAAGAGTCAATCTTTAGGGTCGTGTGAAACAATAGACAGGTATTTCACTCAGTCAGGTTAGTGCAGTTTACTTTCACAATATGTAGAGAATAGAGAGACGGGGGTTTGTCAATAAAGGGTTAACATTTATTGAACAGCCTTTCTTCTCGTACAAGAGAAATGTATTGCCACAATTGCAAGACTTGTTATGATAAAAAGTACGTACAGTAAGATAAGTATTGCGAAATAATACTGTAAAAGCATTGATATGGTTTCTTAGCCATACAATGGTTTAAAAGTAATAAAACATATATACAGTCATATATACATTAGGCTAAAATACTCAACTGGTGCTTCTAACTACGCCTACCCCAGTGTGCCTGACCTAAGCCTAACACGTGGAAGGGGAGTAAGTAAGTAGCTTTAGTTAAGTTGGTTTTGCCAAGGTTTGCTTCAAGAATTCTCATCTAAGGGTTTAGTCAACACCATACCTCTGAATAGAATGATGGAGGTCTGGTATCTCCTTCAGGAGGAACTCGGTATCCCAGTCACCCGCGAGGGCAGACTAGAAACGCTGGAGCTGGATTTCTCAGCAGATGAAAGGCAGCGTCTCTCTTCAGCGCGTCGAGGAGGAGGAGGGGCAGCGTCCGCGGGCAGCTTGGCATCTGCTGGGCTCTTCGCAGAAGGACGGCTGTTCAGCACCTAAGCTCACCACACCATCGTTCGCGCTTTAGCGGCGATAATGGTATCAGTAGCTTCACCAACAGCAGCGGGGCAGCAGGCTGCAGCAACAGGCTGCATACAGCATACAACAGCTAGCAACAGGCAACAGGCTGCAGCAACAGGCAATTGCTTAAGGCAACGTTGGTAATATTTATACCTGACAGGTGCCTGGTTTGACGCAAGTTTGCTGGACATAAGACGTCAATTAAAGATGTCACTAGGAAGTGATAGCTATCAGTTGCTCATTAGAGTTCCATTACTAATCAAAACACAGCAAGCGGGGATTTCCAGGTTTGCTGAGTTTTTATCTTGTTGAAGAACTCGGAGTGTTAATCTAGGAATATCAGATAGTGACTTCTGCTCTGTCATTGCACTAATTGGTTGCAAAGGAAGTGGCAGAGAACTGTTCTGGAATGTGGCTCTGTTCGTGTGAGGCCAGAGATGACTTTCTGAATATCGCACTTGAACGGTTATGCCAATATAGGGAATAAATGGATTTATAGCCGAATAGGGGCATAAGGTCGCAGTATCGATCAGGAACCTAGATAAACACGCAACACCCACTCCACGTTTTCATGTCCATCAAATTACTAAAACTAGAGCAATAGGATGCATGTGTAACATTGCCCACCCCAAAATACATAAATGCATTTGAAATAGGCGTATAATGTAATACGTGAAATTTAGGTACTGTACGTTTTTGAAGCATAGAAATCATTCAAAAATTATTGCATATGAAATCAATGAACGATTATGCAAAAAGAATTACACATGAAGTATCTCTTAAACAGAAGAAGGGCGAGATAAATCATCACATATAAATGCATTGCAATAAATGTGCTAGAGGCTGAAGTAAGTTTGTTATGTCTCTAGATGTGTGTAGAAATATAAGTTTGAAGCTTCTGTTCTCTAAGAATAGTTTTTACCTTAAGCAAAGAATTGTTCGTGCCAAAAAAGGTCAATATTAAAAAATGTCCAATTCAAAAGAATTAATGCTTGAACGGGGAAATAGAGTTCCAACACTTTTAGCAGTTTTTGTTGATCAAAACTGAAGGCCGAATTCAGAGTTCATGGGAACGCTGTGTGTCGGAAAGCTTCTCAAAAGTTATTGTTTCTGTACGGGTGAGAACATCGTATCAGACAGGCTCTCAAAGAATTGGTCTACAAAATCAGGTGACAGTTCAACCAAATTCGATAGTGCTGTAACTTGGCAGGTGTGAGAATGATTGCTGTCATCATAGTCGGGAGCAGCAATGCTCACAGAAGGTCGTACCTGGGTGATGTTGCTTTTGTCACTCGCTCCACTGTTACCACCTAGTCGTAGTACAGGAGTCTCAACGAATGCCGTCATCAGGATTGGTAGCCGCTGGGGACAACACAATGCGTGAGCCGTTATTGGACTGAGCAAAGTATCGACGTCCATTGGTACTGCTGATGGAAGTGAAAGACAGATGTCCAACACGCATTCATCTCTGCATAGCATACATCGAAGTACCGGTAAGATACAGTTCTGCCATATAGGTCTGAATGAAAGGAACCAGGTCATGTTTAGATCTCTCAGCCTGGCCAATCCGAGGACGTTAGTTATCTTGTCCCGGTAGCGCATTGCTAGGATTGTCTCTTCCATTCCCATGGGAGCTATGTCTGAGTTTTGGCTTGCCATAACGAAGCAGGACGGACAAAAATAAAATCCCTGCTACAAGTCCCAAAAATAATGGTATGCCGCCAAAAACAGAGTGAACAAAATTAGGAACGATTCCCAGAATTGCTTGAAAAGGTGTTAGCAGTCCCGTAAAAATCGTCTTAAATATGCCTGGGATGCTTGTGGCACTAGACATGTTAAGGAGTTGGCTGAGCATTTCGATGAAATGCACGGGGCAATTTGTTGATAAAAGTTCATGAACTTCAGTAGCTGTCCTTGCAACTAGAAGATCATACGTCTCTTTTGATGACGTTATAGGCACTGTTGTCTGTAAAAGCACAGACTTCATTTTGCTTAAAGTATCAATTCGTATAGAATAGAGATTCAGACGAGGCCAGATGGGAGTCACTGTGTCTGCAGGCCCACTCGGGAACAATGCCTGCATACAGCATTTGACCATGGATGTTACGCTTACTAGATAACTTTTCCCTGGCACAAGGCCACAACATCTGTGATCCGTTCTAAGAATGTAACTCCCGTTCGCAAGTTGCATAAAGAAGGGCTCTATCTGAGTTGCAGGTGTGACTAGCTGGTGGCATGAAAGGTTGTTTGAATTTCCATCACATGCTCCGTGTAAATAAATACCCTGACACAAAAGTATACCGCTTAGTGAATGTTTACAGTTGTCACCACTAAGAAATACATTTTTGTCGCTGTCACTATAGCAAGAATGTGTGTATGGTAATTTCCATTCTGATTTTACATATCCTTTACCCAATTGTTCATACTGGCCAGTAGGTATGTATTCAAGGCACTTTTTAAATCGGAAAGTTGTTATCGGAATAGTGATAATTCCGTGTATTATCCATTCAATGACAGGACTCTCTGACATTGTCAATGGAATTCTCTCAAGTTTTTCGATGCTCAGGATTGTATAGTCTGCTCCTTTCTGTGCCAAACTGATCTGTTTATCAGTAAGGTTAAAAATGGAAAATTATGACGTTGTGTTGATTAAACGCCAAGGCACATAGCCTGAACGAAGATTTTGCAGCGTCCAGCCTAATTGTATAATAGAACGTAATTGAGATTGGCCATGTTGTGACATTAGCAAGTCTCTATCTATCACATCAAAGGCAGAGGATACAATATTGTCCAACGAATATGCTGTTTCAATTTGTTTGACTTTCCAAGCCTCGTTGTAAGCAGCATAGATACTGGTCGCTATGAAACGCTTTTGACGCTGTTTGCGTGGTCCAAGAATGAAATCGCGCAAATCAGCACCATCTTTTAGTAAAGACAAGTGTTGCTTAATTTCAGCCAGTGTGGATGATGTTAGCCATTCAAGGCAGAGTTTCCCTACACTGTATGTTGTTATTATCCCTGGATGTTGTCTCTGGGAGTATCTAGGGTCTAGTCTGGTCATTTTTAACCCCTGTATTTTATTCAGGAATCTATCTTGACAGTTGTTTGTGTCAGTAGGCCAGATTAACCACTTTTTCCAATCAGGATGTGTTCTGTTAAAATGTAAAATTTGTGATACGTCTAACTCAATATCTGTAGTTCTATTTTCAGGTATTGGCTTTGGTATAGACGGTGTTTTAAGGTCTTTGATCTTAGCTAGGCCAAGACAGGATGTTTGGTGTATTGTGTCATTTAATAACAACATTTGTTCTGGTATCATGCAGGTTCTGAATAGTGCTTCAATGCCCTGTACCTGCCAATCTTTTGTACCCCAAATTGTTTTCGTTTCAATGTTATTTTTCCAATAATCAAAACCAAATGTCATCATTTTTTCATAAAATGCTTCTGAATATATCAATTTAGAATTTGTCAGCATTGTTTTCATTCCTGTTTTATCTAACAGTTTGTAATAAAACGTTTCTGCATCACTGGTGTTAAACCCTGAGAAGTATTTGAATTTCTCAAAAAATGCTTTAGAACTGCTTTTAGGTGGTGTAGCACAATGTTCCCATTGATTATACATAAAAACATTTCTAGGCTGTGCAGATTTATGCAAATAGTGATCACCATAATGTGTATAGTAGAATGTCTGCTCATAACTAGGTGAACCTTGTAAATAATCATGATCTGTGAATCTAGCTGACATTACTAAATCAGACATCATGTCATTAATACTGTTAAAGTCCCAATCATCAGAGAATGTACTAGGTGTTACAAAGTCACTCAAGGAAACCTTCAGTTGATGAGGATACTTCAGGATTTCGACCGGACCATATATCTCATAGTCAGTTTTCTCCCATACTACCCCACCAGGTATTGGAATTGCTGTGACATTTACTGTTGACAGTTCTCTTTTCTTCACATGGGATGATCTGTGTGGTTTCAGGACTAGGTTGATGTTCTGACTTGCTGTGTCCATTCAATTGTAATAAACTTTCCTAAAATTAAAACTAAAATTAGGCATAGTAGGAGTATGAATACCCCTGAAATAATCCAATGCTCAATCAACGGTGAATCCAGATATAATTCTTTGATTTGTTGAAGGAGTCCTGTTGTATTTTCTTTAGAATACTTTTTTGTTTCTGGCATCACTTCAGAGTCGTTTTGATCTTCAGAGAAATTGTCGAAGTTGATGAAATAACCAGAGGCAGTTCTGTCAATTGTTGGGATTGGATTTCCAATTTGTCTCTCCGTAGCAATTTCTGATGCCACATTAGTGTAGACTGGTGTTGTTTCTTGACGAACTGTTTCAATCTGTGTCTCAAGAGGCACGAGTTCCATGGCATTATTGCATAGTCCTTCATTTTGCACTGCAGGCTGATCGAATGTGATTAGTCTTTCAGTTTGAACCTCTTGGATTGTTGCAAGTTTGGGTAGTCTGTTGTTTCTTGGGAGTCCACTGGGCCTACTGTTGATTATAGGCCACATGCTTGTGGTTTTACCAGGTCGATGGACACAACTCTGTTCTCCTTTTTACCAGCAAGGGGCGGTAGTACAACTGATCTTGTTCCGGTGACTGCCAAGACAGGTACTGCTTTTCTGTAAGAAGGCCCAAATTCCTTCTTAACCGCAATCTTTTCTCTGACTAGATCCCCAATCTTTGGAATCCAGCCAGGCCTTGCTGGGGCTGTTGCTTGTGGTGCCTCGTCAGTGGTATCTGGCTGTTGCTTTAACTTTATGTTGCTTAAGGATTTTCTTGTTTCATTCAGTTCCTGTAAAGCAGCCAAACGATCTTTGATGTCAAAGTCTGTTGTTTTTTCTTGTACCACTGACATCTGACTATCGAGGTCCTGAATGTTTATTCTAATTCCGAACAATAGTTCGTATGGGCTGAAACCTTTTAGAGAATTTCTTGGCAAGTTATTAAGACTAGTCTGGACACTTATTAAATGTTTGACCCACCCAGCGCCTGAACCTAATACCTTCGCTGTTATAGATCGCTTTATGTCCCGGTTTTTTCTTTCAACCACACTATTCCCTTCGGGGTGCGACGGACAAGAATACCGCAACCCAATTCCCATGCTGGCCATGGCCTCCTTATAAGCTCGAGAGCTGAAAGCAGGACCCTGGTCAGAATGGAACGTGGTAATTGCGTATGTGCCGATAAAGACTCGCAAATCTTTTATAACCGTTCTAGCGTCAGCCGAGCGCTGGGGCCACATCCATATGAACCTCGTACAGGAATCCACTGCTACCATGATATATCTATAGTTGCCATCCCTTTGTAGGGGACCACAGTGGTCCAGGTAAACACATGCAAATGGTTTATCCGAGATAAGAAGGGGTGTCTGCACTGGTCGTTTTACTGTTGATACTTTTATCCTTTGGCATATGTCGCATTCTAATACATACTTTTTAGTTTGTATTCCCAAGCGAGGCCACCAATATCTCTGTTTTAATAGGGATATTGTTGCGGAAATGCCAGCGTGTGCAGAAGCAAGCCCTTTGTGTGCCGCTTTGATTAGTCCTAACCTGTGTTCCCTGTTTGGAATTACTCTATCCCCCACTCCAGGGATTCGAGCAAAAGGAACAATATTAGTATCTGTTAAGTACAAGTACTTTTCAGGAAAGCCTTTTGGGAGTGTTTTCTTATCATTTTTTACTGACGCACTGACAGCTTGTAGAATATCGCTGTCTATTTTTGTTTGTGACCGAGTTATCGCAGCTACGGAAGCCGTTTGCACAGCTGCCTTCGCGGCTTCATCAGCCAATGAATTCCCTGCAACGTGAACGCCATCACGTTGATGACTCAGAGTGTGTATCACGTGAGTCTTTTGTAGTTCTTTTTGCAAAAGAACTACCTGTTCCCAAAGCATTTTATGCTTTATTGTGCCACCTTTTGCATCTTTGAAACCATTTTCCACCCAATTCTGCAAGTATTCATTATAAGATTGTACGCAATAAAAAGAATCGCACACTATTAGTGTGGGGAATTCGCGATCGGTATTTTCTAGCGCCATCTTAAATGCTACTAATTCAGCTCGTTGAGCCGAGCAATCTCCTAGAGATTGTGTTTTAGTGACCATTGGTCTAAATTTTCCTTTGTGCCAGCGACCTTTTACAATCGCGCACGCAGCACTGTAAGCTTGCTTACCCCCAACTGCGGGTTGTGCTGATTCGTCAGTATATATAATACTTCCGTATTCTTCGAGAGGCAGGATTTCAATTGGCAGAGGACATTCATATTCATATTGTAAAAATTCCTGTGTTTTTAAGTTAGGATCAAATTCGTAACCTACGTCTGTTGCAGCAAGATAATTAACCCACTGGATCCATCTCGGATGCAAAGCCTTAGCATTAGGAATGCTTGCTTTAGTAACCGCTTCTAAAGCCGGTATAGGTGTTACGATTATTATTCGTTTACCTTGTGCTAGGGGCCTTTCTTTTGCTACAGCAGTCTGAACCGCAGTTAGAATTTTCTCCGTTGAACTGAATTTTATTTCAGCCTTTGTGTACAAATGTGATTTGTATGCTATTGGTACTTTTTCTCCCTCATTAGAGGTTAGGTACGTGAATCCGCATCTTCCTGGGATGACTCGGATTACAAGATCACGTGTGTTGTCACGTGTATCTAATTTTGTTTTTGCTAACATGTCTGTTTGCAGTGATCTCAAAATTTCTGTGTGTTTTTGAGTCCAATTGATTTGTTTAAAATCAGGTTTAATTAGTTCGTAGAGAGGTTTAACCCTCTCTGCGTAATTTAGAATGTAAGTTCTTCCAAAATTCAGAAAACCTAGAATGGATTGTAAATTCTTAAGCGTTTTTGGAGCTTGGAGTACAGCGCACTTCTCTAAGAAGTTGTCCGCTAGACTTTTCCCTTCACTTGATAATTCGTACCCTAAAAATAGTACTGTCAGATGGGCAATTCGGGGCTTTTTAAAATTGAATTTGTAACCCTCTGCTGCGAACCCAAGTATAATGGTGTTCACTCTTTTCAAGTGAGTATCCAAGTCGTCGTCTGTGAGATAGATATCATCTACGTAAGATAATGCCTCATCATCATATATTTGTAGTAACTCTGTTACCCTAGCTGAGAATAGTCCTGGGCTGTTCTTGAACCCCTGTGGGAGTCGACAGAATTTTTTCTGCGACCCAAATGCAGAGAAAGCGGTCAAATATCTGCTTTCCGGTGCAATGTTTTGACAAAAGAAACCATTAGATATGTCTAATGTCGTTTTATATTTTTTCCTAACTATGTTATTCATTAGGGCTGCACTATGCGAGTTTTGTACTGCAAAAGTTTTGCAACATGTATTAAGATGTCTGTAGTCCAAAACTAGACGATATGAATTGTCTGGCTTGGAGACAGGAGACAACGGATTGTTCATTTGAGAGGTGCATGTTTCAATCACCCCCTGGTATTCAAGTTGATCTAAAAATCTCCCTGACCTGTTTTTTAGCTTCTTGCTTAATGGGATACTGCCGTTTGGCAGTTGGTTCACTTTTTAATTGGATTTTGTGAGGAGTTGAGTCCTCATCCCATCCTACATGATTTTTATATAATGCCGGTGCCTGGGCTACTGCCCATTTCCTTGCATAAGTATATTTTTTGTGAATCGGAATGTGATTCGAGAAGGCAGGCATAATCATTTCTTCGCCACGAGGGCACTCCCTGACAAACTCCGGGGGCCAATCTTTTTCAGCTAACAGAATATCATAGCCTTTTGAGAGCTTATCCCAAAATAGACCCCTAATTTTCCTAGTCTTATCACCCTCTATACGCAATGTTATTTCGTATATCTTATGGGGCTCGCTAAGTCTGGTGTCGGCAGTTTCAACCTGAATGTATTCATTCGTGTCCACTGTCTCCAGATGACTCATCAAGATCTTGCGCGCTATACTGATTTCTGCTGCACTGTCCAACATTGTCAATGCCCACTCCCCGTTTTTCAACTGTGTCCTCAGTATTCTCGGCATGGTTGATTACTCTAATACTGGCTACCTTCTTTTTCTGAAATTGAGATTTTTTACTCTGAGCAGGTTCCTTGTCTTTGGACTTGGTGTGCTCTCCTGGGTCTGACCGTCCTCTTCTTTCCGAATTCTGTGGAAAAGATCGAGAGGGACGTGTATCAATACTTTGATATCTATCAGGTTTTTTCAGATTATCCCTATTTCTAAGGTTATATCTTTTCTCAGAGGGCTCCCTCTGGGGAGACTGGCGTTCTCGAGTCGGAGTTCTTTCCCTCCGTCGAGGAGACCTTCCTCTGGACTGGAAAACTTTTTCCTTGGGAGTGGATCGTTTATTTCCATCCCAGCTCTTTTTAGGAGTATTTGAATTATTTTTAATAAATAATTTTACTAACTCTCTATATGCTTTTGTTAACTCTCCTATGTTAACTAAGAGTTCTTCTTTTGACATTTTTCCAATGTCCGGATGTCGTGTGTAGCCGGCTAGAACCGGCCACGTTGCTCCTGGTCTACCTAGTGGACCGAGACTGGTAATGTGATCATTGTGTTTTAGGGCGCCATTAAACCAGGGCAGGTGCTCTTGAAATTTAAGTGGAATTTCAATCTCCTCGAAAGGAGCGTACTCTTCCGGAGGTTCCTCTATTTTGTAATAGTGAAACTCTTTTGTTGTAGCGTTTGCCGCTGGAAAGTTTATCCATGAATCTGCGATACTCGTGAGCCTCTATCACGAAAATTACTGTACCACCTTGAGGTGTCAGTCCGTTTTCTATAAGTTTTAAAGTTATAGATTTTCTTAAGTGGACCGGGATGATAATAGCACCCGGGTCTGTGTGTTCGGGACCCTGCTGAGTCGCATCTGCTGCGGCCCCAGTGGTTACGTTTTCTCCTGGCATTGTTAAAATGCAAGGTTTGCAGAGTTGGTCTCCAAGGAGACAAAGATTAGGTGCACAATATTTTGGAACACTGTATCCTTCAACGTTGAATAAACCAGAGCTTTACATAGGAATCTCTTCCTACTGAGTTCGGGCGGATTTTAACCTTTCACCCACTCCAGACGTCTATTGGAGTATTTACGGGAGAAAGGGGTCTGTGTGAAATATGCACGACTGAGTTACTCTAACGTCTTGCGTTAGTTTATCGCCTTACCAAACGTTTGGGCACCATGTAGTGTAGTTCCTAGTTTCCCACTAGGCCCTGCGCATTGGAATAACATAAACAGTAGTATCGACGTAGAAGTGTGGATCTTCCAAGCCTCCACTGACTATGCTAAACTTAATTGGGTGTGTTACCAACTAGCTCAGAGGTCACTGGAAACTTTCTTCTCTGCATGGGAAGTGATCAGCTTCCCTGGCACAGACAAGAAGGGATTCAGCTTTCCAACAACCGTGCAACATGACAACTTTGCTCCTCAGATCAAGAGTCAATCTCTAGGGTCGTGTGAAACAATAGACAGGTATTTCACTCAGTCAGGTTAGTGCAGTTTACTTTCACAATATGTAGAGAATAGAGAGACGGGCGTTTGTCAATAAAGGGTTAACATTTATTGAACAGTCTTTCTTCTCGTACAAGAGAAATGTATTGCCACAATTGCAAGACTTGTTATGATAAAAAGTACGTACAGTAAGATAAGTATTGCGAAATAATACTGTAAAAGCATTGATATGGTTTCTTAGCCATACAATGGTTTAAAAGTAATAAAACATATATACAGTCATATATACATTAGGCTAAAATACTCAACTGGTGCTTCTAACTACACCTAACCCAGTGTGCCTGACCTAAGCCTAACACGTGGAAGGGGAGTAAGTAAGTAGCTTTAGTTAAGTTGGTTTTGCCAAGGTTTGCTTCAAGAATTCTCATCTAAGGGTTTAGTCAACACCATACCTCTGAATAGAATGATGGAGGTCTGGTATCTCCTTCAGGAGGAACTCGGTATCCCAGTCACCCGCGAGGGCACACTAGAAACGCTGGAGCTGGATTTCTCAGCAGAAGAAAGGCAGCGTCTCTCTTCAGCGCGTCGAGGAGGAGGAGGGGCAGCGTCCGCGGGCAGCTTGGCATCTGCTGGGCTCTTCGCAGAGGGACGGCTGTTCAGCTCCTAAGCTCACCACACCATTGTTCGCACTTTAGCAGCGATAATGGTATCAGTAGCTTCACCAACAGCAGCGGGGCAGCAGGCTGCAGCAACAGGCTGCATACAGCATACAACAGCTAGCAACAGGCAACAGGCTGCAGCAACAGGCAATTGCTTAAGGCAACGTTGGTAATATTTATACCTGACAGGTGCCTGGCTTGACGCAAGTTTGCTGGACATAAGACGTCAATTAAAGATGTCACTAGGAAGTGATAGCTATCAGTTGCTCATTAGAGTTCCATTACTAATCAAAACACAGCAAGCGGGGATTTCCAGGTTTGCTGAGTTTTTATCTTGTTGAAGAACTCAGAGTGTTAATCTAGGAATATCAGATAGTGACTTCTGCTCTGTCATTGCACTAATTGGTTGCAAAGTAAGTGGCAGAGAACTGTTCTGGAATGTGGCTCTGTTCGTGTGAGGCCAGAGATGACTTTCTGAATATCGCACTTTAACGGTTATGCCAATACAGGGAATAAATGGATTTATAGCCGAATAGGGGCATAAGGTCGCAGTATCGATCAGGAACCTAGATAAACACGCAACACGCTTTCGCGTGAATTCGCATACCGCCAATTCGCAAAATTCACCCATACTTATGATAGAGTCCATTCTCGTTTCTAGAGATGTCTGTATTCCCACTATGGCCTCCATATTATCTTTCAGTGAGGGTTCATCACTTTCCGGCCTCTGTCCCATTTCTTCTCTCCCCTTGCCGATGGCATCTGGTTCGGTCCGCTTCTGCATTGCAAACTTATCCAATTTGGTTTGTTTGGAGGATCACCTTTGCTTCTTTATTCCCGGACATTATGGCCAGTCAACTAATGATATTCTAGAGCCCATTCGGAGGTTATGTACTCCCTCACCTGTGGTCCCTCTGTGAAGTTCTGATTGCTTCCTAGATTTGGCCCACAGGAGTCCCAGTACTCTTCAGTGGTCGCTGCTTCTGACCTTGACCTTCGTTTTAAGATCGGGGCTTTGGTTCGGGTCAATGCAGTTGAGCTCCTCTCATCGCTGTCCTGATCCCTTTTGTTGACGTGGTATGCAGGAGTGGGCTACCGGGCTCCCCGGGAGGGACTTACTCTTTTATCAACTGGGCCCCATTAGGGCCTAATTAGCAACTCGTCTGGCACGCTTCTTCACATGGTCAATCAGAGGCTCTAATTCCTCACCTTTGCTGCTTCAGGGTGCAGGAAGGCTCTCCTTCACTGCTCTTGTCCTGCCAGCTGCATTTCCTTGCTTCGGCGTCATCTGCTGCTAAGTCCGGTAGCTCCCTCAGTCGCACAATGCCTCTTGTTTTGTGGGGTGACAAAGTATGCACTGGGGTATCCTATTCGCCCACTTGCGTCGACTGTGGCCCAGTTCTTTGTTTTTCGGCCACCGCCCCCTGCTCTTCAATTTTACGGTGCCGTCTTCCTTTGTTACTGTTCCTCTGTGCCGTATCTTGTGCTATGCGTGCACCTTAGCCAATGCTTTATTTGGTGACTCCGACACCCACGCACAATCACCGGGGGTTACACACTGGTTTGCGCAGGTTCCACGCCACTGTTTCTAATGGTGGCTGATGTTGCTGGGAGTCTACCTGCCCGCGGTTCCTCCTGCGTCACTTTTGCAAGCTTGGTGTTAAGGACCTATTGCGTGGCGTGGTCCAGTGCTGAGCAGTCCACAGTCCTGCTGATCCCTCTGTCACTCTTTCTGGGACTCCTTGACCATCGTCAGTGTCTACAGCATTGCCAGCCGGCCTCGTGCACAAACTTAGGTCGAGGCTTTACCGCCCTCCCAGGCCGCACCTCTCGGCACAGGCAGTCTCCACCACCAGAGTTTACAGTTTTTCCGGTGTCTCTTTCCTTTGGGTCTCTTAAGTTCATGAATCTATTTCCAAAATTAGTTTTGGAATTAGTGTTGGATTAATGCCGGGCAGAAGCCCGGGAATCACAGAGGAGCCTTTATGGAGTGCAGCCATCACGGCCGGCTCTGAAGCCCCGACCCAATCCAAGCCTGTATTTATTTGCAGGGTGTCACACCTCAAACACCCCCACCTTGCCGCCAGGGAGGTGTGCCTCTAGGCCACAGAGCCTTTCTCTGGGTCTCATATCCAATTAAGCTACAGAGGTCTTCAGCATACATGTAAGATGGCCATGTGTGCGGAAAACAAAATATCAAAAACACAGCTAAGACTTGCATTTGGATAATTCATGGCAGCGGTAAAAGTTTGCAACATTATGCAGGGGGCCTTCCCATCCCAAATGTGATTGTATAATATTCATGTGTAAATTAGGCAGAATGAAGAAATGGAGTTGGAAAATATATATCATTGGAGGAGTAGGGAATCACAATCTGGGCTGCAGTAGACTTCTCACTGGTTTGTGCTTCTTTTGCACAAGTGTGAGGACTCCTTCCCTTCAAGAGACTTGAATTACGTAAGTCAGTTTTTATTCTTCTGGTATGGTCTTCTAGGACAAGGGTGCAGTGTTCAACAAGCTAAATTTTCTATAAGTAACAGTAGTCCACTAGTCGGGTAATAGGAAGTCAAAAATGTCAATGTCTATTGGACAGAAAGAGTGTTTAGAAGAATTCAGGTTCAGGGACATTGATTATCAGTTAGCGTTTTTAAGGTGGTACTGATCCAGTGATTAGGGACTGATACATTTTCACTGACGAGGCCCAATTTCATGACCCGACAAGCCCCTTCACGCTGGGTGAGTAAAATACCAAACTTACCAATTACCAATGACTATCATTTGATTCCGCATATAATCTGTGGCGATGCAATCTTTTTAAGTTTATAGAGTTTTGCAAAAATACCTGATTCTAAGTAATACTCATAAATGAAGAATAAACACCTCTAATAAAGACAAACTCATTAATATATTTATAAATCTTTATCTAAAATAATGTGAAAAATACTCATCAATTCCAAATACAGTATGAATCATGGACCATCACGAGAAACAATATTAGAAGAAGTGACAAGAATTATATCTCAATGACAATACAATAAAGGAGTGGAAAGACAAACGGACAAAAGTTTCAAAAACAAAATACATTTGCAAATATTTATGCAATTCAGTTTCTGTGTATACTAACCCAAAAGGAAACAGGAAAACTAATCTCTGGCGATGAGAGCAGCATGGCCCCTCAGGAAAATTTGAAGAGGCAAAAAATAATTCAGAAATCAGCAGGCAGTAACAGCCAGCTCAAGAATAAGAGACAGCAACACAGGCCGCTCCTCACACATGTAGAAGAATGCACACTCACTAACCAACTTCTCCCACCAAAAGCCTCAGTTATACCCTAAAACCCAATAGTCCAACCCACACTGTGTCAGAACAATTTCTCATTATTTGATTAGTTAAGGAAGGGGATGTACTGCAACACCACTCTTGTCATGTCCATTAGCTCAGCGTCTTCATTGTTCATTTATTCATCATATCAACTTCTGCCCCAGGAAATACAATTTCGAGTCACTGTCATAGTACACATTTCCTCCATCCCGTTTGTGTAACAGCTTTCATGCCTTGATAATCCATTTGTTCCATTTCATTAAGGAAGTATTCTTTCTCTCAAAGTTTAATTTGATTCTTCATGCAAATTCTTGGCAGGCACATAAGACCCGTGAAGGACATTTGTCTTCCACCATCCCCTTCTAGCTCAGAATTAAACAATTTTATTTCTTTCACTAACCCAAAGGTTTCCTGCAGAGCAGAAAACCATACTTCTACGGAAACAAACACAGACATTTATTAATTACTTGTAATGTTTTCCATTTTACGCACCCACTCAATGTTGCATCTACCCATGCGCAACCCAAGTTCATATTAATGTCCTAGCAAACATTAATATAATTCATCAAAGCAGCGTTAGTCTTTTATTTTACATTAGTCAGAAAGCATTTGTGGCCTAGTTCAGTGCTTTAGTTCACGGTTGCGCATTAGCATTTTCCCTCATGTTAGGCCCTTTTCCGCATACGTTTTTCACTGCACACGGTGAATAAGTGTTACTGAGGGTTCAAATCAAGCAAGTTTAATTTTCGCTAAAACCCTGCTCCATCAATCCCCCCTTTGATGGCGTTTTTGAGCCATCACCAAAATGCCCACCAATACAAATGATCACTTTCAGAATTCTGTTGTTCTCTCGCATTTCATCATAATTTAATTCCATCGAAATCATTCATTATTCCATAGTAATTTCCTTTTCTGTCCTCTAACTCTATCTCATAAATCTGTTGTTCTCTCTTGTTTCATAACACACTGTTACCAAATGTAGCAAACCAATTACCCATAGAGGAGAAACCCTTACCAAGTGTGTCCCAAGCACTGTCAACCTTCGTTCTGCCAAATCTTTATGAAGATTTGTAATATTCTTCATATATTCTTCTAAACTCTTACTTTTATCAGGGATATATGTGTGTGAATCTAGAATAACTCCAACTGAAAGTATCAATCAATGCTCCAAAAATATCACCCATAATTTCTGAAAAACTTGCTCTCCTTTTGCTACTTTTTAATCCATTGTTTATTTCGTTGATTCCATCATTCTTATTCAGGTGGTAAAACTTTGGAAAGACTATGCCCGTATAACAACATCCATACTAATGTGCAGGCAATCTATAATAGGCATTTTTACCACACACATAATACATTCCTGGAAAAACAGGAACAGTTCTTCCTTTTATTTCCCATCCTCCCGTGATTAGGAAAACATGATCACACTCACCAGAACCAATGATATAGTTGTTATAATCAGTTTTCAATCTAAGTAAACAAAGCTTTACTCTATGATGCCAATCCAGGGCCATGGCGGCGTATGTCTCACCCTTTTTAATATTGCCTTCTCTATAAGCCCATGGAGGTACATGAGATTTTTGCTCAGCAGCTTTCTTCTTAAAATGTTGCGTTCTATCCTCTCTACCATGTTAATGAATTCTATTTCTTCAAACCGTAAACTACAGGTAAGGTTGTTATGATGTGCAAATACTATATCTATTGTTTTTGTTGAATGAAAAAGTTCCCCCATAAACTCTGCATTTTTTGCAGTATGTACTCTATTCATGTTTTTTCTAATGGGAATTCCTGAAAATACTAAATCGATGTTAGAATAATAATATTGTATGCTACCCTTCTCATAAAATAGACTGGTTAGGACACTACAAGACACTCCATACATTAAGGGTAGATGATGTGGAGAAGTGTGGCTCACTGGTTAGAGGAGGCAGACCTGGAAGCAGAGATCAGCCCGGGACCAGGGTTCAATTCCCAGCTCGGCGGGGTCTTGAATCCTAATAATGTCCATGGACTCGACGATTCTCGCTCCGGTGCCTACTCGATTCATGGGTTCACACTCTGGGCAATAGCTTGCTTAATCTCCACAATGGCCCCTCGCTGTGGGATGCCTGGCTTTCACCCTGCGGATACCCTGCCGGGGCTATCTCACAGGGGAATACCAGGACGGGTTCCCTAAGCAAGCGCTTAGAAACCGCTTGGTGATTTGCGTTATATAAATTCCTGTACATTTACATTTACATGATAGGTGACCCCCTCTGAGACACACCGTTGCAAGCACTCAAAACAATTTCCCCCATCCATCTTATCAACATACTCATATATTAACTTGGTAAAAACATTTAACGAAAAGTAATTAATCAACTTATCCTGATGATAGATACTGTCATGTACCACTCTCTTTATGTTAGTATGTGAGACTTCTTTGAGATTATTAGAATCTACTTTCTCACTCATCACACTGTCAGTATTATTATCTCCATTAGTCATCATAAAGACAGGCAGGACAACAATTAGTGTTAACCACACCAACATTAGTAATAAAATACTAAAGAAGCAAGCATTAATACATCTACATTTGAAAGTACGGTTTTCATATCCAGTCTCTGTTATATCTGCCATTTCTAAAAAGTTGTTTTTTTATCAATAAAAAAACTAAAGAAGCTATTAATACTATTGAATTATAATAATTAAAACTAAGAAAAACCATAAAACACTATTAAACCATGTAAAGTAGTGTATCTAGACACTTCAAACCTTCTTTCTTCACCCCCTCGTTTTCTTTTCTTTTTTTACCACTTCACAGCCTTTAATTTGATTTCTACTTCAGTTCTTTGCACTTTTCTGAAAGGACTTTTCAATTTTCTGCACCCTTAATTTTACACAATTCTTTTAGGGTGGCTCATAATCGTTTCCTTTACTTTGCTCTGTACCGGCGTTCTCTTTACTCTGGTCTGTGTGCTCAATTTCGTCCAACACCACATATGTCCATTCAGGAGCTGTGAATTTCTTGTTCGGAATTCTTTCTCTTTTTGTTTTTTTAACTGATTCTTCTTCTGACTTACTCTGTTCAGTCTGTGTAGATACTTCTATCATGTCTAGTGTTTCCTTTCTCAGAGTGTATTTTATTGTTTTCACTCTCTTTGGCCACACATCACCTTTTCTTGCTTTTTTAACTTTCACAGTTTCCTAGGTTTCAGAGTCAGTTTCACAACTCCTCTTATTCGATTCTTTTTTCTGTTGATCTTCACTCAAGACTTCTTTATCATTGACTCCAACAGCAGTCTTACGAGACCCAGTAGCTGGTGCCCACTTTATTCAACTCTGTTCAGATTCGATCAAAGGTCCAACAGCTTCAGGATCTGCAGTTTCAGGCTCTGCAGCCTCAGGCTCTGCTTGTATCTCTGCCTGTTGCTGTTCTTCCTCTTCTAGTCTTTCAAGTGGACTTGGGACTATTCTTGTATGGCTCACGTGTATCCACATTGTCAAACCACCACACTTCACTGCTGTTGTTGTTGCCAGTATTACCTGGTATGCTCGTGCCAAACGAGGCTCCAAAGACAACTTTGTTACATGCTTCATCACCAGAATCCACTCTTCTAGACTTAAATCATCTGCTTGTTCTTGTGTTGTGGTTGCAACTGCTCCAACCTGATGAGACACAGAACTCACTGCATCAGCCAATACTTTGCAATAATTGAGCACTAGGTCATCAGTAATATTCATCAGCTGATTTGCTGGTACAATCAGCTGTGTCATTGATCTTTCCATTATGACTTCATGGAAGGGTAATCCAGGGGTAATCCAGTCTTTTTTATCAGGAATGCTTCTCAAACTCATCAAAACCAAAGGCAAAGCATCAGGCCACTTTAGTGCTAGGGATTCACACACTTTTGATACTCTAGATTTGATTGTGCCAATAATTTGTTCAACCACCCCTGAGGCTTCTGGTCGATAGGCACAATGCAGCTTTTGTTCAATCTGCAATGCTGCACAAATCATCCAAATTATTTCATTATTGAAATGTGTACCTCTATCCATTTCTAAAGAGACTGGAAATCAAAATCTAGGAATGATCTCTCTAAAAAGCAATTTAGCAACTGTTAAGCTATGATTTCTTCTTGAAGGATATGCTTTCACCCAACGAGAGAACAGATAGACCACAACAAACACATATTTCAGCCCATTACATGGAGGGAACTCTATGAAATCAGCCTGTAACGGTGTAAACTGTCCTGCTGCTTTTCCAATTCACCCCCTACTGACAACAGTTTTTCTTCCAGGATTCTGCTGCTGGCAAACTGTACATCTTTGACAAAGACTCTCTGCAATGACCCTGAATTTAGGATTATACTAGGACTGCTTGAAGAGTCTTATCATGGCATCTTTTCCGACATGAGTCAGTCCATTGTAAATCCTAGCCATCTGTGAAAGTAGACAATCTGGCATTACTGGTCTACCATCTGTACACACCCGCACTTCCTCTTCAGTTCTTCGAGTACAACCTGATTTAGTCCAAAAGTATTTTTCACCTCCACTGTCCTCTTCCTGCATCGGTCTAATTTATTTCCATGTTTCTACAGTAGAGAACATCAGGTGACAATTTGTATTACTTTTCTCTGTCATTTTGTTGATTGAAATTGAATTTTGTGCACTGAAATGAGCCACTTGGTCAGCATATCTGTCCCCGCTAGTCACATAATAATTTTCTGACTTATGTGCTTGGACATTTGACCACGGAAATCTCTTTGGGCAATGTAATGCAACCAAAAAATCCTTTACATCTTTGCTGTTTCTTATTGGAGATCCTGAAGAAGTCAGGAACCCACGTTGCATCCACAATTGTCCAAACTCATGCACCACCCGAACCATATTGACCCTCCGTAAATATGGTACTCTCAAATTTTTGCCAATTATGCAGGCCCTGGTCAAAGTGACCAGTTCTGAAATCTGTGCTGAATTTATACCTCTTAGACAAGATGCTTCAAGAACAATGGCCACTGTACACACTGCATAGGAAGCACGCAAAGCACCTCTTTCATCCCTCAAGCAAGAACCATCCACAAACATCACACAAACTGATTATGACAGTGGTGTATCCTTAATATCATGCCTTGGTTTAGTGCACAACTCTGTCACATCCAAACAATCATGATCTGCTTCATCCATCACTTCTTTGCAACTCATGCTTGGCTACAAAGTCGCTGGATTAAGGGTAGTACATCTTGTTATTGTCACATTTTCAGCATCCAAGATCACTCTCTCATATTTAGTCAAATGACTACTTGTTAAATGCTGCGTTCTTGTCCTTGTCAGCAAAATTTCAACAGAATGTGGCACATACATTCTCTCCTTGGATGTCCCATTGCAATTGATTTACTCTGCTCCAGACTTACACGAGTAGCAACCACTGCTTTCAAACAACCTGGCAATGCTGCAGCCACTGAGTCCAAGGTAGCTGAAAATATGCCACTGGATGACGTGCCATTCCATGTGTCTGCATTAAGACTGAAAGTGCACATCCATCTCTCCCGCAACAGAACAACGCAAAATCCTTAAAATAATCTGGCATTCCCAACGCAGGTGCTCGACAAAGACTGTCTCACAACTCAGTGAAAGCTTTCATGCTTTCTTCATCCAATTGTATTGTATTAACTACATCTTTATAAGTCAATCTCTGTAATGGCTTGGCTATCCGTGAGAGACCACTGATCCACTGTCTGCAGTATCCACCCATACCCAGAAACATTCTAACCTCTTTTTGTGTTCTGGGAGGATCTATTTGCAAGATCACAGTAATCCCTTCTTGTGATACTTTCCTGAATCCTTTTTCAGTTTTATGTCCAAGTATTGAACCTCCAGCTGGCAAAACTGTAATTTTGCTGGTGACATTTTATGCCCACCTACTGCCAAATGGTTCAGTAGAGCAATTGTATCTGTCACACATGCTTTGCATTTCTTTGATGCACCAATAGGTCATCTATGTATTGCACCAATACTGAGTCTTCCGGCATTACCAATGACTCATGACATTTTTTCAAAATCTGATTAAAAAATTGAAGGACTCTCTGTATATCCTTGAGGAACTCGTTACCATGCCAAAACACGGTCTCCGAACCGGAATGCAAGAATATATTGGATATCTGGATGTAAGGGTATGGAGAAAAATGCTTGGCACAAATCAATCACTGTGAACCATTCTGCATCACAGGGAATTTGATAAAGAATCACTGCTGGGTTTGGCACTATAGGACAACATGGTACCACAATCTTATTCACTCTTCTCAAATCTTGGATAATCCTATATTTACCACTCAGTTTCTTAATTCCCATAATAGGTGAAATTCAAGGACTCCCTAGTATCTCTCTCAGAATTTCCTGTTAATCCTTTGTTGAATTACAGGTGTAACTCCTGCAATAGTCTCAAGACTCATTTTATACTGTGGTGTTTTTGGAAATACTGCACCGTGTTTGACTGATATTTGAATAGCATCAACGCCCTTCATCAATCCAATATCTTTCCTTGTAAAATCCTACACATCAGTCATCACTGTATCTTTCAATTTAACGGGCAAATCCTCTACTGTAAATAAAGGATATAAATTATTCACTCCTGTCCCTTGTCTCGCTTACATCACCTTGAAAGCAACATCCTCATCTGGTGTCTAACAAGCAATATATGTGAATAAAAACCTAGGCCGTAAGAAAATGAGATGAACAATAAACCAGCACCAGTTGTATAGGGAACAGTCAAAAATATGCAAATTTATATAAAAAACATGTTTTTAATTGACATATTAAAAATCATATAGAAACTGAACATAAATCAGACTATATGATGAAGTGGCACATATATGCAAACATAAACCTATACAAAAATAAATAACAACATGTATACACAAATTACATAATATAATTTAAAATACATCAAATCAATGCCAGAATTGCTGGAAAACACTAGAGAACTCGATGCGCGTTTCGGCAGAGAATGCCTTCTTCAGGATTCACCGATGGTACTCTGGAATTATATTTACAAATAATGGGGGAAACAGATGTCAGACATATAAGTTCTTACAATCTTAATTGACCAAATACCATACAAATTCATTAGAGAAAAATTACAATTCATAATTGGTGATATATGTAGTAATATATATTTTTTCATTTGCCATCTAGTGCGCATCAACACGCTACATCCTGCTCATCTTCCATACATGAAGATTTGCGAACTAAGGTGGTTTTCGTTAAGCCATCTTGGAATGGTATACGAGTTCCAAACTGATCACCTTGTAGCTCTTTATCAACTATATATATATCTATAATGCCCTGATTTATACCAACTATCTATAGGAGTGGAATTATATTATGTAATTTGTGTATACATGTTGTTATTTATTTTTGTATAGGTTTATGTTTGCATATATGTGCCACTTCATCATATAGTCTGATTTATGTTCAGTTTCTATATGATTTTTAATATGTCAATTAAAAACATGTTTTTTATATAAATTTGCATATCTTTGACTGTTCCCTATACGACTGGTGCTGGTTTATTGTTCATCTCATTGTCTTACGGCCTAGGTTTTTATTCACATATGTTGTTACCCTGCCCTAGGAGATTGGATTACTACCCAGGGGGTCCTTGTTTTCTTCACATGTCTAACAAGCAATGCCATCTGGAGTACAGCAGATGGTGCAGTTCCTTTTGCCAACAAGTCGCTACCTAAAATGTTTACTGGACTTGAATCACATACCATGAACCAATGTAAATATCCAATGTGAACGGCCATTGGCTTGGTCACCAGAGTTTTGATAAGCTTATTGGAGACTCCCACAACTTGGATAGTTTCTCCCGAGAGGGGTAGGTTTGTAATTTCTGTGGTCTCACAGTATAACTTTTAGCAACAGTGTCCACAAGGAATGTATTATCATAACCTTCCACTTTCCCATCCACAAAAGGACCGAACTGATCTACCTTTGGAGATGGGCCAAGCACGCACTCTTCCCCCTCGTCAGGCACTGTCATTGAGACCAATCAAAATCACTCTCAGGACACTGTAACCAGTGTTGAGAAACCATTTGTACATTTTGATTCTTACCAACTTGTTCACCCACATAAAATACAGTATTCACACTGTATCTTTTTACTTGAGCATTCACATTATTAGGCATAGGAGCTTGAGGTACTTGTACCTGTTGTACCTGAGGTGTAACTATCTTTTGCTGCTGCAGCTGTTGCTGATTCATAACCACTTCATTCTGCATCTGTGGACTGAAATTTTGAACCCTTCCATTATTTCCTAGAAAGAACTTACACTCGTTCTTTCAATGTCCCATCTTTCCACACGCATGACAAGGATATTTCTTTTTCTACTATTCTTTATTCTACCCTTTCCTCGTATCTGTACTTGAACACCACCATTTAGTACAATATTCATATTAGGCACCTGACCATTCTGAATATTCTGATTCTGACTTTTGGTTCAAAAACCTGTCTGAGAATTCTGCTGTGCTGCTTTCACCTGTGCCCACATCATTTTCTATTTCAATTTATTATGTCTTGATTCAATATCATCACTACAATTTTTCGCATACCTCAATATTTCATCAACCATTTTGTTCTGCTACCAAATCAGGTGCTGCTGAATTATATTACTAATGTCTGGTTTTAATCGTAGCACAAGCTTATATACAAAATATCCCATATCCTTATCATTTATACTCTCAAAACAACTATACTGTTTAAACAGCTGTAAAAACCTCCCATAATAAGTATGTACTGATTCTTTTGACTCTTTAGTAGTCCTGTCAATCTTAACCCAATATGTTTCTTTTGGAGAAATTTTACTCTTGAAGTAAGTAATTACTTGGTTATATTTCTCCATAACCTCTTCTGATGGGGCTCCAGTTATAACATCTCTAGGATATTCTTCTTTGAGCCAATCACCGGCAATCTCACACTCTGTCCATAAGTCAGCTGGAACCACAATGTCAAACAAACCATCCAAATCTTTTAACAGTACTTTTGAAACTTTCACAAACCTCTCATCTTGCTTGTACCACTCAACAGGCTTTTCTCTCAATATGGGAAATTCATTTGTAATGGATAACATATCCTGTCTCGTTCAAGGAATGTGAAAATATCCACCACCCGGTACTTCTCTCATTGAATATAATATTTCAGCAAACTCAGTCTCTCTCAATGGAAACAACAGAGATGCAGTCACACCTTCATTTGCAAGCATTTCTTATTTCTTTTTCACCCATCTGCCTTTCCATCATTCCAAATCACCCCATCTTCTTAAAGTATTATTCACCTCTTTGATCTGTAATCATTTACCAGATGCATTCAAACTCTCTAGATCGTTATCACAAAAATCCAGCCTATGTGTCTTCTGCAAAGCTTTTGATTTTTCACTATTCACTCCATATGCCTGTGCAGCTTCTGCACACTTCTCACGCAAATTATTTGCTCTCAATGTAATATTCTTCCACAAAAATAGCAACTCATCTTCCTCATGTTTACTTAATCTGTCTGGACTAATTGTACCAATAATCATTTCTTCTAGCACCACTATCCGTCTACCTACATCCATACTCAGTTTAGACTTACTAGCCACCATTCCTCTGATCCAAACATTATATGCTTCTGGTGACGGTCCTACTGAACTCCCTGATACTAAAGTTGTACCTCTCGCATTCAGCACTAATCTTCTAGGATGTATTTTCACACTCCTCTTTCGTGTCTCTGAAATGTCAATCAATGGTATTCCCATCTCATCTGATCCTGATTCATTACCATTCCTAACATTATTAACTGGAACTGTCAATGCATGCACTCTTGAAATATTCTGACCCACTATACATTGGGACTGTAGGACAAATTGTCACTGGAACTGACAACGCTTCTGCATTTAAGCTCATCTGGTTACTTTTCTGTGTCAATTCTTCTTTCGCTTTATTAAGTAAACCAATCTCTCTTTCATGGGTAGCTTATGTAGTCTGTAAAGACTGTGGAGCTAAAGGAACTTGTAAAATTTGTGGAATCTGTGAAGCCTCTACCTCAACAGTGGTGCACTTGGAGTAATCCCTTCCGGGCTCTCCTGATATGGCGGAGGTCTTTTCAATAACATTTCATCTAGTTACTCATTATCAATTTAATTCGGGTCCATATCGTCAGTACCTTCTACATTATTCTTTTTCTCTCTACAGTTCCCTCCAGCCTGATCCTCAGCCACCATCACTGGATATAATCCTGCTGTTATTATACATCTCCTCCATCTTTTCATCTGTGCATCCATTTAGCCTCTGAATACCACCTCAATGTATGTATTTTACACCATTCCTTTCCCTTTCTCTCCTGTACGCCTCATGTTTCCATTCTTCAAGTCTACGTCGCTTTTTATGGCTTTATAAATATTAGGCATGGGCGGAAAATCCGTTCCGCTCGCGGATTTTGCGGATTTTCGGGAAATCCGCAATCCGCGAGATTCGCGAATCTCCCGCAAAATCCGCAAATCCGCGAGCAGCGGATTTTGCTCGCACTGCTCGCACTGTTCGCGTGAGTTCGCGTGAGATCGCGCCCCGCGAATAAGTGCAAAATTGCAGAAATACGATCTTAGCAAAACTGAAAGTAACTACTTACCAGGTTCAAAAGTTCAGGCTCATCATTAGTAGCCATTTCCTGTAGTGCTTCCTGAGGGGCCCCTCCAGAGTTCAGTTGCCAGTTGAAACTATTATGTGACCCTGCTCTGAACCTCAGAATAGTTACACATATGCCACAAAGGTCCTGAATTACAGCTAAGGGAGACAAGCAGGAGCCAGGCTGGAAGTTAAAATCCATTAATCAGCCCCTAATTCATTATTGTCAGTTGGGGCAGGGCAGGTGTTGTAACTAATTTTGCAACAATGAAAGCACTTAGCAAGTGCAAAAGATCACTAATCAGGGCGCACTAAGGAAGCAGGTGCCAGCTAAAAAAATATTCTGTGACACATTAATCAGCCCCAAATTAATTCAGGTCACTTGAGGCAGGGAAGGTGTGCTTTGCTTTGCCGAAAATAATGTACACTGGACAACCAGAGGGTGTGGTGATGAAACAGAGGGTGGCATGGGTGGGCCAGAGGGTGGCATGAGTAGTCAGAGAGTGGCAGTGGTGACAGAGAGTGGCAGTGATGAAGAAGAGTGTCCCAAACAGGCTGGACACGTAGAAACAACAAGTTCGCAAAACTTGCGACCCGACAGGTAAGTTCGCAAATTGCGAAATTGTGAAAAACCCTCGCGAACTGGCAGAAACACGGGCGAACACAAAAAAAAAAAATCCGCAAATTTGCGGGAATTCGCGGATTTTGCGGATTGCGAATCCGCAAATCCGCAAAATTCGCGAACGCGAGATCCGCAAAATTCGCTCATGCTTAATAAATATGTGTATCTTACATGAAGAAAACTTTGTGAAAGAAGCATTCCATGGGTGTTGCTGGTTAGGTTCCCAACAACATTCATGGCTTTTTGACACTGCCCATGGAAAATGAGTTTGTAATTTTAAATGGATAAATAGTTTGTAATTTTTCTGAGATGTGTCTGATTTTAATGATGTTTGGTATTATGTGCATCTTTCATGACCTGTCTTTGGAAGGACAAATAAAGAAAGAATTGAATTGATTGACACTGCCCCAGATTTACGAGAAATCGTGAGTCTAAGACAGTGGCGAAAAAATATGCCTCCCCAGGGGAGGCGGAAGGGAGGCACAACGGGGAGAAACATCTTTATTTCTCCTTGTTTTTCCCCTTTTTTCCTCTTTCTATGAGTGCTGCATGCTGCAGCACAAATAGAAAGAGGAAAAAGCCTCTTGTGATTGTTTTTGTGCAGGAAGGTTTCCTTTCCTGCACAAAAATAATCATCCTCGCAACGAAGGTACCTTTGCACCATGGTACAAAGGTGCCTGCGTTGGCGCACAGCAGCCCATTGTGCACTGGCGCAGGGTAAAGGACAGGAATGTGGCGTATGTAATAGATACGGCACCTTCGTGCCCTTTTCTTTTGCCATAGGGTAGCGCAGCAGAAAGGTCTGCTGCACTGCCCTGCGGCAAAAACCCATAAATTAACAAATCAAAAGCTCTTAGCGAAATGAGAAAGACAAGAATACACCGGCACAGACATAGAAGACCTGACTCAGATAAACAGACTCAACTACCAAGCCAAGAATGCATTGCAGGGTGTCACACCCTAACCCGCCTCCTGAAGCTACAGCCCTGGGCCTGGTTGTTCTCCCCGACAGCTCATGACTATTGTCACGTACCACACAATGGCCTGGAGTCCCTGCCCTCGGAGAACTTATTTTAAAAGTATTTTCGCTGCATACACTCTTCTTTTTCTCTCAAATCAGCACATGTTTCTATTCCTCACATTTTACAAATCACTTTATCAGGTGAATGCCAGTCTCATGTACTAAGTCCAAGTTGCAAATAGAGGCCGGCGCTATAGCAAATTAATAGGGAGAGCCTAGCCAGAACCTAGCCAAGTGTTTTGCTTTGCTCTAAGAGTCCAGGCAGGGCCTAAGCTATGAAAACGTTTCACAAATATATTGTGCCATAACCATAATCTAAAAATATGTTCCAGTCTCTTCATAAAACAAAAATGTGTCTTTCTTTAACATGCAGAAGCGTTTCGCCTTGGTTTATCAGATTGCACCACTGCATTGACAAACATTAAATAAAAGTGACACAGAGATAGTTGACCCGACTCAGGTCCCCCAGACTCAACAGCCAAGCCTAGAATTAATGTATTTGGTGAGGGGGCGAGGGGTGAGATGTCTATGGCTATTTCACCCTCCAAGAGATTCAGGAATAACATCTTGCTTAATGATGTCCCCTTGGAGCTGGTTGATTCTTTTGATTATCTGGGAGTCAGGGTAAATAGCCGGATGAGATGGAAAGATCACTTGGCCAAAATGTTACTAAACCACAAAAGAGTCTCAGGGGTGGTATTAAGGGAATAGCGGGAATCGATGAGTAAACCTGTGGCTCCGACCCGGAGAACATCCTTTTCAACGCAACTTTTACAACGCATGCCTTTACATCGCAAGTTTTACAACGCATGGCATTACAACGTATTGCACTGGGGGCGCTCTAGGATAGTGAATAGATTTAATTTACTATCCAACAGCTTCCCTACTATCCACGGGGACTGGAGTTGGAATATTAAATTAAACTATTCACTATCCAGCACCCCTCAACACTATGCGTTGTAACAGCATGCGTTGTAAAACTTGCGATGTAAAGGCATGCGTAGTAAAAGCATGCGTTGTAATGTCATACAACCCTCCGACCCTAGCAATATATGATGGCCAAGTATTACCGGCAGCTCTATACGGTTCTGAGCTATGGGGGTTTGAGAACATAATGGAGCTAGCCACATCGGAAAATTAAATCATGCGAGATCTGGTGGCCCTCCCAGTCTCCACCCCGCTAATTCGGCTGCAGCTAGACCTGGGTAGGCGCACCCTTAAAGATAAAGTACGGTTACGCCCATTACTCTTCTGGGTGCGACTAAGAAGGACCCAAGAGCTACATAATTATGCTGCGGCCCTAGATGAACTTATCTTGCTCAACACAGGTAACAAAATTAAGTGGCTGTGCAACCTGAGACAGCTGGTGGTGCAACTGGGCCTAAGCGAATCATGGCTGAGCCAAACTCCGCCCCCTAAGGCAGTGATTAAGAAACTCTATTGGGACTGGGTACAGGAAACGACCATAAGTAGAAGTGAAGGGGGGCCCATCTCCCAGCGATTTCTGGAGATCAAATGGACAAGAAAATTGGAACCCTTCCTTGAGTTTGAGTTTGAGTTTGAAAGTTCTTGTAAAGCGCACGTATACCAGCGGTTTCTTGGCGCTATAGCTAACGGGGACTGAGGTTAGAGGCAGGGAAGGCAGAGGGAGCAATTATTCGAAGGACTTGGTGAATAAGTGGGTTTTAAGGCATTTGCGGAATTGTGAGTAGAGGGGGGTGAAGCGAAGTTCAAGGGGAAGGGACTTCCAGAGGGTGGGGGCAAGGAAAGCAAATTTGGATCCGCCCCACTTCTTTCTCCGGAAACGTGGGATGGTGAGGAGGGACTGGGAGGAGGAACGTAGGGCCCTGGTGGGGGCGTAAGAAACAATCTCAGAGGAGATGAAGGCCGGCGCCAGACCTGATCGGGCCAGGAAGGTGATGGATGCGAGCTTGAATTGAATTCTAGCTCGCACAGGGAGCCAATGAAGAGATTTCAGGAGTGGGGTAGAGTGGTGGAACTTGGGGAGATTGAAGGCCAGGCGGGCCGCCTGGTTTTGGATTTGCTGTAGGCGACGCAGGCTGTATGCAGGGATACCAGCATACAGGGCGTTCCCATAGTCCAGGCGGGACACCACCATGGCCAAGATGATAAGTTTGAGGGCAGAAAAAGTGAAGAAGCGGGACACCCTACGTATAGTACGCAGTGAGAGGAAAGAGGAAGATACCACAGAACTGACCTGGGAGTGAAGGGTGAGTTGAGAGTTAAGGTTTATGCCCAAGGTTTTATCTGAGGAGGAGGGAACGGGAGAAGAACCAAGAGAGGGGGGCCAGAATAGGGGGGACCAGGGACTGGATAAACCACCCGTCAACACCAACTCGGTTTTATCAGGGTTGAGTTTAAGGTGGTTGTGGTTCATCCAGTCCCTGATATGAAGCATGACAGTTTGAAAGTTGAGGACAGCCGAAGGAGAGGAAAGATTGAAGACCAGCTGGAGGTCATCCGCATAATTAAATACGGCGACCTCCATCTGTTGAAGAGAGAAAATCAGGGAAGCAATGTACAGATTAAACAAGAGGGGAGAGAGAGAGGAACCTTGGGGGACCCCGCACTGAACTTTCCGGGTGTCCGCTGTGAAGTCACCCAGGCGAACAGCCTGGGTGCGGTCGATCAGGAAGGAGGATAACCAGACCAGGGCACTCCCCCCGATCCCCGCCGCCCCGATACGGGAGAGTAAGATGTTGTGATCTACCGTATCAAAGGCGGCTGAGAGATCGAGGAGCACGAGGGCCTGGTGCTGATTGGTATCCATACCCTCCCTGAGGGTGTCTAGGACCGACATGACAACGGACTCCGTAGAGTGTGCGGGGCGGAAACCGGCTTGGCGGGGGGCAAGAGCTCCGTGCTTCTCCACAAAGGAGCTCAGAGCGCAGGTGACATGGCGCTCGAGCACCTTAGCCAGAAATGGCAGAAGGGAGATGGGGCGGAAATTGGCCGGGACAGAGGGATCTGCCCCAGGTTTCTTCAGGATGGGCACAATGACCGCGGATTTCAAGGAGTTGGGGACTATGCCTTGTGAAAGGGAGCTGTTAAGAAGGTGGAGGGGAGGATCTGGGCAAGAAATAAAGACGTGACGGAGGATGTGGGCAGGGCAGGGGTCGAGCGGGGAGCCAGATTTGATCAAAGGCACCAAAGAGGTCAGACTTTCCCTAGTGAAAGGGGGAAAGGTGGTCAGTGTGCCTTTGGGGGGAGGACATTGAGGATCAACAAAAGATGGGGAAGGTGGGGGGATGTTAGCCTTGATAGTGGCAATTTTTTGAATAAAATAGTTATTAAGAGAGAGGCAGAGATCTTCGGACGGGGCTGGTTTTAGAGTAGTTCTGTCCGAGAAAGCCAGGTTGTGGACGATGGTAAAAATCTCTTTGGACTGGTTCTCTGCTGCTAAGATTTTGGAGGAGAAATAAGATGTTTTAGCCTCCAAGATGGCTTTTTTGTACTGGCTCAAGATGTTGATGTATTCCAGTTTCAGAGTGGGGCAGTAATTTCTCCTCCAAGCCCGCTCCACACGGCGGACTATTAGTTTGGTGGTTTTAAGCTTGTTGTTAAACCACCGATTGGCGTCTTTGTCGCGTTTGGAGGTAATGCGCTTGAGCGGGGCAACGGAGTCGCAGCTATGAGAAAGCCACTGATTTACGGCATCAGCCTGGGAGGCGTTGGTAAGGCCCTGAAGAGAAGGAAGAGAGCCGGTAAGGAGGGAGGAGAGATGCTTGAGGTTGACACGGCCCCATGATCGGACCCAGGTGTTCTTGGGCCGAAGGGGCTTAGCTGGGGGGAGAATGGGAAGGTGAAAAGAAATCAGGTGGTGGTCAGACCACGGGCAAGGGGAAATAGAGAGTGATTCCACAGGGCAGTTCAGAGACCAGATCTGGTCGAGCCGATGACCTTTAATGTGGGTGGGGGAGTGAACATGAGAGGTAAAGTTGAGGGAGTGAAGGGTATCGGAGAATTCCTTAGATGATGAGCATTCGGCGGGATCAGAGGGCCAGAAATTAAAATCGCCAAGGAGCAAGATGGAAGAGTTGTTGACTGTAATGGTGGCCAGGACCTCCAAAAAGTCGGGGAGAAACTGTAAGGGGGACTGAGGGGGACGGTAAGTGATGAAGCAAGTTAGGGGGGGAGAGGTGGAAACTGTGCGAATCACCAGGAATTCAGTAGTGGCGATGGTCGGTAGGGGTAAAATTTGAAAGGGGAGAGTGGTACGTGCGATGACCGCCACGCCGCCCCCGGCTCTGCCTGAAGAACGATCCGCCCTGAGGGCATAGTAGGAGGCCGGTAAGGTGGATAGGAAGGCAGGGAGGGAGTCGTCGCAGAACCAAGTCTCAGTTAAAAAGAGAAGATCGGGAGCATGGAGGTCCAGCAGGACCGAAAGTTCGTGCGCATGGGCAACAGCAGATCTAGTGTTAAGGTAAAAAGCTGTAAGATTTTTTGGGATTGGCGGAGGAACAGACCCACACATCGTGGGGGAAGTATTGACTGTGGGAATAGGGTAAGAAGGGGGAGTGAGGGGAGCTATGCCAAGAGCAGCGATGCGAGAGCTTGTTGTAGCCGAGATGGGCCAGGGGCCCTGGTAGTTGCAAAGTAGGTCCGGGGTGTAGGTGATAAGTGAGGCAGAGTGAGGCGCCCCTACTCCCGGCCAGTCGCGGACGGGCGCAGACGGGCTTGCCTTAGGCGCGCCTTTGGCGCGCAATCGACGCGCCCGCTGCGCTCGTCCGCTGCGCTTCGTACCAAGACACATGATTTATAGCAGCTGGACGGGAAGTAGGGGGGGTGTGGCCAACCGAGGGGGCGTGTATCAATCACGCGCCGCGCCCTCAAAAATGGGTACCCAGGAAGAGAGTCGTTGCATAGTGTAGCGCTGTTCAAGATGTCAGAAAGTGCAGGTAGGTGGGGGGGTGATCAGAGCATAGTATCACAACAATTTTAAAAGGGTTTTTAAAAAAAATCAGCGTTTTTCTCGCTCCCGGCTTTCCGCCTCAGGAGTCCTGTCGTTAGTGCGACGCCTAGCGTTGACGCGCTCTATTTATATGATCTGGCGAGGGGGCGTGGCCAACCGAGGGGGCGTGTATCAATCACGCGCCGCGCCCTCGAAAATGGCTACCTAGGAAGAGAGTCGTTGCAGCGTGTAGCGCTGTTCAAGATGTCAGAAAGTGCAGGTAGGTGGGGGGGTGATCAGAGCATAGTATCACAACAATTTTAAAAGGGTTTTAAAAAAATCAGCGTTTGACTTTATAGAGAAACCCTTGGACAGATCACTTTACCTCAAATTGAGGCTTGGGACTTTGCCGGTGAATGACTTTTCTTCTGGGTGGAAAAGTAAAGGTGTTCTCCCTAAATCATGCCCCGGCTGTGCAGCTCCTAATGAGTCAGTGGCGCATTTTTTGTTTGCCTGCCCGGCTTATAGGGTTGCAAGGAAAATATGGTTAAAACCGCTATGCATGGGGCTGGGCCTCAAATGCCATAAAATGGCCCTCCGGGTCCTCCGTACTGACACATCTTCTACTGCTGTGGTATGTGGGGTAGCCAAATTTCTGGGTAGTGCATGGCAGACCTGTACCAGGAGGGTCAAGCGTCTCGCTCATCTAACCAAACCGACGGACAGCATTAGGGCATGAAGTGCTTTTTACGGTTTTTTAAATAACCAGCTTTGAGCTTGATTTTAGATAATTTTACTGAGTAGTATATGAGGATGTTTGTAAATATATGAGTGTTGTGCCCCTACTCTTTTATTTTCTTTAATGTACTGTATAAACTGTGTACTTTTATGATGAATTTTCCATCGAATAAAGTAAATACACACACACAAATTTATTTGGTGAGGGGGCGAGGGGTGAGATGGGTGAGATGTCACACCCCAAACACATATACACATATTATTGAGGTATATAGCCTTTTGCACTGGGACTCTTTGTATGCTGTTACATGGATTGCACCTTGTCCATGTAGCTGACGTCCACTGGGGCCATTGGTGCCTTTGTTCGTTCCAAACACGTGACGTAAAATGGGGCACAGGGGTATTCTTTGGAAGTAAATATTTGGAAAGACTGCCAAATACGGAGAAAAGAGCATCAGTAGTGCTCTCAGATCCATTAAAATCTATTATGAATGTTTAATGAAAGACTCCAACTGCATTATAATATAACGTATTAACCTTGAAAATTGTTTCACAGTTGAAACCGGGCTCCCTGGACATGAAAGGTATTTAAGCTAAGCAATAGCGCCACTTAGCGGTCAAACGGTTCAATTCAAAATGAAACTATTGTGTTCCATAGGTGCTCGTGCCTGCCTGCGTTAGATAGCAGGCTCGCGGACATTTGGATATTGAGATATGACGGCTGCTACCTTGTCTTGCCTTTTGGCAGGCACTTCAGACATTTCCATTGATTCCACTGGCTTCCCGGTTCAGTGGGGAATTTGCACTAACTGAAAATGCATAGATAGGTCTGCTTACTTTCTATTGTATCTACCCCTGTATTTTGCCTCGACCCGGGGCCCCAAATAAGAGGCTACTAGTGATCTAAGGGGAGACCAGGGGTCAGCCTTGGGGTGACATTGGCAGTCAAAGGGTGTATAATGTCACTTCCACCATATATGGCATTTTGATGAATTAGTGCCCATGATCACAGATAAAATATGACCACTATACCATCAAGGTAAGTACATGTAGAGAATAATAAATCTATACTTCGCAATATATTCTTACTTTGACAATATACTGGCCAACAATATTGTGGACTCCATAGTGTACTGACAAAAGTTTTGGATTTTGGCAGTTTGGTGTGTGCAAGCGTGAAATGGTTCTCTGCGTGCCATAGGCTGTGATACTCTCACAATAGCCAGCATGGCCATGCCACTTCCTCCTCTGTTCCTGATTTAATTGCTAAAGGTATAGTCTGTGCTAAGAGATGGCAGCGGGATAATCCCAAAGTCGGCACTTCTATTACACAGTTGTTACGTCTTTTATTTCATGTAAAACACTGCTCAGGTAGCCGCTCTCCAGGTGTCCTCGGCGTGGCTTGAAGGACAAGGAGGGAGGATGATCAAACCCAAACTAAGGTTACCAGATGTTTCGATGTCATCAGGGGCACCATGTTCCAGTCATGTGATTTCCTTTAACAAGCTAATGCATTCTGGGATTTGTAGTCTTGTTTTCCTTTCAACTAATCCAATTGAACTGACAGGCTGGAAAACAATGAATTGTATAAAAGTCCCAGAAGTGGTGCGTTGTTTCTACGATGAGATGGAGTTTTTCACTTACTTGTAACCAAAAAGCATGAATGTGGCACCCTCAGTCGGTCCGGTTTTTTAGCCAGCAGCAGAGAAGTTGTCGCTGGAAGTTTTAAAAATCGTTTTTATACGGCTAAGGGTGCAAGATTTGCTTGACCCACGCCACGGGCCCTTCCTCATAAAATAAGAATAGCCCCAGAAACAGAGCTTGTTTTATTCTTTAAAGGCACATATGAATCTTACCCCTCATCTGGCTTACCAGAAGTGGGTATAAATAGTAATATCTTTATTATTTGTGAAAAGCCTTGGAGTTAAACATGTGCAAGCATGTGATACTTTCCTTCATGCACATGTGCCTTTTCATTTCTATGGACTCAAATACCCATGCGTCAGAGTTTCTGCCGCACCAGTAACCAATATGCTTCAAACAAACGGATGGGTGTCTATAACACGAATGCACCCTCTCAAAAACAAGACACGGCCTCTTAAATTAATTGTGGAAAAAAACAAAATGCTGTATTTCTCTGCCCTACTGTATACGTCTTTTCTGTTTATTAGGACATCTTAGCCCTGATTACAGTTGAAGGGTAGTTAGGTATTTACCACACATTACCTTAGGTAGAGCTATAGACCTGGTTCAATAAGTACCTCTTGTCTATTTATTTACTTGGAAATGAGGCATAACATAAGGGATCACTATTTAAAGCATCGCATTTCAAAGGTTTTGCCTTATTTCCAGTCCTTCCCGCCTTAATAAATTCCAGCATGTTTGTCCTCCTACAATCTGCCTGTAGAAAATAACAGAGGTGAAATAGTTATCACTCAGATCTTTTATTGGCCTCACCCACATCCACAAGCCTTAACTCATCAGAGCCACCTTCTCACTTCTTGAGTCCCGCAAGAAGCTGAAGACATTGCTTTTCATACAAGCACCTCGGGACCCCACACCTACACACATGCCCAAGCTCCTGTGATCTACAAATCAATATAACATCATATAACATATGTAAAGTCTATGAAAACAACTCAAATGTGAACTCAAATGAGAGAATGTGTGTACATCTCAAAATGCAGCTTTATGAAAGGTCAATTGAGGACGTGAGAAAGCTTTGCAAAGTAAAGAGAATGTGCTTGTACTGTGCTGTTTTAAAAAGGAATGGATGAAGGAAGGAGTACATGAAAGAAGGCAGCAACACATGTAAGCAGGAAGCGGAGTACTGGAGTCAGGAAATAGATAAGTAATGGATGAAAGAAGGAGGAAATAAGAAAAGAATATGAAAGGAAGAAATGAAGGGAGAGAGGGAGAAATTAAGTGAACAGTGCGTGATAGAGGAATAGAAAGAATGAAGGAAAAAAGGAAGAAAAGCAGAAGTAAGGGCTGAGGATAAGACAAGAAGAAATTGAAGAAGGGATTAAGGAAGGAGCAGAAAAAACAAAAGTGAGGAATGAATGGAGGAAGAAAGTCGAAATGCACCAAGTGAGGAAGGCTGAGGAATGAATGAGGCTGTAAGGAAGCAAGAATGGAAAGGAGAAAGAAGGCATAGCTGGAGAGGCGATAAAGAGAAAACGGAAAGGAAAAAGATGGGATGAAGGAAAATAAGAAGGTCAGGGGAATGGATACGAGTATGAAAGGTACTGGGTCAAGGAAGAGGCACAGGGAATAATGACAGTGTAATATTGCAAATAAATTTGAAAACAAAAGATTAAAATGCATTTCTATGTCCTTAGCACACCATGTATACTTGTACAGCACATACTCACCATAGGGGCTTTGACACCAAATAAAAATGGTTATTCAACTCAATGGCACTAATTTTATTGACCTCAGAAAGATGGAAGACTGAGTGGCAACACCAAGATTAAAATGTATGACTCTGAGATCAAACACAGATTCCTGGAGTGGATATGAATAGATATGTGTAAAAAAGAAAACAAATTAAAGGGAGACTAGGAAGAAGGAGAGGTCTAAAGACAAAGATAGGTACAAAGATACAAAGGTAGACATAGAATGTGAAGGGAAAGAGATAGAGAGAAGAAAATGCTTTATTCAATTTTACAAATTGATAAAATCATAAAAGCAAAAAGCACAGTTCATCAAATATGTACAAGCAATAATACGTTAAAAACTACAGAGGAAACTAACAAGTTATACATTTTCTTTTCCTCAGTATGCTTTTTAAAAAAACAGTCATAATTCCTACACAAAATACATTGTTCAGTAATTGTAAAAATTAAAGAGCCGGACAGCATTGCCGCTGTTGGACTTGACCCTCTCTGCAGGGTCATCCCTGAACTTTTTGCCTTCCTCCAATATTCACTCTGACCTGTTTTTGTTGGTTTAATGACATGACTCTGGGCACTTTACCACTGCTGACCAGTGCTAAAGTGCATATGCTCTCCCTACTGAAAAGTGTATATGTAATTGATTTCCATGATTGGCTTATTTGGTTTACTGTCAGACCCCAGTAAAGTGCACCAGGAGTGCCAGGGCTTGTAAATACAAATGCTGCTGGTGGGCCTGCAGCAGTGGTTGTGCTGTGGTAAATAAATTTACCTATGCATTTTTCCGTATAATTATCAATACAAGACAGCTCATTCAAATGAGAGGCAGAGTCCGTGGTATCTGAGTCATACGGGCTTTAATGGACAATGATCCTCGAGGATGGATATCATGTTCCGTCACCACTAAGGTTCGGGAAGGGACATTCAACGTTTATTAGCATTACACATTATATATAGTAAAGTAGCACAATTATATCCAATACAGTAGGCGTAACAGGTGAAAAGAGAGAGATAAGAACACATGTGCGTAATAGGAGGCGTGTAAAAAGGCGTACACATGGGCGTGCACTGTACATGTCAGAGAAACGTAACAAGAAACGTCACATGTGGGTGGATGCATGGAAAAAGTTGCAGGATCAGCAGAAACCTCTGACCTGTATGCGCGCGCAACTAGCATGACGTGCAACTGGGGGCTTTGACTTTAGCACTAGTGGAGGAGACTGGTGTCTGGAGTGTCAGGGCAACCTGTACCTATAGCATATCTGGTATCTCATGTTTGGAGGATGTAGTGTCTGAAGTAAAAGGTCTCTCGGGCAGAGGACGTACAATACTGAATGCTGGTGCGTGCAGACGTGTCTTGGTGCAATGTGCGGAGCCAAGGCCTACCATGGTAACAGATTCAGTAAATCACTTGCAAGGAGGACAGAAAGGCCGGGCCCTTTGCTCTGCAGCCGGGAATATGTTTACCTATTTCACTAGACTGGAATGTGTTTTCGAGGAGGCTGAGCAGATAACTGTAGGCAAAACATGAATCTGGCAGGTAGTCCAGGCCGAGCCGGGCACCGCTGCGCTGGCAGGAAGCAAGGCAGGGTTCAGGGATGCGTACAGCTTTCGGAGACAGGAGAGATGAGGCAAAGAGGCCTCGTTTAAGGGCCTTGCTCGACTGGGCCAGGAAACATGGAGAAAACGTGTGCGAAATTCAGAAGTGCACCATGTAAAGACGTTGGCACCGTATGCCTAGAAGTCTAATTAACGGGATTTCTTTGCATGACTGGATGGCTAACATGTTAAGGATGGACGCAAATGTATTTGCGTCTGTCTAGCATGTACAGAACAGAAGTTACACGACATACAAGGAACATGGGTGCATGGATAGGGTGTGAGTGGGGGACACATTTGCTACCTGAAAATTTCTATTACCTCATTCCCTCCTTGGACCCTACTACACCCTTTAGGATATATCTATATTCATGAGACCATCTATCTGTTCATAAAGCATCATTTGTTCATCTTTCTTGATTCGGGAACGGGAACGTGTACTTGGACGGGGAATACAAGCTGTGGCGCACAAGCCGCAAATCGCTGGCCCACATTGCAGACAGAGACAACAACTGAATACTATGACCAATACTATCCCTAGGAATGTCAATAACTTCCAACCCCAGGCAGATATTACACTCCAGAATCAACCGGACCAAGTCCAGGAGCCTGGATTCTGGTGTATCAGGTAAGCTATTTCATGAAGCCGAGTTATGGCCTTATACACGGATGGCGCGTTATTTGGAATAAACACGCAACAACTGGATCCGATGACTCTACAAGCCCCGCCCCTATCTGCCAGGATGACGTCAAGGACAAGGCGATTTTGAAGAACAACAAGTCTCATAGCAGACTGTTCCTCGGTCAGGTTTCCTAAAGCAGATGTAGTCTCGTTCACTACTGCTTCCAAGGTTCTAGTTAACTTGCGTATTAGTTTACTATTTGAGACAGTACCTATGAATGGAAAAAATCCTTTATTAAAATCTATATATTGTTCTAATGTAGTTTCAGTTTGATCGACAAGTGGGATCTTGATCTCCCTTCTATGTCTCACATGAACAAGATGTGGATTTCTGTGATAATCAGGCGGGGCTAGAAAAACAGGTGGCAATAGGAACGCAATATAGCACGTCCCATCCCAATCCAATGGCAGACGTACATAGGCTGTCTGACCACATATGAAATAAGAATGGCGAGAAGCTCTGAAGGTAGACTTTCCTTTATCACTGAATTTGACAACAGTATTACAATCACTGTGTCCTAGATGTACTGAACCATTCTTTCTGACACATAATTCACCTTTTACTCGTAAAACTGTAATAGACGGCAAATCCGAATTAGTCTCAGACTGCACGTTCAGGATCATGAGGTTAAGCGTAAAATTACCTAATCCATACACTTCATTTTCTAGATCGGTTCCTGTCCTTTGGGGAAGACCTTCTTGGTCTGGGAAACATATTTTATTCATGACTGTATTCAGGTTCCCCCATATCCAATTGCCTTGGGAAACCTTGGACTTACTATCTAGGGAAGACATTAAAGTAAACCATGCACCACACAAACCATTATGTGTGAACGGATAAGGAAAGAGGGGCAGAGCTCCCTTGTATTTCTGATAGGGAGGGAGTCGGCCACATACCCAGCAATTAGTGGCATTGCTGGTCTGGTGTAAATGATGTAACATACGGATGAATGTATTGTTGCGCATGGCTAAACAATAGGATAATTCATGTGGGGGCAGGTCACTAAAAGTGTGCTCCACAGTGTCATTAGAAGAAACATGTGTAAGTGAATCAAGAGGAAAAAAAATGTGTAACTAATGCATATAATCGTAAGACTCAGAAGAAACATCGAGATCAAGGCAATTATGCATCTACTGTGCAAGACTTTACAGTACTGTTGTCTTTTCTTGATACGCCTATCTCTCTGACTACTGGGGTCTATTCTATACATGTCAGAAACCTGTCTAACCGCTTCACCCGAGGGGGACTTAAACAATTAAACTGTCTGACTTACTACACCTCAACTTTGACTTATACTCCTGCTGTGGAGTTTTCTCTAAGAGGGGGAGTTTAGTATCAGTGTCTGGAATGTGGCAGTCCTGGGAAACAGTTTTTGGCGGAAGTCCATAAAATTTCTTCACATGGCTCGAATGGAGCCAGCCCTTCCTTCCTTCTACTTTTATAGCGGTCCTTGTGGTCATCAGAACGATTTTGGGCTCCTTCCAGCGGGGCTCCAGAGGGCTTGATCTGTCAAAATTGCGGACCACGACGATGTCACCGGGAACAAGTTCATGCGGTTTCACCTCGGTGTTGTCTGGGAAGGCTGCCGCGACCTGTGAACGACAAGATTGTAGTGCAGACATCAATGCAGCCAAGTAATCTGTCAGCATAGAACTGTCAACATCAGTGATTTTATGGGGCATAGGCGTCCCCCACATATTCGGAGGCCTACCGAAGACCACCTCATACGGGGATAGCCCTGTCCTAGAATGAGCTACCATTCGCATGTAAGAGAGGGCAACTGGCAAAGCTACCATCCAATCTACACCTTTATCTGCACATACTTTAGCAAGACGGGTGTTCAGAGTCTGATTGTGTCTCTCCACGAGACCAGCTGCCTCGGGATGTCGGACACAGTGGAACTTCCATTGGTAACCTAACAGGAGTGATACCTGCTTCATAAGCTCGGACGAGAATGGCTGACCATTATCAGAGTACACGACACGGGGCAAACCCTACCGCGGGAAAAACTCACGTACCAGCTGTTTGGCAGTGGTTACAGCAGTGTAATCGGGGACTGGATATGCTTCTGTCCATCGGGAAAGAGCACATACGACTACGAGGACATACTTAAATCCTCGGCATCTGTCCATCTGGATATAATCCATCTGGAGGACTGCAAAAGGATGGTCAGGAGGATGAAATCCACCCTGTTCCACTGGGACACCTTTTCCTGGATTGAACTGACAACAGATCATGCAAGTACGCACTTTCTGTTTTGCGGCTGCTCGTAAATGTTTGTTGTACCAGAGATTCTGTAAACTGTCTAACATGGCTTTCTCTCCTAAGTGTGCTGGACTATGGGCTGTGTTAATTATGACTTGAACCATAGAGTCGGGGAGGAACCATGTGGCTCGTCCCTTCGTCATCCATCCCTGATCTGTCTGGATCCCCCTTGTTCAGTCCATTTCTTGATTTCGTCTGGTGTGGCATGTGTCTGTATGTCGATTACTTCTAGAGTGGGATCCTTAACTGTCAGGCAATGTGTCGGTGTAGGTGTGTCAATCTTTGTCATGTCAGTCGGAATGTCTGTCTGAGCTGTGAATTTGGCTGTACGATCTGCCAGGTCGTTACCCTGGGAAATACTGTCAGTGACTTTGGTATGTGCTTTGCACTTCATGATGGCTATGGCTGTAGGCAAGTGTATTGCTTCTAACAGGGCTTGAATGAGGGGACCATGCTGGATCTTGGTACCGTGAGAAGTTAAGAAACCTCTCTCTTCCCAAAGGACTCCGAAGTCGTGAACGACTCCGAATGCATACTGTGAATCTGTGTATATGTTAACTTTCTTGTTCTTGGCTAGTATACAGGCTTGAGTCAGAGCAATAAGCTCTGCAGCTTGAGCAGATAGTATGTCAATACGGTGTGTTTCTATGACTTCAGTTTCAGTGGTCACTGCATAGGCGGCCACTAATTCTCCTGTACTTGTTCTCATACATGAACCATCCACATAAAGTGTCAGGTCTGGGTCGGTCAATGCAATGTCTGTCAAGTCTTGTCGGGGCTTCGTTACTGTATTAATGACTTCAACACAGTCATGTGGTGCTGGATCTGGGGTACTCGAGGGTAACAATGTGGCAGGATTAAGTATGTTGCAGCGTCTGATTTCTATGTGTGGCTGGAACAGTGTCAATTCATAACCTGTCAGTCGTGCTATGGTCAAGTGTTGAGTCTGGGTGCGGTTCAGAAGAACTTCCACGGAATGTGGAACCTGTACTGTCAAGGGATGTCCTAACACTATTGAATCGCTTTGTCTGATAGCTAGAGCTGCTGCTGCAACCGATTTCAAGCACGCAGGCAAGGCCTGGGCTACGGGATCCAATGTACTAGAAAAATAAGCACAAGGCTTATGGTGTCCTGCTTGATCTTGTGTGAGAACAGATAATGCTGTGCCATCACGTTCTGTGACGAAAAGTGTAAAAGGTTTGCGCTAACATGGTGTCGCTAAAACTGGTGCTTGACATAATGCTTTCTTCAAGTCATTAAAAGCTTGTGTATGTTCCTGAGTCCAAGGGAGGACAGTCGAAGTCGCTGCCTCCTGTGTTGTTAACTGTATGAGTGGCTTGGCTAGAAATGCATACTGGGGAATCCATTGTCTGCAGTACGAAGTGAGGCCAATGAAGGCCCGTACTTCCTTTTGTGTCTTGGGTTGTGGCAGATGTGCAATTAACTGGATACGATCTGGTGTCAACTGTCTACCCCTCTTGGACAGCAAGTGCCCAAGGTACACCACTTGCTGGGCACAGAATTGAAGCTTCGAAGGGGACACTTTGTGCCCTTTTTCGGCTAGAAAACACAAGACTGTCAGTGACGCGCGCTCGCAGTCACGTTCGGTCCGTGCTGTGATCAGTAGATCATCAACATACTGGAGCAGAGCAGTGTCAGTAGGCATGTGAATACTGTCTAGTTGTCTTTTCAGTGCTTGGCTGTAAATACTAGGACTTTCCGTGAACCCTTGAGGTGCACGTGCAAATTTGAAGCTTCGGCCATTTAAACAGAATCTGAAAAGGTATTGGCTATCAGGATGAATGGGGACGCTAAAAAAGGCGTTCTTAAGATCAATTACAGTAAAGAACGCAGCTTCGGAATCAATGGCAGTCAATAGGGATGAAATGTCTGGGACCACTGGGTACTGTGGTACTATGCATTTGTTCAGTTCTCGAAGATCGATCACCAAACGATAAACTGGAGGTGCATTTGGATCAGTTCGTTTAAGAATAGGAATGATAGGAGAATTACATACATTGGAGTCAGTTTCTACAACTACTCCTTGGGCAATGAGTTCATCAATAATTTTCAGTAAGGCTGCTACAGCCTCGGGGGGCAATTTGTATTGTCGGATTCGGGGCAGTACAACACCTTGCTTGAGTGTGACACGATAAGGAGTAATGTGCATACAACCTACATCAGTTGGACCTTGCGCCCATAAATGCTGTGGAACATTTTTCAATCTTACATCAAAATCTCTCAACACATAATGACCCTTAAAGTCACGAAGGAATAATCTCACTCCTTCCGGAGAACAACATATAACAGCTCCTAGAGCTTTCAGTGTTTTAATACCAAGCAGGTTTTCAGGACATGATTTCGTAAGCAATAAATCTGTAGTACGGGATAATGGACCAACTGCAAGGGGAACTGGCTTTGATACTTCGTTAACAATAGGCTTTCCTGAAAATCCAAGGGAAACATTCTGTGAGCCTGAGAGGGGTGCCCCTGGGACCTCGTCATGACTAATGGTAGTTCTGCTCGCCCCCGTGTCAATCAAAAATTTTCTGTCTTTCCCTAATACCTGACTATGTACATAGGGACCATCTTGATCTACAGGAACCTCGATAAGGGGCAAGCCAACCTCCCTCTCTAGGCTGTTTCATGTGTACTGCTGATAATCGGGATAATCAGACTGTGCATACTGGTACATTTGCTGTGTGACGTGCCGTGTTGCGGCAATGGGTTGGGGTTGGGGTACAGCTACTGTCTGTTGCTGTGCATGCTGTGGAGGAGGTTGCGGATTCTGTGGAATATTCTGTTGAACGTGTTCTGGTCTAGGCGGACGTGGTCTTTCTTTCGTTTTGCCTGTAGCAATATTGTGTCTGAGAACGGCACATTCATTTATAAAGTGACCTGGCTGCTTGCAGTAATTGCAATTCCCTTTAACAGGAGCTGCAGAATGACTAGTCTGTGAGTTTTGTGTGTTACCCCTCTTCTGACCATCTGCTGGAACAGACTAGGCAACTAGTACTTTCATTTTCGTATCTTTCATACGTCTCTGTTCATGATCGTGTTCCTCTCTAATTCTGTTTTGGTGGTACTGTAACATCTGTAACATTTGGGAAGGCGTATTAGCTAGCCATGTACTTTCAACTTTCAATACTCTATTTTTAACCTGTGGTAAGGAATTCTCGACTAATTTGGTCACAAAAAGATGTGGATATGATTCGCTACTTGTTTTCAAGCCACTATTAATAATGAAACATTTTTCAAATCGGGAATAAATATCACTAGTGTCTTCGTCTTGTTTCTGTTTGCAGGCTGAGATTGCATCCCAGTCTTCCTTTTTAACTGTCAATAATCTAGGCAAAACCTGTACTAATAATCCTGGTAATGCTTTAGTTTTCTCCCCAAGACCTACACCTGGGGTACGTCTATTTTCCTCGTCTTCTAATTCAGTCCAAATAATCTTTTTATCTCCCACCTCCCATTCTTTTTCTTTCAGTTTTTCGTAAATCCCTGCTGGCAACAATACTTTTAGCATTTTAAGAATGTCGGAATACGTGTAATCGCCCATGAGTAACATGTCTTTTAATTCACGGTGGAACCCTGCAGGGTCTTTATCGTGACAAGGTACAATTTTCTTCATTTCCAATAATTCCATTTTAGTCAAAGGGGTGTATACGAATACGCGTTCAAGCGTACCTCCTGTACCCAGAACTGGGTAAACTTCTCGTAAGGGATTCTGTCTATCTAGGTGATATGGCTGTCTTACTGGGGGTGGAACGGAAACAAGATGTGGAGTTAGGAAGGTTCTGTATTTGTGACGTTGTTCTAGAATGATGTCAATTAAATCGATACCTAGGCCTCTCCATCTTCTCAGGAGTAAGTCTTGCAATAAATTATACAATGGACCTGGATCGAATTGCTGGTTTTCATATAATGTAATGAGATGTTGGATCATGTATATACCAGCTAGTCGCTGTTCTTCTGGAGTAAGGCTCAAAAATGTTTGCACTACTAAATCATCTTTATATATACTATCATCCCCAGCCCATTGGACTGCTGACCGGGCTAGTTCCTGATTACGTAAGGTATTAAGTTCATGATAACCTATTCTTTCTTTCAGTATTTTATCAGTAACTTGGAATATATGTTCAAGAGAACATTGCTCTGGTATCGGGGAAAGGAAACGTTTCTTGTTTTCCAGACGAAAAGGTCTGTCAAAAGGTCTATCAAAAGAATACTGTTTAGGGAGTTTCACTCTACCTACGTATGCTATTTTATCCTCTGTCTCGGCTGGAGTCTCTACTTCTTCCTCCTCCTCCGAGGAGTCATTCGTGTCTGACTCGGCTTCTTTTTCAGCCTTCCGTCTGTTGTGTATCGCTACTATTTCTTTACGGATCTTTCTGGACATGGCATCTATACAAGTCTGTTTGTCATGTTTACAATCTGCAATATTTTGACCCCATTTTATCAGGACATCCATCTCCTCTTGAACAACACCTGGCTGATCTTGTTCCCTTATCAAACAATTAATTAAGAATCGTAATAGTAAACCCTGTGTCTCCACTTTCTGATATGCCATGGCTTCACGAATACATTCAGGTTTCTCCCCTGTCATAACAAAATGATATATTTTGTCTAGATAGTCTGTCATTCCTGGTAACATCACCAAATAATCTGTAATACGTCGTAGACGTAACGAGGCTAACATCATGTCTCCTTTCTTACCAGGTACTGGATCATATCTACAATCTGTAAGATACTGGCTAAGCTTTTCATATGTCATTGCTTTTGGAGTACGCTGTGTTGCTAATTCTCTCATTGTCACTCGTTGTAACTGTGGCGGGGTGCGAAGGTGACCTCCTACAGCACCTCCTGAAACGGAAGCGTGGGCATGACCTGACGTCATGGCGTGTGGGAAAGGTACATGTAACGGGGACTGACTCTGGGTTGTATCTGATGCAAAAGGATTGTGAGGACCAATAATAGGGGGACCAGTAGCAGCATCAGTAGGGGAAGTGACAACAGGTGCGGGAAGCGAGTCTTGGCGTGGAGGGGTCGTGGCTTGATCAGCCGGAACATGCTGCGGTACATTATTAACGGGTGCTATGGGTACATTGGTATATGCTGGAGCTACGTCATCTAAATAGGAAGAAAGGAAAATGTCTGCTGCGGTCTGTTTGTGACGAAGTTTAGTAGGAACCAATGGTGGTGGCAAGTTACGGGGTACTTCCGGGGTCGCTTTGGGCAGGCCCTCGGCAAGAACTGGATACATGCCTGTAATGAGTGCATTTCTTTGGCGGTCTACTTGTTCTAATCTGACCTGTTCTCCTTCTTCTAGTAACTCTTTTTCTCTGGCTTTTTCGGATTTTTCTCTACTTTTCTCTGCTTTTCTGATTGCCTTTTCTGTTCTTCTATGCGATTCTTTACGCCAAAATTCTATGGCATCTTTCTGAGATTGTCTGGCTTTCTTTTTCCATAACGCTTCTTCTACTCTCATGATGCATTTTGCATCCCATGTCCCTGAGACAGGCCATCTAAACGTCTCTTCCAGATTCTTAGTGTAATCCACCCATAAGTCTAAATACAACACAGCATCTAAGCCATGTTTATGGTACATAAAATATCCTGGAGTGTCCCTAGGCGGGACAGGAACTGCTTCTTCGAGTATCCCTTTCCTAGTACCTATCTGACGTAATTTTGAAAACAGCGGCATGACTAGAGTGATTCGGACGTGAGCACAATAAACACAGTAATAAACTTTAAACAATCATTCACCCCACAACATTGAAACACATTAAAACATGTCGGACTGAAATCACCTGGAACATAGAAAACACATATTCTGAAAAGCTCTTGGGATAAAACTGAATAACTAGATGCACTGCTAAAACAGTACAGACCGGTCTCATAAAGAGACACGTCGGACCGTATCCACCTAAGTGAACACGTCAGGACCAGATCTGTGTACCCAAATCTGTCTTTACCGGGCACAAATTAATGAACCCGTCTAGATGCGTTCCCAACAACGGTACTCACCGGGAAGCAAGAAACTGAAGGCCTCGGAAACTGGACTGGACTGGACTGCTACGACATCTGACTGGCACGCATCACGCTACCACGCATGCGCTTCGGAACAGGTGGGCCTCCGGACACCTCGGACCTTGCTCTCTCGACTAGGGCTCTGGTCGGGATCCTCCGCATTCCTCACCGCCTCGTCTGGACGCCGGACCGCAGTCTCCGTCTCCCTCGTGGGCCCGAGGGAAGAATAGCAGGAAAACCCGCAAACGTGCACGGTTTCCGTCGGGGCAGTAGAAGGGGCCAAAGGCCGCGTGACTTCACCGGCGAGTGGGGAAGGGGGGTCCCTGTTCGGGCGCCAAATTATGTGGTAAATAAATTTATCTATGCATTTTTCCGTATAATTATCAATACAAGACAGCTCATTCAAATGAGAGGCAGAGTCCGTGGTATCTGAGTCATACGGGCTTTAATGGACAATGATCCTCGAGGATGGATATCATGTTCCATCACCACTAAGGTTCGGGAAGGGACATTCAACATTTATTAGCATTACACATTATATATAGTAAAGTAGCACAATTGAATTCAATACAGTAGGCGTAACAGGTGAAAAGAGAGAGATAAGAACACATGTGCGTAATAGGAGGCATGTAAAAAGGCGTACACATGGGCGTGCACTGTACATGTCAGAGAAACGTAACAAGAAACGTCACATGTGGGTGGATGCATGGAAAAAGTTGCAGGATCAGCAGAAACCTCTGACCTGTATGCGCGCGCAACTAGCATGACGTGCAACTGGGGGCTTTGACTTTAGCACTAGTGGAGGAGACTGGTGTCTGGAGTGTCAGGGCAACCTGTACCTATAGCATATCTGGTATCTCATGTTTGGAGGATGTCGTGTCTGAAGTAAAAGGTCTCTCGGGCAAAGGCCGTACAATGCTGAATGCTGGTGCGTGCAGACGTGTCTTGGTGCAACGTGCGGAGCCAAGGCCTACCATGGTAACGGATTCAGTAAATCACTTGCAAGGAGGACAGAAAGGCCGGGCCCTTTGCTCTGCAGCCGGGAATATGTTTACCTATTTCACTAGACTGGAATGTGTTTTCGAGGAGGCTGAGCAGATAACTGTAGGCAAAACATGAATCTGGCAGGTAGTCCAGGCCGAGCCGGGCACGGCTGCGCTGGCAGGAAGCAAGGCAGGGGTCAGGGATGCGTACAGCTTTCGGAGACAGGAGAGATGAGGCAAAGAGGCCTCGTTTAAGGGCCTTGCTCGACTGGGCCAGGAAACATGGAGAAAATGTGTGCGAAATTCAGAAGTGCACCATGTAAAGACGTTGGCACCGTATGCCTAGAAGTCTAATTAACGGGATTTCTTTGCATGACTGGATGGCTAACATGTTAAGGATGGACGCAAATGTATTTGCGTCTGTCTAGCATGTACAGAACAGAAGTTACACGACATACAAGGAACATGGGTGCATGGATAGGGTGCGAGTGGGGGACACATTTGCTACCTGAAAATTTCTATTACCTCAGTGCCACCCACAGAATCAGCCTTTTAAACTGTATCTAAGGTCCGCCATTGCATAACCTGCATGCAGTCTGGTAGTGTCATGCTGGCTGGGCAAGTGCACACACTTTCCAGCCCCTAAACCTTCCCTTTACTTCATGTGAGTCACCCCTATGGTAGGCCCAAGGGTACGGTGCATCGTAAGCATACGGTAGGACAATCCCTGATGTGTGTGGCATTTACTAATAGTGAATTTCAGCCATTTTCGTTTTTCACTATTGTAAGGCTACCTGATCTCCATAGGCCAGAATGGGCTGCTGGAATCATTACACTATATAATCCTAACAGACTCAGAGAGCATGGTAGAAAGTCAAGTTTAGTATGCCTGAACTCAGAATCATAAAATACTTCTTTTAGTAAAGTTTATTTTAATATCTTTTGTTTGTAAATGCTACTTTTAGAAAGTTAGCCTTTGCTTGCCTAACTATTTCAGCCCGCCTCTGCTAAGATATGTATCTGCTGTCTGGTTTCTGTGAGTGACAGGGCTGGGGGATTCCAGGAGGCAGTCTGGGCTGCCAGGTGGTGAATAGAGAGATTCCACCAGGATGGGTGGGAGGAGTGCCCCTTGACTCTGAATAGGGCTGTGCTCTGCCACCACAATGCTGGCTCCACCTCCTGCAGAGCGTCTGATGTCTCTGCCCTGCTCACTGAAAAAAGAAGCCAGAGTCACCGCAACAAAGTGCTCCAAAACTGGGAGGAACTAGGCACAGGCCCCCTGGCCTGCAAGAACAAAAGAAATGGTGTATAAAAGTAGGAGCCCTGCTCCCAAGAGATTAGATCCTGTCTGCACTAAGAAGAAACTCTTCCTGAAGAGGAGGACCGGTGAAAGCTACATGGAGGACTACTGTCTCTAGCCTGAGAAACTGGCCTGTGGTGGGTGCCTTGCTGCAAGAAGGAGAGGAGTAGAAGCCTAAAGTGACTTTCTTTATTTCAATTTGTGCAATCTCTGCAACAGATCTCCAAGGGCTTGCGCGTGAGCCTGCCCCCTGAACTGCGCCCCAGGAACATTGGGCATTACTCCCCTGAAGGGAAAGCTGTGAATGGTGCTGCCTGACCCTGCAGCGCTGCCCGAGGAAAGCTGAGTGCCCTTTGACCCTTCGTTGCGAACTCTGAAGCGCCTGGGCACCCCTGTCCCACCGAGCAACGTGACTTTTGCTTGATCGTGCCACAGTTTGCAAAGTAAGGACCAGCCCCGCCTGGCCCGAGCACAGTGACTGTTGTCCCCTCCGAGCCGTAGCTCGCAACGTGAGAAAGGACCCGTCCGGTACGAGCACCGCGACCCTGTGGCCCCCGAGCTGTAGCTCGCAAAGTAAAGACTGACTCCTGCCCATGGTTCGCTCTCCCCATGTGGCTTCCTGCTGAACGCGCCCCGCTGCTGTGACTGAGCAGCTGCGGCGCGTAGTGTGGTTGGTGGCCGTCCCGTACTTTGGGATATCACCGCACCTTTCATCACTGTCCGCCGCTTCCCCCCTTCAGGACCGGAGCGGACTCTGCATCAACAAGCCTGCGCCCCACAACACATCACTGCCCAACGTACCGGAGCTACTGCCGAGCCGTAGCACCACAACAAGGAAGGCACAGTGACGTAGGAAGCCTGGCCCTGGCATCGTCCGCCCTGAACTCCCCTCAAGAACTAAGGTACTGTGATGCCTTGTGCTGTACGCCGCGCCCCGGACTGCAGTGTCCGCGAGGCGCGTACAAGTTAGTGAAGCCTTTTTCCATCGAAGCGCTGTACGTGTCGCACGGGAGTACAACAACTCGTACCCCAGTGTGAGCCGGCAGCGCTGTACGTCTCGCACCAAGCATCGCGCCTCGGAGGAGAGTGTCCGTGAGGCGCGTGAGACTCGGTGAGGCTTCCTTATTCGACCCAAACGAAGCTCACAGGAGCGCTGCGACGCGCACAACCTTTACAAAGAGACATTTATAAAGAACTGAAAGCTGCATATAGTATTGTAGAACCTTTGCTAAGTTATTGGAACCTGAAAATTAAGTTTGCCTAAAGCCTGCATATAAAATAGTATATTTTTACACAAAGTCAGCCTGGTTTCCGATTGTGGTGTATCAATTGATTGCTGTGTGTTGCTACAAATGCTTAACGCCAAACGCTCTGGGGATTAGCCTTGTCTGCTCGTGCCACGCCGCCTAGAGGGTGAGCAAGGGTTATTTCTAGGAGTAGTCCTTTGCCCTGACTAGAGGAGAGGGTCCCTGCTTATCACAAGCGCATACCTGTGCCAACCAGAGACCCCCAATTCTAACAGCCGCCAAGTACCCTGCTTTAGTAAGGGTATAATCCATCTGGCCCATTCAATTACATATAATTTACAAAAAAGGATCACGTGTAAAGTAGATTGATTTGATAAATTATCACATGGACATCTACAGATCTGTCTGGACCAGTCATTAGTAGTAGGGAACGAAATCAGCCGGAAAAAAGAATCAAGCCTAAACCTGGTCAAAATGTATCAATCATAACCCCCTGAACACCACACTAAATAGGGTTGAATGGAAGTAGAGACCAGGGTAAGTTGATGCTGAATAACGTTTTTTTAATTAAACTCCAGCCCCATTCTTACTGACTCAAAGTGATTATAAAAGGAGAGTGAAAGGGAAAGATGAGAAGGTGAAAAGTGAAAATGCAGTTAATGAGGGGAGGCAGCGAAATGCGAGCGTAGTGCACAAAGTGACAAACTGCAGAGGTAGGGCAGAAAGTGAAAGAAAAATGGAGACAAGGAAAGAGTGAGGTGTGAAGGGAAGAAAGAAAAGCAGATACTGAGGGAGAGCAGGAGTTTTAATAAATATACAGTAAATAATTATGTAAAGTTAAGGGGTGAAAGGGCTGTATTTTTCTTGGTCTGACTGATCAAATGTGATCAATGCGATCAATGAGTGTCCACTGCACCTGTCCCAGGCCTGGTCACCCCTCCTGCTCCTGCTGACGCCGACTGCTTTTCCTGAGCGACCCAGCCACCGCTGAGCCGGCCACTCGCACCTACTTTCCCACCGCTGCCTCCCTGCGGCCACGCCCCCCGCCGCCCATTCGCCGCACCCAGCTGACCTGCCCTCCCGGCTCCTTACTTAAGGGGACCGCGGACAGCCTTCTGGAGGGACCACTGCGCCTGTCCTAGGCCTGGTCGCCCCCTCCTGCTCCCGCTGATGCCGACTGCCTTTCCTGAGCGACCCAGCCACCGCTGAGCCGGCCGCTCGCACCTACTTTCCCGCCGCTGCCTCCCTGCGACCCGCCCCCCGCCGCCCATTCGCTGCCACCCAGCTGACCCGCCCTCCCGGCTCCTTACTTAAGGGGAACGTGGAGAGCCTTCTAGAGTGACCACTGCGCCTGTCCTAGGCCTGGTAGCCCCCTCCTGCTCCCGCTGACGCCGACTGCCTTTCCTGAGTGACCCAGCCACCGCTGAGCCGGCCGCTCGCACCTACTTTCCCGCCGCTGCCTCCCTGCGGCCCCGCCCCCTGCCGCCCATACACCCAGCTGACCCGCCCTCCCGGCTCCTTACTTATGTCCCCCACTCCCACGCGCAGTGTTGACGCGCTGCGGGTGCGCCGATTGTGCGCCGAAGGCGCGCCAAAGGCAAGCCCGTCTGCGCCTGTCCGCGCCAGACCTGCACCCAGCGCCAGGACCCCTGGTCCCCGACGATGCCTGCCCACACGACGGACCTACGAAGCCGTCACCCTCATCGCACTCAAACCCGACCGAACAAGAGCCTGCCACCGAGCCACCCCGAGGCGCACCCACGGACCCTTCACCTGCCAAGCCTGCAAGTTCACCTGCATCTGGACCTGCACCACAGCCACCAAGCCAAGCACCAACCACAGCCACCTCAAGTGCATCCTGCTCAACACCCGCTCCATCCACAGACACCCCACCGAACTTTGGAACCTGCTCAACACTATCTCACCAGACGTCGCCTTCCTCACAGAAACCTGGATGAACGCCTCCTCTGCACACGACATCGCCATCGCCATCCCAGACGGATACAAGATCACCCGGAGAGACCGCGTCAAATAGATTGGAGGAGGCATCGCCATCGTACACAAGAACACCATCCGCATCACGACCGACTCCAACGACACCTTTGCCGCCGCCGAGCATCTCCACTTCCAGATACACACCAACCCAAAGACGACCCTCAGAGGCACCCTCGTCTACAGACCCCGGGAACACGTACACAATTTAGCGAAGACATCACGGACTTCATCAGCCCGCACGTCCTCCGCTCCGCTGACTACATCCTCCTAGGGGACCTCAACTTCCACCTGGAGAACAACAAGGACCGCAACACCTCCGCCCTGCTGGACAACCTCGCCAACCTCGGACTCAAGCAACTGGTCAACACCCCCACCCACTACGCCGGCCACACGCTTGATCCCGTCTTCTCATCCAGCAAGCACATCACCTTCAGCCACTCCACCGGACTTTACTGGACCGACCACAGCTGCGTCCACTTCAGCTTCAGAAGAACCACCACCCACCACCACTCGCAACAGGTTCCTCACAGGAGCTGGAGCAAGATCACCGCCGAGCAGCTCACCACCTCCCTCAGCCAGAACCCGCCCGCCAGCACAACGGACCCCAATGAAGCAGCACGCAACTTCACGAAGTGGCTGACCGCCTGCGCCAACGACCTCGCACCACTAAAGAACGCTCCCAGCAGACCCAGAAGCAAGAAAGCCTCCTGGTTCACCGATGAACTCAAGGACTCCAAGAAAAACTGCTGCACCCTCGAGAAAGCCTGGCTCCTCGACCAGACCACAGACAACACGACCGCCCTCAAACACGCCACCCGCAAGCACCACCAGCTTATCCGCTCCACCAAGAAGAAATCACTGAAGGAACGACTGGACAACAATGCCCACGACATCAAGGAACTCTTCAGCATCGTCAAGGAGTTCTCCAAACCCAGCACCGGCAACAACGACATCACTCCTTCACAAGATCTCTGCGACTCTCTCGTCTCGTTCTTCCACCACAAGATCGCTGACATCCACAACAGCTTCAGCGCACCATCCACGCACCCAACCGTCGAACCAACGCCCCCCACCGCCACCCTCCGCACCTGGACCACGGTGACCACTGAAGACACAGCCCGCACGATGAACACCATCCACTCCGGATCTCCAACCGACCCCTGCCCCCACCACGTCTTCAACAAGGTCGACTCCTTCATCGCACCCCAACTCCGGGACATCATCAGCACCTCCTTCAACACCGCCACCTTCCCGGAGAGCTGGAAGCATGCCGAGCTCAACGCCCTACTGAAGAAACCAACAGCTGACCCCACGGACCTCAAGAACTTCCGCCCCATCTCGCTCCTCCCTTTTCCTGCCAAAGTCATCGAGAAGACCGTCAACAGACAGCTTGCAGCCTTCCTCGAGACGAACGGATCCCTCGACCCCTCGCAGTCCGGTTTCCGAGCCAATCACAGCACCGAGACCGCCCTCATCGCAGCCACCGACGACATCAGAACCCTGCTCGACAACGGAGAAACAGCGGCCCTCATCCTCCTTGACCTCTCTGCAGCGTTCGACAGTGTCTGTCACCGCACCCTAGTTCAACGCCTCAGCAACATCGGTATCCAAGAGAAGGCACTGGAGTGGATCATCTCGTTCCTCACCGGAAGAACACAGAGAGTCCGCCTCCCCCCGTTTCGTTCCGAGGCCACCGAAGTCATCTGCGGCGTACCGCAAGGATCATCACTCAGCTCCACCCTCTTCAACGTTAACATTTAAGCGATCCATATCAAAGAATGGCGGTTGTGGAGAAATCACAGTGTAAGGAGGTGGCAAAAATCACACCAGCCTAACTTTGTGAACCAGCCCACATTCTTTATTGGTATGGCAATTCAAATGCTGTCAAGGTTCACATATGCAAAAAACACAGTTGATGGACAGAATGCAGAAAAATGTCTTACATTCAACCCAGTACAAAGATCTGGGCCTAAATCCATCATTTTTTTCACTCCACACCACCCTAGGTCAGACAATGGCTATATGCAAATCAGCCTTGACCCTGTGCCTCATGGGAACAGTCCAGCCCGAACTACCAAGCCATGTCTTTCCTAGACCAGAATCAAGCATCCAAGGACCAGTTTATCCAAGTATATTGATAAGCATCTACAGCCATCGGTATCTAAGAGTTTGTCATACATAAAAGACACAACAGACTTCTTGATAAAACTACAACAAGTGGAGATAAATGATGAAAGCATAATAGCAACAGTTGATGTAAAATCGTTGTACACCTCGATACCACACCAGGAAGGCTTGGAAGCAATAGAAAATGCTTTGCTACAAAGTACATATCCACATGAACTACAAGTGTTCTTAATGGAGCCAATGCAGTTCACACTTTACAACAGCTACTTTTGCTATAAAGACAAGTGGTTCAGTCAATTGAATGGTACATCGATGGGGAATTGCGGCGCACCGGCGTAAGCTAACCTATTCATGACATCATTCGAAGACCAACATATTTACCTTGATGATAAATGGGCCACCAACATCCTCATGTTTGTGAGGTTCATTGATGATATCTTTTTGATATGGAAAGGGACAGCAGAGTCATTAAAACAACAACTATAAATTCTGGATACCAAAAATGATAGAATAGGTTTCACTTGGACCTTGAGTAAGGATGTCATACAATTTCTGGACGTAGAGATCTCTAAAGCAGGAACAACCTTCACAACCAACATATACCGTAAACCTACAGACAGAAACAACTTATTGCAAAATCAGAGACACCATCCTCAATCATTGAAAACACATCTACCATACTTCCAGTTTTTTAGAGTGAAAAGGTTGGTCTCGGAAGAAAACACTTGTCAACAACACTTAGACATCATGGCTGAAAGATTTGAAGCCTGAGGTTATCCACAAAAAATAACCAGAGAATCAAGGGGAAGAACAGACAGAAAAACCAGGTCAGAGTTACTAACAGCGACACTAAAAACCAAAGAACAAAGAATAACGTGTGTCAGTAAATTTTCCAACGTAAGCGCGAATTTAAAAAAAATCATCTGAAAAAATTGGCAAATGGTTCAATTAGAAACGGATTTCAAAGGAATATTCCAACAGGAACCACTGTTCGCAGTTACCAGAGGCAAAAATATTGGTGAACTATTAAAAACTCCCAAAGAGAGGTTAAACAAACAGACATTAAGAGGAACAGTACCATGTTTGAACTGTGGAAACTGCCATAATATAATTAAGGGTGTGAGCATCACTCACCCAATGAAAGGTCATAAAATTGCTCTGAACCTCAATGCCACATGTGACACAACCAACATTATATACTTACTAAAATGCCCATGCGGACAAGGTTACGTGGGCCACACTGAACGGAAACTTAAGACCCGTTTGAACGAACACAAAAGTAACATAAGAACAGGACAATTGAAATCCACAGTAGCTGTACATTTTATGGAGAAAAAACATAACATAAGCCAATTGAGGGCTTGCGTGTTGGAAATTGTACCAAAAAAAAAGGACCCTTGAACAAGAAGATCCTCTTACAGAGGGAAAATTATTGGATTTACCACTTGTGTAGTCTTAAGCCCAATGGGCTTAACAAAAGAATGGAATTTACATGTTATCTGTAAAGTGTAATTATCATTGTAAAGCTAACAGTATATGCTGAGAATAATTCATGTTATAGCAGTTCTCTACATCACGCATACAACAGTATAACATTTGATAATGCTGATAGCGTAGGATCCGTGAGATTGAGAAGCGAATGCTTTGTATCTGAGGAGAATGCCTCGGAACAGATAAAGTTATTTTTGAGTAGCTCTTGAAAAAAACACCAGAACTTCCTTAAGGTGCGCATGCGCTAGAATCGTGTTTGAACGAACAGCGTAGCAGCTACACGGAGCGGAGTAGCTTTGCGTAACTGGGACTAATCCTGTTACAATTAAGGTGAGAGACGAACTCGGGGAAAATCCCCTAATGGCTGGTAGAACGTTCACGGTAATGTGTGAATGCCCAAGCGGGCAGCGGCAAGCGCGCAATGTTACACGGATTAACGGTTAGAACGGGGAGTGAAAATCCTCGCCGAGTGTCATACACGAAGAAATGTTTTTTAACTAAAGGAGTTTAGATAGAGCTACTGAAGCTCACAATATGATACTTAAGTTGTATATGATGAAGTAATATGATTTTGTGTGAGTTTATGAGATAGAGATGAAGAGTTTGATTACAGAAAATGTTTATGTGTTTAATTTTCAGGCGTTCCCTGATGAAGGTGCAGATTGCACCGAAATGCATTGAAATAATTTATGTCGACGCCTAATATGAATTAAATGGAAATCAATGTGAGTGAATTGGTGAAAACAAGAATTAAAGATTACTAATGATATAAACTACTGGATGAATGATATTGTTTATCAAGGCTGGAACCCAGCATCCAATGCTTGTGCCTAGGGTGACACACCTGTGATGGCACAGGTGTGCAACCAATAAACTGAGAAACAACACTCACTGCATGATTTCATGCTCTGGTGAGACACAGTTGTTGTGCTATAAACTTAGTTATGTTGTAAACTAGTGTTTATATCGTTTAATTATTGTCATTCTAATGTAGTATGTTAGTAGTGGTCTATAATATGTTATTTTTTCTTTACCACAGATTGTAATCATCTATAAAAAGATAAAAGAATATGCTGACGAAGGAAAGAAGAAGAACAAGTTATAAACATGCTTTATTGTCCAAGAAAACACAATTAGAAGATTCATCCAAAACACAATCTTCAGTGAAAAAAAAGAATGCTCCTGGTAAGCAAACAAAGGACTTTTTAAGGAAATTAACGCAATGTAAAAAACATCTGGATATTGTTTCAAAGAAAACAAAATCATCTGTACATACAAAGAGAAAGCCGAGCCCCCCAAAAAATGTTAGACCTGTACAAGGAGATGATATTTTCTATAGTAATAGACGGAGAAATTAATTTATTGACATTCATAGACGAATGTTTTATAACAGAATTATTTTAAATTTATTTAAAAAATTTAAGAATTACTAACTGCTTTTTACAAGAGAAAGAAAAGTATAGTTACAATTGTGGATCAGGCTTTTGAAGTGAAATTTTTTTAATATATTTTAGTAATCAATAGAATTCGTACACTAGATCAGGTAATCAATGTTTTGAAATCAAAATGTAAGTGGAAAAGAGTAATTATTCGGACTAAATTTTGTGATGTTTTTTCTGGAGAATGGAAGCATAGTCCAAGTTGTGAGCCATTTTTTAATGAAGAGAGTTACTTTCAGGATAATGATTTGGTGCATGCAGTTGACACCATTGGTCGAGCATATGAGGTGAAAGACAGTTATCCGGTTGAAAAAGAAAAAATTGTGCATAGAAATGCAGAAGAGGTGTTAGCTGATGAAGTTTTAGGGAGATGTCCTAGGGCTCCAGTGTATACTTGGAATTGTAGTAGTATTTGTAGTGTGCGACAGGATTAGATTGATTTGTTTTGCAATTTCTTATGTACATATCCTAAGAAAAGTCTTAAACAAAAAATGAAGATGTTGCAAGAGTTAGATCTTAGCAGAGTGAGAGAAAAAACAGGTTTGCATGGGCATTCACTGGCTTGTCTTTCAAGAAAAGTATGTCAGAGTGTTTTTCACAATTTTAGGATGTTAGCAGTGCATCATAATAAAGTGAGGAAATTAGTGAGAAGGTTGTATTATGCAAAACGTCCAGCACTTAAGCTAAAACAGTTAAAGAGTGCTCTTTTGCATGGATCTGAATTAGATGTGAAGAACATTTGTGAAGAAATTGAGTTTTGTTATTTTGGTGAAAAAGAGGACAGTGCAGAAACTGATACAGTAATAGAATGTAATGTGGAAGAGAATGTACAGATTTCAAGTACAGAAAAATTTGACCATGAAATTACAAAGTTTAAGGTCAATTCAAGTGAAAGGCCTAATTTTTCATGTGTGTGTTGTCGAAGAACTCATTATAAGAATCAGACTAGGTTAGTTGATTTATATGTAAAAAGTGAAATGGAAATATTAATGAGTGGAAGGATTTTGCAACTTATTTGTTGGTAGAAAATTGTTTTGATTTGGGTTCTGATCAGCGTATTTGTAAATATTGTTATAATAAATTAAATGAAAACAGAATGCCTGCTAGAGCTGTTCATAATATTCTTGAGATGGTAGACATTCCTTCTGAATTGATGGATTTAAATACCTATGAGTCTATTCTTATTCAATGTGGGCATCCTTTCCAGGCTATTGTTCGCATGGAGCCTAAGACAGGGAAATTGCCTCCTTCAGATTTACAGAGAGGATTAAAGGGAAGGGCTGTTTATTTGCCTCTAGATTTAAAAAAAATATTGATACAATTAGAGAAAAATAAATAAAGAATGATAAATGATAAAGAGAAATTTAAGAAAGGACTTGTAGATATAGGTGAATGGATGGCTACCAACTGCCTCAAATTAAACTCAGAAAAACTGAGGTTCTCATATTTGGACCTCTTCTTCCAACTTGGCCATCAAGTTGGTGGCCTGAGGCGTTTGGTACCCCTCCTATCCCAACCACTAAAGTCAGGAACCTCGGAATCATCTTCGATGAGGGTCTAAATTTTATGGACCATGCCAACAAAACAGCGTCCACAGCACATCTAAAACTGAAGATGATAAGGAAAATACGTCCCTTTCTTCCTGACTCAGTCATCAAAACATTGGTCACCTCTCTTGTCCTTTCTGCTCTGGACTATTGTAACGGCCTCTTCCTCAATGCCCAATCCAGAGTAATTGCCAAACTGCAGACTATCCAGAATGCAGCAGCACGTCTGCTTTCTGGCAAAACAAAATATGAATCTATATCTAACAGTAAAAAGGATTACCACTGGCTCACTATTCAAAACAGAATCCATTTCAAGTCCCCCTGTATCGTTTTTAAGGCCCTCAACAACCAAGGACCCCACTTTTTGAAAGAACAGTTACAACGACACAAACCTAGCAGAGCCTTACGCTCAGCTACCCTCAATCAACTGGTCATTCCTCACACAAAAACGGTTTCATGGGGCGATCGACGCTTTCTAGTCGCGGCCCCAAAGCTCTGGAACTCTCTACCCCTAAACATCAGGGAGAGCTCCTCCCTCCTTCAATTCCGTAAGCTTGTGAAAACCTGGCTGTTCGCCCAATGATTGCTCTTTCCTTATGCTAACCGCTACAAATAACTGGTTCTACTAGCGCCAAGATGCCTAAGGGTAAATGTTGCGCTTTATAAGTATTAAAAATAAATAAATAAATAAATACAATTGGTGTAGAAAAAGTGGAAAAGGAACCTCTGTTTATTCTAGTTAATGGTGTTCCGACAAAGAGTAAGAAAATCTGGCAAGAATTAGTGGATGTTAGGAAAGTCAGAAAGGCAACGTTGTATTTGGTAAAAAACAATCACTACTACAAAAATGTATATGTTGGAGAAGAGGAAACAACTGTAGAAGAGGACAGTGATTTCTCAGATGGGCAAATTGAAAAAGTTGATGTCTCTAGAAGTGAAGAAATTTATGAACATTATAGTGTTCATCCTTTGCATTCCAAAGAAGTAATGGGGAATGCTATTGACTTGTTTCAAATGAAAGAAGCAAAAGGAAGTCCCATTAGTTTATGGGAAGAAAGTTTGGAAGCTTGTTGTTTTCCTCAGTTATTTCCAACAGGTCAAGGTGGACGATATGATGACCGACCTGTTCAAATTCCTGCATCTGAATACCAGACATAAAGATTATATGCAGAGGATCCAAGGTTTTGTCAATGCATTCCATATTTGTTTCATCTACTGTTTGAGAGTGACTTGTCTGGACTTTCTTATGCAGTGAACTATATACTAAAAAGTGGAGTAGATCTGCAAAATGTTTCGGCAAGGGACTTTATGGTTAAAGTCAAACTGCAAGACAGTATTTTGGAATCTCAGCTAATTAATCTCATGGCATGTCAGCGTGGTACTAACAAGTATTGGTACCTTCGTCATAGGGAATTGAAATGTATGCTAAGAAACTTAGGAACTCCTACATGGTTCCTCACTCTTAGTTGTGCTGCGTATGCTTGGGAAGGCTTACTTCAATTTCTACGAGAGGCAAATGCAAACATTGAAAATATAGATTACAAGACACCTGGAGAACTGTGCTCTTTGGATCCAGTTGATGTATGCAGGTATTTCAATCATAGATTTGAAGCTATGATGTCTTTTATCACAAACAAAAAAAATCCTCCGCTTGGAGAGGTTTGGGATTTCTTTTGAAGAAAGCAGTATCAAGCAAGAGGTGCTCCTAACATACATATGCTGCTATGGATCAAAGATGCACCCAAATTTGGAACAGATGCGGATGACACAGTTATGAGTTTCATTGAACAGTATTCTAAATGTGCTGTTCCAAAAAGTACAGAAGAAAACAATTTAAGACATCAAGTTTTATGCTTTCAAACCCATCGTTGTGGAAAATACTGTCGTCGAAAGTTCAAATCCAAGGACAAGTTCTACTCAAAATGTCATTTTGGATTTCCACGACCAGTAATATCTAAAGGAAGAGTGAAAAATGTTATGTCTTCTCTGCGACATACTGTGACAAGAAAATCACCAAAAAATACGTACAACTTAAGAAGAAATGAAGAGTCCAAATACATAAATGACTACAACCCAGTCATTTTGTCCATGTGGAATGCTAACATGGATATTCAATATGTTGACAACTCTATTGCTGTGGCTCAATATGTGACGTCTTACATCACAAAATCAGAATAGACGGAACTGAAGGAAATGTGGGAGGAAATTTCACATGAAAAGATCTAAGTAAGAAATTGTTCAGTTACAGTCTGAAGATGTTGTCACATCGAGAAGTTGGAGCATATGAATGTTCTGATCGGTTATCATCATCAAGTCTATATGACAAATCTAGAACAATCATTTGGGTGAGTCTAGGTCTTGCTGCAACATGAAACCGAGTTTTGAAATCTGTACAAGAAATTGAGTATTTGGCGAAGAAAAAAACAAACAGTACAGATATTTTGAAGAAAAAACATGTTGGATACATACTATCCAAATAGAAGTAGTCATCTTGAGAACGTTTGTCTCTATTAAGTTCTGCAAAGCTATACTTTTAAGAGGAACATCACAGAAGATATCAATAAAAGAGTATATGATGTAATTGGATGTGAAGGATGTCTGGTGAAACAAAGAAAAGGCCATTTGATTAATCATCGAAAATTGAGTTGCGAATCTCCTGACATAAGGGAATTTTACTATTTAGCTCTTTTGCAACTCTTTAAGCCATGGCGTACAGAAGAGGAACTACTTGGAGGTTTTCTCAGTTATGAAGATTCTTTCAATGCAACCAAGGATACCATAGAATGTCCTGTTTTTTCAAATTATCTGCAAATGTTGAATGAGGAAATACAGCAAAAAGCTACAATTGCAGCAGAGATTGCTAGAGACAGTTCTCAAGACAGTCAGAGTTCTGCTTCATTGAGTCAGGATCCACTTGAAGGACCAATTATCCAAAATGAAGCTGCCACTGCCATGGATGAAGTGGAAAGAGCCATGGAACAAGCTCAGGAGGATGTAGTTAACTTAACCCCTTAAGTGCTGCTGACGGCCAATGGTCGTCAGCAGCGCTACCTCCCCAGTGCTGCGCACGACCATTGAACGTCCATTCAGCACTAGTTCTAATGGACAGCGCAGCACTGGGGAGGAATGTGTAATAGCAGCTATGAGGTTAGAAGATTTGGAAAAAGAACTAAACGTTGAGCAGAAATAAATATATGACGAAGTCACAGAACAGATTGAGCATGGTTTATGTCATGAGAAAAAAGAGTGCTCATGTACGTCATTTATGCCTGTCCGACTGTACGTGAGTGGAGAAGCAGGAACTGGAAAAAAATTTCTGATTAAAGCAATTGCAACTTATCTGCAGCAAAGAACTGAGTCATCGCTGTCTTGTGTTGTTACTGCTCCAACTGGGTTGGCAACACATAACATTAAAGGGATTACTTTACATCATTTATTGATGCTGCCAGTAGAGCATGATAATAAATTACAATACCACAAGCTATCTGGAGAAGCTTGTTGTGAAGTTTCCAGAGTCCTGAAGAAAATGAAACTTCTTATCATTGATGAGGTAAGCATGGTATCAAATGTAATGCTTGCTTTTGTGCATTTAATAATGCAAGAAATTCTTAAAACAGAGTATGATGTGTTATTTGGAGGCAAATGCATCACTTTTTTTGGAGATCTACTGCAGCTACCTCCAGTGAAAGGACAAACAGTGTTTAAAATGCTTACGCATGAAGATACCAGGAAGTGCCTAGGAAGCATTGGAAATGTTAATATATGGTTAAATTTCAAATATGCAGAACTACTTCAAAATATGCAACAGGCAAAGGATGAAGATTATAAAAATATTCTACAAGAAGTAAGAAATGGAAAAGTAAGTGAGCATGGCAAAGAAGCTTTACAGGCACGAATAATTTCAAATTTGTTTCCAAACGAAAATATTCTCCCAGAGAATATTTTTAAGAAAATTACAGAAAACAAATCTGTGATATGCTTGATGCCAACTCTGCAAGAATGTTCAATCTTCAACAACAAAATTTTAAAGTTAGAAAATCAAGAGATTGTGAAACTGGAAGCTATTGATAAAATAGAGCATGAAGGAGCAACTAATATTTTGTCAGAAAACTTGAAATCAAATTGGATTCTTTAGAGAAGACAATATCTAAAACTGCTGGTTTGGAAAAGACTCTGTATGCATGTTTAAATTGTCGTATAATTTTACGACGGAATTTACATGTGGAAAGAGGTTTAGTAAATGGAGCAATGGGTCATGTTGTTGATTTTGTGAATTACCGAAATAGAGATGGAATTGAATTTTTAAAAATTAAATTTGATGGAATTGAAGAAGTACAACAATTCAGTCATTGTTCTGCTTGATTTTTGCTTGTGAAAGATTTATATGTCCGCCAAAAACAGTTTCCTGTTTCTTTGGCATATGCGGTGACTATTCATAAATCTCAAGGTTTAAGTGTAGATAGTTCTTTGGTGAATATTGGAAGTTCTGTGTTCAAGGTGGATATGGCATATGTTGCTTTATCTTGAATCAGAACTTTATCTGGATTGTACTTGATTGATTTTGATGAGACAAAGATTAGTGCAGATCTAAATTGTGTAAAAGAATATAATAGGTTAAGAAGAGAGTATGCTCCAAATTTACCCCAATATCCTCTATTTGAAAAGCGTGTGGTAGGCCGAAAAAGAAGAAATGAGAAAAATTGTAGTGAAGTTGTAGCAAAAAGAAAAAAAGTAGATGAACCAGTAATTGTAAGCAGAAAGGAAAAGGATTCAGTTAAAGATGTTGTTGGGTTTCAGTTTGAAAACAGTTTTGGTGTCAACTGCTATGCTAATGTAGTGGTTAATGTTGTTTTTTTCTCCAAACTTTACAAGAACAGATTGTTGAAAATCGGGATCAAAGATTTTGTTGTTTGTTGAAATCTGTGTTTGAGAAATGTAGCAGTGATAGAACAAAAATAGAAAGTGTTTCTGAAATTCGAAATGTTTTAGACATATGTTCTGGTCTAAATCAATTTTCACAGAATACTCAGCAAGATTGTCAGGAATTTCTAATGTATATGCTTGTTGTATTGCAAGATGAAGGTATAGATGTAGAAAATCTTTTTGGCCTTTCTTATAAATGGCAGCATAACTGCGACAATTGTTCCTTTTCAAGTACTACTACAATAGACACTGAAAGATTTATATATTTGACTTTAGCAGACTGCAAATCAGTGTCTTTTAATAATCTAGTTAGAGAAGCAAATCAAAACATGGTCTGTACTCAATGTAAATCTGCAATGCTATCAACATTATTTATACAAAGATATGGACAGTATGTAATTTTAATGTTCCAACTATGTAGACCTAATGGAACTAAATTGAGAACTTTAATTAAAAATGTTGTGGCTTCTCAATTATCAATTTCAGGAAGAACCTTTGTAACTGCAGCAGTTATTTTCCATGATGGTCCTTCGACAACATCAGGACATTACACAGCTTATTTAAAATGTCAAAAAGGCTGGACTAATTGTAATGATACTCAATTGACTTTCAAACAACGTTTGCCTTTTGACTTATGAAATTCTTACCTAGTTTTTTTACAACCGAAATTTTAGGAAAGGTAATTGGCCTATGAAGATTGGAGCAGTTAATAAAACTTAGTCTGCTGTTCAAAATTACTTTGTGAGTGAGAGTGATCAAGATAATAAAAAACTTGTAGTTTTCATAGAGGTAGTGTAAGTGTATCACATAGGACACGTACCCTCCAGATATGCCCCCGCCGCCCAACTACCCTAGAAATGCAAGATCCCCACATTTGAAATCACCAGAGATTCAGGTGGGGTTAAAAAGGCCATGTTTATTTACCACATTGTATAAACATGACAAGCAATAACATGCATATCTAAAATCACAAGTTATAACATAACTACATTTATGAGCATATCATGCTCCATCTCCTTCCCAACACAAAGGGAGGAACACCATCAGGTTCGCATTTCGCAACTGGGTATCCTACGCCAAGTGCCGTGCACCTGCCCCTTAGAGTGGTGGGTCCCGCCCTTCTATCCTCGTCCGCCATTACCGGGGCCCACCTCTCGACCACCAGGCTGCCCAGGGTCGCCCGGGAGGCTCGAAATCTGTCGCCCTAGCCTCCCCAGCTGGCGGTCACTTCCTCCCAGTGGAGAGCTTGCCATATCCCCCCTCAGAGCTGGCCTATGGAGCCCGGCAAGCGGGCTCCCATCCATCTTGTTTAGCCACTATTTACTGATGGCAGGTCTCTTCTCCGCAGAACGCCCCTCAAACCATTAATCTAAGGGACGGGTGGGTGGGAGTTTCGGAAAGCCGGCCCGGATCACGAGAATGGCCAGGTGCCGGCGTGAGCAGTCAGGTATCAAGGAGTGATAGCGGGAACAGAGACCCCAATCACAGGGAGTTGACCCTAAATAGGCCCAGAGTCTCCAGCCCCTGACCTTTGGGTCTCGCGATATCGCCGGAGCGGAAATGGGTCGGCCGGAAGCCGATTGGGCCGTCCTCCCGACCAACCACAAGAGACCAGGAGCGGGCAGGGTCCGGAGAGGCCGGGTCCTAAGTGCGCGCGTCGTGATTCTCCACGCTTGTCATAGGACCCGTACCCTCCAGATATGCCCCCGCCACCCAACTACCCTAGACATGCAAGATCCCCACATTTGAAATCACCAGAGATTCAGGTGGGGTTAACCACATCAGTGCTAAGGCATTATTAGTGGTCTCATATAATTTCCATTGAAATCAATGGAAAGTCCATGACGAGCTGAGCTCATCATGAGCATGGAAGGGGTTAAAAAGGCCATGTTTATTCACCACATTGTATAAACATGACAAGCAATAACATGCATATCTAAAATCACAAGTTATACCATAACTACATTTATGAGCATATCATGCTCCATCACCTTCCCAACCCTAAGGGAGGAACACCATCTGGTTCGCATCTCGCAACTGGGTATCCTACGCCAAGTGCCGTGCACCTGCCCCTTAGAGTGGTGGGTCCCGCCCTTCTATCCTTGTCCGCCATTACCGGGGCCTGCCTCTCGACCACCAGGCTGCCCAGGGTCGCCCGAGAGGCTTGAAATCTGTCGCCCTAGCCTCCCCAGCCGGCGGTCACTTCCTCCCAGTGGAGAGCTTGCCATATCCCCCCTCAGAGCTGGCCTATGGAGCCCGGCAAGCGGGCTCCCATCCATCTTGTTTAGCCACTATTTACTGATCGCAGGTCTCTTCTCAGCCACAAGGGTGGCCAAGGCCCACAGGTCTGACACCCTCCCCACCTGCATTCAGAATAAATTACCAAAGTTCCTGGATAAAAGTATCAGTTCCATAGTCCGACAAATGTACCCCATCCTGGTGGTACATTGCTTCTCCGGAAATCATCCGGTGCTGGAGGTAGCGTAACCTTGCTAGTTCGCCGTTCAATCGCCTCACCGAGACGTTCAAAGATCTAGGACGCACTCCTGGGCCCCATGCCCTGCGTGATATCATGCCAGACCAGACTATTTTTGTCGATGGGAACTCATGCCCTTAGCCAGGTAAACTCTGCTAGTAGGGCTTCCTTGACAGCCAAGCGCCCTCTGTTGACCATGTCGTTGCCACCCAAATGTAGAATAATCCAATCCGGCGATTTGTGCTCTCGTGCCCTGAGCTCCTCGACTATCCGCCTCACGTGTCGGATACGCATCCCTCTAACGCCGTGCCATACGAATTCGATATCGCCCAATGCGGCAGGTTTCACCACCTCTCTTCGCTGCAAGCGCACCGCCGCGCGACGCACGAAAGAGTGCCCGAGTACCCATACCACGGAAGCGGGCATACTAATCAGAAAGGAGAGAGATGAAGCCGTTAGACACTGCAAACATACGTTTTTACAACAGTTCAGGCCTCACATATCGCTTATAGCAGTCAGAGGTCCAGCGACCTACACCTTTCACTACGTTGGGGGCGAGACCGGCCCCTGCCGCCAAAGTTGCGGCGCCAATCCTAAAGGAATGAGAAGAATAGCCCACTGCTCCTAGACCCAGTTTCCCCAAGGCCAACCCAAATACTGCTTTAAATTGGTATTGATACAGGCAATCCCCGTTTTCGTGGACGAAGAGAGCCGACCCCCCCTGCTGGGCGTCGGGCCAAGTACGCCTGCATACGGGGCAGGCTGCTATCCCTGGGGCTGGCAGCAAATGGATGGTGACCCCCTTCCTGTTTGGTCTGTCTTGGAACGTCCCAACCGCAGTACTAGGCCCCCCGAGGAAAGGGAGATATCCCTGAACTGCAACCCTCCCCATGGTCTACCTTGGAGGCCCCAACTATCTCACCGAGGCGAAAGGCCCCGTAAAAGGCTAGGCAGAATGCCGCCCCCAGCATGATTCCCTCGAACGGTGACTGGCAAATAACAGGCAGTACCCCCAAAATATCAATCAAGGTCGGGAGATCCAGAGGCCTACGACAGTCCCGCCGTGGCCCGTCCAATCGGGCCCAACCCGCTAAGGCCTTCCTGATCAAGAATGAAGCCCCAGGGTCCCGCTCCCCCGCCAGTTTAGCGAAGAAGCCTATCGCTGCCAAGGAGGCCCTAGCATAGGACACTGATTTGCCTTGATCCCGCAGAACCTGTAAGAAGGCATACATTGTCTCAGTTGAGAAGATCCTAGCCTCTCCGGCTTGTTCCACAAATGATCTGTAAACATTAAACTGTGACTGATAGGCACGTTTGGTGCTGTCACACAGAGCGGCACCTACCAGCCCCGCTAAAGCGGGGCTCCAATTTTCCACAGTGACGTAGGGAACGTCGTCATGCGCTCTTCTGCCTGCGGGTGGAACCTCCGGAAGTCCTGCAACTTGGAACGAGACAAAGCGTCAGCAGCATGGTTATCAACACCAGGTATATGCGCAGCCTTAAAGGTCAAATTCAATTTCAAGCATGCCAACACCAACAACTTCAGCAACCTCAGCACATGTGGGCAAGTCACCCCTTGCCGATTGATAACCTGAACCACTGCCATGTTATCCGACCTGAAGATCACAACCCTGTCCCTGAAGTGCTCCGCCCAAACCGTAACTGCCACCCAGATGGGAAAAAGCTCTAGAAAGGCTAAATTCTTAGTCAAGCCTGCTAAGTGCCACTCCGCTGGCCAAACCGCCCCACACCAGGCAGGGCCCAAGATTGCCCCAAAACCAACACTTCCAGCTGAATCGGTATATACCTAGCTCCACACTGGACACCGGTGGCGTGGGCCATACTACCCGCCCGTTGAAATCTGCCAGGAAGTCTTGCCACACCTTGAGGTCCTCCTTAACCCCTGCTTTTAACCTCACCCGGTGATGCTTCTGGGTAAGACCCACCATTGCTCTGGCTATAGACCTCGAGAAAGGGCGTCCCATGGGAATGATACGCAAAGCTAAGTTTAGCTGACCCACAAGAACTTGTAACTGATGCAACGTCACCTTTGGACACTCCAAGGCTACCTCAATGGCTAAGGAAAAGGCCTTCACTTTATCCATTGGCAATCTACATTCCCCCGCTACTGTGTCAATTTCGATGCCCAGGAAGGACATGCACGTGTCGGTCCGACTGTCTTGCTCGGTGCCAGCGGCACCCCAAAATCCTTTAGCATAGCCACCAGCTGACTTAGGGCCAAAGCGCAGGTATCCGACAATGCGGGACCCATCACCATGAAATCATCTAAGTAATGCACCACATCTGTACATCCTGACTTTGCGAAAACACCCATTGCAGCATGGAGCTAAAGGTCTCAAAGTACTTGCAGGAGACCGCACAACCCATAGGCATACATCTGTCATAATAAAATTGCTGTTGGACCTGAAAGCCTAGCAAATGGTAGTCCTCAGGGTGTACCGGTAACAAGCGGAATGCTGACTCAATGTCAATTTTCGCTAACAACGCCCCACGGCCTAGCTCCCTCACTTTCTGAACGGCGGCATCGAAGGACGAGTACGTCACTGAACACACTGCCGGGTCGATGGCATTGTTTACAGATGCACCCTTCGGTGCAGATAAGTTATGGATCATTCTGAATTGTCCCGGCTCCTTCTTGGGCACTACTCCGAGAGGGGAGCACACATGGTTCTCCCAGGGAGGAGCCGGGAACGGGCCTGCTACTCGGCCTAAGGCCCGCTCCTTTTCCACCTTTGTTGCCACTACTGAGGGATGTGTTCTTGCTGAAACTTGGTTCCTACACTGAGTAATAGGGGGGACATGTGATGCTGGGATACGGAAACCACTGGAAAAACCCTCGAACAACATCCTAGCAGCCGCCCTGTCTGGATACCTGTCCAACCAAAAGATCAGCTTCTCAATATCAACAGGAGTAGGCAGTTTAGACTTGGGGAGGCTTGATATCCTTAGAGGCATTACCCCCCCGTTCTTTCAAATTTCTTGTTGCACTTTGGTTCGGGATGGGACGGGTGACCGCAGTAGGCGCATGCGTGCTTAAACTTGCACTGCCCAGGGGGCCATGTGCACCCTTTGCCATTGAATGCCCAGCATGTACCTTTCTTCTCGCCCGGCCCTCCCTGGGAAGTCCAAAAGGGCTGCCTAGCCGGGTGTTCCCTAGTGCTCACGCTCTCCAACCAGGCATTGACCTCAACCTGATCCCAACAAATGGAGGGGTTTTCCTCCTTCGCCCAGCGAAACTCCCTATCATATGTCAACCAGGCTGAACCACCATGCGTGGAGTGAGCCTTCACGATCTTATTGGTATAAAACACCAGCGGAATCGCCAACTCTGGCCTTCTTTCCAACATCACTGTCATATAAACGTGAAAGCCGCACAGCCAATTGGTAATCGTCTCCTCAATCCTAGGTCTCCGATCTCAGAAGGAGCGCTCTTTCCCCTCCCTGTCTTTGTAATCTTCCTCTCTTCTCTTTGGCCTGATAAGGGAGAATATGTCTATGTAGGCACCCTTCCAAATCTTCTCTCGCATTTCCACACTCACATGCGTAGCTAACATCCCTGACTGGGACAATACGTTCCCCTGACTAACCCCCACTTCGCTGCTCCTTGCTGTAGCGTCACCAGGCTTGCCTCCTGTAGGTGTTACAGCTATCGCTGTCGCGGGGGATGGGCTCCAATCGCTACACTAGGCAATGCCTTGCGCGACTCGACTAAGAAGGCCAACAACCTCTGAATGTCCTGCAACGCGCCCTGTTCTGTGTCCGGAGGGGGCCCCCACGGTGCCGCCGCTCCTGCGCTCACTCTCTCCAATACTTTCTCCAGAGCTGATAGTTGGCCCACCAATGTGGAAACCGACGCCAGCAAGCTATCTAATGGATCGCCCACGGCTGCCACTGCGGCCACCGACTGCGGTGGGAGTGGGGCCGGGGGGACCGTAACTACTGGTCCCGGGCCTCCCTGGGCCAACACCTTCAGCGCCTCCCTAATCTCAGACAACACTGAACCCACTGGGTCTACTGGCGCGGGTACATTCGGAACGGGGACAGAAGGGTACACCAGCTCTGCATCTGACGGAGGCGTGGGGATGGGACCTACTGATCCCTCGTCCTGTTTCCCCCTGACAGGGCTAGGCCTACCCTTCCCCTGCCTGGCTCCCCCTTTCTTTTTAGGCTGTGCCTTAGGTTTCTTCTTTAATGGAGGATCAGCGACCTTTGGTGGCACCCCCCTGCGTGGCCGCTCTACGACCTCGGGCTGATCCCCCTGAGAAGAGTCGCTCTCATCCCCGCTATCAGGAGCCTCGTTGCTCAACTTCTTCAGCAGTAATTTCATAATCTGTGCCAATTCAGGCTCAGAATCTTTCCGCTTTTGTCCTCCCTTTTTGGGCGCCATGCTAACTATCTTGCGCTTCGTGCTACCTTGCTATAACACCTAAAGCGCGCGTTCCCTGCTCCCGCACCCGTACGCACAGTTCACGCCACCCGGCAGGAGTCCGCACCACGAGGAACCACGCACACAGCCATAAGCCCGTAAAGGCAGCAACACTCCTATCCCCTCCCAGCACCCACCGTGACTCACGGCTGCCCACGAGGCCCCCCGAGGTACCCAACCCCTTACCTGGCTACACGAACGATGCTCGAGTCTTCTGCTTCTATAGTTTCGGAAAGCCGGCCCGGATCACGAGAATGGCCAGGTGCCGGCGTGAGCAGTCAGGTATCAAGGAATGATAGCGGGAACAGAGACCCCAGTCACAGGGAGTTGACCCTAAATAGGCCCAGAGTCTCCACCCCCTGACCCTCGGGTTGCGCGATATCGCCGGAGCGGAAATGGGTCGGCCAGACGCCGATTGGGCCGTCCGCCCAACCAACCACCAGAGACTATTAGCGGGCGGGGTCCGGAGAGGCCGGGTCCTAAGTGCACGCGTCGTGATTCTCCACGCTTGTCATAGTGAGTGATATCAGTGTTATAGGAAATGTTGATCATGAGTGAGCCAGAGTTGGAAATATAACTATTGTTACATGATCAAAAAGATGTTGGAGCTTTTCATTCAGAAAGTCGGGTAAATGGAAGTTTAAGAGTACTATTGAGTAATTTCCAAAGAAAAGGACTTTCCATATACTATTTGGCCTCGTGGAAAAGTAAGTGAATAAAAAATGAGTAAGAAATGTTTTTTCTAAGTTTTACATTATTTATTGAAACGTTGTATGGGTTTTTTAAACACAATCTTTTTGATTGTGTTTTTTTTTTGCTCGCTGTCATATGATGAGTAGTATTGAACTCACTGTTTTTAGTGAAATTCAATATATTTCGAGAACAGCAAAAATAAACCATATAACATGTTGTACAAGTTATTTTGTATTTTGTATTGTGAAATATATATTATACTCCCCTTGTCTCATGCTCACTCACCTTTTTCCACCCTCTATCACCCCTCTTTACTCACCCTCACTGCCCTTCTCTCACTCTCCTTTACCCCCGTTCCCTTACTCCACTTCCCTCACTACCCCTCATTCGCCATTCCTTCACTACCCTTCCCCTCTCTCCCCTCCATCACTTTCCAGCTCTCAGTCCTTCTGCTTCACTCCCCTTCCCCTTCTTTCCTTCCTTTGCTCCCTCAGTAATTCCCACTCCCTCACTCACCTTACTCCACTTCCCTCACTCCTTCTCTCACTCCCTCTGTCCTCTCACATCCTCACTCCCCTTCCCTCACTCCCTCTCTCTTACCCTCACTCCCTCCATCCCCTCACTTTGTCACTCCCCATTCCCTCACACTCACTCCCTTTAACTCACCAACACTCCCTCATTTACCTTTCTATGCTCCCTCACTTAGTCCCCTTCGCTCATTCCTTCCTTCACTACCTCTATGTCCTCACTCCCTCACTCCCCTTGTCTTATGCTCACTCGCCTTTATCCACCCTCTATCACCCCTCTTTCCTCAACCTAACTGCCCTTCTGTCACCCTCCCTCACCCCCGTTCCCTTACTCCACTTCCCTCACTTATCCTCATTCCCCATCCTTAACTCCCTTTCCCCTCACTCTCCTCCCGCACTCACCTTTTCCCAGTCTTCTGCTTCACTACCCTTCCCCTTCTTTCCCCTTCTTTCTTTTCTTTGCTCCATCAGTAATTCCCCTTCCCTCACTCACCTTACTCCACTTTACTCACTCCTCTCCCTCCCTCTGTCCTCTCACTTCCTCACTCCTCTTCCCTTACTCCCTCTCTCACGCCCCTTCACTCACCCTCACTCACCTTCCATCCCTCATTGTCATGAATGCACCCTCACTCACACCCCCTTCCGCCTTCCCTCTCACTCACTCCCCTTTCCTTACTCCCCTTTCCTCATTTAGTTTTGCTAACTCACATTCCTTTAGTATCTTACTGTCAAAGCTAACCACGTCGTCCCTTACCTTGTCTTGGCTGAAGTCCTCCTGGAAGACGTGGATGATTTCGCAGGGACGCAAGGGACCAACTTCCCTAATCACTAACTAAAACTTACTGATTCGAATATGCACAGTAAGGTTTAAACTAGGAATTGGAGAGGAGGGCCGGTACTGGACGTTGAAGAGAAGACTTTAGTTCTTGCTGTCGACCTGCGAAGCAACAAGCACCAAAGACTTTAGTATTCCAGTTTAAGAGTCAACACTCCTAACTATTCTTTGGCCTATTACTATAACTCTATCTAGTTAGAGCACCTAAATCAGAGTGACGTGCTTCTGAAGTTCCCCTACCTGCGATCAGCAAGTTGTAGGCCTTCGCCCAGTATGTCTTTGTTTGGTAGTGGTGATGAAGTCGTCAGATGTCCTCTAGGATAGATGGTCAACTGGTGGAATGTCAGCTTGTTCGTCTGGAAGTTGACGCAAAAGAAAGGAAGGATTAATTTACATTCTTTAAGAGACCCTTTGCATTCTTCCTATCTATTCCTAAAACTTACTTGGCATTAACCTCTTGCTTCTTGGTCTCGGGTTCGAGTCTTTTCAATTAGTGCTATAAAAGATAAGCATAAACCAAGAGACACACCAAATCCTACGTATCTTTCTTCTATCACCTTTTTTCAAATAAAAATCTAAAACCTCATTGTAAATCTCTTCACAACTCAACACATAAATGAACTGGCAATTGTTCTTCAAAACATTAAGATGCATAAAATGTCCCAAGTCTCTTTCTTTGCAAAGTCTTTCGCAAATAAAAGTTCCAAAAATTCTGTTGACCTTTCTTGCGAAGGGCGCCTTAAATCAAGTAAAGTACTTAGCTTTCCAATTTAGTTCTTGAGGTTGCTAGTTCCAGGAAATAAGAAGAACCGCCGTGGAGTCCTGCCAGGATCGAATTCTCCTTCAGGTGAGTTCCTCCATCAGACGCGACCTTCTCCGAGGGAAATCAGAAGGCAAAGCGCCTTCCAGAAGGCTGGGTGCGGTTTAAATACAGGACCGCACCCAGCCACTCCCAGTCACGCTCTCTGAACGTGCGCGGGGACGTTGCTTGCAATCCCCGTTGGACGCGCACCGAAAGGGAGCGTGCAGGGATGCGGGGAGAGAACCCTGAGACCTTCGCAGGGGCATTGTTTCTCACAGAGCCATACGCGAAGGTCATTATTCAGATATACTGCGCTCCCCAACTCCAACAACCACACAAGGCACCTCAAAAGTACACAAGCTAAAAAGGCACAAGTCGAAGCAAGGTTGGCAAAAACCCTAATAAGGAGAAAAACATGTATCACGGAAGTATATATACACCCAATCACACTGACTTGATGCGTGCGGGGAGCACGGGACAGGGGTGGGTTTTCATAAGGGAGCATTCTGCACATGTCTTAGGATATGTGTGCTAAGGGTATGTAGAACCATGACAGTACTCCCTCCTCAAGATCCCCCCAAGAACAGTAGAAATGGGTTTTGGTTTCTCAGGGTGTCTTAAATGGAAGAGTCGGATCAATCTAGGAGAGTTTTTTAGATGGTCTAAAGGCTCCCATGACCTTTCCTCTGGGCCATAACCTTTCCAATCAATGAGGTAAAACAGTTTTCCTCGAACTCTTTTGGAATCTAAAATTGTTTTAACCTCAAATTCAGGGTGGTCGTCAATCATGATGGGAGGCGGAGATTTAGAGATACGGGTCTGGGGATGGAATGGCTTAACCAGAGAGACATGGAAGACCGGGTGTATCAAGTACTTGTGAGGGAGACTCAGTCTTACACAAACCGGGTTAATTACCTTCTCTATAGGAAAGGGACCAATAAACCTTGGATTTAATTTCCCGTTTCCCCTGAGTTTCAAATTCTTTGTACTCAACCATACTTTATCACCTACTTTATATTGAGGTTGTTCAGATCGATGTCTATCCTTGGTCTCTTTTTGAGATTCTTTCGCCTTTGCCAAGTTGAATTTAGCTTCTTCTTGGATGGTGAATACTTTGGATACATAGTCAGAAATTGCAGGTACTGAATCATAGTTAGTAGGACTTTCAGGAATACATTTGGGATGGAATCCAAAATTACAAAAGAACGGAGACATTTTGATAGATGAATGTTCAGAGTTATTATAAGCGAACTCTAAGGGGCTTAAAAGATCAGACCATTCTTCAGGAACATTGGGCAACATACAACGGAGATACTGTTCGATAGTTTGATTAGTTCGTTCTGTTAAACCATCAGTTTGGGGATGGTAACTAGAAGACAAACGAACATCCATTTGTAACAATGAACCCAGCTTTTGCCAAACCTTTGAAATAAACTGGGAACCTCTGTCCGAAATGACCACTGAAGGAATACCGTGTAATCTTATCACGTGTGACATGATCAAATGAGCAAGTTCTAAAGCAGTGGGAAGTTTCTTTAAAGGAATGAAATGGGCCATTCGCGTGAACTGATCCACAACTGTTAGAATTGTATTAAATCCCTTCTTGGTTTCAGGTAGTTCAACTATAAAATCTAACGATATTGTATGCCAGGGTTGCGGTGGGATGGGCAGAGGCATTAACAATCCACTAGGAGCTTGATGAGAAGTCTTGTGTTGAATGCAAACACTGCAAGTTTCTACAAATGACTGAATGTCTTTGAACATCAAAGGCCACCAAAAGGTGCGTTTTATAAGTTCCATAGTTTTCAAAATGCTGGGATGAGCGGATAACATAGTATCGTGGTGAAGCTGGATTATGGATTTTTTAATCTTTTCTTTAGGAATGAAAATTAAATCATGTACCATCATCAAATCATCTTTCTCATGTAGATAAGGATGATCTTTTTTCCACATCTCAACATCCTTATCCTTCAAGGCCTCCTTGATGTCATTAATAATGTTACTCATGGATATACTTCCCTGAAAACAAGAAGTTGGGATTACAGGATGGACAATTTCAGGTTGTTCTGGGCCTTTCTCTCCAATTCTAGACAAAGCATCCGCTTTCAAGTTCTCTTTTCCGGGACGATAGGTTATTACAAAAGTGTAGTCATTGAAGAACATAGACCAACGTAACTGTCTAGCAGTCAGAGCTTTTACAGATCTTAGAGCTTGAAGATTTCTGTGATCAGTATAAATAGTTACTGGATGACGAGCCCCTAACAGGTAGTGGCGCCATTCTTCAAAAACCGCCTTTATTGCCAATAGTTCCTTATCGGCGATTGCATAATTCTGTTCTGCTTCTGACAACTTCCTAGAAAAGTAAGCTATCGGGTGCATTTGGCCTGTATCAGAATTTTGTTGTGAGAGAATTCCTCCCAATGCATATTGAGATGCATCTGCTTCTACAATAAACGGTTGATTGGGATCTGGATGACACAAGATTGGGGCCATGGTAAACCTCTTCTTTAGATTTTGAAAGGCTTCATCAGCATCTGAGGTCCATAAGAATTTTACTCCTTTTCTCAACAACCTGGTTATGGGTGTAATTATTTGAGAAAAGTTCTGAATGAATCTACGGTAAAAGTTTGCAAAGCCTAGGAAACTTTGAATTTGTTTCACGGAAGTGGGACTGGGCCAAGTTGTTACTGCTTCTACCTTTTTAGGGTCCATTTCTATACCTTCGGGACTAATAATGTAACCCAGAAAGTCCACCTTGGAGGCATGAAACAGACTTTTTTCCAACTTCACATAAAGTGAATTTGAGAGTAGTTTTTGAAGAATGGCTCGGACCTGCTGTACATGTTCTTCCTCTGTATCAGAGTAGATGAGAATATCATCTATATAGACTACGCAACAGATGTCAATGAATTCATGTAAGACTTCGTTTATAAAAAACTGGAAGGCGGCAGGAGCGTTACACAGACCAAAAGGCATAACTTGATATTCAAAGAGACCAAACTTAGTGCGGAAGGCCGTCTTCCATTCGTCTCCTTTTCTTACCCTAACTAAATGGTAAGCTCCTCGCAAGTCCAGTTTAGTATAAATCTTAGCCTTCTTTATTTGGTCCAAAAGCGTTGGAATCAAAGGTAAGGGGTACCTGTTCTTAATTGTGACATTGTTTAAAGCCCTATAGTCAATGCACGTGCGCAATTCCCCTCCCTTCTTCGGAATGAAAAAAAGAGCTGAAGATACTGGAGATTTGGAGTGCCTAATGAAGCCGTTTGCAAGGTACTCGTCTAGGTATGCTCTCAGATGAGTGTTTTCAGCTTCAGTAAGAGCGTAAATGCGACTGCAGGGCAAGTTTGCTCCAGGCATGAGATCTATTCTACAGTCAAAATCTCTATGTGGAGGTAGAGTATTGGCTTTTTTCTTGTCAAACACATCAGATAAGTCGTTATATACCGATAGGACCCCATCCAATAGCAGGACATTGGGTGATTCAATTCCGAAATCAAAACCTTGAACTACGTCCTTAGATTTATCGATGAGGAAGCACTGTTCAGCACAAGAGGATGACTTAAAGGTAATTAACCTGGTTACCCAATCTATGATTGGGTTATGTTTTATTAACCAAGGTATTCCCAGAATCATCTTAAATTGAGGGGCATCTATTATGTCAAATTGTATTCTTTCTCGATGTATAGGAGAACAATCCATCACTAAAGGTTCGGTCTGTCTGTTTACAAGCCCTGAAGTCAACTCTTTACCATCAACTGCTCTAACAGTTTCTGGGTGATCTTAAAACCTAACTGTAAGAAGAATTGGGAATCAATAAAATTCCCTGTAGCCCCGGAATCTATAATGGCTTCTACTTTTCTTGTGTGGGATTCGGGAAGCAGATCTCGGAGTTCTACTAGGATAGAAAAGTGTCTAAAACCTACGGGAGGAAGAGTTGAGGCCAAACTAGAAAGACCACCCGATAAACTGACCTCTCCCTTTACCGAGTTTTCTAGTTTTCCGACTTTTCCTGTGTGATGGCTAAATCGGAAGTTTTGGTTTTAAACTTGTTAGGTCGTGTGGGGCATTCTTTTACGAAGTGTCCTGTCTTTCCGCAATATAAACACTGGTTTAAACGTCGCCTTTTTTCCTTCTCCTCCTTAGATAAAGGACCACGGATCGAACCTATTTGCATGGGTTCAACCAAGTCAGTCTTTGGACCTGATTCTCGATTTGAGGCTGACTTTTCCTTAAAGAAAACTACCTTATGCTCTGTCTTCCCTCTTTCTCCTTTTCTCTCAGAAATGCGATGATTAAGTTTAACCACTAAATCAATGAAATCACTTATGTCTTCTGGAGGCTCAAGAATCTGAGTTATCATGTCCTTTAATTCCTCCCTTAATCCTCTGTAGAAGATAGAAACTCTTTTGTCGTACGGCCAATCAGCCTCTAAAACCAAACGGTTAAAGGTAGATATATAATGTAACAGATCCGAAGATCCTTGCTTTAAACCTAAAAGCTCATTGTCCGCCGACTGAACAAAAAGATGTTTTGGAAACATCTTCTTTAGAGCCCTCTCGAAATCTTTAAAATCATACAAAATTCGATCGTCATTTTCCACTAAAGGAACTGACCAAAGAGCTGCATCTCCACCCATATAGGATAACATAAATGCTACTCTGGAGGAATCGTCTGGAAAGGCTGTAGTCTTAGCTATAAAATGTAAGTGGCATTGTTGTAAAAACACTGAGAACTTATTACAATCCCCATAAAATCTTTCAGGTGGGGCTAAGGGGGTGGGGAACGGAGTTACCACTTGGATTTGAGTCTTGGTATCAGAACTGGACGATGAACTCTGAAAAGTGGTTGATTTCTGTTGAATTGAGTCTTGAAGAGAGGATAAATCCCTACGTAAAGCTGCGTTATCCTGCCTAATTGCTTCTAAAACTGCGGCCAGATCCTGCATGTTAACTTGATCCATTGCGTCCGGGCAAAATTATCTACGTGGGCTTTGCCTTCTGTCAAAGCTAACCACGTCGTCCCTTACCTTGTCTTGGCTGAAGTCCTCCTGGAAGACGTGGATGATTTCGCAGGGACGCAAGGGACCAACTTCCCTAATCACTAACTAAAACTTACTGATTCGAATATGCACAGCAAGGTTTAAACTAGGAATTAGGGAGGAGGGCCGGTACTGGACGTTGAAGAGAAGACTTTAGTTCTTGCTGTCGACCTTCGAAGCAACAAGCACCAAAGACTTTGGTATTCCAGTTTAAGAGTCAACACTCCTAACTATTCTTTGGCCTATTACTATAACTCTATCTAGTTAGAGCACCTAAATCAGAGTGACGCGCTTCTGAAGTTCCCCTACCTGCGATCAGCAAGTTGTAGGCCTTCGCCCAGTATGTCTTTGTTTGGTAGTGGTGATGAAGTCGCCAGATGTCCTCTAGGATAGATGGTCAACTGGTGGAATGTCAGCTTGTTCGTCTGGAAGTTGACGCAAAAGAAAGGAAGGATTAATTTACATTCTTTAAGAGACCCTTTGCATTCTTCCTATCTATTCCTAAAACTTACTTGGCATTAACCTCTTGCTTCTTGGTCTCGGGGTTCGAGTCTTTTCAATTAGTGCTATAAAAGATAAGCATAAACCAAGAGACACACCAAATCCTACGTATCTTTCTTCTATCACCTTTTTTCAAATAAAAATCTAAAACCTCATTGTAAATCTCTTCACAACTCAACACATAAATGAACTGGCAATTGTTCTTCAAAACATTAAGATGCATAAAATGTCCCAAGTCTCTTTCTTTGCAAAGTCTTTCGCAAATAAAAGTTCCAAAAATTCTGTTGACCTTTCTTGCAAAGGGCGCCTTAAATCAAGTAAAGTACTTAGCTTTCCAATTTAGTTCTTGAGGTTGCTAGTTCCAGGAAATAAGAAGAACCGCCGTGGAGTCCTGCCAGGATCGAATTCTCCTTCAGGTGAGTTCCTCCATCAGACGCGACCTTCTCCAAGGGAAATCAGAAGGCAAAGCGCCTTCCAGAAGGCTGGGTGCGGTTTAAATACAGGACCGCACCCAGCCACTCCCAGTCACGCTCTCTGAACGTGCGCGGGGACGTTGCTTGCAATCCCCGTTGGACGCGCACCGAAAGGGAGCGTGCAGGGATGCGGGGAGAGAACCATGAGACCTTTGCAGGGGCATTGTTTCTCACAGAGCCATACGCGAAGGTCATTATTCAGATATAGTGCGCTCTCCAACTCCAACAACCACACAAGGCACCTCAATAGTACACAAGCTAAAAAGGCACAAGTCGAAGCAAGGTTGGCAAAAACCCTAATAAGGAGAAAAACATGTATCACGGAAGTATATATACACCCAATCACACTGACTTGATGCGTGCGGGGAGCACGGGACAGGGGTGGGTTTTCATAAGGGAGCATTCTGCACATGTCTTAGGATATGTGTGCTAAGGGTATGTAGAACCATGACACTTACTCACCTTCAGTTCATTTCTCTCTCCCTCTCTTCCTCTCTGTCATTGAATCTAACCACCTAAAGTAAGTTTGACAAACAAAATTTAGTTTCTCATCACTCTTTTCCTTAACCTCTTTACTGTTCTCTCACCCCCGTTCCCTTACTCTGCTTCCCTCACTTATTCTCATTCCCCATGTTTACTCCCCTTTCCCTCACTCTCCTCCCACACTCAACTTCTTTCAGTCCCCCTGCTTTACTTCCCTTCCCTTCCCTTCCTTCGCTCCCTCACTCATTCCCCTTCCCTCACCCACCTTACTCCACTTCACTCACTCCTTCCCTCACTCCCTCTGTCCTCTCACTTCCTCACTCCCCTTCCCTCACTCCCTCTCTCTTAGCCTCACTCTCTCCGTCCCCTCACTCTCTCAATCCTCTTCCGTCACGCTCACTCCCTATAACTCACCCACACTCCCTCACTTACCTTTCTTTGCTCCCTCACTCAGTCCCTTTATGTCACTCCTTCCTTCACTCCCTCTGTCCCCTCTCTCCCTCACTCCCCTTGTCTTACCCTCACTCACTTTTATCCACCCTCTTTCACCTCTCTTTACTCACGCTCACTGCCCTTCTCTCACCCTTTCTCACCCCCTTACCCTTACTCCGGTTCCCTCACTACCCCTCATTCCCCATCCTTCACTCCCCTTCCCTTTACTTTTATCCCCCACTCACCTTCTCTCAGGACCTCTGCTTCAGTACTGTTCCCCTCTATTCCCTTCCTTTGCTCCCTCACTCATTCCCCTTCCCTCACTCACCTTACTCCACTTCACTCACTCCTTCTCTCACTCCCTCTGTCCTCTCACATCCTCACTCTCCTTCCCTCACTCCCTCTCTCTTAGCCTCCCTCCCTCCATTCCCTCACTCTCTCAATTCCCTTCCCTCATGCTCACTCCCTTTAACTCACCCACACTCCCTCACTTACCTTTCTATGCTCACTCACTCAGTCCCCTTCTCTCATTCTTTCCTTCACTCCCTCTGTCTCCTCATTCCCTCACTCCCCTTGTCTCACGCTCACTTGCCTTTATCCACCCTCTATCACCACTCTTTCCTCAACCTCACTGCTCTTCTCTTACCCTCCCTCACCCCCGTTCCCTTACTCCGCTTCACTCACTTATCCTCATTCCCCATGTTCACTCCCCTTCCCCTCACTCCCCTCCCACACTCACCTTCTTTCAGTCCCCCTGCTTCACTTCCCTTCCCCTTTCTTCCCTTCCTTCGCTCCCTCACTCATTTTCCTTTCCTCTCTCACTTTACCCCACTTCACTCACTCCTTCTCTCAGTCCCTCTGTCCTCTCACTTCCTCACTGGTCTTCCCTCACTCCCTCTATATTACCCTCACTCCCTCCATCCCTCCATCCCCTCACCCTCACTCACCTTCCATCCCTCACTGTCATCAACTCACCCTCACTCACTCCCCTTCCATCATTTGTTCACTTTCCACCCTTCATTCAGTCATTTTATCCATTCATTTATGCAGTGCACATTCATTGAAAAAAAGAATGACACAATATTTAAGGAATATAGCTCTTTTTGGAGAATTGAAGGTAGTTCTAAAAAGAACTTCTTTTTCTTCTTTTTTCGATTTTATATATTTTTTATACTTTTTCAGAACGATTTTATACTTTTTTAGTTTTTTTGGGGGGAGAAAAACAAAACCATGGAATCCACAACTGCTCAACAGGAGCAAACAAAAAGGGAAAAATTAGTGCTGGGTGGAGCAGCGGTGTTCCTGCTTCTTGCGAGCAATCAGCTCAATGCTCTGCTCCCCATAACAGAGCAGTTTGTCGCACTGCTTGCAGACGATCTTCAAGTCTCCGAAGACCGGCTGGATATTGGGAATCAAGTGAACTGCTGCTCTCCCAGAGGGTGTTGCTCCTCCGATGGAGATGCTGCCACCATCTCGTTGGGGGGTTGAGTGCCAGGTCCCTGACAGTCTCCCTCGCAAAGTTATTGGGGTGCCTCCTCTCGACATGCCTGATTAAGGTGGCGTTGCCAAAGCTGTACTTTTTTGTTGGGTCACCACGTGACAAGGTGGTGCCACAGATTTTGCAGCACACCTTCGCCGCATTCACCTTTTTCTCACCTTCTGGAAAGGCTAAAAAATTTCCAGATAAAATGTTCTTAGATTTTTCGCTGAGGATGGTTCTCAGGCAAAAACCCTTCATCAGAGTACCTGGAGGTTGACTGTTTTCCAGCCATTCTTCAGAAAAAGACAAAATGCTGCAGAAGAATCAGGGAACAGCTCTTGCTCTCTCCAAATTCAAAGTGGTAGTGTGGGAAATGGGTGGGGGCTTTCAATATTTGAAAAAAAAAACTGTTCTGAACCAATGAAAAGTGTTGTTTTAAGGTCACATGGTTTGACGCGCTTACGCTGCATGCTCCGGAGCGCTTCCGGGTGCGCTCATGCGGCACGTACGTAGGCGCTTACGAAGGCGCTTCTGGGGGTGCTTACGCAGCGCGTATGAATGACGTTTTACTTGATTTTCGGAAATGTGATTAGAGTCAAAATATTTATTTATTTATTTATTTATAGTCTTGTATCGCGCTTGAATCAGCCCCGAAGGGGTATCTCCGCGCGTGGCTTCTGAATGAGTAATGCAAAACTATAAATCGGAAAGGGCAAAGGGGAGGCTAAATTAGTCCTGTGTAAATAAGTAGGTCTTTAGTTTCTTCCTAAAGTTCAGAAGGTGAGGAATTTGTCTTAGCTGGGGAGGGAGTGAGTTCCACAGCATTGGACCTTTAAAGGAAGGGGCACGACCACCCTGTCTTGCTCTATTTATTTTAGGTACGTATAGCAACATAGTGTTGCTGGAGCGTAGGGTACGTCCAGGAGAGTAAGGAAGAAAGACATCTTTCAGATATTTGGGACCAGAGCCGTAGATACATTTATGCATAATGCAGCACAGCTTAAAATGAATACGCTGTTGCACCGGGAGCCAATGAAGATGGGAGAGGAGGGGGCGGGAGGGGGTGCGGGGCGGAGCATTCATGATAAGTCTTGCCGCGGTGTTCTGTACCACCTGCAGTCTGCGAAGTTGTTCCTGGTTGGCAGAAATGAGTAGACTATTGCAGTAGTCCACTCGTCCAAGGACTAGTGCCTGAACCAGCGTCTTCCTATGGGTGTTTGGTAGGAGGGGGAAGATACGCCGTAAAAGACCAATTGTGCGGAAGCACGTTCCCGCAACCTGACTGACGTGATCTTTCATAATCAGGGATTGGTCCAGGCGTACCCCCAAGTTTTTGATGGTTTGCTTGGGCGCTGGGACAGGACCGAGCTCCATTGGCCACCATTCCGGGGACCAGAGCAGGGATGCCCCTCCAAACAACATGACCTCAGTTTTGGTCACGTTGCATTGGAGGAAATTCTGGGCCATCCAACCTGCCACCGCTCTCATACCGTCTTGGAAAGACTGCATGACTGCAGGTGTAATGGTTTGGAAGGGGAAAAGCAGCTGAGTGTCGTCAGCATAAGAGATTGGTGAAAACCCGTGAGATCTAATGATCTCTGCCAGGGGGGCCACATATACGTTGAATAACGTGGGGCTTAGACATGAGCCCTGTGGCACCCCCTTGGTAAGCTTCCTGCAGACAGATTTATAGGAGCCTAATTTGACACCTTGTTGTCTGTCTCCGAGGAAGCTCTTCAGCCACGCAAGGGCGGTCCCTTCTACTCCTGCTCCCTTCAGACGGCCGAGAAGAACTTCATGCAACACCGTGTCGAAGGCAGCGGACAAATCCAATAGCACCAGAATCACTGAGCTCCCTCTGTCAAGTAACATTCTGATGTTATCTGTCACTGACAGAAGGGCTGATTCGGTGCTATGGTTGGGCCTAAACCCAGATTGTGAGTGGTCTAGGCCGCCCGCTGCCTCGATGTAGTTGGACAGGTGTGCATTAACATGTTTCTCGGCCATCTTGCTGTAATAGGGTGTTATTAAAAGTCAAAAATACTACTTTTATGAGTATGCCACTGAATGTCTTGCATTATTATTTACTTTAATAATGCAAGACATTCAGTGGCATACTCATAAAAGTAGTATTTTTGACTTTTAAAAACTGTATTTATATATTTTTTTGCTAGCAAGAATAGCGCTCACGCTACGTGTACGGATGCATCTATGGGTGCACGCACCCAGAGCGCTCCGGGGTTCAAAAATAAAAATAAAAAAAACACGGGAAAAATAAATTGAAAAATGAATGTTACAAAAATATACAATATTTAAATGATTTTAAAAATTATAATAATTAATAGCTATTAAAAATAGCTATTAAATCAACTAAAAAATTCAGTTTAAAAACCGTAGGTTTCAAACTAGTTATAGTTGGGAATTAGCTTTTAAAAAACCTTTGAAATTCACTGAAAAAACCATAGGTTTAACACTCGCTATAGTTAGGAATTAGCATTTAAAAAACCTTTGAAATTCACTGAAAAAACCATAGGTTTCACACCAGTTATAGTTAGCTGAACATTTTACTCATACAAAACCATTGAAATTCCCACGTTATAGTTAGTTGGACTCACTATAACTCGCGCGCCCGCAATCCACTGCTGATGATGTGACATATTACATCATTCATGACATGGTCAGTGACATCACTTATGACATCACTGATGACATCTCAAATGACATCACTGATGACATCACTGATTACATCATCAACTGACAGCACTGATCACAACACTGATGACATTATTCATGTGAAAATACGATGCACCTCGTCAAACTCTAATATACCCTTTGATATACCCAGTGTTAAATACAGACTACCATTCTTGAGACCATTGACACACCAATACCAGTTACCACATACACACTCACTGATTCCTAGGTCTACACACACATCCACTCATTCACCCATACAATCACTCATACATACAGTCACTCATCAATACAACATTATCATATGCACTCATACACCTATACAGACACTCACACACTGCCACTCATCCATGGAGTTACTCACACACCTAGTCAGTTATGCAAAGAATCAATCACACTCCCATTTCCTCATCTATACAGTTATACACACACCTTACTCATTCAAACATATACTAACACATACTTACTCTCTTATACAATCACTGATACAAGTACACATTAATCAATACAGCCACTCGCACAATCACTAGCTCTCATGTATAGTCATTTAGATATGCCAACTCTCACATGCACTGTGTTTTACATATGTACTTACTTGGACATGTAGCACTGAGATATCCATTTACTCACCAACACACCCATGCAAACAGTCAACCGCCCATACAGCTGTTTCCACATGCACTCTGAACCCGTACACCTAGTAAATCAACTGCTCACACATTTATGAACAGAGTCACACACCTTCCAGCCACCAACACACACACTCAGTCTCCCATACAAATACTTGGGCAACCAATCAATAACCCATATAGTCACTCATATAGCTACTGATCAACACATGCAGCAGCCTACACAACAACAGACATACTGATGCACACACTTAGACAGTTTAGTCACTAACCCATGCATTCGGTAAGACACATTTAATCACTCACTCATACAGTTAGTCACGCACCTACTAAATCCTTCATTCAGATACTTATACACCCACTCATTCTTGAATATATAAAACATATTTAAACTTTACAGACACACACAGTCACTTGATGATATCATCAATGATGTCATCAGTGATGTCACTGACCATGTCATGAATGATGTAATATGTGACATCATCAGCAGTGGATTGAGGGTGCGCGAGTTATAGTGAGTCCAACTAACTATAACGTGGGAATTTCAATGGTTTTGTATGAGTAAAAAGTTCAGCTAACTATAACTGGGGTGAAACCTATGGTTTTTTCAGTGAATTTCAAAGGTTTTTTAAATGCTAATTCCTAACTATAACGAGTGCTAAACCTATGGTTTTTCAGTGAATATATATATATATATATATATATATAGCCGCTCCACTCGCACCAGCCTGTCGCACTCTGAGGCGGGTGCCTGCCAGTCGGGGGTGCACCCGACGTCAATGCCTGCTTCAACAATCCCTCCCCGCAATCCTCGGGAAATAGGAGGCAGCACTCCAAAGATAGATACACAAAGTACTTTAATCTCACACAAAGCGCTTTCGGCACTCGGCCTTCGTCAGTAATGAGACGCTGATAACAAACAATAGATTGTATTTAAACTCCCGCGTTGCACGGGTGATAAACATAAAGATAGGACTACCATCAAAGGATAAATTCAAATATAAGAATGGCGGTCGCCATCTTGTAATGGTAGTGGTCGCAATGTGTTATTCGCTTATGTTTTCAACATTACACGAGTAATATCCCATTTATATCACCACACAATGCGACTGTTTAACTGAAACATCACGCCCTGGATGGGCCAATATCAGACGGCATCTGCCTATTCAAAGTGGGTGCAATATGCAAATAATCAACAAATGTAACAGTGTTAAAGTAATGTGTGAATCGAAATTGATCCTCACCGCCATATGGCCACAATATTAACACAAAACTTAAGGTCCCCCTCTTTTCCTTATGTTATACCGCCCTGGATGGGCGTAAATCCATAGTAGTATCTACAACGTGCCACAACCCTTATGGAAAAATAAATATATATACACACATAATAGAAGTTCATTCATCCTTCCATTTGGAAACAATTAGCAAACATGAAGCAATGTTACAGTCAATTCAAATCAAATCATCCCAGGTGCACAGCTAGGTCCTCATGCATATTCAATCCAGTAGGCATTTTACTTAACAGGTCGATGATATATCGTGATTCCAAACGCCTTAATTTTAAGAGTCTGTCACCACCCCTTACATTCACCGGGACTGAGTTCAAGCAGAAAAAAGTCAACAATTCTCTGTTGCGTGCATGCTCCTTATCAAAATGTCTCGCAACAGGGTAAGTGGCATCTGCATTCTGGATCGCTCTCTGGTGTTCCAATATCCTTAGTTTCACTGGATTGGTTGTACTGCCCACATACCTTCTGCCACAAGGACATGTTAGACCGTACACCGCGTAAGGCGTGGAACATGTGAGGAATTTTAGAATTCTTTTAGGCTCCTTGACACCTGGAATGCTGTACTGAGTTACACGTTTACTTCCCTTGCACGCCTTGCAACGTCCGCAGGGAAAGAAACCTTTCATAGGTTCAATTTTAGGTTTGGGTTTCAGTTCGTCATGGTGACTATGGACCAAATAGTCCTTCAATGCTCTTGCTTTTCTGAATGTGATCATAGGATAGGAGGGCAGATCATGCTTTATGACATTGTCCGTCATCAAAATATTCCAGTGCTTCCGCAAGATGCGTTTAATGTCACAAGAGTTCCTCGAATACGTGGTTATTAATCGAAATTGCCCATTCTCAGATTGTTTGTTCTTCTCATGAGTTTTTTCTTCCAACAACTTGCTCCTTTCAAGGTTCTCAACTTTACTTAATGCTTGTTGCAATGTTCTGGCATTATATCCCCTTGCTTTGAACCTTTGTATGCAGTTGCTGGCGGCCTTTTGAACTCATTGTCCTTGGTATTGTTCCTCCTTATCCTTAAAAGCTCACCATAGGGTATGCTGTGAACCAAGCTCTTTGGATGCCTGCTGGTTGCATATAGTGTTGAATTACCCGCGGTAGCCTTTCGAAAGAGCTTAGTATGCAAATTGCCTCCTTCAATGAAAACAGTCAGATCTAGATAATTCACCTCCTTTTGGCTCATTTCCCCTGTGAATTTCAGATTGTTCTCATTGTTGTTGAGTACCTCCAGATATTCTTCAGCTAACTCAACTGATCCTTCAATGATAATGAACAGGTCGTAACGATACCAACATCTCACCAGTTCGTTCCATTTATTGTTGGTATTGGACCAAGCCACCCGCTCCTCCCAGTGCCCCACGAATAAATTTGTGAAGCTAGGGGCTGAGCAAGTGCCCATCACCACACCTGTTAGCTGTTTGTAGAGGTTAGTGCCAAAAAGGAAGATGTTGTTATTGAGGCAAAATCTTAGAAATTCCATCAACACATTTTATTGTGTTCGTAATACTTCACTGGTCTACTCTCCAGAAACCAGGAAATAGCTTGTAACCCTTCTTCATGCTCAATGCACGTGTACAAGCTTGCAATGTCGATGACCATCATAGTATACCCTTCCAACCAAACCATCTTCTCAATACAGTTCAAAAAATGTTTCGTATCCTTCAGATAGGATTTCAAATTGACAACATGGGGAGAAAGAAAGGAGTCCACATATATAGACAAGTTTTCAGTCAAGCTGCCTTGAGAAGCTACAATGGGCCTCCCAGGTGGGTTTACCGGATCCTTATGTATCTTGGGTAGATAGTAAAAGGTCGGAGTTACTGGATTTAGACATCTCAGGAATAAATGTTCATCACCATTTAGCATGTTTTTATTGTACCACTTTAGTATCATGTCGTGGTAATCTTGAATGCTCTTATTGTATGTTGATTCATTCACCTTTGTGTACGTGTTGGGATCATTCAATTGCCGCAGTGCTTCTTGTTCATACTGCGATTTGGTTAGCAGCACGATATTCCCTCCTTTATCCGAGGGTTTGCACACCAGGGACGAATCATCACACAATTTCTTCAAAGCCATCCGTTGCTTGTAGGTGAAGTTAGATTTACCATAATCCGTTTTATGAGTTTTTAAATCCTGAATCACAGCTTCAGAAAAAGTGTCTATCGCATCTGCTCCCATGATAGGCATAAAAGTGGAACTCGGTTTGAAGTTCGTTGCACCCCCTCTTTGCTGTACCTCCATCTGTGTCACCATCTGTGTGTCTCTTAAGTTGACAGTGTCATCTTCTTCAATCTCCCTCCTTAATTCTTCCAGGGATCGAATACCCGCCAGATCTTTACATAGCATCATGCTTTCTTCTGTTTCACCAGCAGCCGCTGGTTTGGGTAAGGGAGGTTTCAATTTAAAGTATTTGAACAGCTTAAGTTTGCGGGTGTATTTGAACAGATCTATTCGTGTCTGTGTAAACTCGAAGTTCTTTTCAGGGCAAAATTAAGGCGTTTGGAATCACGATATATCATCGACCTGTTAAGTAAAATGCCTACTGGATTGAACATGCATGAGGACCTAGCTGTGCACCTGGGATGATTTGATTTGAATTGACTGTAACATTGCTTCATGTTTGCTAATTGTTTCCAAATGGAAGGATGAATGAACTTCTATTATGTGTGTATATATATTTATTTTTCCATAAGGGTTGTGGCACGTTGTAGATACTACTATGGATTTACGCCCATCCAGGGCGGTATAACATAAGGAAAAGAGGGGGACCTTAAGTTTTGTGTTAATATTGTGGCCATATGGCGGTGAGGATCAATTTCGATTCACACATTACTTTAACACTGTTACATTTGTTGATTATTTGCATATTGCACCCACTTTGAATAGGCAGATGCAGTCTGATATTGGCCCATCCAGGGCGTGATGTTTCAGTTAAACAGTCGCATTGTGTGGTGATATAAATGGGATATTACTCGTGTAATGTTGAAAACATAAGTGAATAACACATTGCGACCACTACCATTACAAGATGGCGACCGCCATTCTTATATTTGAATTTATCCTTTGATGGTAGTCCTATCTTTATGTTTATCACCCGTGCAACGCGGGAGTTTAAATACAATCTATTGTTTGTTATCAGCGTCTCATTACTGACGAAGGCCGAGTGCCGAAAGCGCTTTGTGTGAGATTAAAGTACTTTGTGTATCTATCTTTGGAGTGCTGCCTCCTATTTCCCGAGGATTGCGGGGAGGGATTGTTGTTGAAGCAGGCATATATATATATATATATATATATATATATTACCTACTGGCTATCGCCAGTAGGTATATATAGTTAGGATTTATTCCCTATGGGATTTTTGAAAATTCTATGTCTAATAACTTTGGCGTTTGTGGACGGAATCGGCTGAAATTTTCAGGAAAATGGCACATTTTGTATCTGAGCAGCCCTTGAAAATTTGGGGGGGTTTTGTCGAGGGGGGGCCGAGAAAAAAGGGGGGTCCCAAAACGCGTTTTTCCCATGTTAATTTCCATAGGGCGGTTGGACTCACTTTTAGCTCGAACGGCTGAATGGATTTGCACGAAACTTGGCAAAATTTTAGGGACTGTTAGCCCGATGTGCCTTTGCTAGGTCTCAATGTATGTGCTCCAGTAGTTTTTGAGAAATTAACGTTTAAATCAAGATATATATCTGTAACAGCGCTCCAGGCTGCGCTCCGGTCCGCTTACTTTTCGCGAAACGGAACTTTGCGATGCGAAGCTGATTGGCTCCCCCGTGTCTGTCAACATTCTAAACAGTCCGGAGCGGCCGCCATCTTATCTCTCGGTAGGATCGAGAGAGAAGAAGAGATGAAAAACGAAGAGGGAATTTAATGAAAGGGGGCAAGGTATACCCCTCTTGACCCCCTAGGAATGTTGTTGGGGTTATTAAAGGGTCCTGTGGGGAAAATAAAAAAAAAATGATTTTTCACGGTAGAAGCGCTTCACGGGCCGCGAACTGGGCCGCAAACTGGTAGCGAAACGGGAATTTGCCATTTTGTGCTTCGTTTTAATTAAATTACTAGGTATAAGGGGGTGCGGGAGACGTATCCTAATTCCTTATGTTTTCTGAGGGTGGCTGAGGAGGCTCATATATGTTGATACATGTCTTCCAGCGGCTGTGCGTGAGCTTTTTTTTTTTTTTTTGCTGCGTGACGTCTGTTAACGTTCGATTCGAAGGAAATCAGGAAGTGTTGACCACCAATTTGTCAGTGCGATAAAATATTTTGTTATAAATGAATCCTTATTGATAAACATTGTCTGCGCCATCTTGCCTTTTTTCCAATGCCACAATTTTGTCGTGCACGGCAGCCATTTTAGATGCCAGGCCGGTCCCAGGCTATCACCTAGCCCTGCGGATGTAGTTTATGGCCCCAGCTGTAGAGAATCCAGACATGCCAACCCTCCCGATTCAGGCGTGAGACTACTGATTTCAGTGCTAGTCTCCCGCCTCCCGATTTCTGCAAGCAAAAACCCGGGGGCATATTACCAACAACTAGCGATAATTTTTGTCTCTAACTTGTTTAGAGACAAAAATTATCGCCGCACATCGGCGATTTTTATCGCAGATAAACCTTGCTATTAGCAAGGTTTATCGCAAATGCGATAAAAAACGGCCGCAATGCATGAATATCGCAGAAAAGTCAGCGATATTCATGTATTATCGAGCAAATGCTCTTAGCCATGTTATCCACCTCCCATTGGATAACATGGCTAAGAACTGCTCAGGGCACTATCACTGACATGCAAAGCGGGGCCCACGATGGTCGCTATCTCCTTTTAGCTGTCACTAACTGGTGTTAGCGACAGCTTGGTAATAGGGAGATAATTTTATCTCCGCTTTCTTGGCTTTTAAAGCCAAAAAAGCGGAGATAAACCCCCTTGATAATATGCCCCATGATTCCTCGGGGGTTTCAGCTGACAGGGCTTGGTATTGTGTTACGTGGTAATTCTTCCAGGAAACGTCAGAGGGTCGATGCAGGGGTTCTAGAAGGGGTGATAAACCATTTAAGCCTCATAAACAAGCGCATGGTCTTTTAAAGTTCTGTGAAGTACTCGGGGCGGCGGTGTGTGTGTGTCCTCTTTCAGGAGCGGGCGGGGGGGGGGGCACTGCCAGCAACTTCCAGGCTAGGCAGTGTTCAACACTTGCATCACCCTTTCTCTGCCTGCTATTGCGCTCCATGCTTCGGAAAGGTAAGAAAAAGAACGTGCATTTGAGTTTGAAATGTCCGATCCTGTAGCAGTACACTTGAAAAGCCCACACATGACAATAACCCGATTCAAGGCCCCATTCACCCGTTTTTAAAAAAATTTATAACACTCCAACAAAGTAAGATTATAAAACTTTATTAACTTTTAAATATAATGAACGGAACAAAAACTGTAAAAACTTTTAAACATTTTTCACCAAAAAAAGCAACAATTGTCAGAAGCTGTCTTTTGTGCGAATAGTCCCAAGGCAGCACAACGTGCTGAGTTCTGGACGGCACCCAGGTGATGTCGCCTGGGTGCCGCACTGGTTTTGGTATCCTACAATGCTGCTCCGGAAATTGGCGTGGGGCGTCCCGGGTGGTGCGGGGGGAGGCCTCGTCAGTAGCGGTCTGTTGTGCGAATAGTCCCAAGGCCAGTAGAACGCGCTGAGATGTTGATGGCACCCAGGTGATGTCCAGTAAACTGCCGCATTGGTTTTGGTATCCTACAATGCTGCTCCGAAAATTGGCGTGGGGCGGCCCGGGGGGGGGGGGGCGTGGGGGAGGCGGCGTGAACGGGCCTCCCCAGGTGGCAGCCATCCAGCTGAGTTGCGCCCGCTCTTGCGGCTACAGCGTCTCGCTCACCATGTTGTTGAGTTGCTCCCACTCTTGCAGTGCAGCGATAGGCGGCTGCCACATGACTCTTAAAATGGCGGACGGCTCTTCGGTTTTGGGCCTGGTCCACTGAAATGGCCCTGGGACACCTTGGAACGCGGACGCTTGCCTGCTAGGGCTTGGGCTCCATTCTCGAAAAGCGTCCCCTCAGCCGTGAAGATTCTACAAAAGTCTTGGGGGCCCCCGACTCCCGCAGGCTTCCGGTGGGGAGCGGCTGCCATGATTGCTCGCGGAATGACCACGACGGAGCTACGAGATGGTGGTGCTCTCATGCTGACGCCAGCTTTAGTCTGAAACATCCAGAAACAAGGTGGGGCTTTCATCGTTTGGGAAAAAAAATGTTCTAAACCAATGAAAAGTGTTATTTTTAGGTCATATGACCAAGCCTTCCATCTTTAGGAAACCAAAAGTAAAATGAACCAATGAAAAGTTTTATAAACAAGTCACATGACCTGTTATGCGGCATAGGGCTACAAAAAGCGTAGAAAATCCGTTGGCACGTGAGGCGGCGTCAGTAGCGGACCGATGTGCGAATAGGCCGAAGGCAGCACAACGCGCCGAGATCCGGATGGCACCGAGGTGGTGTCCAGCAAATTGCCGCACTGGTGTGGCCATCCTACAATGCTGCGCCGAAAGACGGCGTGTCCAGCTGAGTTCCGGTCACTCTTGCGGTACAGTGAGTCGAACGCGCCGAGATCCGGATGGCACCGAGGTTGTGTCCAGCAAGTTGCCGCACTGGTGTGGCCATCCTACAATGCTGCGCCGAAAGACGGCGTGTTCAGCTGAGTTCCGGTCACTCTTCCGGCACAGTGACTCGAACGCGCCGAGATCCGGATGGCACCGAGGTGGTGTCCAGCAAGTTGCCGCACTGGTGTGGCCATCCTACAATGCTGCGCCGAAAGACGGCGTGGGGTGTCCCGTTGGCTTATGAGGTGATGTCAGTAGTGGACCGATGTGTGAATAGGTCGGAACCAGCACAAGGCGCCAAGATCCGAATGGCAAGTCCTGGATGTTGAGTGCCATAGTTGAGAGTTCTGAGCAGTGCTTGGAAGACTGTCTGAAGCTTATTTGCACCTGCTGCAGCTTCACTATTGCCCTGGTGTGGCCAAAGGTCGCACATGACATAGGCGGCCGGCTCCCGAGGTCCGGCGGAACTTTTTTCCTTTTCTTTTCTGCTTCTTGTCCTACAATCCGTTTCATCTGAAAACACGACCAGGTCCCTGAATGTGTGCAGGGGGACGCTATTGAGTGAATGAAAATGGCGGCTTGACACAAAGCTGACTCAAGCGTTGCTGTTGATGCTATAAAGACAAAAATTGGTTTTCAGTTTGTACATTCTTCAGGATTTTTTTTCCATCCAAGGCTGATTGAGAGTTTGTAGAAAAATGGCTTCAGATTTTCCACATACTACTCTTCAACATTCTTCCTAAATGTAACAATGTGAAACTCACTAGGAGAACGGCTGTTTATGTTTCCTTTCAAAATGCTGCCAATAATATTTTCTGAATGGAAGACACCATCTTGTAGCATAAAGGGCTGAAAGGGGTTCTGGTCTGGCCGATGGTTGGTGGAGACATTTTGACTATATCTTGGACCTGCCCGGCCTCGCCCAAAATGGCGCCGGTATAAATGGGACTCGTAACTCATTGTTGTGTACTAGTTGAACAACCTTGATATCACGAGATATGAATGCAGTTTTGATGCTCATGGCGGGCGGGGACGAGAATTGATTGAATATTTCGACATCCCTATTGATATTAAGTTCTGATGTGTTATTGATTACTGTACTATTGAAAGTTCGAATTAACGTCACCCATGGTACTTGCACGCAAATGTATATCTAGATAACTTTTTTGTAAGTGGCCCTGTCGTATTTTAATTACAAAATGTACGTCCACCGATTCCGCAATTGTTAGACACCTTAGTTCTTGCAACCTAATGGCTCGTTCGTTACGTTCCTCCATAATGTAAATGTCTCCTCATCATATACGATTCCAGTTTGCTCCGTGGCCGGCCCACGTGGTTATAGGCCCGTATTTGTATACTGACATTTTCACAATAAAGCTTTTTAAAACAAAACATGGTAGTAGTATTTACATTGGTAAAGTTTTTACTTTTAGTCACTGTTTTCGAATCAGTAAAAGGCAAGTGAAATAAAGTAGTCCAATTACATGACGGATAAAAGGTATAATATGTAGGAACGCAGTAAAGATAAATGGTCAAGGGCAGTTGTGTTTTTCATTTCTGCAACATAAAGTGATCGATAAGAATTTGATAATCAGGCGTATCGGCGACTAAGACAGCAGGACGAGTCTCTTTTACTCAACGGCTCCGTCATGGAACGAAGAAACGCCCTTTTTCTCGAAAAAGGAATATATTTCACTTGCAGGACAGTTGTAAATTTTCCGGGAAAGTACATTAGCCTGGAATATTATAACATATATGTTTTTAAAAAAATAATGTTCGAAAACAATAAAAAGCGTAATTTTTAGGTCATATGACCAAGCTTTTCATCATTAAAATAACAAAAGTAAAATGAACCAATGAAAAGTTTTATTAACAAGTCACATGACCTGTTATGCTTACGTTACGCGCTGCGCGCCGCGCCCCGGATCACTTCCGGGTGCGCTAACGCGGCGTGTCATATAACGCATTACGCGACAACGTAGGTCAAGAATATAGTCAAAATGTCTCCACCAACCAGCGTTCGGAACACAACCCCTTTCAGCAGTCCAAAAAGTTCTGTTAAATGACAACAGAGGGGACAGGCAACAAGAACCATCAGTCAAAGAGGGGAGGGCAAGTTCTTCTCTTCCGGGTCATGTTGGGGCGCTACCGGAACTGATCGAATTGGTAGTCTACAGTGTTTCTGGATGTTTCAGACTAAAGCTGGCGTCAGCATGAGAGCACTACCATCTCGTAGCTCCGTCGTGGCCATTCCACGAGCTGACATGGCAGCCGCTCCCCACCAGAAGCCTGCGGGAGTCGGGGGCCCCCAAGACTTTTGTAGAATCTTCACGGCTGAGGGGACGCTTTCGAGAATGGGACCCAAGCCCTATCAGGGAAGCGTCCGAGTTCAAAGGTGTCCCAGGGCCATTTTAGTGGACCAGGCCCAAAACCGAAGAGCCGGCCGCCATTTTGAGAGTCCTGTGGCAGCCGCCTATCGCTGCACCGCAAGAGCGGGATCAACTCAACTACATGGTGAGCGAGACGCTGTAGTCGCAAGAGCGGGCGGTAAACAGCTGAATGGCGAAAGAGGCACAGTGTAGCAAAAGCGGGCGGAATGGCAACTGAAACGGTAAAGGGGCGCCCCACTACAGCGTGTCTTCAGGTCAAACGGATTGTGGGACAAGGTCCAGAATAGAAGAGTCATCAAAAGGCAAAAAGTTCCGCCGGACCCCGGGAGCCGGCCGCCTATGTCGGGGGAGATCTTAGGCTACACCAGTGCTATAAGACTTGGGGAGGGGGTCGGAGCCAAGCGTCTTCTCCGAGTCCATGGCCATCACACCGCCCCTCGGGGGCCTCCGTCAAGCTGTTTAGGAAGGTAACATATCACATTCTTTTCAAATGCAGTCAGGTCCACAAACGACACTCACTTACTTTGAGAATAGTGAAGCTGCAGTAGGTGGAAATAAGCTTCAGACAGTGTTACAAGCGCTGCTCAGAACTCTGAACTATGGCACCCAACATCCAGAACTTATGCCATTTGAGAATGGCAGTGACATTGAAGCAACTCAGGGACCAAAACCATTAACGTACTTTCACGTATGAAAATCTTACTTGGGGAGGGGGCAGGAGCGAAGCGCCCCCTCCCAGTCCGCGCCACCACACCGTATGTTAAAAATCTGAAGCCATCGTTCTACAAAGTCAACCAACCTTGGATTGAAAAATCTAGAAAAATGTACAAACTGAAAACCAGTTTTGGTCTGCATAGCATCAGTAGCAACGCTTGCTATCAGAGTGCATGAGTTTCATGCTCGATCGATTGAGCTAGCCGGATCGGGCAATAAAAAGTATAAAATAGTTATGTAAATAGTTATTTAATAAAATGTTTTACCCTGTTTCTTTGCTGGTGTGTTGTCTATATTTTTAATATTTGCTTAGGGTTTGTCGTTATTTTGGGCGGGGTGGGTGACGGAGCCGAGCTGTCTTGCAGCCCTCATGGTGTGGAGCTCAGTTTTTCTCAATATTTTCGTATTTCTCATGAAGGGTTGTTTATAATATTTCTATTTTAGCGAGGTCAAAAAGAGATCCAATTAGTGGCCTACTGATTTTGCTCGATTACTTTTATTTTTTTACACGATTTTTCACGATCTGCAAAGACTAAACAGAGTATTGCGACTTTGTGCTTGTTTGTAAATAGAGAATGAACCAAAGAGAATCAATTGTAAAACAGTAAATGCTTGGATAATAATCAATCAAATGGAGAGACAAGCAGGCAGGACGGATTACAACGGGGGCAAAGGCCTGCGTTAACTACTCTTCACTATCTGCAAAGAGAGAGTACTACTAAGAGAAAAGAGGGGAGGGGGGCAGCGTACAAAGCACATCAGCGTGCATAAATACGAAAATGTTTTTATCTATCACGTACTTGACATTTTAAAGCTTTTCATATTTGCTATTAAAAAACCATTGAAATTCACTGAAAAAACCATAGGTTATAGTCGATATATAGTTAGGAATTTGCATTTACAAAACCTTGAAAATTCAATGAAAAAACCATAGGTTATAGTCGATATATAGTTAGGGATTTGCATTTACAAAACCTTATTTTACTCGCATAAAACCATTGAAATTCCATATATAGTTAGATGCACTAACTATATATCGCGCACCCGCAATCCACTGCTGATGATGTCACATATTACATCATTCATGACATGGTCAGTGACATCACTGATGACATCACTGATGACAACTCAAATGACATCACTGATGACATCTCAAATGACATCACTGATGACATCACTGATGACAACTCAAATGACATCACTGACAACATCACAGATGACATCATTCATGTGTTAATACGATGAACCTCTACAGACTCTGATATATACTTAGATACACTCAGTGAAAACAGACACTCACAGACTGTCACTCATCCATGGAGTTACTCATACACCTAGACAGTCATGCAAAGAATCAAACACACCTCCAATTCCTCTACTATACAGTTATACACACCTTACTTATTGAAACATATTCTAACACATATTTACTCTCTTATACAATCCTTGATACATGTTCACAATGATCCATACAGCCACTCACACATTCACTGGCTCTTATGCACAGTTATTTATATATGTTAACTCTCACATGTACTGTGTTTTACATATGTACTTACTTTGACATGTAGCACTGAGATATCCATTCACTCACCAAAACACTCATGCACATAGTCAACCGCCCATATAGCTGTTTCCACATGCACTCTTGAACTCATACACCTAGTGAATCAACTGCTTACACATCTATGCACAGAGTCACACACCTCCCAGCCACCCACACACATACTCAGTCTCCCATACAAATACTTGAGCAACCAATCAATAACCCATATAGTTATTCATATAGCTACTGATCAACACATGCAGCAGTTTACAGAACAACAGATATAATGATGCACAAATTAATACAGTTTAATCACTAACCCATGCACTCAGTGAGACACATTTAATCACTCCCTCATACAATCAGTCATGCACCTACTAAATCCTTCATCCAGACACTTATACATCCACTCATTCTTCAATATGTAAGACATATTTTAACTTTACAGAAACATACAGTCACTGGATGATGTCATCAGTGATGTCATCAGTGATGTCACTGACCATGTCATGAATGATGTAATATGTGACATCATCAGCAGTGGATTGCGGGTGCGCGATATATAGTTAGTGCATCTAACTATATATGGAATTTCAATGGTTTTATGCGAGTAAAATAAGGTTTTGTAAATGCAAATCCCTAACTATATATCGACTATAACCTATGGTTTTTTCATTGAATTTTCAAGGTTTTGTAAATGCAAATTCCTAACTATATATCGACTATAACCTATGGTTTTTTCAGTGAATATATATATAAATATATATATATATATATATATATATTGAGTTTCACAAGTTGCCCTTTTGGATAGCACTCCCAACAAGATTTTCAAAAGCACTGGGACAACCTTCGTGCAGCACAAGTAATTTAATCAACACACACCTTGCCTGACGCGTTTCAGAGTTAACAATCTTTCTTCAGAGGCAGCATGACAAACAAAGTTCATTCCGTGAGAGCTCCAACTGACAAATCCCTTCTAATTAATATCCTGCCCAGCTGGGCCTAGAAACAAAGAATCACGGGAGTTGGAGTCATATTTAAATCCCAAGTGGGTCCGGACACAGAACCTGTGGAAATATAAAGTACATATTTTCCTTGTGTTAGCATTGCTTGCACAAACACCAAAAGATTGTTCCAAACATAAAGCGCCGCTTGTTGGTCCAAAGCGTCACTCACACAGAATGTCAGTGGATTTGCATTTCATATCCGCAAAGGTGCATATCCTCGACCTGGCAGGCCGTAATACATTGAGTTTCACAAGTTGCCCTTTTGGATAGCACTCCCAACAAGATTTTCAAAAGCACTGGGACAACCTTTGTGCAGCACAAGTAATTTAATCGACACATGCCTTGCCTGACACGTTTCAGAGTTAACACTCTTTCTTCAGAGGCAGCATGGCAAACAAAGTTCGTTCCGTGAGCACTCCAACTGACAAATCCCTTCTAATTAATATCCTGCCCAGCTGGGCCTAGAAACAAAGAATCACGGGAGTTGGAGTCATATTTAAATCCCAAGTGGGTCCGGACACAGAACCTGTTGAAATATAAAGTACATATTTTCCTTTTGTTAGCATTGCTTGCACAAACACCAAAAGATTGTTCCAAACATAAAGCGCCGCTTGTTGCTTCAAAGCGTCACTCACGCAGAATGTCACGGGATTTGCATTTCATATCCGCAAAGGTGCATATCCCCGACCTGGCAGGCCGTAATACATTGAGTTTCACAAGTTGCCCTTTTGGATAGCACTCCCAACAAGATTTTCAAAAGCACTGGGACAACCTTTGTGCAGCACAAGTAATTTAATCAACACACGCCTTGCCTGACGCGTTTCAGAGTTAACACTCTTTCTTCAGAGGCAGCATGGCAAACAAAGTTCGTTCCGTGAGCACTCCAACTGACAAATCCCTTCTAATTAATATCCTGCCCAGCTGGGCCTAGAAACAAAGAATCACGGGAGTTGGAGGCATATTTAAATCCCAAGTGGGTCCAGACACAGAACCTGTTGAAATATAAAGTACATATTTTCCTTTTGTTAGCATTGCTTGCACAAACACCAAAAGATTGTTCCAAACATAAAGCGCCGATTGTTGCTCCAAAGCGTCACTCACGCAGAATGTCACTGGATTTGCATTTTATATCCGCAAAGGTGCATATCCCTGACCTGGAAGGCCATAATACATTGAGTTTCACAAGTTGCCCTTTTGGATAGCACTCCCAAAAAGATTTTCAAAAGCACTGGGACAACCTTCGTGCAGCACAAGTAATTTAATCAACACACGCCTTGCCTGACACGTTTCTGAGTTAACACTCTTTCTTCAGAGGCAGCATGACAAACAAAGTTTGTTCCGTGAGCACTCCAACTGACAAATCCCTTCTAATTAAATATCCTGCCCAGCTGGGCCTGGAAACAAAGAATCACGGGAGTTGGAGTCATATTTAAATCCCAAGTCGGTCCGGGCACAGAACCTGTTGAAATATAAAGTACATATTTTCCTTTTGTTAGCATTGCTTGCACAAACACCAAAAGATTGTTCCAAACATAAAGCGCCGCTTGTTGCTCCAAAGCGTCACTCACGCAGAATGTCACTGGATTTGCATTTCATATCCGTAAAGGTGCATATCCCCGACCTGGCAGGCCGTAATACATTGAGTTTCACAAGTTGCCCTTTTGGATAGCACTCCCAACAAGATTTTCAAAAGCACTGGGACAACCTTCGTGCAGCACAAGTAATTTAATCGACACACGCCTTGCCAGACGCATTTCAGAGTTAACACTCTTTCTTCAGAGGCAGCATGACAAACAAAGTTAGTTCCGTGAGCACTCCAACTGACAAATCCCTTCTAATTAATATCATGCCCAGCTGGGCCTGGAAACAAAGAATCACGGGAGTTGGAGTCATATTTAAAAAATCCCAAGTGGGTCCGGACACAGAACCTGTTGAAATATAAAGTACATATTTTCCTTTTGTTAGCATTGCTTGCACAAACACCAAAAGATTGTTCCAAACATAAAGCGCCGCTTGTTGCTTCAAAGCGTCACTCACGCAGAATGTCACGGGATTTGCATTTCATATCCGCAAAGGTGCATATCCCCGACCTGGCAGGCCGTAATACATTGAGTTTCACAAGTTGCCCTTTTGGATAGCACTCCCAACAAGATTTTCAAAAGCACTGGGACAACCTTTGTGCAGCACAAGTAATTTAATCAACACACGCCTTGCCTGACGCGTTTCAGAGTTATATATATATATATAACCTACTAGTGCTCTTCAGTGGGTAGTTACAGTTAAAAAACATGTTTCTGTAGGAAAAGCGTTTTTTGACTTGCCTATATCTTTGGCATTGGTTGACGAATCTTTGCAAAATTTAAGAAAAAGAAGTACCTCTGTGATTCTTGTTCTGCATGGAAAGTTTTTGGGTGATCTGTCAAGATAGGGGCGGAGAAAAAGGGGGGGTCAAAAACATGTGTTTCCTATGGTAATTTCAATAGTATTTTTAAAAACTATGACCCAAGCCTGAACTGCTGAACGGAATTACACCGAATTTGGCAGAAAGGTAGCCGTTGGTCCAGAAAGTAATGTTTTGGTATAATGGCAAAAATCCATTTGGCAGTTTTGACAATATTGGGAAAATCAAAATTTATAGATACAGGGATGCTGAGGATCCAACAGTCCTTGTGCTCAAATCTGATTGCTGCCAACTATTCAAATCAGAAAGTGTTGGCAGCCATCTTGGAACTCTGCTTCAGCTGAGTCCCAAAAAAAGTATGCAAAAAATGCTCATGCCAAAAAATAATTAAAATAAGAAGCTGGGACTCCTGCACTTATTGTCTAATAGAACCCTGGGTGGGCTATACCCCGGGGGGCATGTGCAAATATATGGAATATGGGGTACAGGGGTCCACCCTTCTAGGGCTTATAAAAGCCCTGGGGATTGTCACCTCCCCGGGGCACTTGTCATATTGAATTTGGGAAGTGTCCGCGTGGCACCCCCCTGTGCTGGAGACTGCCACCTCCTACGGGCACATTTCAAATGAATGATTAGGGGCCCATACTGCCTGCCCCATCATGTATGTGGGTGGGACCGCTGGGCTTGTCAGCGGCATGGAGACTACCACCTCCCCAGGGCAAAACTTCAAATGAATGCAATGGGAGCCTGTTTGGCCTATTCCTGCAGCCCCAGGTGCCACCAACTCCCCAGGGCTATATATAGCATTAATGCAGGGGTGCCCTTACTGCTTTCCCCCAGCCCCCGGGACTTTAGATAAGATTAATGCAAGATGGCCTATATGACCTACCCCGCAGCCCCAGGGACTGCCCCCTCCCCAGGGCTATATATAACAGTCATGTGGGGGGGCAGCTCACCTCCCTACAGCCACCTTCCTGGAGAAATATATTAAAAATAAGGGGAGCACACGGCCCTATGCTGCACTGGGGGCTGCCAACTACCTGGGGCTGAAAGAAATTAATGTAGGGGGTCCATCACAGAAATCCGACCCTGGGGACCACCACCTCCACTGGGCTCCAAAGAGCTTTAATCGCTCCCACCAAGCCACGGTCAAACTGTCCGCTTCCAGCAAGCGAGAGCAGTGAAAATGCTCTCGCTTGCTGAAAGTAGAGCATTTGTCTGTTTCTCTGACTGCTGTCAAGTGAGCAGGGAAACCGACAAATTGCATTCAGACATAGTGAACTGCATATTTAGCTGCTCTCTGTGTCTGAAAGCAAAGCTGGCTCCTGCAGGAGGCGTGGAGATAGCATGGACCGTGGGGGTCTTCAGGCTCCCTCCGCGATCCCAATAGAGACTGGGTGCCCTGGGGGCACCCAGAACAAATGGCCATGGCCCAGTGAATGGGGCTCCCAGGGCCAAAACCAACCCGGGGAGGGGGGACCATATAGATCGCCCTGCCCAGGCTGATATTGGCCCAGGGGACTCCTTCCCCCTTGACCCAGCCTTTTTTTTAAATTCATTTTTATTGGGGTGGGCATGTGGCCTCCCCTACCAGGACCCGTTCTCGTAAAAAAAAGGCCAGGAACCATACTTTTGTTCCACCATTGAGGTAGTATATAATGACATTGGCTGTCTAGTTAAATCATCAATTGATGGAGTGAGGTTTTTCCTCCCTTTTCACCAGGATTTTAATTGGCACTTCTTATTCACCAGTGATCCTCACTACACACAGATTTCAAATGTGTTTCATGGTTGATAAAGATTGGCCCTGTAAACATGTTGTGACTCTATACAAATAATGACTGTCGAAAAAGTGGTTCCTCAATTCTTGAACATACGTAAATCTAGTTCCCACAGACCTAGAAAAATATACACAGATAGAATAAGCCCACTAGAGGGCATGATTTTGAATAATAAGGGACTATCCCAAAACAGTTGAAATTACGATACTAAATGTGTATATATTCCATTCATGAGGATTTAACTTGACAGCCAATGTCATTATATACTACCTCAATAGAGGGACAAAAGTCATGATTAACTCTTTTTAATGCACCACTGATTTTGGGGTGTTAATATTCACACTAGACTAAAATTAACAACAAAGGGTCAAATCAAATCGAAAAAACAAAAAGCGAAACACGTATGTTGACGAATTCATGTTATTTTATACACTTTCATTGGTGGTAGTATTCATATATAGGTGGGTTTTGAATAAACACACTACATTAACCACAATGCAAAGCGATGCACGAAAGGAAGTGATGTAAACAATCCTTGATTTCATATAATGCTGGTTGAAATGCCACACATTTGGGCATATTATCAAGGAACAGCGTTAAAATGATCACCACTTTAGCGACAGGAAACTGCCGCTAAAACGGCGATAATGGGCTTGATAATATGCCGTAGAGAATTCCAATAGAAGCCCATGCTAACACCAAAACATGGGCTTCTATTGGAATACTCAAGGGCATATTATCAAGCCATTATTGCCGCTTTAGCGGCAGTTTCCTGCCACTAAAGGGCGATAATTTTAAAGCCGTTCCTTGATAATATGCCCCTTTGTTTTACCTGTGACCTATTACCCATGAACTGTGCCCCGTGACCAAGGGCTTTGAGAGACCGAAAAGTGTTGGGCTGCGTTGAATTGTCATAGAATGTTGCTGCCAGAAAAATAAAGAACTGGAGATCAACTATATCTGCTATGATATATATATATATATACATACATATATATATATTGTTTACCAATCCGATTCCTATACGATAGAAGGAAGGCACTGACTCCATGAATTTGACTCAAGGAAAATGTTTAATCCGACATGCTGCACAGACGCGTTTCGGCGGAAGGCTCCGCCTTGCTCACTTATATATTACCTACTGGCGGTCGCCAGTAGGTATATATAGTTAGGACCTAGTTACCATAGGAAATCTCCAACATTCTATTGGGAATAACTTTGGCGCCGATTGAGGAATCTGCGTGTAATTTTCCTTAAATTTCCTCATCTATGCTCCGCTCCTTCCCTGAAAGTTTCAGGGGGGTTCGTCAAGCGGGGGATGAGAAAAAAGGTGGGTCCCAAAACGTGTTTTCCCCATGTTAATTCCCATAGGGACCTTTAGACACGGCTACAGCCCGAACGGCTAAATGGAATTACACCAAACTTGGCAAAATGGTAGGGCCTGGTATGCAGATGTGCCTTTGCTATGTTTGGTGAAAATCCCTCCAGTAGTTCTAGAGCTCCGTGTGATCAGCAAAAACTGTGGTGGAGTGTGAGAAGCACAACACGGCGCCCCCCCAGCAGAGGTACTAACCAGCTGGTGTTTGTCTGCGTGAAAGGGAGAGAGGGGGCGGCATTGCGCTGCCTGACAAGGGCTCATTTGAAGGTAATGGCCGGAATAATATGCCCAGGACCCCTGTGGTGGAATGCAGGAAGCGCCAAGCAATTGGGGGCACGAAAGTGAGTCTGTTGTCCCATACACTGGTATACGGGACCTCGTGAACTGCAGGTTCCATCAGGCAGTGCTCCTGGGAGGTGCAACGCTGTTATTACACTCACCTGGAGGAGGAGGAGCCAAGGGACTGCTGATATTGAAGTGGTCTCTGGAGCGCTTGAAATTTTGTTTTCTTGTGGGACTGGCACTGATGACGGCCAATGTGGCCAGAAACGCGTCTGCCATGGCATTTCACAGACTTCAGGAAGCGACTGCATGTTTGGCAAATAAATCCTTCATTTGAGCCCGGAGCATGTGTCTCTCTGATTTCTAAAGAGGTCAGCATTGGTTCTCTATGTGTAGCTGGGTCTCTGCTGATACCGGCAAGGGGCACGCCCTCTCGTTCTGGAGCTCCGTGTGATCAGCAAAAACTGTGGTGGAGTGTGAGAAGCAGAACACGGCGCCCCCCCCTAGCAGAGGTACTAACCAGCTGGTGTGTGTCTGTGTGAAGGGGAGAGAGGAGGCGGCATTGCGCTGCCTGACAAGGGCTCATTCGAAGGTAATGGCCGGAATATTATGCCCAGGACCCCTGTGGTCTAATGCAGGAAGCGCCAAGCAATTGGGGGCACAAAAGTGAGTCTGTTGTCCCATACACTGGTATACAGGACCTCGTGGAGTAAAGGTTCCATCAGGCAGTGCTCCTGGGAGGTGCAACGCTGTTATTACACTCACCTGGAGGAGGAGGAGCCAAGGGACTGCTGATATTGAAGTGGTCTCTGGAGCGCTTGAAATTTTGTTTTCTTGTGGGACTGGCACTGATGACGGCCAATGTGGCCAGAAACGCGTCTGCCATGGCGTTTCACAGACTTCAGGAAGCGACTGCATGTTTGGCAAATAAATCCTTCATTTGAGCCCAGAGCATGTGTCTCGCTGATTTCTAAAGAGGTCAGCATTGGTTTTATATATATATATATATATATATATATATATATATATATATATATATATATATATATATATATATATATATATATATATATATATATAGATATATATATATATTACCTACTGGTATATATAGTTAGGACCTAGTTACCATAGGAAATCTCCAACTTTCTATTGGGAATAACTTTGGTGCCAATTGAGAAATCTGCGTGTAATTTTCCTTAAATTTGCTCATCTACGCTCCGCTCCTTCCCTGAAAGTTTCAGGGGGATTCGTCAAGGGGGGGCTGAGAAAAAAGGGGGGTCCCAAAACGTGTTTTCCCCATGTTAATTTCCATAGGGACCTTTAGACACGGCTACAGCCCGAACGGCTAAATGGAATTACACCAAACTTGGCAAAATGGTAGGGCCTGGTATGCAGATGTGCCATTGCTATGTTTGGTGAAAATCCCTCCAGTAGTTCTTGAGAAAATTGAATTTGAAATATTTCAAATGCCATTTTCTATGGGACCTTTAGACACGGCTACAGCCCGAACGGCTGAACAGAATTACAGCAAACTTGGCAAAATGGTACGAACAGGTATGCAGTAGTGCCTTTTCTTTATTTGGTGAAAATCCCTCCAGTAGTTGTTGGGAAAATTGAATTTGAGCAAATTATATATCTATATGTGCTCAACATTCTATTGGGAATAACTTTGGTGCCGATTGAGGAATCTGCGTGTAATTTTGCAGAATTTTGGCCAGCTCCGCTCCGCTCCTTCCCTGAAAGTTTATGGGGGATTCGTCAAGCAGGGGCCGAAAGGGGGGTCCCAAAACGTGTTTTCCCCATGTTAATTTCAATAGGGACCTTTAGACACGGCTACAGCCCGAACGGCTGAATGGAATTACACCAAACTTGCCAAAATGGTAGGGCCTGGTATGCACATGTGCCTTTGCTATGTTTGGTGAAAATCCCTCAAGTAGTTCTTGAGAAAATTGAATTTGAAATTTTTCAAATGGCATTTTCTATGGGACCTTACATGGCTACAGCCCGAACGGCTAAACGAAATTACACCAAACTTGGCAAAATGGTAGGGACAGGTATGCAGTAGTGCCTTTTTTATATTTGGTGAAAATCCCTCAAGTAGTTGTTGAGAAAATTGAATTTGAGCAAATTATATATCTATATGCGCTCACTGTACGCGCACCATACGCGTACGGTACGCGTACGTGCGCGTACCCTTATGAGCACAAGCGAATTTCTGATTGGCTGGCAGTCGACTGTCAACATTCCAAACTGTCCAAACCAGGAAGTGTTGGCCACCATCTTGTTTTTCAGGAGAACTGAGGCACAAGAGAGCCCAAAACAAGAGTGGAAAACACGAAAAGGGGGCAGGGTAGAGACCCCCCAACCCTCTAGCCCTTCTCAGGGGTCCCAGAAGGACCCCCAAGGGCAAAAAAAAAAATCGAGGGGTACGCACACCGTACGCGTACGGTACGCGTACCGTGTGCGTACCCCACGATTTAAAAAAATAATAATTGTTTTTTGCACTTGGTGCAGGGAATTTAATCATCGCTGTGTGTTTAGTCTCCAGTCTCCTTATCTCCCTTGATTGGGATTTGTGGGCATTTTCATGTGTGTCTGGCAGATCAACGGGTGACTGCCAGACTGTGTGCTTCACAATTAAGTAAAGGACTATTAACACAACCTGACTGGATTCTCCTTTATTTGAGATGTGTCTGCACTTCAGTTTCTAGGGCCTTGTTGGTGAAATAATGTGACTTATTTTGTTCTTCTCTTCAACAAATAAATACCAGTAGAGAAGTTCCAGCTCACTCATAAATCTCAATTGAGTCAACAAGTTGACCTAAAGTTACCCAGCCCAAAGGAAAGCAAAGCATTATGAATATTAACGCTTAGCTCTATAAACAGTACTAGCAACATATGTGCTTCTTTAACAAAACCCATAACTATTGTGCTGTTACAGCACAACCATTTTCTTAATCAAACTAGTCTTCAAAAAAATGTAATAAGACTCAAATTTGGGAATTGTTGTTTTGTAGATCGGGGTTCAAACCTCCAGAACTTGACTGTTGAATTATTAAAATGAAAAAAAGAAAAACATTTTCATAAAAACAAATAAATTAGCTTAAAAACAGCAACACTTGACAGTCTGAGTTTATTAAATACAACGTAAACCTAGATATAGTACCTTCCTCATACATATATTCCTTCCATGTACATATGTATCCTTATATTTATTACTTTACTCCTAATTCAGCATCTCCAACGTACTACACTATTTCTCACCCTTTACCTCTCTAAATATATCCTCTACTCCAACTCTCTGACTCGTCCCAGACCATTCTACTACTGTAATCACCTGTGAGAAAGTGGCTCTATATATACTTGACCAAAGTGAGGTACAGTGTGTATAGAGACCACAAACCCCAGAGGTATAACAGAGGCTAAAGTCAGGGCTGACCTTACTCTCAAAAGTAGTAGCTTGGTCGACCAGTAAGGCAGTACCAGAGGACAGTGTAAAGCATTTGTTGTACACACTCAGTCAGCAAAAGGTTTCACACACTCAAGGACTGAACTCCAGGCCAATTGTTTTTATATCAAAAGATATAGTTGTTTTATTTTTAGAACTAACAGGTATAAAAATATACTTTTCTCAATAATGAGTTATATCAGTTAATTACTTTGCAGAAAGGTAATGACTTTGTAAACACAATAGTACTGGGGTAGCAGTAGGCAACACAGTTCTAAAAATAATTTAGCACTGAGCTCAATGGGTTTTTCTACACAAATGCAGTGGATTACTTTCTAGATTACATTTGTAATTCCAGGACTGGATCCTAGATTCAGTCCTGGGGTCTAAGCTGAAAACAGTTTAATAAAAACGTTTTTGGTTATTGCAATGATTTTAAGGAATAGAAACGTATTTTAAAAGTTCACACTTAGAAACTTTTCAGTGAAAATCTAGCAATGTTATCCATTGGGAGAAAATTCAGGTCACAGGTAAAGTATGTTCTCGTTACTTTTGTAATCCAGTACTGGGCTCCTAGGTCCAGCATTGGGATCTCTACTTAAGACAGGTAAGTAATTACGTTTCAGTAGTTGGTACGATTTTTAATGAATATTTCAATTTTTCAAAAGTAGACAGAACAAATTTCACAGAAAAGCAGATAATGGATTCCTATGGAAAAATTCAGGTATTCGGTATTCGGCTGATTTTATGGGAATATTTTAGAGTTTCAAAACTTCACACTTAAAAGATTTTTCGAGTCAAACCTGTCAATGTTATAATTTGGCATGAAAGTGAGTTATCGGTTTCTAGGTGAGTACTCGACTGGTGAAGTTAAGGTTCTGGGCATAGACTCAGGAGTCCCCCAGGGTCAGGTAGGTACAGCTGGTACACCCTCAGCGGCACAGGTGCAGCCGGGTGCAGAGGTAGTTAGGTCGAATGTTATCCAATGAGAGGCAGGGGGCCTTTGATGGATGGCTGCTGGCTAGCAGGCCACGCAGCTGTGGGAGCTAGGCTCCTTGTCACTTGCTCAGGGCAAATGGGGAAGTAGGATAGGACACAGGGTGCACGGCCAGAGGCACTCGGGTGGGTGGGGGCAGCTGTCGGGCACTCAATGTTATTCAATGGGAAAGGTAAAAAGGGAACAAAGGCTGCAGACTCGGGGACGATGATTCTTTAGGTGCGACCCCCACTTCGAGAGGTAAGTTGGGATCTTGGAGAAGAGGTAGGTACCCCAAAGGAAGGCACAAGGAGCCGCATGGCGCTGGGTGCAGGGGTGTCTTTGGGCATCGGGAAATCTTACCCTCAGCTGGTCGCGGTTGGAGTGGTCCTTGGTTCTGAGGCTGCAGGCATCGTCTAGTTCATCGAGGAGGAGGGTCTTTGGGCACTGGACTTTGGGTCCCAGTGCCGGGGAGATGTCCTTGTGGTCTAAGATCACTCGGGCACGGGCTCTGCGGGTGCAGAGTGGGTTGGTCTTGTGCTTCCTGGCTGGCACCAGGGGTATGGTTGTTGAAGCAGAGCCTCTGCTTATGGGAGTCCCAGTCTTTAAGAGGGTCAAGGCAGGCAGGTCCTCCGGGTGTCCCAAGGTTGCTGTCCCCAGGAGTCACCGGGATTAAGCAGGAGCAGGTTCCAGGATCTACAGGCCGGTAGGGCTGAGGCCAAGTCAGTTGGTGTCGTCCTGTTGTTAGCAGCTGCACGACGGGTCTTCTCCTTCTTGATCTTCTTTCTTCTTTTCTTATCGGGATCTGAGGAAAGAAGGTTCAGGGTGCCCCTAAATACTAAGTTTAGGGGTATTACAGGTAGGGCAAGGGCAGGGACCAATAGGTCCCTGTCCTGGAGTGGTGACACCCCCTAGCCTGCTCCTCTCCTGTGGGAGGGGGGCAGGAGCCTAGCTGTGATTGGGCAGGGCTCCCCATCTTCAAGATGGCCGGAGCCCGTGGTCATGCTTCACCTTGCCTCTCCCACCTGAGGGGTGGGGTTGGCACAGGTTGGCACACCCCCCTTCCTGATGCAGGGTTCCCCGCCAATATTCCTGCCAGAGTGGGCGTTAGAACTGGTTGGGGCCAGTTGCCTAGTATAGCAAGTGGCCTGGAGAAGCTCACAAAGGTGGCATGCCTTTGAAGCTTCCATCTGCCCATCCTGGGAGAGGAGACCTAGCACCTCGCCCAGGATATGCACTGTTGCAGGCCCAGGAGAGCGAGGGGCTCTCCACCCAGGGGTCCAGCAACATGTCTGCTGTGTGGCAGCCTCGGCAGCCACTCAGTCCAGATGTGGATTGTAGGTTAGGTTACCCGTGGCATCTCTAAGACGCCCTCTGTGGTGCATTTTACATTAAATCCCACACTGGCATCAGTGCGGGTTTAATGTGCTGAGAATTTGGTATCAAACTTGCCAGTCTTCAGTGTAGCCATTATGGTGCTGTGGAGTTCGTAATGACAACCTCCCAGCACCATATACTCTTAATGGCATCACTGCACTTACAGTGCCCAGGAATGGCCCTGGGCACTGTAGGGTAACAGGCCTCATGCACCTGTGCCCACACCACTGACATAGGGCACCCAAATAGAGGGGTGATTGAGGTAGCCAGGGCAGTGGGTCTTGTGGGTATGGCACACAGGGATGTGTGCCATGTCGACTCATAGTTTAGTTCTGTACTTAGACACTCAGCCTGCAAAGGCAGTATGTGGGTGTCAGGGTACATGGCCCCTAAGGGTGGCAAAATAAGTGCTGCAGCACATATGGGTCATCAGGTCAGCTTGCCCTGGGTACCTAGGGTACCATTTACTAGGACTGACAGGTGGCCAGAGAAGCCAATTGGGTTTTAGTTTCAACACAGTTTTAGGGAAAGAACACAGGCCCTGGGCACCTGGTTGGCAGGAGCCCAGGGCACACTCAGTGAAAGCACATCAGCAGTTTAGCAAAAAGTGGGGGCATACCCATGCAAGAAAGATGGCACTTTCTCACATCACCAAAATATCCCTTTCTAGACTCTTCCCTCCTGGACTGCTCCTTGCATCATCTCGACCCTCTTTTACCATTGGTATCTAACGGCCACGCTAACTATCCCTCATGACTGGCACCTGATAAAGTGTATGTGCGATTGAAAACTATGATGTCTAATATTTTATCCTTATAATTTGAGAACTGCTGCCAATCCACAAAATGTGCAAATATGGGGATTTTTGGAGTGTTTAAATCCTTTATCTTAGCCAGGCCAATACATGACGTTTGTTGCATAGTTGTGTTCAGGAAAAAAGAATAAGCCATGCTCTGAACAAAGCCTTGTTCCCCTGAACCTGCCAATATTTAGTTCCCCAAATTGATTTCACATCTACAGTGTCCCTCCAAAAGTCAAACATTTGTGTGGACAACAAGGAGAGAAAAGCTGCAGAATAAATCAGCTTGGTGTCAGTAAAAAATATTTTTTTTTTCTGGTGATGGTATGAACCTATAATATTAAAACCCTGGGTCTATTCAATTATGACCTGAAAATATGCAAATCTCTGTCCAAATGTTCTACAGCTACCCTGAGGTGGCGTAGGGCACTGTTCCCTTTGTGTGAATATAAATAATGCATGTGGAGTACTTACTTTACGCAAGAAATGATGACCATGATGCTGGAAACAGAACATTTTATCATGGTTAGCACTACCCAAATACAGTTCACCTGCATAATCAGTTGAATGTTCAAGATCTTCTAGCATTTCATGGACTGTATGAATGTCCCAATCATCAGTTCATAGAACCATGGGTGATAAAACCATTCAAAGAAATTGTGAACAAATATGGAATTCGTAAAAGTTCAGTATGACCAATATATTACAATACCCTTTCCTTATGAAGAATGGGGTTTCAAAATCAAGTTAATAAGTTCAACAGCAGAGCGTTCGTGGAGATAGTGTCCATTTATTAGCGGGAAAAATACTGTCGCCAAACCAATCAAAAGGAACAGGAATAGTAATGATATAGCAATCCAAAGGTATAGCCACAGAATAAAAAAGTATTTCTTCTTCAGGCAAATGCAGAATACATTCAATCTACCTCGCAGAGGTAGAGACTGTGGTGAATCCGATGTATCTGAAGGGAAGTCATTGTAGTTTATGAAGTAGCTGGAGGCTGGATGATCTATTTTGGCAGCTCTGTAATTTCCGCAGAACTTGAAGTTTGCTTGAACCGTGGTATATTAATAGGTTTAGAGCTGAAATCTGTGTTTCGGTACATGTTGTTTGTATTGTAGTTGTCGATGTAGCAGATAGAAGAGCTACTTTACTGCTAGCTATCCACAGCAAGAGAGAAGAAGCGTCATCAATGATCAAAACTTCCAAAGGATTTCCTGTATGGTAGTGAGAGGAGACAGGAACTACCCAAGAGCCCATCAAAATCTACTGTGTAGAACCGGCCACATAATGTGGTTTGATTTTGATGACATCTATTGACACACAATCTCTTGTTTTTGCAGCCAGTGAGAAGTGGAAAAAGGACAGTTCTTGTGCCTTCAACAGCCAGGACAGGACAGGCACTCTGTAAGACGGCCCAAATTCCTTCTTGTCCCTAATCATCTCCCAGACCAGGTCCTCAATCTTAGGGATGTAACCAGAAGTCTTTGGTGCTTCCTTTACTTCTCCAATGGAGGCGCATTTTACTTGGACTTTGCTTTGTGCATCCCGGAAGCTGCTGACGTCCTGTAAAACCTCCAAGCGTTCATTGATTTGAAATCGAGTTTCTGCTGCCACTGTGGTGGGACTATTGAGGTCTGACACCCACAAATTAACCCCAAACAGGATCTCATAGGGAGTCCTGACCACCCAGGGATTTCCTAGGTAGGTTGGTTAGTGCTCTTTAGACCCCCATATCGGAGGTGGGTCCAACTCGAACCTGAGCCTAATACCCTTGCTGCTAAAGAGTGCTTTATGTCCCCATTTTTCCCCTCCACAACCAAATTTCACTCAGGATGGTATGAAAAAAGAATACCACATGGTCATACCCAACCTTCCCATGATGTCTTTGTAAGCCTTAGAGGTGAACAGCGGCCCCTGGTTGGAATGGAATGGAATGTGCCAACTGTGTATCTCCTGATAAAAATCTTGCAAGTCCGGTATGACAGTTTGAATGTCAGCTGATCACTGTGGCCATACCCATAGAAATCTAGAGCAGAAATCTACTGCAACCAAGATTTATTTGTAGGCCCCATGTGATTGCCAGGGGCTGCAGTGGTCCAGATAGATGAAAGCTGTTTAAAATTAAAAGAGGGGCCTATGGTGGGTGCGCTACAGTGGAACCCTTCATCTGCTGGCCATTGTCAGATTTAAGGACAAAATCATTGGTCTGTTTGTAGAGTCCTTGCTACCAATAGAGTTGCTACAATAGTAAAATTGTAGCCGCCTCCCCTGCGTGTTCCAATGCTAGCCTCTCATGTGCAGCTCAAATTAAACCTATCCTGCTGTCTTAATTTGGTATCACCTCATCCCCTACTCCAGGAATCTGAGCAAATGGAATGTTTTATGCACTTTGGGCCAGATGTAGGACCCGTATTTGCATGTGCAAGCGGGTTTGCGAACCTGTGTGTGCATGCAAAAACATATTGGGCCATGTACACAGTCTATTTAGCTAGACACAATTATTGTGCAACTCGCTAAGTAGGTTTTGAGACTCGCTATTTGTAAGGGGCATTCCCTTCCAAATAGAGAGTCTCAGAACAATGTACTAATGTTTTGCAACCGCAATGGTCGCAAAACACTCGCAATTACCACCTTCTTCAAGTAGGTGGTGATGCATTTGCAAATGGGAAGGGGTCCCCAGAGCACCCCTTCCCCTTTGCAAATGCATGCAAAATTATTTTTTAAGGGCATGCAGTGGTCTCACGGACCACTTCCTGCCCTTAACAAATGAAACACTAAATGTTTTATTTTTATTTATTTTTTAAATGCATCCCGTTTTCCTTTATTAAAAAGCAGTCCCTGACATGGTAGTCTGATGAGCCTAGCAGGCCACCATCCCTGGGAGGACTGGCATTGACAATGGACTCGCAAATTGCGAGAGGCTCATTAATATTAATGAGCCTAGCAATTTGCAACCCCATTTGGAATTGCAAAAAATTTCAACACAATGTTGTACATTTCATTTAGCGCCTAGCAATTTGCGACTCGCAATGTGTCGAAATGCGAAGAGCTAAATAAAAGGGTCATACATCTGGCCCTTAGTTGGAAGGAGTACTTTGTGGGAAAGCCTTTTGGCAGGTGGGTGCTGTTGCGTGCATTGTGGACAGCCACCATGATATCTCGATCTATCCTCGTCCTCATCCTTGAATGAGCTATTGCAGCAACTGCAACAGTTCTCACTGTTGCTTTTGCAGCTTCATCCGCCTAACCATTGGTAACTCAAGGTGTGAATTGCATGAGTTTGTGACAAGCATCCTTTCAGCTTAACCACTTGTCCCCAAAGCGTTTTATGCTTTATTGTGTACCCTTTGGAGTCTCTGAATCCATTCTGGCTCCAGTAATGTAGGTATTCACAGGATGATTGAACATAATAATATGGATCACCCACTATGAGCGAGGGGAATCCGGTATCCTTATCCTCCAGGAACATTATCAAGGTTCTGAGTTCTGACCACTGTGCAATTTAGTCAACTAGTGACTGTGTGTAGGTCTTTTCAAGATAGAATTCTCCATTCTGCATGCCCCCTTGCACAGTCCAGCATGGTCAAAGCCCATTCCCCGTTCAGAAGCAGTGTCTTCATATCCATAGTATGCTTTATTTTAAGTCCATTTACAAAAGGGGGTGGTGATGAACAGAGTGTCTGAATTGAGCAGACCACTCTTACCCAGTCCAAAGATCAGGGCTTGATCCATCACCGTTATTTATCTCACTGCCCCATCCCAGCTCAGAACCTGGCTATATGCAAATCAGTCTGTCCCTGGCCCAGTGCATCATGGGAACAGGGCAGACCAAACTACCAAGCCAATTCTTTACCAGAAAGGAGACAAGCTACCGGGGACCGGTTTCTGGCATTTCAGCCTCTTCGGCCCGGCTTGCTTGAATCCTGATGGAGCAGTGAGAAAGGGACTCATGTCTGAGTATACCCTGCCACACCTATAGTGGCCAAAATCGATTTACAAAAGGGGGTGGTGATGAACAGAGTGTCTGAATTGAGCAGACCACTCTTACCCAGTCCAAAGATCAGGGCTTGATCCATCACCGTTATTTATCTCACTGCCCCATCCCAGCTCAGAACCTGGCTATATGCAAATCAGTCTGTCCCTGGCCCAGTGCATCATGGGAACAGGGCAGACCAAACTACCAAGCCAATTCTTTACCAGAAAGGAGACAAGCTACCGGGGACCGGTTTCTGGCATTTCAGCCTCTTCGGCCCGGCTTGCTTGAATCCTGATGGAGCAGTGAGAAAGGGACTCATGTCTGAGTATACCCTGCCACACCTATAGTGGCCAAAATCGATTTACAAAAGGGGGTGGTGATGAACAGAGTGTCTGAATTGAGCAGACCACTCTTACCCAGTCCAAAGATCAGGGCTTGATCCATCACCGTTATTTATCTCACTGCCCCATCCCAGCTCAGAACCTGGCTATATGCAAATCAGTCTGTCCCTGGCCCAGTGCATCATGGGAACAGGGCAGACCAAACTACCAAGCCAATTCTTTACCAGAAAGGAGACAAGCTACCGGGGACCGGTTTCTGGCATTTCAGCCTCTTCGGCCCGGCTTGCTTGAATCCTGATGGAGCAGTGAGAAAGGGACTCATGTCTGAGTATACCCTGCCACACCTATAGTGGCCAAAATCGATTTACAAAAGGGGGTGGTGATGAACAGAGTGTCTGAATTGAGCAGACCACTCTTACCCAGTCCAAAGATCAGGGCTTGATCCATCACCGTTATTTATCTCACTGCCCCATCCCAGCTCAGAACCTGGCTGTATGCAAATCAGTCTGTCCCTGGCCCAGTGCATCATGGGAACATGGCAGACCAAACTACCAAGCCAATTCTTTACCAGAAAGGAGACAAGCTACCGGGGACCGGTTTCTGGCATTTTATTTTAAGTCCAGCCACTTTCTTCTTCTTGAATTGAGGCTTTGACTGTTTAGGCTTGTCTTTGTTTTTTATTATGCAGTCAGATGAGCGTTGTGAGTCCTTCTTCTGTTTCACATACCCTTCTGATCTGCGTTTTAACTGTTCACCTCTCTCCAAGTGTTTTGCAGAAGATTCCTGGAAGGAACGAGATGAACGTGTATCAGTATTCTCATACCTGTCAGGTGTTTTAATAATTTCATGGTTACGTAAGTTTTATTGCTTTTCAGTGGCTTCCTGTTGAGGAGAACCACCCTGTGGCTTAGTCTTTTCTTTACTTTTCTTATTATCCCACTTCTTATTGACGGAAGAATTGGGTGCTTGCTTTAAGTTTTCCTTTTCAGAATTACTCTTCATCTGGGGTTTACTTGGTCTGGCTCCAAAACGGTCTCTACCCACTGTTGCATGAGTTTTTTCAATAATGTTTGGTAATTCGCACTCTTGTTGTCAATTAGGCAAATCTCTTAGGTGCTGGCATATAGCCAGTGCTGCTGCTTCACCTCTAATGTTAATTAACATTATAGTGGATACGGCAGCAAAATTCCCCATCAGTTTTGTCCCCAAGTCCAGAGCAGATGCTGACCCATATTCATTCTGAATCTGTTTTAGCACCTCTGGCAAAAGAGCTAACAAAGATGTACCATGAGTTCTGATATATACTGTAGTCAAGACTGTACCCCAAGTGGTACAATCCTCCACTGGGGAGCCACCCCCTTTGGCAAGTAAATTGTAAGAATCCTGTGCTTTTTCTGGAGTCCTGTATGGGGAAACATTGCTTCAAACAGACTTGTTTTTTGTGAAATCCAGAACAGGATTTCCTCACGCCTGATGGGGACTCTATCCATGATGGTATTAATCATTTGCGGACTGATGCCCAGTGTAGCCAATTGTGGTTGTGCAGCTTAAATAGTCCTCACAGGATTTATGGTCATTGTTCACGTAACAAACTGTGTCAGTCTTCTGTATATTCTGACTGAAATGTACAAAATGTTACTGCTATTAAATTAGCTATATTTAGATATGATGTGTAGTCGGCTAAGACTGGCCAATTTGCTTCCTCATTATTACGGGGGCCTAGTCTAACTCCGATTTTATAATGTGTGGTAGGATGCCGTTAAACCAATGTTGATGTTGAGGTAGTGGTAATTTGAGATCTTTGTAATCTGTGTAGTAAAGTGGAATGTTACTTGAAGTATAAAAGTAAAACAATCTTGTTTGATCGCCTGCTTTTTGGAATTTAACCCATGAATAGAATACCTCTGTCCTAAATGCTTCATGGGCCTCAACCACAAAGGTAACATCCCCACCTGTGAGGGTGATACAATGTTGTTGCAGCATCTGAGTAACTGTATGTCTGCAGTTTTCAGCTATGTTTACTGCTGCTTATTTGGCCATCAGAGAATGTGTAAATCAGAGAGGGTAAGACTATGGGACTATCCTTTCAAAGTTTCAAGCTTGAACATCCTAGAGCCAAGGATAGGGGGTCTTTTCTCAGTTGAGGATGTTTTTTCCTAACACCTCGGACATCTCCATTTAGTATGTGCAAAGGGTTTTTGGGCTATACAAAACAACACTACTTAGGCTTGTACCTCATCTGTAAAACTGTGCTTTTATTACACAACATAAACGTTGGGATAGTGTTTGTCTGATTCCCTACACCCCCTCAGGAGATGTTGGCTTATAGTCCTGCTAGCTCACAGTGCACCCTTTTCATCCCTAACCTCACAGGGTAACAAATGTGTGTGCAGCCTCAGAACTTGACAACCCTGACTCCCCAAAAAAATCATGGTAAAATATCTAGAACCTTTTCATTTGGACTCTCATGCATACCCAAAGGAATTTGCAAGAAATACAGAAACTGCAGTTTAAATATTAATTGAAGCAGTGAGACTCTTGAGTAAAATTGAGTAATTGAGACTTCTCCTCAATATCCCTGCCACAGCTACATCACCGGACACTTGAGAGACCTCTACTGGCTTCCAGTCAGCAAAATAATCATCTTCAAGCTCCTCAAACATGCCTACAAAGCCCAACACGATGCAGGACCTGCACACCTTAACCACCGCCTCGTACTCCACGCACCCACCAGACACCTCCACTCTGCCCAACTGGCCCTGGCTACCATCTCACTTATCCTCAAGACCACAGCTGGAGGATGATCCTTCCCCTACCTCACAGCAAAGACCTGGAACACTTTCCTTCTCCACCTCCGTCAATCACCAACAGTGCCTCAAATCAGGAAGGACCTCAAGACCTGGCTCCTCAACTGAACCACAGTGCCTTCGACAAACCAGTAGTCCCACCCCCTTCCTGTGTGCTGCAATTACAAATAGAATGAAACAAATTAGCATGATTAGTAATACAAGAAAATTGAAGAGGGTGAATATTTCCACCATTGTATTGAAATAAATAATATATGCTGGCATATATGTGGTATAATATAGTGTGCTCCTACCTCGCACTCCCTAACCTAGTTTTGCCTAGCATGGATGATGTGCCAAGAATCTCTGCAGGGTGATCTAACTCCTTATTACCTGCGGGCAAGTGTCATCAGGCTGTCCGTCTTGAAGTAGGATGGGACATCCCTCGTAGAGATAACATCAATTGGCTGAGCTGGGATTCCTGCATGCAGTGACCGCCGAAGTGTCAGCAGGGAGCTCCTCTGATTTGAATGAGGAAGCAGATTTGTATATATAATCAACAGTGCCTATGCTGAGATGTTGAGGGCTATGTCAGGCCACAATTGTTTATATTTGCTAACGGGCAATAAAAACCCATGACATTTTGTGCAGTAAACTTTATACATCGTACTGAATGTTCAAGGTGTGCGCCTTTGAGGTTGAAATATAGGCAGATGCAGTTTCGGGGAATGCTCTCCTGCACTGACACATATGCAAATGTATGTCCAAAGTCACCATGTTGCAGTCAGACAATGCTTGTTAGAAAAGTTCAAACCTTAAGTTAATTAAAAGTTGCACATTGGTTACAAACCATGTCACCTATGATCCTAAACTTTACCTAATTCTCAACACATCCTTTATTGCAGTTCTAACAATGCTTAACAATCTAGGGGTCTGATTTAGATATTGGTGGAATCTGCCCCACCATCACTTTTTCAATGGTTTTACCGCCCTCTTACTTGGCAGTCTACCCGCTCTTTTTAGATGTTGGGGTGTCTATGGACGAAAGACCATCCAAGTGCCACCTACTTCATCAGGATTCTTCTCCTGCATCATAGGCAGAAACGGCTGTTGGCGGGAGTGCAGCCAAGATTACCGCAGGGACAATCGTGATGTGCCTTTCTATCGAGGAAGCAGTGGCGGGGATATCTCCTACTTTGAGTTAGCAGAATTGAAGGAAATGAGATAGAATCTTACCTTTTTGGGTGTTTTCCACTTCTGTTTCTGTTTTTAACCTTATTGTCAGGTCCTTCCTTTGCAGTTACTACTTGACCCCGACGCTAATCAACTCTGTTGTCATCAAGATCTAAGGTAAGCATTTTTTTCACTTGTCAGTATGAATCGTATGTTAACATGTGCTTTGGCAGCGTGTATTTTCACATTGCTCTTAAATGAAATTCTTTTCTTATACCTCTTGCAGTTGCAATTTTTTTCTTATATCTGATGCAGTAGAGTTAATTTTATGAGTTATCAAGGTAAATTCAACACACCTGTATTGATACTTAAAAAACACTATTTGTTTGTTGTGGTGGTTGAAGGGGTTGTGCTTGTGGTGCCTGTGGGTGTACATTCAATAGTGTGTGTATGTTTTTTGTGTGCTATAAAATATGTACAAAAGGAGTGTAACACATTAATTACATATATTTTTGAAGCAAACTCTACATATATGTGTAGTGTCACAAATATAAATAGTACTTGCCAGTCTCCACTCTTCCAGAGACTCACTCCATCAGGAATCCGCCACTAGGACAACACCCGCACAACAGGGAAATTTAAATGAAATGAAATGAATGAAGCTTATATAGCGCATGACTTACCCTGGGGCATCTCTGCGCTTGCTTAGGGAACCCGTCCTGGTATTCCCCTGTGAGATAACCCTGGCAGGGTATCCACAAGGTGAAAGCCAGGCATCCCACCACGAGGGGCCGATGTGGAGATTAAGCAAGCTATTGCCCAGAGTCGCAGAGTGTGAACCCGTGAGTCAAGAAGGCACCGGAACGAGAATTAACGAGTCCGTGGAATTTTCTAGCCCAAGACCCGTCGAGGCAGGGAACTGAACCCTGGACCAGGGCCGAACTCAAGCTCCAGGTCTGCCGCCTCTAACCCCTGAGCCACACTTCTCCACACTAAGGCCACCAGCCTGACGGTGACCAAGGGCTCTTAGCCAGCAGAGGAGTTGGCTGCATCAACTCAGGTGTGCCGCTTACATGACGCAATATAGTCTGATGATGAGGACAGTGGTTCAGCCAACATATCTAAATACAGTTGAGGGGGCCCCATCAGCTCAATAGAGTACTTGTAACCGCTGCCACGGAGGGACAATGGGAGTCCTGCTAATATCTAAATCAGTTGTAAGTGGCCTATTCCCAGAAGGCAGCTGGGACTTTGACATGCAGCAACGAGTAGTGGTATTCCTTTATAACATTTTAATCATGTATACTAGGAATTCAAGCAATGAACATTAAATAATCATTAGTTTTACTTTTTCATTTCATCTCATTATGTTTCAAACATTATGCATGGTACATTACATAGCAAAATAAATTTTCATCATTTAACCCTTAACCCATTGCATTTCGGAACCTAATGTTCCTTCGTCAGGGGTTCTGTTGAGAGAAAAAAAGAACAAATAAAGGAAACTAATTAAAACGATGCCGTTTTGTGTCAGTGTTTTAGAAATTAGTTGCTTCCTAATTGTAAGTTTTAAATGACAGAGCAATGTCTCTTTTTATAATTCTAAAGAACAGACGCTTTGTTGATTCTACTGAAAAATCGTAGTTATAAATCCATATTTTTTGTAGGGGACGATCTTACCTATTTCGATGAATGTAGTATTCAATAGCACACGAAATGTCAAACGATTAACCCAAAAGCATCTGTTGATGAATATATATTTGTTTTAGGGCTGGGTTTGATATTTCCATCTTTTAAAACTGAATTTTAATACACTCAGTCTTACCTGTTTAAAACAGTGCTGTCGAGTTGCAGGGTAATCGTGACAACCTATAAATTGAATAAGGTACATTCAGAATTCAAGATGATAATACTGATGTGGATGCTGTTACAAGTCAACAGCGATGTTAAAATGTGCGCGTCTCACCTGTGTGAGTTGAAGCTGTTTCCCGATAGGATTTAAGATAGACCAAGTTCCACGAGTGTGGACACTGCAAAAAAGACGGTTGTTTTAGAAGGTGAAATACGAGGGAAATTAGATATTTGTTATTCCAAAGGCGTATTATGCAACTCACTCGTAATAACGGGAGAAATTAAGTGTCATTGTTTTGCCTTTGTTTGTTGCCGGAATACGATGGTCCCTTTTCTGTTACTCCGTTCATCTTAAATAGAAGTAAACAGAGGACTAGCCCAGGGGCGGTTAAAAGATACAAGCGGCCGATGTTGTAACTATGTTGTAGACATAGCTGCAAAAAACATAGCTTACGGAGTCACTTCGGAAAGACAGATGAGGGCTATATTCAAGTTGCCAGGAAAATAGTGGTCACTTCGTGAGTCGCGTTATTTGATAATTTTCGGCAACAAAATGAGTGGTCACTAAAAAAGGACTAAGCTCTGTTTTAAACGAAGGCTCTACCGTGTTAAATGATGATGCTAGGACTAAGCTCTGTTTTAAAGGAAGGCTCTACAGTATTAAACGATGATGCTAGGCTAGAGGACTAAAGGTCACTGAAAAAGGACTGATTGAACTGGAATGTGACTGTGATTTCGTGCTTACAAGCAATAGTAAACACTAAAATAGGACTGTATTATATTTCAAGAAAAACTTATTGTTCCAGTTTTGTTATGCACATGTAACTCATGAAAGTATTAAAAGTCCATGGGATATTATTATTATTGTATACATTGTGAATTGGTTATTTAACATTTGTAATGAAGGAAGATATCTATGATTCATTTAATTCTGAACATATCAGTATTATGGTACTCACAGAGTGTTATTCATATGTCGAAAATATGGATATGTACAAAGTGATTTAATTTCTGGGTTGATAAGACAATTGTGAATTGGACTTCCTGTGGACCCCAAGTTGCTATTTCTATGTAATTCATAGAAAACATACCATCTCTAATTTGTCATTGAGACCTGATGGTGCCAAGGTTTGCAATCTCTTTATCCAGAAGACTTCTCGTTGAAGCAGAATTTTGGAATTGTCAAATCCGGGTCATTGTGGTACTACTTCAATTATTTGGAACTTTAATTGGGCGATTGAGTGGCGATACTCTGACCAATGTGTAGCTAGTGGTGATGTAGTGCTCTTATTCCGTATTCTGTTCTTGTGTTCTGTGAGCCTTGTTTTCATTTTCCTCTCAGTTTTTCCTACATATATAAGTCCACAAGGGCATTTAATTATGTAGACCAAATGTTCTGAGTCACAGTTCGCTGTGTGTCGTAATTGAATTGTTTCTCCAGTTCTTGGGTGGGATAGTATATTACCTATAATGGCATTATTGCAATTCTTGCAGTTCCAACATTTGGTTGTGCCTTTGAAGGGACTCTGTGTTACTTTTGGTAGTTGTCTACTCTGTGTAGTAAGTAACTTTTTGAGATTCTGTCCTCGTTTGTATGCAAAGAGCGGTTTATCCTTGAAAAGAGGTCCAAAGTCATTTTCTGTTTCAAGTATTACCCATCTTTTGAGGATAATCTTTTTGATATCTTTTGACGCTGAAGAGTACTTTGATACAAAAACCATCCTTTTACTCGGTTGTTTTGGTTTCTTTTCCATAACTGAAGATCTCGCTATTGTGTTAACTCTTGAAATTTGTGTATCCAATTGCTCTGCGAGGTATCCACGGGCTATATATCTTTGTTTTTGTTCTTGTAGTGCTTGGTCGCAAGTGCTCTGTTCTGAAGAAATTCTTCTTATTCGCATGAATTGAGAAACCGGTAGGTTGTTAATCAAGGCTTTTGGGTGAAAACTTTCGTGAAATAATGCAGTGTTTTTGTCTGTGGGTTTTTTATACACACTGGTGTGGATTTGATTTCCTTTTAGCTCAACCATCACATCCAGAAATGGAATAGCTTGTTTATCCATGTGGTAAGTGAACTGTATTCTTGGGTCAATTAGATTCAAGGTCTGTATATTTTTAATAATGAAGTTTGTGGGTTCTTCCAAATTAAATATATGTCGTCTATATATCTTTTGTAGCATACCGAACCATCTCGCCTTGTTTGGTCTGCCATAATGTAGTGATTTTCGAATTTGGCCATGAAAATGTTGGCGTGCACACACGCTCCTGGAAAGCCCATTGCCGTCCCGTTGAGTTGGAGGTAGAAATTGTCTTGCCACATGAAGTAGCTGTTGGTTAAACAAAACTCCAAGAGTTGAATGATAAAACAATTTACAGTTCAATCAGTCCTCTTTCAGTGACCATTAATCCTCTAGCCTAGCATCACCGTTTAACAGGGTAGAGCCTTCGTTTTAAACAGAGCTTAGTCTTTTTTTAGTGACCACTAATTTCTCTGCCGAAAATTATCAAATAACGTGACTCACGAAGTGACCACTATTTTCCTGGCAACTTGAATATAGCCCTCATCCATCTTTCCGAAGTGACTCCGTAAGCTATGGATTTTGCAGCTACGTCTACAACATAGTTATAACATTGACCGCTTGTATCTTTTAACCGCCCCTGGGCTAGTCCTCTGTTTACTTCTATTTAAGACGAACGGAGTAACAGAAAAGAGACCATCGTATTCCGGCAACAAACGAAGGCAAAACGCTGTCTCTCAATTTCTCCCGCTATTACCGGTAAGTTGCATTGGAATCACAAATATCTAATTTCCCTCGTATTTCACCTTCTAAAACGACCGTCTTTTTTGCAGTGTCCACACTCGTGGAACTTGGTCTATCTTCAATCTTTTTGGGAAACAGCTTCAAATCACACAGGTGAGACGCACAAATTTTAACATCGCTGTTGACTTGTAACAGCATCCACATCAGTATTATCATCTTGAATTCTGAATATACCTTATTCAATTTATAGGTTGTCACGATTACCCTGCAACTCGACAGCACTGTTTTAAACAGGTAAGACTGAGTGTATTAAAATTTTGTTTTAAAAGATGGAAATATCAAACCCAGCCCTAAAACAAATATATATTCATCAACAGATGCTTTTGGGTTAATCGTTTGACATTTCGTGTGCTATTGAATACTACATTCATCGAAATAGGTAAGATCGTCCCCTACAAAAAATATGGATTTATAACTACGATTTTTCAGTAGAATCAACAAAGCGTCTGTTCTTTAGAATTATAAAAAGAGACATTGCTCTGTCATTTAAAACTTACAATTAGGAAGCAACTAATTTCTAAAACACTGACACAAAACGGCATTGTTTTAATAAGTTTCCTTTATTTGTTCTTCTTCTTTTTTCTCTCAACAGAACCCCTGACGAAGGAACATTAGGTTCCGAAATGCATTGGGTTAAGGGTTAAATGATGAAAATGTATTTTGATATGTAATGTACCATGCTTAATGTTTGAAACATAATGAGATGAAATGAAAAAGTAAAAATAATGATTATTGAATGTTCATTGCTTGAATTCCTAGTATACATGATTAAAATGTTAGAAAGGAATACCACTACTCGTTGATGCATGTCAGAGTCCTAGCTGCCTTCTGGGGCTAGGCCACTTACAACTATATCTTAATGTTAGCAGGCGTTAATCTGACATAGCACACATATCAAAATAATAGTTCTATTTTTCAAAACAACCGAGTGCGATTCCCACATACATACAAATATCTAAATCAGGTCATTAGTATTCTTCTACTTTTGAGTGCAGGTGTATTTGGGTTCAATGCATGTATATTTTTGTGCGTTCTTTATTATTGAGCTCCTAAGACCTCCTATCAGATTCCGTGTGTTCTTGGCTAATTCAATCTGCTGCTCCCATTGTCTAATCATATTTAACTCTATTGAAAACACATAATATATGCTGGTGTGCCTGTGTGCAAAGGCCATACATTCCTTCAAGCTTGCTAAACCCAAGTTTTCATTTAACTACAACCTTACTGGTCATCAAGTGAACTCTTCACCTCTTTCTCATCAGCCTAAGTTTTTGGCCTGCACTGCTCATTCACCACATATAGCTGTGTGACTGCTGTTGTCTGCTGTTGCGCTGTGTTTTCATATTTCATTCCTTTTGTAACATTTACCCCTCTAGTTGATATTTCAGCTACTGGTTCTAAACCTTGGTATACACTTGGCACAAAGTTATGTGTTGCTCAGAGCATATACTACATGTGTTGGTGTCCTAACTGGAAACATCCCTCCCATCTTTGTACCAATCCTTCTACAACATGCTAAAACTAAATGACTAGTACAATATACAACTTGCAGGACCACTATAGCTGGCAACAAGGTTCGCAACAATCTCGACATCCAGGATGGTAGAAAAGAAAAACATCTTTTAAACAATTATCAGGGGCACCTCCATCATCTAACATTTTCTTCTGTACATTATACAAAGTTTGCATGGCTTCTAACAAAGTTATATTTTGTCTGCATCATTTTATGGGACATCCTTACAGCAAGTGGTTCCTATCTTGGCACATACCCCTCCCTACATGGTCATAAGGTCAAGAACATAACAGTGCAGCATTATCATCATTCTCCTAGCACAAAATGGCATTAAATCCATCTTTTGCAGTGTTGATACTCTCGAGAATCTCCAATTGGCTCGTCTGCAGCCATTGAGCTGTTGCCTTTGCCTGAACAAACAGTAGAATACTATCAACGAACAACTGTGCATCATTAAACAACTGATGGTCTTGAGGAAAATCATGCCATAATACTCTGCAGTCCTCTTCCTTTAATGATGATGTAATAAAGTCTTTGCACATCTCACAGGGTTCTCATGTAAACTTGACCTGTTAACTGAGGAATTACCAACACTGGGGCATGCAAAGTGACCAAGGTGTGTAGTCCTCCCGAGTTCTGTGGTAACTGGGTGTACAGTAGTTCTTCACACTGCCAATATTAGTCCATGAGGTTAGAGGTGCCCCCCCTTCAAGATGGCATTATCTATTGTGGTCCTACAGTTGATATTCTGTCCTATATTAATGGTGCCATTTCCTCTTTAACACAAAGATACAGATTTTAGTTGCATGACTGTGTGAGGACTCCTTGTACTATCTAACCTAGTGTAACATGCAATATTATTATTCCATATCCATGCACACTTTCTTACTGCGCCCTAGCATCAGTACCATTCCATAAAGACATATCCCTACAGAAAAATTCAATATCAGAATGCCATTGATCATGGGCAATCACTGATCCGGTAACTCTAAATCTTGACCTATAAACACAATTTGGGGGTAAAGGATTTTCTAAATAACTATTACATTTAGTAGGTGGGTATGTTACTCCTAAAATCTAAGTCTCAGACCATTTGTATTTATTCTGGAGAGGTAGGATGACCTGTTTTTTTCATGCATGCTGTGCTGTTGCATCCTTAATGTACTGTCTATCTATTAGGATATATAAAACATTGAATGTCTGACATAATATCAACATCAAAAATATCGGAGGTGGAATATCGAAGTCCTATCTACATTAAGGTAAGTACAAAAATATCGAGAAAGAGAATATTGTAAAAAATATCATAAAAATATTGTTTTTTAATGTTTAAAAATAATGTAAAATTTATTAAATAATACATATAATTAAAATAAACATAGTTAAACATATTTTTAAAATATAATTAATACAAATAGGGGCTGATTCCGATTCGGGAAACTCCTTTACAAATAGCCGTTTGGAGCATATTTCTCGTACAAATAACCATACGACTGAAATATACGTACAATTTGTTTCCAGCCCAGCAAGTACGATTCGTCTCTGCGACACTCCGTATGACCCTTTTTCTACGAGGGCTCAAAAAATTTGTAAAAGCAGAGTCCGGCCCAAACCACATCCCTGGGATGCGACATACACGCCATGAACCCCATCGTCCGTGTCATCCCAGTCCTGTACGCCTACGTCCTGGTGCACAGAAACTGACGACGGCGCATACGGTGAGCACAATGTACCGCAACAACGGAAGTGTACTTGTACGGTGCATCTTACACGCTCGCGTATGGCACCATTGCAATAGTGATACAATGCGCACACACGCCAGGAATGTTGGGGTACGGTGCACTCGCGTATGACACAATTACAATAGTGAGACGATGCGCACACACAACAGGAATCTAGGGGTACGGTGCGTGTCACGAGCTCACATACGGCACCATCACAATAGTAATACGAGGCACACACACGCCATCAACCCCATGTGGCCAAAGGTATGGGGGTGGGTGGATATGACTCCCAGCAGTGCCCAGACATATGAGGGGTGGGTGCACATGACTCCCAGCAGTGCCCAGACATATGGGGGGTGGGTGCACATGACTCCCAGCAGTGCCCAGACATATGAGGGGTGGGTGCAATGACTCCCAGCAGTGCCCAACAGTATGGGCATGGGTGGATATGATTCCCAGCAGTGCCCAGACATATGAGGGGTGGGTGCACATGACTCCCAGAAGTGTCCAGACATATGAGGGGTAGGTGGATATCCCAGCAGTGCCCAGACATATGAGGGGTGGGTGCACATGACTCCGAGCAGTGCCCAACAGTATGGGGGTGGGTGGATATGACTCCCATCAGTGCCCAGACATATGAGGGGTGGGTGGATATGACTCCGAGCAGTGCCCAACAGTATGGGGGTGGGTGCACAGGACTCCCAACAGTGCCCAACAGTATGGGGGTGGGTGGATATGACTCCCAGCAGTGCCCAACAGTATGGGGGTGGGTGCACAGGACTCCCAGCAGTGCGCAACAGCATGGGGGTGGATGGATATGACTCCCAGTGGTGCCCAGACATATGAGGGGTGGGTGGATATGACTCCCAGCAGTGCCCAGACATATGAGGGGTGGGTGGATATGACTCCCAGCAGTGCTTAGACTATTGAGGGGTGGGTGCACATGACTCCCAGCAGTGCCCAGACATATGAGGGGTGGGTGCACATGACCCCCAGCAGTGCCCAACAGTATGGGGTTGGTGTACATGACTCCCAGCAGTACCCAACAGTATGGGGATGGGTGCGCAGGAATCCCAGCAGTGCCCAACAGTATGGGGGTGGGTGTACAGGACTCCCAGCAGTGCCCAACAGTATGGGGGTGGGTGGATGTGACTCCCAGCAGTGCCCAGACATTAGGGGGGGGGTGCACATGACTCCCAGCAGTGCCCAACAGTATGGGGTGGGTGCACAGTAGTCCCAGTGGTACCCAGACACATGAGGGGTGGGTGGATATGACTCCCAGCAGTGCCCAGACATATGAGGGGTGGGTGCACGTGACTCCCAGCAGTGCCCAACAGTATGAGGGTGGGTGCACAGGACTCCCAGCAGTTCCCAACAGTATGGGGTGGGTGCACAGGACTCTCAGATGTGCCCAGACATATGAGGGGTGGGTGGATATGACTCCCAGCAGTGCCCAACAGTATGGGGGTGGGTGCACAGGATTCCCAGCAGTGCCCAGACATATGAGGGGTTTGTGCACAGGACTCCCAGCAGTGCACAACAGTATGGGGGGTACATCATCATCAGCATACCACAACTACATGGGGGTATGTGCACATCCCTAGGTTGTGACTATAATGATAGTGACAGAGTAACACATCACTTACAGCAGTGTCCGACTCCCTGGAGGATGGATTACTGTCACACACTGTGTGACACACCACATGTGGGTGTGAAGTCAAATTCCACATGCATACCGACCCATGGAGGCTGCAGGTGAAATACACACCCTATCATCATGACACAATAGTGTATAGTCATGTACCAGCCCACCAAACAAAGAGAGTGAAAGGGAACACACACTGTCACTTACATCCCAGGGCTAATATGAATGTCCAGGTGGAGGTCAGACCACCAAGATGTAGTCTCTTATGGAAGGAATAGGGTTGAAACCCCTTAGATACAATGCACAAAATTGTGAGTCATGTGCCCAAATACCTTGCATAGCCATTCCCAACATAGGGGTAGGCTGTGATAACACACATGCATAGTGGTAAAAAGGGTGAATGTGTCCATGAAGGCATTTGTATATACTCAAAACACAAGCACAGTGAGTTTTAAGCATGGCACAGACGAATGAGCAGTAGACATCTGTGAGCATGCATGGCCATTGTTGAAGGGTTCCGTCACCAAAAAAGGAAATGTGCACACATGTCAGCACAACAATTGTGCAACTGTCTGCAGTGAAGCTCTCAGGTGTCACAGAGGAAGAAACACTCCTTGGGACAATGTCTCTAGCCAACCTTAACCCACACAACCAATGAATATTTGCAGAGACACTGTGATGGCACACAGATACCATGGTCCACCTCATGACCATCAACCATAAACATCTTTCAGAACACCAAAACATTACCATGACACCAACTCCAGGGCCCTCTTCACCAACATCTAGTACCTGAAATGCAATAGTGTTGAGCGTAAAATAAAAGGCTTTATTCAGCATGAATAAAAAAGAAGTGCAAAAATGAGTCTCTTCTCAAATAAGGCCAATGGCCAGTCCAGACAATAGTCCTTCTAGGGGGACGTTAGTTAGGCCGTCTACCCCAACTTGCCTGCACATGGATCTGTTAATGGTATGTGGACCCTTGGGGGGCATCATGGGGGGCAGGATCAGGCACCACAGGGTCAGGAGTGGTAAGGGTAGGTGGGGTGGGTGCTGGGGCAGACACATCCTCCTCAGTGGATTGTGCAGCGCCGAAGGTGGACTCATACTCAGCGCTGCACACTGCAGCCAGCTCGGCCAGCCTAACCCCTACACCAGAGGACACAATTGGAGTGGATGTAGAGGGCTTTGAGGGTTGCGCACTCTGACTATGGCTGCGTGTATGTGGTCTATACCCAATCCCCTTGGGTGTGCCTACAGCCACCTGAGTTTGCATGCCAGTAGGTGTGTGCTTCGACTTTTGTCTGTTGTGGTGTGTGCTGGTGTCTTCCTGCATGTACGTTGGACAGGTTTGGGAGCGGGGAATGTGGATGGGTCCGAAGGAGGAGGGGCAGACTGCTGCAGGAGGGAAACTGCTGCCGTCAGTGAGGAGTCCATGGACTGTATTAACTGACATTGGTCAGACATCGTAGCTGACATGCCCTCCATGAACGACAACAACTGTGTTAGGATTCCAGTGTGGCCAGGGAGGACATGCAGCATTGATGTCTGACCAACCTGAATCTGGCGGAGTAAGTCCACAGACTCCGCACTGAGTGCAGCAGGGGAGACAGGGGCTGCAGTGCCAGGGCCGAAGGAGACATGGGGGGCTGCACGGACAGAAGGGATCTGAGCAACTGGGAGGGTGGAGATGGTTCTGGAGGAGGCGGGGACAGACACAGTGATGCTGCCAGGTGTTGTGGCATATTCCCCCTCCTCCTGGGAGTCAGAATCGGATCCGTCTGTGTGGTAGGATGTGTCACCTTCCAACAGGTCCGCAGCCTGACTCCCCTCACCCTCCGTGCCACTGGCTCCCTCCGACTCCTCAGTGCTGGTGGCACTGTAGCTGGGTCCCTCCTCCAGGTCCATGCAGTTGTGTCCTCCTGTCTCTGTTGATTATGCTGTGGGCAAGGAGAAGAAACAGAAATGAATCAGTCACCTGTACACATCTGACACATGAGCACAAAATCAGTAGGTCACACTGGAAATCATGGCATGCATCATGAGTAACATCCAGATAACTCTGCACATATTTGAGCCTTGTACTGCACAGTTGGTATAGACATAATGCTACTTGGACACAATGATCCAAAGAATACACCAGGCCACAACTTGAATGAGAATTACACAGAGAAGCTAGTGTTTTTTTTTACAGGAGAGCAGATCAATACAATGAAGTGATGCCACCTCAAGTTCACAAAGAAATAAACATTAACCCACCTCACACCCCAAGGTGACACCACACTCCGAGCCCTGTCAGTACATTTGGCAAAAAATATATGTAACTAAATGTTGGCATCTTAGGACTCACCATACTTGACACAATTGACATGTATTGAATGTGTTAATTCGCCATCTTGTGAAGAGAACACGTATGTGCCTGCATGAAAAGATGTTTCACAATAAAATGCACACAAACAACATTTACACATTCATTGAAACAGCTGGTACCCTTTAAGATAAAACACTGTTAGAAGCAAATTGCGTTGCAGATTTTCCATATACATGGTCCAACGGAGGTCTTGATGTCTTGACACTCATTAGTTTGTACAATTGACAACAAAGGAGTTTCAAGACCCCAAGACCACTGTGGGGACATGCATATGGAGATCAAGGCACACCGTTAATCACTAACACTGGGCTCTTTGAAAAGGTGCCAGCTTCTTTCAAAAAAGTGAAAATTTTGTTTTGTGTGCACTACCTTGTGAGACAACTATCATGCAGGCACATAAGTGTCCTTTACACAATTCGTAAGATTAACACATTCTAAACATGAACAACTTTTAACAAGTGTTGTGAGTGCCAAGGTACAATCATTTATGTGACACAACTTGAAATATGGCAGTCCTCACATGGGCATCCATTCCCTGATGACACAGTTGCTTGCACATAAAATCTACTGGTTGTCATGTGGAGTGGCAAACATGTCCCACGTCTGGACAATGCTTAAGCAATTGGGCCAGCAATTGTGATGAACAAAATCATTGCTGCATTGTGGACACACCGTTATCCCCAGGCAAAATGTCAACACAGAAGTGTGCACACTAAGACAAAACAGTGTTGAATCTGAACTACATACATGTGGCAAAAATGTATGAGCCTGAATCATGTCTTGAACAAAATGACATAGGCACGATTACAATAGTGAGGCGATATGCACACATGCCTGGAACGTAGGGGTACGGTGTGCTCGCATATGGCACGATTACAATAGTCAGACGATGCGTACACACACCCGGAACGTAGAGGTACGGTTCACTCGCGTATGGCACGATTACAATAGTGAGACGATGCGCACACATGCCCGGAATGTATGGGTACGGTGCTGTTAATGCAGGGGTACGGTGCATTTCACACAGTGCATTACACACACTGATGCCAATGCAGGGGTACGGTGCATTTCACACGCTGATGCCAATGCAGGGGTAAGGTGCATTTCACATGGTGCGTTACACACGCTGATGCCAATACATGGGTACAGTGTGTTTCACATGCTGATATGAATGTAGGGGTATGGTGCGTTTCACACGCTGATGTGAATGCAGGGGTACAGTGCATTTCACACACTTATGCCAATGCAGGGGTATGGTGTGTTTCACACGCTGATGTGAATGCAGGGGTTCAGGCCGTTTCACATGCTGATGCGAATGCAGGGGTACAGTGCATTTCACACGCTGATGTGAATGCAGGGGTACGGTGCGTTTCACACGCTGATGCGAATAGAGGGGTACGGTGCATTTCACATGCTGAACTGAATGCAGGGGTACGGTGTGTTTCACACACTGATGTGAATGCAGGGGTACGGTGCGTTTCACACCCTGATGCCAATGCAGGCGTACGGAGCGTTTCACATGCTCACATATGGCACCATTACAATAGTGATACGAGGTTGTCTATCAAGTTCTTGTCATTGCATACTTTCATGTGCAGGCCCTAGGTGTGGCAGCCAGTGATATAGCACAGGGCATCTAATCTTGTTGCACAATCGATGTGTGATGACCTGTTGACACATGTCATGTGTGATGGGCACTATGTGGCACACATCACCTTGATACTTGTTACATGTGTATCATCATGCAGATTTTGTCATACACAGCAACACTGGGATGGCACAGTCATCGCTACCGGAACCTGTCTCATGATGCCAGGGACCGGGGCACTTTGTCACTTGACATTTCACGCTCAGCATGACCCTATGTGACTATGTCCGGTGTGTGTCATGTTTAACTTTGAGCTTGCTGTTTGTGTTCTGTAAACTGCATCTGCTCTTGGTGCATTTAACATGGGTCTGTGTTGATATGGGAATGGTTTCACATCCACGCACACCATGCCACATGTGCATTCCCAATGCTTTTGGGTCTGATGGCATCAGACATCATATTTCCCCAGGCATACATGTCTGCATCGTGACAATGGCTGTGTTGTTTTGTTGTCACATGCACACCTTAATCGCAATGTGTTTGATATGTACATTTGACATTCCAAGTGACCGGTGCTTGTGCCTTGCAGTCAGCTGTCTGGAGGGGATAACAACCTTCCACTGCAGGTATAGTGACCTGTGTCACTCCCGTGATATCTCGGGCTGTTCTTCCAGACCAGCACAGCAGCTCATTTCAGGGCATGTCATGTTTATTTGTCAATCAACAGGTGTATCTGAGTTTTCATAGGAGTGCCAGCAAGCTGCCATATGTGACCTGGATGTATTGCACACGCCAGACTCCAAAGTGACCTGATGTGTAGTAGCAGTTTTGCATGTGCTATGTACATATGTCCTGCAGGGCACCGCCTCTACCAAGGCCATTCCCAGACTTGGCTACCATGAGGGAACGTGCCTATATCCGACGTTACAAATTCACTTGCCAGTTCATTCAGGACTTGACGAACAAGCTGGCACCACAGGTATCCTACTGCGCTGACCCCCAAGATAAAGGTGATGGCAGCCCTTCATTTTTTTGCTACAGGTACCTTTGAATTAACCATAGCTGATGTCGGTGGAATGTCACAGACGATGTTCAGCCGTGTCCTGCCTGATGTTTTCGCAGCCATGTTGGAGCACATTGATGAATTCATCAAATTTCCAACTCCTGAAGAGTTGAGAGATGTCAAGGTTGATTTCTATGCCCTGGGAGGGATGCCACATGTCATTGGATCCATTGATGGGAAACATGTGGCTTTGGTGCCACCACAGGCTCAGGAGCAGGCTTACTGCAACCGTAAACAATATCATTCAATAAATGCCCTGGTGGTGTGTCTTACTAACATGCTGATTTCCCACATTTGTGCACGTTTTCCAGGATCGGCACACAATGCATTCATCATGAGGCATAGCAGGGTGCCACAAATGATGCTGCAGCTGCGCAACAATTGGGCATGTCTTGTTGGTGAGTAAACTCTGTTTGTCCTGTGTGTTTCAGTATCTTTTGCTCTAACTGCATCTCTTGACCCATTTATTTACATGATGTATCTTTGTAGGTGACTCAGGATATTCCAACATACCATGGCTAATGGCACCTCTCCTCAACCCAAGAACAGATGCAGATCAGCGGTACAATAATGCACACGGGCGGACCAGGCAAGTGATTGAGCGGACGTTTGGCCTCCTGAAGTGCTGATTCCGGTGCCTCGATAAGACGGGCGGATTCGTCCCATATGAACCGGACAAGGTCTGTAAGATCTTCATCGTGTGCTGCATGCTGCACAACATGGCAGTTGAGAAGGCAGTGCCACTCATCCTGGATTCTGAGGAGCAGGAAGATCCACCGCTGAGGATCAAGGGCTTGGTCACGATGCAAGTGATGAGGAGCAGGAGGATGATATCCTTAGTCAGCTCATACGCAACTTCTTCTCATAATTGTGAGTCACTGGGAATGAGTGAGCAAGCTTGCAGCATGGAGTGGCATGTGTTGCAATGTGTGTGTCCAGCTGACTGTATGCAAAGTAACTTTGATGTGTGTTTTGATGTGTCAAACAAGTGCTGATGTAATGCCACACAGTAATGTGCAATCTCTGAGCTTGAAATTTGCATTTGTCCAACATTGTTTCTGTTTTGTACATGCCCATGTTTTTTGCAAAGATTTTTACCGGTGACCCCTTGTGAGTCTGTCATTCCCAGGTTGCTGTGCCTGTTGTCTGTTCAAGTCATCTTAGTCCTCCTGCTATTCCTCATGATTACAACGTGGGCCGAATCAGCGTTCCATGCACGGACATGTATAAATGTCAGTTCGGGTAAAAGACCCAAGCAGGCTGTTTGGGGTTGGTATGCATTGTGAATGTGTGGGAACTGTTTCTAGGCATGTTGTAGTACCATCCATACATGTCTCATCACCATGGATAAAATTACATGTTGCACCACTCCCATGACAGGACAGTCACCCTTCTTGACAGTCATCTGTAGTCGAGTGTTGACTCTGGTGAAGACATCAATGTGTGTAAACCTTGCCCCTGACACATTGCGAATACCACGGGTTGACATTGTGTGGGGCATCACAACCACAGGCTCTATGGGAAAATGCAGCCTCGCTGTGTGCAGCAGGATGTGTTTGGCTCATCCACTTAATCTTGTGCTCCAGTACATTTTGTTTTCCATCAACCATGTTGTGAAGGTTTGGGCCAGCGTATGTCCCACATGTTCTGTCAATCAATCAATCAATCAAACAAATTTGTAAAGCGCACTACTCACCCGCTAGGGTCTCAAGGCGCTGTGAGGGGGGGGGGGAGTCGCTACTGCTCGAACAGCCAGGTCTTGAGTTGTTTCCTGAAGGAGAGATGGTTGTTGGTCAGCCATAGGTGGGTGGGGAGGGAGTTCCATGTCTTGGTAGCCAGGTAGGAGAAGGATCTTCCTCCGGCGGTGGATTTGCGAATTCGTGGGACGGTGGTGAGGGCTAGGCTGGTGGATTGGAGCTGGCGGGTGGGTGTGTAGAATGTCAGGCAGCTGTTGAGGTATTTGGGGCCCATGTCGTGGAGAGCCTTGTGTGCGTGGGTGAGGAGTCTGAACGTGATCCTCTTGCTGACGGGGAGCCAGTGCAGGTCTTTCAGATGGGGAGAGATGTGGCTGTGATGAGGGATGTCCAGAATGAGTCGTGCAGAAGCGTTCTGTATGCGCTGGAGTCTTTTCTGAAGTTTGGCTGTGGTTCCAGCATAGAGGGTGTTCCCGTAGTCCAGTCGACTGGTGACGAGGGCCTGGGTGACCGTCTTCCTGGTTTCAGTGGGGATCCACAGGAAGATCTTGCGGAGCATGCGCAGGGTGTTGAAACAGGATGACGAGACGGCGTTGACTTGCTTGGTCATCGTGAGGGATGAGTCCAGGATGATGCCCAGGTTGCGTGCTTGGTCGGTGGGCTTGGGGGCGGTGCCCAGTGCATAGGGCCACCAGGAGTCGTTCCAGGCAGAGGGGATTGGTCCCAGGACGAGGACGTCCGTCTTGTCTGAGTTCAGTTTCAGACGGCTGAGCTTCATCCATTCCGCGACGTCTTTCATTCCTTCCTGGAGGCTGGCTCTGGCGGTGGCGGGGTCGTTGGTGAGGGAGAGGATCAGCTGGGTGTCATCCGTGTAGGAGATGATGTTTAGATTGTGTTGGCGTGCGATAGCTGCGAGAGGGCTCATGTAGACGTTGAAGAGGGTGGAGCTGAGTGAGGATCCTTGAGGAACGCCGCAGATGACTTCGGTGGCCGCGGATCGGAAGGGGGGGAGGCGGACTCTCTGGATTCTTCCGGCGAGGAACGAGATGATCCACTCCAGGGCCGTTCCTTGGATTCCGGTGTTGTTGAGGCGCTGTATCAAGGTGTGGTGGCATACAGTGTCGAAGGCTGATGAAAGGTCCAGGAGGATGAGGACAGCTGTTTCCCCGTTGTCGAGCAGGGACCTGATGTCGTCGGTAGCAGCGATGAGGGCGGTCTCGGTGCTGTGGTTTGCTCAGAAGCCGGACGGCGAGGGGTCGAGGGAGCCGTTTGTCTCGAGGAAGGCGGAGAGTTGTTTGTTGACGGTCTTCTCGATGACTTTGGCAGGAAAAGGTAGGAGTGAGATGGGGCAGAAGTTCTTGAGGTCCGTGGGGTCCGCGGTGGGTTTCTTCAGGAGGGCGCTGAGCTCTGCATGTTTCCAGCTCTCCGGGAAGGTGGCAGATGCGAAGGAGCAGTTAATGATGTCCCGGAGTTGGGGTGCGATGATCTGTCAACTGTCCTGTGAGTCTGTTCGTATGGATGCATTGCACCTTGTGCAAGTATGTCATGTCACTGTCACGTCGTTTCCTCAGGGCTGGTGGAGAACACTGCTTTGCAAGGCTTCTCGGTAAGCTGAAGTTAATTTTCTATTCCCATGATGCCAAGACCGTTGCCCTGATGTTGTCACAACGTTGTGCTGTAGCAAATGTAAACGCTTCGGTGGCACCAGTCAGGTGCCGTTAATCCCAGGATTCTCTAGTGGCGTGCTGCATATCCTGGTCATGGTAGGGGTGGTTTTGTGCCATCGCTCCTCATTACTCTCTGTTGAGTTCCGGCCCAGAATCTTGTTCTGTTTGGCATTTCAAAGCCCAGTTGTACGAGCCAATGACTGGCTCTTGCGGGGCTTCCTTGTGTTTACCTAATTGCCTCCCTTGTTGGATGAGCTTTTTAAGGCTCTTGCGGGGGATGTGTAATTTCCCTTCTTCACCATCACTGATTCCCAGGGGTAACTACGGATTGTTGGCTTTGTGTAAGTTGCACTGCAGCGCATTTGAATTTCTGTTTATTGGAGCCTTATTCATACACTGTGATTGTCAGGATTACCGCATGACTCTAATTGCATTGAAGCAGCCTGCAGAGCGTTATACCCCCTTCATATAGCTGCAATACTCTGCAACCTTTTATGTGTCTTCTGTGAACCCTGTGCTAGTTGCACAATCCTTGGAATAGGATCATAATATTGGCCAGTTCTTTAGCAACTAGTACAACATAATCTTTGGTGTGTTATGGTGTTTCATCACCTTTCCATGTGCTATGAATCCATAGGGATTGTTTATCTGTTTTCACAGCAGGGGCTTCTAGAGCTCATCCTGAAGTAAGCTCAAATTTCCCAGTTACGTGGCAGTTAAGACTTTTTGGTTGATGTTGGTACCTGCTGGATAAATACATGTAAATGTATGGAACAGCCTTCTTTGTAAGTGTGTAGTGATGTCCTTGTTCGATCCTCAGATCTAGTATCACTTTCAATACTGTGAACCCAACTAGGATACAGTGGCTGTTGTTTTCCTTTACAGGTGTAACTGTTACAGTATAGGTCCTGAGGTATTCTGTGATTCTGTGACAAGAAGTGTTGAATCCTTATGCTTGTTTACCATTGTTTCAGATCTCCCTCCCTGCTGTTCCCTTCCTTTCCTTCCCCCGCCTGGTCACCCTTTTGAGTCTGTCATTTCTACTCAGACCAAGGGGCTATCGGGAGATGGACCACTTTGAGCATCACACGTTTCTGAGGATTCAAGGATCTGACAGTCCCAGGCAGTCTGTGCACATTGTTTCACCAGCAGTGCAGGTAAACTCATTGCATGACTTGTATTTTCTTCAGAGGAATGGCACTGGCCATGAACATTGGCTAAAGCAGCATGGCCTCAACACATACTTGATCCATTTGTGTAGAAAATATGTTCAACACAGTACAATGTGCCTCATCACTGTCACCGCAGATCTCTTGCCACTTTGCATGCGTCATCTATGACATAATTGACAAAGATTGTGCATATGGGAGTATGTGTACTGTGGCAACATGTATGCAGTTTATCAAGGCTAATGATTCCTATTGTGCATGAAGTACATGGTTGTGTATGTATTTGTGCAGGTTGCTACCCACAAAGGGCAGGCAACACCTGCTGACACCGTGTGTCCTGGGCGCAGCTTGGCCTTTTGATGCCTGATCCTGTGCCTGTCATTTTTGGTGCTTGTTCTTCCATTTTCTTTCAGTGACCCATGAGTAACCAGACACTCATTCCTTTCCATACACATGTTACATTGTGCCTTTCTAACCTCCTTGTCTTTGTGTGCTAATTTTTGCGTGGTGTCTCACCCCTCCCGCCGGCAGGTGTTCACTCATTCCTGCTGCTGTCTCACCTGCGGCACCGTACCACCTGATTCTGCAACCCACACACCTCCCAGATGCTCCTCCCTCCCTCCACTCATTTCTAATGCAGGCAGCAGCTTGTCTGTGCCACCGTTGAGCCACCTCCATGCCAAAGACAGGACGGTCAGCACCTGCAACGTGCACAGTGCAAGACCCCTTGGTCCTTGCATGACCCACGTAATATAACAGACTCATTCTCCAGACACCCTCCAAACAATGAACACCAGCTAATCAACCACCTGCTATCAGGCAACCCCTAAGCGCACACACGACAGCTTTGCATGCTGTGTGTGCAACTCCTACTGCCAACACTGCGCTGCCCCGCCTAGCAGACCTTGTCCATACAACCAGGTCATGTGCCTCCTACTGCACACCCGCTCCATCCACCAGCACGCCATTGGACTCTGTTACCTCATCAACACAACAGCCCCACACATTGCCTTCATTACAGTAACTGGTTGAATGCATCCTCAGCACAGTACTTTAACATTGCCATCACAGACAGATATGAGATCACCCGCAGGGACCGCACTAACAATCCAGGAGGATGTTTTGCAATTCATTCTGAAGTACACCCTCAGAGTCACTTACAACACCAAGGACACACTCAGCATTGTGAAGCAGCTGCACTTCTGGTTTCACACCAACCCCTTGACCACCCTCAGTCTAACTATCATCTACAGATCTCCAGGCCTACACCCACAGTCCCTGAAAGCCATCTACAATAATAATAATAATCAGCATTTATTGAGCGCACAGCTACCCCAACGGGGTGTCCCGGCGCTGAAGTGGGCAGAAAATGAGGCAGCATACAGAGCAGCAACTAATCAAGCCGGTTAAATAGCCAGGTCTTAAGGGCTTTATGAAACTCACATTCAGACTGAATCAGACGCAGCAGAAGAGGTAGCTTAGTCGAACATTGAGTAGTTCATACCTAAAAGGTTTAACCTCCTGATCTAGGTTTTGTGTACCGAGGAGTAATGAGCAAGCGCTTGTCATTGGACCGTAGAGATCGCGATTGACAATAGGGACGGAGTCTCCTCCTAAGGTAGACAGGACCACAGCCTTGTCCTGCCCTGAAGGCGAGTGTCAGCACCTTGAATCCTATTAGTTTAGTCATGGGCAGTCAATGGAGTAGTTGAAGATATGGGAAGATATGCTGTCAAAGTGGGACTCCACATACCAGGCTAGCAGCTGCGTTTTGGACCGTATGTAGTATACGGAGCAAGCCTAATGAGAGACCCACATATGAGCCATTGACGTAGACTAAATGGGAGGTAATCAGCGCGTGAACCACCATTTTCCAGGTTGCATTGGGCAGATTGTTAATAAATCTCTTGATGATTTTAATCCTGCCAAAACAAGCGGCATCCACTTCTTGCACCTGTATGGCAAGGGATAGCTGATTGTTCCATCTAACTCCCATATTCCTGACCAAGACCTTGGGTGCCGGAGCAATGCCCAGTTCCTCTGGCCACCACCGATTGGAAGAGAAGGGAGAAGGTTGGTTAAAAAATAGGCTATCCGGCTTATCTGGATTAAGTTTCAAGAAATTGCGGTCCATCCAGTCCGCAATATGACACAATTTTTCAGTGGGTCAAAAGTTGCGGCAGACACAGCATTAAAGGTGAATAGAAGCTGAGTATCATCAGCATATGAAATGATTTTGACTTCAGACATGGCAGTCGATTCAGCCAGCGGGGTAAAGTAAATATTAAAATGCATGGCTCAGAGCAGAGCCCTGCGGCACGCCCCACTTCAGTGGTGTGACTGGGGAGATGAACGGATATGAACGGATAGGTTCGGACCTGCTGTGTGCGGTCAGATAGAAAGGACAATATCCAGTTCAGCACTGAGCCCCCCACGCCTATGGTCTTAAGGCGGTTCAGAAGAATGGGATGGGCGACGGTTTCAAATGATGCAGACAAGTCTAACAGCACCAACACCGCCTTCGAACCTCCGTCGACCGCACAGCGTGTAGAGTCTGCCATTTCAATGAGGGCCGACTCCATACTATAGCCGGGACGGAAGCTGGATTGGGAGTCGTGAAGGAGGATATTATCTTCAACAAAGGTCATCAGTTGCTGACAGATACATTTGTCTAAAATCTTGGCAGGAGCTGGTAAAAGAGAGATAGGTCTATAATTGCAAGGAGATGTAGGATCTGCGTTGGCTTTCTTTAGGATGGGCAGGATAAGAGCCCAATCTGAGGGAAAGTTTCCAGATGGCGTTTAAATGGTGATTGTGAATTTTAGCAAGGAAATTGTATTGCTTGGCGGGCAAGGGGTCACTAGGGGAACCGGATTTACACTTCTGCAATTGAGAAGGGAGGCTGCCTCAGAAATTGTGGCAAAATCTGAGAGCACAGAGCTGGGAACCGGCTTTACTGAATGGTCCTCAGACATTGGACAACTACATCAGCACGCAGGCCCTCACCTACACAGACTACATGGGGCAGGGGGACAGCAACTTCTGGCTGGAGGACAACCACAACACCATCCTTCATTGGTACATCAACATTTGCATCCAGTTGTCCGACATGCAACACACTGCACCACACTCCGCTACAGATCCACCAAAGATGCTTGACATAAGTCACCACAAACGAGCTGTGTGGCACCCTAACCCAGGACACTCCAACTAACGCCACCACCACACGCTGCAACCACACACACTGGATCAGCAACTAATCCAACACTCTTGCCACATTGGCAGACTTTCTTGTGTGGCACAACAGTTAAGCCATCTGGGACAAGGCAGACCTAGTGGACTCATACAGGAGTAGCCGGACTCTTGTGCAAACCTTGCAAGACAAACAACCATCAGTTACCTTGCAGCCCTGGAATCCACAACACACAGACATCACCATAACATCAGCACGGACAAGGGGACATTCTTCAGGTATGGCCTATGCACCAACACACACAACATGAAGGACCTCATCGGGATCGTGAGTGAACTATCTGACCCCAGCTCTACATCCAAAAGACATCCCACACTTGCAAGGCCAAGTGGATCCCTTGCAAAATTCAACCACTGTAAGCTCGTGGACATACACAACATGCTACACGACAGTCTACACAACAGTCTAGCCACACAGAGGCAGACAGCGCTATTATCCACAGGACACACCCCCCTCAGGTCCTGGACTCCCGTCAGCAGCAAAGACACCACCCGGCTCATGTACAGCATCCACTCCGGCTCTCCATCAGGACCCTTCCCACACAACATCTCAATCACAGCATACACCATCTTTGAAGCCCACCTCCAGCACGTCATGAATGTCTCCTTTGAGTATGTCACTTTCCATTGGAGCTGGAGGCATGCAGAGACTCAGGCCCTTCTTTAACAACGGACGGGAGTACCACAGGATCTCCTGGAACATCACCCTGCTTCCCTACCCGGCAAATGTCATCAAGAAGACAGTCAATGAGCAACTGACCATCTCCCTCCAAACAAACATCTCCAGGCAACCCGCCCCAGTCCATCTTCCTCAGTAATCACCCCACTTCAACAGCCCTCATTGCCACCACCAACGACATCTTGGACCCTGCTCAACAATGGTGAGACCATCCCTCTCACCCCATCGACCTCTCAACGGCATACTACACCATGTGCAACCACACTGTCAGATCACACATCTCCAACACTGGGATCCAGAGGAAGGCCCAGGATGGAATCGCCAAGTACCTCACCAGCAAGGCCCAGGGATTCCGCCTCCCCCTTTCACCACGTAGTGCAATGGGGTCATCGGGCACATGCCCCAGGGCTCATCTCTCAGCATGACATTCTACAATGTCTCCATGACCCCCCTCTCCACCATCACATGCGCACACATCCTCATCATCATGTCCTATGCCATGCCATAAAACCCATGCCAAAAAGACTGCTGGCGTGTGCTTTGGCCTGCTCTGCTCAGCCCAGAAGATTCTGCCTCTGCTCCCAGTGGCCACTCGAAGGCTTCTCATCCAGGGACTTATCATCTCGCGGCTGGATTTCAGCAATGCGCTATTCCTGGGCGCACCCGAATCTACCCTGAACAGACTGCAGCAAGTGCAGAACGCGGCTGCCAGGCTTCTGACGGGTCTCCCTAGGCGTCAATCTGCCCGCCCGGCGTTGAGGGCACTGCACTGGCTCCCTGTGAGGGACAGGGTGAAATTCAAGTCACTTTTCATTGCCCACAAAGTTCTGCACGGGGTAGGTCCACCTATTCTGGAGGAGATGGTTCAGCCTTACAAGGCCCCTCGTTCTCTTCGCTCTGACCACCAACATCTCCTTCAGGTTGGCAGGGTGAAAAAGGCAAGAACCGGTGGCAGAAGGTTTTCAATAAATCTGGCCTCCTTGTGGAATTCATTGCCCCTACAACTGCGCTCGGAAGCTAGTCTTCTTCGGTTCCGTAAACTTTTAAAAACTTTTTTGTTCTCTGTTTAATCCCTGCATTCTTTTAGTAGTGTTATGTTCTGGTAAGCGCTGGGATGCCTATCGGTAACCAGGCGCTATACAAAACTCAGAATAATAATAATAATAATAATAATTGACACCCAGCTGATCCTCACCCTCACCAAAGACCCAGCCACTCCCAGATCCAACCTTCAAGAAGGCATGAGTTGCGTTGACAAATGGATGAACATCAGCCACCTGAGGCTGGACTTGGACAAGACTGAGCTCATCATCTGGGGAATGTCTCATTACGGCTGGGACAACTCCTTGTATCACACTGGCCTGGGCAGCACCCATGCACACAGTGGCCACACACGCAAGCAGGTGTTCATTGTAGACTCCTCGCTCACAATAACCATGCAACTCAACACCATCTCTACCTCATGCTGCAAGACCCTCCGCATGCTGCAAATGATCTTCAGATAGATCCACTCCTAGTCATGACAGACAGTCACCCAGGTCCACAACACCAGCCAGCTCAACTCCGGCAACGCCCTCTACGCAGGAACAACAGCCAGACTTGTGCACATCCAGGGTGCATCCGCATACCTCATCCTCAACATCCACATAAGCTGATACCATATATTATCTGATAATCTAGTATGAACACTATTGGACACATTAGGAAGGATAGAAAGTTCTTTTTGTAGGTGTGTGTGGTTAGAACTAGAAAACATGTTGCAATAGAAGAGCAACAATGAAAAAGATAGTATTAAGAGACAAAAAAATAAAAATACATTACTTATATTCTGTTATTCCAAAACATTGTCCAAGGGAAGAGGTTGAGGGGGGAATTTTTACAATGACAATCTTCTCCCCCTCTTGTTCCATTTACATTGTTGATGATGCTTGGTGTGATGCTGGATTCAGATGAATAACGGTGGATCCAAGATTTCCTGCCATCCTCCTTGAGGGCAGAGAGGGTCACTATAGTCACTGTAAAAGGTGTGTCAAATCTGGGCTGTTTCCATTTCCAAACAATATTGTGAACAAAGATGGCGTCACATTTTTGTACAACTTGGAGGTGGACCTCAGTGGTGGGACTCTTCTCCTTGCCTTTGGTTACCTGTTTAGAAATAAACTTTGCAACTTTGATTAAAGCACAGAGGTAAACATGCATTTTGTTGTTTAAGATCTCTGCTGTGCTTTCTTCCTGTTCCTTACTTCTTGTGGCAGGTTTTTGTACATTCATGGGTCTCATTGTCACTATGTGATGGGGTGTCAGGTGATGATTGGATCCAAGCATATTCCCAAATGAAAAGAGTGCCAGTGGTAGGCAATACAACCACTTCCTATGCATTGTGGCACATAGATTGCTGATCTTATTCTTTAGCACACCGTTTAGGCACTCAACGATTTCATTGCTTTGGGGATAGTAAACAGAGAATAGTTTATGTTTTATCCCTAACATTGTCATAAAATGTTGAAGATTGCAATACAAAAATGTGTGCCGTTGTCAGATTTGATTCCTTCTGGGACTCCCCAGCATGGAATCACCTCTCTAATCAAAAAGATAACAGCTGACTTAGCATCACAATGGATGCACGGTCCTGCTTCAATCCATCAGGAAAAAAGAAAACTGCCACTGTAAGATACCAATAGCTGTTGCATCTAGCATGTCTATAAAGCCAATACGGAGAGCTTTAAAAGGACCTTTTGTTCGTGGGATAGTAGAATTTATAGACTATTTCACAGACAAATGATCTCTTGAAATATGAGCTGGTATGCAACTGATCAAGACCTATCATAAGTAAAGCCTGAGGCATTACTGGTTTACCTGCAGATATCTGTGTATATATATATTAGGTCATCCCCAGACTGGGAGCATTTTCTAGCCTCCCATGACTGTTTCTCAAGTGCTGGAGCAGCCTTTTGCAACTCTCAAAGATGTAAGCGCACTGTCTCAGCATAAAGAGGCGCAACATTATCTATGGTAGCGTTAGATTCAGGTTTAGATGGTGAGGCAGTTTGAGCCACCAAAACAGGGACATGTTGTGAACACAATGGCACAGGTGGGAGTGTGAGGCTAGCCACATCTTTAGGTGCCCAATCTCCTGGTGCATTACCCCGAGAACCAAAGTACTGTCCATTTGTATGTGCTGCACATTTCACAGCTGCCACTGCCTGTGGTAATGCAAGTGTCTCTATTAAAGCCTCGAGGAGATTCCTATGCATAACAGGACGTACGTCTAACTCAAGGAACCTCTACTGCACCATCTTGTGATGCTTGAATGTACAATGGTAGTCACATAAGCTGAATCTGCATAGACCATGATGACTTTCCCTGCTCCTTGCTTGAGATCCACTATCAAGGCTATCAATTCTGCTGCTTAACTTACTGCACTACTATGTGTTAACTGCACTACTATGTGAAGTGTGTCTGAAGAATCATGCTGTTGTGCTCTGACTACTGCTGCACCTGTATGTTTCACTCCTGTATCCTGGTAAATAGTAGAAAAACCATCAACAAAATAGACAATGCTACCTGGTGTAGAGTCGTCTGTTGCTTGACTAGATTCCTTAGGGCAGTAAGTTTCACATTCATGTGCATCATCCTCAGAGTCTAATATAGGATGAGCAAAGAATGTTGTAGGATTTAATGTAGAGTCACTATAGAGCACCGCCTCGTTTGATGTATTGGACCCCCATCGCGGACCTCCCTTTACTACCGATTCTGGTTTTCATTATATCGCCTATCTCAAGCTGCACACGACTACATACTTTGATTGCAGGTAATTTCTTCCCCTAATTTTAGCCACCCGGTTAACATTCTGGTTGACCCCTCCCGGATATCAGTTAAGAATTTTAATTAGATATGTAAAGAAGGCATGAATCCCAATGTCCTGAAGATGATCCCATCATTTTAAAATAGATATCGAAACGTCGTCGACACCCTACACTATATGCTTGATCATTTCATAAGAAAAGTCACAATAGTTTAATTATGAATTATTAGTCTGCTAATTTGGATTCTAGGCAGACTGTCTCTTCTTGTCTAATACCCACCCTCTATGTATGTCACACTTGTCTATATGTGGTATTAGGACAAACGCTGTGTCCCACTTGATATTGTATAGATTACTGACTACACAACTGTATTTGTTATTAAACATTTTCCGGCTGGACAGACAATATAGAATCGATTTGTGATCTATTTTTATTGTTCTTATGTATTCTCTTACTGTTTAGGGACCATTGTCTTTTGAAACAGCACCTGTATGTCTCACTCCTGTATCCTGGTAAATAGTAGAAAAACCAACAACAAAATAGACAATGCTACCTGGTGTAGAGTCGTCTATCGCTTGACTAGATTCCTTAGGGAGGTAAGTTTCACATTCATGTGCATCATCCTCAGAGTTTAATATAGGATGAGTAAAGAATGTTGCAGGATTTAATGTATGACATTTCACAACCTTCAAAGACGGTAGTGAAAGTATTACCTTATATCCTGACACTCTCTGTGTAGTCAGAGTAGTCTTAGCCTTCTTAATGGAAGCAAACACTGCATGCTCTGCATAGAGACTCAAAGGTGCCCCCATGACAATGACAGTGCTCTTCTGCATTACAAATGCTGCAGTGGCAAGAGCTTGCTAGCAAGGATAATGTCCTCTCATCACTGAATCCAACAGTCCACTAAAATATGCAATTCGTTTGTGTCCTAAAGGATATTTTTGTATAAGGACAGCTGTCATCACTTGACCATTGCAATGAGAAAAGTGATAATCAGGAGTTCGCAAAACTGGAGCATTTGTTAGCTCACCTTTTAACTTCTGAAACGTTTTCCTCTCTAATGTAAGATCAGGTTGCCCCTTTATCCATGAGGAATGCATGCTTCTTGTTATTGATAGCTACCATCACAGTGGGTTCCTCATCTGGTCTGTGAGTCATTGACAATATTGGAAACATGGAAATACTCTGTGGGCACCTTCATTGCTTGTATCTTCTCACAAAATTTGTCTTGAGAGGATTTCTTTCTCTCACAATCACGCCTCTTTGTCATTTTTGAGGTGGAACTACCATTGGGGGTGCATGGTAATTTTGCTGTGGCAGCACTTGTTTTGCTTTAGGCCTAGGTGGAGTATGCAGAATCCTGCTATACCAAACTTCACGAAGTGACAAAACAACTCTGCTGTGCTCCGCAGAGACCACGACGCAGCGGCGTGAGGTAAGTTGTGCTTATTTTTTAGCACAGCTGTTCTGTTTTACAGCACAAACACAACCATGCCCAGAGTAAGATGGCACAGCTCATTTCTGCCACTCGAGTAGCTGTTCTGCTCGAGCAGCAGCTTCCTCCTTGTTCCTACCACGACCGTCCACGTTGAGAAAATCTCGCAGGGAGGTGGTTTAGTGTTGGATTTTCCTCGCTAACACTCGTCAAATTGTTATGTTATGTTAAAAATATGTATTAAGCGTGCGTACACCAAACAGTTTCATGGCGCAGACAACAAAGGGGAGGCAGCATCGATGGAACCATTAGCTTACTCGTATGCCTGGGAAAACAGCCTGGTCTTGAGCTGTTTTCTAAACTGTGCATAGGGAGTCACAGACCTCAATTCCACAGGAAGGAGTTCCAAAATTGCAGGGCTAATACCGTAAATCTGAGCTCCCCATGTTTTTTCCGTTTGAATGAGGGAGTGGTCAACAACTTAAGATTGGAAGAACGCAGTTCCCAAGAAGGGATATAGCACTGGATCCTTGAGGAAATGAAAGCTGGGTCATTCCCGGCGAGGGCTTTAAAGATGGAACATCACAGCTTAAAGGCACCGCGTTTAGCCACCGGTAGCCAGTGTAGACTCTTCATCAGAAGTCTGACGTGATGATGTCTGGTGCTGATGGTAGATTAACCTGGCCGCTTGGTTTTGCATCAACTGCAAGCGATGTAATTGATATGCTGGGATGCTAACATATAGTGAGTTGGTGTAATCAGTGCGGAGTCAAGGCCTCAGTGGTCAAGAGTCTACTGATCTTCCGGATTCTAGACAGATGGAAAAAGCAGGCAGAGACCACTGAGCCAATCTAGGCTTTCATGGACAGGTCATTACTGATCACAATCGCCAAGCTCTTAACGGAGCCTGCTGGAAGTGGGGGGCTACCTAGCAGTGGAGGCCACAAATTAGAGTTCCATGGGTTAGCAGTTCCTGCTGTGAGAATCAACTTGTTTTATCAGGATTTAGTTTCAGTTGGTTGTCATTCATCGATTCACTGATAAAGCTCATGGTAGACTGGAAATTAGACTCTGAAGAAGGTCGTCAGCGTAGTTAAAGGTTTCAACCATTCTTTCACGCAGAGACCAAATCAAGGGTAATAAGCACAAGTTAAAAAGAAGGGGCAAGAGGGAAGAACCACGCAGGTCAAGTTCATTTTTTTTGAGGAGAAATTGGCAAGGCGAACTGCTTGAGATCGGTTATTAAGAAAAGAAGAGATCCACTTTAACACCAGACCCTGGATCCCGGCGTTGCTGAAACGGCCGATCAGGAGGCATCGTGTCAAAAGCAGCTGACAAATCCAGGAGTACCAGGGCCTGGGTGAGGCCTTTGTCGGCCCCATTCTAAGCTCATTCATGACTGCAAGGATGACTGACTCCGTTGAGTATGCAGGTCTAAATCCTACCTGGTGCGAGTCAAGGAAGTGAGAGTGTTCAATGAAGGAGCTAAGACCAGGGGGTCAGAGCTGGGCTTCTTCAGGATTGGGACAAATTCAGCACTTTTAAAGGTATCGGGACAATGCCTTGTTTAAGAGAATTATTAAGGAATAAACGGGGTGGGTCTGGACAAGGGAGGAAAGCTTCCGTAAAATATGAGGAGGACAGTAATCTGTGGGGGAGCCAGATCCAGCTTTTTAAAGTAAAGCAAATAATTCTTCCCTTGAGATTGGGTGAATTTGATCCTATAGGAGTGGGTTTTAACACATGATTGGGGAGGTCGTAGAAGAGATGAGGGTAGGGATGCTAGCCTTGATGGTGGCAATTTTATCAATGATGTAGGCATTGAGAGAAACACATAAGGATTGTGAGGGAACAGGTTTTGCCATGACTCTATCAGGTTGAGCAGCTCGTCAACTATGGAGAAAATATCCTTGGACTTATTAGCCGAGTTTACAATATTTTAGGAGAACTAAGCTGCCTTAGTCTGGAGGATGCAAAAGTCACACAATTGATGGATGGAATGCAGAACAAATCAAAACATTCACTCCCAGTCAAGAGATCTGGGTTAAATCCATCATTCATTTGCTCACCATGCCACCCCAGTTTAGACCTGGCCATATGCAAATCAGTCTTGACCCTGTGCCTCGTGGGAACAGCCCAGCCTGAACTGTCAAGCCAAGTCCTCCCTGGACCGGAAACAAGCATCCTAGGACCGGTTTCGGGGTTTCACCCCGCTTCAGCTAGGATAGCTTGATTCCAGTGGCACAGTGAGCCCAGGACCCACATCTGGGCATACCTGGTGCACTTAGGGCAAGAAAGCAAAAGACACACAATTGATGGATGGAATGCAGAACAAAACATTCACCCTCAGTCAAGAGATCTGGGTTAAATCCATCATTCTCTTGCTCACCATGCCACCCCAGTTTAGACCTGACTGTATGCAAATCAGTGTTGACCCTGTGCCTCATGTGAACAGTCCAGCTCAAACTGCCAAGACAAGTCCTCCCTGGGCCGGAAACAAGCATCCTAGGACCAGTTTTCGGGGTTTCACCCCTCTTCAGCTTGCTGTAAGGCTAGTTTCTTTGATTTTTGGTCATCAGAGAACCAGCGTTGGGCGTCATGGGGTCGCTTAATCTTGATTTTCCTAAAGGGGCAATGCTATCACTGGCAGATTCAAGCCACTTCTTGATGCTTGTTGCCTGGTTGCAGAGGGACTCCTGTTCAATAGGCACTGTGGCAGTTAATAATGAGCAGAATTTACCAATGTTGGCACGATTCCTGTTTCTGGCCAGATGATTTCCTATCTGGGGAGTTTTGGTTGGGGGAACACAGGACCTAATAAATGTAATAAAATGATGATCTGACCATGTACATGGGGAGATTGATAACTTTGAAATTTCCAGGTTAAATGTTCAAACTTGGTATAAGATGTGCTCCTTTAAATGGGTGGCTGTGTTCACATGCTAGGTACAATTCATTCCAGAGAGGAGATCTGTTAGTTTTATAGAGCCAGCACTCTCCCTTTGGCGAGTTTATCTTTGGCGAGCCACAAGAGAGTAAAAACTACTCTACGCACTGCTACGCTGAGCTTTTTGTAACTCCGTGTTCAATGTGGATTGGGAAAAACTCTGCAAACTCCATGAGTGGAGCAGCGTTTACTGCCCAGGTCTATTTTGCTGGAGGCATTACTGATTGGTGCACATTTTGTGGTGGTGTCAGAGGTGCATATAATATTTGTGGGTTTGCCTGTGTCTATTTTGCTGTATTTCTTGGCTTATTGTAAACTCCTATCCTTCCATTTTGTTCATCCCATCTCTTAGTTCTGCAGTCTTTAATAAAATGGCCATATATGTGACAATAATGACATACTTGAGCCATCCTTTGTGGACCTAACCTGCCTCTTCCTATTCCTCCTCTCCTACTTCCTTGTGCCCTTACACTGTCCTGCTGCTGTTGGTACTGTTGTTGGATGGTTCCTGGGACCGATCCCACAGATATTGCAGTCATCTGAGTGGTGGCTGCAACTACAGTTCCTTCCACTGCTCCTTCTTTTGTCAAATTTTGCTGCATCAACTTAGCTACTGCTGTCCCCGTCACTTCCTGCTTGTTTCTCTCTTTCTCCTCCTTCTTCAAACAAAAATGGATCATATGCACCTGTGCCTTTGCCCAGGGATTGGCTTCCAATGCCACTATGTTACCAAGGTTATCCTGTAGATCAGAGGGTAACCCGTTTGTCACAACAATTTAAAAGAACACAGCATTTCCTCCTGTTACTTATCAAACCTGACCTACTTTTTTGATCCACATTTCTTTCATCCTACTAAGAAACTGAGTGGGGTCCTCATTTAGCTGCACTTGTTGAGTCCCAGTGTCTGGCCTGTCTGGATATATTTTCCTTAGCTGTTCCCAAACTACTGTCCCCATTAAGTTAAATGGAAATCCATCATATTTAGTCTCAGTGAGGGTAACATTTCTCACTCCAGCTTTCTCAAAAACAGTGTCTGTTTTATCTCCTATAAGAGAACGAAGCAAACTCTTTATGTCTCCTACTGACAAGGTGATACCTGCAGTTTGCTTTTCAAAAGGTCTAATCCATTTCAATGCTTCCTCTGTAAGCGGTGGTAACAGGTTCTTGAGCTTCTCCTTGTCCATTTGTGGCAAAGGAACATAATGGAGTGCCCCAGGTTCCTTGCATTTCAAGGGCATCTGATGCACAAGACTGGCAGAAATTGGGGATTGTGCTGTCTGGCACATTTTTGCCAAACACGCAAACAATCATTGATGGCCTTTTTCTCCTTCTATGTGTGCTACTTGATATGCCACATTAATGACTACCCTGGGGAGTCATTAGACTCTGACGCATCCTGAGGTTTACAAAACCTTGTAAATCTGGGAATGATCATCAGAATCCATGGGTCATGGGTGTTGTTTGGGGAACACCCTCAACAACTACCACGAAATTCCCCTTTCACACAGAGTAATACATGAAGGGGGCCATATTTACAAGGCCATTAAATGCCACGCAGGGTTGCTTTGCGTGGCCTTGCAAACATAGATCAGCATTGTGCGCCAACGGAGTGTCAAAAAAAGGGATGCTCCATGGCGCATGGGCCTTGGAAATATGCCCCCAAGTATTGTTCTACTTTTAAATGCATGTGTATTTGGGGTGAATGCATGTGTGTGCTTCATCATTGTGCTCCTAAGACCTCCTATCAGATTCTGAAAACACAGAATACAAGCCAATGTGCCTGTATGCTAAAGCCATCAATTCCTTCAAGCTATCTAAATATGAGTTTTCCTTTAACTACGACCTTATAGGTCATCAAGTGAACTCTTCGCCTCCTTCTCATCAGTTTTTGACCTGCACTGCTCTTTCGCCATGTTTAGCTGTGTAATGCTCTCTGTTGTTGTCTGCTGCTGTGCTGTGTTTTCAGCTTTCATTCATTCTATCACACTTCTATATGATATACTTTTAGAAATGAAATGTAAAAAACAAGGACCCTCATAACAATGAATCGTTCAATTCCTAGGACAGGGAAAGATACTGCGAGTGAAAAACCTCCTAGGCAATTATTTTAGGAAACAAGTCAAGAAAGGGAAAACATCAGAGGACGAAAAAATTATAAAAAGACATTCATTTTAATAATATCATCATAAAAACACTTTCTGCTATGTATACCACATAACATATAATAATACACACATACAAAATCATTAAAAAATTCAATTCTTTCTAAACACAAGAACAAATTACAGAGATTGTATCTATAAAATTGGTGGCAAATAATCAATCGACGCACGTTTCGGCGTATACAACGCCTTCTTCAGGAGACACAAATTTACCTGTAAATAACAATAAATAACATTCACAATCAATATACACACTTACATAATTAAAAATCATCATCTAAATCTCTTTTCATATTTAACAGATTTTATCACAACAATCATCATAAAAACATTAATATTTCGTCCACATCCCTTAATACTAAATCATGTTTACATACTGAAAGATTTTTATTATCTGAGTACTCATATTATTCATTGGGATACTGGTATTGATTTACTGAGTCTATAGCTATAGTGCCGAGCCAGGATGAATTCAATCTCCAGGCACTCACTGACAATATCACAGTGACTCCTAACGTGAATCACTCATTTCTATAGAGGTACATACCAAATACAGAACACTCACCGAGCTGTAGAGGATCTCATATTCATAAAGGGAACTGCGATATGTACTCCCCATGAATATATAGACATATATGAAAGGACTAATAGATAGTCGTCCAATGGACAGTGCAATATGATAAAAACACTTACATCAAATATTTCTTCTCTAGATGTTGTTTCTCATCGGCAACTTATAAGTTGGATGACCTCATGGTAAGGGTTTATTCATAAAGATCCGTTCCTTAGATCAAATAGAAACAATATGTTTTCCAAAATAGCAGTAATGTTATGAAATAGGTTTTGAATGAAAGGTCCCTATGTTTCCATTTCCTTATCTAAATAATCTAATTTGAAAGAATATATTATTCTTAACGTTTATCATGATAATGAAGAGGCCCTATCGTGACTTAAGGCCAGACTGTAGACTAGATATCCAGTAATCGCATCTAATCAACAGTTCCAGTCTCAACTCAAGTTTCTTGTTTCTAGCTCTAATCCTCTAAAATGGTGTATTAATCTAAAAAGTTCTATGGTGTAAAGACTAGTACCTTCACAATTCTTGATACGGAAGAGAAAGTCCAATGGTATTTCCTCTATCGATGTTTGGAGGGGGGATATCCACACCTATCTTGCGGTCTATGATAATGACCTGCGCGAAAAACAAACTGTGTTTGACCAATTTAAATAATCCCACATAGTCTCAACTTCAGGTTTATATGCTTTTTCGAGCGAGGTAATCTTTAGTTTCATGCTTTAAATAGTACCTGATAACAAGTAATTTTATCCATGTCTTCCAATAGCGTATTTTGGGTATATTAAAAACGGGAACAAGTTAACGTGTATATCCTAATAAAAGATACCATATGATATGTAAATGATAATTATAGGTGCCTCGATTCATAAACAAAGATGTATTTCCCTCAAACTAATGTCCTAAAAGTACCTCTATGTTACGAGCCAGCCGATGCCTATAAATTCCAGACTACTGCTATTTCCTCGATAAACTTAAAAAGTAAAGTTGCATCCGATAGACATGTGCCATTTTTGTGATACGATTTTAATCTGTATGAACTCAGGATATATAGGTCTAAAATATAGAGAAAAAAGAAACGTGAGTTTTACGGGTCCAGCATTAGATTCTATAAACGCTTTGTACCCTTACAGGCCTGAGGCTTACCATTCGAATCATTTAGCCGACATTGCCTGGATAGAAACAAATGGTGGCCGTCAGCCTGTTAAGTCATCTGCAGGAAGTATCAACCTCCTAATGCATTGTGGTCGCTTAAATAAGAAGTGAAAAATGGCTAGCGGTCACTTGATCTTGTCCTAAATGTTACGCCTGAAAAAAGATGCCCTTTAGTTGATCAAAACAATATTTACCTAGCATTTCTCGTGATTCTGCTGGTTTCTAAATATATTTATCATAACAGTCTAGCAAAGTTATTATTCACAATAACCCGTAGAACTATATGCTGTGTTGTTAACGCTATTTCGGCAGCGAAACAGAAAGAGGACTCTAATTACAACGCCTTATGTGTCCTATATTGATAAAGACAGACAAATGTGTGTATATCCACTATATTAATAAAAGCTGACTACATAATCTGTAGTTTTAACGATTTTTATGTAACTGTGAGGCTCTACCGCACAGTATTCATATTAGAAAGTACGGCAAGAACAACAATCAGACTCATTATATCTCCTACCGGTCTCACAAAATATTTCATTTGAGAAGACATAATATTATTTGTGATAAATGAAAGCCTTATAGTTTCTATGTTAGTGAACTCCCAATTGTGTTTATCTAGGTAATGTGAAAAATTAATAGTGACAATAGCCCAAGAAGCTGTGCACTACATTAATATCAGTAGTGAAGATGGAAAAGGGACTTCAATTTTACATTGAACACTTCAGTTCAACTTTGTTACTAAGAAAACCAGAGCCAATTGTGTTTAATTACTCATGACTCCAAGGCTACCAAAACAGTCTTCATGAGAGTCTAATTATTTATGTTAATATTACAGCAGATAAATGACATAATCATTTCTCGGGGTTACCAAGAACACAATAGTGTCTATAGTTAAACACCCCCTAATCTATAATTTACTTAAACGACAGATATGTGATCAGACTATTGCATTTTCCCATGGGATATCGCCATTCAAGCCATTCTTGAAGGTATCCAAAATGAAAATCCAATATACTTCCCTTTTCTTACGTATCTTGCATCCTCCTTTATTGTCTGGTGTTCTAATCTTTTCCAAAATTCGCCATTTAAAGTCCTCTGGTTTATGATTTTTTTCTATGAAGTGTTTAACTAAAGGGGCTTGAATTTTGCCTGTTCTAATGGCTGACCGGTGTTCTATCATCCTAACCTGAGTTGGTCTTGAGGTCTCACCCATGTAACCCAAAAGACAAGGGCACAAAATGAAGTAGATAGTATTCATCGTTTTGCAATTCCACATGTTAGTGGCACAAGTGGTAAACCCATTATGGGTGAACGAATCTCCTTCCAGGATATTGCTGCAAGATTTGCATGAGGAGCATCTCACGGTTCCTTTAACTGGCAGATTATTCACTATCGATCTCTGGACAGGTCTCAAATCTGTCGACCTATCTTTAAAACGTGAGTGGACGATTAAATCTTTGATTTTTCTGTTTCGTTTGTGTGCAAACAGAGGCTTGGGTAGCTTATTAGTCTGGGTGGGGTTGCTGTTAAGGATATGCCAATTGGCATTGATGATCTGTTTGACTTTATTGTCCAAAGTGGAATGCTTTGTTGTTCTTGCCGTACTTTCTAATATGAATACTGTGCGCTAGAGCCTCACAGTTACATAAAATTCGTTAAAACTACAGATTATATAGTCAGCTTTTATTAATATAATGGATATACACACATTTTTCTGTCTTTATAAATATAGGAGACATGAGGCGGTGTAAATATTGATAGAGTCCTCTTTCTGTTTCGCTGCCGAAATAGCGATAACAACACCCCATATAGTTCTACGGATTATTGTGAATAATAACTTTGCTAGACTGTTATGATAAATATATTTAGAAATCAGCAGAATCACGAGAAATGCTAGGTAAATATCATTTTGATCGACTAAAGGGCATCTTTTTTCAGGCGTAACATTTAGGTCAAGATCACGTGACCGCTAGACATTTTTCACTTCTTATTTAAGCGACCATAATGCATTAGGAGGTTGATACTTCCTGCAGATGGCTTAACATGCCGATGGCCACCACTTGTTTCTATCCAGGCAATGTTGGCTAAATGATGCGAAAGGAAAGCCTCTGGCCTGTAAGGGTACAAAGCGTTTATAGAATCTAATGCTGGACCCGTAAAACTTGTGTTTCTTTTTTCTTTATATTTTAGACTCATATATCCTGAGTTCATACAGATTAAAATTGTATCACAAAAACGGCACATGTCTATCGGATGCAAATTCACTTTTTAAGTTTATTGAGGAAATAGCAGTAATCTGGAATTTACAGGCATCGGCTGGCTCGTAACATAGAGTTACTTTTAGGACATTAGTTTGGGGGAAATACATCTTTGTTTATGAATCGAGGCACCTATAATTATCATTTACATATCATATGGTATCTTTTATTAGGATATACACGTTAACTTGTTCCCGTTTTTAATATACCCAAAAGACGCTATTGGAAGACGTGGATAAAACTACTTGTTATCAGGTACTATTTAAAGCATGAAACTAAAGATTACCTCGCTCGAAAAAGCATATAAACCTGAAGTTGAGACTATGTGGAATTATTTAAATTGGTCAAACACAGTTTGTTTTTCGCGCAGGTCATTATCATAGACCACAAGATAGGTGTGGATATCCCCACTCAAAATATCGATAGAGGAAATACCATTGGACTTTCTCTTCCGTATCAAGAATTGTGAATGTACTAGTCTTTACACCATAGAACTTTTTAGATTAATACACCATCCTAGAAGATTAGAGCTAGAAACTAGAAACTCGAGTTGAGATTGGAACTGTCATTAAGATGCGATTACTGGATATCTAGTCTACAGTCTGGCCTTAAGTCACGAACGGGTCTCTTCATTATCATCATAAACGTTAAGAATAATATATTCTTTCAAATTAGATTATTTAGATAAGGAAATGGAAACATAGTGGCCTTTCATTTAAAACCTATTTCATAACATTACTGCTATTTTGGAAAACATCTTGTTTCTACTTTGATCTAAGGAACGGATCTTTATGAATAAACCCTGGCCACAAGGTCATCCAACTTATGAGTTGCCGATGAGAAACAACATCTAGAGAAGAAATATTTGATGTAAGTGTTTTTATCATATTGCACTGTTCATTGGACGACTATCTATTAGTCCTTTTATATATGTCTATATATTCATGGGGAGTACGTATTGCAGTTCCCTTTATGAATATGAGATCCTCTACAGCTCGATGGGTGTTCTGTAGTTGGTATGTACCTCTATAGAAATTAGTGATTCACGTTAGGAGTCACTGTGAAATTGCCAGTGAGTGCCTGGAGATTGAATTCATCCTGGCTCGGCACTATAGCTATACACTCAGTGAATTAATACCAGTATCCCGATGAATAATATGAGTACTCGGATAATAAAAATCTTTCAGTATGGAAACATGATTTAGTATTAAGGGATGTGGACGAAATATTAATGGTTTTATGATGATTGTTGTGGTAAAATCTGTTAAATATGAAAAGAGATTTAGATGATGATTTTAAATTATGTAAGTGTGCATATTGATTGTGAATGTTATTTATTGTTATTTACAGGTAAATGTGTGGCTCCTGAAGAAGGCGTTGTATACGCCGAAACGCGCGTCGATTGATTATTTGCCACCGATTTTATAGATACAATCTCTGTAATTTATTCTTGTGTTTAGAAAGAATTGAATTTTTTAAATATTGTGTATGTGTGTATTATTATATGTTATGTGCTGTACATAGCAGAAAGTGTTTTATGATGACATTATTAAAATGAATGTCTTTTTATAATTTTTTCATCCTCTGATGTTTTCCCTTTCTTGAATTGTTTCCAAAAATAATTGCCTAGGAGGTTTTTCACTCGCAATACTTTTAGAAATGTACTGAACATGTTGCTATATGAAACAGAAAAAATTATGATAATTTTTTCAAGGTAATACTTACATATACTAGATAAATTATCAGACCGTATGTGAAACACAGACAAGTACAACCTATGTCTTCGCATAACCCTTCTGATCATTTAGCACAGTCAGCATGTGTTTCGTTTGACTAGACTTCCTCGGGGCTTAGTAATACCGAGTAGGTATCTAATGAAGTAACTGATAGTAAAAGAGCCAAATCATATAAATTCAGTTGTAATAGTGTTTCTTAAATTAAATCTTTATGTAATATTTGAAAATTGCATTTATGTATTACAAACAATAGTTAAATATTATTATTGAATCAAAAAATAAGTTTCATTTCAATATAACTTTTAACATGATACATATCTATATTGCTATATAGATATATATGCATGCATATACTTTTATAAGCATATATATACACACACACACACATATATATATATATATTACCTACTGGCGGTCGCCAGTAGGTATATATAGTTAGGATTTTTTCTCTATGGGACTTTTGAAAATTCGATGTCTAATAACTTTGGCATTTGTGGACGGAATCGGCTGAAATTTTCAGGAAAATGGCACATTTTGTTTCTGAGCAGCCCCTTTGGGGGGGTTTCGTCAAGGGGGGTCGAGAAAAAAGGGGGGTCCCAAAACACGTTTTTAACATTGAGTTTTCCATAGGGCGTTTGGCCTCACTTTTAGCTCGAACGGCTGAATGGATTTGCACGAAACTTGGCAAAATTGTAGGGACTGTTAGCCTAATGTGCCTTTGCTGGGTCTCAATATATGTGCTCCAGTGGATTTTGAGAAATTAACGTTTTAAAAAACAGATATATCTGTGACAGCGTCCCGGGTAGCGCTCCGGTTCGCGAACTTTTCGCGCAACGGAGCTTTGCAAAGCGAAGCTGATTGGCTCTCCGGTGTCTGTCAACATTCTAAACAGTCCGGTGCTGCCGCCATCTTGTCTCTCGGTAGGATCGAGAGACAAGAAGAGGAGAAAAATGAAGGGGGAATTTAATGAAAGGGGGCAAGGTAGACCCTTTTTGACCCCCTAGGAATGATGTTGGGGTTATTAAAGGGTCCCGTGGGGCAAATAAAAAAAAATTGATTTTTTGCGGTAGAAGCGCTTTCCGATTCGCGAACCGGGTAGCGAATCGGGACGCGAAACGGGAATTCGCCATTTTGTGTATCGTTTTAATTAAATTACAAGATGGAGGAAAAACAATGTGAGAAATGGCTATAAGGGGGTACGGGAGACGTATCCTGACCCCCTATGTTTTCTGAGGGTGGCTGAGGATGCTCATATATGTTGATACTTGTCTTCCAGCGGCTGCGCGTGAGCGTTTTTTTTTTTTTTTTGCTGCGTGACGTCTGTTAACGTTTGATTTGAAGGAAATCAGGAAGTGTTGACCGCCATTTTGACACTGCGAGTAAATATATTGTTAAAAATAATTGTTATAAATTAATCCATATTGATAAACATTGTCTGCGCCATCTTGCTTTTTTTCCAATGCCACACTTTTGTCGTGCACGGCAGCCATTTTAGATGCCTTGACCAGACCCACTGTCTGCACGACGCCGATCGTGACGTCTGTTAACGTTCGATTCGAAGGAAATCAGGAAGTGTTGACCGCCATTTTGACACTGCGAGTAAATATATTGTTAAAAATAATTGTTATAAATTAATCCGTATTGATAAACATTGTCTGCGCCATCTTGCTTTTTTTCCAATTCCACACTTTTGTCGTGCACGGCAGCCATTTTAGATGCCTTGACCAGACCCACTCTCTGCACGCCGCCGATCCTCAGCATGGCTCCCCACCCTCGCAAGCATCTCCCCCACGCATTGGTCACCCCCGCTCTATCTCTTATGCATGGACCATAAACCTCCCCCCATCTGCGCTGCTCTTCCCTGAGAATCACACCCTGTGCCCGCTCAACACCTCCCTTTCACCCTATTCACTACCGCACCCTCTGACACTCCTCTTCCTTTGTGTCTGATTGTCCAGGCCAGTTCAGGCTATCACCTAGCCCTGCGGATGTAGTTTATGGCCTCAACTGTAAAGAATCACCCCTCTTCAAAGGAGTTACAGTAGATCAAGGCCCCCATCCCATGAGATCCGTCACACCACACGCGTTCCTACTATCTGATAACGATCCTGTATTGTGATTGGGGAGGGTGTGTGGGACCGAGCCTGAAAAGGAAGATTCCAGGGATGCCTTTTTACCATCAAAGTCTTCACAATTATGTGTCACATTAAAAATATATAGCACTCCAACAAAGTAGTAGGATTATAACACTTTAATAACTTATAAATATATACAAAGCACCAACAACAGTAAATACGTTTAAAAAAAAAATTTAAACACAGCAACAATGGTCAGTAGCGGTCTGTTGTGCGAATAGTCCGAAGGCAGCACAACGCGCCGAGATCTGGACGGCACCCCCTTGCCATTCAGCGGTTTTCCGCCCGCTTTTCCTGCTCTGTGTCTTGTCAGTAGCGGTCTGTTGTGCGAATAGTCCCAAGGCAGCAGAACGCGCCGAGATCTGGACGGCACCCAGGTGATGTCCTTTACTTGCCGCACTGGTTTTGGCATCCTACAATGCTGCACCTAAAAACAGCGTGTGGCGCCCCGGGGGGGATCGGGGGGGGGGTAGCGTGAACGGGCCTCCCCAGGTGGAGGCTTGTCTGCTGTAGTGGGGCACCCTTTTACCGTTTCAGTCACCAATCAGCAGTTTTCCGCCCGCTTTTGCTGCACTGTGCCTCATCCGCCATTTAGCTGTTTACCGCCCGCTCTTGCGGCTACAGCGTCTCGCTCACCATGTAGTTGAATTGCGCCCACTCTTGCGGTGCAGCGATAGGCGGCTGCTATAGGACTCTTAAAATGGCGGCCGGCTCTTCGGATTTGGGCCTGGTCCACTAAAATGGCCCTGGGACACCTTGGAACTCGGACGCTTGTCTGCTAGGGCTTGGGCCCCATCCTCGAAAGCGTCCCCTCAGCCTTGAAGATTCTACAAAAGTCTTGGGGGCCCCCGACTCCCGCAGGCTTCCGGTGGGGAGCGGCTGCCATGATTGCTTGCGGAATGGCCACGACGGAGCTACTGGATGGTGGTGCTCTCATGCTGACGCAAGCTTCAGTCTGAAACATCCAGAAACACTGTAGACTATCAATTCGATGACTTCCGGTGGAGCCTCAACGTGACCCGGTAGGGAATATATTGCCCTCCCCTTTTTTGAGTGATGGTTCTTGTTGCCTGTCCCCTCTGTTGTCATCTAACGGAACCTTTTTGGATTGCCGAGTGAGAAAAAAAAAGGTGGGGCTTTCATCGTTTGGGAAAAAAAAATGTTTCAATCCAATGAAAAGTGTTATTTTTAGGTCATATGATCAAGCATTTCATCATTAGGAAACCAAAAGTAAAATGAACTAATGAAAAGTTTTATACACAAGTCACATGACCTGTTATGCGGCTTTGGGCTATAAAAGCCTACAAAATCCGTTGGCCTGTGAGGCGGCATCAGTAGCGGACCGATGTGCGAATAGGCCGAAGGCAGCACAACGCGTTGAGATCTGGATTGCACCGAGGTGGTGTCCAGCAAGTTGCCGCACTGGTGTGGCCATCCTACAATGCTGCGCCGAAAGACGGCATGTCCAGCTGAGTTTCGGCCACTCTTGCGGTACAGTGAATCGAACGCACCGAGATCTGGATGGCACCGAGGTGGTGTCCAGCAAATTGCCGCACTAGTGTGGCTATTCTACAATGCTGCGCCAAAATACGGCGTGGGGTGCCCGGGGGGGGGGAAGGGGCGCAAACGGCCCTCTCCCACCTCCCTAGGTGGAGGCACCTCATGTGCAGTGCGGCGCCCTTTGCCGTTTCACTCGCCGTTCAGCAGAGTTGCGGCCGCACTTGCGGTACAGTGACTCACCCGCCATCTAGCTGTTTTCCTCCCACTCTTGCGGTACAGGGACTCGAACGCGCAGAGATCTGGATGGCACCGAGGTGGTGTCCAGCAAGTTGCCGCACTGGTGTGGCTATCCTACAATGCTGTGCCGAAAGACGGCGTGGGGTGCCCGGGGGGGGGAGGCAGCGCAAACGGCCCGCTCCCGCCTCCCCAAGTGGAGGTACCTCATCTGCAGTGGGGCGCCCCTTAGCATTTCACTCGCCTTCCCGCTGCATTGCGCCCGCTCTTGCGGCACAGTGCCTCACCCCCCATCCAGCTGAGTTGCGTTTACTTTTGCGGTGCAGCGAAAGGCGGCTGCAACAAGACTTTCAAAATGGCGGCCGGCTCTTTGGATTTGGAACTGGTCCACTAAAATGGCCCTCGGACACCTTGGAACTCGGACGCTTGCCTGCTAGGGCATGGGCCCCATTCACGAAAGCGTCCCCTCTTTTGACTGATTGTTCTTGTTGCCTATCTTTTCTGTTGTCATTTAACGGAACCTTTTTGGACTGCCGAAAGGGGTTCTGGTCTGACCGCTGGTTGGTTGAGACATTTTGACTATATGCTGGACCTGCCCGGCCTCGCCCAAAATGGCGCCGGTATAAATGGGACTCGTAACTCCTTGTTGTGTACTGGTTGCCCAACCTTGATATCACGAGATACATATGCAGTTTTGAAGCACATGGCGGGCGGGGACGAGTACTGATTGAACATTTGGACATCCCTATTGATATTAAGTTCTGATGTGTTATTGATTACTGTACTATTGAAAGTTCGAATTAACGTCACCCATGGTACTTGCCTGCAAATGTATATCTAGATAATTTTATTGTAACTGGCCCTGTCGTACTTTAATTATTAAATGTACGTCCATCGATTCCGCAACTGTTAGACACCTTACTTCTTGCAACCTAATGGCCCACCCGTTACGTTCTTCTACAGTGTAAATGTCCCCTCATCATATACGATTCCAGTTTGCTCCGTGGCTGGCCCACGTGGTTATAGGCCCATATTTGTATACTGACATTTTCACAATAAAGGTTTTTAAAACAAAACATGGTAGTAGTACCTTTTTTGGTAAAGTTTTGAATAATAGCCACTGTTTTCGAATCAGTAAAAGGCAAGTGAAAGAAAGCAGCCCGATTACATGACGGTTAAAAGGTATAATACGCAGGAACGCAGTAAAGATAAATGGTCAAGGGCTGTTGTGTTTTCCACTCCTGCAACATAAAGTGATCGATAAGAATCCGATATTCATGCCTATCAGCGACTAAGACAGCAGGCCGAGCCTCTTTTGCTCAACGGCTCCCTCATGGGACGAAGAAACGCCCTTTTTCTTGAAATAGGAATATTTTACTTGCAGGACAGTTGTAAATTTCCTGGGAAAATACATTAGCCTGGAACATTGTTAGTGATAAACTGTAAATGCATCTGGGTCCTTTGCTTTACAAGTCAGAGCGAGAAAAAAAAAGGTGGGGCTTTCATCATTTGGGAAAAAAAATGTTCGAAAGCAATGAAAAGCGTTATTTTTAGGTCATATGACCAAGCCTTTCATCATTAGAATAACAAAAGTAAAATGAACCAATGAAAAGTTTTATTAACAAGTCACATGACCTGTTATGCTTACGTTACGCGCTGCGCGCCGCGCTCTGGATCGTTTCCGGGAAGCTGCGCCTTGCGCACCGGAGCACTTCCGGGTGCGCTAACGCAGCGCGTCATATGACGCATTACGCGACAACGCAGGTCCAGAATATAGTCAAAATGTCTCCACCAACCAGCAGTCGGAACACAACCCCTTTCGGCAGTCCAAAAAGGTTCCGTTAAATGGATGGTGGGCGAGACGCTGTAGCCGCAACAGCGGGCGCAACTCAGCTGGTTGCGTGAAGCGCTGGGGTGTACCTGAGAAACCTCCACCTGGGGAGGTGGGGGAGGCTCGTTCACGCCGCCTCTCCCTTCTAGTGCATCCCACGCCGTCTCCTGGTGCAGGAATATGTAATGGTCGGACTAGGGCACCGCAGGACGTGTCTTCAGGTCAAACGGATTGTGGCACAATGTTCAGAATGGAAGAGTCACCAAAAGGCAAAAAGTTCCGCTTGACCCCAGGAGCCCGCCGCCTATGTCGGGGGCGATCTCAGGCCACACCAGGGCAACAAGACTTGGGGAGGGGGTCGGCGCCATCACACCGCCCCTCGGGGGCCTCCGTCAAGCGGTTCAGGGAGGCACCACATCACATTGATTTCCAATGCAGTCAGGTCCACAAACAGCCCCCACTTACTTTGAGAATAGTGAAGCTGCAGCAGGTGCAAATAAACTTCAGACAGTGTTACAAGCGCTGCTCGGAACCCTCAACTATGGCACCCAACATCCAGGCCTTATGCCATTAGTGCAAGGCAGTGACATCGAAGTAACTCAGGGACCAAGGAACATACCATATCCAGAGTCCTTCCCATAGCGTCTGCCTTCCTTGTTACCTAGTTATGGTTCTTTCACTCCCACTCCAGGCTTTTAGTCTGTGAATGGAAAACCATGAACCTACACTCACGTATGAAAATGTTACTATTGATGCTTGACTGAGGCCAAGGAGATCAGAGTGCATGAGCCTCATGCTCGATCGATTGAGCTAGCCGGATCAGGCAACAAAAAGGTGGTGGTGGGGGTGGCGGCATCAGCAAGGCATCCTCACACACAACTTGTCGGACACCAGCTCTGGATGTACTGGGGACGAGTCTTGGCGCATGGTGTCGTCCCCGGGCAATTTGCACAACGGTTCTCCACCCCTAGGCCACCAGCTATGCTACCTCAACAGGAATAGTGATGGATGTTGCAGCAGGCTGCCATGTAAATAGTTATTTAATAAAACATTTTACCCTGTTACTTTGCTGGTGTGTTGTATATATTTATAATATTTGCATAGGGTTTGTCGTTATTTCGGGCGGGGTGGGTGGCGGAGCCGAGCTGTCTTGCAGCCATCATGGTGTCGAGCTCAGTTCATGTCACTAGTTTCGTATTTCTCATGAGGGGTTGTTCCTAGTGTTTCTATTTTAGCGAGGTCAAAAAGAGATCCCATTAGTGGCCTACTGATTTTGCTTGATTCCTTTTGTTTTTTTAAACGATTTTTGACTATCTGCAAAGACTAAATAGAGTATTGTGACTCTGTGCTTGTTTGTAAATAGAGAATGAACAAAGAGAACCAACTCTAAAACAGTAAATGCTTGGATAATAATCAATGAAATGGAGAGAGAAGCAGGCACGACGGATTACAACGGGGGCAAAGGCCTGCGTTACCTACCCTTAACTATCTGCAAAGAGAGAATACTCCTAAAAGAAAAGAGGAGGGTGGGGGGCAGCGTTCAAAGCACATCAGCGTGCATAAACACACAAATGTTTTTATCTATCACGTACTTGACATTTTAAAGCTTTTCATATTTGCTATTAAAAAACCATTGAAATTTACTGAAAAAACCATAGGTTATTGACCATATATAGTTAGGAATTAGCATTTACAAAACCTTGAAAATTCACTGAAAAAACCATTGGTTATAGACCATATATAGTTAGGGATTAACATTTACAAAACCTTAATTTACTCGCACAAAACCATTAAAATTCGCATATATAGTTAGTTGCACTAACTATATATCGCGCACCCGCAATCCACTGCTGATGATGTCACATATTACATCATTCATGACATGGTCAGTGACATCACTGATGACATCACTGATGACATCTCAAATGACATCACTGATGACATCACTGATGACATCTCAAATGACATCACTGATGACATCTCGTTTGACATTACTCATCACATCACTGATGATATAATTTATGTGATAATACAATGAACCTCTTCAGACTCTAATATAACCTTAGATACAATCAGTGTATACAGACACTCACAGACTGTCACTCATCCATGGAGTTACTCACACACCTAGTCAGTCATGCAAAAAATCAATCACACCTCCATTTCCTCAACTATACAGTTATACACACCTTACTTATTCAAACATATACTAACACATATTTACTCTCTTATACAATCCCTGATACAAGTTTACAATTATCCATACAGCCACTCACACATTCACTGGCTCTTATGCACAGTTATTTATATATGTCAACTCTCACATGCACTGTTTTTATATATGTACTTACTTTGACATATAGCACTGAGATATCCATTCACTCACCAATACACTCATGCACACAGTCAACCGCCCATACAGCTGATTCCACATGCACTTTTGAACCCATACATCTAGTGAATCAACTGCTCACACATCTATGCACAATGTTACACACCTCCCAGCCACCCACACACACACACACTCACTCTCCCATACAAATACTTGGGCAACCAATCAATAGCCCAAATAGTTACTCATATAGCTACTGATCAACACATGCAGCAGTTTACAGAACAACAGATATAATGATGCACAAATTAGGACAGTTTAGTCACTAACCCATGCACTCAGTGAGACACATTTAATCACTTTCTCATACAGTCAGTCATGCAACTACTAAATCCTTCATCCAGACACTTATACATCCACTCATTCTTCAATATGTAAGACATATTTTAACTTTACAGAAACATACAGTCACTGGGTGTTGTCATCACTGATGTCATGTGAGATGTCATTTGAGATGTCATCAGTGATGTAATCAGTGATGTCACTGACCATGTCATGAATGATGTAATATGTGACATCATCAGCAGTGGATTGCGGGTGCGCGATATATAGTTAGTGCAACTAACTATATATGCGAATTTCAATGGTTTTGTGCGAGTAAATTAAGGTTTTGTAAATGCTAATACCTAACTATATATGGTCTATAACCAATGGTTTATTTCAGTGAATTTTCAAGGTTTTGTAAATGCTAATTCCTAACTATATATGGTCTATAACCTATGGTTTTTCCAGTGAATATATATATATAGATTAGAGAGAGAGAGAGAGAGAGAGAGAGAGAGAGAGATAGATAGAGAGAGAGAGAAAGAGAGAGAGATTGAGAGATTGGTATAGATATTTATATAAATAATTCAATTTGAAATATTTGTATTTCTTTCACCTTGCTTGCTATGAGGTATTGTTTGAATCCTCTGTCTCCATTATTTTCTTTGAGAGTGTTTTAGAGTATCTGTTACTGTCCTTTTGTAGTGCTGAACTTACTCAAAGACTTGGCTGGAATACATTGACAACTGTTTTGGGTCTCTTTTGGCACTAGTAGCTTTAGAAATGTACTTTGTGAACAACAATGTGCTAAGATACAGTAGGGAATCTCTTCACCAGGTGGGTTCCATACGTTTTTTCAAGTTGTATAGGGAGTGGAATGGCGCCAACCTGCAGCCAACAGAGACTTGCCAGTTATAACCGCCCCTCAACGAATCCAACAGTTACCACACTCTACTTCCATATTGCAATGTGGTGTTTAAATTTGCATATCCCTCCCTAAACCCTTCCTTACCCCTCCCTAAACCCTTCTTTAGTCCTCTCTAATCCCCTCACATTTAATAGTATTCCCCAAGCTCCTCCCATATTTATTACTGAAAGGAATACGTACATGTGTGAAGATCTCCGAACATGTGGTAGAGTTCGCCACATAGAAAAGATAGGAGAGGTGGAGGTCTCCATCCATAGGCTTGTGAACAGTATGTTGTAGTACGAGTAATACTACTGTAGTACTATTAAGCGCATGACAAAATGCACATTGTGAGTAGACCCCAATATCTGCAACACATCATTGCATACTCAGTCAGACCCTGGATTCAATGGAACCATGCAGAAAGTCCCTGCTGAGCCAATTCTGTTATAAGGCTGCATCAATGGCAGATCGTGCACCATTAAAATGCCAGCGATGCAACATAATATTGGACGTACTAAGGGGCATAATATCAAGGACCGGTGTTAAAATTTTCTCCGTTTCATCGGCAGAAACTGCAGATAAAACGGCGATAATAGGCTTGATAATATGCCCTTGTTAATTCCCATAGAAGCCCATGTTAACATCAGAACATGGCCGTCTATGGGAATTAACAAGGGCGTATTATCAAGCCCTTTATCGCCGTTTTATCGGCAGTTTCCTGCCGATAAAACGGCGATAATTTTAACACCTGTCCTTGATAATATGCCCTTAAGGTTCCACGTAGGGTTTGCCAATTCATATTAAATATTGGTGTATGACTAAAACAACGTAAATTTATTTCCTCCTCCTATATCCCGCACTGTATGTTAAGTTGTGGTTCTTTAAATATTGAAATGTCACTGATATGAATTTATATCCAATTCGCGCTTTTCAGCTGAGCAATGCTGAGATAGCATTGTTTGGTGTGTTACATTAAGTACCAATATAAAATCAACGAGTTTACTAGCAGCTGTCGGCGGCAATCAGCGTCCATTTCCTTTCACATGTGATGAGCTTGGAAGCCCCTGACATTTCCCAGAAATACGTCCCAGCTTTTCCGTTCATAGAAGGATAGGATTCCGCCCGAGGAGACCGCGCGAACCCGCAGCATCCAACCTGCTCCAATATTCCCCCTGGGTAAATGCTATCAGATTGTAATTCATCACTTCTGTCACTAATACCTGGTAGAAGGCTGTCAGGGGGATATTTCGGATGGATTTCCTAACAGGCTACACAACGTGGACTTTATTCCGACCGCCATGTTGGGAGTTCTAAGGATGAATGAGTTCCCGGCAATGTTGAGAGCGGAACGACATCTAATATCCCAGAGGGAATCAGATGGTCTCGGAGCGGTACCTTCTTCAGCGAGCCCCTGTGATGTGGTGTAATTAACCACTCCCTGTGTATCTGCTTGTAATAATAATCTGAAACTGTCTGTGACTATCGGCCCTCCAGAAATGAAGAGTTTGGTAACAATACAAACCTGGTGCCATGATCCAAAGTGGCAAGGTGAACATTTATTTTACGAAAGAGAGGGAGGAAACAGATTGTTAAAACGTTGCAAAAACCACACAATTTGTTGACAGAAATTGCGTTCGTGAAACACGTTAAAATTCTTTTTTTTTTTTTTAAATGAGGCAAATTGTTTTGCATTATTTTTTGCTGCTTGCAGAATAAGACACGGAGGAAGAGAGAGAGGTAAATGCAATATGCAAAAGGGTCTTTTTAGACCGAATGGCCCGATTCACAAAACTATTTGCACAGGTAAATTGAATGTACATTTCCAAATTGCTTAATTGAGAGTGCATACTTAGGTTTTTCATTCACAAAAGTTGAAATTGCACTTCTATTTATTTGTGTAGAAAAGTACCACAACACGTTTGAAAGTATGTGAATTTGTAAATCTGATTACATCGGAGGGCAGTAGGCATTCGAGGAGGGGGATCAGCTGGAAAATGTATGCACACTCATAAATGTATAGAATGGAAATGTTCAGAGAATGTTTCCTGTCAAACAAACCAAGAGGACATCGGTTTCCAGGGTGGGAATGAGAAGAAAACAATCCCATAATTGGAGGTGGTGTGGGAGAATGGGGTTTCTCCTCAGCGAAAAGTATTATCCACATGTAAGAGAAAAAACAGAAATGTTATTGAGTGCATTTGCACTTGCCTGAGATTTTTGCAAGAACAAATATGAAATTCTACATTTGCACTTGCAAAAACCGAATAACTAAAAAGATTCCAGGAATACTCGTAGTAATAGTGTGGCTATGGCAGCCTCATTTGGATTAATCTTGGCCGCCTTTGTAAATTCCAGAAATTCAAAAAAACTATGCTCAAAAGTAGGTTTAAAACAACAAGGGTAAAGTTTCAAATGTATTTGACGATCAGGCCTACAGTGGCGTAGCAAGGTCAGGTGGTACCCGGTGCGGAAAATTTCTTGTCACATCCCTTTGAGAAACGCTGCTCTAATACAACCAACAGTGATGAAGCCAGCAGATTACCTTCATGCAAGATACACCCAGTGCGACGACGCTAAGCAGGAAAGATTTACCGATATTCTACTCCAGCTGAACACGAGTCAAGTGCCATGATCTTCGTGAAGGAAATTTCTTATGAATGAAGGGGCATATTAGCAAGGGCCATATAGCCGCTTTAGCTGCACTTATCGCCCTATCAGCAAGCTGTCGCTAACAGCAGTTATCAACAGCTTTTAGGCGATGGCGACTGGTTTGGGGCCAGCTTTGCATGTCAGCGATATTTATCACTAATTACATGCAAAGTGGGAGTACTCAAACTGTTAGCGACTGAAAGCAGTCGCAAACACAGCTATTGCCTATTAGCAAGGCAGGCAAAGCGAAAAAAAATCGCTATAATCTAACGCCTGCTAAAAACATGACTTACCTGTTTATCCAATGGGAGGTGGATTTTCAGGTTAAGTCCCCATTGGCGTTAATGCGTGACTATCGCTGGATTTCCAGTGATAATCACGCATTTTGCCGCTATTGCTGGATATTTTAGCACAATGGAGAAAAACATTGCTAATAGCATGTTTTCTCCGCTAACATATCCAGCGATAGGCAGCGATAAAAAAAAATTGCGCTAAGAGCATTTTCCGATAAATATTGCTATTCCTTGCTAATATACCCAAAAATGTGTTTATTTAATTTCGCAGCTTTGGCTTAATGTACAAATACAAACAAATATCATGCATCAAAACATTTAAGTTACTTACCAGACTCAATATCATAGAGAAGAGGATGATCACAATGAATCAATGAACTAAAATATTTAACAAAAATAAATTCAGCATGGCACTTATAAGCTTCAGTAAGAATGAACAACTAACTCAACAGAATGACGTGGGGTGACTGACCGGCACGGCAGCAGATAGGATTGGTTGCAGGTTAAGTGATGATGAGTCACCGGCTGTTTACTTCTCGCTCGAATTACAAACTGAAGAAACAGACTTCGATGTAAAGAAACACCCCCTACCCTTCCTTATCCATACACTCTCCACTACACAGTGTTGAGATTAGCGGCAGTAGATTAGATACATAGCTGCTAAGGTTTTGGATTACTATGTGTGACATTTCCATAATTTCAGTGTAACTATGAATGACATTTCAACGATTATGAGTGACATTTTATCATGAGCAAAATCAAGCAATGAAGACGAGGGAAACAGTTTCTCTCCACCCAGCTCTCTCCCATCACCTTTTGCCTCTTGTATACTCCTTTCTCTCTACTCATTTCACCCTCTTCCTGTTGTCCGTTCTCCCTCCTGTTGCACCACTTTTACTCTTGTCTGTCTCTCTGACTCCTGTTCATGTTTAGCACTGCTGCCTCTTTTAGTCTGAAGAACTCTTATTTAATTTTGACTTCCTAAAATGCTCTTTATCCTGTGTAACACCTTATTATAGTTCTAACTTATTAACCTACATGATGTTACATTTTAGGACAATTGATACTACTGGCTAAACGTGTGAAAAGACGAAATGGTCACTTGGCAGCTATAACAACTGAAGCAGCTTAGCTGGTTTGTGTGAGAGGCTGGATGAGCTCTTTCCTGTAAGGTGGATCTTTGGCAAAACATGTCTCACATGAGCATACAGATGTCTGTACAGGCAGCGCAGCAAAAGTGGTGGAGGCGAGTAAACTTCATTCCAAATCTCATAAAGTAGAGCAGAATTAACAGCTGCAGTGAAATCCTCACAAAGAGGCCCAGCAAAGGGAATGACACTGCAAGCCTCATTTTCATACCGAGCTACTGAACAATTAGCAGTTCAAGTGTCTCAGGAATGCAGAGAAATTATAAGTCATAAAAAGGTTTGATAAGACTCTGCTCACCTGCTGGCACCATCGAGCCTCGGAAAACCCCCAAACCGTGGCTGTTTCGCAATATCAGCGTCTTGTGGCCAGAACAACTTTGCTAGGATTCTCATTTTTTTTGTCTCATACTTTATACCCAACCCAGTGGGCCATACTTAAGCGACTGTCAAACTTCCCCTTACCAGCACACACTCTACTGGCGGCGAAGCGGCAAATCTCGTGGTGCAGGTCAGGCTTCACAAAGCACGCATGTGCGTAATGGTAGTGACCAATCACTGCGCTAACAAATAAAATGCCGTCCAATCACAGTGAATCAACCAGCCTCATCATAACTTGCAAGAACATCAATTGACTGGTGAGTTCCCTTGACCTACGAGTGTATAGGTAGCCTTCCCAAAAAAAATATGGAGCTGATACTATAGATCTCAAAAAGAGGTAACACGCATGCTCAATCAACTCTTATAATAAGCTGATGTGCGTGACTATATTTTTGTTTGCAGTAATGCAGTATTTTGACTTAAAATGCATTAGTATAACATGAGATGTGTGACACTTGACAGGGCTGAGGATTGGTTGCGGGTTGAGTGATGATGAGTCACCGGTTGTTTACGTCTCGCTCGAGTATAAACTGCAAAGACAGACTTTGGCAGAAAGAACCTCCCTTTCCTTATCCATACACTCTACACTATTCAGCGCTGAGTTTAGCTGCTTTAGTTGCGTTTGTTGACTGAACTAAACAGTTTCAATACGTATTATGTTGACTTATTGAGGGTAATTAATTGTTAGGCGAAGTTATTAAACTTGTTTTAAATAATGGGGCATATTACCAACGATTAGCGATATTTATCGCTAACTAGGCTTTGCAACGATTTTTTATCGCTAAGCATCGCGGAAATTATCGGAGATAACTTGCTATTAGCAACGTTTATCTCAGAAGTGATAAAAATCCTCATGCTAACTGCCAAATGAGAGATTTTCGCTGGAAAACCAACGATAATCTCTCAAAGTTTGGCATTAACTTGATGATAGGGGCTCACAAACTTAGCCATGATATCCACCTTCCATAGGATATCATGGCTAAGTCAGGAAAATACCAGGTGTAAAAAAAGCAGCGCTAACCGTGGTTAGTGCTGCTTTTTTTGTCTCTAACAGGGTTAGCGTGAAGCTTGATAATAGGAGAAATGTCGCTTAGCGACATTTCTCCTATTATTTTGCTCTGGAACGCCCACTTTGCATCTCATTAGAGATGCAAAGGGAAGCGTAGTGAAAAAGAGTGCTAACATGTGAATTTGCGTGTTAGCACCCTGTTGCTGATATGGAGATAATTTTATCTCCGCTTTCTTGGCTTTTAAAGCCAAAAAAGCAGAGATAAATCCCTTGATAATATGCCCCATTATTTTTTACAAAAAATGTGTTGTGAGGCCGAAAAATGTTATTTTATTTTAAAAACACTGGAGCAGATTTAAAAGCCCCTTGCCCCACCTTTGCGTCAATTTTAACATGGGAAAAATGATGCAAACGTGGCGCAAGGCCTTGTAAATCTGCCCCACGTATTTTTACATTTTATCACCCCCCTCAGTGATAAGCACCCACCCACCGCGCCCCCTTCCTATGCCCCTGCAGGCCTAATGTGTGACGCTTTCATAAGCAGTTTATGAGGACATAAATGATCATGATTTTAACAAGATTCATGTGAAGTCCAACTCTATGCTCAATAATGGGCAGGAGCTTTTCAAGGTGCCCTCCTTCCCCCTCACACACGCACACACTAGGGTGACCAACCATCCGTAAATTTCACGGACAGTCCGTAATTTTGGCTGTCTGTCCGTTGTCCGTGAAGGATTCTTTAACGGACGCCATTTGTCCGTAATTTTAACCGGGCACAGCTTGCCCCCACCTCCCTTCTTGACCCCGATGCTGTATGAAAGCTCAGACCCCCAGCAGCACTGTAGAGGCACAGCGGGATGGCAACCCTCACACCTCCAGCCCTTGATGAGCTGTTAAGAGGTGCGAAGGTGACAGAGGGAGGGGCTGCAGGTTCAGGAGCAGGGGCATCCATTCACATGCAAACAGCCCTGAATGCGTCTTGTATCTGCTATTTAGAGGGGGGCTCACACATTCTATTTCTACCAGGGCCCCAAACATCCTAGGCTCGGCCAGATTACACCCCTGATTACACCGAGGCAGCACCTGCTTCTCTTCACCGAGCTTAATTACTGTCACTAATTTGTAAGCAAACCTCGATTCTTCAAACATATATAATGTAATACAATAAAGAAATGGCACAATCGCACCCACACTGATTAACAAAGTATGGAAGACAATCAGTTCAATCAGTTCTCTTAGAGTATCTCCTGTAAGTACTCTACATCACAGTGGGGGATGGCATTTTGGACAGAGAGCCTGTCTTCTCGTTGTCTTGTGCAGGAGGGGGCGAGAAGCCCAAGATGATACTAGAATACTGCATGCCCACCCCTGTGCCTACCCTGATGGATTACGTTCCCTCTCCTGTGATGACTCCTGCTCCTGTCCCCCTATGTTGTGGCTCCAGTCCACCCCCCCCATGTGATGGCTCTTGTCCCCCGCCTGTGGTGGCTCCTGTCCCCTCCTGTAGTGGATCCTGTCTCTGCCCTGGGTGGCTTCTGTCTCACTCCTGGAATGGCTCTTGCAGCGAGGGTGAAGTTCTTGATGGGCCTCTTCTCAAAGGGCTCAGCTCAAAATTAATATGGAAAGGTGGGCGAGTAAGTAAGTGAAGGGATGTGTGAATGGCTGGATGAATTAGTGAAAGGGTGAATGGATGAATGAAAGATTGAATAAATGGATAATGAGAGAGGATAGATGGATTGATGAGTGAGGGGAAGGATGGAGAGAAAATGTAAATAGCTGGATGTATGGGTGGAAGGGTAGCTGGATGATTGATGAGGGGAAAGATGGATGAGGGGAAGGATGATGGATGGAGGGGAAGGATGGATGGATGAGGGGAAGGATGGATGAGGGGAAGGATAAATGGATGAGGGGAAGGATGGATGGATGAGGGGCAGGATAAATGGATGAGGGGAAGGATGGTTGGATGGATGGAGGGGAAGGATGGATGGATGAGGAGAAGGATGGATGGATGGATGGAGGGGAAGGATGGATGGATGAGGGGCAGGATAAATGGATCAGGATGGATGGATGGGTGAGGGGAAGGATGGGGAAGGATGGATGAGGGGAAGGATGGATGGATGACGGGAAAGGATGGATGATGAGGGGAAGGATGGATGGATGGATGATGAGGGGAAGGAGGATGGATGGATGATGAGGGGGTGGGTGAAAGGATGGATGATGAGGGGAAGGGTGAATGGATGGATGATGAGGGGGTGGGTGAAAGGATGGATGGATGGATGATGAGGAAATGGATGGATGGATGATGAGGGGGTGGGTGAAAGGATGGATGGATGGATGATGAGGGGAAGGATGGATGGATGGATGGATGATGAGGGGAAGGATGGATGGATGGATGATGAGGGAAAAGGATGGATGGATGAGGAGGGAAAAGAATGGATGGATGATGAGGGGAAGGATGGATGGATGGATGATGAGGGAAAAGGATGGATGAATGGATGGATGGATGATGGAAAAGGATGGATGGATGATGAGGGGAAGGATGGATGGATGATGAGGGAAAGGACAGATGGATGGATGGATGATGAGGGAAACGGATGGATGGATGGATGATGAGGGGAAGGATGGATGGATGATGAGGGAAAAGGATGGATGGATGATGAGGGAAAAGGATGGATGATGAGGGAAAAGGATGGATGGATGATGAGGGGAAGGATGGATGGGTGGATGATGAGGGGAAGGACAGATTGATGGATGGATGGATGGATGATGGGTGGGTGAAAGGATGGATGGAGAGTGGGTGAAAGGATGGATGGATGGATGGATAAGTGGGTGGGTGAAAGGATGGATGGATGATGAGTGGGTGGGTGAAAGGATGGATGATGAGTGGGTGGGTGAAAGGATGGATGGATGAGTAGGTGGGTGAAAGGATGGATGGATGAGTGGGTGGGTGGATGGTGGGTGGGTGAAAGGATGGATCCGTGGATTGGATGGTGGGTGGGTGAAAGGATGGATGAGTGGGTGGGTGGATGGTGGGTGGATGATGGGGGATAGGTGGATGAGTGAAATGATGGATGGATTGATGGATTGATAAGTGCAAGGGTGAATGAATGGACATATGAGTGAAAGGGTGGGTGTAAGGATGGATGAGTGAGTAAAAGGGAGGGTAGATGGACAAAAAGATGAATAGATGTGTGAAGGAGTGAAATGATAGATGGATGAGTGATAGGGGCAATGGATGGATTCATGAGTGGATGAGTGGATGGATGGGTGGGTGGATGGATGAATGGAAGGATGGCTAAGTGAAAGGGTCGATGGAGAGAGAAAGGGAGGATGGATGGATGACTAAAAGAGTGGATGGGTGGAAGGATTAGTAAGTGAAAGGATGGCTGGATTGGTGAAAGGGTAAATGGCTGAATGGATGAGTGAATGGATGGATGGGATGAAGAGTGGATGGATAAGTGTACAGATTGATGGGGTGAAAGGGTGGATGGATGGATGGATAATGGAGGATGAGTGAAAGGATGGATGAGGGGATGGATGAAGGGATGGATGAGTGAAATGATAGATGGAAGGATACATGATGGATAGGTTTGCAAATGGTTGAATATGTTTGGAAATGGCTGGGCTTACTTATATACTATTGCGCTACCTCTGATGTGTCTGTAAAACGTACCTATTGTCCTGAAGTTTTGTCCTGAATTTTGACCTCCTGTCCTGAATTTGTGTCCTGAATTTTGACCCTTTGTCCTGAATTTTTACACTCACCGTCCTGAATTTGCACCAATGCCAGTTGGTCACCCTAACACACACACACTCCCCCACGACGTAAGCAAGGGGACACCCATAGCCTTGTGCCTTTGTGTGCACTCACATAACTCTGCAAGGTTTTATTTTATGACTGTAGTGCCCGGACATGTAGTTTAGGCCTTATTCCTGTAGGTGTTTGGTAAACAGAGGCACTAGTGAAATATGTTTTCATACCACGAACCCAAGCTCTTAACTTTTTCTACGATTTTGCTTGAGAGTTCTAAAGAAAAAATGTGAACATCTTCCATTAAGACACTTTTTGAGCACTTGCTGCTTCCTCCAGCGCCATGATTAAATCCGGAATGACCTCGATAGATTAATACAATTCAGAAAGTAGATAATTGGTATAAAAAATGAAACTTTTTCTTACAGATGCACAATTATTTAATGGTCGTAAAATTATGGCTTGCGTGTGTTGATCACTTCTCCACCAAGCAAAATAAATAAATGAAAACATTTTTGTGGGTATTTCTTGGAATTTGGTGCCCTCCTGTGGCTTTTGTGGAAACACCTTACGGAACTGTCGAGAGCGGCTTTAATCTAGCACTAACCTTTTTGTTGGCCATTTATTGTAGCTCAGCGCTCTCTTGTGGCCTTTGTGGTAACACCCTGCGGATCTGTTGAGAGAGCCGCCTTAATCGAGCACTAGCAATGGCGCTACACTGGGGTCAGTTTTGCTCCGGTCTGCTAGACAATTCCTGCCTCAGTCTCTTGAGAGAAAGTTACAACGGGGAAAGAGCAGAATATTTTGATATCTCACCAGAGTGGGTTAGTGGGAATGTGTGTAAAAATATCATAGCCTTAATATCGACTATAGAATATCGCAAAGGTAAGCATATTGTGCTAAATGTAGATAATTCTTTTTTTACCTCCACATACCTCCCTATGCACAGACAATATATGCACATATTTTCAAGGCACTATCCTTAGTTACGAATAGTAAATATATACATACTTATCAGAACTTACTTAGTTATACCTACCTTATCCAATAATATTGGATAAGGTAGGCATAACTAAGTAAGTACTAATATTTTTGTACTAAGCATATCTTGACGTACAACCCCATATTTATGAGGGGCTTGTTTCTCTGAGAAACAAAAAACATCTTGGCTGAGAGAATGTACTCCGATAAGGGAACTCGTGAGCAGATCTTGGGATTCAGGATGGTCTGAGGTAAAATGTAGACCCATTTATTTTGTGCACCTCGCTTAGTGATTTGCATATTGTCGCGCTGACACTGAAGGGAACTACCATGTGTGCGGATGTGCTCCTTAAATATAGTCACTCAAAGTGAATTTACCCAGTGGCTGGAGTGGACTAGTCCAGGCTGGAATGGATGGAAGGATAATGTGAATGCCACAACGGCAGTCCATTGGTTGATCAGAGCAGATTACAAACCCTTTAAGTAAGTGTATTATACGTATCATTTTAGTAAAATTAAAATGTCTTGGCTAACCATAGTCCCAAAAAAGGGGCCTGACATATGTGGAGGTGACTGGGGAAACTGTATTTTGTAGTGGCCCTTTGAACTGGGGCTGTGCCAACTTTCAGGAGTATGAACTCAATGTAGGTTATGTTTCTCTGATCTCTTTCTCTCTCCCGCATCTGCCTCTTCTCTTCTGCAGACCTTGCTCTGCCTACTCTACTGCACTTAACCTTAGGGAGCTAAATAAAGTGACGGAGGAGTCATTAGCAGCCCTCAAACTTCAAAAATTGCCCTCCCGTGGCTCTGTCTCCCAGTGAAAATGCCTATTGGGAGAAATGGCCAGTCGGACCTTGATACACTGCAGATTAGCAAGGCACACTGTTGCAGCAGCCTCAAGGCACACAACTAAGATATGTTGTGAAAGATGAATACACAAGGTTGGCGACATAAAACGTCAGGCCAGCTTCTCACTTTGGGAGGGGCATAAAGGAATTTAAAGTCCTCTAACAGCCAGGTGTTAAGCAACGCTGTGCGTGATTCCCGGAGTAATGGGATGACGCTAACTCAATATACTTTGTACCCTAGCTGCCCCCAGGATGCCAAGGAAACAAGTGCCCAATCACCGTGCAAGCCCATGCAGACCCACTGCAGTGCAGACAGGGGGGGAGATCTCAAAGCTCAGGAAAGGGTGCGCATAGACAGGCCACACTGACTACTAACAAAAGGGGCACAGGCCGCCACTACCGCCCCCACACGACAGAGGTCAGATTAGGTGTACGGCCCGAACACTAAGTCGCCCCCACCTGGACGAAGGAGTAGGGTGTGGCACAAAAAGGTTCTACTCTTAAAGACACCTCCCAAAACTACAGGCCCTCTCTCATCTGAAGAGGACCTAACTAATGAAGAGATCTCCATTACTAAGGGGCCTCTCATTGATAACCCAAGGAAGAGTCTGCCAGGTACAAAGATTACACTCTCTCTAACAACAAGTACGCATCACTAACTCTAAGTCACAGTGGACAAGAGCTTGAGTGCCTACAGCACCTACTGCATCAGCAAGGTGAAGGCGTGGGCTTTCAAACTGACCAACAAGATTTCCCAGAAGAGACACTTCCACTGACAGTGATTGGGGGCAGAACCACACTTCTAGAGATTCTACTTGCCTAGAGTGAGGAAGTATCTTCCCATCGATCGTGTTGAGGAGAGTCTGACAACTGTAAAGTGATCTTCTACCAGGGAAAACTAGTAACATACACTTATACTAACCTCTTGTAACCAATAGGCCTGTTTACCAGCAGGGAGGGTTGGGACCACTATGTGGCCCCGGGGCCCCTCTAAGAAGTTGCCCACTTTCCCGGCCAATGACACGTAATAAACATCCAAAGGCTGTTCTCACTGGGCTCATCAATAGCATAAGTTCGGAGCCTTTCAGAAGATAATGCTCTTAGGTGCCGACACAGGAAAAGGCCAAAGTGCTGCTTATAGGCTGGAGAAGTGAGGAGAGAAAAGTGGCCGAACGCCGTGGACGCACAAGTGGAGCCTGCCAGGACATGTACTTGAGAAATTAGCAACTTGTATGCAAAGACAGCTCTTAGTCAACACACAGTGCGCCAGCTATATCCCCCATCCCTGCGATACTCCCTGGGGCCGCCTGGCCGAGGTGGCTAAGGTAGCTATTCTGTATGAACTCAGTTCAATAGGGTATTAGCTTGACTGTGCTGTCATGGCGAAGGATAGACTGTAGGAGGTCCGTCTAAGCTGTACTAGAATTAGGATAATTAGGCAAATTCTAGGTCTTACCATTTGCTAATAGGATCCAAAATAACCCCCATGCGCATGTAATCTCCTGGGGCCTTAGACAGTAGGTGCAGATATAACTCATTATATGAACAAGCCCAGGACCTGCACTGATGGAATTTAACCTATGAAAAGAAAAGGACCCATGACACTAGTCAATGCTCTTCCACAATACTGCTGTTGTCTGTCCGCATATACACGGCTTAAGGCAGCAACTGCTGTGCCCTCAGTCTAAGAGCACCTGCTGCTCCGTGGAATGTAGGGTCTACAGCCTGCAATGTTACACTCATTACACATAAAAGCGGAGGAAGTGTAGAAACCTCAGCCTGAGCCTGTACTGCCAATGAAATACCTGAAGAGGAAGGTCCCAAGAAGACTCCCAATATCAATTACTCAAGAAGTGATTCAACAGCTGGTAAGAGAACTCAGAAATAATTCTCTTGTTGGGCCGGAAGCCAGCCATGTATACAGATGGACACCAAAGCATATATACATCAAGTAGAGCTGAGCCTATCATACCTATCAGTGACCTCAAACACTTTGAAACGAGGAATTACTGGTGTTTAGAAAGATGAGGATACCACCCAAGTTATATTACCCCATATCTAAATTGACACTATGCTACAGATGCGAAAACTTGCTGAAAGAATATGATGCCATCGACAAACCTATACGTGGTACAAAATTAGAAGACTATAGCAATGGAATGAAAGTGAGCCGTGCTAGTGCACTCCTTAACTCGCGGGCACGTAATCAGAGATCAAACTAATACTCTGTGAAGCTGGAGGGTACGACAATATATTAAAGGTACAGGATAGGACATAGAGACTTAAAGTAATGTATTATTAGAAATAGAAGCAGGGATCGAAGGAAAGATCGCTTTCAATAAGTCTATAATGAACCACTCGCACCCTCCATCGCCAGTGAAACTGTCCTGCTAAACTGCTGATGACGCTGGCAGAATATCCAATATTTATCTTGGATAATATGATCGTGGGCATGTCATTTGCCACCAAAATGCTTCACATTGTAGTGGAATGGTTGGACAACTTATAGCAAGATACCATTGAGACAGGATGTTGCACATTAAGATGTACTTCCCACTATGCCGGGCTCCCAAGCAGGAGCAAATTGGCGTACAGGGGACAATGAATTTTGAAAATATTCATAACTGCACATCCTACAAAATGAACAATACTGGTGACGTTTAAGGCTTGTGCACTCGCACCTGTTCCTAGAAACTTGAAGGGAAGGCACAACCGATGAGGGGTGAGATTATAAAGAAGTAACATGAATTAAGGTTTAGCACCGACACGGCTGACACCATTCAAAATCGTATTGTGCCTTTCCTTATAAATAGCTTGTCAATTTCATAACACAGGTACATGGGAACAATGACCTGGAAAGTTATTTCAGCCAACCAGGATTCCTAACATAAGTATCTGTGCAACACTTTCAGTTTTGGAGGATAGTGGCAATTCATTCTTTAACAGTACATTTCCAGTGACAGACACGGGCCTGGTGCCTCTTGGTTTGTGCTTTTCAGCTAGGCTGACATGGCTACTCTACACGCCTCAGTCTCCGGACTAGTGGCATCTCGAAGATTCTGATTTAGGGTAAGAGGCCTTAAATATTTGAGGCTAGAACTGGAAACTGAGCTAGGTGTCTTGCTCCCATGGTTGGAGTGATGCGTCCTTTGGAACACCATGATGCTACCTCTATAAATGACGGACAATATTGAGCATTTCTTTTACCACACGCAACACACATAACTTGCACTGAATATGCAAACTGTTTTCAAGGGCCCGACACAACATTCCATCATTGGAATAGCACAAAAGAATTGAAAGGGGCCGATAAAATTGGCATCATTCTGCGCGATGGGCGAGGCAAGAAACAAAACATTCTGTTCACTAATCTTTCTAGCCATATTTAATGTTGAGTTCCCTGTGCTTCATTATTACTGCTGCATCAACAGCCCTTGCCTGTCTAGACAAGGACTTACCCTTCACTGCGCCAGGCTAGTCCATTGCCAACCGAAGAATTTAGATTAATTCGGGCGTAAAAGTAAGGTAATTCTACGGCTGATCAAGCGCACTCCCTCAGGGCATGCAAGTGCATCACTGACGCGAACTGAAATGCTGTTAGATTACTGATCTGGGCACGCGCCCCCACAGTTTCGTCTGGACGCACCAGGTGTCCCTCAAGATGCTCTCACCCGAATGCCCGATGTCCCATGGAAATTCAGGGACTGAACTAACTCGCCAAGTATTCAATATATTTAGCCGTTTTGTCAGTGAGGAACAGAACAAGGTATGTCGGAGCACGGGGAGGGCTGTGATGCACCAGTACAATTGGGAGTTTGTTCAATCTAATTAGAAGCGTTTACACTGCTTTGAGACTGGGAGTTGTAGGCAAAAGGAACTGAGACTGTCTGAATTATGCCGCAAATGAAACAAGTGTTGCCACGTAGACCAGGCAGATTTCCACATATGCAAGTAGGAAGTTGTTTGCTTATGGGATATTGTTACTCGCGCCAGTAACACGATCCCAGGATATCTGGGAAATGCTACCTCTGCCCCAATGCACTGACCCAATTGGCCTCGTCTTAGGAAAGAAAGAAGGGGCGGGGGGCGCAAGAGATGATTATAACCTCGACCTCTAGCAGCGGAAGGTTAAAATGGAACAGGGGCCAGAGAGTAACAACATAAAATCAACAGTTAACAGGCGGGCGGGACCACCCAATCGGTGGACTCCTCACTGCGTCCTCAAAATAATATGGCCGCGCAATTAGGGAACATGCCCGCCACGGGAACGGTTCTGCCGCTGAAGTCGGACTCAGACGTGATAAAACCTAAACCAGGGGCAAGGCCGAATGCCCATGCCCGGCTAACCACGAGCTAACCAGAAGAGGACAATGCTTAAGCCCGTGACCCAGGAGAGCGACCGGCCGCTCCGAGCTAAGTAGCCTCTCCAGCGAATCACGGCCAGAGTCCCTCAAATCCAAAACGCTCACCTCCCCGCCAGCCTCTGAATGACGGAGACCGCGAAACAGAGGACCACCCGGGCTGTACGGCACCGCATGCAATGTGAAAGAGATGAATTCAATCTTAAGCACCCACCACGGAGAAAAGCAGCATCTGCCCCTCAGGGTCCTCCCCGGACACCCACACCAGTGTTAACCCAAGCACCAACATAGTTAAAATGGAATGCCCTCTATGGATGTGCCGCGCCAGTGAAAAGACGAGGATGTGCCACCTTATGATAGACAGAATCAGCAAAAACCCCACAAGAAAATGTCTTACATATTATAAAAGCAACTCACGAGAGTGCCTACATTACAGCCAGTCCTTGCCCTGCCAAACCCCAGGGCCCAAGGGAAACGTTGTTACCCCAGCACCACCCGACCGGAGAAGGGGGGGTTGGGAGAATCCCGGACCCAGTCCGTCTGCCCCTCATGCTTAACAAATGGCGCAACCACAGCGATCTGTAGCCCACCACAAGTAGACATACCACTGAAAACAATAATGCGCCTCCAATGCCAAAGTGGATAACCTCCCTCTGCATGTGACGCCTAACATGCAGCTGCGCCTAAACCTTCCTCCGCAAAGTCCAGGTGCCTGGCCCCAACAAAGAAGAAGAAGTCAAGATGGCCGCACCCGGGCGCCATTACCCATGTGTGCTGCACCCACATGTCGCCGTGCACCAACAGAGCCATGATGGCCGCACCCGGGCGCCATTACCCACGTGACATGCCTGGAAAGGCCCATCACCATTCCGGGCCCCCGCACCAACAAGGCTATTGCACCTGGTTTGAAAATCGAACCGGACCCAAGCCTGAACCTCAAGAATAAATTTGCCCAGAGCAGCTGGCCAAGTGTGGAGCACTGCTAATCCGGCAAACCCATGCAGGTAAATGATCATTATAAAGTGATGGGAATAATACATCTGCAAACGTGGCTCCTGTAGTGGAGCATCGACTGCGAGGGCCCACCTAAGAACGCATGGCTAGGGGTGGACTGCGTCTTGCACTCGCCAACCTGAGCCTGAATTTCCTCTATTAACATCATCCGCGCCTGGCGTAACAATCACCGGTATGTTGTACGCTCTCCCCGAAGTGGCCACAGAGTAAGGGACATCGTTATCTAGGCAGCGGGAAGGGAAACTGTTATGGAAAGGAAATATTCTGCCGGGTACAAACCGCACAAACGTCACCCACATGCATCAGAACGCTTTGCCATAACACCAGGACACATGCGATTTAACTAGGCACAGGGGATCAGAGAATGGACCAGGGTCACACGAACACATTGTCGAGACCCGCTGCTCAACGCATAAGCGATAGGTAAGGCGACACTGGATTTCGGGGTGTATTTCGGAGTGTAGCAGTGTGGGGCCCCGATGCCCAGACGAAAAGAGACCGGCCTTAGGCGCGCCGCTACCGGGCCCCCTCCCGCTACAACTCTCTAATAACCACTTGGTTGTGCCACGAACAGGCCACAAAGAGCACCCGCAAAACTTTCCTTAATACAAATCTTACTTCACTTGGACACGGAGTTGCCTGTCTAGCATATATAATATAATATAACACCTCTACGAGCCGCCTCGCCGCAACATGGCCTCCCCGAAGAATCAATCACCATGCCTCCCTTTCGTAAATTAAACGCTGGAGCACAAAGCGACACAAACCTTTCCCCGGAGCATCAGAGAGGCCGCGCACCGGAAATTTGGGTGCAGGGCAAGGTGTCGTGCGCGCCCCCGCGGCTGGCCTCTGCACCCCTACAGCACACAACAGGACGTGAACCCTCCCCGAGAGGGAGCAACTCACCGGCCAATAAGACGAACCCGTCGACCACGGGAAACATCACCCCGACGCCAGACCGAGCTCCACACGACGACAGGCTGGGGGAACAAAGAAGATGCGTGTCACCCCAAAAGAGTGTCCCGAGCTGTAGCGCGACGTCCTGAGCGGCAAAGAGGCCTCCACGAAGGTGCAAGGGAGTAATAAACCCCCTGAGGCTCCTCTTAGCTGCCCCGGACGTGCGTCAGCGACCCGCCTACCTCTACTGGGTGATACCTGCCCAGGTGAGGAGTGGCTGGCCACAAGGTGGGCGGGGGCAGCCCTCCATGACTAGGAGCCCGCCCTCTTGATGGCCACTGCATGGCCTTGGGCAAGCGCAAATCTCGTGGTGCAGGTCAGGCTTCACAAAGCACGGATGTGCGTAATGGTAGTGACCAATCACTGCGCTAACAAATAAAATGCCGTCCAATCACAGTGAATCAACCAGCCTCATCATAACTTGCAAGAACATCAATTGATTGGTGAGTTCCCTTGACCTACGTGTGTATAGGTAGCCTTACAAAAAAAAATAGGGAGCTGATACTATAGATCTCAAAAAGAGGTAACACGCATGCTCAATCAACTCTTATAATAAGCTGATGTGCGTGACTATGGGCCAGATGTAGGTGAAATAGATTTGCCGATTTTAAATTACCGAATTTTACCGATTCGGTAATTAAAAATCGGTAAATCTATGAGGTCGACATGTAGGTATTCCAGATGTGCTGGAATACCGAATCGGATGATTTCGGTATTTACCGATTCGGTAAATACCGAATCGGTAATGCCCATTCATTCCTATGGTCTTTGAAGCCCATAGAAATGAATGGGCATTACCGATTCGGTATTTACCGAATCGGTAAATACTGATTTTCACAAGGGTGCAGGGGGTGTCACTTTGACACCCTCTGGCACCCCCAAAACAGGCTCGGGTGCCATGTGACAGGCATACATGCCCTAAGGGCAGGTCTGCCTGTCACATGGCATAGGTGTGCATGCACACATGTGCGTGCACACCGGAATCGGTATTTTACCATCAAATTGGATTTGATGGTAAAATACCGATTCGGTAAGGCTCCTGGGACTCTGAAGAGTCCCACCTACATATGGGTGGCTCAGATTCGGTAAATTTACCGATTTATTATTTTACCGAATCGGTAAAATTACCGAATCGGTAATTTTACCGATTCTGTAAAATAATGCCCCCTACATACCAATAACCTATTTACCGATCGGTAACGGCCGAAAATATCGATTTTCGGCCGTTACCGACCGACCTATATCGGGCCCCTATACTTTTGCTTGCAGGAATGCAGTATTTTGACTTAAAATGCATTAGTATAACATGAGATGTGAGACACTTGGCAGGGCCGAGGTCTGGTTGCGGGTTGAGTGATGATGAGTCACCGGTTGTTTACGTCTCGCTCGAGTACAAACTGCAAAGACAGACTTTGGCAGAAAGAAACAACCCCTCCCTTTCCTTATCCATACACTCTACACTATTCAGCACCGAGTTTAGCCGCTTTAGTTGCGTTTGTTGACTGAACTAAAAAGTTTCAATACGTATTATGTTGACTTGTTGAGGTTAATTAATTGTCAGGCGAAGTTATTAAACTCGTTTTAAATAATTATTTTTTACGAAAAAAGTGTTGTGAGGCCCAAAAATGTTATTATATTTTAAAAACACTGGGGCAGATTTACAAGCCCCTTGCGCCACCTTTGCGTCATTTTAACATGGGAAAAATGATGCAAACGTGGCGCAAGGGCTTGTAAATCTGCCCCACCTATTTTGACATTTTATCACCCTCCTCAGTGATGAGCACCCACCCACCGCACCCCCTTCCTATGCCCCTGCAGGCCTAATGTGTGACGCTTTCATAAGCAGTTTATGAGGACATAAATGATCATGATTTTAACAAGATTCATGTGAAGTCCAACTCTGTGCTCAATAATGGGCAGGAGCTTTTCAAGGTGCCCTCCTTCCCCCTCACACACACACTCCCCCACGACGTAAGCAAGGGGACACCCATAGCCTTGTGCCTTTGTGTGCACTCACATAACTCTGCAAGGTTTTATTTTATGACTGTAGTGCCCGGACATGTAGTTTAGGCCTTATTCCTGTAGGTGTTTGGTAAACAGAGGCACTAGTGAAATATGTTTTCATACCACGAACCCAAGCTCTTATCTTTTTCTACGATTTTGCTTGAGAGTTCTAAAGAAAAAATGTGAACATCTTCCATTAAGAAACTTTTTGAGCACTTGCTGCTTCCTCCAGCGCCATGATTAAATCCGGAATGACCTCGATACATTAATGCAATTCAGAATGTAGATAATTGGTATAAAAAATAAACCTTTTTCTTACAGATGCACAATTATTTAATAGTCGTAAAATTATGGCTTGCGTGTGTTGATCACTTCTCCACCAAGCAAAATAAATAAATGAAAACATTTTTGTGGATATTTCTTGGAATTTGGTGCCCTCCTATGGCTATTGTGAAACACCTTACGGAACTGTCGAGAGCGGCTTTAATCTAGCACTAACCTTTTTGTTGGCCATTTATTGTAGCTCAGCGCTCTCTTGTGGCCTTTGTGGTAACACCCTGCGGATCTGTTGAGAGAGGCGCCTTAATCGAGCACTAGCAATGGCGCTACACTGGGGTCAGTTTTGCTCCGGTCTGCAAGACAATTCCTGCCTCAGTCTCTTGAGAGAGAGTTACAACGGGGAAAGAGCAGAATATTTTGATATCTCACCAGAGTGGGTTAGTGGGAATGTGTGTAAAAATATCATAGCCTTAATATCGACTATAGAATATCGGAAAGGTAAGCATATTGTGCTAAATGTAGATAATTCTTTTTTTACCTCCACATACCTCCCTATGCACAGACAATATATGCACATATTTTCAAGGCACTATCCTTAGTTACGAATAGTAAGTATATACATACTTATCAGTACTTACTTAGTTATACCTACCTTATCCAATAATATTGGATAAGGTAGGTATAACTAAGTAAGTACTAATATTTTTGTACTAAGCATATCTTGACGTACAACCCCATATTTATGAGGGGATTGTTTCTCTGAGAAACAAAAAACAGCTTGGCTGAGAGAATGTACTCCGATAAGGGAACTCGTGAGCAGATCTTGGAATTCAGGATGGTCTGAGGTAAAATGTAGACCCATTTATTTTGTGCACCTCGCTTAGTGATTTGCATATTGTCGCGCTGACACTGAAGGGAACTACCATGTGTGCGGATGTGCTCCTTAAATATAGTCACTCAAAGTGAATTTACCCAGTGGCTGGAGTGGACTGGTCCAGGCTGGAATGGATGGAAGGATAATGTGAATGCCACAACGGCAGTCCATTGGTTGATCAGAGCAGATTAAAACCCCTTTAAGTAAGTATATTATACGTATCATTTTAGTAAAATTAAAATGTCTTGGCTAACCATAGTCCCAAAAAAAGGGGCCTGACATATGTGGAGGTGACTGGGGGAAACTGTATTTTGTGGTGGCCCTTTGAACTGGGGCTGTGCCAACTTTCAGGAGTATGAACTCAATTTTGGTTATGTTTCTCTGATCTCTTTCTCTCTCCCGCATCTGCCTCTTCTCTTCTGCAGACCTTGCTCTGCCTACTCTACTGCACTTAACCTTAGGGAGCTAAATAAAGTGACGGAGGAGTCATTAGCAGCCCTCAAACTTCAAAAATTGCCCTCCCCGTGGCTCTGTCTCCCAGTGAAAATGCCTATTGGGAGAAATGGCCAGTCGGACCTTGATAAACTGCAGATTAGCAAGGCACTCTGTTGCAGCAGCCTCAAGGCACAAAACTAAGATATATTGTGAAAGATGAAAACACACACGAGGAGGAATGATCCACTTGAATTATTACTTAAATATCTATGTGAAACACAATTTGTGGAAAGCATAGACATTGTCTGTGTTTCGAAGGTACAATGGACTCTAGCTTAAGAAGCTTTCAATTTCACAGTTTCTGTCCTGACCCAAATATAAGTAAGTGGAGGGCATCTCAAATAATCTCTCCTTCCGCGAAGGTCCACTCACCTCCTATATGAGGCTTCAGGATGGTGAAGGGACCCTATGTGCAAAGGGTGGAGGGCGTTGGAAGAAAGAGAGAGAGAAAGGGATGCTTGGATCAGCAGGTTGTGGGAAGACCTCAGCTAGACTTGCAAGACCCAACGGAAATGGCACAGTATCCTCAACAGTAGTGGAGAGGCTACGACTTCCTTACCAAAAGGTAAAGCTCACAGTAAGTAAATAACATCCAGGATGTATGCACAATAAACAGAACAAGCAATTGATGGATTTCACATACCGGTGCTGAAAGCATGTAGGCTTTGACTAGTCCCAAGGCATACCAAACACCAAACCCAAGAACCGAATAAGATGGTTGTGTAGCATCAGTATGAAGAAGAGAAGCAAAGCATTGGCAGCACAAACAAATTTCAATGTCCAGAGGCAATAGGGAACAAGTGAATCAAGGGCGCAGAAAAAGAGCAAAGGTTTTGGCACAGAAGTTTGGTTTTAGGTTTTAATGGAAACTTCTTGTGAAAAGTAGAAACAAACCGTGGTCTGTGAACAAAGGAAGCATGCTACCAATTATTTGTCTGACACTTCATACCAATGCCATGTTTCCAACTACTGCAATTGTCCCCTATTTCACCTTGAATAAATGATCTCTTCTACTTTTATATTAAGGAGCTACCTGGAGTAAAGTAGGTGGTGGTGTTGGGATGATGTGGGACATAGCTTTCTTAAAGCATGATACAATGAAAACAGAGTATACGTTTCAGTGATGACAAATCTTGAGCTTCAATGCAGCTGACTGTTTCAATCTTGGAATTGAGGGCCGAGGAAGATGGCCGCTTCTGGAGGCCCTTCCCCCTTATTCTCCCCACACCAGGCTTTGTGGTGACCAAGTGAGTCACTCGCTGGGCCCCACATAATGATGGGGCAAGGGTCCCATCAAATCATGGCACTCAGCAAACCAAATTGGATGAATTCACACTCCCCAAGGGGGACATGCCAGCTCTGGCAGCTTTGGCGCGCCTCGACCATGAGCCACTATCACTGCACGACATCACAGCGGCTATTCGGGGGTAAAATCCTGCTATCCTCCAGACAGCCCACAGTGCCCCTCTGCTCAAGTATGAAAATGCCACCATCCCTTTTTTCCCAGACTTTACTTTGAAAGTTCAGAAACTGCACTGTAGCTTTCTCGAAGTGTAAACATTACTTAGAGACTGGGCGATAAGTACGCCATGATCTTCCCAGTGACACTCCAAGTTGTGGCTGAAGGCAACAGTTTGGTGTTTTCCAACCCAGAAGAAACATGGGACTGGCTGGGGGCTGGAGTATGCTGGGAAGGCCCCAGCCGCGGACATAAACTGGTGGCCGGGGTGGAGGAGCGGAGGTATTGAGATAGCAAGACGGTGTCTGCCCTCAGCAGCAAGAACACGTTTTTCATAACGACCTGCGTGAGTGATCACACAACTAGTTGTAGTTTCATACTGATTGCCTGTGAGTGATGGATGGGTCTGAATCCCAGCGAACGTTGTTAAAAAATCAGACACAGACCTGTATAGCCGGAATAATGCATACAGATTGGCTGCTGGTAAACTAACCAATGCCTAAAGACTGGCACCGGATGACTTTGCCTAATATTTTATTCTTTGGTATTGTTGAGAACACTTCTTCTTTTGTCTGATGGGGGGATGGATGGTTGTTATGGCTGGATTTTCTGATTAGATGGGATCAGCCCCTAGGGGCCCCTCCAACCCAGCCAGAACGTAATCACATCCCTCCTCAGGACCAACTATCCAGGCACCTGGGTACCTACCTGAGGATGGGGAACTCGCAATATACAAGCTCATATTATTAAAAACACCACTAAATCTATAGGGATACTAAGAATACTCACTGATTACTAAGGATAACTTATAGTCTCGCGGCCACTCAGACCCAGACTAATCTACCCTGGGGCAGATATGACACACAATCCGGTGCGTCTACACACGTGGGTCTGCAGCCCCAGTGCTCTCCCTTATTTCCAAACGGTTCGCAATCCGGCAAACCTAAACGCCAGTATCCCCCCTGACGCTCTCACTTACGCAAGCCACAATCCTGTGGGTATCCACGCTGGTCATCCACCCCAGCGCTCTCACTAACGCCGTATATCAACGAGGACCACATTCCTATGAACACCTCCAGATATATGTCTCTTCACTAAGGATCTGCTACTACAATAATATTATGGGATAGCCGAATTACTTAGTGTCAACAATTCCCTAGCTCAAGGGCTCCCTGTTCTCTCTATTTATTCAGACTTACCGGATCAGGGGCAGCATCTGTTCTGGCTGTAACATCTGACTAGGAGAAAAAGGTTACCTATGCTTTGGAACAGAAGACGCTGTTTACAGGATTATGGGAGGGTGTACTAACTTAGTCCCTTAGTTGCAGGTCTCCTCTCTCCCTCACTATTACTTACCTGATCAGGGGTAGCATCTGTTCAAACAGTAATACTACTAGGAAAGGGGATTACCCTCACTGTATGGGGACAAAGATATACACACTATGTGATTGAGTTATTTCTTGATTTAAGCGCTCCTACTCCCTTCTGATCCATCAGTGGCTCAACAGCAACTGGCTAGAAGCCAAGATAGCTTTATCATAAAAAAAACTCATGCACACTAATTCACTAATTAATGGGGTCATTTATTGTAACAATAATAAAGTATACATAAACTATGGGGTCTCTATAACTAGCAGTAACTTTAACACACCGCTGAAAGAAAAGGATTAAACATACAATTTATCTGCGGGGTAACAGGAACGCACCGCTGAAAGGGAAAAGATTAGACATACAATAGTCTAGGGAATAAGAACAAGGTTAAAGTGTAAGTGTAAGTGTAACTAATTCAGACTACCTCACCTATTAGAAGGAAGATTTCTCTCTCTGCCTCTGGTGGGATTAGGGCTCTCTCTGTCTCTCCCTCCTTCACCACATCACCACGCCTCTGGTTCAGTTGCTCCAGCTGACAGCCTTCTTTGATGCCCTCTGCACTGCTCTCTCTCTCCTCATCTTCAGCAATCGTCTGCCTTCTTTCTCCATTTAAGAACTGCACTCTATTCTGCAGCTCCAGCAGACATTCTCTCTCTCTCTCCAAGCTGAATTGAGCTCCAAGCTGAACTGAGCTCCCAGCTGTTCTGAGCTCCAAGCTGTTCTGAGCTCCAGGCTGAACTGCACACCACGCTGAACTGAACTCCAAGCTGAACTGAACTCTCCTCCTCTCCTGTAGCTCACTAATATGGATTCCTCTCCCCTCATGGAAATTTCCACCAGAGGGCTGCCTCCTACCGAATTCCTGTGCCAGCTCCCAGGCTTCCTCGCAACCGCAGTGGCCATCTGCTTGTTACGTCTGGGCCCAAGAGAAAAACACATTTCTCGGATAAGAAGCAGTCCTAACTGGATTTTCCTCTAGCACACAACAGCCTTAACTATAAACATTACCTTTACCCTGAAAAGCCTCTCAGCTTCATCAAGATGGAGTCCCTCTAGCTCTAGGCCTGTAGGCCTGAAAGGGATGAAATGCCCCTTAGCTCTGCCAGAATACCTACATAAACCATACCAATGTGTCTAGTATGTCAAAAGCCAATAGGCAATAGACAGATTAGAGTCAAGAATAAAGGATCTATCATCATATTAAGCAGCTATCCTCTTCTAGGTCTGGAAGAAAGGGCTTAAAAGGGCCAACACAGGCTAAGAATACCTATCCTAGATGTGAGCAAGAATAAGATCTATATCACTGCTAAATAGAGCCAAAAACTCTGCCATAACAATGGTGGACACCTCTCGTCTAACCATCTTCTTCTCCCGGTTGCCCATGTTGGATCAGGGCGACAGGCACTCTGCAGAGTTGAGGGGTGGTTGCGTTCAAGCCCGCCATGCAGGAAGGGAAGGATGTTTGGGGGCGGGTATATTTTCATTTTGTATTGTTTTTCTTCTTTCATTCTTAGTAGCACACTGCCAAAAATAGAGCGCGACTCTCCTGGGGGAAGCTCTGTCTCCTCTTGACTCAGTACCCCATTCCCACCAGTCATAGCCACCAAACTGGCCACTCCTAATTTTAAAATACTCTCCTGAATTGTAAATAGCTGGGGATAAAATTAAAAGAGGAATGGTACTCCATTACCTCAAAATACACGCCCCCGATGTTGTGCTCCTCCAGGAGACTCATGTTCATGGAAACTCTAGTTGCGCCTTAATTGATGGGGATACAGAATGGTGACACACAGGATACAGGTCAAGCTTGAGAGGATTGTCCTCCCTACTATACAAATCTCTACCACTCACAATACAGAGCACTTGGCCAGACACACACAGTATATATGTAGCTCTCTCTGGCCACTGGGAGGGTATCAACATCCTCCTGGGATTTGTTTCCCCAAGATTGCATGAATCGCTGTTTTGAGACCTGGGTGCTCTTCTGCTCTGCCAACCAGATGGTAGCTGATTATAGGCAGTGATTTTAACCTGGCCCTAGATGACTGTAGGGACCTTTGGCCCCCAAGATGATGCATATGAGGCTAACCAAATCAGAAGTGCAATTTAGGAAACTATTAAAGACTAGACTGTTTGAATATCATCTGCAGGACAGTGATGTGTGTTGTTTTAGCCAGCCCCAAAAGCCATTGTGAGTAGCCATGTGCTTTATAAATCTGAGAATAGAATAGAATAGAATTAACTAGACCCTCTTATGGAGCATATGCCGATCTCCTATCGGATTTGGGACTGTTAGACACCTGGTGCTTCCGTATCACTGCGACCCAACACTTTACCTTTCACTCAGGGGCGCACGGCAGCCTATCATGCATTGACTACATTTTCACTTTGGCATCACAGCTCCTGTGCTTTACGGAGGTCTCTCCGGTCCAAAATCATAAACAGTTCACTTCAACAAGGTTGCATCCCAGATCGCCTCAAAGTAGGCCAAGATTCTCCCATACTAAAGAAGCCCATGGCAGACCCTGAGGACCTGAACAACTACAGCCCTATTTTCAATATTCCAACCTTAGCCAAGCTCCTGGAAAAAATGTGTGCATCTACAACTAACAAAGCATATTGATCACTTCAACCTCCTTAACAAACACCAATCAGGCTTTCAGGCAGGTCATAGCACTGAATCAGCCATGACACACATAATTGATGATGCATTGCAAATCCTTGACCAAAATGGTTCCTGTTTACTCATCCTTCTAAACCTCTCCTCAGCCTTCGATACGGTCAACATGAAAACCTGTTAAACCTCCTGGAACACAGAATGGGTCTATCAGGGGCAGTTCTTAGTTGGTTTACCTAATTTCTCCAAAATCGGACGCAACAATTTAAAGTCAATGAATCCTTGTCCAAACCAGTCCTAGTGACGTTGGGAGTCCCACAAGGTTCCTCACTATCCCCTACACTGTTTAATCTCTGCATGGAACCACTCACTGAAATTCTACAAGCCTCCAACGAGCAATATTACATGTACGCAGACGACACACAACTATACCATAAGATCCACACCCTAGAGGACATCAAATTGCTTAACACAACGCTTAGAAATACCCAAGACTGGCTAGCAGAAAATCATCTCAAACTGAATGCCCTAAAGAGATTGAATTCCTTCTAGTAGCTCCACCCGCATAAATCCCCAAAATGCAAGATTGGCTCAAACACATTACGGCGCTCAACGTCCAACCCTCCATTGTGGACTCAGCTAAGTCACTGGGAATAACATTGGACAGCAACTTTAACATGCAAAAACATATCAGTAGTGCTACAAAGGGAGCAAACTTCCAGATACACACACTGTGATAAATGAAACCCTTCTTACCACCCAATGACTTCAAGCAAGCAGTACAAGCTCTAATTATCCCTAGAGTAGAATACGGATGTGTCTCTCTGTGCAGCCTCAATCCCCAATCCCCAAAATGCAAGATTGGCTCAAACACATTACGGCGCTCAATGTCCAACCCTCCATTGTGGACTCAGCGAAGTCACTGGGAATAACATTGGACAGCAACCTTAACATGCAAAAACATATCAGTAGTGCTACAAAGGGAGCAAACTTCCAGATATACACATTGTGATAAATGAAACCCTTCCTACCACCCAATGACTTCAAACAAGCAGTACAAGCTCTAATTATCCCTAGAGTAGAATACGGATGTGTCTCTCTGTGCAGCCTACCTAAAGCCTCTACGGCTCCATTACGAGCCTCAATCAATGCAGCAGCAAGACTCATAACTGGTTCTAAACTAAGCTCCCACATTTCCCCTGATCTACAATCCCTGAACTGGTTACCATTGGAAGCCCGAATTCATCCAAAAATAGCATGCATGACGCACAAAGCCATGCATCACAATGCCCCCAGCTACTTGGCACAGAAGCTGACAATCTTGGGTGGGATCAGACCCTCATGAAATGCTGAAAAACTACTTCTGAACCTCAAAAATTCAATACCAAAAAAAATATAACCGATCCTTATCTGGGATGACACCCAGAATTTGGAATGCCTTACCCCCAGAAACCAGACCCACCCCTTCCACTGCCTCATTTAAAAAGGAAGTAAAAGCCATCCTCATGGCCAAATTCACATGAATATGGTACATAGAAATCCACAACCTGTACTGGATAAAAGTCCCTTGTAAGCAATCTTGGCATTATACTGACACTCAGTCTCTCACTACGAGGCAGACTGTATACCGCTTCTTACTTTGTTTGTCCTTGTATAATACACCCCTGTACATATGATGTTGTTTTGATCTGCTCTTCTTCTCTTTGATGTACAAGTAACATTTATTGACTGTATAGCGCTCTGATATCCGCCAGGATGTTATGTTATGTTATGTTATGTAATGTTATGTTATGTTATGTTATGTTATGTTATGTTATGTTATGTTATGTTATGTTATGTTATGTTATGTTATGTTATGTTATTAAGGGATTTGTATAGCGCTCAGCTACTCAGACAGAGTGTCCTGGCGCTAGCAGACCCATAAAGCACAAAAGGAAGACACAGATGACATTACTGGCTGAAGAGCCATGTCTTGAGCTCTTTTCTAAAAGATAGTAGATTGTCAATTCTCCTTAAGGCCACTGGCAAGTCGTTCCAGGCCTTGGGCGCCAGATGATTAATCTAACGACCGCCGGTACGGGCTTTTTTAATGGCCGGTGTTCTGGCCAAGGCCAGTGAAGCTGAGCGAAATGCTCTGGCTGGATGGTGAATGCCAATCCTGTTCCTCAAGTATCGCGCACCCTTGCCATGAAGAGCCTTAAATGCAATTGTAAGGGTCTTAAAAACAATACGCTGTCGAATGGGCAGCCAGTGGAGCGATTGCAGGATCCCAGACGCATGGGATCTACGGCCGAGACCAAGAATTGCCCGTGCCGCAGAGTTCTGCACCACCTGCAAACGGGACAAGAGATAGTCAGGGAGGCCGAGATAGAGCACGTTCGTGTAGTCCAGTCTGGATCTTATCAGCGCCTGGACCATTGTCCTTCTATGAGAGATAGATAAGAGTGGAAGGAATTTCTTCAACATCTTGAGCAAGCCAAAACGCTGTCCAACCAGACTCATAATCTGAGGTTTGAAAGAGAGACCATTATCCATTTTCATTCCGAGATTTTTCGCCACCGAAGTGTCTGTGGCTGGAGGAAACACGTCGGCCGGCCACCACGATTTCCAGCCAGGGACAGGGGAACAACCAAAGAAAAGAACCTCTGATTTATCGGAGTTACACTTCAGCTGATTACACTGGAACCAGGCGAAGACGGAGTTCAGGCAAATCCTGATCCGCTCCCCATCAAAATCGATGTTCTTCTCGCAGGTGAATAGGAGCTGGGTGTCGTCAGCGTAAGAGACGATCTGGACACCACACGACTCAGCCAGCACCGCCAAAGGGGCCATATAGATATTAAAGAGAGTGGGGCTCAGAATAGATCCCTGAGGAACACCCACCTCCAGAGGCGGCACCACGGCTGAGTATGGGGGGGACCAGACCATCTGTTGGTGGTTCGAAAGAAAGGATTTGAACCAGCTGAACACCGTCCCCTAAATCCTGATCTCCGAGAGTCTAGCAAGGAGACGGCTGTAGGGGACGGTGTCAAACGCCGCCGACAAGTCCAACATTACTAGCAGCGCTTTCCCTCCCCTGTCAAGAACCTCCCTAATGGCCTCAGAAACCTCCAACAGAGCAGTTTCAGTGCTCAAATTGGCTCTGAAACCTGACTGTGTCTGATGAAGGATATCATGCGTTTAACAAAATCCGAAAGGACTGCCTGAACGTGGTTTTTCGTTACCTTTGCCAAAACCGGAAGCAGGGAAATGGGCCAGTAGTTAGAGTGGCATTTAGGATCGATAGTCGTTTTTTTCAGAAGGGGTAGCACCTGAGCCTGTTTCCATGCCTGCGGCACTACCCCTGACTCAAGAGAGCAATTTAAAATGGGATTCATGATTGGGTAAATGGCCGTAGCAGTTTTAGCTAAAAACTTAGCCGGGCAGGGGTCCAACGAAGTCAGATGGCTGATAGACGGAAATTCAGACAGCGTAGATCTATTCAGTTCCGTCCGAAGATGGAGATGTGCGGCATTATCAGTCACCTCTGTCACAGCCGGCCTGAATGTGGCCTGAATGCTACAGATTTTATTAGCAAAAAATCCTGCTAGATCCACGATCCATGGCTCCGAGAAAGCGCACGTAGTAGTCGCTGAAGCAGGGGATGTGAATTCCTTCACGATCGTGAAGATTTCTTTACTCATATTAGATGCCTCCTCAATCCTCCTAGCATAATAAGCATTCTTCTCTGAATAGATGTCTTTGTAAAAAGCCTTAACACACTGCTTATAGGCCACTTTAAGAGCCTCTTCGTAATTCGATCTCCATGCTCTTTCTGCCTTCTTGCAATGCCTCCGGCTGGTGTTAAGTGCCGGCGTAAACCAGGGAGCTGAGGCCAGCGCCGAGTTCTTATGCACCGGTAGAATAGGTGTGAGTTCATCAAGGAAGCGCGCCAACCATGAGCGAAACCGCTCTAAGTCGTCCTCCAGGCTACCCGTGAGCTCACAAGGATAAGACATTAGGTATTGCGCCACCATATCCACAAAAATACGGCCCAAAGCACGCTGTGGCTGAGAGTTGCAGCCAGGATCCCTGTTATGGGGCCTGGACTTACACAAGATGTCAAAACTAACCAGCATGTGGTCAGACCACAGCACTGGTTCAGGTACAGCTGCTAGAATAGAGACCGTGGAGAATATTTGGTCAAGAATATGGCCCTTATTATGGGTAGGGGACACCAAATAGGGTAGTAGGCCCAGTGATACAGTGGTATCAAATAATTTCATGGTGACTGTCGCACCAGACTCATCCATGAGGATATTAAAATCGCCCAGCAATAAGCAGTGTTTAAACTTCACACTGAAGGCAGATACCGCGCCGTATATAGCTCCTCACGAAAAGCCACGATAGGACCCGGGGGTCTGTAGACTAACAGTCCTGCGCAGGATTGGTAGGGCGCAAGAGTCAAACAGAAGCCAAGGGCCTCTGCTCCATCAATGCCCTCTGTCGGGACCACGGAGCAGCTATAGCGCCTATCGATCACTAAAGCCACCCCCCCGCCTCTGCCAACTGCTCGGTCTTTCGGAATCACAAAATATTTCGGGGGAAAGGCAGCAGCAATGTCAGGACTTGAAAGCTCGCCTAACCAGGTTTCTGTTAGGAAAAGACAAGCAGGCTTGCGTTCTAGCAAAAGGTTAAAAAGATCCAGAGCATGTTTGCTCACAGACCGGGTGTTCAGCAGCGGACAGGGGAAGTGTCTGTCCGCCATTCCCTTGCCATTCTTAGTAGCAACCTGAGCATCCTGCACCTCAGCGGCGTCATGAACTAAGACCTTTTTTGCAGTCCACCCGCATTTGGGGCAGTGAAAATTACTCCCTGAGCAATTGTATCCCCCTGAACACCCATTGATAAGGTTTACTCTTATACTTAGCAGGGATGCTGAGGAGTACCTGAGTAAAAGCCCTGGAGAGTACGCCTGGGAATCCCCTACCCGTCCGCCCCCGTCTGCCTCCGGGACACTGACGGGCGCAGACGGGCTTTCCTTTGGCGCTCCTTCAGCGACAAGGATCTTGTTCGCGCTCTATAAAACTTTCAAAATAAATAAATTCTCTTGTGTGGGTGGTGTACAGACAGCCTCTTCACCATGTCCACAATATAATAGTGCGCAATCCTTGGTACCTCATAGTGCCCTGCGTTCATGAGGGCCTCTGTGGGGCCACAGAGTGATACTTTGCTGAGAACAAGGGCTCTGTGACCTCTGCATGGGCCTTACGGGAGGTGTAGAAGACGGTCATAAAGGGTCTGAGCCTTTCCGTGATGGCGGTATATTAAAAAAAAAGAGGGCGCACATGGAGGGAGAGAACAAACTAATAGACTCGGACCTCACAAATTGTTACAACATTCAACATGATCTCAGTTTCAAACAAAATTAGCATAGGGACACTGCAGTGGAGGCAGTGAAGACCAAATTTCACGCCAATCAACCACACCTCTATGAAGGAGGAGACAGGGCAAGAAAACTCCTAGCAGGGTTAGACAACAAAGAAAATATAAATAGATGGGTTCCTAGCATACTAAAGGACTAAGGAGATCGAGTTGACACCCAACAGGGAATAGAGGATTTCTTTGCGACCTATTACACCCACCTCTACTGTCTGACATTCATGGCCTCCGCCGAGCAGTCTCGTGAGCTACTGGCAGATATTCCTTTACCAGGGCTGGCACCAGCAGACAGGGCGGAGAACGAAATTGTCCAAGCAATCCAGCCCAGAGTATGGTTTTAGGCCCTAACGGGCTGCCAATCGAACTCCAAAAGCTCACAGCCCCTATGATAGCACCGCATTTGTTTCAAATGTTTAAGAAAAGCTGGAACTTGGGCCTTTTGCCCTGAGACCAGAGATTAGCTAACATTGTTGTTATAGACAAAGAGGGAAAACCTCTCGAAGACTGTGCCTCACATAGACATATCTCACTAAGAAATGTTTAAGTGAAAATCTAACCAAAGTTGCAGGCCACCAGCTGTTCCAGGAGATAACATTATTAATTCATCCTGACTAATCAAGCTTTATGCCTGAACGGGACACCTCACTTAACATGCACTGCCTACATGGCGTCCTGGGAGGCTGTGGTAGAATGCACTCATGATATTGTTTGATGAGCATATAACCTCAACACCGTGGAGTGGCCATATATGTTCGAGACCTTGGCAAAGCTGGGCATTTCAGCTGTGGCGCAAAACACAACGGTTGCCCACTCTCTGCACTATTTGCTGCGGAGACAGTTTAATGAAAGAGGAATCCGCACCTGCAGATCCACAATACAAAAAAGCCTGGACTTAAAGGATCTGCAATTAATCTGCAAACTGATAACATTTTTAACCTGTTTTGAGAACTTAACGAAACAATGTTATACGCCACAAGCATTGCTTAGCTGCTCTTCTCAGTTTTAATGTTTCGCACAAAGCAATCTTACATTTTAACATAGGGGTATATTTTAACATACAGAAAAATCTGATATTTTGTATTGGAATATTGAGATGGTCTTAACATACAGAGAAATTGGATTTCATGTATTGCAACATTGTGATGGTTTTAATTAACTATACAATAAAGAATGTTCTTTCTTTCTTTCACTCTCTGCACCCATAGTTGCCTTGGTCCTGGAGCCCCTTGCAGCTTTGATAAGGCAGAACCCCTTAATCCAAGGACTAAAATGAATGGAGGACTGGGAGGATCGCATCTCCCTTTACGCGGACAACATCTTATTATAAATATCCGACCCAGCCCCCACCCTTGATAGAGTAATGCACATCCCCACTTTATTCTGCCACTACTCAGGGTACACCGTTAAGTGGGATAAATCCATTATTTACCTCCTTCACAGAGAAGACCCACGATTGCCCAAGACTGCATGGCTAAACTGACAGCTTGGGATTCCAATATCTAGGGATTTACATTACAGCAGATCCAGAAATTGTCTTTGCTAGAAACCTGGAGCTACCTCTGACACACCTCCGAGGAGATATACAGCATTGAAAGACCCTGGCCTTGTCCTTTTTGAGGAAAGCTGGCCTGTTTAAAATTATGGTACTGCTCCGCTTTCTATTCTCACTTCATAACTAACCCTACCTGGTCCCTCCCTCTTATTTTCAGGTAATTGATAAGGAAATCCGTGCGCTACTTTGGAATGGGAGGGCTGTCACAATGCACTAAAAAATATGGACAAGGGGATGGTACGATGACGGCATCACCCTCCACGACATCCAAAGGTCCTGATGAGGCAGCACAGCTTATCACAGTTAATCAGGAGGAGGAACCAGCTTGTCATCTGGACTGGTTAGCCATGCACCCAGGGGGTTAACTGAGGGAATTGTATGGCACTTCACACTTCAAAACCTTTTGAATCCCTACAGCAACTACATTCTCCCTCTGGCATTTGTTGTGCCTTAGGCTGGAGAAGAAAAGTTGCATCAGCTACCCCACTCTGGGACAACACACAGCTCTGGGAAAGCAACAAGGATTTGACAAATGGGGCATCATTGGTCTCTCCATAGTGGGCGATAAATGGAAAAAGGGAAAGGTCACGCCATTCATCGAGCTCCAACAAGAATATCAAATGGGACCAACAGAGGCATATGTGTACCTGAAAATCCATCACGCCCTTTAGGAGGCGGTCCCAAGAGGGGAGTAGCTCCCTGAATCTTCCCCATTGGTGAATCGACTCATTGACAAATACATGCCTAAAAAAGCAATTTCCCTCACATATCGTAAATCAGCCTGATACCCTGGTTAGGCTATGAGAGAAGTAGGAGAAAGATCTAGACGGTATAGAAGATGATGAATGCCTGGAGGCACTGGCATCTCCATGTGAAGTGGCTTAGAGACAGGGTCCGCCTTGTACAGTTAACAATCCTCCATTTCAGCTTATTTTGCATGTACCACCATGGCATGGATGGATAGGGCGTCAACCTGAATGTGTCATCATGGTTGCATCCAATAGTGGATGTTTTTGCATAAGATATGGAATTGCCCTGCTATTCAACACTACTGGAACTATGTGATTGCATGCTTAAATGAGGTATGTGGGCCAATGAGTAGGCTTCTGTGAAGTGGTTCCTACTTAACATCTGGGAGGCCACGGATCTCCCCGCATGGACGAAATTCACATAACAGTGTGGTTGATAGTGGCGAGGGCCATCCAGGTGCCCTGTCTGAGTGCCTGGAAAAAAGACACGGATTGGTGCATTTTGGCAGAAATGGCTGTCTATACTGGAGGGGTCTGCCCTAAAAATGTAACCAAAATATGGGGGTAAGTGGAATCACTTCCCATGTGGTATTTGTTCTTTGACCGATCCCACTGACTCTGGTGTTCTTTGCTTGGTGCTGCCTACTGACGATGGGCTCTGAGGTCTTGCTGCAGAGTCAAGGTGGAGGGAAGGCAAGAGCTTCAGGGCTTTTTGTATTTCAGTGGATACTTGACTCTGCTGGGATGCTACTATGGTTGTGATTCAATGTTCATCTGTTATTGCTTTTTCCTGAAATAAAAATGTTTATTAAAAAAATCTTGTGATTGAGAATGGGCCCACATACTTTAATGCTAATTTAGGGTGATGGTATTGGATAGGTTAAGAGTGAAAGGCTAACTGTTCTACTACTAAAACTGGACTTGGACTACGATATTAGTCAGCTAAGGTCATATATTTAGCTTTCCTTAATATCAGATGGGTAAGGGAAGATTTATGGATCTTACTAATGTCTTTGAGAAGTGATTGCACAGAGGGAACAGTGCAGGTTGAGAAGATGGGAATCCAAATGCCAGGTTGAATGTCTGAAGAACAGAAGAAAGGGGACTATCATAAGGAGCTATGAAACATATTGTTAAACGAAAACCCTGAATGTGGATTCACCAAACTCACTAATGTAGGTGATACATGAGAAAGCAGAACAGATATTGCTATAGCATTTGATTGTATTTTTCTGTCTGTCCATCTGTCTGGAGGTGGTCTCTAGTAGATAAATAGTGCATGACTCCTACTCTTTATATAATAGAGCTGTCCGTAATTTAGCTAAAATCTGGGAAAATCTGGGATGATAATGTATGGTGGCTCATGAAGGCAGACAACTTCCTATAGAAACATTACTGGTAAAACAGTAAACAGAAATTGCGGGAATCTATTCAAGTGGAATAAAATGTTTAGTTGGGTAAACTAGTAGTAAACTAGTAGCAGCATTGATTTCCCCTCTCATTGAGCTAAATCTAGGATGAAATTCATGCAGGTTTTTGACAATGGTTGGTACGGTATTGGCGGTAGCTGCAATAACCCTACTAGTTTTTTTCAAGGTATCTTAGCTGAAGCACAGATTGCACACTACTAGACACATTTCTTTATTTCTTGTTTCATAACCAGCCACCATTAATGACAAATTATGAATTCTAGTGTCTTGTGCATTCCAGGTTGACCTGCTTTTTTGGAGAAACATGCCACCACTTACTGGTCTGGTTCTGTAAAATCTATCTCAAGGATAAACACATTCTCAAGGTGCCACAGTAGCCTACTTTTGAAAAGAAAATTCTCTTTATTGAAGCAAACTCATCATACAGGGCAGGACAGAGACGACATAGAGAATGACAACAGCGTGTATAATATGAGACGCCATGAACATATTCCTCATTTGAGCCATTCCCATCAAGTTTGGTACACGATTTGCATTGCCTGGGCCAACAATTGTATGGTATACAATTTGGATAGCTTGCATAGCTTAATATATTAACCTTTCTTCAGTTATTTCCTCCAAACACGATTATACTCAGCTCCCCTAAAGTCCCTCCAGGCCACTCACATTTTATACCATTTTCTGGGGCAACCACAGTTCGTATATCACCTTTTTTGCCCTCTGACACCAATCAAAGTTGGATTCCCAGCCCAAAACACTTATGGGGGTTGGTGCTCCCCATTTCCTTGTGATGTGTTTTGAGACCCCTGGCCACTATTGCCAGCCATATTTTATGGTGGCTGGGCCAGTTTTCCTCTCCTTCTACCATTTGGAGCAACCAATTAGCATCTAAAGGCATCTGCAAATATGTGGCCCAAGACATCACCCCAGCGTCACCCAGCCAAAATTCTTGAACATCTGGGCAGTCCCATAGGATATGAAGGAAGGTTCTCTCCTGTATGCAGCCTCTTGTACTTAATGGTGTATTGGCTTTCCCGATGTTATCTAAGAGGGTCCGTGAATAATATGCCCTATGTAGGATCTTAAGTTGTACCAACCTTAACTGAGCTTGCATTACTATTTAACGCGGCCTTCTAGCCAGTCATCTTCATCAAGGTCTTTCAAGTCAACTGTCCAGGGTTTTCTCAGGGCTCCAAATAAGTCGGAAAGTTATTGATTATCTTCAGGTAAATAGTGGAGATACCTTTCTCGAGTATGGGCTGAGTGAGTAAGTGGTCCTCTAAAGGCGGAGTGTCTGGCAAGACGTCGCCCTGAAGAATATGCACCCACAGCGCATCTACTATCTGAAGATATCGGTAGCGTTCAGTTTCCACCATCTCGTATTCCTGTCGGAGAACCTTTGAACTCTATCAACAACTCATTTCTCCACACATCAGAACCTATTGTCGCCCATGGAGAGAACCCTGTAAGTGTACCCACCTCTCGTAGCAGGTCACTATGCCACAGCGGGGTTAGAGCTGTTAGCTTGTGTCTCTAACCAAGGAAACCAAGGATCTCCCTCCAGGTTCAGACAACCATACTCATGTGTGATGGCGATCGCTTTTCAAGGCACTTACAATTAAGCATGGGCGAATTTTGCGAATCTCGCGTTCGCGAATTTTGCGAATTTGCGAACTCGCAATCCGCAAAATCCGCGAATTCCCGCGAATTTGCGGATTTTTTTTTTTTGTGTTCGCCCGTGTTTCTGCCAGTTCGCGAGGGTTTTTACAATTTCGCAATTTGCGAGCTTACCTGTCGGGTCGCAAGTTTTGCGAACTTGTTGTTTCTACGTGTCCAGCCTGTTTGAGACACTCTTCTTCATCACTGCCACTCTCTGTCACCACTGCCACTCTCTGATTACTCATGCCACCCTCTGGCCCACCCATGCCACCCTCTGTTTCATCACCACACCCTCTGGTTGTCCAGTGTACATTATTTTCGGCAAAGCAAAGCACACCTTCCCTGCCTCAAGTGACCTGAATTCATTTGGGGCTGATTAATGTGTCACAGAATATTTTTTTAGCTGGCACCTGCTTCCTTAGTGCGCCCTGATTAGTGATCTTTTGCACTTGCTAAGTGCTTTCATTGTTGCAAAATTAGTTACAACACCTGCCCTGCCCCAACTGACAATAATGAATTAGGGGCTGATTAATGGATTTTAACTTCCAGCCTGGCTCCTGCTTGTCTCCCTTAGCTGTAATTCAGGACCTTTGTGGCATATGTGTAACTATTCTGAGGTTCAGAGCAGGGTCACATAATAGTTGCAACTGGCAACTGAACTCTGGAGGGGCCCCTCAGGAAGCACTACAGGAAATGGCTACTAATGATGAGCCTGAACTTTTGAACCTGGTAAGTAGTTTCAGTTTTGCTAAGATCGTATTTCTGCAATTTAGCACTTATTCGCGGGCGCGAAGTTGTACTGGGAAGCCGCGAACTCACGCGAACAGTGCGAGCAGTGCGAGCAAAATCCGCTGCTCGCGGATTTGCGGATTTTGCGGGAGATTCGCGAATCTCGCGGATTGCGAATTTCCCGAAAATCCGCAAAATCCGCGAGCGAAACGGATTTTCCGCCCATGCTTACTTACAATAGAGGATTGCCTCAAGTTCCCCACTCCCCATCACCTCTCTGTCTATTTGGTAGAACGGTTGCTGTCTGTCACAAAAACCCATTAGTTGAACACCAATAGTTGTGATGCCCAATAGTATTTTTTAACATGAGGGATTGTGAGCCCTCCATCATACACTATACACAGGAGCAAACAGACTTCCTGATATAATTTATGGAAGAAGTCTGCTGGAATCGATGTAGAAGGCAGGAAGGGTCATCCTTTTGTTGAGCGCGGACCAGGCCATCAGTGTCAGTGGCAAGGTGCACCAAAGGGCCACATCATTATGAAGTTGTTCCAGCTGGGGAAACCAATTTCTATGAACAGATATTTGAGTATGGGGGTGATGTAGATCCCAAGGTACTAAAAGCCCTCAGTCACCACTGGGGCTGCGCACTCAGGAGGAAATGATGGCAAAGGCCCAACAGGGGGGGAGATGATGGATTTAGACCAGTTTATACAGTAACCAGAATAACCACCAAAGATGTTTAATATCCTGGCCACTGAAAATAGGGTCTAGTGATGTTCAGTAGGACACATTTGGTGTATAGTGAGATACGTTTTTCACATATGCTGGGGGCTCTATAGGCCCACACCAGCGGATGCTGTTGAATCCAGGCCACAAGGGATTCCAGCACCAGGGCAAAGATCATGGGTGATAGAGGACATCCTTGCCGTGTCCCCTTCCTCAGTTCAAACCTGCGAGATGTCGTACCATTGACTTGTGCCCTGGCTATGGGGCCCTGATAAAGGAGCATCACACATCCACAGAACTTTGGACCATAGACCAATTATGGCTGAGACTGAGAACAGATAAGGCCACTCAATACTTATGAACGACATTGTGGTGTGTAGAGCATAGGAGCACATGTTCTGCTCCCGGCTTGTTGGTCATGTCGAGCACTCCAAAGAGTCTTCTCAAATTAAGGTGAGTGTTACGGTGTGGCATAAATCCAGATTGATTCTGCTGTATAATAGTAGTAATGACCCCATCAGACTCATCACCAGGACCTAGGCCTACACCTTGGCTTCTACATTAAATAGGGATATGGGTTTGGAGGAGCCGCAGTCAGTCTTGGGTATCCCTTTTTTATGTATGACCACAATCGTGGCCATACACTGGTCATCTGGTAGCTGGCCCTGGGTCAGTGCAGTTTGAAACATAGCCAGCATAGGTGCAGTCCCCTTATCCGCTAACCTCTTAAACAGCTCTACGGAGCCTGCTCCAATTCCACCTCGCTAACGGTTGACACCCCCAGATATGGTCAGACCACAAATATATCCCCCTTAGTATCAGGATGCCAATTGTGATACATCCTGCTAAACAAACTCCCTTCCCGCATCCAAGGCGCAAGTGGACGCAATTAGTTACCAATTCAAAGCTGCCCACTATTTCTCATGCTCGTGCCCCTGTCCTAACTGGCAAAACTTCGGAAGACTCACAACTCTTCCATAATTAGATAACTTCAATAAGCGATGCGTTAGCCCTACTGGAACAACCTAATAAGAAAGTAAAAACCAAAACCCATAAAAAGCCCCTTGGTATAAGCCCGTCCTGGCTCAACTACATCTCCTATGTAAGCAACTGGAACATAAGTAGAGAAGAGCCTATGAACCAGCAGACCAAAAAACATTTAAAATACGTAGGAGACAATACCACACACATTAAATTAGCTTAAAAAGAGTACTACTCTAACAAAATACTCAAGGCTCACCAAGATCAGAAAACCATCTTCTCAATTATAAAGTCTTTCATCAAACCCAAAACACTGAGTAGAGAAATTCCCCCATCTCCGACCTTATGTGATCAGATCTCGATCTTCTTTGAGGAAAAAATCCAGATCATTCAAAAATACTTCACCACAATCCCTATGCAAAACTTGGACTTTGATTTAGAGCCCGACCCCACTAGCATCAGCCCCTCTCTTCAAATCTTTGACACAGTCTCGCTCGAGCAGACACGTAGAGCAATAGCTGCCTGTAAATCAGAATCTCCTCTTGATGCTAGCCCTCCCATGATCCTTCACCAAATCATAAACATTGTTAGCCTGGTGATTAACCAGATAGTCAACTCCACGTTAACTACAGGCATAGTCCCAGATGAATGGAAATTGGCCATAGTAAAACCACTGAAAAAAACAACAAATATAGACTCATCTAATCTTTCTAATCTCCGTCCAATATCACTGTTACCTATATTGGGTAAAATCACTGAAAGATTAGTTAACAGAGAATTGTCTAACTTCCTTGAAACTGCCAGGATCCTTCACCAGTGGCAATCAGGTTTCTGTCCTAGACCTTCAACAGAATCTGCGCTTTTGGAAATATCAGACACGCTGACATACATCTATGGCTGACAAAGGCAGGAAGGCAGGCTTGATTTTACTCAACCTGTCTGCTGCATTTGATACCATCTCACATGGCATTCTCCTTGCACAGCTAAAGACTAGAGGCATCTGAAACACCGCATTGGCCTGGATTAGATCCATTTTTAACAATCGTAGGCAAGCAGTGGCTCTTGGAATGTTCCTCTCTGCCAACCGTCCCATAAAATCAGAATATCACAGGGCTCATCTCTCAGCCCTCTGCTATTCAATATATACATGGCCCCTCTCATCTCCTTTATATTCTCTTTGGATATTGAAGTTACTTACGTCCTAAGCAGAGGACACACAATTGATCCTATCCCTGGATAAAGTTTCCAGCAAGGCAGAACTAAATTTCAAACTATTCCTAACAGAGGTCATCCAGTGGATGAAGCTCAACCATCTCAGGTGCAATACAGATAAAACCAAGATCCTTCTGATAGGAAAGGACAATCCCTTCCAGCCAAATGTGTGGTGGCTGGAAGATGCAACAGCACCCCCAAATACTGTTGAAGTAGCAAAGGACTTGGGAGTGCAATTCAACACCTCACTTTCCTTCCGACCACATCCCTTGACGGTGGCAGGGACTTGTTTTAATATAATCAAGACACTAAAAAAAATCTTTGGCTTTATTCCTCTCTCTGCAAGGAAGACAGTTGCGGTGGCACTTTTCCTTTCACATCTATATTATTGCAACAGCCTATTAGGGGGAGCAAATAAACAATCACTAAAGAGAGTATAAGTGGTACAACATGATGCGGCTTGTCTAGTTCTAAAATTACAACGTAGGTCCTCTGCATCAGCTGCTCTTAAAACCCTCCACTGGCTACCGCAGCATAACGGAATCATATTCAAGATAATCTTAATCACCTTCAGAGCATCCTTAAATTTAGGTCCAAAGTATCTCTCAGCTAGATTCACCCCCTATATCACGGCCAGGACTCTCAGATCCTCATCGGCAAACCTCCTCAAACCCCCCCTGTTTGAGGTATAAAACCAAGGGAGGAAAAACTGTAGCCACACTAGGAACCAAAGCTTGGAATCTCATGCCAACACAACTGAGGTCGCTGAAAACAGAAACACAGTTCAGGAAGGCTCTGAAGACCTGGATCTTTGGATCTTCAGACAAACTCTGCCTATCCCTCATATAGGGGCCCCCCCTGTCCTCCTTGTCTTCCTTTCACCCAGTGCCAGGATGCTCCTTCCAGAGTGACAGCCTACGCTTTATAAATGCCTATTCAAATTCTAATTCTAATTCTATGGGTAGGGCATGGGCCCATCCGCCTTGCCAGACTGTAAGCTTCGAATGTCTGTTGCCAGCTCATCCTCCATCAAATCTGCTTCCAAGACCTCTACTGCATCAGCCGCATTTGTGGGCAAGGAGATTTCTCTCACAGTCAGGATCCATCCTAGTACTTGAGGGATTGGTAAATGCCTCATAGTAAGTTGTGAATATGTCAGCTAAAAATCTCATTTCAAGCCATGCGAGTAGTTTAGTGGCCTTTTCTCCCACATTGTACTGCCGGTGCTGCATTGCCAGTACATAGAAGCATGCCACATTTTCTGCTAAGCTCCTCGGGCCTAGTTGACGAAGAAGCAAATTGCAACGCAGGTCTGTCCCTCCCTTGGACACCACCATTACCTCAATGTTTTTTTTTTTCTATAGCTTCACACTCTTTTTTTGTGTCCTTGTTTTTGCCACCTATGAGAGCCTATAGTAGCAATATTAGTTATATATGTATCTTTGTTAGCATGATGTATCTATATATTCTTAACGTTTTAGTATGCATCAGGCCTAACAAAATTTGTTTTAGCTAGGTTGATAAGGGCATACGCTACTCGTATGTCCTGTTCACATTGAAGGGGCCGAGAACCACACAGACGCCACCTTTGCCCTGCCTGTGTTAGACCCGAACATCGATCATGTGATTACTCTCCAATAGTTGTTAGGCCCTTGTCTAGTTGAGTTACTGAGAGCAGCTGAATGCACACTATTCTTCTCTTCCCTGGGACTCAAGGTTGCATCTGGCTTTGGGTGCGATACGCACATTCCTGGAGGCGCCATGCCTGCACTCCCGGGCACCGGGACGAAAGCGAGTCACCCCTCCTGACCTTCCCCAACAATAGCTAAGCAGAGCTTTGAACTAATCATGTGTGCCATATATGGTCTTTCCTCAGGACCCTAGAGCCAAGTAATATTCTTCCATTTACGGTGACTTCATGTGTTGAACTGAAAGTATATATGTGCTGTATTGACTATGATTTAGACGTTGGATTGTGATGAACAGTCGCACTCCTATAGTTAATTGTGACTTTAAGATCCAAATAAAACAGTGGGTAGGTGCAATCAGGTGAACCCTCCTGAGTTTAAGGGTATGAATAGATTCAATAGAAGCATTGTCCAAACAGTGGGCAACAGGACTTGATTGCACTCTTTTCAATAAAGTTCATTCCATTCAAAAAAAAATAGTAAGATAAGGTTTTCTTGGTTGTTCATTATTTTTTATTATTTATTTTTCTTTTTTCAAAATTCACATTGATATATCCAAATTCAGATTATTTTAATCATAATCGTTGTCTTGTATGCCCAATGCATTTCGGGGCTTGCCCTTCATCAGGGGCTTTGAATTTCTATAAGAAGTAGAATACAAAACCAAGTTAGTGCAATACTCTCATGAAAACAAGATCAACACCACATTTCATGTGATTGAGTAGCAATAGTGACTATGAAATGCAATGCACCTTATGGAGGTGAAAAAAGTGAAAAAAAAATGTTGGGGGAAAAAGTGCGGCAGAGGGTACAATGCTGTAAACGGACTAAAACAAACGGTGCATTTAAGGACAAACGATGAAGAGAATGTGACGAAAATCAGGTAGGTAGTGAGTGATGTGTTAAGATGCGGAAGTATAGAGAGAGTGGCAAAGAACAAGTGACAAGAAAAGATTCTATTACCAGTGTGAAGTGGCCAGGTTAGGAATGTGAAAGAAAAACTAACGTGCCAGTCGCAAGACTGCTGTGAGAGCGGTTGCGCGCTTACTTGATATCTCCAAAGTATTTAAGTGTTCCCGAAGCTGCTGAGAAGGCACACGGGTAAAGTACCTAAAATTGAGTACGAAAGGATGCAATAAACAGTACTCAGTGTCTTCATCAAAATGATGTATCTTAAGAAAATGGACTTACGGGTATCCAGTGAGGTCCGTAATATGACCATACGATAGCGTTCAAGACCGGAATGGTAAACTGTAAATAAAAACGCATCCACATTGAAATACGCAGGGTGTTTAAAAAGCGCTGGGTGTTTAAGAAGTGTCAAGCATTACGGACCACTTGCGGTTTCAGGAAGAAGGTGCAAGGAGGAGGGTAGCGTTCTGCCTGGTGGTCCGCCATGACACGTAGAAGTGAGAGGCTTAGTTGTGTGCTCACGTGTGAGTGACGTTTAATAAACATAGACACTTGACGCAGAAGCAATAGGAAAGCTGATCAGAGAGAGTAGAAGACAGATCCCAGGAGAAACGAACAAAGTGTATTCGGGGTGCGGGATTGTCTGTAGGTCGGTCTGTTGTTAACCCCTGTCCGATGGTCTCTTGGTAGTCTTCGGACTGCCTGATTTTGGTATCTGTTGGTCTGGTAATCTGAATTTGTTAGTTCTCCATGAACGGGAGTCGACGGGCTACATTCTTCTGTTTTGGAAAAGACATGTCGTTTTTGAAATTTTCTTTTTGACAATATTTATGTATGTATTGTCTTGTATGTATTTTTGCTTTTGAATGATGAATGGAATGTTCAGAATGTATGAACATGGCCATGTTTGAAAGATCGTTTTTCTGAATGAGATTGAGTTGTCAGTGAACAAAGATGCCGTGTTTTAGTAAATTATGTTTTGGATGTTGTTGCCACTGAAAAGGCACGCAATTGGATGAAAGCCAGCCTGCCCCACCAGAGGGTAGCCCGAGCTATGATATGTATGTTAAACATGGACTATCACCCATTTTGTTTAATGAGTTTTGGTACAAATATACTAAAGACAATGTGGAACTGCAATGGCCTTTAACCAGGTCTTTTGATGAGAAAAAGATACATTATTTGCAGGATCGTTTATTTTCAAAGCGTAGTCGGCAGGCAATGTTTGATTCTTTAAATATGTGGCAAAAGGAAGCAAAGCGTGGACGCATTAGGGAGGAGAAGTTATGTAAGATGAAAGGAGATCAGAAGGTTACACAGAAAGCTATAGCTTATGATAAAGACCAGACTGAGAAAAATATTGATTGCGCAAATAGGCAATTCAGATTGCAGGTGGATAAAAGCTATGTAACAAGGGCTGAGCCAGAGGATGAAATAGAGGATTTATTAGATGTGCATCCGCCTCCTCCTTATGCCCCTCAACACATATACCCTGCGGTCCCTTTGACTCTAGCCTCGGCTCCATTGGCTTCGGCACCCGTTGTATCCTCTTCCCCCACCCCTTTGGGAACCTCTTCTGTTTTGTCTTCCCCAACGTGTGGATCAGCTACTCTGATACCCGATGCGTTGTCCTCTCCCACCATGTCCACTGTTGTTTTGTCTCCCCCGACTATTGCTTGGGTTTCTCAGTTTTCGAGCATGACCCCCACCCTAGCTGACCCAACTCCCTCTCATGTTCCGGGAAATCTCGGCGCACGATGGTTATATACTCGATCAGCATTAGGGCTAGATGAGAAACAGATGATTGCGAATCAGGCATCCCAATGGATACGGAACACTATTTATACTATAACTGATATATGGAGTACCCTTAGAGACTATGAGCCTGTGATGCAGCAGCACGCCCTGGAGCACATGGCCACCCGTCTTATTTCCCTATGGGAATAGTGTTTCCCGGACGGGAGAGCCCCTAAAGTGTTGTATGATATTCTGGATCAGGTTCATAAGTTTGAGTTAGGATTGGAAGATGTGTACAGGAATGTAGAGATTTTATTGAAATATCGAGAGCGGCTGTACTCGAAATGTCCAAATTGGGACTCGCAGCTTCCTATGCGGGAAGTCCATCCTATTTACCACCCCGAAATACCAGAACAAAGAAATGATCAAGATCAAGTAACTAGAGCACATGTGGAGGCTTGATTTCAGGAGCAATGGGTCTATACCCCTTGGAAAAGGAGTGATGTCCTCTCCCTGAAGTTGCAACTTCCCGACCCCCGTAAAAATCCTCCTGCTTACTATAAAGAGCTCACCGAGGCTGCCTCCTCAGCTGTTATGACCCTGGCTGACATAGAGTTATTTTTTGGTTTGCTAGTCCCTGTTGATGTGTGGCGCCAGGTGCATGATCAGGATCATGCCACAGAGTTGGGAGGGACTTGGGAGCAGATTAAAAAATGGGACAAGGATCCGAAGCCTGGTGATAAACCTAAATCTGAACTTTTGGCTTTACCGGGTCGGATTATTACCTACATGCATTCCTTAATTCCGCCCCGAAAGGTAGATTGGGACAAATTGACAGCGTGCAAACAGAAAAAGGACGAGAGCGTTTCAGATTTCTTCACCAGATTTGAAGGTGTGTTTATTGACTTTAGTAGACAGGATTTGTCAGTGGAAGGTGGTATTCGATTATTCGTTAATTGTTTTGTGACAAATCTGTTACCTGAGATCTCTGCGTGGCTACAAGTTGCTGAGAGTACTTTGACCACTTTCACACCTTTTGTTATACTGAGCATGGCTCAGTATTACGAGCATAGGGAAAATGAGAATAAGGATAAGTCAGAAAAGAAAGCAAAGGATCTTAACCCGTTAACCGCAGCGGGAATTCCGCCTCGGTGCGGGTGTTTTCGTGCACGGGTGGGGCGCCGTCGGCCAATGGCCGACGGCAGCACTGGCGAGGTACTGCTGCCGTTTGCCATTGGCCGACGGCAGCAGAGAAAGGGTTAAGACACAAGTATTGTCCTACTCGGTCATTTTGCTGGCCGCGCCCACCGTATTACTGTGTGTTATGTGGAAATGCTTTACACATTGCCTCTGAGTTAAACCTGTCTGCTCATGCCAAGTTACCAAGGGGTAAGCAGGGGTTATTTTAGAAGTGTATCCGCCTCATCCTGACTAGAAGGAAGGATCCGTATTTGAACAAAGGTGCAAACCATTGCCAACTAGAGACCCCTATTTCTAACAGTCATAAATTGGAGTGCCTGTCGTAGAGTGGAGCTGAGTGTCATAGAGTGTTGTACAGTGGAGTACAGCGGTATAGAGTGGAGGGGCATAGAGTGAACTAGAGTGTTGTAGAGTGGAGTGGCATTGAGTGGAGAGTTGTGTCATAGAGGAGAGTGGAGTAGTATGGCGTGTCATAAAGTGGCATGTGAGAAACTGTCTTAGAGTGGAGTGGCTTAGATTTAAGTGGCATGTTGTAGAGTGGAGTGCCTTGTCATAGAGCGAAGTTGCATACAGTGTAATACAGTGGAGTGGAGTGGTGTATAGTGGCATTCAGTGGAGTGTTATATCATAGGTAGAATAGATTTGAGTTGCTTTTAGTGGAGTGGTATTGTCGTAATTTGACAATGACTAGGTTAGCGTTAAGCTTTGCTACACGTTATTCCCCTTATCTTGGCCTTACTCGAAAACGCCTTTTTGAATATTACGGCGGCCATTTTAGAGAATGAGCTGCCTCGTGGTCAACGTGCCCTTTAGTCCTTTGTCCGTGCTACTGACCACTCGAGTTTGCCCAGCAACAGGCTATTTTTAGTAACGGTCAAGCCTGTACATGCGCAGTTCCCGACTGACCAGTCACCCCTTAGGAATGTTCCGCCAAATTGACCAGTGGTGTTGTAACCCCTCCCATGAGTTGGCTGTGTTCCAAAAATGACCATATATGTACCGAAACCTCTGTAACCATGTACCGCCTACCTTTTTATGTGTGAAAACTATATAAAAGAAGGACTCACACCGACGTTCGGGGTGATACTTCTTGCATTTGCCGAAGGGTGCTGTAGGAATGTACCACCACCCCATGGGGTCTTAATAAACTTGTCTTTTGTACTTTTCAGTTTCCGTGCCAACAGTTCTTTCAGTGTAATGGGTATTCTGCGGAGTATGTAGGCCTTGGGAACCCAATACCACAAATTGGCGACCACGAAGGGACTCATCGGCGACTCGGATGCCCGAAGGAGAGGTTGTGACGAAGGATTGGAAACGCGCCATGGACGCGAACGCTGCCACTGAGTGACCCGAGTCTTGGCACCCACAGTGTTTTCTTCCCTTCCTTCTAATCTGACCTTCGAGGTGGCGCCGGTCCCCGACTGAGATCCTGATCGTCTGCGTTGCGGTACAGTGCCCGTTTGGCTGATTCGATCAAAGACCTTGGCAGTTGGAATCTGGATATTTGAGATTTGGGTAAGATTTGTGATCGGTAAGGTAGTCTGCGGACGCTTACTGAAGTTCTATGATTGTGATTATGATTTGAGTTAGCTAACATTTTTGACTTTGTGAATTTGAATACATATGTGCAGTGCACTTCACATAGGCAGGCATGTAGAGATGTTTCTCTAACTTTGTTCGTACTTTGAGCGGCACATTTGTGTGAAGTATTGTAAGTGCCCTTTTTACGGTATCACGCTTTCGTGGTACTTTTTGAACATGCCTGTTTTGAGCACAATCCGAGGGATGTGCTGTCTTGGAAATGGTACCGCATATAGGTTAAATGAATCTCAGCCGGCTCCCCCAGAGGGAACACCTAATCGTGATATGTATGTTAAATTTGGCCTTCCCCCTACACTGTACAGTAAATTATGGCATAAGTATACTAGATCCGATCCTGAATTACAATGGCCACTACATAGGTCGTTTGATTTGCGAAAGGTTCAGTTTGTTGAGCAATGTTTGTTTCAGCGCAGGTCTAGACAGGACATGTTTGATTGTGTGCGAATGTGGGAGAAAGCAGTGCGTGAACGTATGAAGCGTGAGATTGCCTTGGCGGACAAAGAGCAGCGTAAGGCTGCTCGAGATAAAGCTTTACAGCTGGAGGAAAAGGAAGCGCAGGAGAAGAAAGAGAGGGAGGCACGGGAACGTAATTTGCAAACGACCGGTCAATTTCCTATTCGACGTCCGCTTTATCCTGTCCCTAATAATGAAATTGATGATTTTTCGTTATTAGATCGATCTCCGCCTCCGTATGTTCAGCCTACGGCCCCGTCCGAGGATTCCGGTGATGAAGGTAGGGATAAGACGAGTACAAGGTTAACAGCTGAGAGAGCCGCGGACTTGCGTGGCTTAGCCAGGAAATTGAATTTGAATAGAATAATTATGTCAGAGGTTGTAGCTGAAAAGGATAAGTGGTCAGAACGAGAATTGATGTGTTTTTTAAATACTTTTGCAGATGAAGTTATTGACCGATTCCGTAAGAATTCAACGGATTTAGAACCCAAAGAGATGTCAGTCCATCATGAGAATATGCGTAAAGGTTTATTTGTTCTTGCAGATGCGGATGATTTTTTCTTACGATTGCTCCAGCTACGGGATGAGGCGTCCAAATTGCGGGAAGCACGAAAGACATCAGAGCAGCCTGGGCCGGAGTCGACGGAGCAGTCTAAACAGTGTTCTATCCTGGGAACAGATAAGAGTTCTAAAGTGCATGTTATGCCTATTCGTGAAGCTGCACCTTTGTATGTTCCTCCTAAAGGGCAAGGTACAGATCAGGATAAAATGTCTGCAGATGCAAAGGGGTATTTTATATATAATTGGGTGTATAAACCTTGGAACAGAGCAGATGTTATGGCATTGAAAAATGCTTTACCTGATCCCAGTAAGAATCCGGCAGCTTTTTATGAAGGGGTGGAGGGGGCCATTTCCTCTTGTGTTATGACTCTTGTTGATATAGATCTCTTCTTTGGATTAATTCTCCCCCCTGATATGTGGAGAGCGATTCGTAAGTATGATGATCAAGCGGTGTTTGGGGCAACGTGGAAGGAGATAGGCCAGGCTGACTTAGACAGGGAACCCGCATGCAAACCATGTCAGTTAATCCTAGAACTTCCAACGGCTATTTTGAACAAATTGAAAACGCTTGTTCCCCCTAAAAAGATTGATTGGACTATGCTAGCTTCATGCAAACAGAAGCAAGACGAATCGGTATCTGACTTTTTCACACGTTTTGAAGAAGCGTTTCATGATTACAGTGGTCAATCATTAACAGATGATACGGGTAGGCATTTGTTTGTAGATAAGTATGTGGCTAATCTCCTACCGGAGATTGCAAAAAGATTGAAAGCAAGTGAAAGTTCCTGGACCACAGCGACCCCTGCGTCTTTGTTAACTATGGCTCAGTATTACGAGCGGCAGGAAATAGAGGCTAAAGAAAGTGTTGATAAGAAAGCGAAGGAATTGAAAACGAAGGTGATGTTGGCACAGGTTCGCGGCGCGCAATCTAGAGGGAATGATAGAGGCAGGCGAGGAGGGGGGAATGCGTCGTACGGTCGTACCGATATTGCTGAGGACCAATGCGCATATTGTAAAGAGTTTGGGCATTGGGCTGAAGACTGTCCGGTGCTTCGTGAGCAACGCAGTCAGCGTGGTCGAGGAGGTGGAAGGTCGAGGAATAGCTATTCGGGAGTGAGAGGTGGCGGAAGTGATCGTGGTAGGTTTGAAGCAAGGGGTCGTGGTCAGGATGAACGAAACACCTTTGATAGACGGAATCAGTATCAGATATCGGAGAATGAGAATGTGGAGCATCAGGATTACGTGCATGCATAGGATTGCGTAGGATGGGGTGTGGAATCGGTTGAAGTGCCAGTAGATCAAAGAGGTCCATATGTATCAGCGGGCATTTTGGGTTCTACTGATCAGTTTTTAGTTGACACAGGAGCTACTCGTAGTGCTTTGTCTAAAAACTTGGTTCCAAGGGCTCCCATGTCTGGCGAAACGATAACATGTATAGGGTTTGATGGCACACCCTCTCCTAGCCCATTATCACAACCTCTTGCACTTTGTATTGACAAATTTTTTAGCTTTTGCCAATTTTTGTTGTCACCCCATACTCCAGACAACATTATGGGTATTGATTTGCTCAAATATTTTCGAGCAACGATACGCTGCGCTCCTGAAGGAGTGCGGGTTATTTTGAACGACAATTACCCAGATTCAGACAGATTTTGTACAATGAAGGAAATTGAAGCATTAGCCTCTCTCCCACACACGTTATGGGCGACCTCGGACACGGATGTGGGACAGATGCTCATCCCGCCTATTCGAATTACTGTCAAGGAGGGAGTGCTTTTCACACGTGTACCGCAGTACAAGATCTCTAGGGAAGGTGAAATTGCCCTGACGCACATCGTTCAGGATTTGATTATTGCAGGAGTAGTGGAGGAAGTTCCTTATAATGTCTGTAATAGCCCTATTCTTCCGATCCTTAAGAAAGACACTGACGACAAAGTCTATCGATTTATTATTGATTTGAGAGAAATTAACAAAATTGTCATTCCCCAATACCCGGTGGTGTCTGATATCACGACATTGCTTACCTTGGTCCCCCCAACTGCAACGACCTTTTCTGTTATTGACCTTAAGAACGCGTTCTTTTCCATTCCCATACATCCTGACAGCAGATACTTATTTGGCTTCACGTTAAATAATAAATCGTATAGATTTTGTCGAGTTCCCCAAGGTTACACAGAGAGTCCTAGCATCTATAGCCAGGCTTTAAAAAGACAGCTTGACTCTTTTGAATTGCAATCTGGAGTAGCCCTTATACAGAATGTTGATGATCTCCTGTTGGCTGCAGACACCTATGCACAATGTGAGGAGAGTACACTTGCTTTGCTTTCCTTTTTGGCTCAGAATAATCATAAAGTTTCTAAGAAAAAGCTACAATACTGTAGACCCAAGGTGACCTACCTCGGTCATCTTTTGTCTAAGGAGGGGCGTGCATTAACATCAGATCGAATTCAAGCGATTTTAGATACGCCAGTTCCCCGCACTCAGAGAGATGTACGCGCCTTCATAGGACTAACATCCTTTTGTAGACAGTGGATCATGGGGTTTTCGCATATTATCAAACCTTTGTTAGCGTTATTGTCCAAAACTACACCAATGCCCCTTGAATGGACAGATGAATGTCAAAATGCTTTTGAACAATTGAGACAGGCCCTTTGCTCTGCACCCGTGTTAGGTACACCAGATTACACAAAGATTTTCACGTTGTACGTGCACGAGAAAGATGGGTGCGCGTTATCAGTGTTAGTGCAGGCACATGGGGATAAGCAGAGGCCATGTGCGTACTTCTCAGCCATCCTTGATCCTGTAGCGCGAGGGTTACCTGGGTGTTTCCGAGCAGTTGCAGCAACAGCAGTAGCTATACGGCAGAGTGAGGGAATAGTTTTGTCGCACAAATTGTTGGTGCTAGTTCCCCATGCAGTAGATGCCCTGTTAAATCAAACGAAAACACAGTATCTCACGAGCGCACGTTTAACAGGATATGAGCTCACACTTCTGGCGCCGCATATCACACTGAAAAGATGCGCTACCCTGAACCCTGCCACTTTATTGCCATATCCGGTTGAGGAGGGCCAGGAGGAAAAGCACCATGATTGTGTTTTTCTGACCGAGGAACAAACAAAGGGTCGTGTCGACTTACAGGATATGCCACTTCCACATGTGGATGGGGAACTGTGGGTTGATGGATCATGTTTGAGGCTGCCAGATGGCACAACTTCCGCAGCATATGCGATCACGACACTTAAGACGGTGGTAGAAACAGCACGAATACCCCAGAAATCAACCCAAGCAGCGGAGCTGATAGCTTTGACAAGAGCCTGCGAACTGAGTGCTGGCTTATGTGTGAACATCTACACAGATAGCCGGTACGCCTTCGAAGTAGCGCATGACTTCGGCCTACTCTGGAGAGAGCGTGGGTTTTTGACTTCGCATGGAGTACACATTATGCACGGAGAATTAGTGCGTGATCTCTAAAAACGCGTTACTTTGTCCAAAGAAGTCAAGTCAAGTCAAGTCAGAGAATTTATATAGCGCACTACATACCCAGAGGGTCTCAAGGCGCTTAGGAAGGGGAGGAGGATTACTTGTCAAATATCCACGTTTTAAGTTGCTTTCTGAATGCTAGGTGGTTCTGGGTAAGGCGGAGGTAAGTGGGGAGTGAGTTCCAAGTTTTAGCAGCCAGGTATGAGAAGGATCTGCCTCCCATGGTGGTCTTGTTGATGCGGGGTACAGTGGCGAGGGCTTGGCTGGAAGAACGTAGTTGGCGGGAGGGGGTGTAGAAGGACAGTTGTGAGTTGAGGCATTCTGGTCCGATGTCATAGAGTGATTTGTGTGCGTGGGTTAGCAGTCGGAAAGTGATTCTCTTATTGACGGGTAGCCAGTGGAGGTCTTTCAGGTGACCAGAGATGTGTTCGTTGCACGGGATGTCTAATATGATCCTGGCTGAGGCGTTTTGGATTCGTTGGAGTTTCTTCTGGAGTTTAGCGGTAGTACCTGCGTAGAGGGTGTTTCCGTAGTCCAGTCGGCTCGTGACCAGAGCATGGGTGACTGTTTTCCTGGTTTCGGTGGGGATCCAGCGAAATGTTTTTTTGAGCATGCGAAGAATGTTGAAGCAGGATGAGGATACGGCGCTGACTTGTCTGTTCATTGAAAGTGAAGAATCCAGGATAACGCCTAGGTTCCGTGCGTGGTCTGTCGGGATGGGTGCTTTTCCAAGGGCTTCCGGCCACCAAGAGTCGTCCCATGCAGATGGGGATGTACCTAGGATGAGGACTTCTGTTTTATCTGAGTTCAGTTTCAGACGGCTGTGTTTCATCCATTCGGCAACTTCTTTCATGCCTTCGTGTAGGTTAGTTTTGGCGGTGCTGGGGTCCTTGGTGAGAGAAAGGATTAGTTGAGTGTCATCCGCGTAAGAGATGATGTTGAGGTTGTGTTGGCGGGCGATAGCCGCGAGGGGGCTCATGTATACGTTGAAGAGGGTGGGGCGGAGTGAGGATCCTTGTGGTATGCCACAGATGACTTCAGTGGCCTCGGACTTGAATGGTGGAAGGTGGACTCTCTGGGTTCTTCCGGTGAGGAACGAGGTGATCCATTCAAGTGCTTTTCCTTGTATTCCGATGTTACTGAGGCGTTGTAAAAGGGTGCTGTGGCAGACTGTGTTGAATGCTGCAGAGAGGTCGAGGAGGATGAGGGCGACTGTGTCTCCATTGTCCAGTAGAGTTCGAATGTCGTCTGTTGCTGCGATGAGGGTGGTCTCAGTGCTGTGTTTTGCTCGGAAGCCAGATTGTGAGGAGTCGAGGGATTTGTTGTCTTCGACCAAAGCGGCGAGCTGGATGTTGACAGCTTTCTCGATTACTTTGGCCGGGAATGGAAGGAGCGAAATGGGGCGGTAATTTTTGAGTTCGGTGGGGTCCACTGTGGGTTTTTTCAGAAGGGCGGTGAGTTCAGCGTGTTTCCAGTTTTCCGGGAAGGTGGCGGAGTTGAAGGAGCAGTTGATGACGTCTCGGAGGTGCGGTGCTATGACGGAGTCTGCTTTGTTGAAGATGTGGTGAGGACATGGGTCTGTGGGGGATCCTGAGTGGATGGAGTTCATCAGGCGGATGGTGTCCTCAGTGGAGATTGGGTTCCAGTCGTTAAGGGTGTTCAAGGGGGGAGAATGTTCAACATATGGTTGGGTGGGTTGGTCTCCGGGTTGGTTGTCGAAGCTGTTGTGGATGTCTGCAATCTTGTTGTGGAAGAATGAGGATAGGGAGTCGCAGAGGGCTTGAGAGGGGGTGATGTCGTTGGAGTTGGCCGAGGGATTGGAGAATTCCTTGACGATGTTGAAAAGTTCCTTGCTGTTGTGGGCGTTGTTGTCAAGTCGATCTTTGAATGCTGTTTTCTTGGCCTTTCGGATTAGTTGGTGGTGAGTGCGGGTGGCGTTTTCGAAGGCGTCCTTGGTGCTGGTGGTTGGGTCTCTTTTCCAGGCCTTTTCAAGGGAGCGGCAGAGTTTCTTGGACTTCTTAAGATCATCGTTGAACCATGAGGCCTTCTTGTTGCCAGGTTTGCTTTGACGTTTTTTCAGTGGTGCTAAGGTGTCAGCGGTGTTGGATAACCATAGGGTGAAGTTGGCGGCGGCTTGGTTTGGGTTAGAGGAGTGGGCTGGGGTGTTTAGAAGAAGCGATGAGGAGATCTGGTCGGTGGTGATTTTGTTCCAGTTTCTTTGCAGAGTTGGTTGGAGGTGGTTGGTGGGTTTTGGCTTGTTGTAGGTGAAGTGAACGCAGCTGTGGTCATCAAATGCAGTGCACATAAAAAGGTCACTGACAAAGTGGGACAAGGCAATGCCTTTGCAGACAGTATAGCAAGACAAACAGCTATGCCACAAAATGACTCCCCCATGTATGTAGTGAAGTCACAGGCCGAGCGATGGCATGATGCTAGAGCAGAGATATTAGACATCCAGAAATCAGCGACTGAAGCAGAACTTGTAACATGGGCAGCAGAGGGGGTGCTGGATGATGAGGGTTGTTGGAGGAGCAAGGACATGGAACGATGGAAATTGCCTGCAGCTTACTTGCAAGCGATGGTCCAGATGACACATGGGTTGGCACATGTTGGAGCTCTTGCAATCACTCGATTGTTAACACGAGTTTGGGAGCATCCTGAGATTGCCAACACTGCCAAGAGAGTAGTGCAGACTTGTTTGATATGTTTACAGCACAATCCTGCAAAAGGGGCGCATACTCCGAAAGGAGGGTTCGTTCCACCTTCTGCACCATTCGAGGTACTTCAGATGGATTATATCCAGTTTGAGCAATGCAATAACCTTAAGTATGTCTTAGTGGTGGTATGTGCTTTTAGCAAATGGGTTGAGGCCTTCCCCACGAAAGATAATACGGCTTTGACAACGGCCAAGGTTTTGCTCAAAGAGTACTTCCCTCGATATGGAGTTTGCAAATTTTTGTGGAGCGATAATGGTCCTCATTTTGTTGGGAAAATTGTGGAATATGTGCTGAAGGGATTGGGGATCCAGCAGAAGTTTCATGCTGTGTTCCATCCTCAATCAGAAGGTCTTGTTGAGCGGTACAATGCCACCTTGAAACTAAAGTTGGCTAAGATTGTGGCATCCACGTCTTTGAAGTGGCCGGATGCTTTGCCGTTAGTATTACTCTCTATTAGATCAGTGCCCCACTCTCGAACTGGCCTCACACCGTATGAAGGTTCGTGAAGCGCTCCCCGACAATTCTATTGGAGAGGCTCACAATCTTCGTCCTGGCGATTTTGTTATGGTAAAATCGTTTGAGAGAGCGAACAGCTTGGAACCGAGGTGGCGTGGCCCCGAGCAAGTCCTGCTTGCAACTCGAACGGCTGTGCGAGTAACCAACAGGAAGCGGTGGGTGCATTCAACTCACTGCCGTTGCGTCTCTTCGGATCTGGTGAACCCCACCGTGCTGTCTGATTACAGAGACATCTTGGACGAGGAGAAAAGCCCAGCTGTGACGTCGGCCGAATCTGAGGGAGCCTTCCCGGACCACACCGTTTCTGGGCAACAGCGTTACAATCTGCAGCCACGATAGAAAGAAGATTTTTTTTTGGTGCGAGACTGGTTGAGTTACCGCTCTGGGGTTTGTGAAACGGAAGCCGGGAATCTCAATGGGGGGGGATCAGTTCTGCCAAGAGTAGCGACACCCGTCTTGACCCCGGAGAAGAAAACAACGGCTACCTCGGAGCTCAGCACTCACATTTTTATTTTTTAGTTGTATATTTGAGACATTGTGAACTCTTTTGAACTATGGCGTCTTCTGCATCACGAGACAAAAGAATACTTGGTGCTATATTGTTTGTATTGACAATTGTGGTAATAGCAGTGATAGCCTGGGTAGTAGAACTTGTGGTGCCCGTACGTGAACATTTGCTGCCGACTACCCCGGCTCCATCTGAACATTTTCATTTCACCTTACCCTACCATGAAGAACGGCACTGACAGACTTATTTGAACAATAGCTTCATTCAAATCTTGCATCATACTCACAATATGACGAACACTTCTAACTGTTGGGTCTGTGGGATGTTGCCTGGGCATCAGAAGAAAGGAGGCACACCACTTATCCCACTCCCGTTTTCCCATAATGGTTCCTGCAATGCTTGGTATACTCTTTTATTCACCTTGCGCTGGCCAACAAAAGGGGGGGTGCTTTTCCGTTTAAACAAGATATGTTATCATGATCGGGACGGCTATCCACAAGCTGAGGGTACTCGATTCGAATGGGAAGAGTACCGCCCCGACAACATGTCTGCACCTCGAATTTACAGTAATCAACGGAACATCAATATGTCTAGCTCTCATGTAATTAATGTTATAGATACCAAGGCTGATCTCTGTATACGAAATAAAGGTACAATCCCGGTTGGAAAAAGTGAATGTAACACCACACTTACATTTGACAGTCCGAATGGCATATCATTTGTGGCATCTCGAAATACATATTTTATCTGTGGCAATAAAGGTTATCATCGTCTCCCGTTAGGATGGTTAGGTACATGTTATATCTCTTTTGTATTGCCCCCTGTATTCATTGCCCCACCAATGTACCATAATGACTATATTTTATATCACAATTTTGTGCTGAAAAGAGTCAAACGTGCTGTAGTTCTTGAAGATATCCATCAGACCGATACTGCTCTGCAACAATATGTGCATTTTAAATTGGGTTTGTTTTCCTTTGTGGGGGCTGCTCTGAACAGTCGAAAAATACGACCACTGACCCGTGTTGTTGAGGCTGTAGCCAATGATACTGCTTTTGCATTGGGGAATATAACTGAAGAGCTTCAAATATCTAGAATTGTCACGCTCCAGAACCGGATGGTTCTAGATGTAGTTCTAGCCGATCGAGGGTGGGCATGTAGAATTATCGGAAGTAGCTGTTGTGTGTACGTTCCAGACAATTCACCATCTGTATATGATGCCATATCTAAATTACACAAAATTGCTGCTGAGATACATCCGGACAATGGCACATGGACCTTTTTGGGGTGGTTCTGGTCAATGCTTAGTACATGGGGCTGGAAGCTATTGACAATCTTATGTATCATAGTTGGGATATTATTCTTCTTGTGTTTATGTATACAATGTGGCCCTGCATTATGTTCTATGTGTTTATCAGCTTGTATTCCATCTAGACGAGCTCTCGCCCAGAATGAATTGATGCTTCATAAAGAAGTGGCTCAGATTATGTCGATCGATATAGAAGATGAGTATCCCGACTATGTTCACTATGAGGTAGCTTCAGCTAAACGCTAAAAGGGTCGTCTGTCGTAATTTGACAATGACTGGGTTAGCGTTAAGCTTTGCTACACGTTATTCCCCTTATCTTGGCCTTACTCGAAAACGCCATTTTGAATATTACGGCGGCCATTTTAGAGAATGAGCTGCCTCGTGGTCAACGTGCCCTTTAGTCCTTTGTCCGTGCTACTGACCACTCGAGTTTGCCCAGCAACAGGCTATTTTTAGTAACGGTCAAGCCTGTACATGCGCAGTTCCCGACTGACCAGTCACCCCTTAGGAATGTTCCGCCAAATTGACCAGTGGTGTTGTAACCCCTCCCATGAGTTGGCTGTGTTCCAAAAATGACCATATATGTACCAAAACCTCTGTAACCATGTACCGCCTACCTTTTTATGTGTGAAAACTGTATAAAAGAAGGACTCGCACCGACGTTCGGGGTGATACTTCTTGCATTTGCCGAAGGGTGCTGTAGGAATATACCACCACCCCATGGGGTCTTAACTTGTCTTTTGTACTTTTCAGTTTCCGTGCCAACAGTTCTTTCAGTGTAATGGGTATTCTGCGGAGTATGTAGGCCTTGGGAACCCAATACTACAGTATGTCGAAGAGCACGGTGGTGTGGCATGTCATAGAGTAGCATGTTGTAGAGTGTCTTAAAGTGGAGGCGTAGAGTGCAGTCGCTTAGAGTGTAGAAGCGTATCATAGAGCAGAGTGGCATTTTGTACAGTGGAGTGTCATGGTGAACAGTGGAGTGGAGTGGCGGGCATGTCATACAGTAGTGTGAAGTGCCATGTCATACAGTGGAGTAGCATGATGTGGAGCGGAGTGGAGGGGTATTGAGTGTCTTAGAGTGGAGTGGAGGGTCGTACAGTGGAGTGTCCTTTCGTAGAGTGGACACGTGTCTCACAGAGTAGAGTGGAGTGATATACAGTAAAGTGGCATGTTGTGGAAAGGAGTGAAGCAGCATGTTGTACAGTGTACTGGCATGTCATACAGTGGAGTGCCAAGTAGTATAATGGAGAGGTGTGCAGTGTCATAGAGTAGAGTGGAGTGGAGTGTTCTAGAGTCGAGTGGCTCTCCACAGAGTTGCGTGGCATGTTATAGAATGGAGTGGCATATTGTAGAGTGGAGTGGAGAGCCATGGAATGTTGTAGAGGAGCGTAGAGTTGAGGGGCATGGAGTGGAGCAAAGTGTTGTAGAGTGCAGTGCCATAAGTGGAATAGTGTGTCATAGAGTGTTTTAGAGTGGAGGGAGCTACAGTAGAGTGACATACAGTGCAGTGGAGTGTCCTACTGTAGAGTGGTGTATTGTAGAGTGTATTGGCATGTCATAGAGTGGTATGTTATAGAGGGTCTTAGAGTGGAGGGTCGTAGAGTGGATTGGCATGTGGTATAATGGAGTAGCATGTCATAGAGTGGAGTTGCATGTTGTAAAGTGGAGTAAAGGGGCGTGTTTTAGAGTGGAGTACAGTGACGTATAGTGAAGGGTCACTGAGTGGACTAGACTGTTGTAGAGTGGAGTGGCATAGGGTGTAGTGGAGTGGCATGTTCTAAAGTAGAGTGGAGCGGCATGTCATAGAGAGACATAATAGAAGCTGTCTGGATTTGTTTAGAGTGGAGTGGCGAGAGTGGAGTGGCATGGCATAGAGGGGAGTTGCATGCAGTGTAATACATTGGAGTGGAGTAGAGTGGAGTGGTGTATCATACAGTGGAATGGCATGCTATAGTTAGAGTAGAGTGGAGTGGCATATAGTGAAGTGGACTGTTGTGTCTAGAGTACAGCAAAGTGGCTTGTCATAGATTGGCATGTTGTAAAGTGTCTTAGATTGGGGAGCGTAAAGTGGAGTGGCGTAGAGTGTAGCCATACTGAGTAGTGGCATGTTGTAGAGCAGAGTGACATTTTGTACAGTGGAGTTTTGTATCGGACAGTGGAGTGGCATATCACAGAGTAGGGTGGAGTGCTGTATATAGAGGAACATGTAGATTGTGTCAGTGTGGAAAGGCATAGCATGGCATGACGTAGAACAGAGTGGAATGTTGAAAAGTGAGGTAGCCAGTCACAGAGTGGAGTAAAGTGGCGTGTCACAGAGTGGAGTGGGATGTCATACACAACTGTGGAGTGGAGTGTCATAGAGTGGAGTGTACTGTCATAGAGTGGAGTGGTGTATCATAGAGTGGAATGGCGTGTCGTAGAGTAGAGATGATTGTGTACAGTGGAGTGGCATGTTGTACCGTAGGGTGAAATAGCGTGTCATGGAGTGGCGTGTCACAGAGTGTCTTAGAGTTGAGTGGCATACAGTGGAGTGGCCTGTTGTAGAGTGGAGTGGCACTCATAGATTGAAGGGGCGTGGCGTGTCATACAGTGGATTGGAATGTGGTAGAGTGGAGTGACATGTCTTACAGTAGAGTGAAGGGTCATAGAATGGAGTTCCAAGTCATGGAGTGAAGTAGGGTGGAGTTGAGTGTAATAGAGTGGAGTGGCACAGAGTGGAGTGGCATAGAGTGGAGTGCGGTGGAGTGGAGTGGAGTGAAGTGGAATGGCATGGAGTGTCTTTGTGACTCTCTAGCTCTAGAGGTTTTGTTGAGTGTTTTGGTTTGAATAAAGGAGCTGCTCTATACCTAAACTTGGGAACTACTCAGAGTTCCCTACTTCCTTTTTTGCATAATTTATGTGGCACTCTAAACATGAAAGGGTATTGGCTTAACTTATTCTGGGAGCTCCTTTTTGTCTAGGAGAGAGAGAGACAGAGAGAATGTATAACAGTTCCAATATTGTGTAGAGAGGTTCTTTTAACATCATAAACCATAGGGCCTACGGCAGAGTGGGTGTTAAATGCCACCAGAACCAAGGATGTCCTTGGGGGCCAAGTGCCCATCTTGTTACTTCCAGTAAGTCCTACACAGTAGGATTGTTAAAACGTCTTCGGAGGCCATGCCCCCTTTTTCCACCACTCTGCAAACGTGCCTCCAAGCAGACTACGGGATGGGGGATGACATCCACTTTACTTCTGAGGGACTTTGCGGGCCAAGAAGCCCTCCTGGTACCTCTTGTAAGTCCTACACAGCGGAATTCCTGAGTGCTGGTCAGAGGCCCAGCACCCTTTCTCAGCCACTCCGCGAAAGTGTCAACTATTTAAAGAAGTGTTTGCAATGCAATAGGTTTGGCATTTACAAGAGTTAGAGCTATTGGCGTAAATGTAAAAGTTTTTTACTAATGTTTTTTGGAGTGAAGTGGATGTATGTTGTGTGTAGTTGGAATTATGTGGTAAGTTGTGCAGTGAAATTATGTGGATAGAAAGTATACGGTATTTAGGGTGTAGGAATTATGTAGAGTGGGATTATGTGTTATGGAGAGTAATTATGTGGTATGCTAGTCTTTGTTGAGGAGTTGTAACCTCAGGTTTAGTCTTCCTCGTTTCCATAGAAGCTCAATTATGAACTCAGTTAGACAAAAAAAGAAGGAATCACTGAGGAACACTTGTGGACCTAGTCAGAGGTATGAGCAGGACCACTGCATATGCCACTGTTTGGCTACACCAACCTTCGCATAATTGTACATTTTCCGCATTAGCCACATAATTTTATTTATTTATTTTATGTAGTTTATAGAGCGCGCAGCTACCCCCGAAGGGGTGTCCCGGCGCTAAAATCCTGAGCCTCCAAGGGAAAGTAGGGAGTAAAGCAGGAGAAGCAGTGGAGTGACTCAAAGTCCGGAGAAGAGCCAGGTTTTGAGTTTGGCTCGGAAGATGGATTCAGAGGGACAGAATCTCAGCTCGATTGGTAGGGAGTTCCACAATTTGGCAGAAATGACACTGAACCCTCTGCCACCCATTATCTACTCCCTAATCTTCAGATTTGAAAACAAAAGTCTTGTTTCTAGCTCAAACATTATAAAAAATGAAGCGACAAGTGTAATAGAATGGTGGAAAGCCCTTTGCAAACCTAGAACTTATTGCTAAATGTGGGTGTTAAATTGGTACTAATGGTGTGCAAGCCACTCTTGCTTCCTTCTGCGCCTCTCTTGCCTTTTGCCTCTTTTGTTGCTTCTTTCTGCAAATGTATTTCTTTTTCTTTACTTCTCTTGCCTCTTTCTACAAATCTCTTCTACTTTCTGTACCTCTCTTGCTTCTTTCTGTACCCTTATTACATCTTTCTGCACCCTTCTTGTCTCTTTCAGCAACTCTGTTGCTTCTTTTTGCACTTCTCTTCCTTATTTCCGCATTCCTCTTGCCTCTTTCTGTACCTCTTTTGCAAATTTCTGCATCCCTCATGCCACGTTCTGCACCCTTCTTCCCTATTTCTCCATCTCTCTTGGTTCTTTCTGCACTTCTCTTGTTTCTTTCTGCAACCCTCGTGCAAATTTCTGTATCCCTTTTACTTCTTTCTGCACCCCTTTTCTTTCTTTCTGTACCTTTCTTCCCTTTTTGTTCACCTTTCCTACCTCTTTCTGCACCCCTCTTGCCTCTTTTTGCACCTCTGTTTGTATTTTGAACATCACTCTTGCTTCTTTCTGCACCTCTTTTGCAAATTTCTGCACCCTTCTTCCCTATTTCTCCATCTCTCTTGCTTCTTTTTGCACTTCTCTTGCTTCTTTCGGCACCTCTTGTGCAAATTTCTATATCCCTCTTACCTCTTTCTGCACCCTTTTTCTCTCTTTCTGTACCTTTCTTCCCTGTTTGCGCACCTCTCTTGCCTCTTTCCGCACCTCTGTTGCTTCTTTCTGCACTTCTCTTGCCTCTTTCTGTACCCTTCTTGCCTCTTTAAGCATTTCTGCTGCTTCTTTGTGCACATCTCCTGACTCTTTATGTACCTCTCTTGCCCTTTTCTGCAGGTCTCTTGTCTCTTTCTGACCCTCTTTTGCTTCTTCATGCACTTTTCTTTTCTCTTTCAGTACCTCTCTTACCTCTTTCTGCACCTCTGTTGCTTCTTTCTGCACTTCTCTTGCTTCTTTCTTGCCTTAGTCTGCCTACCTGTTCCCTTTTTCTGTAGAGCTTTTGCCTGTAACTGCAACTCTTTTGCCACTTTCTGTAGGCCTCCTTCTGCACCTCTCTAGCCTCTTTCTGCACTGTTCCTGCTCTTTCTGCACCCTTCATGCCTCTTTCAGCACCTCTGTTGCTTCTTTCTTTACTTCTCTTCCTGCACCCGTTGTGCCTCCTTATGCACCTCTGTTGCTTCTTTCGGTTCTTTCTGCACTTCTCTGGCCGCTTTGTGTATTCTTCTTGCGTCTTTGAGCACCTCTGTTGCTTCTTTCTGTACTTCTATTGCCTCTATCTGCACTGCTCTTGCTTCTTTCTCCACCTCACTTGCCTCTTTCAGCACCTGTTTCTTTTTGTTGAAAAAATTGGCGGACAACGGTGGACACGGTAATCACACTTTCCTGCTGTGTTCCCATTGCATTTATCTCAGGAATATGTCCCAGCGAGTGTGCACTTGCAACTCCAGCACCTGCCGTCATTGGGTGCCAGCTGCTAGGCAGAGGAAGAACAGACCCAAACTTGGAGTGGTGCACTACTCAGAAGCAACGGTTGTATATCAAAAAATCAATTAGTCTTGTTGTATTGCATCAGTAAATGCTTTATTTTCATAAACATCCAAAAGTGAGAGATACCAGCCAACGCGTTTCGTTCATATGAAATGAAATTCTTCAGGGCTGTAAGTTTCAATATAAAAAACATAAATATATATACATACACACATTAAAATACACTTGACACAGGATTTTTGCAACAATAACAAAAGAGAAAAAAAATAAGTACGAAAGAAAAAATTATAAACAGAGAAGAGCAAGAGTGGCAAATAATATATTACGACCAGAAAAAAGCAAGAGAGGCAAGGAGTATAAGTGATGGAGAAAAGGGGAGGGTAAACGGCAGGTGCGGATACAAGTGTAGTATGAGTAACAAGACACAATAATAACCAGAGAGTATAAAAACACCTTTACGATGTGGGAACACAGAATGTATAACAAAACATAAACACACAAAATGGGTGACATTACATAAATGAACCATGTGTGTGATAAACCTGTAGTTCGAAGTGTAGCTAAAACAATCTGCCTTTGTACATGTTAAAAGCGCATTTCTCAGGCTAGTAGCACAAGGTGTAACTTAAACAATTTGCCTTGGTGTGTGTAAAGGCGCGCCTCCCGGGCTTTAGTCCAACAAGAAAAACCAGGGCCTGATCGGAGTGTTATGTGGGAATCCATCCCAATGTGAGTGTTGGGGGGAAGCAATAAATGACATGTGGGACCCTCTACTATAAAAAGACAACCCTACATGGGTGTGAGAAAAATCAAAAAAGGCACATGGTGATAAGACTTGTTCAAAACAAGTGCAACTGTTGTGTGTAATGCATGTACATACCATTGAGTGATGTGTGATATTGGGGGGAGATGGTCCTGTGTTCCCCAGATGTTCTCATAAATAAAGCATGAACTTGGTCCAGTTTGTTCAATATGTCACACACAAGAATAGGCAGTAACGAAGAATATGTTGTGCACAAATTAATGTGACTATTTAGGCCTCTTTGATAAGGGCCAGCACTCAGTGAGTCTAAGGAGAAGAACAGGATAAGAATCAAATGGGGTCAGCTATAACACTGGAAGTGAAAATGAACATTTGGGCGTAACTGGAAGGAAGATAATCTAGACCAGAATTCTTCAAACTGTGGGGCGTGCCCCCCATGGGGGGCGCGGCACCATCCCAGAGGGGTGTGCACTCCACCGTAAAAGCGTACGTTTGTTGTAGAGGGTGTTGTGGATGTTGGGCTGATGTTCGTCCATGCCCCCATAATGGAGGGTTGGATGGAGGGGAAATCGACGTGCCTATGCTACTGGAATTTCACAGGGTTAATTCCTACAGCTGAAACGCTCCAGCTGTACTGGGAGACACGGAGTCTCCTCTGCTAAAACTGAATCGGTTTAGCAGAAGAGACTCTGTGCCTCCCAGTGCAACTGGAGCATTTCAGCTGTAGGAATTAACCATCTCGGGCAGTGGTCCAATCTGCCCCCTCCCACCTTCTCTCTCGGGCATTTCGCTGTGTGAATACATAAGTGCATAATGGTGGCTGTGGGAAGTGCAGATAGTGACGATAGGAGGGTAGGTGGAGGATGGTAACTACTCTGAGCGAAGCCACTGAAGGAAACTTAAGCACTGTCAAAGAGCAGGGATGGAAGTAAAGACGGCAGAAGGAGTACTGATGGAAGGGGGCTAGTAGTGTAGAAAAAAGTGGAAGAATTAAGGGAAAGGGATACAAAAGGCAGCGATGAGGGGAGAAGTGCCAACGCTTGGGTTAGAGAGGGTACTGCGGAAAAAAGGAGTGTCTAAATACAAAGGACAGGAAAGGTAGTACTGATTAACTGTGGGAAGGTCAATGAAAAAAAGTAAATCTGTGAATAGCATGCGTACATGTTTGTTTAGCGGGGTATATGCACATTTCCTCCTCTTTGGTTGGTCTGTGTCTAACCTCAAGGGAGGTTTCTCAAAGGAGCCTTTTGTCCCACAGGCTGGTTGTTGGGTTCTTAAAGGTGACATTGATTCTGTGGCAGTCCTCCAACTCTGCTGACTTGGTTTTCTGCTGTAGGATAATATTTCTCCTAATGCTTCTTGCCCTAATTGTGGGTCACTTTCTCTTTGGGCCTTCACAATGCAGGCTAGTTTTAGTTCAGTATGAGACTGACTTTTTCTTCGTTTCCTTGAAGCCATAAACGTTAGAATAATTCCCTGCTGAGTGGGGCGACAACAGAGTGCTTCAATTCAAAACATATATATCTCCCCTCCTGTAGGAGGAAGGAAGGTGTGCGTCTCTGTCTGTGTGTTTGTGTGTGTGTGTCTGTGTGAGTGTCTGTGTGTCTCTGTCTGTCTGTGTGTCTGTGTCTGTCTGTCGCTTGTCTACTGCCGCGGCTGTTGTGGGAGAGACTTGTACTGCGGCATCGTCCTGGGATGTTGATGGCACTTAAACCTTTCAGTATACAAAATGGTTGCTTTTTCCTAGGCTTGTCTTTTTATTACTGCCACATGATGGCATAATTCAGTGAATCTTTATCTGTGGCCATGTCCCTTGAGAAGGGACAGGCTGGAACACATGTCTGCCAGTCGCCCCTCCCCACCCTTTCGCCACTGGGGGCGGCCTGATTGAAACTGCTTTTCCAAGCGGAGCAGGGACTTGTTCCAGGGGTAACCTCATAACCTGCAGCCCTTCCAAGGCCTGGTGCGGGGGAGCCTCCGAGGAGGGAGGGCTTGGAAGCAACTTGGGAAGCTACCTCCCAGGGAGCGCAGTAACTGGGCACACTGATGGGTGGATGAGCGAGTGAGTGGGAAACCGGCTCCTAGGGAGCGCAAGATCCAGGCGCACTGATGGGTGGATGAGCGAGTGAGTGGTAAACCGGCTCCTAGGGAGCGCAAGAATCAGGTGCACTGGTGGATGAGTGAATGAACTCCCAACCTGCAGCCCTTTCAAGCCCTGGTGCAGAAAGCCTCCGGGCAGGGAGGGCTTGGAAGCAACTGTGGGAAGCTGGCTACCAGGGAGCGCAGGAACCAGGCACATGGATGTATGAGTGAATGGGAAATAGGCTCCTAGGGAGCGCAGGAACCGGGCACATGGATGGATTGATGGATGGATGAGTGAGTGAAAGGGGAATTATGTAGTGTACTAGATTCCAGAAATTTCTGTCAGGTGGTGGGGGGCCCGACATTTCAAAAAATTCAGCTGGGGGGGGCTCAACTTACAAAAGTTTGAAGACCTCTGATCTAGACAAAGAGTTTCGGATGAGCCTGTGATCCCAAAAGTGGGTAAAAGATAAGGGTACAAGAAAAGGAGAAAGAAAGAGCACATGGTGGTATTACACATGACACGCCCAAAGGGACACAGCTTAGCACGAAATCAGCGTGTGCATGGCCTGTCAGAACAGAGAGATAATACCTGGCCTGAGAGCAAAAAAGAGAAAATAAAGAGGAAAGTGTGGCAGAATCCGCTACATGTGGTTCATGCTGACTGTCTCCTAAGATAACGCATGGGCTTAAGGTTGTAGCGTCTGTGGGGCAAACAGGGGGATAAATATGGGAGAAGATGAGTGCATATTGGGGGCAAAAGCTAATACAGTCTTTGCAGGAAACATGGATGGTGACACATACATCCGTTATGCGAACGGCATGAAGCCTGAGCAGAGTGTTAGCCAAGGTAAAATGGGAGTAAGAATACACAAATGGTATGATGCTGAGCAGAGTCCTAGTTAGGGTCCAACGGCAGTGGGAAAACACATAGTCGGGTGCACAGCAAAGTGAAAGGCGCATGAGAGACTCGTACCTGAAGACATGGATGCTGCCATTGGATCCTTCAAAAGTTAAGTGATGCCGGTTGGGAAACCTAAAGATATACGCTGGGAAGCGCGGGAGAACATAATGGACCTACGTGAGAACGTGCAGCAAATGGAGGAAGAAACCACATGCACAGTGGGTTGGGCAAGGGTCTATAGCGGCTAGTAGAGAGGCAGATGAGTCCTTGTCTTTGAAGAGACGTCTGGTGTGAGGCAGTGTCAGCATAAGTTGACACTGGGCAGGTATGTGGTGGTTGCGAACTGAGGGGGCAGTATCAGCACAAGTTGACCCCGGGTCCCCTGGTGACCCGGAAGTCATTGAGTCACTTCCGGGTCACGAAGGGAACAAAGGCCAGGCCGGTTAGATCCGGCCTGGCCGAAGAGGGGTTAAAAGGCCGTGGAGCATGAGGGTCTGCCTCTTTGACTCCTGCTCGCCATGGCCTGCCCTTCCAGCCTCTAGGAGCCTGTGAATTATTTTTGTTTTGTTTCCCTGCAGGTGTTGTAGCCGGGAAGATGGGACTGTCCCCTCAGTGCACGATATTCAGAGTTGTTGATTGATGGTGCCCCGTCTCACTGGCTTTCATTTTCGATGCTGATCAAGGAGTGGACTAGCAACTCGGAGCTGGGAGCATCGGAAGGGGTCGAGGCGGATGAGGGGTGTTTTGCCGGCGGAGCACGGGAAGAGGAGCATCGGAGCAATGGCGAGGAGCAGCGTATGCAGAGATGCTGTGGTCGAGTTGCCTGCTGTGGGGCTCACACACATGGGTGAGGCTGCTGGGGCGATGCTGGACTGGTCTTTGGTATATTGTGTGCTTGCAGAGAGGGCCCTGTCTCAGTGCGCGCCTTTGGACGTGAGGTAAAGAGACTGAGAGCCTTACTGCTGGCAGCAACTAATAGTGGAAAATGTATTTCTCACAAAATGTAACGGCTCCCAATCTGTCAAGCTTTACCAAATCTGTAATGTTGGGGGCCCTGGGCCCTCATGCTAGAGAATGACTGACGTAGACACCAACAGCTACATAGTGGAACTGGCCCAGAGCACGTGCGCGGCAGGGAGGGGTCACCTTTTGCACTCTTCTCTACTCCGGTGAAGCGGGAGAGCTGTATGCGATTCTCCCTTCGCAGCCGGCCTTGCTTTTCACGGCCTCGCAGAGGAGGGGGCTGGTGATGTTCCTTGACGCGGGTGGGCTCTGCAGTAATACACAACGTGTTGCCACACAGCGGGGGACAGGAGGCATCACAGGCAGGCCGCGGGTGGGCTCCGCTGGTCCTGCTTTCACCAATGTTCTCAGCGTCAGTGTTCGTAGGGGGTGCTTCAGGCAGGCCGCGGGTGGGCTCAGCTGGCCTTGCAGTAGTCAGTTTACTTTCCGGGCACCATGGCGATGCGGGTAGGCTCCGCTGTCCCCTTACAGCGCCCAGCAGCACTTCACACGCTGCGGCAATTTTCTTTTACCCCGCCGCCGCACTCCTCACACGCTGCGCGGCTGGGACGCTGCAGGCAGGCCGCGGGTGGGCTCCGCTGGTCTGCCTTTATTTAAAATCTATTTTTGGCCGCTTCACGCCCGGCGGGGCGCCTGACCATGCGGGTGGGCTCCGCCATGTTTAATCATAGGGGGGGGGAATCACTCCTGGCATACGCGACCCCCCGGAGCCATTTGCAGTCCCCGGGCTCACCTCCGGCCTACGGGCCTTTTCGACCACGCGGGTGGGCACCACGATGGTCTTCCTCGGGCAGTGGCGGCCGATGCAGGAGGGCTCTGCACGGCTCTCTCTCTTCACCCCAGGCAGGGGCGCAGTCGCGGCCGACGCGGGTGGGCTCCGGTCGGTCCGCTCTTCTTCACCCCACGCAGGGGGCGGTGCAGGCTTGGCTCATAAGGTGTGGGGTAGGCTCCCAGTCACCTTCTTGTCCGCAGGCAGGCCCGGGGCTCGTCCTACGCCCTGCAGGCCTCTCGGCGGCCGCCGCCGCTTCCCCAGAGGGGTGCCCTGCACATGGGCACTTCCCTTCTTCTTTCTGGGGTTTTCAGCAGCGGCACGCGTGGCATTGCGTTACCGCCTCTTGTCGCCAATGTAATGTTGGGGGCCCTGGGCCCTCATGCTAGAGAATGACTGACACAGACACCAACAGCTACATAGTGCAACTGGCCCAGAGCACATGCGCTCGGCCCCTTTTATTAAAGCTGTGTCACCTGACCAGTGACATCAGTGGTGGGTGGGTGTTCAGTGTGCTGGCTTACAGAGCACTAGACTGCTGACCGTGATTCTGGATCACTACATCCCTCCCAAACTTCGGGGAAAATTGAAAACAAAAGAAAGTCCAACCTATGGGAGAGAAAGGTGTAGTTCGCAAAAACCACACGACAAAGTTCCACCTGTGGGAAAGAAAATGTACATACAAAATAACACTGGACTCTATACTTTGAAGTGAGTCTCTTTGGTGGATTGCAAGTCGCAGATGGTGTAGTTGCTGCATCCAGGGCTCATGAGTCAATGTGGCATGGTTTACCGTTGTTCAGCGGGTCCTATCTTCTATCTGCGCCGCTTGGACATTGTTCTCGGTCTTGCCTTTGCTTGGCACTACTGGTGACAGTTGGTAGTTTAGATAGAAGGGTGACGTGATCCGAGTGTTGTTTGTCTGCTCGGTTCTCCTTTTCAGTCCTGGTCCTTGGTGATGTCTCTGGGCAGGCTTCAAAGTATTTCTGGGCAGATGAAAGGAGTAGGTGCATACATGCCTCTCACTAGGATGCCCCTCTTCGCCGGTATTCCTCTCTCACAAGATGTCCGGGAGGACCTCCAGGCTTCCACTGGACTGGTGTTGTCGGTCATGTTGCTCCACCATAGCCTTCGGGCCGTGAGCGGGGCGCTCCACGATCTTCACCGTTGTGTCCTAGTTCCACCTGAAGGTTACGCTGTTGACTCTTTTCTTGCACGCGAAGCTTCCTTCTCAGTGGGTCTTGCAGACGCACCGTCGTGGATCTGTCTCTCTTGCGGGACTTGCTGCCACCAGAGTCCCTTGAGGCCTTTGCTTCTTGAGCTGCCACAGGTTGGTGTGGAGTGGTCAGTTCCTCAGCCGGATGTGTGAGCACTCTCGCCATCCAATCTTCCGCTCAACCCCAAAGGTAGATTGTTGTCAAACAGTCCAAACTTGCCCTCTTCTGCGATTGCCACATTGATGGATGGCTTGTAGGTGGATCTCTTTGGCTTGTGTTGCCGATGTTTCTGCCAGGCCTTGTTCTCCACTGCACTCCGGTGTTCCGGTGCATGTCGCCATCTTCTCCTGATGTTTGTGTAAGTTGGCTGGTCACCTCTTTTCTCTTTTGGTGATCTTTTAGTAGCACTGTGGCACTCGCTTCCCTTCTTCTCCTCCTTTCCTTTCATGACGTGGTTGGTCCTTTTCCTTTTCGTCAACCACCCAGGCCATCTCTGTGTGGCGTGCACTCCACACGAATCTCCCTGGTTGCGTCCTACCCTTAGGACACCCCTTTTCTTCTTCCGATGGCCAAACCAGGTATCGCACCTTTCTTCCTGTCACTCCTTCTTTACTTCGGGTCAGTATCATCAGACCTCTTCTGGGTCCCGTCCATGGACCTCTTCTTGATCTATTCAGTTACTATGCCTTTGATCTTCTGGCATGTCTTCGCAGCCGTGATGTTCTGACTGTCATCTTCTCCTTTTCTTTCAGGTGACCAACTGACTGGTCATCTTCTCCTTTTCTTTTGGGGTGACCAACTGACTGGTCATCTTCTCCTTTTCTTTCCGGGCGACCAACTGACTGGTCCTCTTCTCCTTTTCTTTCGGGGCGACCAACTGACTGGTCATATTCTCCTTTTCTCTCCGGGTGACCAACTGACTGGTCATCTTCTCCTTTTCTCTCCGGGTGACCAACTGACTGGTCATCTTCTCCTTTTCTCTCCGGGTGACCAGTTGACGGGTCCGCATCTGGCGGTGACTTTTTGGCAAGTCATCTTCGCTGTGACCTACTGACAGGTCTCAGAGGACGCGATCCCTACGTCACTCAGGTGTGGTGGCGTGGAGTTCCTTCACTCCTTGCGCGGTCCTGCGCAATGCTGTTTGGTTCTGAGGTGTGGAGTTCCTTCACCCCTTGCGCGTTCTGCGCAATGCTGTTCGGTCCTGAGGTTTGGAGTTCCTTCACTCCTTGCGCGTTCTGCGCAGCGTTGTTCTGTGGCGTTGGCGTGTCACTGGGCAGCGTCACTCGGGCACCCCTGACTTCTGGCGCTCCTGGCACGTTCCGGCGCAATGCTGCGCGGTCCTGTCGTGCGGGTGTGGAGTTCTGGCACTCCTGTCGCGTTCTTGCGCTTTGTGGTATGGTTCCGTGCTTCAGCATTTCTGGCGCGTTCCTGCGCTGTCTCCTGGCGCGTTTCTGAAGGTGCGTGGGCATCGTTATCTGTGAGGGAGAGTATTATGCGCAATCCTCATTCCTGTAGATGTGCTCACCGCAATGTTCCTGCGCTGCTGTGTGTTTACGTCACTTTCCTCACAACCACGCCTATGGAGCTGCACTCTGCAGTCACTGTGTTGCTAACTTGTGTGGTATCCTGGCACCACTGGTATGTCAGGCAGCCTTGCACTTGCTGTGGGCTAGTGTGATCTGTTCACTCTTCTCTGCGTGTCTTGATCTTGTTGCCCAGTGCAGCTCGCCTTGCAGGCGCACTATTGCATTCGGCCACTAGATGGCAGGGGAGCTTTCACTCCTTGCAGCTTCGGAAGTATGTTTCATCTACTGCAGGCTTCGTGTTCCGTTGCAAGGACCTCACTGCTTAGTTACCGGTTCTTCTTGTCAGATCGGTGGGATTTCTGCCATGTCTCCCCTGGTAAGTCCCCTTTATTTCAGTGGTGCACTGTTCTGGGCAGCAGAATTGCGCTCAAACTCAGCAGGGGGTTGGGGCACAGACACCGGGCTCCTATTTCAGCGGGTGGGCTCCGCTTTGGTTCCTCATTTATGGCATTGGTTACACAGGGCATGCACGCTGGTGCCGAATGTGTCTTGTGGGGTGAGGGGCCTCGTGGCGAATGCGGGTGGATTCCTCTTTCAGTGCTGGGGTTGCGTGTTATTGGCAGTTGTGAAATTCCTGCATGTCCTTTCAATTTTAGTGGCACTCTCCGGGTGCAGCTTTATCAGTCTTTTACCCTGCCGCTGCAGCTCGCCTGGAGATCGCACGCTGCGCGGCAGGGAGGGGTCACCTTTTGCACTCTTCTCCACTCCGGTGAAGCGGGAGAGCAGTATGCGATTCTCCCCTCGCAGCCGGCCTTGCTCTTCACGGCCTCGCAGAGGAGGGGGCTGGTGCTGTTCCTTGATGCGGGTGGGCTCCGCAGTAATACACAATGTAATGCCACACAGCGGGGGACAGGAGGCATCACAGGCAGGCCGTGGGTGGGCTCCGCTGGTCCTGCTTTCACCAATGTTCTCAGCGTCAGTGTTCGTAGGGGGTGCTTCAGGCAGGCCGCGGGTGGGCTCCGCTGGCCTTGCTGTAGTCAGTTTACTTTCCGGGCACCATGGCCATGCGGGTAGGCTCCGCTGTCCCCTTACAGTGCCCAGCAGCACTTCACACGCTGCGGGCGTTTTTCTTTTACCCCGCCGCCGCACTCCTCACACGCTGCGCGGCGGGGACGCTGCAGGCAGGCCGCGGGTGGGCTCCGCTGGTCTGCCTTTATTTGAAATCTATTTTTGGCCGCTTCACGCCCGGCGGGGCGCCTGACCATGCGGGTGGGCTCCGCCATGTTTAATCATACGGGGGGGGGGAAATCACTCCTGGCATACGTGACCCCCCGGAGCCATTTGCAGTCCCCGGGCTCACCTCCGGCCTACGGGCCTTTTCGACCACGCGGGTGGGCACCGCGATGGTCTTCCTCGGGCAGTGGCGGCCGATGCAGGAGGGCTCTGCACGGCTCTCTCTCTTCACCCCAGGCAGGGGCGCAGTCGCGGCCGACGCGGGTGGGCTTCGGTCGGTCCGCTCTTCTTCACCCCACGCAGGGGGCGGTGCAGGCTTGGCTCATAAGGTGTGGGGTAGGCTCCCAGTCACCTTCTTGTCCGCAGGCAGGCCCGGGGCTCGGCTTACGCCCTGCAGGACTCTCGGCGGCCGGTGCCACTTCCCCAGAGGGGTGCCCTGCGCATGGGCACTTCCCTTCTTCTTTCCGGGGTTTTCAGCAGCGGCACGTGTGGCATTGCGTTACCGCCTCTCGTCGCCAATGTAATGTTGGGGGCCCTGGGCCCTCATGCTAGAGAATGACTGACGCAGACACCAACAGCTACATAGTGCAAGTGGCCCAGAGCACATGCGCTCGCCCCCTTTTATTAAAGCTGTGTCACCTGACCAGTGACATCAGTGGTGGGTGGGTGTTCAGTGTGCTGGCTTACAGAGCACTAGACTGCTGACCGTGATTCTGGATCACTACAAAATCTACATGAATAAAAGCAAAATGTTCCCTTCCATTAGACCAGGAATCCACACAGAAAATGTCACATTCAAAGCATTATTTTGCAAATACTGTGCTATTCATTTAGATAAGGCTTTTAAGCACAATTGATGGGGAACGATAAGTTATGTGATATATGCGAAATGTACACAATGTATATTTTGACTGACAAAGCCTATGCAATGCATGTAATGCCATGCACTCGAGAGATAAACATCACAATAAAAATTCCCAGCCTTGGTAAGCGGGACTGCTTACATTTGTTGATGAAGAACCCTGCATCCTCCATCAAAGGAAAACAAAGTGTGGTTAGCAGGTGCTGTGGGATATATTAAAACAAGTCTGTGAAGGGGCATGGCTGACTGCCGAGCATGGAAGGCGTGAGCTGAGTGAGCTCTGTCTTCCACCCCGACACTATGCTGAATATCCTGAGATTCCTGGATCGCTGAAACCTGCTTTCAGCCTGATGCACAGCAAAATACTGGAGGATTGACCAGACGACCTGCAAAGTCTCTGGCTGGCCGATAACCTGCTGAATTTGCCTGCGGTCCGGAGCGACTCTGGGTGGACGAGGACAAGGGGCGGGGTTACGTGTGGGCTGCATGGAGTGAGGAAGGACGCTTCGGGCTCGTATTGGCCCGGCAGCATGGAGTTTGCTGCACTGAGGACGCTGTAGGTGGCGGGACATGTAACTTACTGTGCCGAAGCCCGCCTCGGCGATGCAGGACAAGATGGCGGTCCGCCAGTGAACTCTCTTGCATCCGAGTGAGGGTTATCCGCACCTAATCAGCGTATTGACTGGTGGTGAGGTATGCGCTTGGGTATTGTAGGTGCCCCCTCCCCACCCCCACCCATAACAAGCTTGCCTGAGGGTCACATCGATACAGCGCCGCACTGGATGGAGCGGGGTGCTTATGAGGAGTACGCAGCCTGTGATTCCCCCGGCGCCTCTGGCGAGACACTGTTGTAATAAGGCGCGCTCCCAACAGTCCCTTCACTATACATAGTGCCCATGTGAACGGTGGCTGGTCGGGCTTGGAGTGGGTTGCCCTGCAGATTCTCCTGCTAACGCGATGAATGAAAGGCCACACGGACACTAGCTCACGGTCATCCACCCATTGGACATGGCATCACCGATACACGCTGGGCCCCTGATGCCTCCTTGCGAAGCCGCCACTGACCACAGCACTGGTGTGCCCTTGGAGACGGTCCTGTCACCCCCAGAGGTTTCTGTGCCTACTCCGTGGCTGTGGCTGACCCCTGCTGCAGGTACGGCATTGTGCTCTTCACGGATCCTGTCACGGTGTCGTATGCGACACCACACCTAGCACTGCCGTAGGGAACCCGCCCCTCTGGACACACTGGTAGGTGGCATATTGACCCACCTACAATGCAGGTTGCTGCCTCTACTGTTGGCCGCCCATTGAGGCGCCGGGCGGGAGAAAGTGCCACTATTTACGTACCCGGCTTGGGGCATTACCCCGGATGCCCCCTTCGCCTGAACATACTGGAGCAGAGACGGGTGGGGGCCCGGAGAGGCACCATGGAGCCCCCTAAAGCCAAGCAAGCGGATGCCACAGCGGATGACGCGATACAATCCTCAGCCGCTGGTGTCCCTTTCAGCCCTCCGGATAATGAAGTTATCCCACCTACGGGAATGGATCTCCATGACGCCAAGCTGGATTTGATACTAAAAGAAATCCGGAACTCCAGAATGGTGCTGGAAATGCGAATAGACACAATGTCAATGGGGCTTACTTTACTAAGAGCTGACCATAAAAAACTGGTTGACAAGGTCAAATCGAACAAGCTAGCTCTAGATGACCTTGTCCCACTGCACTCCACACAACTCAAAGTATTCCAATGGCAACTTCAGGGACTCCAGGAGAGGGTAGACCAGGGGTCTCCAACCTTTTGTGTAGTGAGAGCTACTTCTGGTCCGTCAAAATCGTTGTGAGCTACTAAACCCCAAGCAACTCGTGCATTTTTCCGAGAGATCCCCCCACGCCAAATCTAATAGCTAAAAAGTGGGCCACATTTGCAAATTAAGTTTTAAAGTGTAAAATGTAAAGACATGTTGTAAAGGAGGTGTTTTTCAAGGTATGGAAGACTAGTCTATTTGTGCTTGCAACACGCAATGTTTGGTAATATCAGAAAAATTAACAATAAAAACCAGCCCACCAGCCAATGGAATCAGCACACAAATAGCCAAAAAACCACAGACAAGCATTGGCACAGCCCACCAGCCAATACAATTGGCCCACAAACAGTCCAAAAAACAACCAATGCACTGATCTGTCAGGCCAGCCCTTTGGAAAGGGCCTGTTTCACCTGTGGGCGATTCCCACCCCACTGACCTCTCGAGTGCAGTCAATAATGTTACACATTTGTGGCCATATACAAAGTGCACATTACAAACAGACATACTTTTCTGGCTCATGGCAGTGTTGTCAGAGCATCATAAGTGAAGAAAAATGTATGTTTAAAAAAAACTGTTTTTTCCCAATCATGTCAACTCTGTCATATAACCCACTGTAGATAGATACCATCTTACCTGCTTCTCCGATCAAATATAAAGATGGCAGGCTGAAAAGGCAGGTGATCCGGTTGTTCAATACAACTTGTACCACCTGCACCAGCGCTTGTTGCGCACAATGAAAAGCGCTGTGTCAGGGTGGGAAAGGCAGAGGGCACACAGTTGTATGCTAATGTAGTGAGCTCGCTCCTTGCAACTTAATTGGAGTTCTGCCTTAATTAGTCACTACTACTATAACCATGAAGCACTACAGGGGTGATGTGGTCCACCCATGTTGACAGTTTAATTAAGTTTAGGCACGCTGGTTTTAGCACACAAAGGGCAAGAGAGGACACAGGGTGCCACCAGTAATGGCCTACTGTTGAGGGCCTCTACTATTGTCAACCCAGGTATTGAGTTTCTTTCTATGACAAACAAGAGGTACAGTCTTCCTTTTTCACCTCATATGCAGACTCAATACATACAGCTATCACGAGCCTGAGCTATCAGATGCTGGACTCTTCAGTTAAAACTTTTTTGGTCATGCATGAATGCAACCAACGCAGGTCCGGCTCTAGGACGGTGTGATTTATGACACCACACCAGGCACAGAGTGCCCCGTCACTGTGCAAGGCACCACTCGTTTAGGGGCGGTTAGGGAGTGGTGGGCAGACACCAAAAGCTTCTTGCTTTCACATTGCTTCACTGAAGCCTCATGCTCGACTTTCATTTCTGATACCAGTGCTTCAGGAGCAGTCATGCTCCTTCAAGCACTCTTATCAAGACGCTCTGGAATGGATATTTACAGACGTCTTGAATTGAATATCAATCACTGCGTGCCTGGTACCATAAATTCAATGCTCTTATCAAGCGGCACATCCTGAAAAAATTGCTTTGAGTTTAAAATGCTTTCTGGAAAATGTGGCATGGCGCATCAGGAGAGCTGTCACAGGACTGAACGAGGTACATTCAACTAGGTGCCATCAACGAGATATGTTACTCTATAAGTGTGCACGATAATACAGTGCACATTGGCATGATGTGTAGTCGTTCTGTTACATGCACAACAATGCTACAAAAAAGAGAAGCTTTAAATTAGCATCCTTTGTTTAAGTGAGAAGAAACTACTAGTGTGAGAAAGTAAAATGCTATAAAACACAAAATTAATTTTACTTTAGAATATTACTGTTTTCTCTGAGCATGAATTTGTTCGTCATTTCAGATCGTTCCCTTTAATTTTGCCCAGTCTTTGAGTATTTTACAAACATTTCGGGCATGAATTTGAGAAGAGAATTTTGAACTTGGGAAAGATGCAAGTTTGGGGCCTAAATACATAAAAGTGGGAACTCCTCAAACTGCCCACACATACCAGTCCCTTAATGCTAATTAATGACCGCTACTTACTCGAACCAACGGTGGCAGCATCTCACTGCCAACCAGTGCGATTTCATCACACTGTACCCCAGTCCCAGCTATTCACACTTCCCACCAATTCTAGCACTTAACACTGCTCACTAGTGACAGCAACGTCTGTGGCCTACCAGTGCCCTCTTCTTACACTTTTCAGGAGTGCCTAACAGCCTGTTAGTGCCCTGGATTCTATCCACCACCATTCATTGCTACAGTGGTTGTTAGTGCCTCCGTACACTGGGAAGTAATGCCAACTCTTCACACTGCCCATTTCACCGTGCTTTGCATAGTTGACTCCTGCCTAGGGATTTACATGAAAAACAATTGGAATAGACCATGAAATAACAAATATAGCTTTGGGAGTTCAGCCTGAAAGCTAATGCAATTAACCCTAGCTTCGATTGGTGCAGCTCAACCCCTGTAGTACTGGCTTCAGATAATGGCGCCTTTCAGCTGCAAGCTTCACTTTTCACCATCAGCTTTTTCTCCATTCCTCCCCAGCCCAGACTAGGGCACCATAATGCATCACGGGGGCTGTTTTTAAAGTTTCTGATTTAAGGAGAGAGTTTGGGAGAACCCTGTGTGGTTGAGTTTTACTAGATGGAGATCCTGCTACATATACTCTCTAAGAGAGCCCCTACACACCTAGTGCACATACAGCAGGCCTCTTCCAGCTGCAGGAATAGCTGTTATGTCTAGCCCAGGGCACCCCGGGGCCTCTGCCTCCCTTCACAGATCACCGACTGTAGACCTGCCTCCTTAGACCTGGCAGGCGTAGAAGAGGCCTCCACCTGGCTGGCACACAGCATTAATGATGTGAAGCACTTAATTGGCGTCGCGCTGTGATAATTGCAGCATCCGGAGTCGAATAAGATGGCATGGGCCAAGGGAGCTCGAGAAACGTTTTCCATGCGTGGTACAGCAGCACTGCGAGAGGTTAACAAAACCAGGGTAAAACTGAGATGTTTTTTTAGGCAAGCACATGCAAAGAAGCCGGAAGTATGCCACGTCTGAATAAAATAATGTATCTAGTAGTGTAAAGTTTACTTTTACAGGCTTAAGTGTTGTGGGTCCAGGCCTCAGGAAGGATGTGCTCCCACGGCTTACCTGCTGCTTGGATGGTGCGGGTCCCGGCAGTTCAATACTCTGTTTGCGCAACCTGGAAATCAGCTGCTCTATCCTGCCAGGCATGCTTCAGCTCACCTTTCGCGCTCGAGACTCAACCAATTAACAGCACGGTGCCAGTGAGGAAAATGCAGGGGGCGCATACTTGAGAGTGATGCTGATCTCCAAGTAGAAGAGCAACGTCATCCTCTTCGGCCCAACCCACCCCAGCTAAGCTCAAAGCCAATCTGAGCTGCTGGTTTGGGTGAGGGCAGCAACGAAACCAGAAAAAAGCCTAAACAGCCCAAACAACACTAAAGGGTTACTAAATTGAGCAGCAAGTGTCACGAGCTACTCACAGGGTCTCGGCGAGCTACCGGTAGCTCACGATCGACTGGTTGGAGACCCCTGGGGTAGACGATGCAGAAGGGAGATCCCGACGCAACAATGTTCGCATTTTGTGCATTCAGGAGCGCAGTGAAGGATCTAACTCCACACAGTTTGTAGAGGACTGGCTCAGAGATAAGGTGGCCACGACAGGCCTTACTCCACTCTACAGTGTGGAAAGAGCGCACCATGTGCCGTCTCGACCGCCCAGACGGGTGCGCCCCCTAGTAGCATGCATCCTGCACTACAAAGACCGTGACACCGTTTTAAGGGTGGCCCGAGAGAATGCACCAGTGAAATTTAAAAAAAAACGGTCTCACTTTACCCGGATTGCAACCCGGCAGTCCAGAAGGCTAGAGCAACGTTTCTGGGAATAGAAAGAAGCCTGCGAGTCCACAACTTGAAATATGCCTTACTCTTCCTGGCGTGCCTAAAGGTGATCCATAATCAAAAGTCCTACTTCTTTGAGACTCCCGACGAAGCGGCAGAATGGGTTGAGATCACCTTTGCGTCGGACCTCTCTCAAGATCCACTCTTGCAGACCCCCCCAAGCATCGTCTCCTCCCGGCAAACAGCGGATCAACAGGGACCAGGTCGCGAATGCGATGGAAAGCCCTCCACGCCGGCCCCAACGCTGGAGCAAACACCACCAGCCAAAAAAATGCACTCCTAACGGCGGCCGCCCTGGCGGCTCATTATGCCCAAATTGCCAACCAAGTGGAACACTTATCGGATACCAATAGAGTATGTTCAGAAACGGACGCCAGACAACCGCTTTTTCCATCGATCACCGTGCAGATAGTGAATGGCTTTTGACGCCTGCCGGGGTACCCTGCGGTGGTAACGTATACACCAAACCTGATGTGGGGGTCTAATGTTCTGACTTGTTTATATGACCCCAGGTACCCAAGCTTCCAGGGGCACGGTCCTAATGTTGCGAGGGACTGGCCTTCGCCCCCCAAGCGATTGCGTGTTTTTATCTACCCTTTGATGCCCATGTTGGGCTGATAGTCTTGGTTTGGTCCCTTATAGTTTTGCAAGAGGAACCTAGAATTGGGGTGTTAATAGGGGTTTACATGCTCAAATTCCTTACCATGTTCTTCAGTGGAGCTGTCACAATAGGTTCCACCCTTGAACGATGTCATTTCCATGGCGACGGCACCTAATGCATACACTCTTTGCACCTGGAATGTGTGTGGATTGGGCTCTATCCATAAGAGGCACAGACTCCTGGCTCAACTGCATACCTACAGGAAACACACCTTAATGGGGACGAGACAACTAAACTATACAAAAAATGGAGGGGAGAATTGTTTGCTACCAAATATTCAGCTGTCTCGGGGGGGGGGCAATTTGGGTGAGGAATACAGTTCCCTTTGCGCTGTTGTAACAAAAAGTGGACAGTAATGGCAGATATGTTTTGCTACATGGTTTATTGGATGGGAAACTTGTGGTGCTGGGCTGTATATACGTGCCCAATACTGACCAGGACAGATACTTAGCAACACTCAGCACAATATTGTCTGAATGGGCTGAATATCACTGGATACTAGGCCGTGACTTTAATGCTGTGCTAGACCTCACCTTAGATAGATCCCACCCTCCATTACACGCCACTGAAAGTAGAAAACAAGCAGATGTACTCAAGGGTTGGGCAAGAGGCTGGGATTTACGGTATGCCTGGAGGACAAAACACATGGAGCACAGGGAATATACATTTTACTCCCCACTGCATGGCTTGCACACTCGAATAGACTGTTATTTATACTCCGCCACGCTGATAAACTCTGTCACCTCAGCAACCCACACGGGGAAGACCCTATCAGACCACAATCCAGTGGAGCTGCGAATACAATGGGGTAGAATACCGACACCGATCCCCACATTGAGACTACAACCAGATATGCTGGAAGACCAAGTCTTCAGAACGGCTTTGTCTGAGGCAATATCGCACTATTTTGAAGAGAATGTAGGAACTGCTAGCTCCCGGCAGATAGAATGGGACGCTTTTAAACCAACGGTATGGGGAGTAGCTATTAGTACTAAAATTGGAGTGCGACAGGCTCTCACCGACCGACTCAAGAGAGTAGAAGAGAAGCTGGCTGCGCTGGGAGGCGACGCAGTGGGCACGAATGATCAACTCACACAACTGCAGGAGGCCAATATTCAATATGCAGAGCTTTTAGAGGAGCTCCGGGTGGTGAATTCCCACCTGTACACTCAAAAACAACAGTCACAAGCAGATAAATCCGTAGGACTACTTGCGCAATAATTTCGCAACACACCTGCTCCCACCCCTATCACCTGCAGACACAACAGCACTAGTGAGGAGGTTAACACGCAGCTGACATTAACACAGAATTCAAAGACTATTATGCATTCCTCTATGGCCCTCCCCCACCACAGATTGATGACCCTTTTGCTGAATTCTTTGATGGCATATGTATGACTCACCTGAACAACAGAAAGACCTGGCACGTCCCATAACAGGTGCAGAAATACGGCATGCTATCAAGGCCTTGCCCCGCAATAAGACACCAGGGAGCGACGGCTTCCCTGCAGAGTTCTATGCCACATTTGCTGACACACTAGTTCCCCAACTGCAAATCCTCTACCAGGAATCTCTTAAACGAAACAGTCTACCACACACAACACTGCAAGCGCTGGTGGTCTCGTTGTTAAAGCCAGACAGGGAAGCTCTACACATCCCCAACTACCGACCCTTGTCCCTTCTCAATACCGACTACAAAATCCTTAGCCGCCTACTGGCCATCCGATTGAACCAATTTATTCCTCTGCTTATACATCCGGATCAATGTGGCTTTGTGCCAGGCCCTAGTACGGCCCTCAATATTAGGCGCTAACATCAGATTATGCTGGGTGCCTGCTTACCAGGCAATGAAGAGGGATGCATTTTCCTCGACCTTAAACAAGCGTTTGACTCGCTGCGATGGGATTACATGTTTCGGGCCCTAGCGTGCCTCGGCATACCACAGGAGTACATTGCATGGGTACGTTTATTGTACACGAACCCTACTGCGCGTGCCCGCACAGGCCGCCATATCTCTGGACAATACACGATTGCTCGAGGGACGCGACAAGGCTATCCTTTATCACCCCTACTACTCATCTTAGCATTAGAGCCCCTATTGAATAGACTACACACTTTTGCGTCTCCAGGGGGGTGATACGTGGCTCTACAACCCACATTGTCTCTGCTTAAGCAGACGATCTTATACTCTACTTAAAGGATTGGGTGCAGATCTTGATCCAATTCCTGATATATTTGCCGCATTTAGCACAACATCTAGCCTCACTATAAATGAATCTAAGTCTCATGCATACTATTTTGATGACGCGCGGACTGAGGGCCCCGTGCGATTCAGCCCATGGGTATTCCAGAGAGCCCCTGCTACCTTCAAGTATTTAGGGATACATGTATACCGTAACACCAGGACCTCCTAGATGGAAACTTGGGCAGGGCACTCACGACCCTTAAATCCCGCATCCAGTTCTGGACTTCCCTGCCTCTGTCAATAGCCGGTACAGTAGCCATTACGAAAATGGTGATGCTGCCACGACTGATATATTTTTTCACTAATCTCCCAATGCCTATTCCCGCACGCACATTTCAACTAATGAACACCCTACTGACAGACCTCATATGGGCAACGGGGCTGCGTCATGTCGGTCTGGCGAAACTACAGATGCCTACCACCCAGGGTGGCATGGGAGTCCCGGATATGCGGGCATATAGTTATGCATGTCAGTTACAATGACTTGCGCATTGAATGACTGGGTGGAATCTCCATAAGCTGGATTTGACGGAACGTGACAATGATACAGGACTTATTCATAGGCTATTCCTACCCCACGCTCCCATAGCACCGGCCTTACCGCACTTGCTCCGGTTGGCGATTGGTCAATGGCGCAGTGTTCTGAGGTATACCGGTAAACTAATACAATATGCCCCTACTATACCTCTACTCGGCGTGCCCACTAGATCGGGTGTACTCACTGGCCGTGCACCTAGGGTTTGGTCAGAAGCCGGAGTCACGACTCTAGGAGATTTCTTCCGGGAGGGCAGCCTAATGTTACACACAAATTCATGCACACGCATGGAACCCCACCCACATTATTCCTGCGGCATGCCCATATCACCCACTATATTCGCACAACATGGGCACCTACCGGGGCTGAACCTCCCACAAACACACTCGTCACCATGCAGTAAATGATGGGTAATGGCACACGTTTGGTGAAATGGCTGACCCACGGGATAAGAAACGAAAAAAAGCTCTCCCTGCAGATAACACGGGACAAATGGGAGGGATATGCAGGCCACACGTTCACGGACACGGAATGGAACAAGGGGCCATATTATCAAGAAAGGGCGATACATTATCGCCGCTTTTATCGGCAGGAAACTGCAGCTAAAGCGGCAATAATGGGCTTGATAATATGCCCATGTGAATTCCCATAGAAGCCCATGGTCTGGTGTTAACCTGGGCTTCTATGGGAATTCACAAGGGCATATTATCAAACCCATTTTCGCCGCTTTAGCAGCAGTTTCCTGCCGATAAAAGCGGTGATAATGTATTGCTCTTTCTTGATAATATGGCCCAAGATCCTAGAGTTACCGAGAAAGGTCTCACAAAACCATAAATTTAAGTTCATACAGCTCATGCTGCTACATAGAGCGTACTTAACCCCACAGCGCTTACAGGCTATGTTCCCAGACGCATCGGATGAGTGCCCGAGATGCCGATCACCACAGATAATAATAATAATAATAAAAACATTTATAGAGCGCCTGGCTGCACAAAACTGTGTCCCCCCGCGCTAACTGCTTACAATTCATAAACTGAGGAGGATGAAACCTGAGGGAGTAAAAACAGCAATTATTTGGGGAATAGAAGAGTTTTCAATTTGGCCCTGAATAGTGTTTCGGAGGGTTCCATCCGAAGAAGAAGTGGAAGGGCGTTCCAATATTTAGTGGCCAAAAAACGGAAGGATTTACCTCCCATTTTGGCTCTCGTAATGCGAGGGAGTTTGAATTGCATCATTCCTGAAGATCGTAAGTCTCTTAACGGACAATGGATGGTCAGAAGACTTCTAAGGTAGGTGGGGCCTTTATTATGAGCTATACGATGGGCATAGCAGAGGCTTTTGAATCTAATTCTTTCCTTGACAGGAAGCCAATGTAGCTTGGTTAAGGCTGCTTTGGTAGATGTTCTTCTCGAGAGGCCTAGCACCATTCGAGCCGCTGCATTTTGAATGCATTGTAGCTGGTGTAGGCCTTTTTGATTGAGACCTATCAGGAGAGCATTTCCGTAGTCCAGGTGGGGAGTTATGAGAGCATGGACTAATGCTTTTCTAGCTTTGGTGGGAATAAGGTCGATAATTTTTCGAAGAACCTTTAGTGTGCCGAAGCATATTCCTGTAGTTTTATTTACTTGGGATTTGCCAGATAAATCCGAGTCTAGCATGATCCCTAGGTTTCTTACTGATTTAACGGGACTGGGTAATTCTCCCAGTTCACTGGGCCACCATGCGTGAGACCATATGGAGGTTTCCTTCCCTACCACCAGTACCTCTGTCTTGTCGCCATTCAAACGGAGACAATTGTTGTCCATCCAGGTGGCTACAGCCGCCATACAGTTGGAGAAGTTGGCGGCATAGTCTTTGCTGTCCGGTGTTAATTTGAACATTAATTGAGTATCGTCCGCGTAGCTTACAATGCCCACGCCAAAATTCTCTACAACGTGTGCCAGGGGTTCCATATAGATGTTGAATAAAGTAGGGCTCAAAATGGAGCCCGGTGGAACCCCATGGTTTACGCTGCGAGGAGATGACTTAAAGGGTGGGCAATACAGCTGGAACGATCTATCAGTAAGGAAGGATTCCATCCAGGCAAGAGCAGATCCTGTCACACCTAAATCCGAGAGGCGAGACAACAGCGTGGAGTGCAGCACGGTGTCAAATGCTGCACTGAGATCGAGCATGACCAGCGCTGCCGTCTCGCCTTCGTCCACCATCTTACAGATGTATTCTGTGGAATACAGGACTGCAGATTCGGTGGAATAACCTGGTCTAAATCCCGATTGGGATGGATGGAGTAGTGTTTCTCCCTCCAGAAATGCCATGAGTTGTTTATTAACTATTTTTTCACACAGATGGGCTTATTGCACATGCTATGGTCCTGCCCTAAGCTGCAAGTTTATTGGGACACTGTTCGAGATAGTCTGGCAGCGGTGATTCCGGCACGCCCGTATCATTCCCTGGAAAATTGCATCCTGGGACTGGGGCCTCGTGCAAAGAAAGGTAATCCCTCTGCGCGCTTTGTTAATCTTGCGCTTCTCCTGGCCAAACGTACAGTGACGACCCGATGGAAGTCGACTAGACCTCCATCCCCAATGGAATGGCATGCAGAGGTGCTTCGCTGGGGCAACGCAGAGGAGGCGGAATTAGGGAGAGAAGAATATAGGGAACTGAGGTGGACGCCTATTTCCTTAGAATGGCACGCGATACTGAATGATTTTGCTGCACTGGATGTCACTGTCTGCTGAGTGCGCACCCACCTTGTTATGCGTGCTCCGTGAGTTGTGCAGGAGCCGACGGAAGACACCTCCGATCCCAGGGCGCGCATTAAGGTGTATCCAGCAACTAACGTTATAACACAGATCAGTGACGACCGTTAGCACTACACTTTGCACACAACGGGAGGACAGGAATCTAAACACACTGTCACTGAATAATAGGAACTGAGCACGGGGGAAGCTGGGAAGGGGGGTATGATGTTTAGAGTACATGTCTTGATTTTTGCTTTAAGGCACTACTTGTTTGAAAACTGATGAAGGTACTGAAGTTATGTTCTGATAATAGTTTGAGTAATACTATGACCTGTTATAATCACCTGTACTACATATATGGCCTAACTAAAGTAATACACTTGCAAACATATTGTTTTTCTATTATATGGTCTGCATTTACAATAGTATGATTTGTGAATCCCTCCTAGATGTACAGTCGATAACAATGTGTTATAATGACAATGTATCGTCCTCTGTTTGTAATTTCGAAACAATAAAAACATATTAAAAAAAAAAGTCTGTGATAGATGTGTGGCGGCATATGTTTCCGCTCTGCCTAAATTGCTGTTCGGTAAAATCGCTCTTTATCTCTGCTCTGATTAAAATATTGCCACTAGTTAAATATACACTCCTCTTTTGCTTTAATTTAATATGCTTCATTTGCTTTAATTAAAATGCACTTGAATTGTTCAAAATGGGATACTTTTCAGCAAAATTGTAAAACGAGTGTAATGAGCGAGCGGACTGAAGTTGGATAATGAAACGATTGGCAGACAGTGCAAAAGACTTGCCCCAGTCCATCGTACAGTGGCTTGTGAACCTTTTGATTGTCTTTGGTTTTGTAGAGGACGGTTCGCTCAGTGTTTAGTACGGGAGCCACATGGTGGCACAATTTTGCCGTTGTTGTAAGATTATTTTGCGAAAAGACTTTGGGACAGGACACCTTCTGAGCAACGCATGGGGGGCTTGGGGGGAGGGAGCTGACCGAAGGGCGGTCTCCTCCCCCGGGCAGTTTGGGAGGGCTGCGAGGGGTTTTCTTCTAGAAGTTGCCAGAATGTTCTGGTTTTGGGCTGGCCTAGTAGGACTGATCAGCCCAATTATAAATTTCTGTGTCCCCGCCTCCTAGCCACCATTTTAGGTTTGGTGACCTGGTGGCTAGGTGGGCAGTTAGCGTTTTTTGTATCTAGTGTTTTATTAGGTGCTCCTAAGTATTTTCATTAGTGTTCCTGTGCCTGTTTATATTGTTATGATGGAGGACTATCGTGTTTTGGAGGCCATGAGACTGCTATCGGAAGCAGGTCGCATGGACTTGTTGGTGGGAGGGGGGCCGGCGCGCCCCCAGAGCCTGGCCTCCGCCGGTGTGTCCGCTGCTGTGCTGGCGTGTTCCTCGCCTAAGAAAAGGCGTTCAGGTCAGGTAAGCGAAAGGGGCCGGTCCCGTACGAGGAAACCGGCCCCTTCCTTGCAGGCGCGTGTGGCGGGGGGGAGGGGGGAGCTCCGGTGGCATCCGGCGCTCCCATGGTATGCGCGATTGAAGCGCGACGGCCCCTGTTGTGCTTCCTCGGTTGCCGGTTGGGGCGGGAGGAGCTCCGGCGGTATCTGACAAGGTTCCCAGGCAGTCGGGTGAGGCGGCAGGTGTGCTTTTGGTTCCCTCGGCGGTGCGGGCGGGAAAGGGTTTGAATGTTGAAGCGTTTGCTTCAGATTTTGTTTCAGCGGGCAAGCGGGGGAGGGGGGGCGGAGAGGGAGTAAGAAACGCTCCGCATCTGACCCTCTCTGTGAGCGTCGCGTTGAGCCTGAGCTCGTTGTGGCTGCGCGAGGGGCGCGCAGGGGCTCTGTGCAATTTGAGGATAGTCATGGGGCAGCCCAGCAGCACGATGGGCCTGATTTACATGTTCCAGAACCTTTTGTGGCAGAGACACAGCTTACCATCGACACAGGCGCCAGGATGTTGTTAACCCCTTCTAGTCTTTTTGTACCAGGGCTAAATGTTGCAGATGGTATGGTTTTCGGCCGGTCTGTATCAGGTGGGGTGGAACGACATGGGGGTTTGGAGCCTCATGCTGGCCAGGTTTTTTCTTCACATGATGTCGGTACTGAGCAGGTGGAGATGGAGGGTAATGTGGGCAGCCCTTTATTGTTTTCTACCCCTGGTTCTTCTGTGGGTGTTGCTTTGTCTGTTGGGGGGGGTTCCAGGGGAGAGGGAGAGTGGGCCCAGATGGGTGAAGGTGGTTCTATGTCTGGTGTTGCTTTGGGGCAGGAGGTTTCACGGTCAGGGGGTTTTGTGTTTTCTGGTTTTCAGGAGGTGGATGACAGTTTTCAGAGGGAAGGCAGGAGGGTGTCACAGGTGGGTCATGGAGCCTTTTCTTGTGATATCCATGTAGCAGGACCTGCGCCTGGTCCAGGGTTGGCGGGGCTTGGAGGGGCAGTTGTGGATAATCTTGTAGGGGTTTCCCAACGTGGTGTGAGGAGTGCAGGGGGTGTGGGTTTCCCTGGCATGATTTTGGGGCGTGAGGGGTTTTTCAGGCAAGTGAGTGGTGGGCCTGTACAAGGGGCTAGGGATGCGGTCCCAAGTTGGACTGGGGATGCAAGAGGCCCACATTTTATGTTTGGTTCTCCTGGGTGGGAGCATTTTGGTGCTGCAGGTTTGGCGCAGCGTGGTTTACAGAAGGATGGTGAGGGCCAAGTTTGGGGTACGGGGACCCCTCTTCAGGCTTCTTCTTCAGCGGTGGCGGGGGACAACTTGGGTGAGAGTGATGATGAAGAGGTGATAGGCGACTCTTCGGTCAGGGGGGTGCCTTTGAGGGGCTGTTTTAGAGGGCGTTCTTTGGATAGGTTTCAAGGGATGGTTGTTGGTTCTAATTTGCAGGGGACAGGGTCTGTCTCAGGTGTTGTATTCAGGGACCCTAGCACACCAGTCCAAACTTTTTCTTTTCAGGATAGGGATAGGTGCGGCGGTCCAGACTTGGCAGGGCGCGGTCCAGTCCAATTTCGCTGAGGTGAAGCGAGGAGAATGCCTAGCGCGGCCCTCTCTGTTCCACCGAGGGAATCCGCCGCGGTCAACACACGAGGGTCCGGCGTGACCCCGCTGGCCCCAACGAGTAGCAGGTATAGGTGTCCTACCTTGCCGGCGGCTATGGAGCCACAGAGTCAACGCAAGGGGAGCTACAGGCGGGTACAGTCTGCTCCCCCCCTGGAGGTTCTTCAAAAACATTAAAATGTACTATTGTTGATACCGCGTTAGGTAAGACCCATGGTGATGTGTTGCCTACTGGCTTTGATTCGGTGGTCCTAGATTATGATGAATAAAGTCCCGAAGAAGGAGAACTACGGGATGTGGAGGGGGGGGAACCCTCTCATGTGTCTGGTAGTGTTTTTCAGGCTCCAGCGGTGCAAAGTCAAGTGCAAGTGAGAAGAGAGCACGGCCCATCGGTCAGGGCGCCTCGTAGAGGGGATACATTGGCTTCAGCATCACGGGCGGAGCCTTCGAGAGTGGTCTCTTTATTACCAGGTGAGCGTTTAGCTGCACAGGCCAAACCTACTATGGTGTCTGTGGGCACAGGAGGGGAAAGCAATGTTAGTGTTGGTGAAGGGAGGTTGCTGAAAGGACGTTATGTTAAGGACACCGCTGTGGGCACTGATGATGTTTTGGAAGTCACAGGTAAAGTGGAGTGTGGTACTAGCACTGATGCTACTAGTGCAGTCAAAGAACCATTGGCCAGCAAGGAGTTGAAGATTAAAAAGTTGCCTTACATGGGGGTCACAAAGCCTTTGGGTGCACATTTGATGTTGGCTACCAAAGAACGTATTTGGAACGGTGAGTATGTTGAACTTCTTAAGCTGCTGCACCGGGAAGTCCGGTCCAAGGAAGGGTCTAAGGAAGAGGAGTTTGAGTTGGCAAAACGTCCTAGAGTTCCTTTAAATATTGAAAATTGGACGGCTGCATTTCTTATTTATGCGAGTGTATACTGTAAAAAGTTTTCAGAGCGCAACGTGTCTCTTTTTAAGTACATAGATGTTATACGCAAAGCGCAGATTACTGGAGGCGGGTTTGCTTGGTCCCAGTATGATGAGGAGTTCAGGGCCAGGATGGTTTGGGATCCGGAGGCCAAGTGGGGGGAGCTGGACAATGACTTATGGCAGCATACCATGGGATCTGCATCGGGGGGTAAGACTATTTTTACGGCAAGTGGTTTCCCCTTAATTTACCGGCCCTTTTAGGGAAAACCTACCCGGGGAGGGGTGGGAGCTACTTCAAACACACAGTCTGGAATGGGTACATGCTGGGAGTTCAACAAGGGATCTTGTAGCAGAGAGTATTGTAAGTTTAAACACGAATGCTCTGGCTGTGGTAGGCGACACCCATTGTACAGATGCTGGGATAACAAGCCGGCAGGAAGTCAACAGGGGAAACATGCAGGTGCAGGTGGCTCAGGGACGCCCCCACAGTTTTCAGGGGGAAGGGGATCCAGAGGTACTCAGGGTGTTGGGCCCAAGGGCTCATACACCGGTTAAGTTGGAAAAATTGCGCCTTGCACTTCAGGATTATGAGGATGAAGCTGTAAAGAAAAAATTGTTGGATGGTTTTGAATTTGGTTTCCGGTTGGGTTACATGGGTTCCAGACAAAGGAGATGGTCTTCTAATCTGAAATCAGCGTCTGAGCATGGCACAGTGGTGCAAGACAAGTTAAATAAAGAAGTACATGAAGGAAGGATGGCTGGCCCTTTTCATGATTGGCCGATCCTTAATTTGATAATATCACCTATTGGAGTGGTCCCGAAGAAAGATCCGGGACAATTCAGGCTTATTCAACACTTATCATGGCCGGAAGGGTCATCTGTCAATGATTTTATCGACCCAGATGCTGTTTCAGTCTCTTATTCCTCAGTTGACGTGGCCATGTCACTTGTTGTGACCGCGGGCGCAGCTGGTGAGATGGCCAAGTGTGATGTAAAGTCTGCTTTTTGGCTGTTGCCTGTCCATCCAGCTGATTGGTGTCTACTAGGTATAAATTTTTCAGGAAAATGGTATGTGGACAAGGCGCTGCCAATGGGTTGCTCCATTTCATGTGCTCTTTTTGAGTGTTTCAGTACTTTTCTACAATGGTACTTTACTCATCAGTCCTGTCACTCACTGGTAACGCACTACCTAGATTACTTTTTCTTTGTCGGGTCCCCGGGCTCCACGGAGTGCCAGTCTGCTCTGGACACTTTCCAAGGGCTCATGGAGGATCTGGGAGTTCCTTTGGCTCCCGAGAAAACTATGGGTCCTGCCACTGTTTTGTCCTTTTTGGGAATTGAAATTGATTCTGTGGCAATGCGCGCTCGCCTGCCTGAGGATAAAAAAGTGAAAATACTGGAGTTGCTTGAAAACATGTTATCAAAAAGGAAAGTGTTGGTGAAGGATGTTCAGGTGTTACTGGGACATCTCAATTTTGCTTGTAGGGTCGTGAGAGCAGGAAGGACTTTTTGTCGCAGATTGGGCACGGCTCTTGCAGGTCAACATTTGCCTCACCATCGTGTTCGCTTGTCTGCTGGTGTTAAGGAGGATTTGAGAATGTGGAAATTTTTTCTCTCTTCTTTTAATGGTGTTCCTTTGGTTCGGGACGTTGACTTCCAGTGGGATGTGCAGATGTTTTCGGATGCAGCTGGCAGTGATGGTTTTGGCCTGTATTGGAATGGAAGATGGTGTGCAGAACGTTGGCCGGATGAATGGTTGAATGGTGGTCACAGCATTACCTTTTTGGAGCTTTTCCCTTTGCTGGTGGCTTTGACCCTGTGGGGGGAGGTCTTGGCACACAAGAAAGTACTTTTTCGTGTGGACAACATGGCCGTGGTGGAGATTGTTAATCGACAATCTGCCAGGGATGAACAGGTCTTGAAGCTCATGAGAGTCTTTGTGCTGGGCTGTTTGAAACACGACATTCACTTTCGTGCTTTGAACATTCCTGGTGTGGACAATGACATTGCAGATGCTCTGTCTCGTTCACAGTGGGGGAGATTCCGTGGACTGGCGAGGGAGGCAGGCAGAGCACCGACCCCGATGCCGATTCATCTGTGGCACGTAGGCAACGTCGGGTCTTACAACTGGTGGTAGGTTCTTTGTCTGTGTTTACGCGTTCTGCTTATTCTCTGGCCTGGAGGGAGTTTCTGGAGTCCGGCGCTTGTAGGCGAGAGGAGGTTTGGCGTTGTTCTAAGGATGTGGTGAACTTCATTTTAGATCTCATGGATAAAGGGCTGACTAAGGTAACTATTGCAGGGAAATTGGCAGGGATAGTTTTCATGGGAAAGTTGTTATGGGGTTATTCTCCGTCAACGGGGGAGATTGGCAGGAGAATGCTCGAGGGTTGGGCCAGAGAACAAGGGCACACCAGTAGACTCAGGGCTCCTTTATCTTGGCAGATTCTGGCCCGGTTGATAACTATTTTACCTTCCGTTTGTTCAGATGACTTTGAGTCATGCTTATTTTCCATGTTAATGGCATTCATGTTCTTTGGAGCTTTCAGGGTTTCGGAGTTGTTGGGTTCGAAATGTAAGTTTGGCCTATTTTGGCGTGATGTTTTTTGTTCTGATGAGGGGGTGCATATATGGTTAGCCAGCTCCAAAACTGATCAGACGAAGAAAGGGAAGGGTGTGTGGTTGCAAGCGCGTGCTCCAAGGATTACTTGCCCTTTACTGTTGGCGCGGTGCTGGCGTTCTTTGTGCGGGGTGGTGATAATGCGCTTGTTTTTCAGCATATTGATGGCACCCCTGTTACGGCATACCAATTCCGCATGGTTTTGCGCAAGGCTTTGCAACACTTGGGTCGGATGGGAACTATATGGGACACATTCTTTCCGGAATGGTGCTGCAACTGAAGCCTTTAATAGAGGTTGGACTCAAAGGTATATCATGAGATTGGGGCGTTGGTCTTCAAACTGCTTTCAGCGCTACGTGAGAAGTGAAGCGGAGGAGGCGCATGCGTCATCTTCCTTCCCATGAGCTTTAACTCTGTTTTCTTTTATAGGATCTGTTGCTGGGCCTCGTTCTCCTGTGGTGACAGTCTGGATAGTTGGGCATTCCTTCGTGAAATGGGCCCGAGTCCAGGCGGCGCAGAGTTACTTCGGAGAACTTCTGGGTTTTAACGCTCGCATGTTCAATGTGGTTTGGAAGGGGAAAGGTGGTATGCTCTGGAAAGAGTTAATCCCTTGTCTTAACAACAATATGGCGGGCGGGCTATGTCCTGATATTCTGGTCATCCATCTGGGGGAGAACGATCTGTGTGCTACTAAAGGTGTTGTATTGCTGCGAGCTATTAAGAAGGATTTGAGCCTTATCAAAGAGTTTTGGGCTGGGTGCCATGTCTTCTGGACTGAGTTAATTCTGCGTAGGATCTGGAGAGGAGCGGTCAATCCCAGGGCTGTTGACAGAGCCAGGAAGAAAGTAAACTCCGAGGTTTCTCGTTGTTGCCGTGGTCTTGGTTTTAGCAGGATTTCCCATAGAGAGATTAAATTTGAGACAGTGGAATTTTTCAGAGATGATGGTGTTCACCTGTCCAGAATGGGGATAGACCTATATTTGTTAGAGTTACGTGAGGTTTTGGCACGTTCGCTAGCTATGCAACGTTGATATTTGTTCAGTTTTCTTCTACTTTACTGGTTGGGGGGGCAGAAAGGGAGGTGGTGTAGTTTGCTCTCCCCCCCCTACCTTTCTGGGTGGCGGGGTTTTTGGCTTGTAGATTGTTGATGAGGATTGGGTTGATTCATTGATTGACAAGTACAGGGGAAGTTGGTCATTGTTTGACCGTTCAGGTTTTGGGGGGTATTGGCAGGAGTGAAGGGTCAGGCAGGGTTTCTGGTTATAGAGGGCCTGGCTTGCAATATGTGATTGGGGTTTGATGACTAATGGGTTAAATGATGACGTAATGATTTGATTAATGACGTAATGTTTTATTGATGATGTTATGTTTATAATGTTATTGTAATGTTTTAATGCTGTATTGTTGGGTGGGGGAGGGGCCAAAGAATTTTAGGGGAGGGGTGGGGGGCGGGGTTTGTAGTTTATTATTTATTTAGTGAGGTATAGTTTTGTAAGGCGTTGCCAGGGTTTATATTTGTAATGTGCACCTGTTTCCTAATAAAGCGGCCTTTTTCACACTCAAAACATTTTTGGTCTACTTTTCTCCCACCCCTCGCCTTCCCTCCCAAGGGGGGATTGGGGGAGGGAGCTGACCGAAGGGAGGTCTCCTCATGCGGGCAGTTTGGGAGGGCTGCGAGGGGTTTTCTTCTAGAAGTTGCCAGAATGTTCTGGTTTTGGGCTGGCCTAGTAGGACTGGCCAGCCCAATTATACATTTCTGTGTCCCCGCCTCCTAGCCACCATTTTAGGTTTGGTGACCTGGTGGCTAGGTGGGCAGTTAGCGTTTTTTGTCCCTCCCTCCCTCCCTCCCCATTATTATATTCTCCTCTCACTGGGTTTTTTCCCCTCTCCGTTTTTGTTACGTTAGGGATTTTTTCTTCCTTTATTTTATAATTTTTTATTTTTTGATTAAAAGGCTGTTTTCTTGGTTAATAGGTGTGCTGGGGTTTTTCTTGTGCTTTGTATTGTCGCTAGGAACAGGTGCTGTGCGGGGTTTTTGGTTGTCTCGGTGCGGTTTATTGTAGATTGTTGATGAGGATTGGGTTGATTCATTGATTGACAAGTACAGGGGAAGTTGGTCATTGTTTGACCGTTCAGGTTTTGGGGGGTATTGGCAGGAGTGAAGGGTCAGGCAGGGTTTCTGGTTATAGAGGGCCTGGCTTGCAATATGTGATTGGGGTTTGATGACTAATGGGTTAAATGATGACGTAATGATTTGATTAATGACGTAATGTTTTATTGATGATGTTATGTTTATAATGGTATTGTAATGTTTTAATGCTGTATTGTTGGGTGGGGGAGGGGCCAAAGAATTTTAGGGGAGGGGGTGGGGGGCGGGGTTTGTAGTTTATTATTTATTTAGTGAGGTATAGTTTTGTAAGGCGTTGCCAGGGTTTATATTTGTAATGTGCACCTGTTTCCTAATAAAGAGGCCTTTTTCACACTCAAAACATTTTTGGTCTACTTTTCTCCCACCCCTCGCCCTCCCTCCCAAATGATGGCTTGGTTGATTATATACATGGCATTCTTAAAGAGGTACATACAGGGATAATCAAGGTTGAGCGGTGTTATCCATGAACAGCGATGTTGGTTGGTATTCAATTGATTGACGCACATTTTCATCATTGCTGCTCATTGGGGTCAAGACGTATACAGGCCAATCTATGGTTGAGGCACAGCCATTTTCTTGGTACATACGATGAGTTTGCGGTGTTCACCTTGATAGGCATTTTTACGGTTACACATGCATCTTCGAACGTGGGTACTGTAAATTCTATAATAGTAACACCTAATATTTAAAGCGCATAGAATTGGCAGATGTAAGTCGTGAGGCGCTATGTCAATATGACAGTTTGTGGCCCAGAATACAACCCTACTTTAATATTGTTGTTCGGTCCTGTGACTATAAATATTTAGAGTCAACTGATGTGGATCGTTAGCCGTATTTTGTAATATTTATGAAAGAATAAAGCCAATTGGACTTTAATCTATGCATTGTATACATCACTGCACATAACTTCATAAATAATAATGACCGTTTAATGCTCTGCATGTGGCCCTTGCAGCGCCACTTAGGTTGTTTCATAGAAACGGGAAGATACAGTTGCATGCGGTGCATTGCCTCAGCCTGTGAGGCGTGGAGAGTGCGGTTCATGTAACTCACACTGACGGGCACGCTCGTGCTAATGGTATGTAACAGCTGTAAAATATCCAGTAATAACCAGCGCACGTAAACTTCTCTGTGGTAATTGTTAATACCTGACGACCTCATATTGAGCTCTACTCCCCACTGGGAAAGACCGTACTGGTGTTACAAGTGGTGCCCACCCAGGCCCCCAAAATAAACATTGCGATACTCGGCGGCACTTGTTTGTTGATGTCATTTTAAATAATATGTTGCCGTCCATCATACAATGCTGGGATTTTATGTAGCAGCTTTCGGACCACAGAAGGGCTGAATCTGCCTGGTGCCATAATGCAGGGGTTATGGTGTGTAAATTCCGTGGGGGGGGAGGTGGGGGGGGTGTTAGCTAAGGCTGCTAGAATCCTAAATACGGGAAGTTTGACTACCTAGATTTGTCTGTACCAGGGTTTTTTTAGTTTTATCATGGGCTTTGAAAACCAGTAGTGTGTAAAAGACTCTTATCTCATTTATTAGGATGGGGAGACCTAAACACTAAGCACAACAAGGCACCTGAGGTAAGCAAATTTAGTGTGCCGCTGATGTTGAGAGTGCTCTGTACTGGAGCTGCTTTCCACCTAAACTTGAGAACTACCCAGAGTTCTTCTGCTTCTTTTATTGCATAATTTATGCAGCACTCTGCTGCATAAATGGTACAATACAAAGAGGCAATCAAGGCCTACAGAGAAGGGGTCAGGGCGGCCCAGGCCACCTACTTTTCTGACAAAATTATGGAAGCCAAATCCAAGCCCAAGGAAATCTTTCACATAATAAAACAATGTACTAAAGTGAACACAGCTCCTCCTTTGACCAAGACTCAGGAACAATGTAATGAGCTTACGGAATTCTTCCACAACAAAGTCTCTAAAATCTACTCCACCTTCCCAATAGCAGCCACAATTCCTGATGTAACCAACCTACCTTTCTCGAATCACCCTCCTCCCTCAGACCAGCCAAGCTTTGAGCACTTTCCCCCACTAGACCTTGACACCCTTGGCAAAGTGGCTCGCCAAGTCAAATCAGGCTCTCCGCGTGATCCAGCCCCACCGGAAATTCTGATGCAAGCAAGCCAAGCTATCCTGCCTGTAATCTTGGAGCTACTAAATTCTTGTATCTCCTCCTGTACAGTACCCACCGCTTGGAAGCAAGCCATGGTGCGGGCGTTACTAAAAAAACCCAACCTGGACCCAGACGATCACTCCAGTTACCGCCCCATCTCACTTTTCCCCTGGGCAAGCAAGGTCCTGGAGAAGTACATAAACGCCCAGCTAGTCCAGGACCTTGAGAACAACTCACTACTAGATACATCCCAGACAGGCTTCAGACTGAAGCACGGTACTGAAACCGCCTTGTTAGCGGTTACCGAGGAGTCACGAAGGATACTAGATCAGGGAGGATCAGTGGCAGTGATCCTCCTTGATTTAAGTGCAGCCTTCGATACGGTCAGCTATGCCACCTTGCTGAACCATCTATATAACATCGGTATATCAGGCGAGGCATTGAGGTGGTTCGACTCCTTCCTGACCAATAGATCTTTTCAGATCTTTGACGGGGAAACAGTGTCAGCCAGCAAACCACTAAGTTGTGGAGTGCCGCAGGGCTCCTCCTTGAGCCCTGCGTTGTTCAACGTATACATGAAACCACTGGCCGGGGTCGTCGAACCCCTCGGTATCAAAATCATATCGTATGCCGACGACACCCAGCTAGTGGTTTCGCTGGCACAAGAGAGCAACAGGCAAGCTCCGGAAGGCCTGCTGAGATGTTTAGAGGATGTCAAGGAGTGGATGACTACCTCCTCCCTCAAACTAAACGGAGATAAAACTGAGCTCATGCTCCTGGGACCAACCTCACCAGTGCCTTTCACTTCCTTATGGCCCCCCTGTCTGGGTCCCCCTCCCACCCCTACGGAAAGTTTGGCTGGACAAAAATCTCTCTTTCTCCACCCAGGCCACCAAGTTGTCCGCCACATGTTTTGGCTTACTCAGAACTCTGAGGAAAGTCCTCCCGCTTCTACCATTAGAAGCCAAACAGGTGGCAGTGCAAGGCCTGATCCAGTCCCGTCTAGATTCGAACAACGCTCTATATGTGGGGGCCCCTGAGATGACTCTTCGGAAGTTGCAGGTGGTACAGAACTGTGCAGCATGCACCCTGCTACAGATACCACGCACCCAGTCAGCTAGACCCGGACTAAAAAGTTTACACTGGTTACCAGTAAGGCAGAGAGTGGCATTCAAGGCGCTCTGTATCACCCATCGGGCCTTCTGGAAGACAGGCCCAGCAATCAATGACAAGCTAGTCATTCCGTATCACCCAAACAGAAACCTTCGCTCCACGGAGGCTTTCCTGGCGTTGGTACCCAGAGTTAGGAGAGCTAGGGCCGGAGGCAGGATGTTCTCCCTGAACACCTCGAAATTGTGGAATGCTCTTCCTCTACAACTCCGGTCCAACTCGAACCTGCTCTCATTCCGCAAACAGCTGAAAACTCCACTGTTTGCCAAACCCACTGAGTTCTAATCTCCTCTGCACCGCCCATCTCTGTCTACTTACTCAGTGCTTGGACGCCCTTGGGCAGTAATCGCGCTTAACAAATCCATATACAATACAATACAATACAATACTCTATTTTCTGAACGGATTTTGTTTTGAGTTAAACTGGGTACTCCCTCTCTGAGGGCTCTGATGAGAGTCAAACACATGTCGGGGGTTGCTTCAAATAATTTCAGGTGGGCTTGGATGGTATTTTACCAAAAGCCAAAGCTGGAGTGGTAAAAGGCTTTGGGCCAAGTTTACAGCACAGCAATGATTGCACTGTGCTAATCCTATGCAAAATACGTTGTCCCTTTTGATCTTATATCCTATGCCTAAAGACTTTGATTGAAAAGCAGACATTGGAAGTGATGTTATGGGCTTTCAGCATCATGTCTTATTCAACTATGCTGGATTCACAACGCTCCGAGTCCCTTAGCTTCAGGTCAACCAGTCCTGAAAAGAGCCAACGCACTATTACATTAATTGCAAGCGCTCTCATGTGGAAGTACGACTTCAATGTTACTCATGTAAGGAAAATGGTACTGGCCTTAGCGGGGGGAGGGAATCTTTCATAAGGGACTGAAAGAGCTCCAATTTATACTCTGCACCTTCCTTAAGTAACCATGAAGGCGCTATTTATGGGTTGTAGATACGGCATGTGCCCTCGGTGGAAGTTGTAACAGTAACCAGGTTTACGGTTCTGGGGCTATAAGGGCACTAGGTCATTCAGCTTCTAACAGAGGACAGGGCTGCGCCACCTGGTTCTATATAGCCACATTTAGCCAGCGGGTCACACTTCCTACCCATAACTGCAGGGACGGCCGCTGTTGCTACGCACTTTATACCCGGTGCCCTCAGTGAGTAACTAGGAAGGCAGTATTATATTCCACTGTATTGTTTAATTTATTAATTGAGTTGGCAATAGGTTAATCAGTTTCTAACAGAGGACAGGGCTACGCCACCTATCTGTATTCCATGCTTTTGCAATCGCAGTGATAGGATTAGATCCCTCACTGGGGTACTCTGATTTGTAATCTCAGGGACGATGTTGGGAAGAGAAATAGCGGGGAGGGTCACTCAGGTACCCTCTCAACACTGATGATGTCAAAACAGTACACCACAGGCCCTGTTGTCATACCTTCTAGGGCAGAGGTCTTCAAACTTTTTGATGCCGAGACCCCCTTGTAAAACCTTTTTAGGGGTAAGGACCCCCTTCTGACAAAAGTTTCTAGAAACTGGTACTCCTCATCATCATCTTTTGACAACCATAAATGCGCCTGTTAGACCTCATCACATCCATCCATCATTCATCCACCCACTTTCACATATCCATCCATCCTTTCATCCTTCCATCCATCCATCCTTCATCCACCCTTTCATCTTTCCATCCATACATCCATCCTTTACCCATCCACCCTTCCATCCACCCATCATTCATCCACCCACCTTTTCACACATCCATCCATCATTCATCCATGCAACCTTTTATCCATCCATACATCAATCCACCCTTTCATCCTCCCATCCATACATGCATCCCTAATTCATCCACCCTTTCATCCATACATCCATCCACCCACCCTTTCATCCATCCACCCACCCATCATTCATCCTCCCACCGTTTCACACATCCATCCATGCCTCATTCATCCATGCAACCTTTTATCCATCCATACATCCATCCATCGGTCCACCCTTTCATCCTTACATCCATACATCCATCCTTCATCCATCCACCCTTTCATCCTTCCATTCATACATCCATCCTTTACCCATCCACCCTTCCATCCATCCACCCATCATTCATCCACCCACATTTTTACACATCCATCCATCATTCATCCATGCAACCTTTTATCCATCCATACATCCATCCACCCTTTCATCCTCCCATTCATACATCTATCCATCATCCATCCACCCTTTCATCCATTCACCCACCCACCCTTTCATCCATCCACCCATCATTTATCCCCCCACCTTTTCACACATCCATCCATGTATCATTCATCCATGCAATCTTTTATCCATCCATACATCCATTCTTCATCCACCCACCCTTTCATCCATCCATCCACCCATCATTCATCCCCCCACCTTTTCACACATCCATCCATGCATCATTCATCCATGCAACCTTTTATCCATCCATACATCCATCCATCCTTCATCCGTCCACCCTTTCATCCTTCCTTCTATCCACCCTTTCATCCATCCATCCATCCTTCATCTGTCCACCCTTTCATCCTTACATCCATACCTCTATCCTTCATCCATCTATTCTTCACCCATCCAACCTTTCATCCTTACATCCATACATCCATCCTTCATCCATCCACCCTTTCATCCTTCCATCCATACATCCATCCTTTACCCATCCACCCTTCCATCCATCCACCCATCATTCATCCACCCACCTTTTCACACATCCATCCATCATTCATCCATGCAACCTTTTATCCATACATACATACATCCACCCATTCATCCTCCCATCCATACATCAATCCATCATCCATCCACCCTTTCATCTATCCACCCACCCACCCTTTCATCCATCCACCCATCATTCATCCCCCCACCTTTTCACACATCTATCCATGCATCATTCATCCATGCAATCTTTTATCCATCCATACATCCATCGTTCATCCATCCACCCTTTCATCCATCCATTCACCCATCATTCATCCACCCATCTTTTCACACATCCATCCATCCATCCATCATTCATCCATGCAACCTTTTATCCATCCATACATCCTTCATCCAGCTACCCTTTCATCCTTCCTTCCATTCACCCTTTCATCCATCCTTTCATCCAGCCACCCTTTCATCCATCCACCCTTTCATCCACCCATTCATCATTCATCCACCCACCTTTTCACACATCCATCCATCCTTCATCCTTACATCCATCCATCCACCCATCATTCATTCACCCACCTTTTCTGTGCCTTTCTCATGGGGGAGGGGGTCAGTATCTCTCTGCGTGTTTTTCCTTCTTTCCCGATCATGGGAGGGCATCTCTGTGCCTACCTGCTGGGGGCGGGGGATGTGTATCAGCGCTGCATAGCAAGTAACTGTAGCATTGCAATTTTACCTGAAAACGTATTTGTTTTATCATCGCTAGGTTGGAACATTTGTGCCTGCATTAGCATTATTTGCGCGATATCTCCCGGCGCCCTGCTCTGCTCCCCCCTCCATTTTGTATCCGGTGTTGTTGTTGTCGTACTCCCTGAGCCCGCCCCGCCTCCCAGCTGAGCCGCCCTCCCACTACCTATTTTAGCGCCCCCTGACCTCGTAGCGCTGTGACTCCTCGTCGCTCCTGCCCCGAGTGGTCGCTCCCTGGTCTGCCTGTCTGCCGAAACGCGGTATTGGTGATCAGCGCTGCATAGCAAGTAACTGTAGCATTGCAATTTTACCTGAAAACGTATTTGTTTTATCATCGCTAGGTTGGAACATTTGTGCCTGCATTAGCATTATTTGCGCGATATCCCCCGGCGCCCTGCTCTGCTCCCCCCTCCATTTTGTCTCCGGTGTTGTTGTTGTCGTACTCCCTGAGCCCGCCCCGCCTCCCAGCTGAGCCGCCCTCCCACTACCTATTTCAGCGCCCCCTGACCTCGTAGCGCTGTGACTCCTCGTCGCTCCTGCCCTGAGTGGTCGCTCCCTGGTCTGCCTGTCTGCCTAAATGCGGTATTGGTGATCAGCGCTGCATAGCAAGTAACTGTAGCATTGCAATTTTACCTGAAAACGTATTTGTTTTATCATCGCTAGGTTGGAACATTTGTGCATGCATTAGCATTATTTGCGCGATATCCCCCGGCGCCCTGCTCTGCTCCCCCCTCCATTTTGTCTCCGGTGTTGTTGTTGTCGTACTCCCTGAGCCCGCCCCGCCTCCCAGCTGAGCCGCCCTCTCACTACCTATTTCAGCGCCCCCTGACCTCGTAGCGCTGTGACTCCTCGTCGCTCCTGCCCCGAGTGGTCGCTCCCTGGTCTGCCTGTCTGCCGAAACGCGGTATTGGTGATCAGCGCTGCATAGCAAGTAACTGTAGCATTGCAATTTTACCTGAAAACGTATTTGTTTTATCATCGCTAGGTTGGAACATTTGTGCCTGCATTAGCATTATTTGCGCGATATCCCCCGGCGCCCTGCTCTGCTCCCCCCTCCATTTTGTCTCCGGTGTTGTTGTTGTCGTACTCCCTGAGCCCGCCCCGCCTCCCAGCTGAGCCGCCCTCGCCCCTCCCCCTCCACTATCCATATATGACAGTGGTTCCCGCGCGCAGCGTTCACGCGCAGCGACCGCGCCCAACCCGCGTCGAAGGTGCGCCAAAGGTAAGCCCGTCTGCGCCCGTCCGCGCCTGGACCGCGCCCAGCGCCAGACCCCCTGGCCCCCGTCCCTCCCACCCCCCCCGCATTACCTACGATGCCGCCACCCTCCTAGCCCTTAACCCCAGTCGCGCCCCCAACTGCGTCCAAGCCGCCCCTGGACACACCCATGGACCTTTCTCTTGCTACTCCTGCAAATTCATCGGCACCAACAACATCTCCGCTACGACCACAACGCAGATTCCTGACCCCAACCACCTAAAGTGCATCCTTCTCAACACTCGTTCGGTCCACAGACACGCCATTGACCTATGGAATCTACTAGACACCATCTCTCCAGACGTCGCCTTCCTAACAGAAACATGGATGAACGCCTCCTCCGCCCCTGACATCACCATTGCCATCCCTGAAGATTATAAGATCATACGCAAGGACCGTACCGGCCACACAGGAGGAGGAATCGCTATCGTCCATAAGAAATCAATCCGCATCTCAACCAGCTCTGACGCCAACCTCGCTAACTCCGAACACCTTCACTTCCAGATCCACATCGACCCCAAGACCACACTCAGAGGCACCCTCCTCTACAGACCACCAGGACCCCGCGCAAAATTCAGTGAAGACATCACGGACTTCATCACTCCACACGCGCTCCCCTCCAAAGACTACATCCTTCTGGGAGACCTCAACTTTCACCTTGAAAAGATCAACGACCGCAACACCACCACCCTCCTGGACAACCTCGCCAACCTCGGACTTAAACAACTGGTCACTTCCCCCACCCACATCGCAGGTCACACACTCGACCCCATCTTCACCTCCAGCAATCATGTCTCCTTCAGCCACACTACGGATCTCCTCTGGACTGACCACAGTTGCGTTCACTTCACCTACAACAAACCAAAACCCACCAACCACATCCAACCAACTCTGCAAAGAAACTGGAACAAAATCACCACGGACCAAATCTCCGCATCGCTCCTTCTAAACACCCCAGCCCACTCTTCTAACGCAAACGAAGCCGCCGCCAACCTCACCCTATGGTTATCCAACACCGCCGACACCTTAGCACCACTGAAGAAACGTCAAAGCAAACCTGGCAGCAAAAAGGCCTCATGGTTCAACGATGATCTCAAGAAGTCCAAGAAACTATGCCGCTCCCTTGAAAAGGCCTGGAAAAAAGACCCAACCACTAGCACCAAGGACGCCTTCAAAAACGCCACCCGCACTCACCACCAACTAATCCGAAAGGCCAAGAAAACAGCATTCAAGGATCGACTTGACAACAACGCCCACAACAGCAAGGAACTTTTCAACATCGTCAAGGAATTTTCCAATCCCTCGGCCAACTCCAACGACATCACCCCCTCTCAAGCCCTCTGCGACTCCCTAGCCTCATTCTTCCACAACAAGATTGCAGACATCCACAACAGCTTCGACAACCAACCCGGAAACCAACCCACCCTACCATTTGCTGAACATTCTCCCCCCGTGAACACCCTTAACGACTGGAACCCAATCTCCACTGAGGACACCATCCACCTGATGAATTCCATCCACTCAGGATCCCCCACAGACCCATGCCCTCACCACATCTTCAACAAAGCAGACTCCGTCATAGCACCGCACCTCCGAGACGTTATCAACTGCTCCTTCAACTCCGCCACCTTCCCGGAAGACTGGAAACACGCTGAACTCACCGCCCTTCTGAAAAAACCCACAGCGGACCCCACCGAACTCAAAAACTACCGCCCCATCTCGCTCCTTCCATTCCCGGCCAAGGTCATCGAGAAAGCTGTCAACAACCAGCTCGCCGCCTTCCTCGAAGCCAACAAATCCCTCGACTCCTCACAATCTGGCTTCCGAGCAAAACACAGCACTGAGACCGCCCTCATCGCAGCAACAGACGACATTCGAACTCTACTGGACAATGGAGACACAGTCGCCCTCATCCTCCTCGACCTCTCTGCAGCATTCGACACAGTCTGCCACAGCACTCTTTTACAACGCCTCAATAACATCGGAATCCAAGGAAAAGCACTTGAATGGATCACCTCGTTCCTTACCGGAAGAACCCAGAGAGTCCGCCTTCCACCATTCAAATCCGAGGCCACTGAAGTCATCTGTGGCGTACCACAAGGATCCTCACTCAGCCCCACCCTCTTCAACGTATACATGAGCCCCCTCGCGGCCATCGCCCGCCAACACAACCTCAACATCATCTCTTACGCGGATGACACTCAACTAATCCTTTCTCTCACCAATGACCCCAGCACCGCCAAAACTAACCTACACGAAGGAATGAAAGAAGTTGCCGAATGGATGAAACAAAGCCGTCTGAAACTGAACTCAGACAAAACTGAAGTCCTCATCTTAGGTACACATCCCCCTCTGCATGGGACGACTCCTGGTGGCCGGAAGCCCTCGGAAAAGCACCCATCCCGACAGACCACGCACGGAACCTAGACGTCATCCTGGATTCTTCACTCTCAATGAACAGACAAGTCAGCGCCGTATCCTCTTCCTGCTTCAACATTCTTCGCATGCTCAGAAAAACATTTCGCTGGATCCCCACCGAAACAAGGAAAACAGTCACCCATGCTCTGGTCACGAGCCGACTGGACTACGGAAACACCCTCTACGCAGGCACTACCGCCAAACTCCAGAAGAAACTCCAACGAATCCAAAACGCCTCAGCCAGGATCATATTAGACATCCCGCGCAACGAACACATCTCTGGTCACCTTAAAGACCTCCACTGGCTACCCGTCAATAAGAAGATCACTTTCCGACTGCTAACCCACGCACACAAATCACTCTACGACATCGGACCACAATGCCTCAACTCACGACTGTCCTTCTACACCCCCTCCCGCCAACTACGTTCTTCCAGCCAAGCCCTCGCCACTGTACCTCGCATCAACAAGACCACCATGGGAGGCAGATCCTTCTCATACCTGGCTGCTAAAACATGGAACTCACTCCCCGCTTACCTTCGCCTTACCCAGAACCACCTAGCATTCAGAAAGCAACTTAAAACGTGGATATTTGACAAGTAATCCTCCCCCCCTCCCTAAGCGCCTTGAGACCCTCTGGGTATGTAGTGCGCTATATAAATTCTCTGACTTGACTTGACTTGACAGTTCCAGGCGCGCAATATTCATTGACCTCAAAGGGCAGGCTACACTACAGCCTGCTCCCCCAGCACCCCTCCCCGACTTCCCCCAGCTCGAAACGGCTTCAGGGACACACACAGCCACACCCGAGTACTTGACAAGTCTTTTACTTGTTAATGAGGCTTCGATGTTTTTCACACCTCGGTGTGAATTAGGCCTCGCCATGAGCACCCTCATCAGCCCAAGCCAGGGACAGAATCTGCGACCCCCTTCAAAGGACTCCACGACCCCCCTGGGGGTCGCGCCCCACAGATTGAAGACCTCTGTTCTAGGGTATCCCTGTGCGCAGTTGTGGCGGTACATAGGAATTTGGGGCCTGTGTCTTAAGCCCTAGGCACCATGTGCTGGTACACGTAAGCTTTTGGGGGGGTGCTGTATCACACGGATACGCTCATACACATATGTGTGTCAGACTTTGGGAATACCAATAGCATCGGCCTTCCAAGAAATGTACTTGGCGGCAAAATACCTTTTAGTAACCATGAATGTGATATTTCAATTCACTTCACACTTTGTACTGTCCTTAAGTGCTATGGCATTCACTGTAGACTCCAGGTCTATTCCTTAATGAAGGTCATACTACCAGGCACCCTCACTGTAACACTAATTTAAATGCTCCGCATATGACACAAACTGGTGCTATGCTAAACACTCGCAGTCGCAAGTTTGATGGGAATGCATCTGCTGCTAATCTTAGCTAAGGCTTAGCATGTGACAGCAATGTAATACGGGCATGTGTACTGGAGCTTTCGTCAGGAAGCCAGAAACACTAACCGTTTGTGTCAGTTTTTTCATTTATGTATGACCGGATCCATGGCGGATACCTGGGAAGCGCTCCAAACCACAACTGCAGGAGGTGGACAGCCAAGGGGACCTGTACACCCGGAACGGGAGTTTCAGGCAACGACATCAAGTGTGTTGGGCGATCAATTCAACGGCTCAAGCGGTGCCAGCATGAGAAGGTGCTACCCATGCATTATAGTTGAAGTGTGTAATTGTCACCCATTTGTGTTGCCAGTTGTGGGAATGGGCAGTGCACTGCATTACAGGTATATTCTGTCACAGCTTGACCAGAGCACAAGTATTACGGAGGAGGCATCACAAGAACACCCTTGTTGTGAAACGGTTACTGCGACGATGGCGCCTGTGCTCACGGGCGCCTCTATAATTGACACTGCGAGGTGTTAGGAGGATCCGTAGTAGGACGGTAGGCTTGCACAGAGCTTAGCCTTACAATGGTATAGTTGCACCAACAATGATTAGAATTGACAGGGGAGGTGTGAATATCCGGTGCACCATGATGCTGATGATGGAGGCCAGGTAGTGGCTCCAAGAGGGTGTGTCAAGTTCCTATGGGTAGGCCAGCCCCAGCTTTATGACCCTGCAACTTGAGCAGGATTGGGTGTTCAGGAACACTGAAGTAGGTTGGTTTTACAAATCTAGGGCCAAGATACGCCATGTCACAGTGACTCCAAGGATTCCAAAGATGGTGTCTGTCCGTCCAGAGTAGGGAATGAAACCTTCGGAAAGACCGTTAGGCCCAGATAGTGGTGTATAGTGAGGCGACCTGTTGAGGCATCAGGGTACACCCAGACATTCCCGAGCCTCCAAGGGGAGGAAGTGAGTCTGTGATGCTATTGGGCCATTGAAAACATACTTAGTAACAAACTGCTGAGGCTAGCTAGGGCTTGACACTTACAGACTATAGCACAGGGGTGTATCTGGGGGAAACCGTGCTTCTTAAGAAGATGGTGTCCATTTGTTCACACCGGGGACAAAGCTGTCGCAGGGGATCTTCATGCCTAGTTAGGCACGTATAGGGACATGGCATGACCTTGCAGTAAGTTGATAGGGCTTGATAGTTGGGCTGAAAAATATAATGGCTTGGCTAGGGGAATTTTTGGGGCAGGGCATGACCTTTCAGTGTAGGAGGGTGGGGGGGCAGATAGTCGGTCAACTACCCTGGCCTGTGGTGGTACGGTCATGATTGGTGAGCAGTTAATTTAAGGTCCTTAGGGGGCGGCACCATTCTCGAATGGGGTCGCCCAAAGGGAGCACAAGTGGTCTCTCCTAGAACTCCAGGGGCAGTTACAGCCTGATGGCTACATGGGTGCGGGGGAGGGGAGAGTCCCGCTTTCTCTAGGCTGGTTGGCCACCCCGCACGTGCACAATGATGCCAGTAAACATTGCAGAGATGCAAGGGCCCCCTTTAATGGAGTAAATAGAGCATAGGGGGTAACCGGGGGGTCAAAGTACCCTCACGGTAAGTGGGCCCTCAGCGCATGCGCACTTCGACGGAAGGGCATAGTTAATAGGGCGTATAGGGGTAACCGGGTGGGGGTGTACCTACATGGTAAACGGGCCCTCTGCGCATGCGCACTCCGACAGGAGGACGTGGTTAGTAGGGCGTACAGGGGTAACCGGGGAGGGGGTGTACCCCCACGGTAAACGGGACCACTGCCCATGCACACTCCTTCAGGAGGGCATGGTTTAGTGATAAGGATCTGACACCAGTTATTGACCTTGCCGTAGGCCCAAATAGGTACGCAGAAAATAAATATTGTATAATGTGATTGATATGTTAGTCTCGGATAGGAAATACCTTGTACTAGAAGTATGTTAAGGTTAGCCATCTGCTATCTGTATATATCAATTGTAACATTTTCTGCGTAATTGTGTAAATATTGTTTATTTCAATTTTTGATTTATTTTGTATGTTTTAATATATATACGGCCAGGGGGTCGAAAACCCCCCGCCTTCCAAAGAAATCCCTCTCATGTCCTGGTAATAATGTTGGTTAATGGAAGGGTGGGGGTCCTCCGGCAGTCCCTGGCCATAGTGGTGGGTGCAAGCTGAGGGGGCAGTGTCAGTACAAGTTGATACAGGAAGATCAACATTCGATATGAACACACTCGGCGTCTCGGCCAAAATGAAACAATTGTAATAGACGGAGCATGATCACTCCTATGGCTCGGTCCGGGTGTGAAAATGAGATGGTATGAAAGGCAGAAGGGTGTTCCTGAATATGGGGGAGGCCTCTATTGGCTAAAGCGGAGGCAGAAGAATCTAGGTGCTCGCATGGATATAGTAAAACACCCCAGATCTGGAATAGACGTTATGTAGAAAAAGCCTGTGGTTAGGTCTAGGCGTGGTATAAAATGGTATGAAGGACAAAGTAGCGTTACTGAATCTAGGGGATGCCTCTAGTTTCTGATAAGGAGGCGGAGGAGTCTAGGTGCTCGCTCAGTATGTGTGGTGGGCAGGGGCAGCATCAGCACTGATGGCTTGGGAAAACCAGAATAGATCGCCGGGCCTGGAAGTCTGGTCCACGGGCATCCGGCAATAACACAAGCCTGGTGAAGTTTGGATATGGAGGCACTCCTGAAAAGAGGTCGGCGGATGGAGACGTTATCTTAAGAGATAATAAAACTCATGATCAGTGTTGAGTCCCTTCTTGACCGCATCGAGTCTTCAAATCCACTTGGCCTCTGCCCTCCTAAGTGTCAGTTCCCTATTCCCTTCTCGGTTGTTCAGTGGGATGTGGTCAATGCCAAAGAAACTGAATTTAATGGGACCAGTGTGTGTAGTGCAGTAGTGCTCAGTCATTGGGTATCTGTCATCGACATTGATAAGGGCCCTCCGGTGCTCTTGGATTCTGGTCTTGAGGTTGCGAACTGTACTGCCCACGTAAATTATGCCACATGGGCATTCCAGAATATAAATCACAAACTGTGGGCCCTTATCAATGGCGATGACAGGTACCCGATGACTGAGCACTACCGCACTACATGCAACATGACATCATCCCACATGAGACGCCTAGCAGTAAGGCCAGGCATTCCCTCTGTTGTTCATAGCCAACTTAAGGAGGGAAAAATAAACTTAAGAGCATGCCAACATTCTCTACAGACACTGCCAACCCTCACACTTCTGCCTATTTCCATGCCAGAGTTATTCACTATGACCCACTAAAACAATTGCCAACAGTAGCCCCTCCCTGCCTCATTTGTATGCTCCGATGCCACCTTTATTTAGCAGATTTCATAGCGTGGTTCCCTATAGCCTCTGTTTTCAACAGAAATGTCCTAAGGGTACCTATACCATGCTGCTGGGTGGGAAGGGGGGCTGTTGATAGTAAAAGTTTGGGGCGCCGCACCTGCAAAAATACAGTCATATGCTCCTTGTTGTACCTTTCAATAACATAACTGCAGCAGGATTGTATGGTGCCCCTGTTGATTGATAAAAGAAACTGTCAAACAGCTTTTTACCCCCACGTTGCCCCTATCCATTTTGGGTGCACCCCATAAGGGAGGATCGGAGCAATAAAAACTAGTGGTAGCCCACCAAAAAGTACCCAGAAGCCATGCCATTCTGTGCACCTCATCCCCCTTCACGCTGCACCTGAGCACCTTTTAATACTGCTCCCTGAAATTTTGATTGACCCCCCCCCAAAAAAAAATCAGAGTATAGGGGGGTGCAATAAAAAAGTATTTGCAGTTCCCCACCATAAGTCTGAGCCAATTTAATCATCCCAGATGAGAGCTAAGTAACCACTTAATGAGCATCCACTTTTGGCCCCATACTGATCTGACCACTCTCCTCTGCCTTGCTGAGGGGCTCAGGATCCTCCTCCATCTACGATCCCTTCTTAGTCCCTCAGACCCTACACCTTTTCCTCTGCTCTCTGACCCGTCCCGGTGTGCCCAGGTTCCTCCTGAACTCCTCCTCTCAGACCAGGCTCCTCCTAAACCGCTCCTCTGCTGCCTGACCCCACCCATTCTGCCCAGGGTCCTCCTCGTACACACAACACCTGTTTCCTTTCTGTCACCTGTCTCTGTTCAGGCCACACCTATTTTACTTACCAAACCAATCTACAATCCCTCATTCACTAGGCATGATTCCACTCTTACACAACACACAGACACATTTTACTTACCAATTGGCCATTTAGGCCCACCTCCAACTCACCTCTGCTACCATCAGTCACCTGGTGAAGAACCCGGGATTTGAACGCTGGTTGCCTGGATGGAGTGCAGGACCTTACCCACTGGACCACACTTGTTTCCATTTAAGTAGCCTATCAAATTGTCCTTATGTCATGGTCATCGTTTTCATGTGCAATGGAAGCCGCAGGGAAGGACACCAAGGCCTGTATGTTGGTTATAGTTACTACTGCAATCCCCTATACCACCAAGGAGCTATAGCTCAAAGGTAAATCTTGTACCTTTGGATATGTTAGGGATATTGGCCACATCATCAATCTATTGGAAGTTACGGCATTTAATGAAAAAAAGACAATGGTTAGTAACGCTAGACGTGGAGAGTCTATACTCTAACATCCCCATTGATGTCGCCATTCTGGCTACCCAATGGTTATCAATTCCTACGAAGTAGACTGTAATGCAACTTTCATCTTAGACTGTCTCAAGATAGTCTTGGAAGAAAATATCTTTGAGAGAATTTATATAAACAAACCAAAGGAGTCAGCATGGGCGCTTCTTGCGCCCCCACTATTGGAAATATTTACATGGCATCATTCGAACACACTCACATCTTCAACGAAATAGCCCCCTTTTTTTAATCAATCCTACACTGGTCGAGATACATCGATGACGTTATATTCATATGGGTTGACAATGAGGATACTTTAAATGAATTTATATCATGGCTTAATGCTTGTGACAGTAACCTCAGATTTACATCCCATACAAGCAACACAGAAATGGAATTTCTGGATATAACGATCAAACACGACCAAGGCCAACTCTTCATGGATTTATTTGTAAAGCCTACTGCCCATAACACTCTGCTCCACTATAAAAGCTTTCATCCTGCATCCCAAAAAAACAGTATTCCCTTTAGTCAATTTTTAAGACTACGTCGCAATTGTACCAAACTAAAAGACTACGATGAACGCTCCATAGTCATGAAAAATAAATTTGAAGATCGTGGCTACCCGCACAGGCTTGTTCGGGAATCATTTAAAAGAGCGCGATTTTTCGACCGTCAATCTATACTACAGGGCAAGGATACTAAACAGAATGAACATCTAGTGTTTGTAACCAGACACTCTCTACTGAATGACAAGGTTCTTCAGATCATTTACTCTAACTGGCATCTTCTTAATGTAAATAAGTCAAAACAGGACCTCATTCCTAAACCGTTTTTTGCCTACAAAAGGAATAAAAACATAAAAGATCCAGTTGTGAGATCAAGAATGCCAGAGAAAGCAAAATTTGCACAGAGAAGCATAACCAGTGAAAACCCAGTTACAGGCAACTTCAAATGCGGTAACTGTAAGATTTGTCCCCAAACTATAGAGGGTAAAGAGCTTACATTCAATAATGTAAGAATTTCATGTACAACAATGACAAACTACAAAACCCAAAACGTGGTATAACTGATACTATGTCCTTCTAATAAAGGATATGTAGGAGAAGCCTCTAGAGCCATCAACAAAAGAATAACAGAACACAAATCTGAAGTCCGCACAAAAATGATCAATGCCCCCTTGGTATCACATTTTTTGGAACATGGTCACTCACCTGAGGACGTAAGGTTGTATATCCTTGAAAATGTGCTACCAAGGGTAGGTTTGTGCCTGGAAAAGATCCGAAAAAAGAGAGAAGTTTATTGGATTTTTTCACTTGACACAGCTACCACGGGTCTTAACCTTGAGATTCCATGGGAGCAGGCAATAATTTAAAGAGAACAACGTGACTGTATCGATTGGTTATTAGGCCTAAATTATATCGGCCACCACATAGGTTTACTTACCGAATATATGCCATGTCAAGTATAGAACAGAATACACAACAGTATGATACTGATTTAAACCTCTTAAAATATATTCTTTGTACTCTTGATATCATCGATCTGCATTCTATCATTGATGCAAAATCATTAATATAAGTCGCCCGATGCAAATTCGGTAACTTATGATGCCCCATTTATAACAACCTTGCAAAATCGTTAATATATGATGCCCGATACAAAATCGGTAACATATGATGCCCCATTTAAAACAAGACCATAACGCGTTTCAATATCTGATGAAACTATGCCATACTTGTAGTTCCGTTGGTTGAACTACACGTTCACCTTTATTGGTTTACAGCGTTAGACCGCGACGCATCGCTCAGGTCGTAAACACTGTGCGTCTTTTTAGGCGTTCCTATGCACCAGACACACCTGGGTTATATCAACAGAGCCAGGGAGGATATATATAAGAAGTGCAGCAATTAAAATCCATCTTTCCTTTCGCTGACCGCGGCCGGCGGCCTTAACATTTCAGAACCCCAGTTAGAGCTACGACGACTGGCACCCAAAAGGTATGATACGCGATCATTATAGACACCTTAGTATTCCAAACTCTCGCCCGTTGCCCGTTATTCAGTTTTGACTGAACTTTCGCCCTCTCCTTTTTAAAACTTTAAAGGTCTGTGATCGTTACCAGTCTTTTACTATCTAAGAAAAAAACAAGATTGACAAATTACAGGTAATGCATGGCTTTAAATTCTACCTGAACTTGCTAATAATATCGAGAACTGCAATCTGATTAAAAAGAATAGTGAAGCACTTTTATCAATACTAATGAGAAATATACCCAACCCATATAGGGACTACGAGCGTTACTACATCGTTTACTACAGCGAGTCCATTGTCTATCGGATTACCGGTGTGTCCCTTTAAGACGCTAAAGAATCACATATCATTCAGAAAAAGCCGCCAAAGAACAAGGTACATAGGCAAATAGTTACTATAATAACATCACTTTGTAAATGTCCTAGTTCTCGAAGCGAAGGGAAGCTATTTATATATTTCTTTACCGTCCATACTTAGGTTCTAACCACCCCTTCCTAGCCATCACTAAGGAATACGCCGCCGACGCAAATAGTTCACGCTAGATACTCACATTGCGTGCAGCCATATACCGCCTACCAGATAATTGGTAAACAAATCAGCATGCTAAAATGTAGATTCTCTTGAAAACAGAAAATACATCTATACTAAGCATGGGCGAATTTTGCGAATCTGGCGTTCGCGAATTTTGCGACTTTGCGAACTCGCAATCCGCAAAATCCGAGAATTCTCGTGAATTTGCGGATTTTTTTTTTGTGTTCGCAAGGGTTTCTGCCAGTTCGCGAGGGTTTGGTACTAGTTTGCAATTGCGAACTTACTTGTCGGCTCGCAACGGTCGCGACTATGTTGTTTCTACGTCTGGTTCATCATCACAGCCTCCCAGCACCCTCTGTTTCACCACTGCCACCCTCTGTATCACCCATGCCACCCTCTGTTACATCAATGCCACCCTCTGGTTCATCATCACTGTAGATTATGGGGGGAAAAAGCAAGCACACACGCCCTGCTTCAACTGACATGAATTAATTAGGGGTTAGTTTATTAATGTGTCGCTGTTTTAAAATTCCAGGTCTGGCACCTGCTTCCTTATCAGTAATTTGCTTTCTGTTTCAGTGCAATTTTTTTCCAGGACCTTTGTGGCCTACTTCTAGCTATTCTATGAGCCTGCTGTGAGGTTCAGAGCAGGGTCATACAATTGTTGCAACTAGCAACTGAACTCTGGAGGGGCCCCAGTCAGGAAGCACTACAGGGAATGGTTACTAATGATGAGTTTGAACTCTTGCACCTGCCGAGTGCTTTCAGTTTTGCAAAACTCGTTTTTCTGCAATTTCGCGGGATTCGCGGGGCGCGAACACGCGCGAGATCGGATTAGGAAGCCGCAAATTCGTGCGAATATGCGATTTCTTTTTTTGCAGCGTGTTAGTTCACAAGGTTTTGTGCATTTTCGCGAGCCGCTTGTAGCGCAAGGCGCGAAGTTACCCTCGCGGTCGTTCAAGGGCGCGGCCATCTTGTTTGCTTGAGTATTTCCGTTTCCGGGCGCGAAGTGTAATCTCGCAAAGTGTGCGGCTCGCCAGTACAATTTCGCGAGTGTTCGCGAGGAACATCTCGCGCGAACTTACCCGCGCGGTTGTGAACGGGCGCGGCCATCTTGTTTCTCATTCATTGCTATGGTTCTGGGCATGCTTTTTGTATCTTCTCTAAATCTCTGCCATCCTTTGCTTGTTTGAAGTTTTTTTGATCTATTTTACTTATTATCTATCCCTCTATTTTTCTAGCCCTACATTTTTGGGTTTACTGCTACTTTTGGTTAATTTTAAACTACTTTTTTAAACTCTTTTCTTTTCTTCTCTTCTCTATTCTATTTTCTTTATTCCTTTCCGCCCAGACCATGGTGAAGGGAGCCGGGAAGCATCCCGAGAAGGGGAGGGGTCCCGCACCCCTTGCCCAGCTCCCGTGCGGGCGTTTGAGGGGGGAGCTAGTGATGCCACGGGAGATCTTTAGCGCGGATGAGGTGGCCCCACTAGTGTTCTATGTACAGCGCCACCTCCCCAGGACCATAATGGCAGGCGGCAAGATCGGAGGCGGGTACGGGATGCGGGAGCGCCGGAAGCGGTGGGAGAAGGTGTGCCGGGCCATGTACCACCACTCTCGGGTCCGGCGCACCTACAACCAGGCCACCCACCACTGGACGGATGTCCTGACTCGTGAACAAGATCTGCTCGACCTGCTTGGCCTCGAGATCCCCGGGCTTGGTGAGTAGTAGTAGCTATTTCTTTACTACTCTGTTTTCTCCTGCTGTGTTATTATATTGCAAGTTTTTGTTTTTTAGCAAGAGCAATAATGCTGCTCATTACATTGTAGGTAAATTATATTTCCAAATCTTCTGTGCATTTCAGGTGCACTGCTCTCCTTCTCAGTAGTGTTGCTACTATGCGTATTTGTTTTTGATTTTGTGTTCATTTCATTGGCCTGTGAAATTATGTATGAGTGTAGTTTAAAGAACTGCATAATGCTACAACCTAAAGTTCAGATTTTTAATTACCGGCGCATCCCTGCAAAGTAGCAGGGATGCGCCAGTAATTGTGCGCCACCCGACTATCACCCATGGTGTGCCGTATTTACAATGCCGCTGCGCCACAAAAGTCACGCAACAATGGAGCAAAAGAGCCGCAAGGGGCTTCTAAATAAGCCCCTACAGACTCAAGTCCAGTCCTTCCTTTGTACACATGGCGATAAGAAGAAATAGTGGTGGTGGATTGATAGTTAGAGTATTTTAATGACTGGTTAATGTAGTAGGAAACTTTAGTGTTGTCGCTGATCTGCAATCACGATGGACTTTGGCTGTCACTTCGCGTGCTGCGGACTGCTGCCTGCCAATCCTAGGCAAACCTTTTTAGTACTTTGTTTAGTGAGTTACATAAGAAGTTTCCAATTCGACGGTCCGCAAATCAAGCAATACTAATAACGTAGTAGACCACGTGAGATTGGTCAATAATATAGCCCGTGGAATAGTTGTCTATTTGCTATTTCGGCAAAATATTTTGTTAGTTCTTTTGAAATGGTTGATTTGGTTGACAAATATCATCCATGTTTTCTGTTTTTCTTTCTTTCATGTTGTACATCAGCTTCCCCCAGGGGCAAGAGGAGGACACAGGAGGAGGAGGAGGAGGTGTCAGAATTGGTCTTAATGGGCCGCTGTCTGCGCAATGCGTGGTATTTGGCGACCGCTATGCTTGGAACCACAATTCCCAGAGGGCCAAGGGTGACGCAGCGCATGACGTCAGCAGCGCAGCACCGGAACTTAAGCAAGACAACAAGGGAGAACGGAGCCGATAATTTTGCCGACGGTGAGCTGAGGTTTGGAGAGGACGCATTTACCGAAGCAACTGTGAGTAGAAGCTTCCGTGTGTTTGCCGGCTGGAGGCACACGGACCCGAGACAAGCGGAACTACGCTGTGTCCCTTCCTGAGAGATACACGAATTAGTGTGCCAGAGAACCCCATAGTCTTCGAAATAACTGTGTTTGTTATCCCGGGTAGTGAGAATCGCGGCTGCATTCTCTTACTGGGGAAACCTTGGGAATTTCATAATTTTTTGGAGAAACTTATTCAAGAACTATTCGAGTGTGTTGGATTGAAGTAATTTGGGGACTATGTTCATTTTCAATGTCCCATCCGAGTAGGAATGAACTTGTGACTACGGAAGAGTGCTGAGAACACTCCAGGCTGAAGTGTACAAACTCTTCCATGTTTGATGACTTATCATTTGAATGCGGGAAAAAGACCAGATAAGAAGGTGCAGAGAACCTTCAGTATACTGCTTATAATTTGTTGTTTGTCGACAACCTCTTTTGTGCTTTCTCTACGGTGCAGGAGAGGAACAAGGGGGGTGCCTATGTTAACGGAAGAGGTGGCGCAAGGCAGAGCATTATCAGAAGTTGGTAGGTGAGGTACTGTAGAAACACAGACACTTGGTGAAACTGTTATCTCCTCTCATATTCAATGTTGTCTCTTTACTTAGCAGATTGCTGCCACAGATAGGACCTTACCTCCCTCTCCTGTGTACAAAGAATATGTATTTTTCTTTTCAGGTATGATTGTGTTTTGTTAAGAAAAGAGGGTTATCGCATAAAGAGTGATTCAGAGTAGTAGAGGAGATAGGGAGGGGTGTGAAGCTAAACACCTTGTCTTTGTCATTTCAGATCTCCCTCCCCACTGTCCCCTTCCTTTCCAGCGCTCACGGAATCATCCTATTGGTCTGTGACATAACCCGGGCCGAGGGGTGGTTGCGAGGGTGTGGGTATAGGTCTCTCAGCACAGCCCCGAGGAGAAGAGTGACGGAGCCTGACAGGAGGAGGGTGCTGTTGAGGATGCAGGCCAGGATCAGGCAGGCGAGGGCTCCTTTGCTGGCCCCAGTAAGTTTTAATTTTAATATAGAGTACTTATTTTTTCCCAGCGTTCCTCAATCGACTTTTTCTAAATCGTCTTTGATCTTCTTGTAGACTGTATTTTCTTATCCTGCCTCGACTATGACTCTGTGTGGTATTACTAGTTTATTCTTATTAGTCTGTCTGTGTAGCTAACTAAGATTGCACATTTGGCAATTCCATTGGACTCCCATTCTAGTCAGCAATAGCTCTATGCACTGAGTGCAGTCCTCTGGGATTGTCCATAATGTCTTTTCAAGTCTTCTAAATGTTTATACTTTGACAGTTGCCAACAGTAAAAAGGTGAATGACCACCAAGAAAGAATAAGATACTACTTTACTTTTGGTTTGGATAGGAGGACAATCCATTCTACTACTGTTGCAGGGACAAATCTGCACAAACAGAACTTTGGACACTAAATAATGCATTGCTTAGCTTATCAATTATAATAGGTGCTGTTAGACTTTCCACATACCTCAGTGATAACAGACTTTGTAGTTGAACCCCAAATCTCCTTACTGACTAGATAGTGTGGCAGAGTCATTTAGCTCCCAAACTCAATGATGATTATTCCCCAATGATGTCAGAGGCACGGACTCATGCTTGCAAAAATTGCAAAACCTTTAGCTCATCCACTCTAGTCTGGAGGACCAAAAACCACAAAGTCTATTTAAGTTTAAAAGCTTTATTAAAAGTAAACACATTTATTAAAATCAAGTTTGTCATAAAAGTAAACGTTTAACTGAAAATGGAAAAGTGCTTAGTGCTGACGATTAATTGGACACATTTCTTGTGGTCGAGCCGAGCTCTCACCTGGTTTGAACTTGATCCTGCTCGTGTTCTTAGAAGTCAAGCTTCTGTCTGTTAGGAGAAAAAGTGGTGCGTGTTAAAAATGAAAAGCAAGCATTCAACAGTTGTGCCAAAAAGTGCAGCAAGACAACAGCCTTCCCTGGAAAAAGGGACATTTTTACTTTAGAGTAGACAGTCACAAATTATTAAATTGTATAATTTTTTTTCACATTTGTTTCTTCCTCCTAGACTCAATATTATATAGTAGTGATTGGTGTATTCTAACATTATTAAATGTACTTTGTAGGTGGAACATCAGAAGGCGGGGCCAGCACGGAGGTGGTGGTGGCACTGGACGAGGACAACTCTGGGGAGGAGGCGGTGGAAGTGCCGGACAATTTTGTGGGGGATGACACGGTGGTGGCGGGCAGAGGTAAGCTATATATTCCTTACTTATTGAGATTGAAGACTGCAGAGTGTGCTTTCTGCACGGGTGTATTATAAATAAACCAGGTAGTAGCCTCCTCTAAATGTACTTCGACTTAGCTGTGAAGTTTTTGGCGAGAAGAATCCCAATCAGATCTCAGATGAACTTGATGGATGGGATGAACGAAAAGCGAAAGAAGGGTGTAAGTAAGTGTGGAAGGACGAGAAATGTAATGATGACTAGCAAAGAAGAATGATATGTGTTTGCTTGGTCCCAGAGGTGGCTGGGAAGGAAAGAATATGGTATAGTGCATGGCTGGGTGAATGATGAAGCAAGGATGGGTGGAAGGAGAACAGCCTGGGTGGGTGAAACAGAAACTGTATGTGTGCATATACTTTGAATGGATGGATGCCTGGATCATTCATGGTACTATCTGACTCTTACATAGCATATGTGTATCTAGAGAGAGTATACGGTCACTAGATGAACTAAGTGTTACTTTGAAGAGCATGTAACACTGCACCCGCACGTCCGTTCCAGTGTAGGAAAGGCAAGGAAAAGAAGTTGTAATTTTGTCCAAATACTACCATGAATAGTAGCAGTAGTTTGTATTGCAACTGCAAGCACAGCATATATCCGGTTATTAAGGTGGACACTCCCTACCTCTCTTAATAACTTTAGTTTAGTAGTAGTACGTCATTCATGTGTGGGTGTATCACTGTTCACTCAATAATAAGCAAAGCACCTAAAGTCATCCCATATGTCATCAAATACATCCCATGTGAAGTGATAGAAGTGATAGATAATCAGATTATTTAGCTTCTTCATTTTCCTTTTCTAATACTCATTTGCACTGTAGGGTGAAAGCTAAATTAATTAAGCAGTAGCCCTTTTAACAGAGTATTCTCAGTGCCACCCGTAATAGAAAAGTAAGAGCTTCACTGCCTGCATGTACTGGACTGGTACAGTAACGCAAGTCTGTCTCACTCACCATGGTGTGCGTCTGTTTTTCCCGGGTGCAAGTTCACTGCGCTGGCATTACGCCAGCTTGCATAAGATAACGTACCAATTTTCCTAAACAAGAGAGAAGAAGAAGAATAAGACTGGTGTACTGTCATAGTCGACTGTAATGGAAGTCCATAGTGCTCGTAGAATTTGTTCCTTAAACTCCCACTAATGTTAGAGCAAGGATGAAGAAGTCGGAGGTTACATAGATACTGTCCTCAATAGTTATGTACTGTGCTTTCAATTTGCTACTTGTACTGTGACAACGTTCTGCTCAATCATTTTGTGTTAAACTTAAGGAGCATTGGTTACAGACTATGTCTTTCTTTCTTCATATAGTTGCTCCTTCCAAATCCAAGAGACCATCAAGGAGGAGGGAGCTGGCTCGAATGTCCCGGCAACAGAGGCTGGATGCCACTGTCGCTGAATATCGGCGGCTGGTGGCCCTGGAGGAGGAGGAGACGCAGTCTGGTACTACAACAACGTCCACTGGGACAGCTGCATCCTCCTCCGTGCGGGCTGCCAGCCAGCGCAGTGCTCCAGCGGTACGGAGCCGGGCTACCAAAGCCAAACGCCACCGCCGAGCAGCAAAGACAGCAGCTGCCCCCCACAGGATTTGCAAGGCACGCCGGCGCCGATTATCCCTCAGACTGTCCTACCTGGAGCAGGAGGTCCTGAACTATAAGAACTTGGTGGAGGGCCTCAGCTTCGAACATGCCACCCTCCGCAAGGAGCATGATGCCCTGGCTGCTAAAGTCAACAGCACCCTGCCGTAGTGTCCCTTGCCCCTTTTTTAGAGACTTTTGGGGGGGTGGGAATTGGGAGTTGGGTTTTTTGGGGACTTTTGAAGGACAATCGTTAGGGTTAAGGAGGGTCTTGCGGGAGATTATTTTGTTAGGGCTATAAAAAATATACTTTTTGAAAACTTTATCTGACCATACCTGTTTTTCACTGCTTTTGAGTCTGGTGGGTGGGGGTTTAACAGTAAGTTTGTTTTCCTGAATAGTCCTAGGACTTTAGTAGTACTACTGTCAATCTCTCGTCTCTCCTAATACTCCATTATACTACCTCCAACCAATCGCTTATCTTACCTGTAATTTCTGTTTGAAAGTAGGGCTAGGCCCAGGGCTGGCTCCACGGGAAATGGCTATTAAGGTTGCAATCCAGGGCGGCTGAAATTTCCTCCTCATTGCGTGGTACTAGTGGTGTGACACAGTGGCAGTTGCATGGCTATGAAAAAAAAGAAAATGAAACCTGGTTTGTCCTTACTGTAGCATTACAACGGTACGATAGAGAATATAGCAGGTGACAGTACACTAGACTACAACAGTGCCACAATGTAGCCTAACAAATGGTAAAGTATTGATAGTATAACTTGTAGTTGTGTAGGATTTCTTTGACATTGGCTACTACTAGAAGAAATAGTACTGAAGCTGAGTAAGTCTAGAATATATCCTCGGATTCCTTCACCAGCCTGTTGCTATGACCTTATCCTCCCCAGCAAGTGTGTGGAAATATTGATGTCATTTAGTCACACATCAAGCGAAACCACAAAACCCGGGGAAGAGGGTTAGGGTTTGTAAAATGGATGGGAATGGGGGTTTCTTTTTGGGTAGGTTTTGTTGAGAGAAAAAAAAAAGCACAGCATGTACAAACAATAATTGAACATAAAGAAATTTTTGGGTACAAAGCTAACCATAAATCTTTTACGTGACATAAAGGAAGTGCATGCACTACTGAATGCATTGTTACAGAAAAGTAAGTAGTACTTTCGACAACCGTGAATGACAGAATGCGACAGTACAGGGCTACATTAAATTTGGTTTAAAAAATAGCCGAAGTAAAACCTATAGAATGGCTGTAGGGATCAATTTAGAAGCAGAGAGAGATCCAAGAAATGCAGTCACACACACTCATTGAATAAAAGAATGGATACTGTATCTGTATTGTTGTAGTTGTCCTGTTGAATTTTGTAAGTAAGTTGCATGCAGCAAACAATTCCTCTTGTTAGCGGCACTCCTCCATTCCAGCTGATGCTTCGTCCATCAATGTTGGTGACCAGAAGACACCCTGTCCACTGCCTGCCTGGCGGATGCTGAATTGCGGCTCGCTAATGTGAAGCCTGACTCCATCCTTTTTTCCCCATTGCACAGACTGAAACCCGGACTGTAATTATTGAACGAAAAACAGCACTGATAAATAAATATAAGGTATGCACGCTGTGTAGTTCAAAAAGTCACACTTTGATTTTCCTAATAGACAGTACAACATTTTTGAAAGTGCGTACTCTGTCTGAGTCACCTTTTCAAGGATAAATAAGTATGGGCAAATTAATTTAGCGGATCTTTCCCCTCAAGCTAGGTGTACTGTAAACTGTGTTTTAGAACAAAATTAGACCTTCTCAGCAGTGCTTCCACCCAGACCCTTACTAAAGCCAGTTGCAAAAATGTAGAAGACCTCCAATCAGATCTCAAAAAACGAGGCCTAGCAGAAAGCTGGTGACAAAACGTACTTCGAAAGTAAAAGTAGGCCCAAATACCCCCTTACCCACCGTGGATTGTATTCAAACCACTTGCAAGCAAGCAAAAGTATCCATAGCCAGCATCGCTCCAAGACTCGAAAACCCCCCCACCCAAACACATGCAATAGAAATACTGCTAACCCTAACGAGCCCTAAGTTAAGAATAGTGGCAGAGGCTGTCTTTAACTATGCCAAATCCCCCCTTTCCCACCATGGATTTTCTTCAAATGACTTGCAACCAAAATTACAAATTCTCACAAGTGCTCTAAGACCCCAGAACTCAGTTGCAAAAATCTAGAACACCCCAAAACACATGCAATCCTGCTGTTAGGGCTAACCCTAACAAACCCTAAGTTACAAAAAGTGCCAAAAGGCTTTTCCTTATGGATTTTGTCCCAACCACTTCTATCCGGTATTAGACCTTCCCAGGAATGCCCCAAGACCCGCCAACCCACCTGCCAAAAAGCACAACACCCCCAAACAGCCCAAAAGCAAAATCTCATACTTACAATATTTCTCGGCCTTCGGTCCAAACGCGCTGTGCAGCTAGGCCATAACTCCAGTTTTCCACCACGGATTTCCTGAAAAGCAAATGCAATCAAGATCAGACTGTCCCAGCAGTGCTCCCAGACCCCAAAACTCACCCACAAACACCCGGAACCCCCCCAAAGAGCACCTCAAAGGCAAGCAAGTCAGCAAAAACACAAAAAAAATTCCACCTCCGATTTGGTCCAAACCACTTTTATCCGGTATTAGAGCTTCCCAGCAATGGCCCCAGAGCCGTCAACCCAGGAGAAAACAAGTAGATGACCCCCAAACAGCCAAAGAGCAAAAGTACAAAAATGGGGACTTAGTCATTTTTTCGCCAATTTCCCAAATCACTCCGCGCGCGCTCTGCAGCTAGGCCCTAACTCCCCTCTGCCACCATGGATTTGCTTCAAACCTCTTGCAAACTAAAGTATCCATAGCTAGCAGTGCTCCCAGACCCCGAAACCCACCCACAAACACCAGGAAGCCCCCCAAACAGGCCCCTGAAAACGCTACATTGAGCAAAATGTCAGAAATAGCACCAAAAAAAACTCAGCGTGGATTTTGTCCCAACCACTTCTATCTGGTATTAGACCTTCCAAGGAATGCCCAAAGACCCGCCAACCCACCCGCCAAAAAGCACAACACCCCCAAACAGCCCAAAAGCAAAATCTCATACTTACAATATTTCTCGGCCTTCGGTCCAAACGCGCTGTGCAGCTAGGCCATAACTCCAGTTTTCCACCACGGATTTCCTGAAAAGCAAATGCAATCAAGATTAGAGTGTCCCAGCAGTGCTCCTAGATCCCAAAACTCACCCACAAACAGTCGGAACCCCCCCAAAGAACACTTCAAAGGCAAGCAAGTCAGCAACAACACAAAAAAATTTCCGCCTCTTATTTGGTCCAAACCACTTTTATCCGGTGTAAGAGCTTCCCAGCAATGGCCCCAGAGCCGTCAACCCAGGAGAAAACGAGTAGAAGACCCCCAAACAGCCAAAGAGCAAAAGTACAAAAAAGGGGACTTAGTCATTTTTTTGCCAATTTCCCAAATCACTCCGCGCGCGCTCTGCAGCTAGGCCCTAACTCCCCTCTACCACCAGGGATTTGCTTCAAACCTCTTGCAAACTAAAGTATCCATAGCCAGAATTGCTCCCAGACCCCGAAACCCACCCACAAACACCAGGAAGCCCCCCAAACAGGCTCCCGAAAACGCTACATTGAGCAAAAAGTCAGAAATAGCAACAACAAAAAACAGCGTGGATTTCGTCCCAACCACTTCTATCCGGTATTAGACCTTCCCAGGAATGCCCCAAGACCCGCCAACCCACCCGACAAAAAGCACAACACCCCCAAATAGCCCAAAAGCAAAATCTCATACTTACAATATTTCTCGGCCTTCGGTCCATACGCGCTGTTGAGCTAGGCCATAACTCCAGTTTTCCTCCACGGATTTCCTGAAAAGCAAATGCAATCAAGATTAGAGTGTCCCACTCCCAACAGTACTCCCAGACCCCAAAACTCACCCACAAACAGCCGGAACCCCCCCAAAGAGCACCTCAAAGGCAAGCAAGTCAGCAAAAACACAAAACAATTCCGCCTCCAATTTGGTCCAAACCACTTTTATCCGGTATTAGAGCTTCCCAGCAATGGCCCCAGAGCCGTCAACTCACCCGCAAAGAAGTAGAACACCCCCACAAGTGCTGAGTCTTTCTTCATTGGGCGTAAACCAGCCCTCTGCTTTGATGGAAATAGGAGTCTGGAGGAGGAGGATAGAGGAGCATGTTCTTCTGAACTTGTGAACCTGAGGAATGCAGACTGCGGCACCTTCAAATCAATAAGCAAACAAGTGAAGACAGTTCTGCTGATGGGCTTGTTTTTGTGATTAGGTGATTAAAGTTTGAATTATATTAACTGTGCACAACAAAGAAAGACAGACACACAGGAATAAAAGTGAATAAGGATGAAAAAGAAAGTTATTGATTCATTGTCGCATTTTCAGTGCTCGGTGTCAGGGTCCACGAATAAGAATAAGGCTTCGTCATCATACTCTGCGAATTCAGGCAGGGTGAGCTCAGTGTCACCTGACAGAGTAGAAATTCCCTCATCTACGTTGCTGTCCACCTCGTCTTCATCCGGCGATTACTCTGTAATCTGGTGGTATGAGGTGCTGATTCATCTTGATCATTGTTAACCTCTCCACATTTTTGGACGAGAGGCGGCTCCGTTTGGAAGTTACAATGCCACCAGCAGCACTGAAAACACGTTCAAAAGACACGCTTGCGAGTGGGCAAGACAAGTAGTTTAAAGCCAGGTTGGAGAGCTGTGGCCACAATTCTTTTTTCCCATGCCAATACGCCAATGGTTCAGCATTAACATAGACCTCTGTTGAGTCATTCAGATAGTCCTGCACCATCGACTCAAGGTCCTCCAAGGTACCTCTACTTTGCTTAGCTTTTGCTGTGACCTTTTGAGAACCAAACCCAAGCTGATTTAGCAAATACTCTTCAGCATCCAATGTTACTGTTGTGTCTGGTGCAGATGATCCGGTTGCCGGTGTCTTTAATGGCTGAGAGGTCACTTGTGCCACAGCCACAGGTGCAGAAGTGGATTGTTTTGACTGGGGGTGGCCGGCTGATGCTGATGCTGATGTACTGCCTTTTCCTTCAATGAGCTGCCGTTCTCTTTCAAACCTCTTGGCTGACAAGGCTAGCCAACGTTTGTACTTTGTAACATCTTCATCAGCAAAAGGAAAGAATGCTCGGCCTGCCAGCGCCTTTTTGTAGCGTGGATCCAGAATAGTAGCACAAATGTAATGCTGGTGTGAGTGGATCATTTGAAGACGTTCATCACCTTGTAGGCGCTCTAATAATTTCTCCGCCAAAACAAAAGGGTCTTTGTTTTTTTCATCTTTTTGAAACACAAAAGACACCTCCTTCAGTTGGTGCTCCAGCATGTACAACAATGGGGTAGCTTTTCCCAAATTACAGTCCTCCTTGCTGACTGCACGCGTGAAGACCTCAAAAGGACAAAGCATGCGTGTCAGGCTTTTAACTATGTCCCATTGCGCCGCACCCATCCTCAGGTCCTTCGGAGCTGTACCCTGTTTTAAGAAATAGTGATCGAGTACCGTATACTGCTCATACAGACGCTCAAGCATGTAGAAGGTTGAGTTCCAACGTGTTGCCACCCCCTGGATGAGTGCTTTCACTGGCATTCGACGTTCATGTAGCAGGCTCCTCAGATGCTTCCGGGCCTTAAAAGAATGGCTGAAATGGTCGCACATTTTTCGGCAGGTGTCCACTACCTCGTATGCTGGACTGTCTTTCTCACTCAAGAATTTTTTGACAACCAGGTTTATACAGTGCGCCAAACACGGCACTCTGAAATACTGACCCAGCTCCATGGCCTTAAATACATTGGAGCCATTATCTGTGGAAACATAACCAATCTGGCGTTTTTTTGGGGACAGCCAGTCAAGGACCTTTGTGTTAAACTCATCCAAAATGTTTTGTGCTGTGTGACGTTTCTCCAAACCAAACATGGCTAGTGTTGCATGTTTCTGAGCAGCTTTAAAAACTTGGTCCGGGTCAGCACCTGCGTTTAGCTTTGCTTAAACCCCTGAAAAAGAGACCCAGTGTGCAGTGATGCACATGAAATCAGCGCCTGCGCCATTGGTCCACATGTCTGTTGTCAGATGTATAGTGTGAACAGCACTCTTCAGCAAAGCTGCCCCAATCACCTCCAGCACATCTTCATGTAGTGCTGGAACCGCAACTCTGGCAAAATAGAACCGGCTAGGAACCTTCCATTTAGGGCAGAGCGCTGCCACTAATTCTAGAAAACCAACACCTTCTACAAAAGAAAAAGGGAGAAGGTCCAGAGCTAGCATTTTAGCCAGCTTAGTGTTATACAGACGCGTCAGTGGGTGGTTGCGTTCATATCGCGCTTCTGTAACCAGCATCTTTTTAATGTTGCCCTGGACCAAGCATTTACAGGATGATGATGATGATGATATCTTCGACCCAGTTATGCTCGCTGATGAACTTTTTCGCATTGGTGTCTCACTCTCTCCCACACTCTTAGTGTGGCTCACATGGGATGTGCTGCTGACAGGGGTACTGGGTGTAAGTGAAGTGTTTGACACGTCTTCTTCCTCCTTGTCATCATCAGATGAAATAGCATTACGTGCAATTCGGGCTTCCTTGATCGCCTGTAGGTGCGCAAACCATTTGACAGCGTGCTTTCTTTCAAGATGACCTCTCTGGCCTCCGGTACCATAGTTGGAACCAAACTTACGACGACTAACTGCCAACTTACAAATGCTACAAATGGCAAAGTTTTCCTTTTTTGGGCAAACACTAAAGAAGTCCCAAACTGCAGACTTTAAATGTGTTTGGGGGCCGGAGGAGGCGGCGATACTGGTGGTGGTGGTCCTGCTGCTTATGCTAGATGAAGTGGAGGATGTGGATTGCTGAACTTCAGTACGTTTTGTACTTTCACCACCACTAATTGAGGTCGAGGTGGATGGAGTTCCCTTCTGGCGACTAAGAAATATGGAAGCGGTTATTGTGGTGTTTCTTCCATTGCCTCCTCGTCGACAACATCATCACGCTCAGCAGCTTCTCGGGCTAGGGTCAAAATGTCTTTTTGCTGCATGCCCGCTGGGGCTGCAGTGACCTTTGTGATGACTGCGTCGTCGTCGTGAGAGTCTTCATCAGCAGGAGTATCCGCCACTTCTTGTTGAGCCTCATCACACTCCATAACTATGGGTTTTTCGACGACCTTCCTTTTACGCTTAAGTACCTTTGTCAGATCATGGTGTGCCTCACTCTCAGACGGCAGTGGTGCTGGTTCCCAATTGGGATTCGTATCATCAGAAGGAGGTGGGCTTGAAGAAGATGTAGACACCAACCTTGATCTTTTCCTTGCTCGGGATGTGGAAGACAATGAATGATCATCAGGAGGAGTGGATTCCTCAAATGATATCTCGGCTTGATTGTCGATTTCCTGATGTGCCCCTACTTCGGGAGGAACAACTATTGTGGGCACTTGTGACCCTCCATGCACCTCTGCTTGCACATCTCCTTGCGCTGCCTCTCCTTCCACATGTACTTGGGCTTGTACTTGCACATGTGGTTGTTGTTGCGGCTGTGGTTGTTCAACACTTGTCAGATGAGTTACAACAGCCTGTGTTGATTCAGGGACATTGCTGCTACTTTCTTGCGATGAGCCAACATCACTGGTCGATGGTGATTGAAGAAGTACACTGACTGCCTCTGCAGCACTCAAGGGCTTGGACTTAAGTTGGCATGGTGGTGGTGGTGGTGGAGGCACTGAGCCCAATGGAGCGGGGTGCTGCTCCCAGCTTGGTCCCCAGCAGATCCCGCTACTGCTGCAAGTGTCCTTTTTTTTACTCCCAAAAAATGCGGCGGCCGGCACACCAGCATCCTTGGTAACTTGCTTCTTCTGCTCCTTACTGGCAACTTTCTTGCTAGAGGAGCTACGGAGAACTTTTTTTTGGGCCATCTTCTTCAGAGCAGGTCAGAACAGCAGGCCGCAGTTGCACGAGTTGCAGAGTTGTCTGTGGCCAGACGTGACGTCGGGTGACGTTATGCTGCACACACACACCGCTGCAGGACTTCTTCCTGGCACTGGTGGTTCTCTTGAGTCTTGTGCACCTAAAAGCAATGGAAGACAGAGGAACATCAGTTCAGTTATACACCCCAAATTTTTTTTTAAAAAAACAGAAAAATCAGCACAATCCCATGCCCTCCATGATGTTTAAATTCAAGACACCCCACAGAAAGACTAGGCCCATGCAACACTCACTAGTCACTACCCCTGGTGAAAAGGCCACAACAACAGGCCAAAAAAACGAAAATCACAGAAAAATCAGCACAATCCCAAGCATCCAGCCCCTCCATGGTGTTTAAATTCAAGACAACCCACAGAAAGACTAGGCCCATGCAACACTCACTACCCCTGGTGAAAAGGCCACAACAACAGGCCCAAAAAACGAAAATCACAGAAAAATCAGCACAATCCCAAACCATCCAGGCCCTCCATGATGTTTAAATTCAAGACACCCCACAGAAAGACTAGGCCCATGCAACACTCACTACCCCTGGGTATGAAGGTTGAAAACTAGGCAAAATGGTTGCAGGCCTAACAATACTGCCTGCATTCAAAATGGCCCCCTCCCTCTCAGCACATGGCCAGGGCCTGTAGCAGCACTCAAAATGGCCCCCACCCACATGGCCTGTCCCCATGAACACCCCAAAAAATCGAAAAACACAGAAAAATCAGCACAATTCCAAACCATCCAGCCCCTCCATGATGTTTAAATTCAAGACACCCCACAGAAAGACTAGGCCCATGCAACACTCACTACCCCTGGGCATAAAGGTTGAAAACTAGGCAAAATGGTTGCAGGCCAAACAACACTGCCTGCATTCAAAATGGCCCCCTCCCTCCCAGCACATGGCCAGGGCCTGTAGCAGCACTCAAAATGGCCCCCACCCACATGGCCTGTCCCCATGAACACCCCAAAAAAATGAAAATCACAGAAAAATCAGCACAATCCCAAGCCATCCAGCCCCTCCGTGATGTTTAAATTCAAGACACCCCACAGAAAGACTAGGCCCATGCAACACTCACTACACCTGGGCATAAAGGTTGAAAACTAGCCAAAATGGTTGCAGGCCTAACAACACTGCCTGTATTCAAAATGGCTCCCACCCTCCCAGCACATGGCCAGGGCCTGTAGCAGCACTCAAAATGGCCCCCACCCACATGGCCTGTCCCCATGAACACCCCAAAAAAACAAAAATCACAGAAAAATCAGCACAATCCCAAGCCATCCAGCCCCTCCATGATGTTTAAATTCAAGACAACCCACAGAAAGACTAGGCCCATGCAACACTCACTACCCCTGGTGAAAAGGCCACAGCAACAGGCCCAAAAAACGAAAATCACAGAAAAATCAGCACAATCCCAAACCATCCAGGCCCTCCATGATGTTTAAATTCAAGACACCCCACAGAAAGACTAGGCCCATGCAACACTCAATACCCCTGGGCATGAAGGTTGAAAACTAGGCAAAATGGTTGCAGGCCTAACAACACTGCCTGCATTCAAAATGGCCCCCTCCCTCCCAGCACATGGCCAGGGTCTGTAGCAGCACTCAAAATGGCCCCACCCAAATGGCCTGTCCCCATGAACACCCCAAAAAATCGAAAAACACAGAAAAATCAGCACAATCCCAAACCATCCAGGCCCTCCATGATGTTTAAATTCAAGACACCCCACAGAAAGACTAGGCCCATGCAACACTCACTACCCCTGGGCATAAAGGTTGAAAACTAGGCAAAATGGTTGCAGGCCTAACAACACTGCCTGCATTCAAAATGGCCCCCTCCCTCCCAGCACATGGCCAGGGCCTGTAGCAGCACTCAAAATGGCCCCCACCCACATGGCCTGTCCCCAAGAACACCCCAAAAAAATGAAAATCACAGAAAAATCAGCATAATCCCAAGCCATCCAGCCCCTCCGTGATGTTTAAATTCAAGACACCCCACAGAAAGACTAGGCTCATGCAACACTCACTACACCTGGGCATAAAGGTTGAAAAGTAGGCAAAATGGTTGCAGGCCTAACAACACTGCCTGTATTCAAAATGGCCCCCTCCCTCCCAGCACATGGCCAGGGCCTGTAGCAGCACTCAAAATGGCCCCCACCCACATGACCTGTCTCCATGAACACCCTAAAAAAATGAAAATCACAGAAAAATCAGCACAATCCCAAGCCATCCAGCCCCTCCATGATGTTTAAATTAAAGACAACCCACAGAAAGACTAGTCCCATGTAACACTCACTACCCCTGGGCATAAAGGTTGAAAACTAGGCAAAATGGTTGCAGGCCTAACAGCACTGCCTGTATTCAAAATGGCCCCCTCCCTCCCAGCACATGGCCAGGGCCTGTAGCAGCACTCAAAATGGCCCCCACCCACATGGTCTGTCCCCATGAACACCCCAAAAAAATGAAAATCACAGAAAAATCAGCACAATCCCAAGCCATCCAGCCCCTCCATGATGTTTAAATTCAAGACAACCCACAGAAAGACTAGCCCATGCAACACTCACTACCCCTGGTGAAAAGGCCACAACAACAGGCCCAAAAAACGAAAATCACAGAAAAATCAGCACAATCCCAAACCATCCAGGCCCTCCATGATGTTTAAATTCAAGACACCCCACAGAAAGACTAGGCCCATGCAACACTCACTACCCCTGGGCATAAAGGTTGAAAACTACGCAAAATGGTTGCAGGCCTAACAACACTGCCTGCATTCAAAATGGCCCCCTCCCTCCTAGCACATGGCCAGGGCCTGTAGCAGCACTCAAAATGGTCCCCACCCACATGGCCTGTCCCCATGAACACCCCAAAAAATCGAAAAACACAGAAAAATCAGCACAATCCCAAGCCATCCAGCCCCTCCATGATGTTTAAATTCAAGACAACCCACAGAAAGACTAGGCCCATGCAACACTCACTACCCCTGGTGAAAAGGCCACAACAGGCCAAAAAAACGAAAATCACAGAAAAATCAGCACAATCCCAAGCCATCCAGCCCCTCCATGATGTTTAAATTCAAAACACCCCACAGAAAGACTCAGTGCACCCACCACTGAGTACCCCTGGGCAAAAGGCCCCAAAACAGCCCAAAAATCGAAAATTCCAAAATTGTAGTTGCAGCAACTGTAATGCCCCAAACAAACTTACTTGTGAAATTTCAAATCCAACAGTGATCCAAAGAAAGTAAAAAAGGCCTCAAATCCAAATATCCAGCAGCATCCACAAAAAGTAATCCTTCCAGCTCCAGATCCAAATGAAAAGTGGACCAGGAGATGGACAAAGCACTGGGAGGAGCCTGCTGGACAGGAACAGGAAGTTGAAGACTGTGGGGCACTTCCTTCCTCCCAGCCCCCCCTCCCCAAAATGGACTCCTCGCAAAAAAAGTGCAGGCAAATGTCAACCTGAGGAGTTATTCAGATAAAAATCATAATTTCCAGAAGGTTTATGCTGCTTGCTGGTGGATTTCTTGTGCAGAATTGCAAATTTTGTATTTTCGCGAGTGCGAGATTGTTGCTGCTCGCCGCATCTACATGCTCGCAATTGCGAAGTCCCGCGATACGTGATCATGGCGTACTCGCGTTGACAAACTCTCGCTGTGCAAGTTTGCAAGCCGCGATGACGAAATCGCGCTCGCCAAATTCCCGCGGGATCCCGCAGCATGATCCAAAATGGCACAGCACTCGCAAAATATCAAGAAAAACAACTCGGCAAACGCTGAATGACGGTAAGTAAACGCCGCGCGCCGCAAAATTGTATCACCAAGAAAAAAAAATCCGCTGCATGCAAATTTACGGATTTTCGGTAAATTCGCGAGCGTTTGCGGATTGCGGATTTACCGGAAATCCGCAAAATCCGCGAGCGTAACGGATTTTGCGCTCACACTTAATCTATACGTAAACAACTATCCTCTATAGCTTATTCTATAATCTTTTTTTAAAGAAATAAGGTCACATGTGTGTTGTTCCCCCGCTGGAAAGCTTCTGGAATAAACCTACGAAATAACCTTAATCAGCTTGCGAGCAAATCACTACGTAAGTAACCACAACAGTGCTATCTCGGGCCTATTTTGATACCTCCCGAAATTGTGCCTTTAAAATGCACCCCTTTTGTTATTAAATTGACATGCTTACATATACGCACCACTTGTTTTCAATTGACGTATTGACCCTGATTTGCAGACTTTCTTGTTTTCTTTTTTACCCCTCTTTTCTACCACCTTTCCTCCTTTTCATACGTATTTGCTCCTTACTATACCTAATAACAGTAAATGGTTTTCTTTGTTTGCAAATAGTACTAGGATCCAAAGACCGTTCTGTTCTGTAATTACAAACAGAATATAATACCCTTGTCTGAACAGCGACTATCTAAAAGATGAAAGTAATTCAAATTAAATATAGGCATTTAGAATCAATGAAGCATGTACCAGACTTGACTAAATGTTTTTAATATAATATAGCTGCTCTATTTATATCATGACTGTATATTATTTGAATATCAAAGGTGGTATTTTGTCTTCCTTTTTTGTTCTTTATAAAAATGAGACCTATGCTCAGGGTTTGTTATAATGAATTTAGAAAACTGTACAATAGTACAATATCACAGATTGTGACATGGCCCTTTTATATGTTCTTCAGTGTTGTGTTTTATGTCCTGTTGCAAATGACGGACTACTGAAGAAGGCAATAGCCGAAACGCGCGTAGAGTTCCCATCCACCGCTTTGCTAACTCCACTAGCCGAACAACTTAGTCGTTTGTGGTTCCTTTTCTTTTCCTTTGTTGTTTTTGACTTGTCTTTACACTTTTTTGTATTATAAAATGTATGTTATTGATCCTTTTATTGAATATATGTATTTTTATAAAAGAAATTTCCAAAAAAATGAAGAAAATAATATAAATAAATTATAAACACTAATTTGTATACAAACAACGTGTTTGGCTTTTATTAATATTGTTCACATGTCACAACATTTCATTGAATAATTTGTGTGTGTTTTCCCTGGGTTTTGGCTTATAAATTGCGTTCACAACTGTTTCGGTTTTCAAAAATTAGCTCACTTAAGTCCCTACTAGTAGTGATTAGATTAGGAGTAGGGGTCCCCGTTTTTCCAAAATGTTGTACCTATGGTTGCGGCAGCCCTCACAGGACAGGATTCGAGTCCTGCCAAAGCTGTAGAAGCATCCTAAGGTGGAAAATTTTCAAACAGTGAATGTTTTTTTTTTTTGCTAAGTTTTTTTTAACTTGGTAACAGAGGAGAAAAGTGGACACTCTTTTTGGCACATGTGTCCCAAAATTTCAAATGTTTTCCCTCATGACCTTCTACCAACCGGTCTATTTCTCAAGTAGGTGCAATAGGGACAAGGCCTTATCTTCCTTTATCAATGTCTTCATTCTTTGTCCTTTAGGTTTGGTGAATTGCAGAGTGCAATTGTGGTATTGGGGGTTATAACTGAGCACAAGAATGCGAGGAAGGTGCTAAACTTATTGTAAAATAGGTTGGATGATGGTGATTTTTCATTTTGGTGTGAGCCACTCGCTCAAATCAGGGGTTTGGTGCCAGTAAACTTGGATAGAAATAAAGGTCAAGTATGAGCTCTGGCTAATGAAATGATGGGTCAAGTTTGAGGCAAGCTAGGGTCTATTTATTAGGTGCAATAAGAAGCTAGAAAGATTGTTTCCTTTAAGAGACAGACAAGGGCAGAGTCAAGCCTATGCTCTAGTAGGTCTGCATCATTCCTGCTGCAGGATGTGAAGGAATAGACCTCCGCAGCAGTGCGCTGTGCCGGGCTGGGCTGCGCTGGGCCTGCCCTGGCACTGTGAATTTAATCACTCACCTCCTTCCTTTGAGGAACACTCACAAATGCCTATGAACGCCCTTGTTCTGTATATAGGCTGACAGCAGGCAGTTTAGGACCCTGGTAAATGAGGGTGATGTCCCCATGTGCTTCCTTCGAGTGGCAAAATCCTTCGTCTAAGGCAGGTGGGCTTTTTTAAAATTTTGTTGAAGACCATATGTTGGAGGCGGTATCACGCCACAAGCCGCCGACCGTCTCAGAAGAAAGTAGGCATGGGAGGACATTATTTGCATAGGACAGCCCTCTTCTCAGTCCCATTCTTATGCTGCAGTTGCCATGAGGTGTTACTAGAGGGCAGCAGTATGAACAAAAGAGCACACTGAGGCTTTTCTTCTGCTTGCTGACATGATTCTTGTTCATGGTGGTCTTGCAGGGCCTAAGGAGTGAAGGGCTGCGATGACTGAGGGGATGAGGAATGGCAGGCCTGTATTTGTGGTGAAGGGGCAATATTTGGAAGGTAAACAGCAAGATGAAAGCGTCAAAGCATATATGTTTGCTGAGTGATTGAGTCTGTGTGTCACTTGTCTCTTTGAAGGGACACGTGAGAAAGGAACATCAGCACCATAGACTTCAGATGGGAGAGAGCAAGCAAGGATGAATATTTCCCTCAAATCCAAATACTTACAGCACCTCAAAGATGACAAGTGCGATATGATGTTCTGCAATTGTAAGGATTTGCTATGGGTGGTGCATAAATATGCACGGTTAGTGAGAGTTTTCCCAGAATGTGAGTATCGTTAGGCTGGCAAATGTCAGGCACACCTTTGGGGGTATGAGGCCAAGAAAAAATTTGGGAAGTTTGCTACAGTCATCTGTAGGATCGAAAGAAACTGGGGATCCATTACAGAGGGAGTCAGGCTGCACAAAATGTGGTAACAGTTGGACAGAAATCTTTAGAAGGGACTTTTGACTACCCCCAGTGTGGGACCAGGACCGCAGTACCTCTGTGTCTATGAAACGTATTTTGACCTCTGGACACCACAGCTGCATGTGTAGCCTGCACACCATCTAGTTTTCTAAACCATAGTTTAATTTAATCTTAAACTAATTGGTGCAAACCTGCTTACCCTGACTAACCCTTGTCAGGTTTTTTAAACGAACTGCACACACTGACACAATTGTGTCACGTGCAGGAATGCACTGTTCAAATTTGCTCAGGTGCAACCCGTTCTGTATGACTCTTGTTCATAAGTAATCAAACATAGTAAATTATTATACATTTCAAAGCTTATCTTTCAAACAACATTTTCTACCAGTGTCGTTAATATAAACGAAACCACAAATTAAGTATCTTCACACCCTATTCTTTACTTCAGTTGATAAAAACATGTCAACACTCTACAAAACACATATTTCAAACTATTTAGCAATTGGTTATTACTGCTGATACAATTCCCATGTGGCGAATATCAAGTTAATACAAAAGAAAACCCTTTTCATCTGTGCTTGCATTTCGATGCACTCGCATTTTCGTCAGGGGCAATCACTGCATAAATAAATAATATGAATTTTGTGACCATATTATCAATTTTTCATCTTCTACTCGCATACTACCATTTTTAATCATAACACAACACAGTACTTATTTCTTAAACATGTTATTTGATCAAACACAACCAGCTATCGGAGCAATGTTCATTTCCACTGTGGTATTCCCTATACATGCTATTGAGTTTAACCAAGTATAATCAACGTGTATAATATGAGTACTAAACTACCTGCCTTACAAATAATGAAATAAAGGGGAGAAACATACCCTGAACTCAAGCACAAGTACTTTCTTCAACTGCTGTGAATTGAGCCAATAGTCCTGCAAACCAACATCAAGATTTCACGTAAGTGCACACTCTCTCTAACCGCTTTCCATTACAACATCACAATAGTATGTCACTTACTTCTAAATATCCTGGTGTAAGTCTTGAGCATTTTAAATGCACTGCGCTGAATGCTGAAAGCACAAAAAGGAACCCACTGTCAAAAAATCTTTCATTCTCCACAACCTTAACGTACTGCGTACTCAATGTCTTGGTGTGCTACGCGTTCTAACGCTTACCGTCTGCCTTCCTTCCGATGCGTACGCCCTGTTCACCTTGCTCACTCCAACAACACTGACAACGCCATGTGGCCACGTGTCTAACCGGGGTCTATTTAAACCCGTCATCAATACGGGACAGTCGTCCCCGCCCCCTGAAGGTTACTAATGTTTTTTAAGTACCCGTTACTAAATAGCTCATTTGCGAGCGAAAGTTCAAAAATATGTAACCACGTACGCTAATGTACACCAGTGAACACTATTTTAAAGTGATATTAAAATAATATGAGTTACATGCAACTACCGTCCATGGTTATGGAAAGAGGACTAATCTAACTACCTCTCATCCATTTCAACTTGTGCTACTCTTCTACCTGCTTCTACACTGTATTGTTAATAACAATGTTTGTATCTCCTAATCGCTGCTGTGAAAAAATAAGCTAGGGAGGTAAATTAATTGTAAATTCACTACGTACTCAATCGTTGATGATACTTCAGTATAAGCTCAATCCTGTATTGACAACTCAACCTGTTACCACAGATTTTAAAAAAATGCTGTTAATTAAACCAATTATTACAGAAAACACGCAAATTCAATTTCGTCATTTAGCCCACCCGGTTTTACGGTATTCAGATATCTCATCCAAAATGTTTCTCTCTGAGCTATTCTAATGTTAGGATCCACATGGGCTTCAACTAACACCTGCTCCAGTACAGTAAATCTTAGCTGGGGAATAGTATGTTGCCTCTCCTTCCAGTGTTGAGCCAAACTAGATTTCTCCTGATCTAGCCTTATGTTAGACTTGTGTTCTGTGATCCTTATCTTGATCTTTCTAGTAGTGCGGCCTACATAAACTAGGCCGCACGGACATATGATGGCATAAATTACAGAACTGGTGTTACAATCAGAGGTGTGTCTCAGTTTTATTTGCTTCCCTGTATGTGGATGTGCAATAGTGTCTCCCACCTGTACGTTTCCACAATGTCCACAGTTAAAGCATTTTCGCATGCCTTTGGTATTTTCTTTCAAAATGTCCTTGTCTTTCAGTTTCAGTAATTCCTTGAGATTTTTAGATCTTGATAATGCAAAGATTGGTTTGTCAACGAATACTGTTCTGAAGTCCTCCTCCTGTTCAATAAGTTCCCACCTCCTCAAGATACATTTCTTTATTTTTGATGTAAGTGTTGACTGTTTCAACACACAGACTTCTCTCCTGCCGGGAGTTCTCTTAACCTTCTGGAGTAACACTTCTCTTGTTTTCTGAGTGACCTTCTGTTTTGCTTCAATCAGAACCTGTTCTGGATATCCTCTTCTGCTATATTGTTGAGACATTTCTTCTATGTCATCCAAGGCCTGTGTTTCATCACTACTGATCCTTTTAATTCTAGTAAACTGTGAGAATGGCAGATGGTTTTTCAGACTGATTGAGTGAAAACTAGAGTAATGTAATGCATTGTTCCGATCAGTTGGTTTCTTGAACACTTTCGTTGTCATTCGATCACCTGACTTATTTATTGTTATATCCAAGAAATTGATGGTGTTCTGATCAATATTGTTGGTGAATTTTATCATGGGATGACAACTATTCAAAACCGCAATTGCCTCTTCCAACTGTTTCTTCATTCCCTGCAAGACTATTAGGATGTCATCTATGTACCGGGCATACAGTTTTAGATGTTCTATCCAATTCAAATTTTCAAGAATGTGTTCATATTCAAACTTTGCCATGAAAATATTTGCGTATTCCGGCGCCCCCATGAATCCCATTGATGTTCCCTTCTTCTGGAGATAAAATTTGGAATCCCAAGAAAAGTATCCATGGTACAGGCAAAATTGTAAGATTTCTAATAGAAAAATGTTCAATGACTCCTCATATTCACTTTTTAACAGCATCCACTCCACCGCTTCTATTCCTTCCCCATGGGGGATTGATGTATAGAGTGCAGTTACATCAATTGTGGCCAACCATGTCTCTGAATCATTAGATATTTCGACTTTGCCAAGTTTATTTAGGCAGTCCGTAGTGTCCTGTATGTATGATACCCATCCTTGAACCAAGGGTTGCAAATAGTGATCCAAACATTTTCCTATGGGCTCATGTAATGAGCCACATCCTGCCACAATAGGGCGGAAAGGCGGGTCTCTGGCATCTTTATGCAGTTTGGGCAACATGTAGATGTGTGGTCTCTTAGGATATTCTGTGATTAAGTATCTGTATGTCTTTTCATTAATCCAGCATAGATCCTTGGCTTTCTTTAAGATGTCTTTTAGTATTGTTTGAAAAGTCACAGTAGGATCTGTATCCAGGGCAATATATGTGTCGTTGTCCCCCACATGGTTCGAAACCTTTTGGTTATAGTAAGTAGTATCCATTACCACTAGGGCACCGCCCTTATCTGCCGCTTGAAATGTTAAATCCTGATCACTCCTTAGTGTCTTTAAAGTTGTCAAATCCTTTCTTGTCAAATTCATGTGCTTTGGTACATTTTTGTGTGTCTCCACCAAATCTTTTTTCACTAGTAGCTCAAATATGTCCAATGTCTTATGTGAAGTCGGAGGAATGAACATGCTTTTTGGTTTAAACATTTGAGTAGTGGTATCTGTGTTGGGTTCTTGTGGTATATTATGAAAAAATCATCTCAAACGGAGTTTCCTTGTGAATTTATACAGAGATATTTCAGTTTCCAGTGGATTGGTGTTATATGTTGGTACGAAAGACATCCCTTTGTTAAGAACTTTCAATTGGTTTTCCGTTAATTCCTTGCTCGAAATGTTAACCACGAGATCCTTTACCGGTTTCTCCCTTTCGGCTTGGACTTTTTTTGTTGTTGTTGAGCCTTGTCCCCTTCTAACTCACTTGTTCTGCTTGCTTCGTCCTCTTGAGGAGGATGGTCGCTCCTCTGGCCTGCCTCTAAAAAAGGCTCCCTGCTCGACCCACTGGTGGATGCTATATTGCCAGTCGTTGATGTAGTTCCCGTAGTTGATACTGGTGGTCTGTTTGGGAGGGTATCTTGTTCTGTTGCCACACTTTCTTCCGATGAGGCCTGTGTGTTTTTTAAAAGGACGTCTTTGGGCGTACACCTCCGCCCACGTGTACACCTCATCCAGCTTATAGTCAATGGTATCTCTACGAAACTTCCTCAATTTTCTTTCGTGTACCTCCTTCTCATGCGCGTCAATTATTTCATTTATGTCCTTGAGTGCCTGATCCAACTCTTCTTTAGACATTTGGGCTTCTAAGTTTGTTTTTAAATTCTTTTCGAAGTGTGTATTGTAATTGCTTAGGAATCTTGCTGGTCGTGCCTGGGGCTGCTTGAAAAGCCCTGGTCTCCTTGATTAGGGCGTAAATGCTCGTTGCTTGTTCTTCCGTGTAACCTTTCACCTCTGCTTGATTAGCAGTTAGATTCGATATCTCCTCAAAATTCATTGTCTTTGGTGAATGGGTGCTGGTCTACGTGTGGGGAAAATGAGTAAAACTACAGCTGCATGTGTAGCCTGCACACCATCTAGTTTTCTAAACCATAGTTTAATTTAATCTTAAACTAATTGGTGCAAACCTGCTTACCCTGACTAACCCCTGTCAGGTTTTTTAAACAAACTGCACACACCGACACAAGGACATAAATGAAATAATTGACGCGCATGAGAAGGAGGTACACGAAAGAAAATTGAGGAAGTTTCGTAGAGATACGATTGACTATAAGCTGGATGAGGTGTACACGTTGGCGGAGGTGTACGCCCAAAGACGTCCTTTTAAAAAAACACAGGCCTCATCGGAAGAAAGTGTGGCAACAGAACAAGATACCCTCCCAAACAGACCACCAGTATCAACTACGGGAACTACATCAACGACTGGCAATATAGCATCCACCAGTGGGTCGAGCAGGGAGCCTTTTTTAGAGGCAGGCCAGAGGAGCGACCATCCTCCTCAATAGGACGAAGCAAGCAGAACAAGCGAGTTAGAAGGGGACAAAGCTCAACAACAACAAAAAAAGTCCAAGCCGAAAGGGAGAAAGCGGTAGAGGATCTCGTGGTTAACATTTCGAGCAAGGAATTAACGGAAAACCAATTGAAAGTTCTTAACAAAGGGATGTCTTTCGTACCAACATATAACACCAATCCACTGGAAACTGAAATATCTCTGTATAAATTCACAAGGAAACTCCGTTTGAGATGGTTTTTTCATAATATACCACAAGAACCCAACACAGATACCACTACTCAAATGTTTAAACCAAAAAGCACGTTCATTCCTCCGACTTCACATAAGACATTGGACTTATTTGAGCTACTAGTGAAAAAAGATTTGGTGGAGACACACAAATATGTACCAAAGCACATGAATTTGACGAGAAAGGATTTGACAACTTTAAAGACACTAAGGAGTGATCAGGATTTAACATTTCAAGCGGCAGATAAGGGCGGTGCCCTAGTGGTAATGGATACTACTTACTATAACCAAAAGGTTTCGAACCATGTGGGGGACAACGACACATATATTGCCCAGGATACAGATCCTACTGTGACTTTTCAAACAATACTAAAAGACATCTTAAAGAAAGCCAAGGATCTATGCTGGATTAATGAAAAGACATACAGATACTAAATCACAGAATATCCTAAGAGACCACACATCTACATGTTGCCCAAACTGCATAAAGATGCCAGAGACCCGCCTTTCCGCCCTATTGTGGCAGGATGTGGCTCATTACATGAGCCCATAGGAAAATTTTTGGATCACTATTTGCAACCCTTGGTTCAAGGATGGGTATCGTACATACAGGACACTACGGACTGCCTAAATAAACTTGGCAAAGTCGAAATATCTAATGATTCAGAGACATGGTTGGCCACAATTGATGTAACTGCATGTTATGTTAATGTTAATGTTAATGGGTGACTTATATAGCGCACAGCTACTCCAAGGAGTGTCCCGGCGCTTTCTGACCCATTACTGAAAAAAGGAGAAGGACAACAGAAACAAAGCAGAGTTACTAATGAAAAATCCAGGTTTTCAAGGCCTTTCTGAAGGCAAACAAATTGGGAGTGTGGCGGAGATCAACGGGAAGGGAGTTCCATAATGTGGGGGCGAGATATTTAAAAGAACGTCCACCTATTCTGACTTTCTTAATAGGAGGTACAATTGCCAGGCCAAGATTTTCCGACCGGAGAGATCTGGTGGGCTTGTAGAAAGAAATCCGTTTCTGAATGTATGAGGCCCCTACCCGATGGAGTGCCTTATGGGCCAGAGTAAGTGCTTTGAATATGATACGCTTCTTAATAGGAAGCCAGTGCAGGGAGGAAAGCAACTCAGATGATCTGGCATGCCGGGGTAGGCCGAAGATGGCTCTTGCCGCAGAATTTTGAACAACCTGGAGTTTGTGCAAGAGATAGTCTGGCAATCCCAGGTAGAGGATATTTGAATAGTCAAGCCTGGAACAGATCAAAGCTTGAACTTTCAGCTTCCTGTGGGCCAAAGGGAGCATAGGAAGGAATTTGCGCATCATTTTTAATAGACCAAAACAGGTGCCCGTGAGGCCTGTGATCTGTGTTTTCAAGGCAAGGGTGTTATCAATTTTAACCCACAAGGTTTTTAGCGACCAAAGATGAGGAGGAAGGGGGGGACATGCAAACCGGCCACCATTCCTGCCAAGGTGGTTCTGCCTGACAGCCGAAGAAGAGCACCTCAGATTTATCTGGGTTGCACTTGAGGCTGCTTCCCTGAAACCAGTTGAAGACAGCCCCAAGGCAGCCACGGATGCTCTCCCCGTCGAACTCCATGCCCTTCTTGCAGGTGAAGAGGAGCTGGGTGTCGTCAGCGTATGATATGATCTGGGCACCCATTGACTCCGCCAGTACCGCCAAAGGAGTCATGAAGATGTTAAAAAGGGTCGGGCTCAGCACCGACCCTTGTGGGACTCCGACATCCATAGGCGGCACCTCGGCGGAGTACGGGGGGGCCCAGACCACTTGTCGACAACCCGCTAGGTAAGATCTCAGCCAGCTCAACACCGTCCCTCTGAGACCGATCTCGTGAAGTCTTCTCAAGAGGGCCTCATGCGGGACGGTGTCGAAGGCCGCCGACAAATCCAACAACACCAGCATTGCTCTTCCACCTGCGTCGAGAACTTCCTTAATGGCTTCGTTAACTTCCAAAAGAGCGGTCTCAGTGCTCAAGTTGGAGCGGAAGCCAGATTGGGTAGAATGGAGTAACCCATGGTCTTCAAGAAAGGAAGAAAGCACAGAATGAACGTGCTTCTCGACGATCTTAGCCAGACTGGGCAGGAGAGATATGGGCCTGTAGTTGGCATGTATCTCTGGATCGAGGCCTGGTTTTTTTAGAAGGGGGACAACCATAGCCTTCTTCCAGGCTGGTGGAACCATGCCACAGGACAAAGAAAGATTCAGGATAGGGGAGATTAAGGAATTCAAAATTTTGGTGTTTCTAGCTAAAAAGCTCGCCGGACACGGGTCAAGCGGGGAGCCCGATTTAATCCTGAGTAAAAGATCCAGGGAATTAGATTCCAATAGAGGAGGAAACTCCGATAGAATGGGGCTAGAATCAGGAGATAAAGACGTCAGATTGGAATCATGCAATGATGCATTAGGGGTAGCTGGGGGAAAAGATTCTTGAATCAATTTGATTTTTGTATTGAAAAAGATGGCCAGCTCCTTTACCCAAGGTTCTGAGAACTTATGCTGAGCTATGCTGGATTTGGGAGAGATAAACTCTTTAACAATGGTAAAGATTTATTTACTGGAATTTGACGCAGACTCAATTCTATCTGCAAAATAGTTCTTTTTGGCCTCAAGAATGTCAGAATGGTAAGATTTAATAGATAGTTTATAGGCAGACTTAGCTTCTTGGTCATAATGCTTCCGCCAGAGCCTTTCGGCTAACTTACAATTACGGCGTGCCAAAGCAAGTGACTTCGAAAACCAAGGAGCCGAGCAGTGCTTAACAGATGAAGGGGGGACTGAAAGAGGAGCAAGATCATCAAGCCTTTCAGTTAACTCTATACATCAATCCCCCATGGGGAAGGAATAGAAGCGGTGGAGTGGATGCTGTTAAAAAGTGAATATGAGGAGTCATTGAACATTTTTCTATTAGAAATCTTACAATTTTGCCTGTACCATGGATACTTTTCTTGGGATTCCAAATTTTATCTCCAGAAGACGGGAACATCAATGGGATTCACGGGGGTGCCGGAATACGCGAATATTTTCATGGCAAAGTTTGAATATGAACACATTCTTGAAAATTTGAATTGGATAGAACATCTAAAACTGTATGCCCGTTACATAGATGACATCCTAATAGTCTGGCAGGGAACGAAGAAACAGTTGGAAGAGGCAATTGCGGTTTTGAATAGTTGTCATCCCATGATAAAATTCACCAACAATATTGATCAGAACACCATCAATTTCTTGGATATAACAATAAATAAGTCAGGTGATCAAATGACAACGAAAGTGTTCAAGAAACCAACTGATCGGAACAATGCATTACATTACTCGAGTTTTCACTCAATCAGTCTGAAAAACCATCTGCCATTCTCACAGTTTACTAGAATTAAAAGGATCAGTAGTGATGAAACACAGGCCTTGGATGACATAGAAGAAATGTCTCAACAATATAGCAGAAGAGGATATCCAGAACAGGTACTGATTGAAGCAAAACAGAAGGTCACTCAGAAAACAAGAGAAGTGTTACTCCAGAAGGTTAAGAGAACTCCCGGCAGGAGAGAAGTCTGTGTGTTGAAACAGTCAACACTTACATCAAAAATAAAGAAATGTATCTTGAGGAGGTGGGAACTTATTGAACAGGAGAAGGACTTCAGAACAGTATTCGTTGACAAACCAATCTTTGCATTATCAAGATCTAAAAATCTCAAGGAATTACTGAAACTGAAAGACAAGGACATTTTGAAAGAAAATACCAAAGGCATGCGAAAATGCTTTAACTGTGGACATTGTGGAAACGTACAGGTGGGAGACACTTTTGCACATCCACATACAGGGAAGCAAATAAAACTGAGACACACCTCTGATTGTAACACCAGTTCTGTAATTTATGCCATCATATGTCAGTGCGGCCTAGTTTATGTAGGCCGCACTACTAGAAAGATCAAGATAAGGATCACAGAACACAAGTCTAACATAAGGCTAGATCAGGAGAAATCTAGTTTGGCTCAACACTGGAAGGAGAGGCAACATACTATTCCCCAGCTAAGATTTACTGTACTGGAGCAGGTGTTAGTTGAACCCCATGTGGATCCTAACATTAGAATAGCACAGAGAGAAACATTTTGGATGAGATATCTGAATACCGTAAAACCGGGTGGGCTAAATGACGAAATTGAATTTGCGTGTTTTCTGTAATAATTGGTTTAATTAACAGCATTTTTTTAAAATCTGTGGTAACAGGTTGAGTTGTCAATACAGGATTGAGCTTATACTGAAGTATCATCAACGATTGAGTACGTAATGAATTTACAATTAATTTACCTCCCTAGCTTATTTTTTCACAGCAGCGATTAGGAGATACAAACATTGTTATTAACAATACAGTGTAGAAGCAGGTAGAAGAGTAGCACAAGTTTAAATGGATAAGAGGTAGTTAGATTAGTCCTCTTTCCATAACCATGGACGGTAGTTGCATGTAACTCATATTATTTTAATATCACTTTAAAATAGTGTTCACTGGTGTACATTAGCGTACGTGGTTACATATTTTTGAACTTTCGCTCGCAAATGAGCTATTTAGTAACGGGTATTTAAAAAACATTAGTAACCTTCAGGGGGCGGGGACGGCTGTCCCGTATTGATGACGAGTTTAAATAGACCCCGGTTAGACACGTGGCCACATGGCGTTGTCAGTGTTGTTGGAGTGAGCAAGGTGAACAGGGCGTACGCATCGGAAGGAAGGCAGGCGGTAAGCGTTAGAACGCGTAGCACACCAAGACATTGAGTATGCAGTACGTTAAGGTTGTGGAGAATGAAAGATTTTTTGACAGTGGGTTCCTTTTTGTGCTTTCAGCATTCAGCGCAGTGCATTTAAAAGGCTCAAGACTTACACCAGAATATTTAGAAGTAAGTGACATACTATTGTGATGTTGTAATGGAAAGCGGTTAGAGAGAGTGTGCACTTACGTGAAATCTTGATGTTGGTTTGCAGGACTATTGGCTCAATTCACAGCAGTTGAAGAAAGTACTTGTGCTTGAGTTCAGGGTATGTTTCTCCCCTTTATTTCATTTTTTGTAAGGCAGGTAGTTTAGTACTCATATTATACACGTTGATTATACTTGGTTAAACTCAATAGCATGTATAGGGAATACCACAGAGGAAATGAACATTGCTCGGATAGCTGGTTGTGTTTGATCAAATAACATGTTTAAGAAATAAGTACTGTGTTGTCTTATGATTAAAAATGGTAGTATGCGAGTAGAAGATGAAAAATTGATAATATGGTCACAAAATTCTTATTATTTATTTATGCAGTGATTTCCCCTGACGAAGATGCGAGTGCATCGAAATGCATTGGGAACCAACACAAGCACAGATGAAAAGGGTTTTCTTTTGTATTAACTTGATATTCGCCACATGGGAATTGTATCAGCAGTAATAACCAATTGCTAAATAGTTTGAAATATGTGTTTTGTAGAGTGTTGACATGTTTTTATCAACTGAAGTAAAGAATAAGGTGTGAAGATACTTAATTTGTGGTTTCGTTTATATTAACGACACTGGTAGAAAATGTTGTTTGAAAGATAAGCTTTGAAATGTATAATAATTTACTATGTTTGATTACTTATGAACAAGAGTCATACAGAACGGGTTGCACCTGAGCAAATTTGAACAGTGCATTCCTGCACGTGACACAATTGTGTCGGTGTGTGCAGTTCGTTTAAAAAACCTGACAGGGGTTACTCAGGGTAAGCAGGTTTGCACCAATTAGTTTAAGATTAAATTAAACTATGGTTTAGAAAACTAGATGGTGTGCAGGCTACACATGCAGCTGTAGTTTACTCATTTTCCCCACACGTAGACCAGCACCCATACACCAAAGACAGTGAATTTTGAGGAGATATCGAATCTAACTGCTAATCAAGCAGAGGTGAAAGGTTACACGGAAGAACAAGCAACGAGCATTTACGCCCTAATCAAGGAGACGAGGGCTTTTCAAGCAGCCCCAGGCACGACCAGCAAGATTCTTAAGCAATTACAATACACACTTCGAAAAGAAGTTAACCAAAGGCTTCACGCCTCCACGCTCATTCAGTACCACCGGGTTAAGCGGATTCCGCGAGGGCTCAGGATCGCTTTAAAACCCATGCTGTTCAAATTCAATAAGCCGTTCATGGTGAAGTGGTACTCAATTTTAAATAAGTGCTCACTCGATCTTGTACTTTTGATAATAGAAGAATTATCGGACATTCTCCCGGAACTGGCAATAGAAATTCAGGATTTAAAAACAAACTTAGAAGCCCAAATGTCTAAAGAAGAGTTGGATCAGGCACTCAAGGACATAAATGAAATAATTGACGCGCATGAGAAGGAGGTACACGAAAGAAAATTGAGGAAGTTTCGTAGAGATACGATTGACTATAAGCTGGATGAGGTGTACACGTGGGCGGAGGTGTACGCCCAAAGACGTCCTTTTAAAAAAACACAGGCCTCATCGGAAGAAAGTGTGGCAACAGAACAAGATACCCTCCCAAACAGACCACCAGTATCAACTACGGGAACTACATCAACGACTGGCAATCTAGCATCCACCAGTGGGTCGAGCAGGGAGCCTTTTTTAAAGGCAGGCCAGAGGACCGACCATCCTCCTCAAGAGGACGAAGCAAGCAGAACAAGCGAGTTAGAAGGGGACAAGGCTCAACAACAACAAAAAAAGTCCAAGCCGAAAGGGAGAAACCGGTAGAGGATCTCGTGGTTAACATTTCGAGCAAGGAATTAACGGAAAAACAATTGAAAGTTCTTAACAAAGGGATGTCTTTCGTACCAACATATAACACCAATCTACTGGAAACTGAAATATCTCTGTATAAATTCACAAGGAAACTCTGTTTGAGATAGTTTTTTCATAATATACCACAAGAGCCCAACACAAATACCACTACTCAAATGTTTAAACCAAAAAGCACGTTCATTCCTCCGACTTCACATAAGACATTGGACTTATTTGAGCTACTAGTGAAAAAAGATTTGGTGGAGACACACAAAAATGTACCAAAGCACATGAATTTGACGAGAAAGGATTTGACAACTTTAAAGACACTAAGGAGTGATCAGGATTTAACATTTCAAGCGGCAGATAAGGGTGGTGCCCTAGTGGTAATGGATACTACTTACTATAACCAAAAGGTTTCGAACCATGTGGGGGACAACGACACAATATTGCCCTGGATACAGATCCTACTGTGACTTTTCAAACAATACTAAAATACATCTTAAAGAAAGCCAAGTATCTATGCTGGATTAATGAAAAGACATACAGATACTTAATCACAGAATATCCTAAGAGACCACACATCTACATGTTGCCCAAACTGCATAAAGATGCCAGAGACCCACCTTTCCGCCCTATTGTGGCAGGATGTGGCTCATTACATGAGCCCATAGGAACATTTTTGGATCACTATTTGCAACCCTTCGTTCAAGGATGGGTATCGTACATACAGGACACTACAGACTGCCTAAATAAACTTGGCAAAGTTGAAATATCTAATGATTCAGAGACATGGTTGGCCACAATTGATGTAACTGCACTCTATACATCAATCCCCCATGGGGAAGGAATAGAAGCGGTGAAGTGGATGCTGTTAAAAAGTGAATATGAGGAGTCATTGAACATTTTTCTATTAGAAATCTTACAATTTTGCCTGTACCATGGATACTTTTCTTGGGATTCCAAATTTTATCTCCAGAAGACGGGAACATCAATGGGATTCATGGGGGCACCGGCATACGCGAATATTTTCATGGCAAAGTTTGAATATTAACACATTCTTGAAAATTTGAATTGGACAGAACATCTAAAACTGTATGCCCGGTACATAGATGACATCCTAATAGTCTGGCAGGGAACGAAGAAACAGTTGGAAGAGGCAATTGCGGTTTTGAATAGTTGTCATCCCATGATAAAATTCACCAACAATATTGATCAGAACACCATCAATTTCTTGGATATAACAATAAATAAGTCAGGTGATCAAATGACAACGAAAGTGTTCAAGAAACCAACTGATCGGAACAATGCATTACATTACTCGAGTTTTCACTCAATCAGTCTGAAAAACCATCTACCATTCTCACAGTTTACTAGAATTAAAAGGATCAATAGTGATGAAACACAGGCCTTGGATGACATAGAAGAAATGTCTCAACAATATAGCAGAAGAGGATATCCAGAACAGGTACTGATTGAAGCAAAACAGAAGGTCACTCAGAAAACAAGAGAAGTGTTACTCCAGAAGGTTAAGAGAACTCCCGGCAGGAGAGAAGTCTGTGTGTTGAAACAGTCAACACTTACATCAAAAATAAAGAAATGTATCTTGAGGAGGTGGGAACTTATTGAACAGGAGGAGGACTTCAGAACAGTATTCGTTGACAAACCAATCTTTGCATTATCAAGATCTAAAAATCTCAAGGAATTACTGAAACTGAAAGACAAGGACATTTTGAAAAGAAAATACCAAAGGCATGCGAAAATGCTTTAACTGTGGACATTGTGGAAACGTACAGGTGGGAGACACTATTGCACATCCACATATAGGGAAGCAAATAAAACTGAGACACACCTCTGATTGTAACACCAGTTCTGTAATTTATGCCATCATATGTCCGTGCGGCCTAGTTTATGTAGGCCGCACTACTAGAAAGATCAAGATAAGGATCACAGAACACAAGTCTAACATAAGGCTAGATCAGGAGAAATCTAGTTTAGCTCAACACTGGAAGGAGAGGCAACATACTATTCCCCAGCTAAGATTTACTGTACTGGAGCAGGTGTTAGTTGAACCCCATGTGGATCCTAACATTAGAATAGCACAGAGAGAAACATTTTGGATGAGATATCTGAATACCGTAAAACCGGGTGGGCTAAATGACGAAATTGAATTTGCGTGTTTTCTGTAATAATTGGTTTAATTAACAGCATTTTTTTAAAATCTGTGGTAACAGGTTGAGTTGTCAATACAGGATTGAGCTTATACTTAAGTATCATCAACGATTGAGTACGTAATGAATTTACAATTAATGTACCTCCCTAGCTTATTTTTTCACAGCAGCGATTAGGAGATACAAACATTGTTATTAACAATACAGTGTAGAAGCAGGTAGAAGAGTAGCACAAGTTGAAATGGATGAGAGGTAGTTAGATTAGTCCTCTTTCCATAACCATGGACGGTAGTTGCATGTAACTCATATTATTTTAATATCACTTTAAAATAGTGTTCACTGGTGTACATTAGCGTACGTGGTTACATATTTTTGAACTTTCGCTCGCAAATGAGCTATTTAGTAACGGGTATTTAAAAAACATTAGTAACCTTCAGGGGGCGGGGACGGCTGTCCCGTATTGATGACGAGTTTAAATAGACCCCGGTTAGACACGTGGCCACATGGCGTTGTCAGTGTTGTTGGAGTGAGCAAGGTGAACAGGGCGTACGCATCGGAAGGAAGGCAGGCGGTAAGCGTTAGAACGCGTAGCACACCAAGACATTGAGTATGCAGTACGTTAAGGTTGTGGAGAATGAAAGATTTTTTGACAGTGGGTTCCTTTTTGTGCTTTCAGCATTCAGCGCAGTGCATTTAAAAGGCTCAAGACTTACACCAGAATATTTAGAAGTAAGTGACATACTATTGTGATGTTGTAATGGAAAGCGGTTAGAGAGAGTGTGCACTTACGTGAAATCTTGATGTTGGTTTGCAGGACTATTGGCTCAATTCACAGCAGTTGAAGAAAGTACTTGTGCTTGAGTTCAGGGTATGTTTCTCCCCTTTATTTCATTTTTTGTAAGGCAGGTAGTTTAGTACTCATATTATACACGTTGATTATACTTGGTTAAACTCAATAGCATGTATAGGGAATACCACAGTGGAAATGAACATTGCTCGGATAGCTGGTTGTGTTTGATCAAATAACATGTTTAAGAAATAAGTACTGTGTTGTCTTATGATTAAAAATGGTAGTATGCGAGTAGAAGATGAAAAATTGATAATATGGTCACAAAATTCTTATTATTTATTTATGCAGTGATTTCCCCTGACGAAGATGCGAGTGCATCGAAATGCATTGGGAACCGACACAAGCACAGATGAAAAGGGTTTTCTTTTGTATTAACTTGATATTCGCCACAAGGGAATGGTATCAGCAGTAATAACCAATTGCTAAATAGTTTGAAATATGTGTTTTGTAGAGTGTTGACATGTTTTTATCAACTGAAGTAAAGAATAAGGTGTGAAGATACTTAATTTGTGGTTTCGTTTATATTAACGACACTGGTAGAAAATGTTGTTTGAAAGATAAGCTTTGAAATGTATAATAATTTACTATGTTTGATTACTTATGAACAAGAGTCATACAGAACGGGTTGCACCTGAGCAAATTTGAACAGTGCATTCCTGCACGTGACACAATTGTGTCGGTGTGTGCAGTTCGTTTAAAAAACCTGACAAGAGTTACTCAGGGTAAGCAGGTTTGCACCAATTAGTTTAAGATTAAATTAAACTATGGTTTAGAAAACTAGATGGTGTGCAGGCTACACATGCAGCTGTAGTTTACTCATTTTCCCCACACGTAGACCAGCACCCATACACCAAAGACAATGAATTTTGAGGAGATATCGAATCTAACTGCTAATCAAGCAGAGGTGAAAGGTTACACGGAAGAACAAGCAACGAGCATTTACGCCCTAATCAAGGAGACGAGGGCTTTTCAAGCAGCCCCAGGCACGACCAGCAAGATTCTTAAGCAATTACAATACACACTTCGAAAAGAAGTTAACCAAAGGCTTCACGCCTCCACGCTCATTCAGTACCACCGGGTTAAGCGGATTCCGCGAGGGCTCAGGATCGCTTTAAAACCCATGCTGTTCAAATTCAATAAGCCGTTCATGGTGAAGTGGTACTCAATTTTAAATAAGTGCTCACTCGATCTTATACTTTTGATAATAGAAGAATTATCGGACATTCTCCCGGAACTGGCAACAGAAATTCAGGATTTAAAAACAAACTTAGAAGCCCAAATGTCTAAAGAAGAGTTGGATCAGGCACTCAAGGACATAAATGAAATAATTGACGCGCATGAGAAGGAGGTACACGAAAGAAAATTGAGGAAGTTTCGTAGAGATACGATTGACTATAAGCTGGATGAGGTGTACACGTGGGCGGAGGTGTACGCCCAAAGACGTCCTTTTAAAAAAACACAGGCCTCATCGGAAGAAAGTGTGGCAACAGAACAAGATACCCTCCCAAACAGACCACCAGTATCAACTACGGGAACTACATCAACGACTGGCAATATAGCATCCACCAGTGGGTCGAGCAGGGAGCCTTTTTTAAAGGCAGGCCAGAGGAGCGACCATCCTCCTCAAGAGGACGAGGCAAGCAGAACAAGCGAGTTAGAAGGGGACAAGGCTCAACAACAACAAAAAAAGTCCAAGCCGAAAGGGAGAAACCGGTAGAGGATCTCGTGGTTAACATTTCGAGCAAGGAATTAACGGAAAACCAATTGAAAGTTCTTAACAAAGGGATGTCTTTCGTACCAACATATAACACCAATCTACTGGAAACTGAAATATCTCTGTATAAATTCACAAGGAAACTCTGTTTGAGATAGTTTTTTCATAATATACCACAAGAGCCCAACACAAATACCACTACTCAAATGTTTAAACCAAAAAGCACGTTCATTCCTCCGACTTCACATAAGACATTGGACTTATTTGAGCTACTAGTGAAAAAAGATTTGGTGGAGACACACAAAAATGTACCAAAGCACATGAATTTGACGAGAAAGGATTTGAAAACTTTAAAGACACTAAGGAGTGATCAGGATTTAACATTTCAAGCGGCAGATAAGGGTGGTGCCCTAGTGGTAATGGATACTACTTACTATAACCAAAAGGTTTCGAACCATGTGGGGGACAACGACACATATATTGCCCTGGATACAGATCCTACTGTGACTTTTCAAACAATACTAAAACACATCTTAAAGAAAGCCAAGGATCTATGCTGGATTAATGAAAAGACATACAGATACTTAATCACAGAATATCCTAAGAGACCACACATCTACATGTTGCCCAAACTGCATAAAGATGCCAGAGACCCACCTTTCCGCCCTATTGTGGCAGGATGTGGCTCATTACATGAGCCCATAGGAACATTTTTGGATCACTATTTGCAACCCTTCGTTCAAGGATGGGTATCGTACATACAGGACACTACAGACTGCCTAAATAAACTTGGCAAAGTTGAAATATCTAATGATTCAGAGACATGGTTGGCCACAATTGATGTAACTGCACTCTATACATCAATCCCCCATGGGGAAGGAATAGAAGCGGTGAAGTGGATGCTGTTAAAAAGTGAATATGAGGAGTCATTGAACATTTTTCTATTAGAAATCTTACAATTTTGCCTGTACCATGGATACTTTTCTTGGGATTCCAAATTTTATCTCCAGAAGATGGGAACATCAATGGGATTCACGGGGGCGCCGGCATACGCGAATATTTTCATGGCAAAGTTTGAATATTAACACATTCTTGAAAATTTGAATTGGACAGAACATCTAAAACTGTATGCCCGGTACATAGATGACATCCTAATAGTCTGGCAGGGAACGAAGAAACAGTTGGAAGAGGCAATTGCGGTTTTGAATAGTTGTCATCCCATGATAAAATTCACCAACAATATTGATCAGAACACCATCAATTTCTTGGATATAACAATAAATAAGTCAGGTGATCAAATGACAACGAAAGTGTTCAAGAAACCAACTGATCGGAACAATGCATTACATTACTCGAGTTTTCACTCAATCAGTCTGAAAAACCATCTGCCATTCTCACAGTTTACTAGAATTAAAAGGATCAGTAGTGATGAAACACAGGCCTTGGATGACATAGAAGAAATGTCTCAACAATATAGCAGAAGAGAATATCCAGAACAGGTACTGATTGAAGCAAAACAGAAGGTCACTCAGAAAACAAGAGAAGTGTTACTCCAGAAGGTTAAGAGAACTCCCAGCAGGAGAGAAGTCTGTGTGTTGAAACCATCAACACTTACATCAAAAATAAAGAAATGTATCTTGAGGAGGTGGGAACTTATTGAACAGGAGGAGGACTTCAGAACAGTATTCGTTGACAAACCAATCTTTGCATTATCAAGATCTAAAAATCTCAAGGAATTACTGAAACTGAAAGACAAGGACATTTTGAAAGAAAATACCAAAGGCATGCGAAAATGCTTTAACTGTGGACATTGTGGAAACGTACAGGTGGGAGACACTATTGCACATCCACATACAGGGAAGCAAATAAAACTGAGACACACCTCTGATTGTAACACCAGTTCTGTAATTTATGCCATCATATGTCCGTGCAGCCTAGTTTATGTAGGCCGCACTACTAGAAAGATCAAGATAAGGATCTTAGAACACAAGTCTAACATAAGGCTAGATCAGGAGAAATCTAGTTTGGCTCAACACTGGAAGGAGAGGCAACATACTATTCCCCAGCTAAGATTTACTGTACTGGAGCAGGTGTTAGTTGAACCCCATGTGGATCCTAACATTAGAATAGCACAGAGAGAAACATTTTGGATGAGATATCTGAATACCGTAAAACCGGGTGGGCTAAATGACGAAATTGAATTTGCGTGTTTTCTGTAATAATTGGTTTAATTAACAGCATTTTTTTAAAATCTGTGGTAACAGGTTGAGTTGTCAATACAGGATTGAGCTTATACTGAAGTATCATCAACGATTGAGTACGTAATGAATTTACAATTAATTTACCTCCCTAGCTTATTTTTTCACAGCAGCGATTAGGAGATACAAACATTGTTATTAACAATACAGTGTAGAAGCAGGTAGAAGAGTAGCACAAGTTGAAATGGATGAGAGGTAGTTAGATTAGTCCTCTTTCCATAACCATGGACGGTAGTTGCATGTAACTCATATTATTTTAATATCACTTTAAAATAGTGTTCACTGGTGTACATTAGCGTACGTGGTTACATATTTTTGAACTTTCGCTCGCAAATGAGCTATTTAGTAACGGGTATTTAAAAAACATTAGTAACCTTCAGGGGGCGGGGACGGCTGTCCCGTATTGATGACGAGTTTAAATAGACCCCGGTTAGACACGTGGCCACATGGCGTTGTCAGTGTTGTTGGAGTGAGCAAGGTGAACAGGGCGTACGCATCGGAAGGAAGGCAGGCGGTAAGCGTTAGAACGCATAGCACACCAAGACATTGAGTATGCAGTACGTTAAGGTTGTGGAGAATGAAAGATTTTTTGACAGTGGGTTCCTTTTTGTGCTTTCAGCATTCAGCGCAGTGCATTTAAAAGGCTCAAGACTTACACCAGAATATTTAGAAGTAAGTGACATACTATTGTGATGTTGTAATGGAAAGCGGTTAGAGAGAGTGTGCACTTACGTGAAATCTTGATGTTGGTTTGCAGGACTATTGGCTCAATTCACAGCTGTTGAAGAAAGTACTTGTGCTTGAGTTCAGGGTATGTTTCTCCCCTTTATTTCATTTTTTGTAAGGCAGGTAGTTTAGTACTCATATTATACACGTTGATTATACTTGGTTAAACTCAATAGCATGTTTAGGGAATACCACAGTGGAAATGAACATTGCTCGGATAGCTGGTTGTGTTTGATCAAATAACATGTTTAAGAAATAAGTACTGTGTTGTCTTATGATTAAAAATGGTAGTATGCGAGTAGAAGATGAAAAATTGATAATATGGTCACAAAATTCTTATTATTTATTTATGCAGTGATTTCCCCTGACGAAGATGCGAGTGCATCGAAATGCATTGGGAACCGACACAAGCACAGATGAAAAGGGTTTTCTTTTGTATTAACTTGATATTCGCCACATGGGAATTGTATCAGCAGTAATAACCAATTGCTAAATAGTTTGAAATATGTGTTTTGTAGAGTGTTGACATGTTTTTATCAACTGAAGTAAAGAATAAGGTGTGAAGATACTTAATTTGTGGTTTCGTTTATATTAACGACACTGGTAGAAAATGTTGTTTGAAAGATAAGCTTTGAAATGTATAATAATTTACTATGTTTGATTACTTATGAACAAGAGTCATACAGAACGGGTTGCACCTGAGCAAATTTGAACAGTGCATTCCTGCACGTGACACAATTGTGTCGGTGTGTGCAGTTCGTTTAAAAAACCTGACAAGGGTTACTCAGGGTAAGCAGGTTTGCACCAATTAGTTTAAGATTAAATTAAACTATGGTTTAGAAAACTAGATGGTGTGCAGGCTACACATGCAGCTGTAGTTTACTCATTTTCCCCACACGTAGACCAGCACCCATACACCAAAGACAATGAATTTTGAGGAGATATCGAATCTAACTGCTAATCAAGCAGAGGTGAAAGGTTACACGGAAGAACAAGCAACGAGCATTTACGCCCTAATCAAGGAGACGAGGGCTTTTCAAGCAGCCACAGGCACGACCAGCAAGATTCTTAAGCAATTACAATACACACTTCGAAAAGAAGTTAACCAAAGGCTTCACGCCTCCACGCTCATTCAGTACCACCGGTTTAAGCGGATTCCGCGAGGGCTCATGATCGCTTTAAAACCCATGCTGTTCAAATTCAATAAGCCGTTCATGGTGAAGTGGTACTCAATTTTAAATAAGTGCTCACTCGATTTTATACTTTTGATAATAGAAGAATTATCGGACATTCTCCCGGAACTGGCAACAGAAATTCAGGATTTAAAAACAAACTTAGAAGCCCAAATGTCTAAAGAAGAGTTGGATCAGGCACTCAAGGACATAAATGAAATAATTGACGCGCATGAGAAGGAGGTACACGAAAGAAAATTGAGGAAGTTTCGTAGAGATACGATTGACTATAAGTTGGATGAGGTGTACACGTGGGCGGAGGTGTACGCCCAAAGACGTCCTTTTAAAAAAACACAGGCCTCATCGGAAGAAAGTGTGGCAACAGAACAAGATACCCTCCCAAACAGACCACCAGTATCAACTACGGGAACTACATCAACGACTGGCAATATAGCATCCACCAGTGGGTCGAGCAGGGAGCCTTTTTTAAAGGCAGGCCAGAGGAGCGACCATCCTCCTCAAGAGGATGAGGCAAGCAGAACAAGCGAGTTAGAAGGGGACAAGGCTCAACAACAACAAAAAAAGTCCAAGCCGAAAGGGAGAAACCGGTAGAGGATCTCGTGGTTAACATTTCGAGCAAGGAATTAACGGAAAACCAATTGAAAGTTCTTAACAAAGGGATGTCTTTCGTACCAACATATAACACCAATCTACTGGAAACTGAAATATCTCTGTATAAATTCACAAGGAAACTCTGTTTGAGATAGTTTTTTCATAATATACCACAAGAGCCCAACACAAATACCACTACTCAAATGTTTAAACCAAAAAGCACGTTCATTCCTCCGACTTCACATAAGACATTGGACTTATTTGAGCTACTAGTGAAAAAAGATTTGGTGGAGACACACAAAAATGTACCAAAGCACATGAATTTGACGAGAAAGGATTTGACAACTTTAAAGACACTAAGGAGTGATCAGGATTTAACATTTCAAGCGGCAGATAAGGGTGGTGCCCTAGTGGTAATGGATACTACTTACTATAACCAAAAGGTTTCGAACCATGTGGGGGACAACAACACATATATTGCCCTGGATACAGATCCTACTGTGACTTTTCAAACAATACTAAAAGACATCTTAAAGAAAGCCAAGGATCTATGCTGGATTAATGAAAAGACATACAGATACTTAATCACAGAATATCCTAAGAGACCACACTTCTACATGTTGCCCAAACTGCATAAAGATGCCAGAGACCCACCTTTTCGCCCTATTGTGGCAGGATGTGGCTCATTACATGAGCCCATAGGAACATTTTTGGATCACTATTTGCAACCCTTCGTTCAAGGATGGGTATCGTACATACAGGACACTACAGACTGCCTAAATAAACTCGGCAAAGTTGAAATATCTAATGATTCAGAGACATGGTTGGCCACAATTGATGTAACTGCACTCTATACATCAATCCCCCATGGGGAAGGAATAGAAGCGGTGAAGTGGATGCTGTTAAAAAGTGAATATGAGGAGTCATTGAACATTTTTCTATTAGAAATCTTACAATTTTGCCTGTACCATGGATACTTTTCTTGGGATTCCAAATTTTATCTCCAGAAGACGGGAACATCAATGGGATTCACGGGGGCGCCGGCATACGCGAATATTTTCATGGCAAAGTTTGAATATTAACACATTCTTGAAAATTTGAATTGGACAGAACATCTAAAACTGTATGCCCGGTACATAGATGACATCCTAATAGTCTGGCAGGGAACGAAGAAACAGTTGGAAGAGGCAATTGCGGTTTTGAATAGTTGTCATCCCATGATAAAATTCACCAACAATATTGATCAGAACACCATCAATTTCTTGGATATAACAATAAATAAGTCAGGTGATCAAATGACAACGAAAGTGTTCAAGAAACCAACTGATCGGAACAATGCATTACATTACTCGAGTTTTCACTCAATCAGTCTGAAAAACCATCTGCCATTCTCACAGTTTACTAGAATTAAAAGGATCAGTAGTGATGAAACACAGGCCTTGGATGACATAGAAGAAATGTCTCAACAATATAGCAGAAGGGGATATCCAGAACAGGTACTGATTGAAGCAAAACAGAAGGTCACTCAGAAAACAAGAGAAGTGTTACTCCAGAAGGTTAAGAGAACTCCCGGCAGGAGAGAAGTCTGTGTGTTGAAACAGTCAACACTTACATCAAAAATAAAGAAATGTATCTTGAGGAGGTGGGAACTTATTGAACAGGAGGAGGACTTCAGAACAGTATTCGTTGACAAACCAATCTTTGCATTATCAAGATCTAAAAATCTCAAGGAACTACTGAAACTGAAAGACAAGGACATTTTGAAAGAAAATACCAAAGGCATGCGAAAATGCTTTAACTGTGGACATTGTGGAAACGTACAGGTGGGAGACACTATTGCACATCCACATACAGGGAAGCAAATAAAACTGAGACACACCTCTGATTGTAACACCAGTTCTGTAATTTATGCCATCATATGTCCGTGCGGCCTAGTTTATGTAGGCCGCACTACTAGAAAGATCAAGATAAGGATCACAGAACACAAGTCTAACATAAGGCTAGATCAGGAGAAATCTAGTTTGGCTCAACACTGGAAGGAGAGGCAACATACTATTCCCCAGCTAAGATTTACTGTACTGGAGCAGGTGTTAGTTGAACCCCATGTGGATCCTAACATTAGAATAGCACAGAGAGAAACATTTTGGATGAGATATCTGAATACCGTAAAACCGGGTGGGCTAAATGACGAAATTGAATTTGCGTGTTTTCTGTAATAATTGGTTTAATTAACAGCATTTTTTTTAAATCTGTGGTAACAGGTTGAGTTGTCAATACAGGATTGAGCTTATACTGAAGTATCATCAACGATTGAGTACGTAATGAATTTACAATTAATGTACCTCCCTAGCTTATTTTTTCACAGCAGCGATTAGGAGATACAAACATTGTTATTAACAATACAGTGTAGAAGCAGGTAGAAGAGTAGCACAAGTTGAAATGGATGAGAGGTAGTTAGATTAGTCCTCTTTCGATAACCATGGACGGTAGTTGCATGTAACTCATATTATTTTAATATCACTTTAAAATAGTGTTCACTGGTGTACATTAGCGTACGTGGTTACATATTTTTGAACTTTCGCTCGCAAATGAGCTATTTAGTAACGGGTATTTAAAAAACATTAGTAACCTTCAGGGGGCGGGGACGGCTGTCCCGTATTGATGACGAGTTTAAATAGACCCCGGTTAGACACGTGGCCACATGGCGTTGTCAGTGTTGTTGGAGTGAGCAAGGTGAACAGGGCGTACGCATCGGAAGGAAGGCAGGCGGTAAGCGTTAGAACGCGTAGCACACCAAGACATTGAGTATGCAGTACGTTAAGGTTGTGGAGAATGAAAGATTTTTTGACAGTGGGTTCCTTTTTGTGCTTTCAGCATTCAGCGCAGTGCATTTAAAAGGCTCAAGACTTACACCAGAATATTTAGAAGTAAGTGACATACTATTGTGATGTTGTAATGGAAAGCGGTTAGAGAGAGTGTGCACTTACGTGAAATCTTGATGTTGGTTTGCAGGACTATTGGCTCAATTCACAGCAGTTGAAGAAAGTACTTGTGCTTGAGTTCAGGGTATGTTTCTCCCCTTTATTTCATTTTTTGTAAGGCAGGTAGTTTAGTACTCATATTATACACGTTGATTATACTTGGTTAAACTCAATAGCATGTATAGGGAATACCACAGTGGAAATGAACATTGCTCGGATAGCTGGTTGTGTTTGATCAAATAACATGTTTAAGAAATAAGTACTGTGTTGTCTTATGATTAAAAATGGTAGTATGCGAGTAGAAGATGAAAAATTGATAATATGGTCACAAAATTCTTATTATTTATTTATGCAGTGATTTCCCCTGACGAAGATGCGAGTGCATCGAAATGCATTGGGAACCGACACAAGCACAGATGAAAAGGGTTTTCTTTTGTATTAACTTGATATTCGCCACATGGGAATTGTATCAGCAGTAATAACCAATTGCTAAATAGTTTGAAATATGTGTTTTGTAGAGTGTTGACATGTTTTTATCAACTGAAGTAAAGAATAAGGTGTGAAGATACTTAATTTGTGGTTTCGTTTATATTAACGACACTGGTAGAAAATGTTGTTTGAAAGATAAGCTTTGAAATGTATAATAATTTACTATGTTTGATTACTTATGAACAAGAGTCATACAGAACGGGTTGCACCTGAGCAAATTTGAACAGTGCATTCCTGCACGTGACACAATTGTGTCGGTGTGTGCAGTTCGTTTAAAAAACCTGACAAGGGTTACTCAGGGTAAGCAGGTTTGCACCAATTAGTTTAAGATTAAATTAAACTATGGTTTAGAAAACTAGATGGTGTGCAGGCTACACATGCAGCTGTAGTTTACTCATTTTCCCCACACGTAGACCAGCACCCATACACCAAAGACAATGAATTTTGAGGAGATATCGAATCTAACTGCTAATCAAGCAGAGGTGAAAGGTTACACGGAAGAACAAGCAACGAGCATTTACGCCCTAATCAAGGAGACGAGGGCTTTTCAAGCAGCCCCAGGCACGACCAGCAAGATTCTTAAGCAATTACAATACACAAGTCGAAAAGAAGTTAACCAAAGGCTTCACGCCTCCACGCTCATTCAGTACCACCCGGTTAAGCGGATTCCGCGAGGGCTCAGGATCGCTTTAAAACCCATGCTGTTCAAATTCAATAAGTCGTTCATGGTGAAGTGGTACTCAATTTTAAATAAGTGCTCACTCGATCTTATACTTTTGATAATAGAAGAATTATCGGACATTCTCCCGGAACTGGCAACAGAAATTCAGGATTTAAAAACAAACGTAGAAGCCCAAATGTCTAAAGAAGAGTTGGATCAGGCACTCAAGGACATAAATGAAATAATTGACGCGCATGAGAAGGAGGTACACGAAAGAAAATTGAGGAAGTTTCGTAGAGATACGATTGACTATAAGCTGGATGAGGTGTACACGTGGGCGGAGGTGTACGCCCAAAGACGTCCTTTTAAAAAAACACAGGCCTCATCGGAAGAAAGTGTGGCAACAGAACAAGATACCCTCCCAAACAGACCACCAGTATCAACTACGGGAACTACATCAACGACTGGCAATATAGCATCCACCAGTGGGTCGAGCAGGGAGCCTTTTTTAAAGGCAGGCCAGAGGAGCGACCATCCTCCTCAAGAGGACGAGGCAAGCAGAACAAGCGAGTTAGAAGGGGACAAGGCTCAACAACAACAAAAAAAGTCCAAGCCGAAAGGGAGAAACCGGTAGAGGATCTCGTGGTTAACATTTCGAGCAAGGAATTAACGGAAAACCAATTGAAAGTTCTTAACAAAGGGATGTCTTTCGTAGCAACATATAACACCAATCTACTGGAAACGGAAATATCTCTGTATAAATTCACAAGGAAACTCTGTTTGAGATAGTTTTTTCATAATATACCACAAGAGCCCAACACAAATACCACTACTCAAATGTTTAAACCAAAAAGCACGTTCATTCCTCCGACTTCACATAAGACATTGGACTTATTTGAGCTACTAGTGAAAAAAGATTTGGTGGAAACACACAAAAATGTACCAAAGCACATGAATTTGACGAGAAAGGATTTGACAACTTTAAAGACACTAAGGAGTGATCAGGATTTAACATTTCAAGCGGCAGATAAGGGTGGTGCCCTAGTGGTAATGGATACTACTTACTATAACCAAAAGGTTTCGAACCATGTGGGGGACAACGACACATATATTGCCCTGGATACAGATCCTACTGTGACTTTTCAAACAATACTAAAAGACATCTTAAAGAAAGCCAAGGATCTATGCTGGATTAATGAAAAGACATACAGATACTTAATCACAGAATATCCTAAGAGACCACACATCTACATGTTGCCCAAACTGCATAAAGATGCCAGAGACCCACCTTTCCGCCCTATTGTGGCAGGATGTGGCTCATTACATGAGCCCATAGGAACACTTTTGGATCACTATTTGCAACCCTTCGTTCAAGGATGGGTATCGTACATACAGGACACTACAGACTGCCTAAATAAACTTGGCAAAGTTGAAATATCTAATGATTCAGAGACATGGTTGGCCACAATTGATGTAACTGCACTCTATACATCAATCCCCCATGGGGAAGGAATAGAAGCGGTGAAGTGGATGCTGTTAAAAAGTGAATATGAGGAGTCATTGAACATTTTTCTATTAGAAATCTTACAATTTTGCCTGTACCATGGATACTTTTCTTGGGATTCCAAATTTTATCTCCAGAAGACGGGAACATCAATGGGATTCACGGGGGCGCCGGCATACGCGAATATTTTCATGGCAAAGTTTGAATATTAACACATTCTTGAAAATTTGAATTGGACAGAACATCTAAAACTGTATGCCCGGTACATAGATGACATCCTAATAGTCTGGCAGGGAACAAAGAAACAGTTGGAAGAGGCAATTGCGGTTTTGAATAGTTGTCATCCCATGATAAAATTCACCAACAATATTGATCAGAACACCATCAATTTCTTGGATATAACAATAAATAAGTCAGGTGATCAAATGACAACGAAAGTGTTCAAGAAACCAACTGATCGGAACAATGCATTACATTACTTGAGTTTTCACTCAATCAGTCTGAAAAACCATCTGCCATTCTCACAGTTTACTAGAATTAAAAGGATCAGTAGTGATGAAACACAGGCCTTGGATGACATAGAAGAAATGTCTCAACAATATAGCAGAAGAGGATATCCAGAACAGGTACTGATTGAAGCAAAACAGAAGGTCACTCAGAAAACAAGAGAAGTGTTACTCCAGAAGGTTAAGAGAACTCCCAGCAGGAGAGAAGTCTGTGTGTTGAAACAGTCAACACTTACATCAAAAATAAAGAAATGTATCTTGAGGAGGTGGGAACTTATTGAACAGGAGGAGGACTTCAGAACAGTATTCGTTGACAAACCAATCTTTGCATTATCAAGATCTAAAAATCTCAAGGAATTACTGAAACTGAAAGACAAGGACATTTTGAAAGAAAATACCAAAGGCATGCGAAAATGCTTTAACTGTGGACATTGTGGAAACGTACAGGTGGGAGACACTATTGCACATCCACATACAGGGAAGCAAATAAAACTGAGACACACCTCTGATTGTAACACCAGTTCTGTAATTTATGCCATCATATGTCCGTGCGGCCTAGTTTATGTAGGCCGCACTACTAGAAAGATCAAGATAAGGATCACAGAACACAAGTCTAACATAAGGCTAGATCAGGAGAAATCTAGTTTGGCTCAACACTGGAAGGAGAGGCAACATACTATTCCCCAGCTAAGATTTACTGTACTGGAGCAGGTGTTAGTTGAACCCCATGTGGATCCTAACATTAGAATAGCACAGAGAGAAACATTTTGGATGAGATATCTGAATACCGTAAAACCGGGTGGGCTAAATGACGAAATTAAATTTGCGTGTTTTCTGTAATAATTGGTTTAATTAACAGCATTTTTTTTAAATCTGTGGTAACAGGTTGAGTTGTCAATACAGGATTGAGCTTATACTGAAGTATCATCAACGATTGAGTACGTAATGAATTTACAATTAATTTACCTCCCTAGCTTATTTTTTCACAGCAGCGATTAGGAGATACAAACATTGTTATTAACAATACAGTGTAGAAGCAGGTAGAAGAGTAGCACAAGTTGAAATGGATGAGAGGTAGTTAGATTAGTCCTCTTTCCATAACCATGGACGGTAGTTGCATGTAACTCATATTATTTTAATATCACTTTAAAATAGTGTTCACTGGTGTATATTAGCGTACGTGGTTACATATTTTTGAACTTTCGCTCGCAAATGAGCTATTTAGTAACGGGTATTTAAAAAACATTAGTAACCTTCAGGGGGCGGGGACGGCTGTCCCGTATTGATGACGAGTTTAAATAGACCCCGGTTAGACACGTGGCCACATGGCCTTGTCAGTGTTGTTGGAGTGAGCAAGGTGAACAGGGCGTACGCATCGGAAGGAAGGCAGGCGGTAAGCGTTAGAACGCGTAGCACACCAAGACATTGAGTATGCAGTACGTTAAGGTTGTGGAGAATAAAAGATTTTTTGACAGTGGGTTCCTTTTTGTGCTTTCAGCATTCAGCGCAGTGCATTTAAAAGGCTCAAGACTTACACCAGAATATTTAGAAGTAAGTGACATACTATTGTGATGTTGTAATGGAAAGCGGTTAGAGAGAGTGTGCACTTACGTGAAATCTTGATGTTGGTTTGCAGGACTATTGGCTCAATTCACAGCAGTTGAAGAAAGTACTTGTGCTTGAGTTCAGGGTATGTTTCTCCCCTTTATTTCATTTTTTGTAAGGCAGGTAGTTTAGTACTCATATTATACACGTTGATTATACTTGGTTAAACTCAATAGCATGTATAGGGAATACCACAGTGGAAATGAACATTGCTCGGATAGCTGGTTGTGTTTGATCAAATAACATGTTTAAGAAATAAGTACTGTGTTGTCTTATGATTAAAAATGGTAGTATGCGAGTAGAAGATGAAAAATTGATAATATGGTCACAAAATTCTTATTATTTATTTATGCAGTGATTTCCCCTGACGAAGATGCGAGTGCATCGAAATGCATTGGGAACCGACACAAGCACAGATGAAAAGGGTTTTCTTTTGTATTAACTTGATATTCGCCACATGGGAATTGTATCAGCAGTAATAACCAATTGCTAAATAGTTTGAAATATGTGTTTTGTAGAGTGTTGACATGTTTTTATCAACTGAAGTAAAGAATAAGGTGTGAAGATACTTAATTTGTGGTTTCGTTTATATTAACGACACTGGTAGAAAATGTTGTTTGAAAGATAAGCTTTGAAATGTATAATAATTTACTATGTTTGATTACTTATGAACAAGAGTCATACAGAACGGGTTGCACCTGAGCAAATTTGAACAGTGCATTCCTACACGTGACACAATTGTGTCGGTGTGTGCAGTTCGTTTAAAAAACCTGACACGGGTTACTCAGGGTAAGCAGGTTTGCACCAATTAGTTTAAGATTAAATTAAACTATGGTTTAGAAAACTAGATGGTGTGCAGGCTACACATGCAGCTGTAGTTTACTCATTTTCCCTACACGTAGACCAGCACCCATACACCAAAGACAATGAATTTTGAGGAGATATCGAATCTAACTGCTAATCAAGCAGAGGTGAAAGGTTACACGGAAGAACAAGCAACGAGCATTTACGCCCTAATCAAGGAGACGAGGGCTTTTCAAGCAGCCCCAGGCACGACCAGCAAGATTCTTAAGCAATTACAATACACACTTCGAAAAGAAGTTAACCAAAGGCTTCACGCCTCCACGCTCATTCAGTACCACCGGGTTAAGCGGATTCCGCGAGGGCTCAGGATCGCTTTAAAACCCATGCTGTTCAAATGCAATAAGTCGTTCATGGTGAAGTGGTACTCAATTTTAAATAAGTGTTCACTCGATCTTATACTTTTGATAATAGAAGAATTATCGGACATTCTCCCGGAACTGGCAACAGAAATTCAGGATTTAAAAACAAACGTAGAAGCCCAAATGTCTAAAGAAGAGTTGGATCAGGCACTCAAGGACATAAATGAAATAATTGACGCGCATGAGAAGGAGGTACACGAAAGAAAATTGAGGAAGTTTCGTAGAGATACGATTGACTATAAGCTGGATGAGGTGTACACGTGGGCGGAGGTGTACGCCCAAAGACGTCCTTTTAAAAAAACACAGGCCTCATCGGAAGAAAGTGTGGCAACAGAACAAGATACCCTCCCAAACAGACCACCAGTATCAACTACGGGAACTACATCAACGACTGGCAATATAGCATCCACCAGTGGGTCGAGCAGGGAGCCTTTTTTAAAGGCAGGCCAGAGGAGCGACCATCCTCCTCAAGAGGACGAGGCAAGCAGAACAAGCGAGTTAGAAGGGGACAAGGCTCAACAACAACAAAAAAAGTCCAAGCCGAAAGGGAGAAACCGGTAGAGGATCTCGTGGTTAACATTTCGAGCAAGGAATTAACGGAAAACCAATTGAAAGTTCTTAACAAAGGGATGTCTTTCGTAGCAACATATAACACCAATCTACTGGAAACTGAAATATCTCTGTATAAATTCACAAGGAAACTCTGTTTGAGATAGTTTTTTCATAATATACCACAAGAGCCCAACACAAATACCACTACTCAAATGTTTAAACCAAAAAGCACGTTCATTCCTCCGACTTCACATAAGACATTGGACTTATTTGAGCTACTAGTGAAAAAAGATTTGGTGGAAACACACAAAAATGTACCAAAGCACATGAATTTGACGAGAAAGGATTTGACAACTTTAAAGACACTAAGGAGTGATCAGGATTTAACATTTCAAGCGGCAGATAAGGGTGGTGCCCTAGTGGTAATGGATACTACTTACTATAACCAAAAGGTTTCGAACCATGTGGGGGACAACGACACATATATTGCCCTGGATACAGATCCTACTGTGACTTTTCAAACAATACTAAAAGACATCTTAAAGAAAGCCAAGGATCTATGCTGGATTAATGAAAAGACATACAGATACTTAATCACAGAATATCCTAAGAGACCACACATCTACATGTTGCCCAAACTGCATAAAGATGCCAGAGACCCACCTTTCCGCCCTATTGTGGCAGGATGTGGCTCATTACATGAGCCCATAGGAACATTTTTGGATCACTATTTGCAACCCTTCGTTCAAGGATGGGTATCGTACATACAGGACACTACAGACTGCCTAAATAAACTTGGCAAAGTTGAAATATCTAATGATTCAGAGACATGGTTGGCCACAATTGATGTAACTGCACTCTATACATCAATCCCCCATGGGGAAGGAATAGAAGCGGTGAAGTGGATGCTGTTAAAAAGTGAATATGAGGAGTCATTGAACATTTTTCTATTAGAAATCTTACAATTTTGCCTGTACCATGGATACTTTTCTTGGGATTCCAAATTTTATCTCCAGAAGACGGGAACATCAATGGGATTCACGGGGGCGCCGGCATACGCGAATATTTTCATGGCAAAGTTTGAATATTAACACATTCTTGAAAATTTGAATTGGACAGAACATCTAAAACTGTATGCCCGGTACATAGATGACATCCTAATAGTCTGGCAGGGAACGAAGAAACAGTTGGAAGAGGCAATTGCGGTTTTGAATAGTTGTCATCCCATGATAAAATTCACCAACAATATTGATCAGAACACCATCAATTTCTTGGATATAACAATAAATAAGTCAGGTGATCAAATGACAACGAAAGTGTTCAAGAAACCAACTGATCGGAACAATGCATTACATTACTCGAGTTTTCACTCAATCAGTCTGAAAAACCATCTGCCATTCTCACAGTTTACTAGAATTAAAAGGATCAGTAGTGATGAAACACAGGCCTTGGATGACATAGAAGAAATGTCTCAACAATATAGCAGAAGAGGATATCCAGAACAGGTACTGATTGAAGCAAAACAGAAGGTCACTCAGAAAACAAGAGAAGTGTTACTCCAGAAGGTTAAGAGAACTCCCAGCAGGAGAGAAGTCTGTGTGTTGAAACAGTCAACACTTACATCAAAAATAAAGAAATGTATCTTGAGGAGGTGGGAACTTATTGAACAGGAGGAGGACTTCAGAACAGTATTCGTTGACAAACCAATCTTTGCATTATCAAGATCTAAAAATCTCAAGGAATTACTGAAACTGAAAGACAAGGACATTTTGAAAGAAAATACCAAAGGCATGCGAAAATGCTTTAACTGTGGACATTGTGGAAACGTACAGGTGGGAGACACTATTGCACATCCACATACAGGGAAGCAAATAAAACTGAGACACACCTCTGATTGTAACACCAGTTCTGTAATTTATGCCATCATATGTCCGTGCGGCCTAGTTTATGTAGGCCGCACTACTAGAAAGATCAAGATAAGGATCACAGAACACAAGTCTAACATAAGGCTAGATCAGGAGAAATCTAGTTTGGCTCAACACTGGAAGGAGAGGCAACATACTATTCCCCAGCTAAGATTTACTGTACTGGAGCAGGTGTTAGTTGAACCCCATGTGGATCCTAACATTAGAATAGCACAGAGAGAAACATTTTGGATGAGATATCTGAATACCGTAAAACCGGGTGGGCTAAATGACGAAATTGAATTTGCGTGTTTTCTGTAATAATTGGTTTAATTAACAGCATTTTTTTAAAATCTGTGGTAACAGGTTGAGTTGTCAATACAGGATTGAGCTTATACTGAAGTATCATCAACGATTGAGTACGTAATGAATTTACAATTAATTTACCTCCCTAGCTTATTTTTTCACAGCAGCGATTAGGAGATACAAACATTGTTATTAACAATACAGTGTAGAAGCAGGTAGAAGAGTAGCACAAGTTGAAATGGATGAGAGGTAGTTAGATTAGTCCTCTTTCCATAACCATGGACGGTAGTTGCATGTAACTCATATTATTTTAATATCACTTTAAAATAGTGTTCACTGGTGTACATTAGCGTACGTGGTTACATATTTTTGAACTTTCGCTCGCAAATGAGCTATTTAGTAACGGGTATTTAAAAAACATTAGTAACCTTCAGGGGGCGGGGACGGCTGTCCCGTATTGATGACGAGTTTAAATAGACCCCGGTTAGACACGTGGCCACATGGCGTTGTCAGTGTTGTTGGAGTGAGCAAGGTGAACAGGGCGTACGCATCGGAAGGAAGGCAGGCGGTAAGCGTTAGAACGCGTAGCACACCAAGACATTGAGTATGCAGAACGTTAAGGTTGTGGAGAATAAAAGATTTTTTGACAGTGGGTTCCTTTTTGTGCTTTCAGCATTCAGCGCAGTGCATTTAAAAGGCTCAAGACTTACACCAGAATATTTAGAAGTAAGTGACATACTATTGTGATGTTGTAATGGAAAGCGGTTAGAGAGAGTGTGCACTTACGTGAAATCTTGATGTTGGTTTGCAGGACTATTGGCTCAATTCACAGCAGTTGAAGAAAGTACTTGTGCTTGAGTTCAGGGTATGTTTCTCCCCTTTATTTCATTTTTTGTAAGGCAGGTAGTTTAGTACTCATATTATACACGTTGATTATACTTGGTTAAACTCAATAGCATGTATAGGGAATACCACAGTGGAAATGAACATTGCTCGGATAGCTGGTTGTGTTTGATCAAATAACATGTTTAAGAAATAAGTACTGTGTTGTCTTATGATTAAAAATGGTAGTATGCGAGTAGAAGATGAAAAATTGATAATATGGTCACAAAATTCTTATTATTTATTTATGCAGTGATTTCCCCTGACGAAGATGCGAGTGCATCGAAATGCATTGGGAACCGACACAAGCACAGATGAAAAGGGTTTTCTTTTGTATTAACTTGATATTCGCCACATGGGAATTGTATCAGCAGTAATAACCAATTGCTAAATAGTTTGAAATATGTGTTTTGTAGAGTGTTGACATGTTTTTATCAACTGAAGTAAAGAATAAGGTGTGAAGATACTTAATTTGTGGTTTCGTTTATATTAACGACACTGGTAGAAAATGTTGTTTGAAAGATAAGCTTTGAAATGTATAATAATTTACTATGTTTGATTACTTATGAACAAGAGTCATACAGAACGGGTTGCACCTGAGCAAATTTGAACAGTGCATTCCTGCACGTGACACAATTGTGTCGGTGTGTGCAGTTCGTTTAAAAAACCTGACAAGGGTTACTCAGGGTAAGCAGGTTTGCACCAATTAGTTTAAGATTAAATTAAACTATGGTTTACAAAACTAGATGGTGTGCAGGCTACACATGCAGCTGTAGTTTACTCATTTTCCCCACACGTAGACCAGCACCCATACACCAAAGACAATGAATTTTGAGGAGATATCGAATCTAACTGCTAATCAAGCAGAGGTGAAAGGTTACACGGAAGAACAAGCAACGAGCATTTACGCCCTAATCAAGGAGACGAGGGCTTTTCAAGCAGCCCCAGGCACGACCAGCAAGATTCTTAAGCAATTACAATACACACTTCGAAAAGAAGTTAACCAAAGGCTTCACGCCTCCACGCTCATTCAGTACCACCGGGTTAAGCGGATTCCGCGAGGGCTCAGGATCGCTTTAAAACCCATGCTGTTCAAATGCAATAAGTCGTTCATGGTGAAGTGGTACTCAATTTTAAATAAGTGCTCACTCGATCTTATACTTTTGATAATAGAAGAATTATCGGACATTCTCCCGGAACTGGGAACAGAAATTCAGGATTTAAAAACAAACGTAGAAGCCCAAATGTCTAAAGAAGAGTTGGATCAGGCACTCAAGGACATAAATGAAATAATTGACGCGCATGAGAAGGAGGTACACGAAAGAAAATTGAGGAAGTTTCGTAGAGATACGATTGACTATAAGCTGGATGAGGTGTACACGTGGGCGGAGGTGTACGCCCAAAAACGTCCTTTTAAAAAAACACAGGCCTCATCGGAAGAAAGTGTGGCAACAGAACAAGATACCCTCCCAAACAGACCACCAGTATCAACTACGGGAACTACATCAACGACTGGCAATATAGCATCCACCAGTGGGTCGAGCAGGGAGCCTTTTTTAAAGGCAGGCCAGAGGAGCGACCATCCTCCTCAAGAGGACGAGGCAAGCAGAACAAGCGAGTTAGAAGGGGACAAGGCTCAACAACAACAAAAAAAGTCCAAGCCGAAAGGGAGAAACCGGTAGAGGATCTCGTGGTTAACATTTCGAGCAAGGAATTAACGGAAAACCAATTGAAAGTTCTTAACAAAGGGATGTCTTTCGTAGCAACATATAACACCAATCTACTGGAAACTGAAATATCTCTGTATAAATTCACAAGGAAACTCTGTTTGAGATAGTTTTTTCATAATATACCACAAGAGCCCAACACAAATACCACTACTCAAATGTTTAAACCAAAAAGCACGTTCATTCCTCCGACTTCACATAAGACATTGGACTTATTTGAGCTACTAGTGAAAAAAGATTTGGTGGAAACACACAAAAATGTACCAAAGCACATGAATTTGACGAGAAAGGATTTGACAACTTTAAAGACACTAAGGAGTGATCAGGATTTAACATTTCAAGCGGCAGATAAGGGTGGTGCCCTAGTGGTAATGGATACTACTTACTATAACCAAAAGGTTTCGAACCATGTGGGGGACAACGACACATATATTGCCCTGGATACAGATCCTACTGTGACTTTTCAAACAATACTAAAAGACATCTTAAAGAAAGCCAAGGATCTATGCTGGATTAATGAAAAGACATACAGATACTTAATCACAGAATATCCTAAGAGACCACACATCTACATGTTGCCCAAACTGCATAAAGATGCCAGAGACCCACCTTTCCGCCCTATTGTGGCAGGATGTGGCTCATTACATGAGCCCATAGGAACATTTTTGGATCACTATTTGCAACCCTTCGTTCAAGGATGGGTATCGTACATACAGGACACTACAGACTGCCTAAATAAACTTGGCAAAGTTGAAATATCTAATGATTCAGAGACATGGTTGGCCACAATTGATGTAACTGCACTCTATACATCAATCCCCCATGGGGAAGGAATAGAAGCGGTGAAGTGGATGCTGTTAAAAAGTGAATATGAGGAGTCATTGAACATTTTTCTATTAGAAATCTTACAATTTTGCCTGTACCATGGATACTTTTCTTGGGATTCCAAATTTTATCTCCAGAAGACGGGAACATCAATGGGATTCACGGGGGCGCCGGCATACGCGAATATTTTCATGGCAAAGTTTGAATATTAACACATTCTTGAAAATTTGAATTGGACAGAACATCTAAAACTGTATGCCCGGTACATAGATGACATCCTAATAGTCTGGCAGGGAACGAAGAAACAGTTGGAAGAGGCAATTGCGGTTTTGAATAGTTGTCATCCCATGATAAAATTCACCAACAATATTGATCAGAACACCATCAATTTCTTGGATATAACAATAAATAAGTCAGGTGATCAAATGACAACGAAAGTGTTCAAGAAACCAACTGATCGGAACAATGCATTACATTACTCGAGTTTTCACTCAATCAGTCTGAAAAACCATCTGCCATTCTCACAGTTTACTAGAATTAAAAGGATCAGTAGTGATGAAACACAGGCCTTGGATGACATAGAAGAAATGTCTCAACAATATAGCAGAAGAGGATATCCAGAACAGGTACTGATTGAAGCAAAACAGAAGGTCACTCAGAAAACAAGAGAAGTGTTACTCCAGAAGGTTAAGAGAACTCCCAGCAGGAGAGAAGTCTGTGTGTTGAAACAGTCAACACTTACATCAAAAATAAAGAAATGTATCTTGAGGAGGTGGGAACTTATTGAACAGGAGGAGGACTTCAGAACAGTATTCGTTGACAAACCAATCTTTGCATTATCAAGATCTAAAAATCTCAAGGAATTACTGAAACTGAAAGACAAGGACATTTTGAAAGAAAATACCAAAGGCATGCGAAAATGCTTTAACTGTGGACATTGTGGAAACGTACAGGTGGGAGACACTATTGCACATCCACATACAGGGAAGCAAATAAAACTGAGACACACCTCTGATTGTAACACCAGTTCTGTAATTTATGCCATCATATGTCCGTGCGGCCTAGTTTATGTAGGCCGCACTACTAGAAAGATCAAGATAAGGATCACAGAACACAAGTCTAACATAAGGCTAGATCAGGAGAAATCTAGTTTGGCTCAACACTGGAAGGAGAGGCAACATACTATTCCCCAGCTAAGATTTACTGTACTGGAGCAGGTGTTAGTTGAACCCCATGTGGATCCTAACATTAGAATAGCACAGAGAGAAACATTTTGGATGAGATATCTGAATACCGTAAAACCGGGTGGGCTAAATGACGAAATTGAATTTGCGTGTTTTCTGTAATAATTGGTTTAATTAACAGCATTTTTTTAAAATCTGTGGTAACAGGTTGAGTTGTCAATACAGGATTGAGCTTATACTGAAGTATCATCAACGATTGAGTACGTAATGAATTTACAATTAATTTACCTCCCTAGCTTATTTTTTCACAGCAGCGATTAGGAGATACAAACATTGTTATTAACAATACAGTGTAGAAGCAGGTAGAAGAGTAGCACAAGTTGAAATGGATGAGAGGTAGTTAGATTAGTCCTCTTTCCATAACCATGGACGGTAGTTGCATGTAACTCATATTATTTTAATATCACTTTAAAATAGTGTTCACTGGTGTACATTAGCGTACGTGGTTACATATTTTTGAACTTTCGCTCGCAAATGAGCTATTTAGTAACGGGTATTTAAAAAACATTAGTAACCTTCAGGGGGCGGGGACGGCTGTCCCGTATTGATGACGAGTTTAAATAGACCCCGGTTAGACACGTGGCCACATGGCGTTGTCAGTGTTGTTGGAGTGAGCAAGGTGAACAGGGCGTACGCATCGGAAGGAAGGCAGGCGGTAAGCGTTAGAACGCGTAGCACACCAAGACATTGAGTATGCAGAACGTTAAGGTTGTGGAGAATAAAAGATTTTTTGACAGTGGGTTCCTTTTTGTGCTTTCAGCATTCAGCGCAGTGCATTTAAAAGGCTCAAGACTTACACCAGAATATTTAGAAGTAAGTGACATACTATTGTGATGTTGTAATGGAAAGCGGTTAGAGAGAGTGTGCACTTACGTGAAATCTTGATGTTGGTTTGCAGGACTATTGGCTCAATTCACAGCAGTTGAAGAAAGTACTTGTGCTTGAGTTCAGGGTATGTTTCTCCCCTTTATTTCATTTTTTGTAAGGCAGGTAGTTTAGTACTCATATTATACACGTTGATTATACTTGGTTAAACTCAATAGCATGTATAGGGAATACCACAGTGGAAATGAACATTGCTCGGATAGCTGGTTGTGTTTGATCAAATAACATGTTTAAGAAATAAGTACTGTGTTGTCTTATGATTAAAAATGGTAGTATGCGAGTAGAAGATGAAAAATTGATAATATGGTCACAAAATTCTTATTATTTATTTATGCAGTGATTTCCCCTGACGAAGATGCGAGTGCATCGAAATGCATTGGGAACCGACACAAGCACAGATGAAAAGGGTTTTCTTTTGTATTAACTTGATATTCGCCACATGGGAATTGTATCAGCAGTAATAACCAATTGCTAAATAGTTTGAAATATGTGTTTTGTAGAGTGTTGACATGTTTTTATCAACTGAAGTAAAGAATAAGGTGTGAAGATACTTAATTTGTGGTTTCGTTTATATTAACGACACTGGTAGAAAATGTTGTTTGAAAGATAAGCTTTGAAATGTATAATAATTTACTATGTTTGATTACTTATGAACAAGAGTCATACAGAACGGGTTGCACTGAGCAAATTTGAACAGTGCATTCCTACACGTGACACAATTGTGTCGGTGTGTGCAGTTCGTTTAAAAAACCTGACAAGGGTTACTCAGGGTAAGCAGGTTTGCACCAATTAGTTTAAGATTAAATTAAACTATTGTTTAGAAAACTAGATGGTGTGCAGGCTACACATGCAGCTGTAGTTTACTCATTTTCCCTACACGTAGACCAGCACCCATACACCAAAGACAATGAATTTTGAGGAGATATCGAATCTAACTGCTAATCAAGCAGAGGTGAAAGGTTACACGGAAGAACAAGCAACGAGCATTTACGCCCTAATCAAGGAGACGAGGGCTTTTCAAGCAGCCCCAGGCACGACCAGCAAGATTCTTAAGCAATTACAATACACACTTCGAAAAGAAGTTAACCAAAGGCTTCACGCCTCCACGCTCATTCAGTACCACCGGGTTAAGCGGATTCCGCGAGGGCTCAGGATCGCTTTAAAACCCATGCTGTTCAAATGCAATAAGTCGTTCATGGTGAAGTGGTACTCAATTTTAAATAAGTGCTCACTCGATCTTATACTTTTGATAATAGAAGAATTATCGGACATTCTCCCGGAACTGGCAACAGAAATTCAGGATTTAAAAACAAACGTAGAAGCCCAAATGTCTAAAGAAGAGTTGGATCAGGCACTCAAGGACATAAATGAAATAATTGACGCGCATGAGAAGGAGGTACACGAAAGAAAATTGAGGAAGTTTCGTAGAGATACGATTGACTATAAGCTGGATGAGGTGTACACGTGGGCGGAGGTGTACGCCCAAAGACGTCCTTTTAAAAAAACACAGGCCTCATCGGAAGAAAGTGTGGCAACAGAACAAGATACCCTCCCAAACAGACCACCAGTATCAACTACGGGAACTACATCAACGACTGGCAATATAGCATCCACCAGTGGGTCGAGCAGGGAGCCTTTTTTAAAGGCAGGCCAGAGGAGCGACCATCCTCCTCAAGAGGACGAGGCAAGCAGAACAAGCGAGTTAGAAGGGGACAAGGCTCAACAACAACAAAAAAAGTCCAAGCCGAAAGGGAGAAACCGGTAGAGGATCTCGTGGTTAACATTTCGAGCAAGGAATTAACGGAAAACCAATTGAAAGTTCTTAACAAAGGGATGTCTTTCGTAGCAACATATAACACCAATCTACTGGAAACTGAAATATCTCTGTATAAATTCACAAGGAAACTCTGTTTGAGATAGTTTTTTCATAATATACCACAAGAGCCCAACACAAATACCACTACTCAAATGTTTAAACCAAAAAGCACGTTCATTCCTCCGACTTCACATAAGACATTGGACTTATTTGAGCTACTAGTGAAAAAAGATTTGGTGGAAACACACAAAAATGTACCAAAGCACATGAATTTGACGAGAAAGGATTTGACAACTTTAAAGACACTAAGGAGTGATCAGGATTTAACATTTCAAGCGGCAGATAAGGGTGGTGCCCTATTGGTAATGGATACTACTTACTATAACCAAAAGGTTTCGAACCATGTGGGGGACAACGACACATATATTGCCCTGGATACAGATCCTACTGTGACTTTTCAAACAATACTAAAAGACATCTTAAAGAAAGCCAAGGATCTATGCTGGATTAATGAAAAGACATACAGATACTTAATCACAGAATATCCTAAGAGACCACACATCTACATGTTGCCCAAACTGCATAAAGATGCCAGAGACCCACCTTTCCGCCCTATTGTGGCAGGATGTGGCTCATTACATGAGCCCATAGGAACATTTTTGGATCACTATTTGCAACCCTTCGTTCAAGGATGGGTATCGTACATACAGGACACTACAGACTGCCTAAATAAACTTGGCAAAGTTGAAATATCTAATGATTCAGAGACATGGTGGGCCACAATTGATGTAACTGCACTCTATACATCAATCCCCCATGGGGAAGGAATAGAAGCGGTGAAGTGGATGCTGTTAAAAAGTGAATATGAGGAGTCATTGAACATTTTTCTATTAGAAATCTTACAATTTTGCCTGTACCATGGATACTTTTCTTGGGATTCCAAATTTTATCTCCAGAAGACGGGAACATCAATGGGATTCACGGGGGCGCCGGCATACGCGAATATTTTCATGGCAAAGTTTGAATATTAACACATTCTTGAAAATTTGAATTGGACAGAACATCTAAAACTGTATGCCCGGTACATAGATGACATCCTAATAGTCTGGCAGGGAACGAAGAAACAGTTGGAAGAGGCAATTGCGGTTTTGAATAGTTGTCATCCCATGATAAAATTCACCAACAATATTGATCAGAACACCATCAATTTCTTGGATATAACAATAAATAAGTCAGGTGATCAAATGACAACGAAAGTGTTCAAGAAACCAACTGATCGGAACAATGCATTACATTACTCGAGTTTTCACTCAATCAGTCTGAAAAACCATCTGCCATTCTCACAGTTTACTAGAATTAAAAGGATCAGTAGTGATGAAACACAGGCCTTGGATGACATAGAAGAAATGTCTCAACAATATAGCAGAAGAGGATATCCAGAACAGGTACTGATTGAAGCAAAACAGAAGGTCACTCAGAAAACAAGAGAAGTGTTACTCCAGAAGGTTAAGAGAACTCCCAGCAGGAGAGAAGTCTGTGTGTTGAAACAGTCAACACTTACATCAAAAATAAAGAAATGTATCTTGAGGAGGTGGGAACTTATTGAACAGGAGGAGGACTTCAGAACAGTATTCGTTGACAAACCAATCTTTGCATTATCAAGATCTAAAAATCTCAAGGAATTACTGAAACTGAAAGACAAGGACATTTTGAAAGAAAATACCAAAGGCATGCGAAAATGCTTTAACTGTGGACATTGTGGAAACGTACAGGTGGGAGACACTATTGCACATCCACATACAGGGAAGCAAATAAAACTGAGACACACCTCTGATTGTAACACCAGTTCTGTAATTTATGACATCATATGTCCGTGCGGCCTAGTTTATGTAGGCCGCACTACTAGAAAGATCAAGATAAGGATCACAGAACACAAGTCTAACATAAGGCTAGATCAGGAGAAATCTAGTTTGGCTCAACACTGGAAGGAGAGGCAACATACTATTCCCCAGCTAAGATTTACTGTACTGGAGCAGGTGTTAGTTGAACCCCATGTGGATCCTAACATTAGAATAGCACAGAGAGAAACATTTTGGATGAGATATCTGAATACCGTAAAACCGGGTGGGCTAAATGACGAAATTGAATTTGCGTGTTTTCTGTAATAATTGGTTTATTTAACAGCATTTTTTTAAAATCTGTGGTAACAGGTTGAGTTGTCAATACAGGATTGAGCTTATACTGAAGTATCATCAACGATTGAGTACGTAATGAATTTACAATTAATTTACCTCCCTAGCTTATTTTTTCACAGCAGCGATTAGGAGATACAAACATTGTTATTAACAATACAGTGTAGAAGCAGGTAGAAGAGTAGCACAAGTTGAAATGGATGAGAGGTAGTTAGATTAGTCCTCTTTCCATAACCATGGACGGTAGTTGCATGTAACTCATATTATTTTAATATCACTTTAAAATAGTGTTCACTGGTGTACATTAGCGTACGTGGTTACATATTTTTGAACTTTCGCTCGCAAATGAGCTATTTAGTAACGGGTATTTAAAAAACATTAGTAACCTTCAGGGGGCGGGGACGGCTGTCCCGTATTGATGACGAGTTTAAATAGACCCCGGTTAGACACGTGGCCACATGGCGTTGTCAGTGTTGTTGGAGTGAGCAAGGTGAACAGGGCGTACGCATCGGAAGGAAGGCAGGCGGTAAGCGTTAGAACGCGTAGCACACCAAGACATTGAGTATGCAGAACGTTAAGGTTGTGGAGAATAAAAGATTTTTTGACAGTGGGTTCCTTTTTGTGCTTTCAGCATTCAGCGCAGTGCATTTAAAAGGCTCAAGACTTACACCAGAATATTTAGAAGTAAGTGACATACTATTGTGATGTTGTAATGGAAAGCGGTTAGAGAGAGTGTGCACTTACGTGAAATCTTGATGTTGGTTTGCAGGACTATTGGCTCAATTCACAGCAGTTGAAGAAAGTACTTGTGCTTGAGTTCAGGGTATGTTTCTCCCCTTTATTTCATTTTTTGTAAGGCAGGTAGTTTAGTACTCATATTATACACGTTGATTATACTTGGTTAAACTCAATAGCATGTATAGGGAATACCACAGTGGAAATGAACATTGCTCGGATAGCTGGTTGTGTTTGATCAAATAACATGTTTAAGAAATAAGTACTGTGTTGTCTTATGATTAAAAATGGTAGTATGCGAGTAGAAGATGAAAAATTGATAATATGGTCACAAAATTCTTATTATTTATTTATGCAGTGATTTCCCCTGACGAAGATGCGAGTGCATCGAAATGCATTGGGAACCGACACAAGCACAGATGAAAAGGGTTTTCTTTTGTATTAACTTGATATTCGCCACATGGGAATTGTATCAGCAGTAATAACCAATTGCTAAATAGTTTGAAATATGTGTTTTGTAGAGTGTTGACATGTTTTTATCAACTGAAGTAAAGAATAAGGTGTGAAGATACTTAATTTGTGGTTTCGTTTATATTAACGACACTGGTAGAAAATGTTGTTTGAAAGATAAGCTTTGAAATGTATAATAATTTACTATGTTTGATTACTTATGAACAAGAGTCATACAGAACGGGTTGCACCTGAGCAAATTTGAACAGTGCATTCCTGCACGTGACACAATTGTGTCGGTGTGTGCAGTTCGTTTAAAAAACCTGACAAGGGTTACTCAGGGTAAGCAGGTTTGCACCAATTAGTTTAAGATTAAATTAAACTATGGTTTAGAAAACTAGATGGTGTGCAGGCTACACATGCAGCTGTAGTTTACTCATTTTCCCCACACGTAGACCAGCACCCATACACCAAAGACAATGAATTTTGAGGAGATATCGAATCTAACTGCTAATCAAGCAGAGGTGAAAGGTTACACGGAAGAACAAGCAACGAGCATTTACGCCCTAATCAAGGAGACGAGGGCTTTTCAAGCAGCCCCAGGCACGACCAGCAAGATTCTTAAGCAATTACAATACACACTTCGAAAAGAAGTTAACCAAAGGCTTCACGCCTCCACGCTCATTCAGTACCACCGGGTTAAGCGGATTCCGCAAGGGCTCAGGATCGCTTTAAAACCCATGCTGTTCAAATTCAATAAGCCGTTCATGGTGAAGTGGTACTCAATTTTAAATAAGTGCTCACTCGATCTTATACTTTTGATAATAGAAGAATTATCGGACATTCTCCCGGAACTGGCAACAGAAATTCAGGATTTAAAAACAAACTTAGAAGCCCAAATGTCTAAAGAAGAGTTGGATCAGGCACTCAAGGACATAAATGAAATAATTGACGCGCATGAGAAGGAGGTACACGAAAGAAAATTGAGGAAGTTTCGTAGAGATACGATTGACTATAAGCTGGATGAGGTGTACACGTGGGCGGAGGTGTACGCCCAAAGACGTCCTTTTAAAAAAACACAGGCCTCATCGGAAGAAAGTGTGGCAACAGAACAAGATACCCTCCCAAACAGACCACCAGTATCAACTACGGGAACTACATCAACGACTGGCAATATAGCATCCACCAGTGGGTCGAGCAGGGAGCCTTTTTTAAAGGCAGGCCAGAGGAGCGACCATCCTCCTCAAGAGGACGAGGCAAGCAGAACAAGTGAGTTAGAAGGGGACAAGGCTCAACAACAACAAAAAAAGTCCAAGCCGAAAGGGAGAAACCGGTAGAGGATCTCGTGGTTAACATTTCGAGCAAGGAATTAACGGAAAACCAATTGAAAGTTCTTAACAAAGGGATGTCTTTCGTACCAACATATAACACCAATCTACTGGAAACTGAAATATCTCTGTATAAATTCACAAGGAAACTCTGTTTGAGATAGTTTTTTCATAATATACCACAAGAGCCCAACACAAATACCACTACTCAAATGTTTAAACCAAAAAGCACGTTCATTCCTCCGACTTCACATAAGACATTGGACTTATTTGAGCTACTAGTGAAAAAAGATTTGGTGGAGACACACAAAAATGTACCAAAGCACATGAATTTGACGAGAAAGGATTTGACAACTTTAAAGACACTAAGGAGTGATCAGGATTTAACATTTCAAGCGGCAGATAAGGGTGGTGCCCTAGTGGTAATGGATACTACTTACTATAACCAAAAGGTTTCGAACCATGTGGGGGACAACGACACATATATTGCCCTGGATACAGATCCTACTGTGACTTTTCAAACAATACTAAAAGACATCTTAAAGAAAGCCAAGGATCTATGCTGGATTAATGAAAAGACATACAGATACTTAATCACAGAATATCCTAAGAGACCACACTTCTACATGTTGCCCAAACTGCATAAAGATGCCAGAGACCCACCTTTTCGCCCTATTGTGGCAGGATGTGGCTCATTACATGAGCCCATAGGAACATTTTTGGATCACTATTTGCAACCCTTCGTTCAAGGATGGGTATCGTACATACAGGACACTACAGACTGCCTAAATAAACTCGGCAAAGTTGAAATATCTAATGATTCAGAGACATGGTTGGCCACAATTGATGTAACTGCACTCTATACATCAATCCCCCATGGGAAAGGAATAGAAGCGGTGAAGTGGATGCTGTTAAAAAGTGAATATGAGGAGTCATTGAACATTTTTCTATTAGAAATCTTACAATTTTGCCTGTACCATTGATACTTTTCTTGGGATTCCAAATTTTATCTCCAGAAGACGGGAACATCAATGGGATTCATGGGGGCGCCGGCATACGCGAATATTTTCATGGCAAAGTTTGAATATTAACACATTCTTGAAAATTTGAATTGGACAGAACATCTAAAACTGTATGCCCGGTACATAGATGACATCCTAATAGTCTGGCAGGGAACGAAGAAACAGTTGGAAGAGGCAATTGCGGTTTTGAATAGTTGTCATCCCATGATAAAATTCACCAACAATATTGATCAGAACACCATCAATTTCTTGGATATAACAATAAATAAGTCAGGTGATCAAATGACAACGAAAGTGTTCAAGAAACCAACTGATCGGAACAATGCATTACATTACTCGAGTTTTCACTCAATCAGTCTGAAAAACCATCTGCCATTCTCACAGTTTACTAGAATTAAAAGGATCAGTAGTGATGAAACACAGGCCTTGGATGACATAGAAGAAATGTCTCAACAATATAGCAGAAGAGGATATCCAGAACAGGTACTGATTGAAGCAAAACAGAAGGTCACTCAGAAAACAAGAGAAGTGTTACTCCAGAAGGTTAAGAGAACTCCCGGCAGGAGAGAAGTCTGTGTGTTGAAACAGTCAACACTTACATCAAAAATAAAGAAATGTATCTTGAGGAGGTGGGAACTTATTGAACAGGAGGAGGACTTCAGAACAGTATTCGTTGACAAACCAATCTTTGCATTATCAAGATCTAAAAATCTCAAGGAATTACTGAAACTGAAAGACAAGGACATTTTGAAAGAAAATACCAAAGGCATGCGAAAATGCTTTAACTGTGGACATTGTGGAAACGTACAGGTGGGAGACACTATTGCACATCCACATACAGGGAAGCAAATAAAACTGAGACACACCTCTGATTGTAACACCAGTTCTGTAATTTATGCCATCATATGTCCGTGCGGCCTAGTTTATGTAGGCCGCACTACTAGAAAGATCAAGATAAGGATCACAGAACACAAGTCTAACATAAGGCTAGATCAGGAGAAATCTAGTTTGGCTCAACACTGGAAGGAGATGCAACATACTATTCCCCAGCTAAGATTTACTGTACTGGAGCAGGTGTTAGTGGAACCCCATGTGGATCCTAACATTAGAATAGCACAGAGAGAAACATTTTGGATGAGATATCTGAATACCGTAAAACCGGGTGGGCTAAATGACGAAATTGAATTTGCGTGTTTTCTGTAATAATTGGTTTAATTAACAGCATTTTTTTAAAATCTGTGGTAACAGGTTGAGTTGTCAATACTGGATTGAGCTTATACTGAAGTATCATCAACGATTGAGTACGTAATGAATTTACAATTAATTTACCTCCCTAGCTTATTTTTTCACAGCAGCGATTAGGAGATACAAACATTGTTATTAACAATACAGTGTAGAAGCAGGTAGAAGAGTAGCACAAGTTGAAATGGATGAGAGGTAGTTAGATTAGTCCTCTTTCCATAACCATGGACGGTAGTTGCATGTAACTCATATTATTTTAATATCACTTTAAAATAGTGTTCACTGGTGTACATTAGCGTACGTGGTTACATATTTTTGAACTTTCGCTCGCAAATGAGCTATTTAGTAACGGGTATTTAAAAAACATTAGTAACCTTCAGGGGGCGGGGACGGCTGTCCCGTATTGATGACGAGTTTAAATAGACCCCGGTTAGACACGTGGCCACATGGCGTTGTCAGTGTTGTTGGAGTGAGCAAGGTGAACAGGGCGTACGCATCGGAAGGAAGGCAGGCGGTAAGCGTTAGAACGCGTAGCACACCAAGACATTGAGTATGCAGTACGTTAAGGTTGTGGAGAATGAAAGATTTTTTGACAGTGGGTTCCTTTTTGTGCTTTCAGCATTCAGCGCAGTGCATTTAAAAGGCTCAAGACTTACACCAGAATATTTAGAAGTAAGTGACATACTATTGTGATGTTGTAATGGAAAGCGGTTAGAGAGAGTGTGCACTTACGTGAAATCTTGATGTTGGTTTGCAGGACTATTGGCTCAATTCACAGCTGTTGAAGAAAGTACTTGTGCTTGAGTTCAGGGTATGTTTCTCCCCTTTATTTCATTTTTTGTAAGGCAGGTAGTTTAGTACTCATATTATACACGTTGATTATACTTGGTTAAACTCAATAGCATGTATAGGGAATACCACAGTGGAAATGAACATTGCTCGGATAGCTGGTTGTGTTTGATCAAATAACATGTTTAAGAAATAAGTACTGTGTTGTCTTATGATTAAAAATGGTAGTATGCGAGTAGAAGATGAAAAATTGATAATATGGTCACAAAATTCTTATTATTTATTTATGCAGTGATTTCCCCTGACGAAGATGCGAGTGCATCGAAATGCATTGGGAACCGACACAAGCACAGATGAAAAGGGTTTTCTTTTGTATTAACTTGATATTCGCCACATGGGAATTGTATCAGCAGTAATAACCAATTGCTAAATAGTTTGAAATATGTGTTTTGTAGAGTGTTGACATGTTTTTATCAACTGAAGTAAAGAATAAGGTGTGAAGATACTTAATTTGTGGTTTCGTTTATATTAACGACACTGGTAGAAAATGTTGTTTGAAAGATAAGCTTTGAAATGTATAATAATTTACTATGTTTGATTACTTATGAACAAGAGTCATACAGAACGGGTTGCACCTGAGCAAATTTGAACAGTGCATTCCTGCACGTGACACAATTGTGTCGGTGTGTGCAGTTCGTTTAAAAAACCTGACAAGGGTTACTCAGGGTAAGCAGGTTTGCACCAATTAGTTTAAGATTAAATTAAACTATGGTTTAGAAAACTAGATGGTGTGCAGGCTACACATGCAGCTGTAGTTTACTCATTTTCCCCACACGTAGACCAGCACCCATACACCAAAGACAATGAATTTTGAGGAGATATCGAATCTAACTGCTAATCAAACAGAGGTGAAAGGTTACACGGAAGAACAAGCAACGAGCATTTACGCCCTAATCAAGGAGACGAGGGCTTTTCAAGCAGCCCCAGGCACGACCAGCAAGATTCTTAAGCAATTACAATACACACTTCGAAAAGAAGTTAACCAAAGGCTTCACGCCTCCACGCTCATTCAGTACCACCGGGTTAAGCGGATTCCGCGAGGGCTCAGGATCGCTTTAAAACCCATGCTGTTCAAATTCAATAAGCCGTTCATGGTGAAGTGGTACTCAATTTTAAATAAGTGCTCACTCGATCTTATACTTTTGATAATAGAAGAATTATCGGACATTCTCCCGGAACTGGCAACAGAAATTCAGGATTTAAAAACAAACTTAGAAGCCCAAATGTCTAAAGAAGAGTTGGATCAGGCACTCAAGGACATAAATGAAATAATTGACGCGCATGAGAAGGAGGTACACGAAAGAAAATTGAGGAAGTTTCGTAGAGATACGATTGACTATAAGCTGGATGAGGTGTACACGTGGGCGGAGGTGTACGCCCAAAGACGTCCTTTTAAAAAAACACAGGCCTCATCGGAAGAAAGTGTGGCAACAGAACAAGATACCCTCCCAAACAGACCACCAGTATCAACTACGGGAACTACATCAACGACTGGCAATATAGCATCCACCAGTGGGTCGAGCAGGGAGCCTTTTTTAAAGGCAGGCCAGAGGAGCGACCATCCTCCTCAAGAGGACGAAGCAAGCAGAACAAGCGAGTTAGAAGGGGACAAGGCTCAACAACAACAAAAAAAGTCCAAGCCGAAAGGGAGAAACCGGTAGAGGATCTCGTGGTTAACATTTCGAGCAAGGAATTAACGGAAAAACAATTGAAAGTTCTTAACAAAGGGATGTCTTTCGTACCAACATATAACACCAATCTACTGGAAACTGAAATATCTCTGTATAAATTCACAAGGAAACTCTGTTTGAGATAGTTTTTTCATAATATACCACAAGAGCCCAACACAAATACCACTACTCAAATGTTTAAACCAAAAAGCACGTTCATTCCTCCGACTTCACATAAGACATTGGACTTATTTGAGCTACTAGTGAAAAAAGATTTGGTGGAGACACACAAAAATGTACCAAAGCACATGAATTTGACGAGAAAGGATTTGACAACTTTAAAGACACTAAGGAGTGATCAGGATTTAACATTTCAAGCGGCAGATAAGGGTGGTGCCCTAGTGGTAATGGATACTACTTACTATAACCAAAAGGTTTCGAACCATGTGGGGGACAACGACACATATATTGCCCTGGATACAGATCCTACTGTGACTTTTCAAACAATACTAAAAGACATCTTAAAGAAAGCCAAGGATCTATGCTGGATTAATGAAAAGACGTACAGATACTTAATCACAGAATATCCTAAGAGACCACACATCTACATGTTGCCCAAATTGCATAAAGATGCCAGAGACCCACCTTTCCGCCCTATTGTGGCAGGATGTGGCTCATTACATGAGCCCATAGGAACATTTTTGGATCACTATTTGCAACCCTTCGTTCAAGGATGGGTATCGTACATACAGGACACTACAGACTGCCTAAATAAACTTGGCAAAGTTGAAATATCTAATGATTCAGAGACATGGTTGGCCACAATTGATGTAACTGCACTCTATACATCAATCCCCCATGGGGAAGGAATAGAAGCGGTGAAGTGGATGCTGTTAAAAAGTGAATATGAGGAGTCATTGAACATTTTTCTATTAGAAATCTTACAATTTTGCCTGTACCATGGATACTTTTCTTGGGATTCCAAATTTTATCTCCAGAAGACGGGAACCTCAATGGGATTCACGGGGGCGCCGGCATACGCGAATATTTTCATGGCAAAGTTTGAATATGAACACATTCTTGAAAATTTGAATTGGACAGAACATCTAAAACTGTATGCCCGGTACATAGATGACATCCTAATAGTCTGGCAGGGAACGAAGAACCAGTTGGAAGAGGCAATTGCGGTTTTGAATAGTTGTCATCCCATGATAAAATTCACCAACAATATTGATCAGAACACCATCAATTTCTTGGATATAACAATAAATAAGTCAGGTGATCGAATGACAACGAAAGTGTTCAAGAAACCAACTGATCGGAACAACGCATTACATTACTCGAGTTTTCACTCAATCAGTCTGAAAAACCATCTGCCATTCTCACAGTTTACTAGAATTAAAAGGATGAGTAGTGATGAAACACAGGCCTTGGATGACATAGAAGAAATGTCTCAACAATATAGCAGAAGAGGATATCCAGAACATGTACTGATTGAAGCAAAACAGAAGGTCACTCAGAAAACAAGAGAAGTGTTCCGCCAGAAGGTTAAGAGAACTCCCGGCAAGAGAGAAGTCTGTGTGTTGAAACAGTCAACACTTACATCAAAAATAAAGAAATGTATCTTGAGGAGGTGGGAACTTATTGAACAGGAGGAGGACTTCAGAACAGTATTCGTTGACAAACCAATCTTTGCATTATCAAGATCTAAAAATCTCAAGGAATTACTGAAACTGAAAGACAAGGACATTTTGAAAGAAAATACCAAAGGCATGCGAAAATGCTTTAACTGTGGACATTGTGGAAACGTACAGGTGGGAGACACTATTGCACATCCACATACAGGGAAGCAAATAAAACTGAGACACACCTCTGATTGTAACACCAGTTCTGTAATTTATGCCATCATATGTCCGTGCGGCCTAGTTTATGTAGGCCGCACTACTAGAAAGATCAAGGTAAGGATCACAGAACACAAGTCTAACATAAGGCTAGATCAGGAGAAATCTAGTTTGGCTCAACACTGGAAGTAGAGGCAACATACTATTCCCCAGCTAAGATTTACTGTACTGGAGCAGGTGTTAGTTGAACCCCATGTGGATCCTAACATTAGAATAGCTCAGAGAGAAACATTTTGGATGAGATATCTGAATACCGTAAAACCGGGTGAGCTAAATGACAAAATTGAATTTGCGTGTTTTCTGTAATAATTGGTTTAATTAACAGCATTTTAAAAAAATCTGTGGTAACAGGTTGAGTTGTCAATACAGGATTGAGCTTATACTGAAGTATCATCAACGATTGAGTACGTAGTGAATTTACAATTAATTTATCTCCCTAGCTTATTTTTTCACAGCAGCGATTAGGAGATACAAACATTGTTGTTAACAATACAGTGTAGAAGCAGGTAGAAGAGTAGCACAATTGAAATGGATGCGAGGTAGTTAGATTAGTCCTCTTTCCATAACCATGGACGGTAGTTGCATGTAACTCATATTATTTTAATATCACTTTAAAATAGTGTTCACTGGTGTACATTAGCGTACGTGGTTACATATTTTTGAACTTTCGCTCGCAAATGAGCTATTTAGTAACGGGTATTTAAAAAAACATTAGTAACCTTCAGGCGGCGGGGACGCCTGTCCCGTATTGATGACGGGTTTAAATAGACCCCGGTTAGACACGTGGCCACATGGCGTTGTCAGTGTTGTTGGAGTGAGCAAGGTGAACAGGGCGTACGCATCGGAAGGAAGGCAGACGGTAAGCGTTAGAACGCGTAGCACACCAAGACATTGAGTACGCAGTACGTTAAGGTTGTGGAGAATGAAAGATTTTTTGACAGTGGGTTCCTTTTTGTGCTTTCAGCATTCAGCGCAGTGCATTTAAAAGGCTCAAGACTTACACCAGAATATTTAGAAGTAAGTGACATACTATTGTGATGTTGTAATGGAAAGTGGTTAGAGAGAGTGTGCACTTACGTGAAATCTTGATGTTGGTTTGCAGGACTATTGGCTCAATTCACAGCAGTTGAAGAAAGTACTTGTGCTTGAGTTCAGGGTATGTTTCTCCCCTTTATTTCATTTTTTGTAAGGCAGGTAGTTTAGTACTCATATTATACACGTTGATTATACTTGGTAAAACTCAATAGCATGTATAGGGAATACCACAGTGGAAATGAACATTGCTCAGATAGCTGGTTGTGTTTGATCAAATAACATGTTTAAGAAATAAGTACTGTGCTGTCTTATGATTAAAAATGGTAGTATGCGAGTAGAAGATGAAAAATTGATAATATGGTCACAAAATTCGTATTATTTATTTATGCAGTGATTTCCCATGACGAAGATGCGAGTGCATCGAAATGCATTGGGAACCGACACAAGCACAGATGAAAAGGGTTTTCTTTTGTTTTAACTTGATATTCGCCACATGGGAATTGTATCAGCAGTAATAACCAATTGCTAAATAGTTTGAAATATGTGTTTTGTAGAGTGTTGACATGTTATTATCAACTGAAGTAAAGAATAAGGTGTGAAGATACTTAATTTGTGGTTTCGTTTATATTAACAACACTGGTAGAAAATGTTGTTTGAAAGATAAGCTTTGAAATGTATAATAATTTACTATGTTTGATTACTTATGAACAAGAGTCATACAGAACGGGTTGCACCTGAGCAAATTTGAACAGTGCATTCCTGCACGTGACACAATTGTGTCGGTGTGTGCAGACCTCTGGACACCACCATCTCAATACCCCTCAAATGTTCCCTCCCTGTACCCCAGCTTTGGTAGTGCATCAACCAGGTTTCAATCATTTGAGTAACTACAAACAACCTTCCTATGTGCCTTCCATTTACATTCAGTCAGTAACACAGCTGGTTCGTTCGCTGTTCAATCTCAAGTGATAGTTGGATGCACATTGCAGGGGTATACAGGCATTTACCGTACTGTACAGCCCCTCTCAGTACAGCCAGACTACACTTCTTAAAATCATAAATACATGTTTTGCCCAACAGTAAGGCCAGGCCTTTCCTCTGTAGTTCATGGTCAACGGAAGGAGGAAGAAATCAACTGAAGAGCATGTCAAAATTCTCTACAGACACTGCCAATTTGATGGCACCTTTATTTAGCAAATGTTAGTGCTATCGGATTTCGTAGCGCGATTCGCTATAGCCTCTGTTTTCAACAGAAATGTCCTAAAGGTACCTATACCAATCTGCAGGGTGGGGAGGAGGGGGGCTGCTGCTGCTGGCAGTACAATTTTGGGGCACCCCACCTGCAAAAATACAGCCACATGCTCCTTGGTGTACCTTTCAATACCATAACAGAGCAGAATCGTATGGTGACCCCTGTTGGTAATAGAAACTGTCAAACAGCTTCTTGCCCCCCGTTGCCCCTAACCATTTGGGGTACACCCCATGAGGGAGAATCAGAGCAATAAAATTAATGGTAGCCCCCAAAAAGCACCTGGAAGCCATGCCATTCTGTGCACCCCATCGCCTTCACGTTGCACCCAAGCACCTTTCAATACTGCTCCCCCAAATTTTGACTGCCCCCTCCCAACAGAAATCAGAGAGTATAGGGGGGTGCAGTAAAAATGTATTTGCAGTTCCCCACAATAAGTCACGATCCTCCTCCACCTATTCCTCCGCTCTCTGACCCCACCCAATCTGCCCATGCTCATCCTATATCCCTCCTCTCTGACCCCACCAAATCTGACTAGGCTTCTCCTAAACCCCTCCTCTCTGACCCACCCAATCTGACCAGGTTCCTCCTAAACCTCTCCTCTCTGACCCCACCCAATCTGACTAGGCTCCTCCTCCTACACACAACACCTATTCCCTTTCTTTCACCTGTCTCTGTTCAGGCCACACCTATTTTACTTACCAACCAATCTGCACTCCCTCATTCGCTAGGCATGATTCCACTCTTATACAACACACAGACACATTTTACTTACCAATTGGCCATTTAGGCCCACCTCCAACTTACCTTTGCTCTGCCACCATCAGTCACCTGGGGCCGAACCCGGTATTTGAACCGTGGTTGCCTGGATGGAAGGCAGGCACTTACCCACCCGACCACACTGGTTTCCATGTAAGTAGCCTATCAAATTGTCCTTATGTCATGGTCATCCTTTTCATGTGCAGTGGAAGCAGCAGGGAAGGACACCAAGGCATGTATGTTGCTTATAGTTACTACTGCAATCCTCTAGATTATAGCTATAGCTCAATGGTAAGTCTTGTACCTTTGGTGGGGACAGCCCTCACAGGCCAGTGTTTGAATCCTGCCAATGCTGTAGAAGGATCCCAAGATGGAAACTTTCAAAAAGTGAATGTTTTTTTTTTTGCTAAGTTTTTTTTACTTGGTAACAGAGGAGAAAAGTGGACACTCTTTTTGGCATGTGTGTCCCAAAATTTCAAATGTTTTCCCTCATGACCTTCTACCAACCACCCTATTTATCAAGTAGGTGCAATAGGGACAATGCCTTATCTTCCTTTATCAATGTCTTCATTCTTTGTCCTTTAAGTTTGGTGAATTGCAGAGTGCAATTGTGGTATTGGGGGTTATAACTGAGTACAAGAATGCGAGGAAGGTGCAACACTTATTGTAAAATAGGTTGGATGATGGTGATTTTTCATTTTGGTCTGAGCCACTCGCTCAAATCAGGGGTTTGGTGCCAGTGAGCTTGGATAGAAATAAAGGTCAAGTATGAGCTCAGGCTAATGAAATGATGGGTCAAGTTTGAGGCAAGCTAGAGCCCATTTATTAGGTGCAAAAGAAGCTAGAAAGATTGTTTCCTTTAAGAGACCGACAAGGGCAGAATCAAGCCTTTGCTCTAGTAGGTCTGCATCATGCCTGCTGCAGGATGTGAAGGAATGTACCTCCACAGCAGTGTGCTGTGCCGGGCTGGGCTGCGCTGGGCTGGGCTGGGCCTGCCCTGGCACTGTGAATTTAATCATCCACCTCCTTCCTTTGAGGAACGCTCACGAACGCCCACAAATGCCCTTGTTCTGTATACAGGCAATTTAGTACCCTGCTAAATGAGGGTTGTTGGGCCTAACCCTTTTTGGCAGGTTCACCCCAAAACTTTTTGATTTTTCCTAGCCTGTTTCAGTGACCTGGGGTCGGTGATTGTAGGCCTCTGCGCACTTTTTCACTGTGGTACAGTGTAAAGTGTGTGAGCTCTTTGTATATGTGTGGTGAGTGACCTGCCCTCCCATAGGAATGCATGGGGAATTTGTGTGACCATGGTAGTTCCTGATATGTGGGGAGTGCAGGGTCGAGTTTGGTATGTGCGAACTCGTGAGATTGAATGCTGCGCAATGATATATGCGGCATGAATGTGTCTACTGTGGAAGTGCCACTTCTAGAAGTTGGCATATTTGTGTAATTTTTGTCTGGCGTGTGATTGGCTGAAGCTGGCTGGTGATCCTGGCTCCAAGAGTCAGAGAGGGTCTGCCCCGGTGGTGAATGGAGTGATTAACATGCTGATGTGAGGGGAGGGGTGCACCTGGGCCTGAATAGGACTGGGATTTCCCCACACAATTCTAGGTCCACCCCCTGTGGTGCGTCTGATGTCCCCAGCCTGGCCAGTGAAAGGAGTTCCCTATAACCAGTTTGAGCTGGTTCTCACATTGCCTGCACCCTGCTAGACAAAGGATTTTACAATATAAAAAGGGGCTGTGTCTCCTTCCAGAATGTTCTTGTTTCTGACTTGAATCCTGCTAGGAGCCTGCTGCTGCTTGGGCCCAGGGGAAGGCTTGCCTCCCTGGGCTCTGCCCAGCCACTGGATACCTGATGGACTGCTGATATCCTGGACTCTGGAGACCTTTTGCTGGGTCCCCCTTTTGCTTCACTTTGCTGCTGGACCTTGCTTGTAGCGCTGGAGGAGCACTTTATTTTTAAACAGAGACCTTCTTTTGCCTTGAAACGCCTGGGAGTGCTTTATTTACCTTTAGCGCTTGAGAGCGCTTTATTTTTTGTTTCTAGCGCTTGGGAGCGCTTTTGTTCACAGCCGGTGCCCACCCGGCATTGGCACGCATACTTGCCGATTTTAAAGTCCCCTGGCAGGTACCCACCCCGACAGGGACCTGGCAGCAATTTTTGTGGCCCGATCGAGTGCCCACCTCGATTTATTATTTCAAAGAAGCCGGTGCCCACCCGGCATTTGCCTCCAATTCACCGCCGCAGCCCCGAGCTCTTCCTGGACACGGAGACAGTTCCGCAGGGTCACGAGCAGCGCCGCACTGGGATTGGCTGAGGGGAGGCCGAAGAAGGAGGAAGCAGCCGGCCGTGTCCTGCCGGGGCTCCCGAGTGAAGGGAGAGCCCCGGGCTTCTTCCAGAGCCCCCGCCGCAAAGAGAAGCCGCCTCTGCACGGAGACCCGGTTAGTGGGGCCCGAAGTGCAGTACTGGGGAGGAGCGCGTCGGGCACATTGCCGGTGCCCGCCCCTCCCCTCCAGTGTGCAGAGCCTGTTGAGGCTCTGGGGGCATTTGGTTCTTTTTGAGTCCCCATAGCGGGATTCCAACATCACGGGGGCGCCCTAGTGTTAGGGACCCAGAGGCTCCCGGGCGCAGTGGGCATCTGGAGCCCCGAGAGGCTCAGCGCACCCCTTCGTATTTACGAGCCTGCGAGGCTCGAGGGGGCATTTCTTTGTTCCAGAGTCCCCCGAGGAGGGACTCCAATGCCTGGCAGCCTACAGTTGTTTTAGAGCCCATGAGAGGCTCCACCCGGGCGGCATTGTTGTTCTACGAGCCCCGAGAGGCTCAGACCGGCCCATTGGTGTTACGAGTCCAGAGAGGCTCTTGAGGGGCACATTGGTGACGACCCCCGAGAGGCTCACAGTGGCATAGTTGTCTTACGAGCCCAGAGAGGCTCTTGAGTGCCGCATCTGTGGAGATCCCTGAGAGGCTCAGGGGCACAGTTGATTTGGATGGTAGAGCCTGTGAGGCTCACAGGTGGTTCTTGGGCCCCAGTATTCTTTCAGAGAGCCCAGAAGAGATCCTACAGCGGCCCAGCACTTTGTGGTCAGCTGTCACATTTAGGCCCCTGACATTGGGACACAGGGTGTCCTAGCCCCAACAAGGCCAGTTGGCCTAGGCACTGCCACAGGTGGTGGCTTATGTAAGTTTGGCGCAATTGTGTGGCTTTTCCTGAACCTCTGAATGTTTTTAGGCATTATGTGTTTTTGCGCTATTGAGTTGTGTTCTGGCACCTCTGAATGTTTTTATGCATCATGTGTCTTCCTTGTTCTGCACCTCTGAATGTGTTTTTGATGCATCATGTGCCTTGTTCTTACACCGCTAAATGTATGTTTTATGCATCATGTGTTTTCCTTCCCTACACCTCTGAATGTTGTGATGCATCCAGTGTAATGTGTTCTTGCTTATACCCCTAATTGTATTGTGATACTTAGGTAGTTGTTCTTTTGTTGAACCTGACCTTATGGGCCAGGCGGAGCAGGGCACGCTTGAGATCTCCGAGTTCACCTGCTTTGGCAGGCAGAGACACGTGACACTCTGTTAGGCGTAGAAAAGCAGATTTATTTGCTGCAGCTAAGCACAGTGGTCCTGTAAGTACACCAACTGGTAGGTTATCAGGAGACTGCCACTTCATTCCGTGGCTGACAATCTCTTATTGTGCATATGTTTATAATGCCAACTCCCAAAACATACAAAACTGACAAATAGGAATAGTTTGAAAACAAGCTATCGAATGTCTAAAACACACCCTCCTTTCAGACCCTGCGTGCTCTCCTCCCCACAAGTTAATCAATACTAGTGTCCGTAATTCAATTTGCAGGTGGTAGAACATGTTGAATGCTTCAAAGGACAGTCTATGTAACAGGAGAACACACAAAGAGAATAGCGAAGGCCAGTTAAACAAGATAAAGTCAAGAAGAATGGTGGAACCCAAACAGTGGAGTAAGACATGGATTAATCAGTCTAGACATGGATTTGCAAAACTCGGGAGACCCTGACATCGGTTTCGTAAACATGGGCAGGAGGTACTCTTTAACGGGAGAGACACGTAGCAGCTGAAAAGGCAAAAAACATCGCGTTCACCACGTCCGCCGTGCTGCCTGAGTGAGGCAACATAAAATGGCGGCTAAGCACAAAATGGCGGCCTTCTACGAAGCAAAGTCGAAAACCACGTAACCTCAGACCCTCCTTTTGCAAAGCACAAAAGACTCATGTTAGTCTGAGTCAATATCGATGGTCATGAGGTCATTGAGTTGTTGCTGCAACATCATTCTAATGTTCTCTGTCTTCGGTGTGGCTGGCTTGGAAACGCACACAGTGGCACAGAGTCCGCAAATAGCTGGACTGCACTGTAAACAAAGACAACAAGAAAAGATGATTGCTAGAATCGCTCCAAGGAAAGTTAACACTTTCCATTCCCATGTGGACAGTAGTCCCCAAAGCCATCCCATCACAGACCAATCCCCGGTGTCCTGATGAATGGACTCGGAGATGACATGTAGCTTAGAAATGGCTTGGTATACTGTAGGGGCATTATCCGGAATGTAAACGCAGCAACTAGACCCAATCAGTTTACAGACTGCTCCTCTATCTGCAAGGACATTGTCTAGAACCATTCGGTTCTGCAAAGTCATGAGGCGATCCGCCTGAAGTTCAGCTGTTAAATTATTCAATGCTCCAGAAGCTACATTTATGGTAGCATCGACCACACAAACTAGGCGTCTAATGTTTCTACTATTTACCATTGGACCCCAAAAAGGAAGAAGCCCTTTCAAAAAATCTCCTCCCTCTTGTCCGGCTGTGTTTTCCGCATCAATAATCCCTCTCCCAAATCTCTTTCTATGGTGATCTGCAGAAGCAGTATATGTCGGAGGAAGAAGGAAAGCTATATAACATGTTCCTGAGAAATGTGTGGGAATCCATGTATAAGCTTTGTCGTGACAGATAAAGTATGTACCTTGAGATGGCACTAACGGTGAAGAAGTCAAGGGTGTATAAACAAATGTGTGGGAACAATTACTCCTCTCTTGCTTAATTTTGGTATTCTGATCATTTATTTGTAAACACAAGTTACCTCTCTGGGATAAAACCCAAATTGGTGCAAATCTCTTTTGTTTAACCTTGTCAGTAAGGCTAGTGACACACCGAGTCACGTTCCATCAATCGTATGCTCTCTTTTCATCTTTGGGAATTTTAATATTATCAGCGATTTTGGCCATGGTCACTATTCCTTTATCAAAGAGCTATGACTGAAATCCACTCCACCATTATAGGACCCACCAGGAGGATATTGGAGCAGTTTCTGGTATGCATTAGAAAACATAGCTAGATAAGCCCAAGCAGAACCTTCATACGTAAATGGAAGGACTAAATACAGCATTCCTCTCTGTGTTATGTGGTATGAGCCCACAAGCCCAACAATCAGTAGTATTCACTACCAATTGATGTTGATGTAACAATTGGATACATGAATTGTTAAAATATTCCATTCTACTCATCTGCTCATGGTTTGGGAGTGCGTAAAATTTGTGTGGAGAATTAGTAGTAGAGGAAATCAAAGAAGTATAAGGAGGGACAGGTGTCAGCTGCATACTGTGTACGATCCATCCTACACATGCTAATAAACGGCATAAACATACTGAAGTACATAATGCTCCGCCACAACGACTAAATAATAATTTCTTATAATTATTTCTTTTCATTATTTTGACATCATTCTCTTTTCCTGTGCTATCCATTACTCTAAAGGCGTTGCTCACGATAATCTTCCTTAATCACTTGGCTGTGATTGTTAGCCGTCCTATGACACTGCAAGTCCTGTTGACCTAGTCACTATTCAGGTCACAGCCTAAGACTCCTACCGTGACCCTGCAACTTGATGGATAATGGAAAAGGAATGTTTCTCGTTTTAACAAAGACAAAATTATAAAACACACATATTTTAATTGTCTCTAGGCAACCTTTTTCTCTGGTTGTATCGTGTCTTGCCAGGTATCATCTGGTCCCTAAATAAAGTCTCTGGATTCGATGTGTTCAGAGGTAGGTGTGGAGGTACAGCTTCCTGTAAAACGTCGTTGTCCTCTTTCTCAGAACTAGTCCAGTCCAGGCGTGCACTGCTGAACGGTACAAATCTGGGTACCTTTTCACATTCACTATCACCAATGCCTTCTCGGACCCACTGGTCATAAGGCAAAGGCAATGGTACCCTCTTACAGTGCACGCCGTGGACCCAGTTTTGTTTTCCGACGACCTTCACTGCTGTACGGGTAACCAATAGGACTTGTCTCGGCGGCCCCCAACGAGGTTCCAGGTTCTTTTTCCTCTGGAAGTTTTTCAGACACACCCAGTCACCAGGTTGGATGGTGTGTCCTGGATCTGAGGAGGCCTCCGGCATAGCGTTTTGGACCTGTTGACGAATAACACGCAATTTAGTGGTGAGGTCGTGCAAATAGTCAACCAACAATAGATACGGAATATCTGAGTACTTTTTGGGGCGAGGGACTCCCCAGACATTAGCTGGGCGTCCAAAAACAATCTCATATGGGCTAAGCCCCAAACGAGAATGGACAGTCGTTCTTGTTGAAAGAAGTGCCAAAGGCAAGGAATCAGGCCAGGAAAGGCCTGTGCTAGTCTGAATGTTTGCTAACTTTAGTTTAAGGGTGCCATTGTAACATTCTACCAAACCCGCTGACTGAGGGTGGTTTGCCGCATGGAATTTCTGTCTAATACCAAGACCCACACACACTTTCTGCATAATCTGACCTACAAATTCACTCCCATTGTCACTCCAGACAATGCGCGGCAAACCAAACCTCGGGAAAAATTCCTTCAGAAGGATTTTGGCAGTAGACAAAGCAGTGTTGTCCTTTAGGGGGTAAGCCTCTATCCATCTGGAAAAGGCGTAAACCACCACCAGGACATACTTAAGATTATTGAAATGTTCCATATGGATGTAATCTATTTGCAGTACCTCAAAAGGATACGTAGGGGGAGCAAAGTGACCTGCTGGAGTTGGAGTTCCCTTTCCTGGATTATGCATCAAGCAAACAATACAATGCTTCACTACGTTTTCTGCACATTTAGGAATATTTTCGTTCTGTCATACTGGAGCTAGGAGTTTACATATACCCCTTGCATTAATATGGGCTGGTCCATGAGCCATAGTGACCACAGGTAATACATACGCATCTGGTAACAACCATCGCTGATGCTCTGACAATTCCGTCCAACATCCCATCGTATCCAACATTCCCGTACTCTCTTTCCACTTACTCAATTCTTTCTCAGTTGCCTCCTTCTGAATCATTTTCACGCTTTCCACTGTGTCTTCACACATACCAGCATCTGGGACCCAACTTTCCGGTCCTGCAGCATACATGCGACTTTCAACATTCTTCGCCGTTTCCCTCGCTATTTCATCCGCAAATGCATTTCCTCAACCCACGTCATCAGTAAACTTTTTATGCGCACTACACTTCACAATCGCTATTTGAGTGGGCAAAGCAAGTGATTCAAGCAGGTCAGTCACCAACTGACCATGCTGTATTTTAGTGCTGTGGGAGGTAAAGAATCCTCTTTCTCTCCACAAACGGCCAAAGCTAAGGGCAACGCCAAAAGCGTATTGACTAACTGTGCAAACAGTCACTCTTTTTCCTTTTGCCAACACACATGCTCTCGTCAATGCAATCAACTCTGCAGCTTGCGCTGAATTCTGTGAAATGGGGCAGTTTCCACTATCGTATGTAAAGTGGTAACAGCATAAGCTGCTGTCCTCTCGCCATTAGGAAGCTTAAAACAAGACCCATCTACCCACAGGATCCCATCCGGATCCGTGAGTGGTGTATCTTTCAAATCAATTCGACCTTTAGTTTCTTCTTCTGTACGAAGAAAACAATCATGCTGATCTTGTACATTTTTCTCATCCAAAATAGGCAACAATGTTGCTGGATTCAGAACATTACATCTCCTGATATGTATATGACTAGCTAAAAGTGTCAACTCATATCCAGACAAACGGGCACTCGTTAAGTGCTGGGTTTTTGTCCTATTCAAGAGAGTATCTTCTGCGTGTGACACCATAACATTAAGAGTATGCTCCAACACCAATCCAGCAGATTGACGAATGGAAATCGCTGCTGCCGCTGTTGCTCTAAGACAACTGGGTAATGCTTTAGCAACTGGATCTAATGTAGCCGAGAAATAGGCACATGGCCTTTGTTTGTTTCCAAACTGTTGAGTCAAAACTGATAATGCACAACCTTCTCTTTCATAAACATAGAGTGTAAAAGATTTACTGTAATCTGGAGTACCCAACACAGGAGCCGAACACAAAGCAGTACGTAAGTCAGAAAAACTCTTTTGACATTCATCAGTCCAAGGAAGAGTTTGGCGCGTATCTTTCAAAGTAAGTGCCAACAAGGGTTTAGCTAGTATGGAAAAATTTGGAATCCACTGTCTACAATAAGAGGTAATGCCTAAGAAAGCACGCACCTCTCTTTGTGTGGATGGTACAGACATTTGTGCAATTGCATGGATGCGTTCTGGGGTCAATCGCCTTCCCTCCTTCGACAAGAGATGACCTAAATAGGTAACCTCTTGGCGGCAATATTGCAACTTAGAAAGTGATACTTTGTGATGTAGGTCAGACAAATGTCGTAAAAGCGACACAGTCGCATTCTTGCAGACTTCTTCCAAATCGGCAGCCACTAACAAATCATCCACATATTGGATAAGAGTAGCACCTGATGGCAAGGAAAAAGGGTTGAGCTGAGATTTAAAAGCTTGACTATAGATGGAGGGACTCTCACAATAGCCTTGAGGTGCACGCTTAAATTGAAAACTTCAGCCTCCGAGAGAGAAACCAAAGAGATCCCTACTCTCCTCAGCAATAGGAATGCTAAAGAAAGCTTTTTTGAGATCAATCACCGAAAACCAGGCAGCCAAAGCAGGAATCATAGTAAGTAAAGCAGTAATATCTGGAACAACAGGAAACTGAGGGACAACAATTTTGTTGACCTCTCGGAGATCTATCACAAAACGATACACAGGTGGCTGAGAAGGATCAGTACGCTTTAGAACAGGCAGGACTGGACTATTACAAACATTTCCTCTAGTCTCCTCGACTACACCCTTCTGAACCAAATCATGAACAATAGCCAACAAAGCTCTCTCACCATCATTAGAGATTTTATATTGCGGAATACGTGGTAACCTAATATCAGGCTTCACAGTAATCACATAAGGTGGAATTTGAAGCAAACCAACATCATTCGGACCCATAGCCCAAAGCGTAGCAGGAAGCGAACGCAGTTCGAGTGGCAGTTGGTCTTTAGATACGTACATTGGAGAAGTCAATTTAGCACCTAAAGTAAGATGTACACCATAAGGTGAGCAATACAATGTGGCATGCAATCGTTTCAATAGGTCCAAACCCAATAAATTCTATCCACAACCCGTCGTCAAAAGAAGTGGAGCTTCTAAATTATACGGACCAATGGAAATAGGTAAAGAACAGGAAACAGGGTTGCGAACTGGGGCGCCAGAAAATCCTACAGAAACATTTGTTAAGCCAGACAAAGGTGCCCCGGGGAGTTTGGAATGCATAATAGAACTTCTCATTGCACCAGTATCCAAAAGAAATGGTTCTGTAACATCCAATGCTACAATATTAACATAAGGTCCATCCTGATCCACTGGAACTGATACGACTCCCTTACTCTGTCTATGGCTGTCCTAGCAAGTGTGGAAATCAGTATTCTCACCATCTGTGCAATAATCGTCATTGTAATATTGTGCAGAGTGAGAATTCCGCTGATCAAAATAATTTGTAGAGTCCTGTGGAGGAGAGGGATGTCGTTCCTGAGGGGACGCACCACGCCCTCTACCTCTAGACACTGACCGAGAGTCTCCACGACCCCGTGGTTGTGACCCTCCATAACGCTGCAACAAAATCGGACAACTATTCTTAAAATGACCTTCCTCTTTACAATAAGCGCATTGATTAGGACCCAACGGAAATCGCGGAGCTGAAGATATAGGTTTTTGCAACACTTTCTGAAACTGTGGGGGCTGTTGAAATTGCGGTTGAGTAGAATGAGGAGGATAATCCTGTTGCAAAAGAACTTTCGTTTTTAATTCTTTGGTATTCTTCTCCACTTTTCCCTTATCTTACTTATCCCTATTCTCATAATATTGAACAGTAGCTAATATCTGGGCAGTTGAAGAAACAGCCCATGCACTCTCAGATTGTTTCAATTTATGCGATAATTCTGCAAGTAAATTAAAAACGAATTTATCTACAAATAATCGCTGTCCACCTTCAGTACTCATATCTTGACCACTATGGTCGATGAAAGTCTCTTCGAAATGAGTAAAGAAATCGGAGACGCTTTCATCAATCTTTTGTTTGCACGCTGCTAACTTATCCCAGTTAACGCGGACAGCAGGCATCATTGTTTTCATAAGATCTATTATTTTACCGGGCAACTCCGCAATCAGATCATCAGGTTTGGCACCACCTATTTGTCCTGCATCTGCAGCTGTAATAGCAGCCCAATTACCACCTAAAGCTTGATCATGGTCTTGTCTACAAATTTTTGCCCATAGAGGTTGTGGGACTACGTTTCCCATCAATAAATCAATATCTGCCAATTCATATACATGTGTTAACAGTCTGAGACAATTCTTTATAATACCCAGCAGGATTCTTACGAGGGTCCGGTAAGGACTGCTTAAGTGCCAGCACTTCATATCTTTTCCATGGATCATGAACCCATATGCACTGAAAATGAGCGGGGACAGCTGGATTAGCACCTGCTGGAGGAACTGCATCTCTCCATATTGGAGGAACTTCACGCATTGAATATTGTGCCATTTTACGATGAACCGCAGGATCAGGCTCAAAAGAATTTTAAGAGAAGAAGGAAGATCGGAAAGTAACAAGCTTCTGAACAGCAGGCTCTACATTAGGACCCACAATAAGTCCCTTATCAAATTGATCCCGTATTTCGAACAAATCCTGAGGATTTGAATCCAAATCCATCTTTTCCCACCCTCTGATAAGAGTGTTGCACATAATATTAAAGACATACCTTTGCGTAGGCGCGTTCCATTGCAGAAAGGTGTCTAAAATATCCCACACACTATACTGTAGACTACTCATGATCCAATTATGAGCAAGAGAATCTAACTTAGTCCGTTCTTCCAAATCTGGAAGCTGACTACGAGATTGTCTTTGAGACGAAGCAGGAGAAAAGAAAAGAGGCCCAAGAAAAAGTGACAGAAGACCAGAAACAGTTTCAACTAAACGTTTTCGAACCGTTGGGGAATCCGATGCTAGAACAGGAGACAAAGTCTGTAAAACAGGAGAAGAACCAGTAGCACAAGAAGGCAAAGGAGACTGAGGCACAGGAGTTTGGGGTACAGGAGTCGGTGGCAAAGGGGGTAGAGGCGGAATCACAGGAAGAGGCAACTGTGCCGGAACCGGAACAGCCGGATTAACAACAGGTTGTAATGGAGGTGCATTAGCACCTAACACATAAGGTGGGGGTAATGTCAAGAGATGAGACACAAAAGGATCCTCATCAGAACCCTTACTCTTTGAGGCAACAGGTAACACAGGATAACATCTATCTATTGCCATGCAATGCTGTCTTTCCAAAACCTCAACGACCTGATCAGCTTCGTCATTTTTAAACTGTTGGGCAGCCTGTAATATCGTCATATTCTACTGTTTCTTATCTTTCTTCATTTGCTTAATTTCTTTCTGTTTGGCTTCCTTACGTCAAAGGCGGAAAGAGTCAAACATTGCCGGCCGTGCTTTTCTCTTAAATAAAATCGTTTCTAAGTTATCTAATGTAGCAGGCTCAAAGGTGCCGTTTTGTGGCCACCGTAAAACACCATCTTGTTTGGTATATCGAATCCATGTTTCATTAAAGACAATAGGACCTAAACCGTGTTTTGAATAGAGCTCGTAAGTGGGAGTTCCAACCGGAGGAATCGCACAAGAATCCTCTAGCCGGGAATCCCTAATATAACCAAAATAACAGAATTTCTTAAATTGACTAAATCCAGGCATTTCGTAACGAACTGGAGTACTTACAAACGTCAAGGGATTTTTAGACAATATAGTCACAGCACAAACGTCCTTACCCCTTGGCTCCGGTTAGTGCACTAATCGAATAACAAAAACCAAAAACAAAAAGTGGGCGCTATCCACGAATACTTAACTAAATGTTTTCTCACGCCAACAGATGTCCGTCTAACGTCTCGCGATACTAATCATCAACAGGGGCCAAAGCAGGGCGACAGTCAGGGCAGCAGTCATCAGCAGCCGTCGGGAAGGAGTAGCCGCGCTTCAAAAGATCTTCGGTCCACTTCGACATACAGGGGTCGCTCACGTGGCTCACGAAATCCTCCACAATTTTCTTTCGAAGCTCCTCACGACCTTTGGGCAAAACTACTACCACTAAAGTCGCCCACACGTTGGGCCGCCAATTGGAGAACCTGACCTTATGGGCCAGGTGGCGCAAGGCACGCCTGAGATCTCCGAGTTCACCTGCTTTGGTAGACAGAGACACGTGACACTCTGTTAGGCATAGAAAAGCAGATTTATTAGCTGCAGCTAAGCACAGTGGTCCTGTAAGTACACCAACTGGTAGGTTATCAGAAGACTGCCACTTCATTCCGTGGCTCACAATCTCTTATTGTGCATATGTTTATAATGCCAACTCTCAAAACATACAAAACTAACAAATAGGAATTGTTTTAAAACAAGCTATCAAATTTCTAAAACACACTCTCCTTTCAGACCCTGCGTGCTCTCCTCCCCACAAGTTAATCAATACTAGTGTCCGTAATTCAATTTGCAGGTGGTAGAACATGTTGAATGCTTCAAAGGACAGTCTATCTAACAGGAGAACACACGAAGAGAATAGCAAAGGCCAGTTAAACAAGATAAAGTCAAGAAGAATGGTGGGACCCAAACAGTGGAGTAAGACATGGATTAATCAGTCAAGACATGGATTTGCAAATCTCGGGAGACCCTGACATCGGTTTCGTAAACATGGGCAGGAGTTACTCTTTAACCGGAGAGACACGTAGCAGCTGAAAAGGCAAAAAACATCGCGTTCACCACGTCGTGCTGCCTGAGTGAGGCAACATAAAATGGCGGCTAAGCACAAAATGGTGGCCTGCTACGAAGCGAAGTCGAAAACCACGTAACCTCACTTTCTAGTACAGGTGGTCCTAGTGAGGTCCTGGTTCCCTGCATGACATTCTCCTGAGGTGGTTAGGGTTGCATAGGTGGTACTTACCTGTTACCAGTGGTTGCTGGTTGTGATCTATAATTGTTATTTTATGCTATACTTATTCTAAGCTCTAGAAGTGCTATTTCTACTAAGTGCTGATTCTGACAGCGGCCCATGGGGCCCTGTCCTGGTATAAATAATCCCTTGTAAATATTGCCCATGACAGTTGGCACAATGTATATTGTGTGATTACTGTCTGATGTGTTTTGACAATACAAACGTTATTTTTATATAACCTTGTGTGGAGTTCCTTTTGTGGTGTGCCTAGGATGTTGTTGCTGTTGTGTGCGTGCGCAAATGCTTTACACATTGCCTCCGGGATAAGCCTGTCTGCTCGTGCCAAGCTACCAAGGGGGTGAGCAGGGGTTATCTTGGCATGTGACTCCCTTGTACTGACTAGAATGGTGGTTTCTGCCTAGCTTTGGCGTCAGCCTTAGCCATCCAGAAATAGCCAGTTCTAACATTGGGGGCAGCGGTGAGATTAGGACTTGTGTTTGCGCAGTGCCACAGCGACAACTGGCTACATTACGAAACTCTGCATTCTAGATAGTCACATGTTTGGGATTATTGTTTATGATTTTGTTTTCCCTCAAGAGTGTCATTTTCAAATGGTGTTCCTGCGCTTTATGTTTAGTGGCAGATGAGAGAAAATGACAGGGCGGGACGCCAGTAGAGGGGGAGGTTCCCATAGATAAGGAATCCCTTGCTGGGTCCAGTGCCCAATCCCTGTTCCTGTCCCTGTGTGGGTAGATGGAAGAGAGGGAGTCTGGAGGAGGAATGGCTAGCTCAGGAGGGTGGTTATCGCCTGAGTGTAGTGTGTGTGTGTCTGGATTCCCCAGTATGGTAGGATCCAGTGGTGGCAGATAAAATGTGTCCAGTGCGTGAAGTCCAATTCCCAGTTCCAAGAGCATGGTGCCTGGTGTTCAGTAAGAGGGGTACAGGTTGAGAGTCAGGGGCAGTGAGGAACTGTCTCACCAGTCTGGAGGGGGAGTGTGTGGATGAGTGGTGTGTTGAACTGGAGGAGTTGGTGTGATTTTTTTTGTGTGATAAAAGAAGCTTGCACAGGAGGTGTACCTCTGGTGGTGTGCAGGAGATCCTGCAGAGGCAATGGATGAGAAGGTGGACATCTGGCGGTGTGCTAGATGTCTTGCAGAGGCATTAGGGAGTGATTCTAAAAGTAGTGGCTTGTGTATCTGATGATCCTGTGTAGGAGAAGAGGTTCATGTGTAACCCAGCTAGGTCCCAGTAGGATGGTAGGGGTGTAGGGGCTCATGTCCTGTCTCAGTGGAGGCGGAGTGAGTGTGGGACGGTGTGTCCCACGTTGGCCCGAAACCCTATCTCAGGGCCTGGAGGGTTCCCTAAGGGAGCGCCAGGTCAGGGGCCTAGGCTGTACTTACAAGTCATTTGAGGAGGATCTTCCTGTGTCTAGAGGACGGGCAGTGTCTATAACCAGAACTCCGGCGGTCCTGGTGTTGGGCAGTACCACTCCTAAGTGGAGGGTGCAGAAGTCCTGGTTCGCTGGGCATTTGACCATCTAGAGTGCTTGACCATTTGTGGGGCCTCTGGAGGTCGCTCACCGAGGAGGGGGGAGGCCACGTTCAGGTTCAGCCTGACCTGGAGGGAAGGGCATCTGTAATCAGTGTCCTGACCGGTTTTGGCTTCCAGGGGTACCGCTCAAGGTAGGAGGGTTCAGAACTCTGGAAGGGGGTGCAGAGGGACGGTGTTCTTGCCTCTGACCCCAGTGCAGCCTGAGGGTTTAGACCCTAGGTTTGGAGATTAGGAAAGTTCCAGGTCAAGAAGGAATCTCTGCCAAAGTGGATCAGCTGAAGAGACTGAGGGGGCTGCCCTTGCTGTATGATCTGGGGCTCACCTGCAGTTTGTTGTTTCCACTAAGGTAGGGGAACGGGGACTTTGCTGTGTGCTGTGTCCCCCACCTGCTTGAAGAGGGACTGTGCTGTGTGCTTTGTATCACTGAAATGAAATAGTTTCCAGATCCCAGGTGGTAGACCAGTGATGGAGTGAGGTCCTGATCTGGTGGGAGAGATGTGTTCTGGTGGGCGCTTCCATGGGAGGGTGCGGAACCCCAGAAGTAGAGGTAGGGTGGGGCATTCTTGCATGTGACCTCTGGTCAGCCTGAAGGTGTAGTCCCTAGGTTGAAGGATCCGTTGTAGTTGTAGCTACACTGAGAGGGAGAGTGGAGAATGGCTAATGTGTGCCAGGGGTAACTGCCCCCCACTCTGTGGATTGGTCAGGACCTGTGACATTTGGATGGCCGAGGGCCTGGTCCTGGCAGTGGATGACTAGAGAGTACCAGTAGGGTATCCTAGTTGGGACAGAGAGTTTTGGTTTGGAGGTAACCATGTGGTTTCAGAATGGCGTAGAACCAGAGGGTGTCCCGGCCGTGCGGGCCTGTGTCCGTGTTTTGTCGCCCAAAGCAGGGAATGCCATCAGTGGAGTGATTGGTCTGCCCTGCATTTTGGCTGGAAGGGGGTTGTGTTGGACCTGGCCCTTTTTGGCAGGTTCACCCCAAAACTTTTTGATTTTTCCTAGCCTGTTTCAGTGACCTGGGGTCGGTGATTGTAGGCCTCTGCGCACTTTTTCACTGTGGTACAGTGTAAAGTGTGTGAGCTCTTTGTGTATGTATGGTGAGTGACCTGCCCTCCCATAGGAATGCATGGGGAATATGTGTGACCATGGTAGTTCCTGATATGTGGGGAGTGCAGGGTCGAGTTTGGTATGTGCGAACTAGTGAGATTGAATGCTGCGCAATGATATATGCGGCATGAATGTGTCTAGTGTGGAAGTGCCACTTCTAGAAGTTGGCATATTTGTGTAATTTGTGTCTTGCGTGTGATTGGCTGAAGCTGGCTGGTGAGCCTGGCTCCAAGAGTCTGGGAGGGTCTGCCCCGGTGGTGAATGGAGTGATTAGCATGCTGATGTGAGGGGAGGGGTGCACCTGGGCATGAATAGGACTGGGCTTTCCCCAGACAAAGCTGGCTCCACCCCATGTGGTGCGTCTGATGTCCCAGGCCTGGCCAGTGAAAGGAGTTCCCTATAACCAGTTTAAGCTGGTTCTCACAATGCCTGCACCCTGCTAGATAAAGGATTTTACAATATAAAAAGGGGCTGTGTCCCCTTCCAAAATGTTCTTGTTTCTGACTTGAATCCTGCCAGGGGCCTGCTGCTGCTTGGGCCCAGGGGAAGGCTTGGCTTCCTGGGCCCTGCCCAGCCCCTGGATACCTGATGAACTGCTGATGTCCTGGACTCTGGAGACCTTTTGCTGGGTCTCCCTTTTGCTTCACTTTGCTGCTGGTCCTTGCTTGTAGCGCTGAAGGAGCGCTTCATTTTTAAACAGAGACCTTCTTTTGCCTTGGAGTGCCTGGGAGCGCTTTATTTGCCTTTAGCGCTTGAGAGCGCTTTAATTTTTTGTTTCTAGAGCTTGGGAGCGCTTTTGTTCACAGCCGGTGCCCACCTGGCATTGGCCCCGCATACTTGCCGATTTTAAAGTCCCCTGGCAGGTACCCACCCCGTCAGGTACCTGGCCGCTATTTTTGTGGCCCGATCGAGTGCCCACCTCGATTTATTATTTCAAAGAAGCCGGTGCCCACCCGGCATTTGCCTTCAATTCACCGCCATAGCCCCGAGCTCTTTCCGGCCACGGAGATAGCCCCACAGTGTCACGAGCAGCGCCGTGCTGGGATTGGGCCCAGCACCAGCGCCGCACTCGGATTGGCTGAGGGAAGGCCGAAGAAGGAGGAAACAGCCGGCCGTGTCCTGCCGGGGCTCCCAAGTGAAGGGAGAGCCCAGGCTTCTTCCAGAGCCGCCGCCGCACAGAGAAGCCGCCGCTGCACGGACACTCGGTGAGTGGGGCCCGATGTGCAGTACCGGGGAGGAGGGCGTCGGGGCACATTACCGGTGCCCGCCCCTCCCCTCCAGTGTGTAGAGCCTGTTGAGGCTCCAGGGGCAGTTGGTTCTTTTTGAGTCCCCCATAGCGGGACTCCAACGTCACGAAACGCCTCTGGGCAAAGTGGGCATCTGGAGCCCCGAGAGGCTCAGCGCGCCCTGTTAGAACAGGTTATTTCTGGTTGGCTAAGGCTGATGCCAAAGCTAGGCAGAAACCACCATTCTAGTCAGGGCAAGGGAGTCACACGCTAAGATAACCCCTGCTCACCCCCTGGTAGCTTGGCACGAGCAGTAAGGCTAAACTCGGAGGCAATGTGTAAAGCATTTGCGCCAGCACACAACAGCAACAACATCCTAGGCAAACCACAAAAGGGACTCCACACAAGGTTATTATAAAAATAACTTCTGTATTGTAAAAACACATCAGATAGAAGTCACACATGTACATTGTGCCAACTGGCACAGGCAATATTCACAAGGGATTATGTACAGGACAGGGCCACATGGGCCACTGTCAGAATCAACACTTTTAGAAATAGCACTTCTAGAACTTAGAATAAGTATAGCACAAAATAACAGTTATAGATTACATCCAGCAACTACTGGGAACAGGTAAGTACCACCTACGCAACCCTAAACACCTTAGGAGAAATGTCATGCAGGGAACCAGGACCTCACTAGGACCACCTGTACTAGAAAAAACAACCACCTAAGTATCACAATACAATTAGGGGTAAAAACAAGAACACATTACACATGATGCATCACAACATTCAGAGGTGTAGGGAAGGAAGACACATGATACATAAAACATACATTCAGCGGTGTCATAACAAGGCACATGATGCATCAAAACACATTCAGAGGTCCCGGAGAAAAAACATGATGCCTAAAACATTCAGAGGTGCAAGGAAGGAAAAACACATGATGCATAAACCAACACATTCAGAGTTGTAAAATCAAGGAAGACACATGATGCATAAAAACATTCAGAGGTGCAAGATCAAGGTGCGTAATCATATTAAATGCATTACATTTCCTAGCACCACATCACATTGCGCAAAACTCACATTAGGCAATTACCATCACATAGATAATCACATTGCGCCTAAATAAAATCACATACCAGCCCCCATCTAATAAAGGGACTAAAGAGCCCTGTGTCCAGAATGTCAGGGCGCGCTGCCATGCAGCGTCAGTCAGGGGTGCGCCACTGCCGCAAAACCTAAACGTTGCAGGTGCCCACTACTTGCTGGGCACCTGGGAACACCAACAGGGCCTAAACGTTGCAGCTGGTGCTAAGTGCTGCGCAGCTGTAGCAGGCCTGGCACCACTGTGCCATCACTGTCCCACACAGGGACTCTCTCTCCAATTGCGCCTAAACGTTGCAGCTGCCCACTAATTGCTGGGCAGCTGGCGCCAAAACTGCGACAGGGACCTCACTGGCCCTTGGACACATCTGCGCCATCTGTTGGAGCCACACAGGCTCTGGAACAAAACATGCCCATCGTTGGAGAGCACAGGCTCTACACATCGCACATGCCCCAAACGTTGGAGCCACACAGGCTCTTAAACAATTATGGACCATGGAGCCCTCAGGCTCTGCAAAAAAACAATGGCACCTCGAGCCTCGCTGGGCTCGTAAATCAACTGTAGCACTGCGGAGCCTCGCTGGGCTTTAACCAAACAAATATGGCACCCTGAGCATCTCTAGGCTCGACACATAACACTGGGGCCTTGTGGGAGTCCCTCGCAGGGGGGGCTCGAACTAGCAAAAATGCCCCCGGAGCCTTTCACTAGGCTTAAAGACAAGTAAGGCCCCTCTGAGCCTCGCTGGGCTCATAGACAGCAATGTGGGCACTCAAGAGCCCCTCGAGGGCTCCTCAACAACTGGTGCCCTGAGCCTCTCAGGCTCTGTAACCACGGTGGGGCGGCCCACTGCCATCCGGGGCCTCCCTGACTCAGTGCCTCAAAGCGGCACCAACATCAGCGTCGCGGAGCCCCCTCCCAGCCCTTCCTACTCACCGGGCTGTCCTTTGGCGGGGGCTCGTCTGGATGCAGCAGTGCTTCTCCTGCGGGGCTCCCCTGGACTCCTGGGAGCCCCGCACTGCCGTCGGCGGGGCTGGGCCGCCAGTCTGGATTCACCCAGGCCCCCTCCTGGGACCCTGGGCTCTCTGCCGTCACCGCGGGGCTCTCTCTCCTCACAAGAGCCCCGCCTTTGCAAAAGTACCCGGCTTCACCCGGTCCCCCATCTCAGGACCGGGACTTCGACAATGGCCCCCGAGAGGCTCGCCACGGCCACTTCCTGTTGTCCTCCTCACCCGCTCCCGGCCTACCATGACTTCTGGGTCGCGGCTGCGGCCAATCGCTGCGCGGCCCTGGGTTAGGGAGGCGGGACAGCGCCTCCTAATCGCTCTCCGGGCAGGCGGCGGTGAATTCAACACGGGGCAATGCCGGGTGGGCACTGGCTTCAAATAATTAAATAAAAACGGGGTGGCACCCGTAAATTAACTAAATAAACGGGGAATAAAAGCGCTATCAAGCGCTAGAGGACCAACAAGGTCCTAGTAGAAATAAAAGCGCTCCCAGGCGCTTAGAGCAGGAATAAAGCGCTCCCAGCGCTTTACAGTGAAAGTAAAGCGCTCCCAGCGCTAAAGGCACAAAAGTCCAGCAACAAAGTCCCTCTGGACCTGCAGCAGTCCATCACGTATCCAGGGGCTGGGCAGGGCTCAGGGAGGCAAGCCTTCCCCTGAGCCCAAGAAGCAGCACACCCCTGGCAGGATTCAAGTCAGAAAATCATGGACAGGTCTACGACCGCCCCCTATACAAGGTATTCAGTGCATGCCCTCCTTGCCCTACAACCCCAGGGCACACACAGATGCACCAGCAGACTGTCAGTGTGCCCCGAAGGGCCTTTTTCATGTTTAATATGCGGTTTCAAGCTACTCACTGTAACATTATAGTTGGGAGCCCTAACAATGATAAAGTCATTCCAAAAGGCTGGAAAAGTTTTTTACTTAATGTAAGGTCTCTCCCAAAGCATCATATGCAACTTTGGGACTCTATACTCAGTATTAAGCCTAAGATCTGTTTTTTAACTGAAACATGGCTTAAACCACACACTATTCCAACTATCACCTTGGGAATACCTATGGGGTACAAAATTCTCTGCCAAGATCGGCTGGAGAGAGTAGGAGGCGGGATCGCCATTGTTTACAAAGACAGCCTGAATATTAGGGTTTTAGAACAGGTAATGCTACCCACCATGGAAATAATTATTTTTCATCTAAAAGTTAGCCCTAAGGTACACTGGAAAGGAGCACTAGTGTATCGCCCGCCCGGACCTAATGCTGGGTTTTCCCTAGCTTTGACTGAACTTCTAGCTCCCCATATGAAGACGAATGAAAATTTTATCCTACTTGGAGACTTTAACTTTCATACTGATGTTGCAGACCACCCTGACACTATTGCACTTTTAACAGATCTTGCTCTGCTAGGCCTTCATCTCTGTAATAATGGCCCCACCCATACAGGTGGCCATACTTTGGACTTAATTTTTACCACCCTTCCCAATGTCTACTGCCATCCCCCTAAATACATCTACTGGTCTGATCACAAAATGTTAGATTTTTCCTTCCTCCATCTACCCGAACCTACCAATCACTCCATCACGCAGGCCATCAAACGCAGACCATGGCACAAAGTTACTCCTGATAGGTTCACTCAAGTCTGGAAACAGCCTGTCCTTACAAGCTCGGATGATATTGAGACAGCCCTCTCAAAATTTGACTCCTCACTGATGACAGCCATTAACACTCTGGCTCCTCAGAAAGTAGTCAAGCAACCTACCATAGCTAAAAGGGAAGCATGGTATACTGAGGCCCTGAAAACAGAAAAACAGGGGTGCAGGAAATTGGAGAAACTTTGGAGACGGTCACATAAGGGGGAAGACAAAGATCGATATTTAACAGCTATGACCACCTATTATAAAAATATAAAAAGAGCAAGGAAAATCAGTCTTACCTCCCAAATAACAGAGGCAGGTAACTCCACCCGAGAGCTATTTAAAATCATACAGACTTTTACCAACCCTGAAATATGTGAGAGCCCGGATGTTTTTACTCAAGATCTTTGCAATAACATTTCCCAGTTCTTCGAAGAAAAAATTGAGGGGATATATAAGAAAATTACGAAAGCCACAGGTCCTTTAGAGACTATGGCCCCTGAGACTCTCCCCACAATGACCCCTGACAAAACGCTCCATGCAATTCCAGAAGTTACCTTAAAAGACCTGACTACCCTTATTGGCAATATGAAGACTGGTTCCCCCACTGATCTGATCCCTGCAAAATTGATCTCCCCCCTGATGGAATCATTAGGCCCCACTATTCAGAAGCTTATGAATCTTTCCTTTGCCGAGGGACAACTTCCACAACCCTGGAAAGAAGCGGTAGTGAACCCCATATGGAAAAACATCACCCTTCCCTGGTCAGAACTCTCCAACCTCCGCCCTATCTCCCTTCTCCCTTTCATTAGCAAACTGGCTGAGAAACACGTTAATACCATTCTTTCCAACTATATCGAGGCGACAGGGGGCCTGGACCAATCACAATCTGGGTTCAGGCCCAACCACAGCACTGAATCGGCCCTCCTCTCAGTGACTGATAAGATCAAAATGTCACAGGATAGAGAAGGTTCCATTATATTAGTGCTGTTGGACCTGTCTGCGGCCTTTGATACCGTGTCCCATAACATCCTCCTCAGCCGCTTGCAGGGAGTAGGGATCGGAGGCTCAGCACTATCTTGGCTGGAGAGTTTCCTCTCCGGGAGATCGCAATCTGTCAGCCTGGGCCCCTATCGCTCCACCTCGAAGGCGCTCACAAAGGGGGTGCCACAAGGCTCATGTCTCAGCCCTACATTGTTCAATGTATATGTGGCCCCCCTTGCTGAGATTGTACGGAAGTATGGGTTCATACCGGTTTCCTACGCTGATGACACCCAGCTCCTCTACCCTTTCAGCTCCCTTGGCCCTACAGTCAAGGAAAATTTTGCTGAGGGTATGAGGGCAGTGTCACATTGGATGGCCGCAAATTGCCTCCAATGTAACATTGCAAAAACAGAGGTTATGCTCTTCGGCAAGGCGAGCCTCCTCTGGTCTCCTGAATGGTGACCGTTGGATTTGGTCCCAGTTTCCACATCTAAGCCTCATGTTAAAAATCTAGGGGTTAAGATTGACCAAAAATTGACCCTTAAGGAGCACACCAATCACATTGCAGGACTATGCTTTTACACCATTGGCCTCCTAAGACGAGTATTCCCTTACCTTCCTGACACCTACAGGAAGACACTCGTGCAGGCTTTGGTTACTAGCCGTCTGGACTATTGCAACGGCCTGCTGACGCTAGCAAACGCTGATGGAGTAGGTCGTTTGCAGGTGGTCCAGAATACGGCAGCTAGGCTGGTCATGGGTGCGCCGGCCAGGACTCCCTCTAAGCCTTTGTTGGTAGAGCTACACTGGCTCCCTATACGACAGCGTATCAATTTCAAAATATGCTGTACGGTTCACAAATGCTTATATGGGGATAGTCCTAAATATCTCTCTCAATCTCTTGAACTGTACCAACCCAGCCGGTCACTCCGTTCAAGCAACCAAGCACTCTTGAAACCCCCTGCTACAAAAAGATCCAGGCAGGGAGACCGAGCTTTTTCAGCGGTTGGTCCTGCCCTATGGAATAAACTTCCTACAGAAATGAGGATGAACATCAACCACCTATCCTTTAGAAAGGCCCTGAAAACACTCCTCTTCCAGGAAGCATTTCAGTCCCTCTAATGCACTTTAAAGACTACGATAATTTTCTGGCTAGCAAAGCGCGGAGATACCCCATGGGATTGAGTCCAGCGCGATATAAGAAATTAAAATAAAATAAAATAAAATAAAACAAGAACATTTTAGAGTGCCACAGCACCCTTTTTATGCCAAAAATCCTTTGTCTAAAGGGTGCAGGCAGTGTGAGAACCAGCTAGAACTGGTTATAGGGAATTCCTTTCACTGGCCAGGCTAGGGACATCAGATGCACCCCAGGGGGTGAAGCCAGCATTTTGTGGGGAAAACCCAGACCCATTCAGGACCCTCAAACCAGACGGTCAATCCACAAGCAGGCCCAGGCTCACTCCTCCCCTCACATCAGCATGCTTAACACTCCATTCACCACCGGGGCAAACCCTCCCAGACTCTTGGAGCCAGGCTCACCAGCCAGCCTCAGCCAATCACACGCCAGACACAAATTACACAAATATGCCAACTTCTAGAAGTGGCACTTCTACACTAGACACACTCATGCCGTATATATCATTACGCAGCATTCAATCTCACAGGTTCGCACATACCAAACTCAACCCTGCACTCCCCACACATCAGGAACTACCATGGGCATACATATTCCCCATTCATTCCCATGGGAGGGCAGGTCACTCACCTCACATACAAAGAGAGCTCACACACTTTACACTGTACCACAGTGAAAAAGTGCGCAGAGGCCTAAAACCACCAACACCAGGTCACAGAAACAGGCTAGGGAAAAGCAAAAAGTCTCGGGGTGAACCTGCCAAAAGGGCCGGGTCCAACATAACCCCCTTCCAGCCAAAACGTAGGGTAGACCAATCACTCCACTGATGGGCTTCCTTGCTTTGGGTGACAAAACACGGACACTTAGGAGCGGTACCCCTCAACACCAGGACCGCCAGACACTCCCCGTCCTCTAGACACAGGAAGATCCTCCTCAAATGACCTGTATGTACAGCCTAGGCCCCTGACCTGGCGCTCCCTTAGGGAACCCTCCAGGCCCTGAGATAGGGTTTCGGGCCAACGTGGGACACACCGTCCCACACTCACTCCGCCTCCACTGAGACAGAGCGTGAGCTCCTACACCCCTACCATCCTACTGGGACCTAGTTGGGTTACACATGAACCTCTACCCCTTCACAGGATCATCAGATACACAAGCCACTACTTTTAGGTTCACTTCCTAATGCTTATGCAAGACATCTAGCACACCGCCAGACATCCACCTTCTTATCCAGTGCATCTGCAGGACCTCCTGCACACCACCAGAGGTACACCTCACGTGCAAGCTCCTTAAAAAAACCTCACACCGACTCCTCCAGTTCAAGACACCACTCGTCCACACACTCCCCCTCCAGACTGGTGAGACAGTTCCTCACTGTCTCTGACTCTCAACCTGTAGCCCTCTTACTGAGCACCAGGCACCATACTCTGGGAACTGGGAATGGGACTTCATGCACTGGACACAGTTTAGCTGCCACCACTGGATCCTACCATACTGGGGAATCCAGACACACACACTACACTCAGGCGATAACCACCCTCCTGAGCTAGTCATTCCTCCTCCATACTCCCTCTCTTCCATCTACCCACACAGGGACAGGAACAGGGATTGGGCACTGGACCCAGCAAGGGATTCCTAAACTATGGGAACCTCCCCTTCTACTGGCGCCCCGCCCTGTCATTCTCTGTCATCTGCCACTAAACATAAAGCGCAGGAACACCATCTGAAAATGACACTTTTGAGGAAAAACAATAATCCCAAACATGTGACTATCTAGAATGCAGAGTTTTGTAATGTAGCCAGATGTTGCTGTGGCACTGCGCAAACACAAGTCCAAATCCAAACCGCTGACCAACAATGTTAGAACTGGCTATTTCTGGTTGGCTAAGGCTGAAGCCAAAGCTAGGCAGAAACCACCATTCTAGTCAGGGCAAGGGAGTCACACGCCAATATAACCTCTGCTCACCCCCTGGTAGCTTGGCACGAGCAGTAAGGCTAAACTCGGAGGCAATGTGTAAAGCATTTGTGCCAGCACGCAACAGCAACAACATCCTAGGCACACCACAAAAGGAAATCCACACAAGGTTATTTAAAAAATTACTTCTGTATTGTAAAAACACCTCCGATAGAAGTCACACATGTACAATGTGCCAACGGGCACGGGCAATATTCACAAGGGATTATTTACAGGACAGGGCCACATGGGCCACTGTCAGAATCAACACTTTTAGAAATAGCACTTCTAGAACTTAGAATAAGTATAGCACAAAATAACAATTAGAGATCACATCCAGTACTCCTACTCTCTGACCCCACCCATTGTGCCCAGGGTCCCTCTCCTACACCTGTTCCCTTTCTTTTACCTGTCTCTGTTCAGGCCACATCTACTTTACTTACTAACCAATCTGCAATCCCTCATTCACTAGGCATGATTGCACTCTTACACAACACACAGACACATTTTACTTACCAATTGGCCATTTAGGCCCACCTCCAACTTACCTCTGCTCTGCCACCATCAGTCACCTGGTGACGAACCCGGGATGCCTAGATAGAAGGCAGGCACTTACCCACTGGACCACACTGGTTTCCATATAAGTAGCCTATCAAATCGTCCGTATGTCATGGTCATCCTTTTCATGTGCAATGGAAGCCGCAGGGAAGGACACCAAGGCCTGTATGTTGCTCATAGTTACTACTGCAATCCTCTAAACCACCAAGGAGCTATAGCTCAAAGGTAAGTCTTGTACCTTTGGTGGGGACAGCCCTCACAGGCCAGGGTTCGAATCCTGCCAATGCTGTAGATGTATCCCAAGGTGGAAATTATCAAAAAGTGACAGGTTTTTTTTTGCTAAGTTTTTTTACTTGGTAACAGAGGAGAAAAGTGGACACTCTTTTTGGCATGTGTGTCCCAAAATTTCAAATGTTTTCCCTCATGACCTTCTACCAACCGCCCTATTTCTCAAGTAGGTGCAATAGGGACAAGGCCTTGTCTTCCTTTAACAATGTCTTCATTCTTTGTCCTTTAAGTTTGGCAAATTGCAGAGTGCAATTATTGGGGGATATAACTGAGCACAAGAATGCGAGGAAGGTGCTACACTTATTGTAAAATAGGTTGGATGATTGCGATTTTTCATTTTGGTGTGAGCCACTCGCTCAAATCAGGGGTTTGGTGCCAGTGAGCTTGGATAGAAATAAAGGTCAAGTATGAGCTCTGGCTAATGAAATGGTGAGTCAAGTTTGAGGCAAGCTACAGTCCATTTATTAGGTGCAATAAGAAGCTAGAAAGATTGTTTCCTTTAGGAGACAGATAAGGGCAGAGTCAAGCCTTTGCTCTAGTAGGTCTGCATCATGCCTGCTGCAGGATGTGAAGGAATGGACCTCCACAGCAGTGCGCTGTGCCGGGCTGGGCTGCGCTGGGCTGGGCCTGCCCTGGCACTGTGAATTAATCACCCACCTCCTTCCTTTGAGGAACGCTCACGAACGCCCACAAACGCCCTTGTTCTGTATACAGGCTGACAGCAGGCAATTTAGGACCCTGCTAAATGAGGGTGATGTCCCCATGTGCTTCCTTCGAGTGGCAAAATCCTTTGTCTAAGGCAGGTGGGCTTTTTTAAAATTTGGTTGAAGACCATATGTTGGAGGCGGTATCACGGCACAAGCCGCCGACCGTCTCAGAAGAAAGTATGCATGGGAGGATATTATTTGCATAGGACAGCCCTCTTCTTAGTCCCATTCTTATGGTGCAGTTGCCTTGAAGTGTTACTAGAGGGCAGCAGTATGAACAAAAGAGCACACTGAGGCTTTTCTTCTGCTTGCTGACATGATTCTTGTTCATGGTGGTCTTGCAGGGCCTAAGGAGTGAAGGACTGCATTGACTGAGGGGATGAGGAATGGCAGGCCTGTATTTGTGGTGAAGGGGTAATATTTGGAAGGCAAACAGCAAGATGAAAACATCAAAGCATATATGTTTGCTGAGTGATTGAGTCTGTGTGTCACTTGTCTCTTTGAAGGGACATGTGAGAAAGGAACAGCAGTACCATAGACTTCAGATGGGAGAGAGCAAGCAAGGATGAATATTTCCCTCAAATCCAAATACTTACAGTACCTCAAAGATGACAGGTGCGATATGATGTTCTGCAATTGTAAGGATTTGCCATGTGTGGTGCATAAATATGCATGGTTAGTGAGGTTTTTCCCAGAATGTGAGTATTGTTAGGCTGGCAAATGTCAGGCACTCCTTTGGGAGTATGAGGCCAAGAAAATTTTTTAGAAGTTTGCTACAGTCATCTGTAGGATCGAAAGACACTGGGGAATCGTTACAGAGGGAGCCAGCCTGCACAAAATGTGGTAACAGTTGGACAGAAATCTTTAGCAGGGACTTTTGTCTACCCCCAATGTGGGACCATGACCGGAGTACCTCTGTGTCTCTGAAACATATTTTGACCTCTGGACACCACCATCTCAATACCCCTCAAATGTTCCATCCTTGTACCCCAGCTTTGGTAGTGCATCAACCAGGTTTCAATCATTTGAGTGACCACAAACACCCTTCCTATGTGCCTTCCATTTACATTCAGTCAGTAACCCAGCTGCTTCGTTCGCTGTTCAATCTCAAGTGACAGTTGGATGCACATTGCAGGGGTATACAGGCATTTACCGTACTGTACAGCCCCTCTCGGTACAGCCAGACTACACTTCTTAAAATCATAAATACATGTTTTGCCCAACAGTAAGGCCAGGCCTTTCCTCTGTAGTTCATAACCAACGTAAGGAGGAAAAAAATCAACTGATGAGCATGCCAAAATTCTCTACAGACACTGCCAATCCTCACACTTCTGCCTATTTGCATGCCGAGGTTATTCACTATGACCCACCAAACCAATTGCAACAGTAGCCTCTGCCTGCCTCATTCGTATGCTCTGATGCCACCTTAATTTAACAAGTGTTAGCGCTCTCAGATTTTGTAGCGCGATTCGCTATAGCCTCTGTTTTCAACAGAAATTTCCTAAAGGTACCTATACCAATCTGCAGGGTGGTGAGGAAGGGGGCTGCTGCTGCTGGCAGTAACATTTTGGGGCACCCCACCTGCATAAATGCAGCCAAATGCTCCTTGTTTTACCTAACAATACCATAACTGCAGCAGAATCATATGGTGACCCCTGTTGGTAATAGAAACAGTCAAACAGCTTCTTGCCGTCCTGTTCCCCCTAACCATTTGGGGTACACCCCATGAGGGAGGATCAGAGCAAAAAAACTAATGGTAGCCCTCAAAAAGTATCTGGAAGCAATGCCTTTCTGTGCACCTCATCGCCTTCACGTTGCGCCCAAGCACCTTTTAATACTGCTCCCCCAAATTTTGACTGCCCCCTCTCAGCAGAAATCAGAGAGTATAGGGGGGGTGCAGTAAAAATGTATTTGCAGTTCCCCACAATAAGTCAGGATCCTCCTCCACCTATTCCTTTGCTCTCTGACCCCACCCACTCTAACTAGGCTCCTCCTATACCCCTCCTCTCTGACCCCACCCACTCTGACTAGGCTCCTCCTATACCCCTCCTCTCTGACCCAGCTGCTCCCAAACCCCTCCTCTCTGCCCAGGCTCCGCCTATACTCCTTCTCTCTGACACCACCCACTCTGACTAAGCTCCTCCTATACTCCTCCTCTTTAACCCCACCCACTCTGACTAGCTCCTCCTATTTCCCTCCTCTCTGCCCAGGCTCTGCCAATACTCCTCCTCTCTGACCCCAACCACTCTGACTAGGCTTCTTCTCCTACACACAACACCTGTTTCCTTTCTTTCACCTGTCTCTGTTCAGGCCACACCTATTTTACTTACCAACCAATCTGCAATCCCTCATTCCACAACACACAGACATATTTTACTTACCAATTGGCCGTTTAGGAACACCTCCAACTTACCTCTGCTCTACCACCAACAGTCACCTGGTGCCGAACCCGGGATTTGAACCCTGGTTGCCTGGATGGAAGGCAGGCACTTACCTACTGGACCACACTGGTTTCCATGTAAGTAGCCTGTCAAATTGTCCTTATGTCATGGTCATCCTTTTAATGTGCAATGGAAGCCGCAGGGAAGGACACCAAGACCTGTATGTTGCTTATAGTTACCACTGCAATCCTCTTGACCACCAAGGAGCTATAGCTCAAAGGTAGGTCTTGTACCTTTGGTGGGGACAGCCCTCACAGGCCAGGGTTCCAATCCTGCCAATGCTGTAGAGGTATCCCAAGGTGGAACTTTTCAAAAGTGAATGTTTTTTTTTTGCTAAGTTGTTTTTTTACTTGGTAACAGAGGAGAAAAGTGGACACTCTTTTTGGCATGTGTGTCCCAAAATTTCAAATGTTTTCCCTCTTGACCTTCTACCAACCGCCCTATTTCTCAAGTAGGTGCAATAGGGACAAGGCCTTATCTTCCTTTATCAATGTCTTCATTCTTTGTCCTTCACGTTTGGTGAATTGCAGAGTGCAATTGTGATATTGGGGGTTGTAACTGAGCCAGGGCTTAATTTGAGCCGGAGCTTGACGGTGCTTAGCACCGGCACCTAATTATCAGGGCCGGGTCTATCACGCTGCATTAAGTGCACCTGTCCTGCCGTCAGTAATTGATTTATGAGTCGTGACGCATGGTGCACTGGGCTGGCACACACAGAGAGCCTGTGCTGTGCTGCTGTGTCATTTAGTTTAAGTTTTACCATACCGACGCGTCGTACTTGTTGTTGACTGTGATACAGACAGTAAATTGGAAGCACTTACTGTCTGTGACGTGACGTGACTGACGACGATTCTCAATTCCCTCCTCCTCTCTGTCTCAAGAATTCCGGCCGCCGATCAGGCCCAGTGGGCGGGACAGTGTAGTAGTTGTTGTGTTGGGATGGGCAGAGCTTTGCTGCCCTGGGCTGGACCTCTTCTGCGGGGGTTGGGTCTGTGCACGGCAGAGGCAGCGATGCGTGCGCAGATTTTGAATGCCCGTGCATTCGCTTTAATTTTGCCTTAGCATGCCTGCCCCAGCATACCCGCACCTCTCCTCGCCACCGAGTGGAGTATCCACTGGTGGTGTTGATTACTACTACACCAACGCCACCTTTTAAAGCGTTGGGAGCTGCTTGGACGACGTCACGATGCTGCAGTATATAGCTCTGCTCACCAGGTGAGGGGCAGGGCGTGCGAAGCATGGCCTGGGGTAGGCCGGCGGGCTATAAAATAAATCATTTAAATCTGCGCAGGTGTTGAGGCAGCAGGGAAGGCGGCAGACGCCGTGACTGTGATTACTGGTCACAGTGCAGTGTTCAGGTAGGTGTTTAATCATTATGTTGAATCACTTGAATGCTCTACCCGGGCGTCTGGTCATGATGGCCTGGCCTGGGCTGGGTAGGCTGGCGCCGGCGGCCGAATCGAATCATGATTTAAATAAATAAAGCTGCGCAACCTAGGTAAGGCCGGTCAGTCCAGGTCTTTAATGGTGGTAAAGTGGAGAAAGGGTGTATAAAAATTAGAATGTTTTAGTGTTAAAATGTTTTGTTGCAGCTAGGGTGACCAACCGTCCGTAAATTTCACGGACAGTCCGTAATTTCGGCCGTCTGTCCGTTGTCCGTGAAGGGTCCTTTAACGGACGCCATTTGTCCGTAATTTTAACCGGGCACAGCTTCCACCCACCTCCCGTCTTAACTCCGAGGCTTTTTCCAAAGCTCAGATACCCAGCAGCATTGGAGGGGCACAGTGGGATGGCAACCCTCACACCTCCAGCCCTTGATGAGCTGTTAAGAGGTGCTCGAAGGTGACAGAGGGAGGGGCTGTGGCTTCAGGAGCAGGGGCTCCTATTCAGATGCAATGCAAACAGCCTTGAATGCGTCTCTGCAATATAGAGGGGCCGCCGCCTCACACATTCCCTTTCTGCCAGGGCCCCAAACATCCTAGAACCGGCCCTGATTGCAGCACTGATTCACAGAGCGGGTCTTCAAACATGCAGCCTATAATGTAATAAAGTAAAGAAATGGCACAATCGCACCCACACTGATTAACAAAGTATAGAGAACAATCAGTTAAATCAGTTCTCTTGGAGTATCTCCTTTACATACTGTACATCGCAGTGGGGGCTGGCAAAATGAACATTTTGGACAGGGAGCCTGTCTTCTCGTTGTCTTGTCCAGGAGGGGGTGAGGAGCCCTACCCCACCCAGGAAGAGACCAAGATGATACTAGAATACTGCATGCCCACCCTGGTGGATCCTGTTCCCCCTCCTGTGATCGCTCCTGCCCCCCCCAGTGATGGCTCCTGTGCCCCCCATGTGATGGCTCCTATCCCCTCCCCCCCCTCCCCCGCCTGTGATGGCTCCTGTCCCCCCTGTGGTGGCTCCTGTCCCCCTCCTGTGGTGGATCCTGTCTCTGCCCTGGGTGACTTCTGTCTCACTCCTGGAAAGGCTCCTGCAGCGAGGGTGAAGTTCTTGATGGGCCTCTTCTCAGAAAGGCTCAGCTCAAAATTAATATGAAAAGGTGGGCGAGTGAGTAAGTGAAGGGATAAGGGATGAATGGATGAATTAGTGAAAGGGTGAATGGATGAATGAAAGATTGAATAGATGGATAATGGGAGGGGATGGATGGATTGATGAGTGAGTGGAAGGATGGAAGAGAGAAAAGGTAAATAGCTGGATGTATGGGTGGAAGGGTAGCTGGATGGGTAAAAGGGTGGATGGATGAGTGAAAGCGTGGATGATGAGTGAGTTGATGGATGAGTGAAATGATAGATGATTGATGAACTGATAAGTGCAAGGGTGAATGGATGGACAGATGAGCGAAAGGGTGGATGCAAGGACGGATGGGTGAGTGAAAGGGAGGGTAGATGGACAAAAGGATGAATAGATGAGTGAAGGAGTGAAAGGATAAATGGATGAGAGAAAGGATGGATGCGTGATAGGGTTAATGGATGGATTCATGAGTGGATGAGTAGATGGGTGGGTGGATGGATGGAAGGAAGGATTGCTAAGTGAAAGGGTCGATGGAGAGAGAAAGGGAGGATGGATGGATGACTGAAAGGATGGATGGTTGGAAGGATGAGTGACTGGGTGGATGGATAGTAAGTGAAAGGATGGCTGGATGGGTGAAAGGGTAAATGGCTGGATGGATGGGTAGAAGAGACGATGGATGAGTGTACAGATGGATAGGGTGAAAGGGTGGATGGATGGATGATGGATGAGTGAAAGGATGAATGAAGGGATGGATGAGTGAAATGATAGATGGACGGATACATGATGAATAGGTTTGCAAATGGTTGAATGTGTTTGGATATGGCTGGGCTTACTTATATACTATTGCGCGACCTCTGATGTGTCTTTAAAACGTATCCAATTGTCCTGAAGTTTTGTCCTGAATTTTGATCTACTGTCCTGAATTTGTGTCCTGAATTTGACCCTTTGTCCTGAATTTTTACAGTCACCGTCCTGAATTTGCACCCATAACAGTTGGTCACCCTAGTTGCAGCGGACCTGCCATAGGCCCAGAGACATGGTTTGTTTATTCTTCGGAGTAGCGAAGCCCTTCTACTTATCAACCGCCGCCTCCCCTAATAACTGCATAATTAATTCACGATTTTCCTCCGGTGCGTGGCAATTTCTAGGGATTCGATATATGCCTTGAAGTTGACTTCGCAGTAGCTTTGTTAACCCGCGGATCTATCTTAACCTCTTTGTCACTGAACAAGGGTCTCTTTCTCTTCACATTCACTGTAAGACTGGCCCTCCTGCCAATTTCCGCTACCTCAGGTTTGCACCCATGTGGTTCCCTATTCACCCCTGCGTTTCCCTGCCTCCCCCACCTCCACACTGCCCTAGGATGTCTCACTGTTCCTAGTACTGAAGTCTGTTATGTGCACATTATGCACAATTCTCTGCAGAAGCTACATTAACCCACTGAACTATCTCATTCCTATAATCGCTGTAGCAGTGCTGTGTTCACTGTAACACAATCACTCCACATGTGTTAACTGTGCTATTGTGTTCGGCCTTCATACAGATTTGTTTTAGAGATATAACTCTGCTCGTTACTACTTTTGGTGGGCAGTATTGTCACCCTGGCCTCATCATTCACTTACTGTGTATTCGCGGACGTTAAAAACACTTCACGCCCCTCACACGTTCCCGCCCATCTTTCGCGTGGTGTGTACTTCAATAGCTCTTTGGGAGCATGGGAGTTCTGTTCATTGGATTCGTGGGGTGCATCCAGGGTCAACCCCCCTCTCCTGCCAAATTGATTTTTGAACACCAACGTGTATTCTATTTTTAAGCGCGCTAAAAAAACACCCGCTCACTTTTCGGGTAGATGGTTTTTCTTCAGCTGCTTTTAAGTGCGCAGTTTCTGAAACACTTTCGCTAATGTACACCACTTATTACTGCTACTCGCTGTACTTAAGCACAGAAGCACTTGCTGCACCTTTCTAGCTGCACTCTTCCTGTCAAGTTGGTAATTGCACTTAAAAATGCAACTTGAAAATAGTCACTTTGAACTTTTGTGAAACGACAGGGAAGAGGGGAAATAACGAACGCTTCCAAAGTGATTTGTTTCATTTTCATTCGAAAACATTTTGAAGTTTGATCGGACTTGCCACTAAATGACTCCACACTGTATTCGCTCTCATGCAATTAGCCTTTCAACTTTTATTTAGGTGTATATTGGTCACAGTCACCGTTGGTAAGAGTATTCTGTTGAGACGTGCTTTGCAATAATTTCTGATCATCAGATGGGTTTACATTTAATTTTAATTCAAATTACAATTTAATTCCAGTTGGCCTGGAAAAAACGTCAGCCTCACAGGTGATCCCAAATAGAAAATAAATGTCACTTTTTAATTGGCTAGAGCCGCCTTGCTCTGAAACAAAAGGTCTTCTGTGGTGAGTGTTATGAGAGAGAAGAATTCAAATATGTGCGGGCCTGGTTTGATGATCATCCTGTTTTGTTGCCAGTAGTAGTGCACTGCACTGGCTATTGTTGAGCAGTTGCCGGCCGGCCCTGGCTGCCTGGATAGATGACGATCAGTACTGGATTCAGTTTTGCTTCAGGGCAGGGCATGGTCATCAGATCTGTGGGGATTGGGCCCGGGGCTGTGCCCGGCAAGCAGATTTTTTCACATTGTAATGCACGCCAAGATAGGAGCTACATCTCCGGCCTTTTTATCTACATTTCATATATTTAAAAAAATAGAGGCAATCGGGAACACATGAAGCAGGGTGTGGGTTTGCAGGGGAGAGGGTGGGTGCTTTATGAGGCAGAGAGGTGAGGGGGAAACAACGTGGCTGCGATTCTTCCTGAGGGAGGTGGACAGCTGAGCAGTGATGGGCCGGAAGTGTGAGGTAGAAGCAGCCAGAGGGAGAGGGAGAGGTGAGAGTCAGAGGTCACATGGCAAGGGAACCTCCTATCAAAACCTTGCTACGAGGAAGGCTCCCTTGCTGAAATTCGGACCAGCCAGGTATATTATCTCTGACTTTTAGCAGTGCCAGTTAAAAATGTGGGTGGAGCTAATGTAGTGAATGGGAGGAGGAAGTGGGTGGAGCCAGAGAAAAGTAGGTGTGGCCTCCAACAAACATTTGAGCACCTGCACTTCATATTTTACAAATTAAGCACTGAACTGAGCGCAAGAATGCGAGGAAGGTGCTACACTTATTGTAAAATAGGTTGGATGATGGTGATTTTTCCTTTTGGTGTGAGCCACTTGCTCAAATCAGGGGTTTGGTGCCAGTGAGCTTGGATAGAAATAAAGGTCAAGTATGAGCTCTGGCTAATGAAATGATGGGTCAAGTTTGAGGCAAGCTAGAGTCCATTTATTAGGTGCAATAAGAAGCTAGAAAGATTGTTTCCTTTAAGAGACGAACAAAGGCAGAGTCAAGCCTTTGCTGTAGTAGGTCTGCATCATGCCTGCTGCAGGATGTGAAGGAATGGACCTCCACAGCAGTGCGCTGTGCCGGGCTGGGCTGCGCTGGGCTGGGCTGGGCCTGCCCTGGCACTGTGAATTAATCACCCACCTCCTTCCTTTGAGGAACGCTCACGACTGCCCACGAACGCCCTTGTTCTGAATACAGGCTGACAGCAGGCAATTTAGGACCCTGCTAAATGGGGGTGATGTCCCCATGTGCTTCCTTCGTGTGGCAAAATCCTTCGTCTAAGGCAGGTGGGCTTTTTTACAATTTGGTTGAAGACCATATGTTGGAGGCGGTATCACGGCACAAGCCGCCGACCGTCTCAGAAGAAAGTATGCATGGGAGGATATTATTTGCATAGGACAGCCCTCTTCTCAGTCCCATTCTTATGCTGCAGTTGCCATGAAGTGTTACTAGAGGGCAGCAGTATGAACAAAAGAGCACACTGAGGCTTTTCTTCTGCTTGCTGACATGATTCTTGTTCATGGTGGTCTTGCAGGGCCTAAGGAGTGAAGGACTGCTTTGACTGAGGGGATGAGGAATGGCAGGCCTTTATTTGTGGTGAAGGGGGAATATTTGGAAGGTAAACAGCAAGATGAAAACGTCAAAGCATATATGTTTGCTGAGTGATTGAGTCTGAGTGTCACTTGTCTCTTTGAAGGGACATGTGAGAAAGGAACAGCAGCACCATAGACTTCAGATGGGAGAGAGCTAGCAAGGATTAATATTTCCCTCAAATCCAAATACTTACAGTACCTCAACGATGACAAGTGCGATATGATGTTCTGCAATTTTAAGGATTTGCCATGTGTGGTAGATACATATGCATAGTTAGTGAGGTTTTCCCAGAATGTGAGTATCGTTAGGCTGGCAAATGTCAGGCACTCCTTTGGGAGTATGAGGCCAAGAAAAAATTTGGGAAGTTTGCCACAGTCATCTGTAGGATTGAAAGACACTTGGGAATCGTTACAGAGGGAGCCAGGCTGCACAAAATGTGGTAACAGTTGGACAGAAATCTTTAGCAGGGACTTTTGTCTACCCCCAATGTGGGATCAGGACCGCAGTACCTCTGTGTCTCTGAAACATATTTTGACCTCCGGACACCACCATCTCAATACCCCTCGAATGTTCCCCCCTGGTACCCCAGCTTTGGTAGTGCATCAACCAGGTTTCAATCATTTGAGTGACCACAAACACCCTTCCTATGTGCCTTCCATTTACATTCAGTCAGTAACCCAGCTGCTTCGTTCGCTGTTCAATCTCAAGTGACAGTTGGATGCACATTGCAGGGGTATACAGGCATTTACCGTACTGTACAGGCCCTCTCAGTACAGCCAGACTACACTTCTTAAAATCATAAATACATGTTTTGCCCAACAGTAAGGCCAGGCCTTTCCTCTGTAGTTCATGGCCAACGTAAGGAGGAAAACATCAACTGAAGAGCATGCCAAAATTCTCTATAGACACTGCCAATCCTCACACTTCTCCTATTTGCATGCGGAGGTTATTCACTATGACCCACCGAACCAATTGCAACAGTAGCCTCTCCCTGCTTCATTCGTATGCTCCGATGCCACCTTTATTTAGCAAGTGTTAGTGCTCTCGGATTTTGTAGCGCGATTCTCTATAGCCTCTGTTTTCAAGAGAAATGTCCTAAAGGTACCTATACCAATCTGCGGGGTGGCGAGGAAGGGGGCTGCTGCTGCTGGCAGTAACATTTTGGGGCACCCCACCTGCAAAAATACAGCCAAATGCTCCTTGTTTTACCTTTCAATACCATAACTGCAGCAGAATCGTATGGTGACCCCTGTTGTTAATAGAAACTGTCAAACAGCTTCTTGCCCCCCCCTTGCCCCTAACCATTTGGGGTACACCCCATGAGGGAGGATCAGAGCAATAAAAACTAATGGTAGCCCCCCAAAAAGTACCTGGAAGCCAAGCCATTGTGTGCACCTTATCGCCTTCACGTTGCGCCTAAGCACCTTTTAATACTGCTCCCCCAAATTTTGACTGCCCCCTCCCAACAGAAATCAGAGAGTATAGGGGGTGCAGTAAAAAAGTATTTGCAGTAGCCCACAATAAGTCAGGATCCTCCTCCACCTATTCCTCTGCTCTCTGAACCCACCCATTCTGCCCAGGCTCCACTTATACCCATCCTCTCTGACCCCACCCACTCTGACTAGGCTCCTCCTGAACCCCTCCTCTCTAACCCCACCCACTCTGACTAGGCTCCTCCTGTACCCTTCCTCCCTGACCCAGCTCCTCCTATACTCCTCTCTGACCCCACCCGCTCTGACTAGGCTCCTCCTATTCCCCTCCTCTCTGACCCCACCCACTCTGACTAGGCTCCTCCTATACCCCTCCTCCCTGACCCAGCTCCTCCTATACTCCTCCTCTCTGACCCCACCCGCTCTGACTAGGCTCCTCCTATACCCCTCCTCTCTGACCCAGCTCCTCCTGAACCCCTACTCTCTGACCTAACCCACTCTGACTAGGCTCCTCCTCCTGCACACAACACCTGTTCCCTTTCTTTCACCTGTCTCTGTTCAGGCCACACCTATTTCACTTACCAACCAATCTGCAGTCCCTCATTCACTAGGCATGATTCCACTCTTACACAACACACAGACACATTTTACCAATTGGCCATTTAGGCCCACCACCAACTTACCTCTGCTCTGCCACCATCAGTCACCTGGTGCCAAACCTGGGATTTGAACACTGGTTGCCTGCATGGAAGGTAGGCAGTTACCCACTGGACCACACTGGTTTCCATGTAAGTAGCCTATCAAATTGTCCTTATGTCATGGTCATCCTTTTCATGTGCAATGGAAGCCGCAGGGAAGGACACCAAGGCCTGTATGTTGCTTATAGTTACTCCTGCAATCCTCTAGACCACTAAGTAGCTATAGCTCAAAGGTAAGTCTTGTACCTTTGGTGCGGACAGCCCTCACAGGCCAGGGTTCGAATCCTGCCAATGCTGTAGAGGTATCCCAAGGTGGAAATTTTCAAAAAGTGAATTCTTTTTTTTTTGCTAAGATTTTTTTTTACTTGGTAACAGAGGAAAAAAGTGGACACTCTTTTTGGCATGTGTGTCCCAACATTTCAAATGTTTTCCCTCATGACCTTCTACCAACCTCCCTATTTCTCAAGTAGGTGCAACAGGGACAAGGCCTTGTCTTCCTTTATCAATGTCTTGATTCTTTGTCCTTTAAGCTTGGTGAATTGCAGAGTGCAATTGTGGTATTGGGGGTTATAACTGAGCACAAGAATGCGAGGAAGGTGCTACACTTATTGTAAAATAGGTTGGATGATGGTGATTTTTCATTTTGGTGTGAGCCAATCGCTCAAATCAGGGGTTTGGTGCCAGTGAGCTTGGATAGAAATAAAGGTCAAGTATGAGCTCTGGCTAATGAAATGATGGGTCAAGTTTGAGGCAAGCTAGAGTCCATTTATTAGGTGCAATAAGAAGCTAGAAAGATTGTTTCCTTTAAGAGACGAACAAAGGCAGAGTCAAGCCTTTGCTGTAGTAGGTCTGCATCATGCCTGCTGCAGGATGTGAAGGAATGGACCTCCACAGCAGTGCGCTGTGCCGGGCTGGGCTGCGCTGGGCTGGGCTGGGCCTGCCCTGGCACTGTGAATTAATCACCCACCTCCTTCCTTTGAGGAACGCTCACGACTGCCCACGAACGCCCTTGTTCTGAATACAGGCTGACAGCAGGCAATTTAGGACCCTGCTAAATGGGGGTGATGTCCCCATGTGCTTCCTTCGTGTGGCAAAATCCTTCGTCTAAGGCAGGTGGGCTTTTTTACAATTTGGTTGAAGACCATATGTTGGAGGCGGTATCACGGCACAAGCCGCCGACCGTCTCAGAAGAAAGTATGCATGGGAGGATATTATTTGCATAGGACAGCCCTCTTCTCAGTCCCATTCTTATGCTGCAGTTGCCATGAAGTGTTACTAGAGGGCAGCAGTATGAACAAAAGTGCACACTGAGGCTTTTCTTCTGCTTGCTGACATGATTCTTGTTCATGGTGGTCTTGCAGGGCCTAAGGAGTGAAGGACTGCTTTGACTGAGGGGATGAGGAATGGCAGGCCTTTATTTGTGGTGAAGGGGGAATATTTGGAAGGGAAACAGCAAGATGAAAACGTCAAAGCATATATGTTTGCTGAGTGATTGAGTCTGAGTGTCACTTGTCTCTTTGAAGGGACATGTGAGAAAGGAACAGCAGCACCATAGACTTCAGATGGGAGAGAGCTAGCAAGGATCAATATTTCCCTCAAATCCAAATACTTACAGTACCTCAACGATGACAAGTGCGATATGATGTTCTGCAATTTTAAGGATTTGCCATGTGTGGTAGATACATATGCATAGTTAGTGAGGTTTTCCCAGAATGTGAGTATCGTTAGGCTGGCAAATGTCAGGCACTCCTTTGGGAGTATGAGGCCAAGAAAAAATTTGGGAAGTTTGCCACAGTCATCTGTAGGATTGAAAGACACTTGGGAATCGTTACAGAGGGAGCCAGGCTGCACAAAATGTGGTAACAGTTGGACAGAAATCTTTAGCAGGGACTTTTGTCTACCCCCAATGTGGGATCAGGACCGCAGTACCTCTGTGTCTCTGAAACATATTTTGACCTCCGGACACCACCATCTCAATACCCCTCGAATGTTCCCCCCTGGTACCCCAGCTTTGGTAGTGCATCAACCAGGTTTCAATCATTTGAGTGACCACAAACACCCTTCCTATGTGCCTTCCATTTACATTCAGTCAGTAACCCAGCTGCTTCGTTCGCTGTTCAATCTCAAGTGACAGTTGGATGCACATTGCAGGGGTATACAGGCATTTACCGTACTGTACAGGCCCTCTCAGTACAGCCAGACTACACTTCTTAAAATCATAAATACATGTTTTGCCCAACAGTAAGGCCAGGCCTTTCCTCTGTAGTTCATGGCCAACGTAAGGAGGAAAACATCAACTGAAGAGCATGCCAAAATTCTCTACAGACACTGCCAATCCTCACACTTCTATTTGCATGCGGAGGTTATTCACTATGACCCACCGAACCAATTGCAACAGTAGCCTCTCCCTGCTTCATTCGTATGCTCCGATGCCACCTTTATTTAGCAAGTGTTAGTGCTCTCGGATTTTGTAGCGCGATTCTCTATAGCCTCTGTTTTCAAGAGAAATGTCCTAAAGGTACCTATACCAATCTGCGGGGTGGTGAGGAAGGGGGCTGCTGCTGCTGGCAGTAACATTTTGGGGCACCCCACCTGCAAAAATACAGCCAAATGCTCCTTGTTTTACCTTTCAATACCATAACTGCAGCAGAATCGTATGGTGACCCCTGTTGTTAATAGAAACTGTCAAACAGCTTCTTGCCCCCCCCCCTTGCCCCTAACCATTTTTACACCCCATGAGGGAGGATCAGAGCAATAAAAACTTATGGTAGCCCCCCAAAAAGTACCTGGAAGCCAAGCCATTGTGTGCACCTTATCGCCTTCACGTTGCGCCTAAGCACCTTTTAATACTGCTCCCCCAAATTTTGACTGCCCCCTCCCAACAGAAATCAGAGAGTATAGGGGGTGCAGTAAAAAAGTATTTGCAGTAGCCCACAATAAGTCAGGATCCTCCTCCACCTATTCCTCTGCTCTCTGAACCCACCCATTCTGCCCAGGCTCCACTTATACCCCTCCTCTCTGACCCCACCCACTCTGACTAGGCTCCTCCTGAACCCCTCCTCTCTAACCCCACCCACTCTGACTAGGCTCCTCCTGTACCCTTCCTCCCTGACCCAGCTCCTCCTATACTCCTCCTCTCTGACCCCACCCGCTCTGACTAGGCTCCTCCTATACCCCTCCTCTCTGACCCCACCCACTATGACTAGGCTCCTCCTATACCCCTCCTCCCTGACCCAGCTCCTCCTATACTCCTCCTCTCTGACCCCACCCGCTCTGACTAGGCTCCCCCTATACCCCTCCTCTCTGACCCAGCTCCTCCTGAACGCCTACTCTCTGACCTAACCCACTCTGACTAGGCTCCTCCTCCTGCACACAACACCTGTTCCCTTTCTTTCACCTGTCTCTGTTCAGGCCACACCTATTTCACTTACCAACCAATCTGCAGTCCCTCATTCACTAGGCATGATTCCACTCTTACACAACACACAGACACATTTTACCAATTGGCCATTTAGGCCCACCACCAACTTACCTCTGCTCTGCCACCATCAGTCACCTGGTGCCAAACCTGGGATTTGAACACTGGTTGCCTGCATGGAAGGTAGGCAGTTACCCACTGGACCACACTGGTTTCCATGTAAGTAGCCTATCAAATTGTCCTTATGTCATGGTCATCCTTTTCATGTGCAATGGAAGCCGCAGGGAAGGACACCAAGGCCTGTATGTTGCTTATAGTTACTCCTGCAATCCTCTAGACCACTAAGTAGCTATAGCTCAAAGGTAAGTCTTGTACCTTTGGTGCGGACAGCCCTCACAGGCCAGGGTTCGAATCCTGCCAATGCTGTAGAGGTATCCCAAGGTGGAAATTTTCAAAAAGTGAATTCTTTTTTTTTTGCTAAGATTTTTTTTTACTTGGTAACAGAGGAAAAAAGTGGACACTCTTTTTGGCATGTGTGTCCCAACATTTCAAATGTTTTCCCTCATGACCTTCTACCAACCTCCCTATTTCTCAAGTAGGTGCAACAGGGACAAGGCCTTGTCTTCCTTTATCAATGTCTTGATTCTTTGTCCTTTAAGTTTGGTGAATTGCAGAGTGCAATTGTGGTATTGGGGGTTATAACTGAGCACAAGAATGCGAGGAAGGTGCTACACTTATTGTAAAATAGGTTGGATGATGGTGATTTTTCATTTTGGTGTGAGCCACTCGCTCAAATCAGGGGTTTGGTGCCAGTGAGCTTGGATAGAAATAAAGGTCAAGTATGAGCTCTGGCTAATGAAATGATGGGTCAAGTTTGAGGCAAGCTAGAGTCCATTTATTAGGTGCAATAAGAAGCTAGAAAGATTGTTTCCTTTAAGAGACGGACAAAGGCAGAGTCAAGCCTTTGCTGTAGTAGGTCTGCATCATGCCTGCTGCAGGATGTGAAGGAATGGACCTCCACAGCAGTGCGCTGTGCCGGGCTGGGCTGCGCTGGGCTGGGCCTGCCCTGGCACTGTGAATTAATCACCCACCTCCTTCCTTTGAGGAACGCTCACGACTGCCCACGAACGCCCTTGTTCTGAATACAGGCTGACAGCAGGCAATTTAGGACCCTGCTAAATGGGGGTGATGTCCCCATGTGCTTCCTTCGTGTGGCAAAATCCTTCGTCTAAGGCAGGTGGGCTTTTTTACAATTTGGTTGAAGACCATATGTTGGAGGCGGTATCACGGCACAAGCCGCCGACCGTCTCAGAAGAAAGTATGCATGGGAGGATATTATTTGCATAGGACAGCCCTCTTCTCAGTCCCATTCTTATGCTGCAGTTGCCATGAAGTGTTACTAGAGGGCAGCAGTATGAACAAAAGAGCACACTGAGGCTTTTCTTCTGCTTGCTGACATGATTCTTGTTCATGGTGGTCTTGCAGGGCCTAAGGAGTGAAGGACTGCTTTGACTGAGGGGATGAGGAATGGCAGGCCTTTATTTGTGGTGAAGGGGGAATATTTGGAAGGTAAACAGCAAGATGAAAACGTCAAAGCATATATGTTTGCTGAGTGATTGAGTCTGAGTGTCACTTGTCTCTTTGAAGGGACATGTGAGAAAGGAACAGCAGCACCATAGACTTCAGATGGGAGAGAGCTAGCAAGGATTAATATTTCCCTCAAATCCAAATACTTACAGTACCTCAACGATGACAAGTGCGATATGATGTTCTGCAATTTTAAGGATTTGCCATGTGTGGTAGATACATATGCATAGTTAGTGAGGTTTTCCCAGAATGTGAGTATCGTTAGGCTGGCAAATGTCAGGCACTCCTTTGGGAGTATGAGGCCAAGAAAAAATTTGGGAAGTTTGCCACAGTCATCTGTAGGATTGAAAGACACTTGGGAATCGTTACAGAGGGAGCCAGGCTGCACAAAATGTGGTAACAGTTGGACAGAAATCTTTAGCAGGGACTTTTGTCTACCCCCAATGTGGGATCAGGACCGCAGTACCTCTGTGTCTCTGAAACATATTTTGACCTCCGGACACCACCATCTCAATACCCCTCGAATGTTCCCCCCTGGTACCCCAGCTTTGGTAGTGCATCAACCAGGTTTCAATCATTTGAGTGACCACAAACACCCTTCCTATGTGCCTTCCATTTACATTCAGTCAGTAACCCAGCTGCTTCGTTCGCTGTTCAATCTCAAGTGACAGTTGGATGCACATTGCAGGGGTATACAGGCATTTACCGTACTGTACAGGCCCTCTCAGTACAGCCAGACTACACTTCTTAAAATCATAAATACATGTTTTGCCCAACAGTAAGGCCAGGCCTTTCCTCTGTAGTTCATGGCCAACGTAAGGAGGAAAACATCAACTGAAGAGCATGCCAAAATTCTCTATAGACACTGCCAATCCTCACACTTCTCCTATTTGCATGCGGAGGTTATTCACTATGACCCACCGAACCAATTGCAACAGTAGCCTCTCCCTGCTTCATTCGTATGCTCCGATGCCACCTTTATTTAGCAAGTGTTAGTGCTCTCGGATTTTGTAGCGCGATTCTCTATAGCCTCTGTTTTCAAGAGAAATGTCCTAAAGGTACCTATACCAATCTGCGGGGTGGCGAGGAAGGGGGCTGCTGCTGCTGGCAGTAACATTTTGGGGCACCCCACCTGCGAAAATACAGCCAAATGCTCCTTGTTTTACCTTTCAATACCATAACTGCAGCAGAATCGTATGGTGACCCCTGTTGTTAATAGAAACTGTCAAACAGCTTCTTGCCCCCCCCTTGCCCCTAACCATTTGGGGTACACCCCATGAGGGAGGATCAGAGCAATAAAAACTAATGGTAGCCCCCCAAAAAGTACCTGGAAGCCAAGCCATTGTGTGCACCTTATCGCCTTCACGTTGCGCCTAAGCACCTTTTAATACTGCTCCCCCAAATTTTGACTGCCCCCTCCCAACAGAAATCAGAGAGTATAGGGGGTGCAGTAAAAAAGTATTTGCAGTAGCCCACAATAAGTCAGGATCCTCCTCCACCTATTCCTCTGCTCTCTGAACCCACCCATTCTGCCCAGGCTCCACTTATACCCATCCTCTCTGACCCCACCCACTCTGACTAGGCTCCTCCTGAACCCCTCCTCTCTAACCCCACCCACTCTGACTAGGCTCCTCCTGTACCCTTCCTCCCTGACCCAGCTCCTCCTATACTCCTCTCTGACCCCACCCGCTCTGACTAGGCTCCTCCTATTCCCCTCCTCTCTGACCCCACCCACTCTGACTAGGCTCCTCCTATACCCCTCCTCCCTGACCCAGCTCCTCCTATACTCCTCCTCTCTGACCCCACCCGCTCTGACTAGGCTCCTCCTATACCCCTCCTCTCTGACCCAGCTCCTCCTGAACCCCTACTCTCTGACCTAACCCACTCTGACTAGGCTCCTCCTCCTGCACACAACACCTGTTCCCTTTCTTTCACCTGTCTCTGTTCAGGCCACACCTATTTCACTTACCAACCAATCTGCAGTCCCTCATTCACTAGGCATGATTCCACTCTTACACAACACACAGACACATTTTACCAATTGGCCATTTAGGCCCACCACCAACTTACCTCTGCTCTGCCACCATCAGTCACCTGGTGCCAAACCTGGGATTTGAACACTGGTTGCCTGCATGGAAGGTAGGCAGTTACCCACTGGACCACACTGGTTTCCATGTAAGTAGCCTATCAAATTGTCCTTATGTCATGGTCATCCTTTTCATGTGCAATGGAAGCCGCAGGGAAGGACACCAAGGCCTGTATGTTGCTTATAGTTACTCCTGCAATCCTCTAGACCACTAAGTAGCTATAGCTCAAAGGTAAGTCTTGTACCTTTGGTGCGGACAGCCCTCACAGGCCAGGGTTCGAATCCTGCCAATGCTGTAGAGGTATCCCAAGGTGGAAATTTTCAAAAAGTGAATTCTTTTTTTTTTGCTAAGATTTTTTTTTACTTGGTAACAGAGGAAAAAAGTGGACACTCTTTTTGGCATGTGTGTCCCAACATTTCAAATGTTTTCCCTCATGACCTTCTACCAACCTCCCTATTTCTCAAGTAGGTGCAACAGGGACAAGGCCTTGTCTTCCTTTATCAATGTCTTGATTCTTTGTCCTTTAAGCTTGGTGAATTGCAGAGTGCAATTGTGGTATTGGGGGTTATAACTGAGCACAAGAATGCGAGGAAGGTGCTACACTTATTGTAAAATAGGTTGGATGATGGTGATTTTTCATTTTGGTGTGAGCCAATCGCTCAAATCAGGGGTTTGGTGCCAGTGAGCTTGGATAGAAATAAAGGTCAAGTATGAGCTCTGGCTAATGAAATGATGGGTCAAGTTTGAGGCAAGCTAGAGTCCATTTATTAGGTGCAATAAGAAGCTAGAAAGATTGTTTCCTTTAAGAGACGAACAAAGGCAGAGTCAAGCCTTTGCTGTAGTAGGTCTGCATCATGCCTGCTGCAGGATGTGAAGGAATGGACCTCCACAGCAGTGCGCTGTGCCGGGCTGGGCTGCGCTGGGCTGGGCTGGGCCTGCCCTGGCACTGTGAATTAATCACCCACCTCCTTCCTTTGAGGAACGCTCACGACTGCCCACGAACGCCCTTGTTCTGAATACAGGCTGACAGCAGGCAATTTAGGACCCTGCTAAATGGGGGTGATGTCCCCATGTGCTTCCTTCGTGTGGCAAAATCCTTCGTCTAAGGCAGGTGGGCTTTTTTACAATTTGGTTGAAGACCATATGTTGGAGGCGGTATCACGGCACAAGCCGCCGACCGTCTCAGAAGAAAGTATGCATGGGAGGATATTATTTGCATAGGACAGCCCTCTTCTCAGTCCCATTCTTATGCTGCAGTTGCCATGAAGTGTTACTAGAGGGCAGCAGTATGAACAAAAGTGCACACTGAGGCTTTTCTTCTGCTTGCTGACATGATTCTTGTTCATGGTGGTCTTGCAGGGCCTAAGGAGTGAAGGACTGCTTTGACTGAGGGGATGAGGAATGGCAGGCCTTTATTTGTGGTGAAGGGGGAATATTTGGAAGGGAAACAGCAAGATGAAAACGTCAAAGCATATATGTTTGCTGAGTGATTGAGTCTGAGTGTCACTTGTCTCTTTGAAGGGACATGTGAGAAAGGAACAGCAGCACCATAGACTTCAGATGGGAGAGAGCTAGCAAGGATCAATATTTCCCTCAAATCCAAATACTTACAGTACCTCAACGATGACAAGTGCGATATGATGTTCTGCAATTTTAAGGATTTGCCATGTGTGGTAGATACATATGCATAGTTAGTGAGGTTTTCCCAGAATGTGAGTATCGTTAGGCTGGCAAATGTCAGGCACTCCTTTGGGAGTATGAGGCCAAGAAAAAATTTGGGAAGTTTGCCACAGTCATCTGTAGGATTGAAAGACACTTGGGAATCGTTACAGAGGGAGCCAGGCTGCACAAAATGTGGTAACAGTTGGACAGAAATCTTTAGCAGGGACTTTTGTCTACCCCCAATGTGGGATCAGGACCGCAGTACCTCTGTGTCTCTGAAACATATTTTGACCTCCGGACACCACCATCTCAATACCCCTCGAATGTTCCCCCCTGGTACCCCAGCTTTGGTAGTGCATCAACCAGGTTTCAATCATTTGAGTGACCACAAACACCCTTCCTATGTGCCTTCCATTTACATTCAGTCAGTAACCCAGCTGCTTCGTTCGCTGTTCAATCTCAAGTGACAGTTGGATGCACATTGCAGGGGTATACAGGCATTTACCGTACTGTACAGGCCCTCTCAGTACAGCCAGACTACACTTCTTAAAATCATAAATACATGTTTTGCCCAACAGTAAGGCCAGGCCTTTCCTCTGTAGTTCATGGCCAACGTAAGGAGGAAAACATCAACTGAAGAGCATGCCAAAATTCTCTACAGACACTGCCAATCCTCACACTTCTATTTGCATGCGGAGGTTATTCACTATGACCCACCGAACCAATTGCAACAGTAGCCTCTCCCTGCTTCATTCGTATGCTCCGATGCCACCTTTATTTAGCAAGTGTTAGTGCTCTCGGATTTTGTAGCGCGATTCTCTATAGCCTCTGTTTTCAAGAGAAATGTCCTAAAGGTACCTATACCAATCTGCGGGGTGGTGAGGAAGGGGGCTGCTGCTGCTGGCAGTAACATTTTGGGGCACCCCACCTGCAAAAATACAGCCAAATGCTCCTTGTTTTACCTTTCAATACCATAACTGCAGCAGAATCGTATGGTGACCCCTGTTGTTAATAGAAACTGTCAAACAGCTTCTTGCCCCCCCCCCCTTGCCCCTAACCATTTTTACACCCCATGAGGGAGGATCAGAGCAATAAAAACTTATGGTAGCCCCCCAAAAAGTACCTGGAAGCCAAGCCATTGTGTGCACCTTATCGCCTTCACGTTGCGCCTAAGCACCTTTTAATACTGCTCCCCCAAATTTTGACTGCCCCCTCCCAACAGAAATCAGAGAGTATAGGGGGTGCAGTAAAAAAGTATTTGCAGTAGCCCACAATAAGTCAGGATCCTCCTCCACCTATTCCTCTGCTCTCTGAACCCACCCATTCTGCCCAGGCTCCACTTATACCCCTCCTCTCTGACCCCACCCACTCTGACTAGGCTCCTCCTGAACCCCTCCTCTCTAACCCCACCCACTCTGACTAGGCTCCTCCTGTACCCTTCCTCCCTGACCCAGCTCCTCCTATACTCCTCCTCTCTGACCCCACCCACTCTGACTAGGCTCCTCCTGTACCCTTCCTCCCTGACCCAGCTCCTCCTATACTCCTCCTCTCTGACCCCACCCGCTCTGACTAGGCTCCTCCTATACCCCTTCTCTCTGACCCCACCCACTCTGACTAGGCTCCTCCTATACCCCTCCTCCCTGACCCAGCTCCTCCTATACTCCTCATCTCTGACCCCACCCGCTCTGACTAGGCTCCTCCTATACCCCTCCTCTCTGACCCAGCTCCTCCTGAACCCCTACTCTCTGACCTAACCCACTCTGACTAGGCTCCTCCTCCTGCACACAACACCTGTTCCCTTTCTTTCACCTGTCTCTGTTCAGGCCACACCTATTTCACTTACCAACCAATCTGCAGTCCCTCATTCACTAGGCATGATTCCACTCTTACACAACACACAGACACATTTTACCAATTGGCCATTTAGGCCCACCACCAACTTACCTCTGCTCTGCCACCATCAGTCACCTGGTGCCAAACCTGGGATTTGAACACTGGTTGCCTGCATGGAAGGTAGGCAGTTACCCACTGGACCACACTGGTTTCCATGTAAGTAGCCTATCAAATTGTCCTTATGTCATGGTCATCCTTTTCATGTGCAATGGAAGCCGCAGGGAAGGACACCAAGGCCTGTATGTTGCTTATAGTTACTCCTGCAATCCTCTAGACCACTAAGTAGCTATAGCTCAAAGGTAAGTCTTGTACCTTTGGTGCGGACAGCCCTCACAGGCCAGGGTTCGAATCCTGCCAATGCTGTAGAGGTATCCCAAGGTGGAAATTTTCAAAAAGTGAATTCTTTTTTTTTTGCTAAGATTTTTTTTTACTTGGTAACAGAGGAAAAAAGTGGACACTCTTTTTGGCATGTGTGTCCCAACATTTCAAATGTTTTCCCTCATGACCTTCTACCAACCTCCCTATTTCTCAAGTAGGTGCAACAGGGACAAGGCCTTGTCTTCCTTTATCAATGTCTTGATTCTCTGTCCTTTAAGTTTGGTGAATTGCAGAGTGCAATTGTGGTATTGGGGGTTATAACTGAGCACAAGAATGCGAGGAAGGTGCTACACTTATTGTAAAATAGGTTGGATGATGGTGATTTTTCATTTTGGTGTGAGCCACTCGCTCAAATCAGGGGTTTGGTGCCAGTGAGCTTGGATAGAAATAAAGGTCAAGTATGAGCTCTGGCTAATGAAATGATGGGTCAAGTTTGAGGCAAGCTAGAGTCCATTTATTAGGTGCAATAAGAAGCTAGAAAGATTGTTTCCTTTAAGAGACGGACAAAGGCAGAGTCAAGCCTTTGCTGTAGTAGGTCTGCATCATGCCTGCTGCAGGATGTGAAGGAATGGACATCCACAGCAGTGCGCTGTGCCGGGCTGGGCTGCGCTGGGCTGGGCTGGGCCTGCCCTGGCACTGTGAATTAATCACCCACCTCCTTCCTTTGAGGAACGCTCACGACTGCCCACGAACGCCCTTGTTCTGAATACAGGCTGACAGCAGGCAATTTAGGACCCTGCTAAATGGGGGTGATGTCCCCATGTGCTTCCTTCGTGTGGCAAAATCCTTCGTCTAAGGCAGGTGGGCTTTTTTACAATTTGGTTGAAGACCATATGTTGGAGGCGGTATCACGGCACAAGCCGCCGACCGTCTCAGAAGAAAGTATGCATGGGAGGATATTATTTGCATAGGACAGCCCTCTTCTCAGTCCCATTCTTATGCTGCAGTTACCATGAAGTGTTACTAGAGGGCAGCAGTATGAACAAAAGAGCACACTGAGGCTTTTCTTCTGCTTGCTGACATGATTCCTGTTCATGGTGGTCTTGCAGGGCCTAAGGAGTGAAGGACTGCTTTGACTGAGGGGATGAGGAATGGCAGGCCTTTATTTGTGGTGAAGGGGGAATATTTGGAAGGTAAACAGCAAGATGAAAACGTCAAAGCATATATGTTTGCTGAGTGATTGAGTCTGTGTGTCACTTGTCTCTTTGAAGGGACATGTGAGAAAGGAACAGCAGCACCATAGACTTCAGATGGGAGAGAGCAAGCAAGGATGAATTTTTTTCCTCAAATCCAAATACTTACAGTACCTCAAAGATGACAAGTGCGATATGATGTTCTGCAATTGTAAGGATTTGCCATGTGTGGTAGATAAATATGCATAGTTAGTGAGGTTTTTCCCATAATGTGAGTATCGTTAGGCTGGCAAATGTCAGGCACTCCTTTGGGAGTATGAGGCCAAGAAAAAATTTGGGAAGTTTGCTACAGTCATCTGTAGGATCGAAAGACACTGGGGAATCGTTACAGAGGGAGCCAGGCTGCACAAAATGTGGTAACAGTTGGACAGAAATCTTTAGCAGGGACTTTTGTCTACCCCCAATGTGGGACCAGGACCGCAGTACCTCTGTGTCTCTGAAACATATTTTGACCTCTGGACAGCACCATCTCAATACCCCTCAAATGTTCCCCCTGGTACCCCAGCTTTGGTAGTGCATCAACCAGGTTTCAATCATTTGAGTGACCACAAACACCCTTCCTATGTGCCTTCCATTTACATTCAGTCAGTAACCCAGCTGCTTCGTTCGCTGTTCAATCTCAAGTGACAGTTGGATGCACATTGCAGGGGTATACAGGCATTTACCGTACTGTACAGGCCCTCTCAGTACATCCAGACTACACTTCTTAAAATCATAAATACATGTTTTGCCCAACAGTAAGGCCAGGCCTTTCCTCTGTAGTTCATGGCCAACGTAAGGAGGAAAACATCAACTGAAGAGCATGCCAAAATTCTCTACAGACACTGCCAATCCTCACACTTCTGCCTATTTGCATGCCGAGGTTATTCACTATGACCCACCAAACCAATTGCAACAGTAGCCTCTCCCTGCCTCATTCGTATGCTACGATGCCACCTTTATTTAGCTAGTGTTAGTGCTCTCGGATTTTGTAGCGCGATTCGCTATAGCCTCTGTTTTTTTAAAACCCTTTTAAACCCTTTTAAAACTTATTGTAATACTTTGCTCACTTCCCCACTTACCAGCACTTCTTGTTTTATTGAACAGCGCTTCACGCTGCAACGACTCTGTTCCTGTTCCTGGGTAGCCATTCTCGAGGGCGCGGCGCGTGATTGATACACGCCCCCTCGGTTGGCCACGCCCCCTCGCTGATGGTATAAATAGTGCGCGTCAACGCTAGGCGCCGCACTAACGCTAGGACTCCTGAGGCGGAAGCCGGGAGCAAGAGAAACGCGTTTTTTTTTAAAAACCCTTTTAAAAACTTATTGTAATACTTTGCTCACTTCCCCACTTACCAGCACTTCTTGTTTTATTGAACAGCGCTTCACGCTGCAACGACTCTGTTCCTGTTCCTGGGTAGCCATTCTCGAGGGCGCGGCGCGTGATTGATACACGCCCCCTCGGTTGGCCACGCCCCCTCGCTGATGGTATAAATAGTGCGCGTCAACGCTAGGCGCCGCACTAACGCTAGGACTCCTGAGGCGGAAGCCGGGAGCAAGAGAAACGCGGTTTTTTTAAAAACCCTTTTAAAACTTATTGTAATACTTTGCTCACTTCCCCACTTATCAGCACTTCTTGTTTTATTGAACAGCGCTTCACGCTGCAACGACTCTGTTCCTGTTCCTGGGTAGCCATTCTCGAGGGCGCGGCGCGTGATTGATACACGCCCCCTCGGTTGGCCACGCCCCCTCGCTGATGGTATAAATAGTGCGCGTCAACGCTAGGCGCCGCACTAACGCTAGGACTCCTGAGGCGGAAGCCGGGAGCAAGAGAAACGCGGTTTTTTTAAAAACCCTTTTAAAACTTATTGTAATACTTTGCTCACTTCCCCACTTACCAGCACTTCTTGTTTTATTGAACAGCGCTTCACGCTGCAACGACTCTGTTCCTGTTCCTGGGTAGCCATTCTCGAGGGCGCGGCGCGTGATTGATACACGCCCCCTCGGTTGGCCACGCCCCCTCGCTGATGGTATAAATAGTGCGCGTCAACGCTAGGCGCCGCACTAACGCTAGGACTCCTGAGGCGGAAGCCGGGAGCAAGAGAAACGCGTTTTTTTTAAAAACCCTTTTAAAAATTATTGTAATACTTTGCTCACTTCCCCACTTACCAGCACTTCTTGTTTTATTGAACAGCGCTTCACGCTGCAACGACTCTGTTCCTGTTCCTGGGTAGCCATTCTCGAGGGCGCGGCGCGTGATTGATACACGCCCCCTCGGTTGGCCACGCCCCCTCGCTGATGGTATGAATAGTGCGCGTCAACGCTAGGCGCCGCACTAACGCTAGGACTCCTGAGGCGGAAGCCGGGAGCAAGAGAAACGCGGTTTTTTTAAAAACCCTTTTAAAACTTATTGTAATACTTTGCTCACTTCCCCACTTACCAGCACTTCTTGTTTTATTGAACAGCGCTTCACGCTGCAACGACTCTGTTCCTGTTCCTGGGTAGCCATTCTCGAGGGCGCGGCGCGTGATTGATACACCCCCCCTCGGTTGGCCACGCCCCCCCCACTTCCCGTCTGGCTGCTATAAATCATGCGTCTTGATAGGAAGCGCAGCGGACGAGCGCAGCGGGCGCGTCGATTGCGCGCCGAAGGCGCGCCTAAGGCAAGCCCGTCTGCGCCCGTCCGCGACAGATTGGGACTAAGGGCGCTCCACTCTGCCCCTTTCATCACCTACTCCCCGGACCAACTTCGTAGCTACCAGGGCCCCTGGCCCATCTCGGCCACAACCGGCTCCCTCATCACCACTCTTGGTATAGCACCCCCTACCCCTCTTCTTCACTCCCCTCCCACAGTCTCTTCTTCTCCCACTAATGGTGGAACTGCCACTTCCTCTATTCCGAAAAACCTCACAGTCATCTACCTTAACACTCGATCTGCGGTCGCCCATGCGCACGAACTTTCGGTCCTGCTGGACCTTCACACCCCCGACCTCCTCTTCCTAACTGAGACCTGGTTCCGCGACGACTCCCTCCCCGCACTTCTTTCCACCTTACCGGCCTCCTACTACGCCCTCAGGGCTGATCGTCCATCAGGAGGAGCCGGGGGCGGCGTGGCGGTCGTCGCACGCACCGATCTCCCCTTCCAAATTCTATCCCTACCTACCATTGCTACCACCGACTTCCTAGTGATCCGCACACTCTCCACTTCTCCCCCCCTAACCTGCTTCCTCACTTATCGTCCCCCCCAGTCTCCCCTACAGTTCCTCCCCGACTTTCTGGAGGTCCTGGCCACTATCACTGTCAACAATTCTTCTATTTTACTCCTTGGCGACTTCAATTTCTGGCCCTCCGATCCTGCCGAATGCCCTTCCTCGAAGGAATTCTCCGAAACCCTCCACTCGCTTAACTTCACATCCCATGTCCACTCCCCTACCCACACTAAAGGCCATCGGCTTGACCAGATCTGGTCCCTGAACTGCCCTGTGGAATCACTTTCTATCTCCCCTTGCCCTTGGTCTGACCATCACTTAATCTCCTTTCTCCTTCCCATTCTTCCTCCAGCTAAGACCCTCCGACCCAAAAACACCTGGGTCCGATCATGGAGTCGTGTCAATCTTGAAAATCTCTCCTCCCTCCTTACTAACTCTCTTCCCGCTCTACCACTGCTTCCCAGGTTGATTCCATAAATCTATGGCTCACTCACAGCTGCGACTCTGTTGCCCCGCTCAAACGCATAACCTCCAAACGCGACAAAGACGCCAATCGGTGGTTTAATAACGAGCTTAAAACCACCAAATTAACTGTCCGTCGCGCAGAGCGGGCCTGGAGAAGAAACTATTGCCCCGCTCTAAAACTGGAAAACATCAACATCTTGAACCAGTATAAAAAAGCCATCCTGGAGGCCAAAACATCCTACTTCTCTTCAAAAATTCTAGCAGCAGAGAACCAGTCCAAAGAAATTTTTTCCATCGTTCACAACCTGGCGTTCTCGGACAGAACTACTCTCAAACCAGCCCCATCCGAAGACCTCTGCCTCTCTCTTAATGATTATTTTATTCAGAAAATTACCACCATTAAGGCCAACATCCCCCTTCCCTCCCCATCTTTTGTTGATCCTCAATGTCCCCCCCCAAAAGGTGCACTAACCTCCTTTCCCCCTATCACTCGGGAAAATCTGACCTCTGTAGTGCCACTGATCAAATCCGACTCTCCGCTTGATCCCTGCCCTGCCCACATTCTCCGCCACGTCTTTGTCTCTTGTCCAGACCCTCCCCTCCATCTCCTTAATAGCTCTCTCTCACAAGGAATAGTTCCCAACTCTATGAAATCCGCGGTCATTGTGCCCATTCTGAAGAAACCGGGGGCAGATCCTTCTGTCCCGGCCAATTTCCGCCCCATCTCCCTCCTACCTTTCCTGGCCAAGGTGCTCGAGCGCCATGTCACCTGCGCTCTGAGTTCCTTTGTGGAGAAACACGGTGCCCTTGCCCCCCGTCAAGCCGGTTTTCGCCCCGCACACTCCACGGAGTCTGTTGTTATGTCGGTCCTTGACACCCTCAGGGAGGGTATGGACACCAATCAGCACCAGGCGCTTGTGCTCCTCGATCTCTCAGCCGCCTTCGATACGGTGGACCATAACACCTTACTCTCCCGTATCGCGGCGGCGGGGATCGGGGGGAGTGCCCTGGTCTGGTTGTCCTCCTTTTTGAGTGACCGTACCCAGGCTGTCCGCCTGGGTGACTATACAGCGGACACCCGAAGAGTTCAGTGCGGGGTTCCCCAGGGTTCCTCTCTCTCTCCCCTCCTATTCAATCTGTATATTGCCCCTCTTATTTTCTCTCTTCAACAGATGGAGGTCACCGTATTTAATTATGCGGATGACCTCCAGCTGGTCTTCAACCTTTCTTCTTCTTCCGCTACACTAAATTTTCAAACGGTTATGCTTCATATCAGGGACTGGATGAACCACAACCACCTTAAACTCAACCCCGATAAAACAGAACTGGTGTTGACGGGTGGTTCATCCAGCCCCTGGTCCCCTCTCTTCTGGCCCCCCTCTCTTGGTCCCTCTCCTGTTCCCTCTCCCTCAGTCAAAACCTTAGGCATTAAACTCAATTCGCAACTCACCCTTCACTCCCAGGTTAGCTCTGTGGTATCTTCTTCCTTTCTTTCACTGCGCACAATTCGCAGGGTGTCCCGATTTTTCACTTTCTCCGCACTAAAACTCATCATCCTGGCCATGGTGGTGTCCCGCCTGGACTACGGGAACGCCCTGTATGCCGGCATTCCCGCATACAGTCTGCGTCGCCTCCAACAAATACAGAACCAGGCGGCCCGCCTGGCCTTCAATCTTCCCAAATTCCACCACTCTACCCCTCTCCTGAAACAACTGCACTGGCTCCCCGTGCGAGCTAGAATTCAATTCAAGCTTGCATGCATTACCTTCCTGGCCCGCTCCAGTTCGGCGCCAGCTTTCATCTCCTCGGAGATCGTCCCTTATGTCCCTACTAGGGCTCTACGATCCTCCACCCAGTCCCTCCTTACCATCCCACGTTTCCAGAGAAAGAAGTGGGGTGGATCTAAATTTGCTGTCCTCGCCCCTACCCTCTGGAATTCCCTTCCCCTTGAACTTCGCTCCATCCCCCTCTATTCACAATTCCGCAAAAGCCTCAAAACCCATCTTTTTACTAAATCCTTTGATTAACTGCCCGTTTTGACCCCCCTACCTCCACCCTCAGTCCCCGTTAGCTATAGCGCCAAGAAGCCGCTGGTATACGTGCGCTTAAGAAGAACTTTTAAACTCAAACTCAAACTCAAACTCAGAAATGTCCTAAAGGTACCTATACTAATCTGCGGGGTGGTGAGGAAAGGGGCTGCTGCTGCTGGCAGTAACATTTTGGGGCACCACACCTGCAAAAATACAGCCAAATGCTCCTTGTTTTACCATTCAATACCATAACTGCAGCAGAATCGTATGGTGACCCCTGTTGTTAATAGAAACTGTCAAACAGCTTCTTGCCCCCCCGTTGCCCCTAACCATTTGGGGTACACCCCATGAGGGAGGATCAGAGCAATAAAAACTAATGGTAGCCCCCAAAAAGTACCTGGAAGCCAAGCCATTGTGTGCAACTCATCGCCTTCACGTTGCGCCCAAGCACCTTTTAATACTGCTCCCCCAAATTTTGACTGCCCCCTCCCAACAGAAATCAGAAAGTATAGGGGGGGGTGCAGTAAAAAAGTATTTGCAGTACCCCACAATAAGTCAGGATCCTCCTCCACCTATTCCTCTGCTCTCTGATCCCACCCATTCTGCCCAGGTTCCACCTATACACCTCCTCTCTGACCCCACCCACTCTGACTAGGCTCCTCCTGAACCCCTCCTCTCTAACCCCACACACTCTGACTAGGCTCCTCCTATACCCCTCCTCCCTGACCCAGCTCCTCCTATACTCCTCCTCTCTGACCCCTCCCACTCTGACTAGGCTCCTCCCTGACCCAGCCCCTCCTATACTCCTCCTCTCTGACCCCACCCACTCTGACTAGGCTCCTCCTATACCCCTCATCTCTGACCCAGCTCCTCCTATACTCCTCCTCTCTGACCCCACCAACTCTGACTAGGCTCCTCCTGTACCCCTCCTCCCTGACCCAGCTCCTCCTATACTCCTCCTCTCTGACCCCACCCGCTCTGACTAGGCTCCTCCTATACCCCTCCTCTCTGACCCCACCCAGTGTGACTAGGCTCCTCCTGTACCCCTCCTCCCTGACCCAGCTCCTCCTATACTCCTCCTCTCTGACCCCACCCGCTCTGACTAGGCTCCTCCTATACCCCTCCTCTCTGACTAGGCTCCTCCTCTCTGACCCCTCCCACTCTGACTAGGCTCCTCCTGTACCCTTCCTCCCTGACCCAGCTCCTCATATACTCCTCCTCTCTGACCCCACCCGCTCTGACTAGGCTCCTCCTATACCCCTCCTCTCTGACCTAACCCACTCTGACTAGGCTCCTCCTCCTGCACACAACACCTGTTCCCTTTCTTTCACCTGTCTCTGTTCAGGCATCACCTATTTCACTTACCAACCAGTCTGCAGTCCCTCATTCACTAGGCATGATTCCACTCTAACACAACACACAGACACATTTTACTTACCAATTGGCCATTTAGGCCCACCTCAACCTTACCTCTGCTCTGCCACCATCAGTCACCTGGTGCCGAACCCGGGATTTGAACCCTGGTTGCCTGCATGGAAGGCAGGCAGTTACCCACTGGACCACACTGGTTTTCATGTAAGTAGCCTATCAAATTGTCCTTATGTCATGGTCATCCTTTTCATGTGCAATGGAAGCCGCAGGGAAGGACACCAAGGCCTGTATGTTGCTTATAGTTACTACTGCAATCCTCTAGACCACTAAGGAGCTATAGCTCAAAGGTAAGTCTTGTACCCAGTGGCGGTGCGTCCATTGGGGGCGTTGGGGCAACGCCCCACTAGCCTGGACGACCCACGACTGCACTGCCAACATGTGTAATAACTTAGCTTTTTATTATTTCCAAGCAGTGAAAAATGAATTGGTGCCGAGCGCACTAAGGCCCCGGGAGAAGCCCGACAGGATCGGGCATCCATAAGGAAGTGGGCCGGCCGGCCTGTGGGGGGGCTGTGCCAGAGAGTGACAGGCAGGCAGCGCACAGGCAGAGGGTGACGCTACTGTACTGCCAGTGAGTGCGCATGTAAAAGGCCGGAGAAGACCAGATTTTGACTGGCCCACGCATGCGCACTCTTTAAACTCCCCCCTCTGCCACTAAGGAATATAGGCATGGACCCGGGGCCCCGGGTCTCGTAATGGGCAGATTTCAGTCTGCTCTGCGCTGCGCCAGGATTGGTTGGATGCTGCAGAAGGATGGTGCCGCGCCTGTGTGTTGGCTGGTCTGAGCCAGAATCGTCGGTGATTGGCCATTGTCCCTCGTCACTGCGCGTGCTGGAATCATGCCAGAGAGCTGCTCACATCATGGCCAGTCACCCACGACAACAACACCATAAATGAAAGTGAAACTAGTAAGTGCCTGGATCATGTGATGACTGCTGAGTCACAGTCATAGACTAGTGAGACTAGAGTCAGTGGGGCGCGTGAGTGACTGAGTCTGAGGACGGAGTGACTCAACTGTGTGCTGACTACTCGTCGTTAACTTGTGGTACTGGTAGTCGTCGTCGTGACCACCAGTACTGACTGCGTGTCGTCGTGTGTGTGTGGATTCGACGGTCGGACCGCCTGCTGCTGCCACCCACCCCACGTAAGAAAGACATTTGAGTTACTTATTTTTTATTTATTGTGCAGATGCGTGGCTGCGTGGCGGGGGAGGGGGTTGCTTAAGGGTGTGAAACCTCCCAAATAAATGCAGTCTTGCCTTGGTTAGTAGTAGGGTCCAGGGCCCTGAGTTGGGTCTATTATGCATCGGGTTTTCATTTCTTTCGGTGAGCAAAGAATGAAAGTCAAAACAGGGGCCCTTTTGTAAACGGGAGAGCAGGCGGCAGAGATAGCTATGACAACCGCTTGCTTTCCTTTGGTGTTGTTGTACCAGCAAGTAACTTGTTCTATAATTAAATCATTCATCACTGATATTTTTGCTCATATTTCTTAGTACATTGTCCTGTGCCCCAATGACAGCAATGGTCTATTTTACATTAAGTTAATCAATGTACACACGTGAAGAATGTATACATTCTCCATACATACATACACGTATACATAAATACACACATACATACACACACACATACGTACATGCATGCATACATACACACATGAGTACATACATACATACACACACACACACACATACATACACACAGATATACACATGAATACATTCATACATACACATGCAAAGAAATGCAAAACGTGGTAACACTCTAGTAGCTACCCACAATCAGAAAACATTATGTGGTCAATCTGGTGATCCAGTCTGGTAAAAACGCACGTGAGTTTAGTACAACAGCTGTTTGTAATTTGATTTCTTGCTGTTAACCACAACTTCCCGACACTCTTCAAACGTTTCAATCATCGTCCAGCCACATGTGTTAAAGGGCAATATAAAAACGAATTAAGCGCTGTATTGTTTTTCACATTACATTTTGTGTAATTAGTTTTCAAGCAAACACGTGTTGGCTGCGGATAATGATACGAGATTATTATTAGTATGAGTTTTAAAGCACACACGTTATAAAAGATGCTTTAAGGGGAAAATCTTGGTTTTAAAAATAACCTAAAGGTAGAGGAAGCAAAACCACTAATGTGCACATGTTTTCCATAGTATTCTCTTACATGACTAGAGAGGAAATGCCTTTAAAATGTTTCAAAATTAATCTGTGAAGCTTTAATTATGTCATTAACTTTGCGTATAATAACTATGACCGCTCTTAATTCGTAAAAAAAATGCATTGCAGGGGACCAAGGTTTTGTTTAAGGATTCCACCGCCAGTGCTGCTGGCAGTACATCAAAGCTGTCTAGTCTTGAGTCCACCACCTGGAACCTCTTCTGGATCACAAAATATTTTTGATTGGTGTTTTTTTATGACCTTGGTGGTAGGTTCAGGCAGTGCTTGCCAGAAGCACCTTTAACCACCGCAATATGAATACAGGATACTGGATGTGCTAAGGTGTGACAAGAACGTTTGTGCACATTTGTTGTGTGGCATTCTTTTGGGTGGTGATGTGTTTTTTTGTGCTGCTGTCTTTTTGTGATGCACTATTATAATGTGATTTTGTTGCTGCGATTGTTGGGCTGTTTTCTGTTTTATTACGATGTGCCCTTTTATGTTTTGTGTTTTTGTTGCTTTGCTTATGTTATTGTGCTATGTTCTGTTGTTAACTTTCGATGTCATTAAATGCTGATACATTTTCATCCCAAAGCAACACATCTTGATTGTTACTGTGACAAGCAACCATTTATCTCTGCCTAAAATAGCGATGCTGTAGATATGCAACTACTAAAGACGCCACACGACCAAAACTTTGGCAGAGATTGTGGACTGAGTTTAGCACTCACAGTGCACACTTTATGTGATATGCCCCCCCATCTCTTGCAACCACCGGCACAAAGCCAGTACTGAACTACGGTGAAATGTTTGCCATGCAAAGCTTATTTTTGTGGCAGGATCAACCAAAGTGTGAATAAATCAAAAACACGACGAGAATGATCAGATAGTTAAATGGTATTGTAGGAAGAGAGGAACAAAAAATGCATAGGTGCTCCTACATAAAATGTACCATGCTGCCACTTGTCTGGTAAATCTTCACATGAGCACATAATAGTTGGCAGTGTACATGTGTTGCATGTTCACCAGATTCACATGCAGGCTTTAGAGTTTCTTTCAAGTTTCAGAGATTATCATCTCAGGCGTGGCAGTTGTGGAAAATGGAAGCTGTGATACTAGTAACAATACTGGGCAGAACAATTCCAGGTCAGAGGCGGAACTTCCAGGGCACGGGAAGTAAACACAGAAAATAAGCACTTTAGTAAGTGTCTGACAATGTCTGATGCTGTTTCAGCTTTTCCAGTGATGCATAGTCCATTACCTAGTCTTGCGTTCACTACACTTTGTTGGGTTTCTCCTTCCCGGTTCTCCATTCTTGGCATACATTTCTTCATACACAGGTCTTCTATGCATTCCTTGGATTGTTTATCTGCTGTCCTTTAGAGCTGGCTTCCAGCTTCATTGGTGCACACTCTTAACTCACATTTGGCATCTGGTTAGCTTCCTTGAGATGCACAAGGCAATAATTGGAACTTTAACTGATAAAATTCGAGGAATACTCCCAGAAAAGTATGCTACTCGTAGGTAGGCTCCAAAACTATTTTATAACAATGTAAGAAACAAAAATTGGGGTGGTACATCCATCTGATTCTAAATTTCAAAATTATGGAATTCACTTCCACCAAAGATAGAGGCTGCCATAAATCACCTGGAGTTTAGAAGCATGTTGAAAACATAGCTCTTCATTATTTCAAACCCCAGGGTACACAATAGATGAAGGATCCCACTGCTAACATGAAGTGGAAGCCTAGCATAACATTGAGAAACTAGAAAGACTACAAACTTTGGACCATGGCCTATAAATTACAATGTCCAAAACAACATATCTTACGCATCATCGACAAAGAACGAATGCAAGAAAGATACACAAACAACAAATTCAAATGGGAAATTGCTCTTTTTGTGAAAGTGTACTTCCAAAAATCACCTGCTCTTACCACCTTTGCTCTGTTCTTGCTCTCTGGGCTACCCAGAGCACAGAGAAGCTGGGCAGCATCAAATGAAGATAGTTACTTTGGGGTTCCCTTTCCCAAAGGCTGTGCAAGGTAGAAAGGGAAGAGGAAGGCATGTTCAGGTGACCCCAGAGCACTCAGCACAGCCACACATCATGTAAATGTAGGCTAACTTAAAAAGCCTACGATAATATGTGCCTTTTCAAAAGTTTTCTCACGTGCATCATGGTGTGGAAATTTACTCGCATCAAGCCTTTTTGGCAGCGTCAGTCTGTATACAGATAGTAGACAACTTGGAACTAAAAGTATGATTGGGAACAAAAACCGATAGATTTTTTTATTTATTTTTGTTTCCTTCTTCTTTTCATCAAAAAAAAATCTGAAATACCGCAGTTGTTGCAGAGTCGGAAATGCTGTCTGAACCACGCTGAAATTAATCTAAGATTGTGGTAGAACTGAGGGCAGGCAGCTGCCAGACAAGAAATCCCATTCGGCCTGGTAGGACGTGCACACAGTATCAGCTCCCAGAATCAGCCGCGCGCTCGGTTTCTAAATTATGCACATTTTTTTGGAGGGATTAACCACGGATTTGGTTTTCATTATACAGAGTAATGGACTTGAAACAGATATCCGAAGTGTACTTAGCTTTCATTCACGTTGGCAATTTACATAAAATGTCGCCAGCTCTTTGCCTTCATTTTATTCTGCTTGAGGTATTATTATCCGTCATCTCCACAAAGTGCTGCCCCCCAGCTGAGATGAATACCGTGGGGTTTAGCGCGCCTGAGAAAGACTATATGGCGCTTGCAACAAAGAGTGACCACACTAGTAATACTTGACATCGGTGGCGGTGCCCCAAGCCGCTCCGCACTCTTCCGTCTTCCGCACAGGCCGCAATTTGGCTTCCACTCCGAGCTGCGATGACGGCTGTTGTTTTCGATAACCCCTGATGTCGATAGTTTCTCCAGGGTGGCAGGTACTATTTATAGTTTATGGAGGACAGTTGAGTGCAGGATAAATTAAGGATATCGTATCGAGCGTGACAAAAGGACTACGCGGCTATCTTCAGGCCAGGCAAACTCCACCCCCCAAACACTGACATAGTTACAAACAGATGCATACACTAAGACACCCAGGTATAAAATTATTCGTATTGTAATACACCAAAACATACACTAACGTATATATTTTCACATCTTGTGTACCTTTTGTAACTTACCTGGTTGTTTTGTAAAGCGCTCGGACACCTTTGGGTAAAGTTCGAGCTATATAAAAATGCATTAAATAAAGTAAGACAAATAAATAAAATGCCTGTACTGAATACATATACAATGACACATCTAGGCACATACTTAATAATAACATGTCATTGACACAGCTCTTGAAGAAAGATGTGGTGTTTTTTTATTTTGCAGAAAAAATGCTGTAATCCAATGCTGTAATCTGATAGCGAACATGCAGAGAGTAAAATTCTAAGCAAAACTGTAGCATATGAAAAAAAAACTGTTTTAAAACGATAAAAAAAGTTTTAAAATTGCCACATGTATTTCTTGAAAAAAAAATAATGTCCTCAGATTTCCAAATTAAATCTTGGGCGTATCTATGTTTAAAGTTCACAGCTGTTTGTATGCTGGTACGTCTTCATCATTCTCTGTCACTTGAGGAGCTTCCTTGGTGTTTAACATATCTAACATTAGCACATGTCCTTGTGTAATGATAGAAAGCAAACAAAAAGAAATTAACAATGATGCTGCTTCACCTTTTCGAAGGTTCTTGACATTTGGAACAGTAAACAACCATGTCTTTGAATTGCGTACAAGTTGGTGCAATACTGATATTTCCTGAAGGTTGGTTGGAGGTAGATGACGATGATTCTGTGTGGCTAAATGATGTTCTTTTCTCCTTCAGCTTTCTAAGATAGGTGGTTGCGTGATTACTCCTGATGTGCTTCCACATCGAGGATGGGCCGCAATGCTCTCTATAGAGAGCAAGCTTGTTCAAAATATTGCTGACTTTAACATTCAAGTAATTGAAAAATTTGCTGCGCTTAAAGACAGGCGTGCTGAATTTAGATACAAAAAGTAAATATGTTGAATGGTGATAGTTTGTGACCTGTTTAGTTGGTTCTTTTGTTGTTTGCAGTTTAAACCAAAAAAGTTGTTTGTTTTGTTGTTTGCAGTTTAAATAAAAACAATCTGTGAGGTTCTCAGCATTGTATCTTGAAGTCTGTAATGAAGCTCTGTTGTTATACTGAATGAGCAGCTACCTAGTATGTTATATGACAGCTCTTTAATAATGTAATCCCTGCACTTTCACAATTGCTTTATTAACCTTCCTGCTTTCTCAGATTTGCTTGGAAATGCACCATTTTTCCACTATTTTTTCAAAATTTTCTCGGGGGGAATTCACCCCGAACCCTCCTTAGGGGGTTCGGGCTCGCTCGCTACGCTTGCTCGCTACGGTGCAGTATGATTATCACTTTACGCCACACCACTTTCAAATGTCACCAGCCGCCACTGCTTGTACCTTTGGATCGGACAGCCCTCACAGGCCAGGGTTCGAATCCTGCCAATGCTGTAGAGGTATCCCAAGGTGGAAATTTTCAAAAATTGATTTTTTTTTTTTGCTAAGATTTTTTTTTACTTGGTAACAGAGGAGAAAAGTGGACACTCTTTTTGGCATGTGTGTCCCAAAATTTCAAATGTTTTCCCTCATGACCTTCTACCAACCTCCCTATTTCTCAAGTAGGTGCAATAGGGACAAGGCCTTATCTTCCTTTATCAATGTCTTCATTCTTTGTCCTTTAAGTTTGGTGAATTGCAGAGTGCAATTGAGGTATTGGGGGTTATAACTGAGCACAAGAATGCGAGGAAGGTGCTACACTTATTGTAAAATAGGTTGGATGATGGTGATTTTTCATTTTGGTGTGAGCCACTCGCTCAAATCAGGGGTTTGGTGCCAGTGAGCTTGGATAGAAATAAAGGTCAAGTATGAGCTCTGACTAATGAAATGATGGGGCAAGTTTGAGGCAAGCTAGAGTCTATTTATTAGGTGCAATAAGAAGCTAGAAAGATTGTTTCCTTTAAGAGACAGACAAGGGCAGAGTCAAGCCTTTGCTCTAGTAGGTCTGCATCATGCCTGCTGCAGGATGTGAAGGAATGGACCTCCACAGCAGTGCGCTGTGCCGGGCTGGGCTGCGCTGGGCTGGGCTGGGCCTGCCCTGGAACTGTGAATTAATCACCCACCTCCTTCCTTTGAGGAACGCTCACGAACGCCCTTGTTCTGTATACAGGCTGACAGCAGGCAATTTAGGACCCAGCTAAATGGGGGTGATGTCCCCATGTGCTTCCTTCGAGTGGCAAAATCCTTCGTCTAAGGCAGGTGGGCTTTTTTAAAATTTGGTTGAAGACCATATGTTGGAGGCGGTATCACGGCACAAGCCGCCGACCGTCTCAGAAGAAAGTATGCATGGGAGGATATTATTTGCATAGGACAGCCCTCTTCTCAGTCCCATTCTTATGCTGCAGTTGCCATGAAGTGTTACTAGAGGGCAGAAGTATGAACAAAAGAGCACACTGAGGCTTTTCTTCTGCTTGCTGACATGATTCTTGTTCATGATGGTCTTGCAGGGCCTAAGGAGTGAAGGACTGCTTTGACTGAGGGGATGAGGAATAGCAGGCCTTTATTTGTGGTGAAGGGGGAATATTTGGAAGGTAAACAGCAAGATGAAAACGTCAAAGCATATATGTTTGCTGAGTGATTGAGTCTGTGTGTCACTTGTCTCTTTGAAGGGACATGTGAGAAAGGAACAGCAGCACCATAGACTTCAGATGGGAGAGAGCAAGCAAGGATGAATATTTCCCTCAAATCCAAATACTTACAGTACCTCAAAGATGACAAGTGCGATATGATGTTCTGCAATTGTAAGGATTTGCCATGTGTGGTAGATAGATATGCATAGTTAGTGAGGTTTTTCCCAGAATGTGAGTATCGTTAGGCTGGCAAATGTCAGGCACTCCTTTGGGAGTATGAGGCCAAGAAAAAATTTGGGAAGCTTGCTACAGTCATCTGTAGGATCGAAAGACACTGGGGAATCGTTACAGAGGGAGCCAGGCTGCACAAAATGTGGTAACAGTTGGACAGAAATCTTTAGCAGGGACTTTTGTCTACCCCCAATGTGGGACCAGGACCGCAGTACCTCTGTGTCTCTGAAACATATTTTGACCTCTGGACACCACCATCTCAATACCCCTCAAATGTTCCCCCCTGGTACCCCAGCTTTGGTAGTGCATCAACCAGGTTTCAATCATTTGAGTGACCACAAACACCCTTCCTATGTGCCTTCCATTTACATTCAGTCAGTAACCCAGCTGCTTCGTTCGCTGTTCAATCTCAAGTGACAGTTGGATGCACATTGCAGGGGTATACAGGCATGTACCGTACTGTACAGGCCCTCTCAGTACAGCCAGACTACACTTCTTAAAATCATAAATACATGTTTTGCCAAACAGTAAGGCCAGGCCTTTCCTCTGTAGTTCATGGCCAACGTAAGGAGGAAAACATCAGCTGAAGAGCATGCCAAAATTCTCTACAGACACTGCCAATCCTCACACTTCTGCCTATTTGCATGTCGAGGTTATTCACTATGACCCACCAAACCAATTGCAACAGTAGCCTCTCCCTGCCTCATTCGTATGCTCTGATGCCACCTTTATTTAGCAAGTGTTAGTGCTCTCGGATTTTGTAGCGCGATTCGCTATAGCCTCTGTTTTCAACAGAAATGTCCAGAAGGTACCTATACCAATCTGCAGGGTGGCGAGGAAGGGGGATGCTGCTGCTGCTGGCAGTAACATTTTGGGGCACCCCACCTGCAAAAATACAGCCAAATGCTCCTTGTTTTACCTTTCAATACCATAACTGCAGCAGAATCGTATGGTGACCCCTGTTGTTAATAGAAACTGTCAAACAGCTTCTTGCCCCCCCCGTGGCCCCTAACCATTTGGGGTGCACCCCATGAGGGAGGATCAGAGCAATAAAAACTAATGGTAGCCCCCCAAAACGTACCTGGAAGCCAAGCCATTGTGTGCACCTCATCGCCTTCACGTTGCGCCTAAGCACCTTTTAATACTGCTCCCCCAAATTTTGACTGCCCCCTCCCAACAGAAATCAGAGAGTATAGGGGGGTGCAGTAAAAAAGTATTTGCAGTACCCCACAATAAGTCAGGATCCTCCTCCCCTTCCTCTGCTCTCTGAACCCACCCATTCTGCCCAGGCTCCGCCTATACCCCTCCTCTCTGACCCCAACCACTCTGACTAGGCTCCTCCTGAACCCCTCCTCTCTAACCCCACCCACTCTGACTAGGCTCCTCCTATACCCCTCCCACTCTGACTAGGCTCCACCTACACCCCTCCTCTCTGACCTGGCTCCTCCTATACTCCTCCTCTCTGACCCCTCCCACTCTGACTAGGCTCCTCCTATACCCCTCCTCTCTGACCCAGCTCCTCCTATACTCCTACTCTCTAACCCCACCCACTCTGACTAGGCTCCACCTATACCCCTCCTCTCTGACCTGGCTCCTCCTGAACCCCTCCTCTCTGACCCCACCCACTCTGACTAGGCTCCTCCTCCTCCTGCACACAATACCTGTTACCTTTCTTTCACCTATCTCTGTTCAGGCCACACCTATTTTACTTACCAACCAATCTGCAATCCATCATTCACTAGGCCTGATTCCACTCGTACACAACACACAGACACATTTTACTTACCATTTGGCCATTTAGGCCCACCTCCAACTTACCTCTGCCACCATCAGTCACCTGGTGCTGAACCCGGGATTTGAACCCTGATTACATGCATGGAAGGCAGGCACTTACCCACTGGACCACACTGGTTTCCATGTATGTAGCCTATCAAATTGTCCTTATGTCATGGTCATCCTTTTCATGTGCAATGGAAGCCGCCGGGAAGGACACCAAGGCCTGTATGTTGCTTATAGTTACTACTGCAATCCTCTAGACCACTAAGGAGCTATAGCTCAAAGGTAAGTCTTGTACCTTTGGTGCAGACAGCCCTCACAGGCCAGGGTTCGAATCCTGCCAATGCTGTAGAGGTATCCCAAGGTGGACATTTTCAAAAAGTGAATGTTTCTTTTTTTGCTAAGGTTTTTTTTTACTTGGTAACAGAGGAGAAAAGTGGACACTCTTTTTGGCATGTGTGTCCCAAAATTTCAAATGTTTTCCCTCATGACCTTCTACCAACCTCCCTATTTCTCAAGTAGGTGCAATAGGGACAAGGCCTTGTCTTCCTTTATCAATGTCTTCATTCTTTTTCCTTTAAGTTTGGTGAATTGCAGAGTGCAATTGTGGTATTGGGGGTTATAACTGAGCACAAGAATGCGAGGAAGGTGCTACACTTATTGTAAAATAGGTTGGATGATGGTGATTTTTCATTTTGATGTGAGCAACTCGCTCAAATCAGGGGTTTGGTGCCAGTGAGCTTGGATAGAAATAAAGGTCAAGTATGAGCTCTGGCTAATGAAATGATGGGTCAAGTTTGAGGCAAGATAGAGTCCATTTATCAGGTGCAATAAGAAGCTAGAAAGATTGTTTTCTTTAAGAGACAGACAAGGGCAAAGTCAAGCCTTTGCTCTAGTAGGTCTGCATCATGCCTGCTGCAGGATGTGAAGGAATGGACCTCCACAGCAGTGCGCTGTGCCGGGCGGGGCTGCGCTGGGCTGGGCTGGGCTGGGCCTGCCCTGGCACTGTGAATTAATCACCCACCTCCTTCCTTTGAGGAACGCTCACGAACGCCCTTGTTCTGTATACAGGCTGACAGCAGGCAATTTAGGACCCTGCTAAATGAGGGTGATGTCCCCATGTGCTTCCTTCGAGTGGCAAAATCCTTCGTCTAAGGCAGGTGGGCTTTTTTAAAATTTGGTTGAAGACCAGTTGTTGGAGGCGGTATCACGGCACAAGCCGCCGACCGTCTCAGAAGAAAGTATGCATGGGAGGATATTATTTGCATAGGACAGCCCTCTTCTCAATCCCATTCTTATGCTGCAGTTGCCATGAAGTGTTACTAGAGGGCAGCAGTATGAATAAAAGAGCAAACTGAGGCTTTTCTTCTGCTTGCTGATATGATTCTTGTTCATGGTGGTCTTGCAGGGCCTAAGGAGCGAAGGACTGCTTTGACTGAGGGGATGAGGAATGGCAGGCCTTTATTTGTGGTTCAGGGGGAATATTTGGAAGGTAAACAGCAAGATGAAAACGTCAAAGCATATATGTTTGCTGAGTGATTGAGTCTGTGTGTCACTTGTCTCTTTGAAGGGACATGTGAGAAAGGAACAGCAGCACCATAGACTTCAGATGGGAGAGAGCAAGCAAGGATGAATATTTCCCTCAAATCCAAATACTTACAGTACCTCAAAGATGACAAGTGCGATATGATGTTCTGCAATTGTAAGGATTTGCCATGTGTGGTAGATAAATATGCATAGTTAGTGAGGTTTTTCCCAGAATGTGAGTATCGTTAGGCTGGCAAATGTCAGGCACTCCTTTGGGAGTATGAGGCCAAGAAAAAATTTGGGAAGTTTGCTACAGTCATCTGTAGGATCGAAAGACACTGGGGAATCGTTACAGAGGGAGCCAGGCTGCACAAAATGTGGTAACAGTTGGACAGAAATCTTTAGCAGGGACTTTTGTATACCCCCAATGTGGGACCAGGACCGCAGTACCTCTGTGTCTCTGAAACATATTTTGACCTCTGGACACCACCATCTCAATACCCCTCAAATGTTCCCCCCTGGTACCCCAGCTTTGATAGTGCATCAACCAGGTTTCAATCATTTGAGTGACCACAAACACCCTTCCTATGTGCCTTCCATTTACATTCAGTCAGTAACCCAGCTGCTTCGTTCGCTTTTCAATCTCAAGTGACAGTTGGATGCACATTGCAGGGGTATACAGGCATTTACCGTACTGTACAGGCCCTCTCAGTACATCCAGACTACACTTCTTAAAATCATAAATACATGTTTTGCCCAACAGTAAGGCCAGGCCTTTCCTCTGTAGTTCAAGGAGGAAAACATCAACTGAAGAGCATGCCAAAATTCTCTACAGACACTGCCAATCCTCACACTTCTGCCTATTTGCATGCCGAGGTTATTCACTATGACCCACCAAACCAATTGCAACAGTAGCCTCTCCCTGCCTCATTCGTATGCTCCGATGCCACCTTTATTTAGCAAGTGTTAGTGCTCTCGGATTTTGTAGCGCGATTCGCTATAGCCTCTGTTTTCAACAGAAATGTCCAGAAGGTACCTATACCAATCTGCAGTGTGGCGAGGAAGGGGGCTGCTGCTGCTGCTGGCAGTAACATTTTGGGGCACCCCACCTGCAAAAATACAGCCAAATGCTCCTTGTTTTACCTTTCAATACCATAACTGCAGCAGAATCGTATGGTGACCCCTGTTGTTAATAGAAACTGTCAAACAGCTTCTTGCCCCCCCCGTGGCCCCTAACCATTTGGGGTACACCCCATGAGGGAGGATCAGAGCAATAAAAACTAATGGTAGCCCCCAAAAAGTACCTGGAAGCCAAGCCATTGTGTGCACCTCATCGCCTTCACGTTGCGCCTAAACACCTTTTAATACTGCTCCCCCAAATTTTGACTGCCCCCTCCCAACAGAAATCAGAGAGTATAGGGGGGTGCAGTAAAAAAGTATTTGCAGTACCCCACAATAAGTCAGGATCCTCCTCCCCTTCCTCTGCTCTCTAAACCCACCCATTCTGCCCAGGCTCCGCCTATACCCCTCCTCTCTGACCCCACCCACTCTGACTAGGCTCCTCCTGAACCCTCCTCTCTAACCCCACCCACTCTGACTAGGCTCCTCCTCTACTCCTCCTCTCTGACCCCTCCCACTCTGACTAGGCTCCACCTACACCCCTCCTCTCTGACCTGGCTCCTCCTATACTCCTCCTCTCTGCCCCCTCCCACTAGGCTCCTCCTATACCCGTCCTCTCTGACCCCACCCACTCTGACTAGGCTCCTCCTATACCCCTCCCACTCTGACTAGGCTCCACCTGCACCCCTCCTCTCTGACCTGGATCCTCCTATACTCCTCCTCTCTGACCCCTCCCACTCTGTCTAGGCTCCTCCTATACCCCTCCTCTCTGACCCAGCTCCTCCTATACTCCAACCCCACCCACTCTGACTAGGCTCCACCTATACCCCTCCTCTCTGACCTGGCTCCTCCTGAACCACTCCTCTCTGACCCCACCCACTCTGACTAGGCTCCTCCTCCTCCTGCACACAACACCTGTTACCTTTCTTTCACCTGTCTCTGTTCAGGCCACACCTATTTTACTTACCAACCAATCTGCAATCCATCATTCACTAGGCATGATTCCACTCGTACACAACACACAGACACATTTTACTTACCATTTGGCCATTTAGGCCCACCTCCAACTTACCTCTGCCACCATCAGTCACCTGGTGCTGAACCCAGGATTTGAACCCTGGTTGCCTGCATGGAAGGCAGGCACTTACCCACTGGACCACACTGGTTTCCATGTATGTAGCCTATCAAATTGTCCTTATGTCATGGTCATCCTTTTCATGTGCAATGGAAGCCCCCGGGAAGGACACCAAGGCCTGTATGTTGCTTATAGTTACTACTGCAATCCTCTAGACCACTAAGGAGCTATAGCTCAAAGGTAAGTCTTGTACCTTTGGTGCAGACAGCCCTCACAGGCCAGGGTTCGAATCCTGCCAATGCTATAGAGGTATCCCAAGGTGGAAATTTTCAAAAAGTGAATGTTTTTTTTTTTGCTAAGATTTTTTTTTACTTGGTAACAGAGGAGAAAAGTGGACACTCTTTTTGGCATCTGTGTCCCAAAATGTCAAATGTTTTCCCTCATGACCTTCTACCAACCTCCCTATTTCTCAAGTAGGTGCAATAGGGACAAGGCCTTGTCTTCCTTTATCAATGTCTTCATTCTTTTTCCTTTAAGTTTGGTGAATTGCAGAGTGCAATTGTGGTATTGGGGGTTATAACTGAGCACAAGAATGCGAGGAAGGTGCTACACTTATTGTAAAATAGGTTGGATGATGGTGATTTTTCATTTTGGTGTGAGTAACTCGCTCAAATCAGGGGTTTGGTGCCAGTGAGCTTGGATAGAAATAAAGGTCAAGTATGAGCTCTGGCTAATGAAATGATGGGTCAAGTTTGAGGCAAGCTAGAGTCCATTTATCAGGTGCAATAAGAAGCTAGAAAGATTGTTTTCTTTAAGAGACAGACAAGGGCAGAGTCAAGCCTTTGCTCTAGTAGGTCTGCATCATGCCTGCTGCAGGATGTGAAGGAATGGACCTCCACAGCAGTGCGCTGTGCCGGGCTGGGCTGCGCTGGGCTGGGCTGCGCTGGGCTGGGCCTGCCCTGGCACTGTGAATTAATCACCCACCTCCTTCCTTTGAGGAACGCTCACGAACGCCCACGAACGCCCTTGTTCTGTATACAGGCTGACAGCAGGCAATTTAGGACCCTGCTTAATGAGGGTGATGTCCCCATGTGCTTCCTTCGAGTGGCAAAATCCTTCGTCTAAGGCAGGTGGGCTTTTTTAAAATTTGGTTGAAGACCAGTTGTTGGAGGCGGTATCACGGCACAAGCCGCCGACCGTCTCAGAAGAAAGTATGCATGGGAGGATATTATTTGCATAGGACAGCCCTCTTCTCAGTCCCATTCTTATGCTGCAGTTGCCATGAAGTGTTACTAGAGGGCAGCAGTATGAACAAAAGAGCACACTGAGGCTTTTCTTCTGCTTGCTGACATGATTCTTGTTCATGGTGGTCTTGCAGGGCCTAAGGAGCGAAGGACTGCTTTGACTGAGGGGATGAGGAATGGCAAGCCTTTATTTGTGGTTCAGGGGGAATATTTGGAAGGTAAACAGCAAGATGAAAACGTCAAAGCATATATGTTTGCTGAGTGATTGAGTCTGTGTGTCACTTGTCTCTTTGAAGGGACATGTGAGAAAGGAACAGCAGCACCATAGACTTCAGATGGGAGAGAGCAAGCAAGGATGAATATTTCCCTCAAATCCAAATACTTACAGTACCTCAAAGATGACAAGTGCGATATGATGTTCTGCAATTGTAAGGATTTGCCATGTGTGGTAGATAAATATGCATAGTTAGTGAGGTTTTTCCCAGAATGTGAGTATCGTTAGGCTGGCAAATGTCAGGCACTCCTTTGGGAGTATGAGGCCAAGAAAAAATTTGGGAAGTTTGCTACAGTCATCTGTAGGATCGAAAGACACTGGGGAATCGTTACAGAGGGAGCCAGGCTGCACAAAATGTGGTAACAGTTGGACAGAAATCTTTAGCAGGGACTTTTGTCTTTCCCCAATGTGGGACCAGGACCGCAGTACCTCTGTGTCTCTGAAACATATTTTGACCTCTGGACACCACCATCTCAATACCCCTCAAATGTTCCCCCCTGGTACCCCAGCTTTGGTAGTGCATCAACCAGGTTTCAATCATTTGAGTGACCACAAACACCCTTCCTATGTGCCTTCCATTTACATTCAGTCAGTAACCCAGCTGCTTCGTTCGCTGTTCAATCTCAAGTGACAGTTGGATGCACATTGCAGGGGTATACAGGCATTTACCGTACTGTACAGGCCCTCTCAGTACATCCAGACTACACTTCTTAAAATCATAAATACATGTTTTGCCCAACAGTAAGGCCAGGCCTTTCCTCTGTAGTTCAAGGAGGAAAACATCAACTGAAGAGCATGCCAAAATTCTCTACAGACACTGCCAATCCTCACACTTCTGCCTATTTGCATGCCGAGGTTATTCACTATGACCCACCAAACCAATTGCAACAATAGCCTCTCCCTGCCTCATTCGTATGCTCCGATGCCACCTTTATTTAGCAAGTGTTAGTGCTCTCGGATTTTGTAGCGCGATTCGCTATAGCCTCTGTTTTCAACAGAAATGTCCAGAAGGTACCTATACCAATCTGCAGGGTGGCGAGGAAGGGGGCTGCTGCTGCTGCTGGCAGTAACATTTTGGGGCACCCCACCTGCAAAAATACAGCCAAATGCTCCTTGTTTTACCTTTCAATACCATAACTGCAGCAGAATCGTATGGTGACCCCTGTTGTTAATAGAAACTGTCAAACTGCTTTTTGCCCCCCCGTGGCCCCTAACCATTTGGGGTACACCCCATGAGGGAGGATCAGAGCAATAAAAACTAATGGTAGCCCCCCAAAAAGTACCTGGAAGCCAAGCCATTGTGTGCACCTCATCGCCTTCACGTTGCGCCTAAGCACCTTTTAATACTGCTCCCCCAAATTTTGACTGCCCCCTCCCAACATAAATCAGAGAGTATAGGGGGGTGCAGTAAAAAAGTATTTGCAGTACCCCACAATAAGTCAGGATCCTCCTCCCCTTCCTCTGCTCTCTGAACCCACCCATTCTGCCCAGGCTCCGCCTATACCCCTCCTCTCTGACCCCACCCGTCCTGACTAGGCTCCTCCTATACCCCTCCCACTCTGACTAGGCTCCACCTACACCCCTCCTCTCTGACCTGGCTCCTCCTATACTCCTCCTCTCTGACCCCTCCCACTCTGACTAGGCTCCTTCTATACCCCTCCTCTCTGACCCAGCTCCTCCTATACTCCTACTCTCTAACCCCACCCACTCTGACTAGGCTCCACTTATACTCCTCCTCTCTGACCCCTCCCACTCTGACTAGGCTCCTCCTATACTCCTCCTCTCTGACCCCTCCCACTAGGCTCCTCCTATACCCGTCCTCTCTGACCCAGCTCCTCCTATAATCCTCCTCTCTAACCCCACCCACTCTGACTAGGCTCCACCTATATCCCTCCTCTCTGACCTGGCTCCTCCTGAACCCCTCCTCTCTGACCCCACCCACTCTGACTAGGCTCCTCCTCCTCCTGCACACAACACCTGTTACCTTTCTTTCACCTGTCTCTGTTCAGGCCACACCTATTTTACTTACCAACCAATCTGCAATCCCTCATTCACTAGGCATGATTCCACTCGTACACAACACACAGACACATTTTACTTACCAATTGGCCATTTAGGCCCACCTCCAACTTACCTCTGCTCTGCCACCATCAGTCACCTGGTGCCGAACCCGGGATTTGAACCCTGGTTGCCTGCATGGAAGGCAGGCACTTACCCACTGGACCACACTGGTTTCCATGTATGTAGCCTATCAAATTGTCCTTATGTCATGGTCATCCTTTTCATGTGCAATGGAAGCCGCCGGTAAGGACACCAAGGCCTGTATGTTGCTTATAGTTACTACTGCAATCCTCTAGACCACTAAGGAGCTATAGCTCAAAGGTAAGTCTTGTACCTTTGGTGCAGAGATCCCTCACAGGCCAGGGTTTGAATCCTGCCAATGCTATAGAGGTATCCCAAGGTGGAAATTTTCAAAAAGTGAATGTTTTTTTTTTTGCTAAGATTTTTTTTACTTGGTAACAGAGGAGAAAAGTGGACACTCTTTTTGGCATCTGTGTCCCAAAATTTCAAATGTTTTCCCTCATGACCTTCTACCAACCTCCCTATTTCTCAAGTAGGTGCAACAGGGACAAGGCCTTGTCTTCCTTCATCAATGTCTTCATTCTTTTTCCTTTAGGTTTGGTGAATTGCAGAGTGCAATTGTGGTATTGGGGGTTATAACTGAGCACAAGAATGCGAGGAAGGTGCTACACTTATTGTAAAATAGGTTGGATGATGGTGATTTTTCATTTTGGTGTGAGTAACTCGCTCAAATCAGGGGTTTGGTGCCAGTGAGCTTGGATAGAAATAAAGGTCAAGTATGAGCTCTGGCTAATGAAATGATGGGTCAAGTTTGAGGCAAGCTAGAGTCCATTTATCAGGTGCAATAAGAAGCTAGAAAGATTGTTTTCTTTAAAAGACAGACAAGGGCAGAGTCAAGCCTTTGCTCTAGTAGGTCTGCATCATGCCTGCTGCAGGATGTGAAGGAATGGACCTCCACAGCAGTGCGCTGTGCCGGGCTGTGCCGGGCTGGGCTGCGCTGGGCTGGGCTGGGCCTGCCCTGGCACTGTGAATTAATCACCCACCTCCTTCCTTTGAGGAACGCTCACGAACGCCCACGAACGCCCTTGTTCTGTATACAGGCTGACAGCAGGCAATTTAGGACCCTGCTAAATGAGGGTGATGTCCCCATGTGCTTCCTTCGAGTGGCAAAATCCTTCGTCTAAGGCAGGTGGGCTTTTTTAAAATTTGGTTGAAGACCATTTGTTGGAGGCGGTATCACGGCACAAGCCGCCGACCGTCTCAGAAGAAAGTATGCATGGGAGGATATTATTTGCATAGGACAGCCCTCTTCTCAGTCCCATTCTTATGCTGCAGTTGCCATGAAGTGTTACTAGAGAGCAGCAGTATGAACAAAAGAGCACACTGAGGCTTTTCTTCTGCTTGCTGACATGATTCTTGTTCATGGTGGTCTTGCAGGGCCTAAGGAGCGAAGGACTGCTTTGACTGAGGGGATGAGGAATGGCAGGCCTTTATTTGTGGGTCAGGGGGAATATTTGGAAGGTAAACAGCAAGATGAAAACGTCAAAGCATATATGTTTGCTGAGTGATTGAGTCTGTGTGTCACTTGTCTCTTTGAAGGGACATGTGAGAAAGGAACAGCAGCACCATAGACTTCAGATGGGAGAGAGCAAGCAAGGATGAATATTTCCCTCAAATCCAAATACTTACAGTACCTCAAAGATGACAAGTGCGATATGATGTTCTGCAATTGTAAGGATTTGCCATGTGTGGTAGATAAATATGCATAGTTAGTGAGGTTTTTCCCAGAATGTGAGTATCGTTAGGCTGGCAAATGTCAGGCACTCCTTTGGGAGTATGAGGCCAAGAAAAAATTTGGGAAGTTTGCTACAGTCATCTGTAGGATCGAAAGACACTGGGGAATCGTTACAGAGGGAGCCAGGCTGCACAAAATGTGGTAACAGTTGGACAGAAATCTTTAGCAGGGACTTTTGTCTACCCCCAATGTGGGACCAGGACCGCAGTACCTCTGTGTCTCTGAAACATATTTTGACCTCTGGACACCACCATCTCAATACCCCTCAAATGTTCCCCCCTGGTACCCCAGCTTTGGTACTGCATCAACCAGGTTTCAATCATTTGAGTGACCACAAACACCCTTCCTATGTGCCTTCCATTTACATTCAGTCAGTAACCCAGCTGCTTCGTTCGCTGTTCAATCTCAAGTGACAGTTGGATGCACATTGCAGGGGTATACAGGCATGTACCGTACTGTACAGGCCCTCTCAGTACATCCAGACTACACTTCTTAAAATCATAAATACATGTTTTGCCCAACAGTAAGGCCAGGCCTTTCCTCTGTAGTTCAAGGAGGAAAACATCAACTGAAGAGCATGCCAAAATTCTCTACAGACACTGCCAATCCTCACACTTCTGCCTATTTGCATGCCGAGGTTATTCACTATGACCCACCAAACCAATTGCAACAGTAGCCTCTCCCTGCCTCATTCGTATGCTCCGATGCCACCTTTATTTAGCAAGTGTTAGTGCTCTCGGATTTTGTAGCGCGATTCGCTATAGCCTCTGTTTTCAACAGAAATGTCCTAAAGGTACCTATACCAATCTGCAGGGTGGCGAGGAAGGGGGCTGCTGCTGCTGCTGGCAGTAACATTTTGGGGCACCCCACCTGCAAAAATACAGCCAAATGCTCCTTGTTTTACCTTTCAATACCATAACTGCAGCAGAATCGTATGGTGACCCCTGTTGGTAATAGAAACTGTCAAACAGCTTCTTGCCCCCCCCCCGTGGCCCCTAACCATTTGGGGTACACCCCATGAGGGAGGATCAGAGCAATAAAAACTAATGGTAGCCCCCCAAAAAGTACCTGGAAGCCAAGCCATTGTGTGCACCTCATCGCCTTCACGTTGCGCCTAAGCACCTTTTAATACTGCTCCCCCAAATTTTGACTGCCCCCTCCCAACAGAAATCAGAGAGTATAGGGGGGTGCAGTAAAAAAGTATTTGCAGTACCCCACAATAAGTCAGGATCCTCCTCCCCTTCCTCTGAACCCACCCATTTTGCCCAGGCTCCGCCTATTCCACTCCTCTCTGACCCCACCCACTCTGACTAGGCTCCACTTATACTCCTCCTCTCTGACCCCTCCCACTCTGACTAGGCTCCTCCTATACTCCTCCTCTCTGACCCCTCCCACTAGGCTCCTCCTATACCCGTCCTCTCTGACCCAGCTCCTCCTATACTCCTCCTCTCTAACCCCACCCACTCTGACTAGGCTCCACCTATATCCCTCCTCTCTGACCTGGCTCCTCCTATACTCCTCCTCTCTAACCCCACCCACTCTGACTAGGCTCCTCCTCCTCCTGCACACAACACCTGTTACCTTTCTTTCACCTGTCTCTGTTCAGGCCACACCTATTTTACTTACCAACCAATCTGCAATCCCTCATTCACTAGGCATGATTCCACTCGTACACAACACACAGACACATTTTACTTACCAATTGGCCATTTAGGCCCACCTCCAACTTACCTCTGCTCTGCCACCATCAGTCACCTGGTGCCGAACCCAGGATTTGAACCCTGGTTGCCTGCATGGAAGGCAGGCACTTACCCACTGGACCACACTGGTTTCCATGTATGTAGCCTATCAAATTGTCCTTATGTCATGGTCATCCTTTTCATGTGCAATGGAAGCCGCCGGTAAGGACACCAAGGCCTGTATGTTGCTTATAGTTACTACTGCAATCCACTAGACCACTAAGGAGCTATAGCTCAAAGGTAAGTCTTGTACCTTTGGTGCAGACAGCCCTCACAGGCCAGGGTTCGAATCCTGCCAATGCTATAGAGGTATCCCAAGGTGGAAATTTTCAAAAAGTGAATGTTTTTTTTTTTGCTAAGATTTTTTTTTACTTGGTAACAGAGGAGAAAAGTGGACACTCTTTTTGGCATCTGTGTCCCAAAATTTCAAATGTTTTCCCTCATGACCTTCTACCAACCTCCCTATTTCTCAAGTAGGTGCAACAGGGACAAGGCCTTGTCTTCCTTTATCAATGTCTTCATTCTTTTTCCTTTAAGTTTGGTGAATTGCAGAGTGCAATTGTGGTATTGGGGGTTATAACTGAGCACAAGAATGCGAGGAAGGTGCTACACTTATTGTAAAATAGGTTGGATGATGGTGATTTTTCATTTTGGTGTGAGTAACTCGCTCAAATCAGGGGTTTGGTGCCAGTGAGCTTGGATAGAAATAAAGGTCAAGTATGAGCTCTGGCTAATGAAATGATGGGTCAAGTTTGAGGCAAGCTAGAGTCCATTTATCAGGTGCAATAAGAAGCTAGAAAGATTGTTTTCTTTAAGAGACAGACAAGGGCAGAGTCAAGCCTTTGCTCTAGTAGGTCTGCATCATGCCTGCTGCAGGATGTGAAGGAATGGACCTCCACAGCAGTGCGCTGTGCCGGGCTGGGCTGGGCTGCGCTGGGCTGGGCTGGGCTGGGCCTGCCCTGGCACTGTGAATTAATCACCCACCTCCTTCCTTTGAGGAACGCTCACGAACGCCCACGAACGCCCTTGTTCTGTATACAGGCTGACAGCAGGCAATTTAGGACCCTGCTAAATGAGGGTGATGTCCCCATGTGCTTCCTTCGAGTGGCAAAATCCTTCGTCTAAGGCAGGTGGGCTTTTTTAAAATTTGGTTGAAGACCATTTGTTGGAGGCGGTATCACGGCACAAGCCGCCGACCGTCTCAGAAGAAAGTATGCATGGGAGGATATTATTTGCATAGGACAGCCCTCTTCTCAGTCCCATTCTTATGCTGCAGTTGCCATGAAGTGTTACTAGAGGGCAGCAGTATGAACAAAAGAGCACACTGAGGCTTTTCTTCTGCTTGCTGACATGATTCTTGTTCATGGTGGTCTTGCAGGGCCTAAGGAGCGAAGGACTGCTTTGACTGAGGGGATGAGGAATGGCAGGCCTTTATTTGTGGTTCAGGGGGAATATTTGGAAGGTAAACAGCAAGATGAAAACGTCAAAGCATATATGTTTGCTGAGTGATTGAGTCTGTGTGTCACTTGTCTCTTTGAAGGGACATGTGAGAAAGGAACAGCAGCACCATAGACTTCAGATGGGAGAGAGCAAGCAAGGATGAATATTTCCCTCAAATCCAAATACTTACAGTACCTCAAAGATGACAAGTGTGATATGATGTTCTGCAATTGTAAGGATTTGCCATGTGTGGTAGATAAATATGCATAGTTAGTGAGGTTTTTCCCAGAATGTGAGTATCGTTAGGCTGGCAAATGTCAGGCACTCCTTTGGGAGTATGAGGCCAAGAAAAAATTTGGGAAGTTTGCTACAGTCATCTGTAGGATCGAAAGACACTGGGGAATCGTTACAGAGGGAGCCAGGCTGCACAAAATGTGGTAACAGTTGGACAGAAATCTTTAGCAGGGACTTTTGTCTACCCCCAATGTGGGACCAGGACCGCAGTACCTCTGTTTCTCTGAAACATATTTTGACCTCTGGACACCACCATCTCAATACCCCTCAAATGTTCCCCCCTGGTACCCCAGCTTTGGTACTGCATCAACCAGGTTTCAATCATTTGAGTGACCACAAACACCCTTCCTATGTGCCTTCCATTTACATTCAGTCAGTAACCCAGCTGCTTCGTTCGCTGTTCAATCTCAAGTGACAGTTGGATGCACATTGCAGGGGTATACAGGCATTTACCGTACTGTACAGGCCCTCTCAGTACATCCAGACTACACTTCTTAAAATCATAAATACATGTTTTGCCCAACAGTAAGGCCAGGCCTTTCCTCTGTAGTTCAAGGAGGAAAACATCAACTGAAGAGCATGCCAAAATTCTCTACAGACACTGCCAATCCTCACACTTCTGCCTATTTGCATGCCGAGGTTATTCACTATGACCCGCCAAACCAATTGCAACAGTAGCCTCTCCCTGCCTCATTCGTATGCTCCGATGCCACCTTTATTTAGCAAGTGTTAGTGCTCTCGGATTTTGTAGCGCGATTCGCTATAGCCTCTGTTTTCAACAGAAATGTCCTAAAGGTACCTATACCAATCTGCAGGGTGGCGAGGAAGGGGGCTGCTGCTGCTGCTGGCAGTAACATTTTGGGGCACCCCACCTGCAAAAATACAGCCAAATGCTCCTTGTTTTACCTTTCAATACCATAACTGCAGCAGAATCGTATGGTGACCCCTGTTGGTAATATAAACTGTCAAACAGCTTCTTGCCCCCACCGTGGCCCCTAACCATTTGGGGTACACCCCATGAGGGAGGATCAGAGCAATAAAAACTAATGGTAGCCCCCCAAAAAGTACCTGGAAGCCAAGCCATTGTGTGCACCTCATCGCCTTCACGTTGCGCCTAAGCACCTTTTAATACTGCTCCCCCAAATTTTGACTGCCCCCTCCCAACAGAAATCAGAGAGTATAGGGGGGTGCAGTAAAAAAGTATTTGCAGTACCCCACAATAAGTCAGGATCCTCCTCCCCTTCCTCTGAACCCACCCATTTTGCCCAGGCTCCGCCTATTCCACTCCTCTCTGACCCCACCCACTCTGACTAGGCTCCACTTATACTCCTCCTCTCTGACCCCTCCCACTCTGACTAGGCTCCTCCTATACTCCTCCTCTCTGACCCCTCCCACTAGGCTCCTCCTATACCCGTCCTCTCTGACCCAGCTCCTCCTATACTCCTCCTCTCTAACCCCACCCACTCTGACTAGGCTCCACCTATATCCCTCCTCTCTGACCTGGCTCCTCCTATACTCCTCCTCTCTAACCCCACCCACTCTGACTAGGCTCCTCCTCCTCCTGCACACAACACCTGTTACCTTTCTTTCACCTGTCTCTGTTCAGGCCACACCTATTTTACTTACCAACCAATCTGCAATCCCTCATTCACTAGGCATGATTCCACTCGTACACAACACACAGACACATTTTACTTACCAATTGGCCATTTAGGCCCACCTCCAACTTACCTCTGCTCTGCCACCATCAGTCACCTGGTGCCGAACCCAGGATTTGAACCCTGGTTGCCTGCATGGAAGGCAGGCACTTACCCACTGGACCACACTGGTTTCCATGTATGTAGCCTATCAAATTGTCCTTATGTCATGGTCATCCTTTTCATGTGCAATGGAAGCCGCCGGTAAGGACACCAAGGCCTGTATGTTGCTTATAGTTACTACTGCAATCCACTAGACCACTAAGGAGCTATAGCTCAAAGGTAAGTCTTGTACCTTTGGTGCAGACAGCCCTCACAGGCCAGGGTTCGAATCCTGCCAATGCTATAGAGGTATCCCAAGGTGGAAATTTTCAAAAAGTGAATGTTTTTTTTTTTTGCTAAGATTTTTTTTTACTTGGTAACAGAGGAGAAAAGTGGACACTCTTTTTGGCATCTGTGTCCCAAAATTTCAAATGTTTTCCCTCATGACCTTCTACCAACCTCCCTATTTCTCAAGTAGGTGCAACAGGGACAAGGCCTTGTCTTCCTTTATCAATGTCTTCATTCTTTTTCCTTTAAGTTTGGTGAATTGCAGAGTGCAATTGTGGTATTGGGGGTTATAACTGAGCACAAGAATGCGAGGAAGGTGCTACACTTATTGTAAAATAGGTTGGATGATGGTGATTTTTCATTTTGGTGTGAGTAACTCGCTCAAATCAGGGGTTTGGTGCCAGTGAGCTTGGATAGAAATAAAGGTCAAGTATGAGCTCTGGCTAATGAAATGATGGGTCAAGTTTGAGGCAAGCTAGAGTCCATTTATCAGGTGCAATAAGAAGCTAGAAAGATTGTTTTCTTTAAGAGACAGACAAGGGCAGAGTCAAGCCTTTGCTCTAGTAGGTCTGCATCATGCCTGCTGCAGGATGTGAAGGAATGGACCTCCACAGCAGTGCGCTGTGCCGGGCTGGGCTGGGCTGCGCTGGGCTGGGCTGGGCTGGGCCTGCCCTGGCACTGTGAATTAATCACCCACCTCCTTCCTTTGAGGAACGCTCACGAACGCCCACGAACGCCCTTGTTCTGTATACAGGCTGACAGCAGGCAATTTAGGACCCTGCTAAATGAGGGTGATGTCCCCATGTGCTTCCTTCGAGTGGCAAAATCCTTCGTCTAAGGCAGGTGGGCTTTTTTAAAATTTGGTTGAAGACCATTTGTTGGAGGCGGTATCACGGCACAAGCCGCCGACCGTCTCAGAAGAAAGTATGCATGGGAGGATATTATTTGCATAGGACAGCCCTCTTCTCAGTCCCATTCTTATGCTGCAGTTGCCATGAAGTGTTACTAGAGGGCAGCAGTATGAACAAAAGAGCACACTGAGGCTTTTCTTCTGCTTGCTGACATGATTCTTGTTCATGGTGGTCTTGCAGGGCCTAAGGAGCGAAGGACTGCTTTGACTGAGGGGATGAGGAATGGCAGGCCTTTATTTGTGGTTCAGGGGGAATATTTGGAAGGTAAACAGCAAGATGAAAACGTCAAAGCATATATGTTTGCTGAGTGATTGAGTCTGTGTGTCACTTGTCTCTTTGAAGGGACATGTGAGAAAGGAACAGCAGCACCATAGACTTCAGATGGGAGAGAGCAAGCAAGGATGAATATTTCCCTCAAATCCAAATACTTACAGTACCTCAAAGATGACAAGTGTGATATGATGTTCTGCAATTGTAAGGATTTGCCATGTGTGGTAGATAAATATGCATAGTTAGTGAGGTTTTTCCCAGAATGTGAGTATCGTTAGGCTGGCAAATGTCAGGCACTCCTTTGGGAGTATGAGGCCAAGAAAAAATTTGGGAAGTTTGCTACAGTCATCTGTAGGATCGAAAGACACTGGGGAATCGTTACAGAGGGAGCCAGGCTGCACAAAATGTGGTAACAGTTGGACAGAAATCTTTAGCAGGGACTTTTGTCTACCCCCAATGTGGGACCAGGACTGCAGTACCTCTGTTTCTCTGAAACATATTTTGACCTCTGGACACCACCATCTCAATACCCCTCAAATGTTCCCCCCTGGTACCCCAGCTTTGGTACTGCATCAACCAGGTTTCAATCATTTGAGTGACCACAAACACCCTTCCTATGTGCCTTCCATTTACATTCAGTCAGTAACCCAGCTGCTTCGTTCGCTGTTCAATCTCAAGTGACAGTTGGATGCACATTGCAGGGGTATACAGGCATTTACCGTACTGTACAGGCCCTCTCAGTACATCCAGACTACACTTCTTAAAATCATAAATACATGTTTTGCCCAACAGTAAGGCCAGGCCTTTCCTATGTAGTTCAAGGAGGAAAACATCAACTGAAGAGCATGCCAAAATTCTCTACAGACACTGCCAATCCTCACACTTCTGCCTATTTGCATGCCGAGGTTATTCACTATGACCCGCCAAACCAATTGCAACAGTAGCCTCTCCCTGCCTCATTCGTATGCTCCGATGCCACCTTTATTTAGCAAGTGTTAGTGCTCTCGGATTTTGTAGCGCGATTCGCTATAGCCTCTGTTTTCAACAGAAATGTCCTAAAGGTACCTATACCAATCTGCAGGGTGGCGAGGAAGGGGGCTGCTGCTGCTGCTGGCAGTAACATTTTGGGGCACCCCACCTGCAAAAATACAGCCAAATGCTCCTTGTTTTACCTTTCAATACCATAACTGCAGCAGAATCGTATGGTGACCCCTGTTGGTAATAGAAACTGTCAAACAGCTTCTTGCCCCCCCGTGGCCCCTAACCATTTGGGGTACACCCCATGAGGGAGGATCAGAGCAATAAAAACTAATGGTAGCCCCCCAAAAAGTACCTGGAAGCCAAGCCATTGTGTGCACCTCATCGCCTTCACGTTGCGCCTAAGCACCTTTTAATACTGCTCCCCCAAATTTTGACTGCCCCCTCCCAACAGAAATCAGAGAGTATAGGGGGGTGCAGTAAAAAAGTATTTGCAGTACCCCACAATAAGTCAGGATCCTCCTCCCCTTCCTCTGCTCTCTGAACCCACCCATTCTGCCCAGGCTCCGCCTATTCCACTTCTCTCTGACCCCACCCACTCTGACTAGGCTCCTCCTGAACCCCTCCTCTCTAACCCCACCCACTCTGACTAGGCTCCACTTATACTCCTCCTCTCTGACCCCTCCCACTCTGACTAGGCTCCTCCTATACTCCTCCTCTCTGACCCCTCCCACTAGGCTCCTCCTATTGAGGAAATATACATTTTATGGTCAAGTTGTGTTCCCTAGCGTGTACCCCACCGTCTCCATGTACCAGCTTAAAGTGCATGTAACTTCCCTCCTGTGCCAGCTATGAAGACGCAAATACATTTGCGTCCAACGTTAACATGTCCTCTTTCAGACCCACCCTGAATGGGTTGAATAGTCCGTTCCTAAGTATGCTATGCCAACGTCTTTTTGTAGTGTACTTTACACGTTTTTCAGCTCTGGCAAAGTAGGCCCTGAATTTCTGCCATCGAGCCTTTTTCTGGCTTCTGACTCTGAAAGCCTCAGCCCAGGCTGTCTCTGCACTCGTGAACTCTGACTTACTCCCAGCGCGGCCCACCGCGCTTAACTCAGCCTGCTGCCTGCCAAGACTGACTACAACCTTCGAATTATCTTTTCCGCTCCTCGAAAATACATTCCTGCCTACTAGTTTAAGTAAACATCCCTCCAGCTGCAGAGCAGAAGGGCCGGCCTCACTGTCTCCGTGCAAGTAATTCATAGCTTCTGTTACCATGCTCCCATGGAAGGCCCATGCCCCCACGCTTCTCATGCAGACACTTAGGCGCTTATACACGCACTCTCAGTCAGTATAGAATAGCTTCTGCCCCAGAGACCTTTCCGCCCAAATAGCTTAGTTCCTAAAACATCAGATATCAGATATGATAGAAGTACGAGTTGATCTGACATGCCAGACTTCTGTCTCTTTCCGCCAGTGTAAATGTCAAGTCCCCTGCACATTCCAGTTTCACGTCAATCACACGTCATGCAGCTGCGCGCGCATCCAAGCCTCCGATTTCTGCTGACATTGCAACATTTCTGTTTTGTGCCACCCACTTATGACACCTACCTGTGACGTTTTCTAGCACACACCTCTAGTTCACGCCTAGTTCACGCCTTCTGATTACGTACTACTAACACGTGGATGCTGTTATCTTGTCCTCTCTCAGCTGTTACGCCTACTATATCGGTTTCTATGATGTGATATAAGTATATAAGCTATGTATTGTCAATAAAATATTGCTCTATCCCTTCCTGAACCCCTTGTGGTTGCAGGAACATGATATCCAGTTCCGGAACGATTCCTTTTTAAGGAATAAAACCCCTAAGAACTCTAACACCACGGACTCTGTTTTTTTCTGTCCGATTGAGTTATTATTGATTAAGTACTTACCTGCATAGAAATTAAGACGGTAAATTAAATATTTACGACATTTTGGCGCCCGAACAGGGACCCCTCCCCCACCCCACGCGCCGGTTGGTGCGTTGCAAGCTCTGTCCCCTGCCATCAGTTAGACGGAACCTACGCGTACCGGCAGGATTTCCTGTATCTCCCTCTGGCCCACGGAGGTGACGAAGACTGCAATCAGTACCCAGACGAGGCGGTGAGGAGTGCGGAGGATCCCGACCAGAGCCTAGCCGAAAGAAGCAAGGTCCGAGGTGTCAAGAGGCCCACCAGTTTTCCGAAGTATCCACGTGTCGAGTCGAGTCGAGTCCGGTCCAGTCCAGTCGAGTTTTCCGAGGCCTTCTGTTTTCCGTGCTTCCCGGTGAGTACCATTGCTGGGACGTATCTAGACGGGTTTGGGTACACAAGTCCGGTCTGCACTGTTTTAGACAGTGTATCTGTACTGTTTAGCAGTACATCAGTTATTTCAAGTTCTTGCACTGTTCTTAGCAGTGTATCTGTGCTGTTTAGCAGTACATCCGGTATAGGGGGTAGTCATATATGTCTCAAATGTCTTTTCATGTGATTAATGTCGTGGTATGAGTGTGACTGTTTTTAATGTGCATTATTGTGTTCTTGTATAACTAGCTGTATTCAGTATTAAGTAGCAAGGATTGAGCATTCAGTACTCAGTAAACAAGATGCCGTTTTTCAACAAGCTAAAGCAGATAGGAACTAGGAAAGGGATACTAGAGGAAGAAATTCCTATCCCCCCTAGGGACACTCCTGGAAATTTTATGTACCATAAGCATGGCTTAGATGCCATATTATATCTAGATTTATGGGCCGATTATACTAAGCATCTAGACGAGAGACACAGATGGCCTGTTACCGGAACATGGGATGCCGAGTGCATCATGAAGGTAGAGGAAGCACTATGGAAAAAGAAAGCCAGACAATCTCAGAAAGACGCCATAGAGTTTTGGCGTAAGGAATCACACAAGCGTGCTGAAAAAGCACTACGTAGAGAAGACAGACTTAAAGAATCAGATCAAGCCCAAGAAAATGAATTAGTTACTGAAGGGATCCGAGTAAAATCAGAACAAATAGACCGCGCCCGAAACAATCTCGTAAATGGCATGTATCTCGCGGCCGAGGGTTCGCCCGAGGCCACTTCAGAAATACCGAAAAATCTGCCGCCACCATTGATTCCAACTAAAGTAACTCACAGGACTACTAAAGACATATTCCTGAATTCCTATCTAGAGGATGTAGCACCCGCTTACACCAATCTGCCTGTTCGCGTCCCGCCTACTGACGGTGACGGGGGTGTCAACCCGCCTCCAGACCAAAATCCGCCACAACTGCAACCAGGTTTCCCCGTTCGACCGCCCACCATTCCTCCACCTCCACCACTTCCCGCACCTAAAGTAGATCTACCGAAACCGCTTCTACCTGACCCTACTAAAAGACAAATTCAAGTACAGATACAGACTCCACAGAGAGATAATGTCCAAGCTTCCGCCTCAGGAGGTGCGATGGGGGGTCTTCGGACCCCGCCATTAACACACAGAGTACACCTTAGGGATATGCAGAGTCCTTTCACGTTCAAATCACCCCGTCTTGACCTACTCAAAGAGCCACTTGCAGTTTGCAGATATGATCCAGTACCCGGCAAAGACGATAGAATGATGATGGCATCACTACGGTTACGATATGCTACCGATTACCTGCTGTTATTTGCAGGAATGAAAGAGCGCCTAGATAGAATATATCACTTTGTTCAGACTGGGAAAGACCCTGAAAGTATTAAGGATGCCATGGAGCATCAGAAAGTTGACACTCAAGCATATATACTACGTTTTTTTATAAATTGCCTAATAAGAGAACGAGACAGGCCTGAAACAGAACAGGATGAATTAGATGCACTCAACAAGTGGGGCCAAAATATATCTGAAGGAAAACATGATAAGGGGACTTGCATAGCCAGTATGTACAAGAGAATCAGTAAAGCAGTGATAGACATACATGAAAAAGAGAAAGAAAAGGCTTCCTCCGAGGAGGAAGAAGAACTTGAAGAACCAGAAAAGACTACAGATACGATAGCGTATGTAGGTAAGGGAACTTACCTTAGGAAAGGCATTCGTCCAGAAAGCAAGAGAGTTTTTCTCTCTGGCTTAACCAATCCGAATTCTCCTGAACATCAGTTCCAAGAGACTGATAAAAGGCTTCGAGACCGAATAGGGTACCACGTGCTCAATTCTATGGATGAACAAGAACTAGCTCGGTCAGCAGTATTATGGGCTGACAATCCGGATATATACAATGATGACACCGTAGCGCAGACATTCCTGAACCTTTCCCCAGACGAGCAGAAATTAGCAGGTGTATACATGATCCAGCACCTCCTCACGTTATACAGAAACCAACATTCTGATCCAGGTCCCTTACACGATACATTAGAAGCGCTACTCATGGATAGATGGAAAGGTCTAAGTACAAAGTTAATACAAATAATTCTAGAACAACGACATAGATATAACACTTTCGTAAGCTCCGAATATGTTCCCGCCCCGCCCCCAGAAAGAAAAATGTATCATATGGAACGTCTGCACGGCATTGAAAGTCAGAACCCCTTACGAGAAGTGCATCCAGTTATGGGTGCCGATCATAACTTGAAACGTGTGTATGTACACACGCCTCTGACCAAGTTAGAACTGTTAGAAATGAAGAAACTAGTACCGTGTCATGATAAAGACCCTGCAGGTTTTCACAGAGAACTTAAAGACATGTTACTGATGGGGGACTACACATATGAAGATATCATGAAAATGTTAAAGGTACTGCTGCCCACGGGCATCTACGAGAAGCTCAAGGAAAAAGAATGGGAGGTGGGAGAGAAAAAGATTGTATGGGCAGAAATAGAAGACGAAGAGAACAAACGTGTCCCAGGGGTAGGCCTTGGGGAGAAAACTAAAGCATTACTAGGTTTGATAGTACAGGTTCTGCCAAGATTATTGGCAACTAGAAAGGAAGACTGGGACGCAATCTCAGCATGTAAACAGAAACCAGATGAAGATACTAGTGACTTCTATTCAAGATTCGAGAAATGTTTCATTATTAATAGTGGTCTTAAACCAAGTAGCGAGTCGTACCCGCATCTTTTTGTATCAAAGTTAGTCGAGAATTCCCTGTTAGCAGTTAAAAATCGTGTATACAAGGTTGAGAGTACATGGCAAGCAAATACGCCATCACAGATGTTGCAGATGTTACAATACCATCAGAACCGAATTAGAGAAGAACAGGATCAGGAACAGAAACGTATGAAAGACACGAAAATGAAAATGTTAGTAGCCCAGTCGGTTCCAACTGACGGCCACAGAAAGGGTACGACCCAGACAAGTCACACCGCAGCTCCCGTTAAAGGGACAGGCAACTATTGCAAGCAGCCAGGTCACTACGTACATGAATGTCCAGTTCTGAAACATAACATAGCAACAGGTAAAACTAAAGAAAGACCGCATCCACCAAGACAAGATCAGGCCCAGCATCAGACCTCACAGAACGTACAGCCCATGCAGAATACGCAGCCTATGCATGCTTCATCTCATACAGCACAGACAGTAGCGGTACCACAGCCACAGCCTATTGCCGCGACTCAGCAAGTTTCACAACAAATGTACCAGTATGCCCAATCTGCTTACCCTGATTACCAACGATACGCATGAAACAGCCTAGAGAGGGAGTTGGCCTTGCCTCTTATTGAAATTCCTGTAGATCAAGAAGGTCCTTATGTACACAGTCAAGTATTGGGAAAAGACAGAAAGTTTTTAATTGACACAGGGGCAAGCCGCACCACAATAAGCCATGACGAAGTCCCAGGGGCACCCCTCTCAGGCTCACAGAATGTTTCCCTTGGTTTTTCAGGACAGCCCATTGTAAATGAGGTATCAGAACCAGTCCCCCTGGCTGTGGGTCCGTTATCACGTGTTACAGACTTGTTACTTACGAAATCATGTCCAGAAAATCTGTTAGGAATAAAGAAATTGAAGGCTCTAGGAGCCATAATATGCTGTTCCCCGGAGGGAGTTAGACTCTTTCTGCGGGATTTCAAGGGTCATTATGTATTACGAGAGTTTGATGTCAGATTGAAAAATGTACCAGATCACTTGTGGGCAAAAGGCCCAACTGATGTAGGTTGTATGCATATCACACCATACCGTGTTACACTCAAGACAGGAGTTGTTTTACCCCGAATCAGACAATGCAAGTTACCACCCGATGCTGTAGTGGCTTTACTGGAAATCATTGAAGAGCTCATTGCCCAAGGAGTGGTCGTAGAGACCGACTCCAATATCTGTAATTCACCCATCATTCCAATTCTTAAACGTACTGATCCCAATGCACCGCCAGTATATCGGCTGGTGATTGATCTGCGAGAACTGAATAAATGCATTGTACCACAGTACCCTGTGGTCCCCGATATCTCTTCCCTATTGACTGCTATTGATTCTGAAGCAACGTTCTTTACTGTAATTGACCTCAAGAACGCTTTCTTTAGTGTACCCATTGATCCAGAGAGCCAATACCTCTTCGGATTCAGTTTAAATGGACGAAGTTTCAAATTTTCCCGCGCACCTCAAGGATTCACAGAAAGCCCCAGCATCTATAGTCAAGCACTGAAAAGACAACTAGATTGTATTCAAATGCCAGTTAACACCGCTTTACTGCAATACGTCGATGATCTGCTGATCACCGCACGAAGTGAGCCCGAATGTGAACAAGCATCACTGACAGTATTACATTTTCTGGCCGACAAGGGACACAAGGTGTCTCCTTCGAAGCTACAATTCTGTGTTCAGCAAGTTGTGTACTTGGGTCACTTGCTGTCCAAAGTGGGGAGACAGCTCACTCCCGATCGCATTCAGTTAATTGTAAATATGCCACAACCCCAGACACAAAAGGAAGTGCGGGCCTTCATAGGCCTCACCTCGTACTGCAGACAATGGATCCCCCAGTATGCATTTCTAGCTAAACCACTCATTCAGTTAACGACACAGGAGGCAGCGACTTCGACTGTCCTCCCTTGGACTCAGGAACACACACAAGCCTTTGAAGAATTAAAGAAAGCCTTATGCCAAGCACCAGTTTTAGCGACACCATGTTACAGCAAACCGTTTACACTTTTTGTTACAGAACGTGATGGTACAGCATTGTCTGTCCTCACTCAAGATCAAGCAGGTTCACATAAGCCTTGTGCTTATTTTTCAAGTACATTGGATTCAGTAGCCCAGGCACTCCCTGCGTGCTTAAAGTCAGTAGCAGCAACAGCATAAGCAATCAGACAGAGTGACTCAATTGTTTTAGGCCATCAATTAACAGTACAAGTTCCACATTTTGTAGAGGTTCTTTTAAACAGAACCCAGACTCAGCACTTGACTATAGCACGACTGACAGGCTACGAATTGACGCTATTCCAGCCACACATAGAAATCAGACGCTGCAGCATTCTGAACCCCGCAACACTGTTACCTACAGTTATGACAGATCCAGCCCCGCATGATTGTATAGAGATCATTAATGCAGTAACAAAACCTCGACGAGACTTAACAGATGTCCCATTGACAAATCCAGACCTGACACTTTATGTGGATGGTTCATGTATGAGAACAAGTACAGGAGAATTAGTGGCCGCGTATGCAGTGACCACTGAAACCGAAGTTAAAGAAACACATCGTATTGACACACTGTCCGCTCAAGCGGCCGAGCTTATTGCTCTGACCCGAGCCTGTATACTAGCCAAGAACAGAAATGTTAACATATACACAGATTCCCGTTATGCCTTCGGAGTTGTACACGACTTTGGCATGTTATGGCAAGAACCAGGTTTTTTGACCTCTCATGGTGCCAAGATCCAACACGGTTCCCTCATTCAAGCACTGTTAGAAGCAATACATCTGCCTTCAGGCATATCCGTCATGAAGTGTAAAGCACATACTAAAGTTACAGATTCTGTTTCCCAGGGTAACGACCTGGCAGACCAGACAGCAAAGCATACAGCACTGACTCACATCCAGATGACTGACGTGACAAAGACAATAGTACAGACAAATTGTATGACAGTCAGGGATCCCACACTAGATGTAATCGATATTCAGACACATGCCACCCCAGATGAAATAAAGAAATGGACTGAACTAGGAGGGATCCAGACAGATCAAGGTTGGATGACGAAGGGAAAATCTACATGGTTTCTCCCTGATTCTGTGGTTCAAATCATGATCAATACAGCACATAGTCCAGCACATCTAGGAGAGAAAGCGATGTTAGACAGTTTACAAAATCTTTGGAGCAATAAACACTTACGAGCAGCAGCAAAACAGAAAGTGCGTACTTGCATGATCTGTTGTCAGTTCAATCCAGGTAAAAGGGTCCCTGTAGAGCAAGGTGGATTTCATCCTCCCGATCACCCTTTTGAAGTCCTCCAGATGGATTATATCCAGATGGACCGTTGTCGAGGATTCAAATATGTCCTCGTAATTGTTTGTGCACTTTCCCGTTGGACCGAAGCATATCCAGTCCCAGATTACACTGCTCCGACCACTGCCAAGCAGCTGGTTCGAGAATTCTTCCCACGGTACGGCTTGCCTCGTGTCGTGTACTCAGATAACGGACAGCCATTCTCATCCGAGTTAATGAAACAAGTTTCCTTGCTGCTAGGATATCAGTGGAAATTCCATTGTGTCCGACATCCCGAAGCCGCAGGCCTTGTAGAGAGGCATAATCAGACACTAAAGACACGCCTTGCTAAAATATGTCAAGAGAAAGGGGTCGACTGGATAGTCGCCCTGCCAGTTGCACTGTTCTACATGAGAATGGTTGCCCACTCGAGATCAGGACTATCCCCGTACGAAGTGGTCTTTGGCAGACCACCGAATATGTGGGGGACGCCCATTCCTAAGAAAATTACTGATGTTGATTGTAACATGTTGACAGATTACCTTGCCTCCTTGATGTCTGCACTCCAATCATGTCGTTCGCAGGTTGCCGCAGCCTTCCCTGACAACACTGATGTAAAGCCACATGATGTCCGTCCTGGGGACCTGGTCTTAATTAGGAACTTCGACAGGAAAAGTCCGCTGGAGCCCCGCTGGAAAGCGCCGAAGACCGTCCTTCTTACTACGAGGACCGCAGTAAAGGTGGAGGGCAGAAAGGGGTGGATCCACACGAGTCATATTAAACAATGCAACGAACTGAAACCAGACCCAGACTCGTCCACCCCCTCCAAAGACTGTATTGAGCCTAGTGACTTTAAAGTTTCCGAACGAGAGAAAACTCCCCAAGAGGAGTATAAATTAAAACTCCGATCTAGCAAGTCAGACAGTTTAATTGTTTAAGTCCTCCCCTAGGTGAATCGGTTAAATAGTTTCTGACATGTATCCCCTAGATCGAGATAGAGAGAGAGAGAGACAACTCAAGAAACGTACATATTGCAAATCACTGCGTAGTCACTGTATAGTGACATTATTAATTATGTTTTTTCTAAGTCTTCTGATTATTGTTGCAAGTATACTGCTTCCTATCTATTACCCTATTTTCAAGCGTGAACAATCTGCTTACAATGTTTCTGCTGAACATTCTTTTAGTGAGTTACCTCCACATGAACTTTCTTACAGACTCGCGCTGCGCAACAACACATTCATTAGTATGTTCCATCATTCCCATCAGACTAATAATGCTACAAACTGCTGGATATGTGGCCGACTCCCTCCCTACCAGAAATACAAAGGAGCTCTGCCCCTCTTTCCGTACCCGTTCACTCACAATGGCTCCTGTGGTGCATGGTTTAAACTAATTAATTCCTTAGATCCTGACATTGCTGTTTTCAAAGGGAGCTGGGTTTGGGGAAACTTGAACTTAGTTCTGCTCGATGTCTGTTACCCTGATAAGAAGGGACTCCCCACTAGAATAGGAACTGATCTAGAAAATGAAGTATATGGATTAGGTAATTACACAATTAACCTTATGATTCTTACTGTTGAATCCGAAGCTGCACCAGTTCTGCCCGCTATGTCAGTATTACCAGTCACTGGTGAATTATGTGTCAGTAAGAAAGGTTCAGTACACTTAGGTCATAGTAAATGTACTACTGTGGTCGAATTCAGTGATCAAGGTAAATCGTCCTTTAGAGCTACCCGTCATTCCTATTTTGTTTGTGGTCATACCGCATACATACGTTTACCTCCAGATTGGGATGGTACCTGTTATATTGCATTCCTTCTGCCACCTGTTTTTCTAGCCCCTCCTGATTATCACAGAAATACAAATCTGGTAAAGAATAGATTCCGAAGAGATCTCCCGCTTGTCGACTACACAGAAACGGCATGGGAACAATACACAGATTTTAATAAAGGATTCTTTTTCTTCTTAGGCCCCGTCCAAAATAGTAAACTCATACGCAGATTAACTAGAACACTTGAAGCAGTAGTGAAAGAAACTGCCTCCGCCTTAGGTAACTTAACCGAAGAGCAGTCCGCCATGCGGGTTGTTGTCCTTCAGAATCGTCTTGTTATTGACGTCATCTTGGCAGATAGAGGTGGAGCCTGTAAGGTCATCGGGTCAAGTTGCTGTGTTTTCATTCCAGAAAACGCGCCATCCGTATACAAAGCTATTACACGTCTTCATAAAATTGCCAATCTGATACATCAGAATCCAGGCACCTGGACTTGGTCCGGTTGGTTCTGGACAACGTTAACTGCTTGGGGATGGAAGATCCTATCCTTCCTAGGTATTGGCCTAGTCATAGTATTCAGTTGTTGCCTGTGCCTACAGTGTGGGCCAGCGATTTGTGGACTGTGCGCCACATCATGCATTGAACATTCCAGTTTTCTCTCACGACGTCAAAGAAAGAAAGATGAACAAATGATGTTACAAGAACAAACTGATCGATTCATGAGGATCGATATATCATGAAGGGTCCATAGGGAACAAGGAGGGAATGAGGAAATATAAATTTTATGGTCAAGTTGTGTTCCCTAGCGTGTACCCCACCGTCTCCATGTACCAGCTTAAAGTGCATGTAACTTCCCTCCTGTGCCAGCTATGAAGACGCAAATACATTTGCGTCCAACGTTAACATGTCCTCTTTCAGACCCACCCTGAATGGGTTGAATAGTCCGTTCCTAAGTATGCTATGCCAACGTCTTTTTGTAGTGTACTTTACACGTTTTTCAGCTCTGGCAAAGTAGGCCCTGAATTTCTGCCATCGAGCCTTTTTCTGGCTTCTGACTCTGAAAGCCTCAGCCCAGGCTGTCTCTGCACCCGTGAACTCTGACTTACTTCCAGCGCGGCCCACCGCGCTTAGCTCAGCCTGCTGCCTGCCAAGACTGACTACAACCTTCGAATTATCTGTTCCGCTCCTCGAAAATACATTCCTGCCTACTAGTTTAAGTAAACATCCCTCCAGCTGCAGAGCAGAAGGGCCGGCCTCACTGTCTCCGTGCAAGTAATTCATAGCTTCTGTTACCATGCTCCCATGGAAGGCCCATGCCCCCACGCTTCTCATGCAGACACTTAGGCGCTTATACACGCACTCTCAGTCAGTATAGAATAGCTTCTGCCCCAGAGACCTTTCCGCCCAGATAGCTTAGTTCCTAAAACATCAGATATCAGATATGATAGAAGTACGAGTTGATCTGACATGCCAGACTTCTGTCTCTTTCCGCCAGTGTAAATGTCAAGTCCCCTGCACCCTCCAGTTTCACGTCAATCACACGTCATGCAGCTGCGCGCGCATCCAAGCCTCCGATTTCTGCTGACATTGCAACATTTCTGTTTTGTGCCACCCACTTATGACACCTACCTGTGACGTTTTCTAGCACACACCTCTAGTTCACGCCTAGTTCACGCCTTCTGATTACGTACTACTAACACGTGGATGCTGTTATCTTGTCTTCTCTCAGCTGTTACGCCTACTATATCGGTTTCTATGATGTGATATAAGTATATAAGCTATGTATTGTCAATAAAATATTGCTCTATCCCTTCCTGAACCCCTTGTGGTTGCAGGAACATGATATCCAGTTCCGGAACGATTCCTTTTTAAGGAATAAAACCCCTAAGAACTCTAACACCACGGACTCTGTTTTTTTCTTTCCGATTGAGTTATTATTGATTAAGTACTTACCTGCATAGAAATTAAGACGGTAAATTAAATATTTACGACACTATACCCGTCCTCTCTGACCCAGCTCCTCCTATACTCCTCCTCTCTGACCCCACCCACTCTGACTAGGCTCCTCCTCCTCCTGCACACAACACCTGTTACCTTTCTTTCACCTGTCTCTGTTCAGGCCACACCTATTTTACTTACCAACCAATCTGCAATCCCTCATTCACTAGGCATGATTCCACTCGTACACAACACACAGACACATTTTACTTACCAATTGGCCATTTAGGCCCACCTCCAACTTACCTCTGCTCTGCCACCATCAGTCACCTGGTGCCGAACCCAGGATTTGAACCCTGGTTGCCTGCATGGAAGGCAGGCACTTACCCACTGGACCACACTGGTTTCCATGTATGTAGCCTATCAAATTGTCCTTATGTCATGGTCATCCTTTTCATGTGCAATGGAAGCCGCCGGTAAGGACACCAAGGCCTGTATGTTGCTTATAGTTACTACTGCAATCCTCTAGACCACTAAGGAGCTATAGCTCAAAGGTAAGTCTTGTACCTTTGGTGCAGACAGCCCTCACAGGCCAGGGTTCGAATCCTGCCAATGCTATAGAGGTATCCCAAGGTGGAAATTTTCAAAAAGTGAATGTTTTTTTTTTTGCTAAGATTTTTTTTTACTTGGTAACAGAGGAGAAAAGTGGACAGTCTTTTTGGCATCTGTGTCCCAAAATTTCAAATGTTTTCCCTCATGACCTTCTACCAACCTCCCTATTTCTCAAGTAGGTGCAACAGGGACAAGGCCTTGTCTTCCTTTATCAATGTCTTCATTCTTTTTCCTTTAAGTTTGGTGAATTGCAGAGTGCAATTGTGGTATTGGGGGTTATAACTGAGCACAAGAATGCGAGGAAGGTGTTACACTTATTGTAAAATAGGTTGGATGATGGTGATTTTTCATTTTGGTGTGAGTAACTCGCTCAAATCAGGGGTTTGGTGCCAGTGAGCTTGGATAGAAATAAAGGTCAAGTATGAGCTCTGGCTAATGAAATGATGGGTCAAGTTTGAGGCAAGCTAGAGTCCATTTATCAGGTGCAATAAGAAGCTAGAAAGATTGTTTTCTTTAAGAGACAGACAAGGGCAGAGTCAAGCCTTTGCTCTAGTAGGTCTGCATCATGCCTGCTGCAGGATGTGAAGGAATGGACCTCCACAGCAGTGCGCTGTGCCGGGCTGGGCTGCGCTGGGCTGGGCTGGGCTGGGCTGGGCCTGCCCTGGCACTGTGAATTAATCACCCACCTCCTTCCTTTGAGGAACGCTCACGAACGCCCACGAACGCCCTTGTTCTGTATACAGGCTGACAGCAGGCAATTTAGGACCCTGCTAAATGAGGGTGATGTCCCCATGTGCTTCCTTCGAGTGGCAAAATCCTTCGTCTAAGGCAGGTGGGCTTTTTTAAAATTTGGTTGAAGACCATTTGTTGGAGGCGGTATCACGGCACAAGCCGCCGACCGTCTCAGAAGAAAGTATGCATGGGAGGATATTATTTGCATAGGACAGCCCTCTTCTCAGTCCCATTCTTATGCTGCAGTTGCCATGAAGTGTTACTAGAGGGCAGCAGTATGAACAAAAGAGCACACTGAGGCTTTTCTTCTGCTTGCTGACATGATTCTTGTTCATGGTGGTCTTGCAGGGCCTAAGGAGCGAAGGACTGCTTTGACTGAGGGGATGAGGAATGCCAGGCCTTTATTTGTGGTTCAGGGGGAATATTTGGAAGGTAAACAGCAAGATGAAAACGTCAAAGCATATATGTTTGCTGAGTGATTGAGTCTGTGTGTCACTTGTCTCTTTGAAGGGACATGTGAGAAAGGAACAGCAGCACCATAGACTTCAGATGGGAGATAGCAAGCAAGGATGAATATTTCCCTCAAATCCAAATACTTACAGTACCTCAAAGATGACAAGTGCGATATGATGTTCTGCAATTGTAAGGATTTGCCATGTGTGGTAGATAAATATGCATAGTTAGTGAGGTTTTTCCCAGAATGTGAGTATCGTTAGGCTGGCAAATGTCAGGCACTCCTTTGGGAGTATGAGGCCAAGAAAAAATTTGGGAAGTTTGCTACAGTCATCTGTAGGATCGAAAGACACTGGGGAATCGTTACAGAGGGAGCCAGGCTGCACAAAATGTGGTAACAGTTGGACAGAAATCTTTAGCATGGACTTTTGTCTACCCCCAATGTGGGACCAGGACCGCAGTACCTCTGTGTCTCTGAAACATATTTTGACCTCTGGACACCACCATCTCAATACCCCTCAAATGTTCCCCCCTGGTACCCCAGCTTTGGTACTGCATCAACCAGGTTTCAATCATTTGAGTGACCACAAACACCCTTCCTATGTGCCTTCCATTTACATTCAGTCAGTAACCCAGCTGCTTCGTTCGCTGTTCAATCTCAAGTGACAGTTGGATGCACATTGCAGGGGTATACAGGCATTTACCGTACTGTACAGGCCCTCTCAGTACATCCAGACTACACTTCTTAAAATCATAAATACATGTTTTGCCCAACAGTAAGGCCAGGCCTTTCCTCTGTAGTTCAAGGAGGAAAACATCAACTGAAGAGCATGCCAAAATTCTCTACAGACACTGCCAATCCTCACACTTCTGCCTATTTGCATGCCGAGGTTATTCACTATGACCCACCAAACCAATTGCAACAGTAGCCTCTCCCTGCCTCATTCGTATGCTCCGACGCCACCTTTATTTAGCAAGTGTTAGTGCTCTCGGATTTTGTAGCGCGATTCGCTATAGCCTCTGTTTTCAACAGAAATGTCCTAAAGGTACCTATACCAATCTGCAGGGTGGCGAGGAAGGGGGCTGCTGCTGCTGCTGACAGTAACATTTTGGGGCACCCCACCTGCAAAAATACAGCCAAATGCTCCTTGTTTTACCTTTCAATACCATAACTGCAGCAGAATCGTATGGTGACCCCTGTTGGTAATAGAAACTGTCAAACAGCTTCTTGCCCCCCCGTGGCCCCTAACCATTTGGGGTACACCCCATGAGGGAGGATCAGAGCAATAAAAACTAATGGTAGCCCCCCAAAAAGTACCTGGAAGCCAAGCCATTGTGTGCACCTCATCGCCTTCACGTTGCGCCTAAGCACCTTTTAATACTGCTCCCCCAAATTTTGACTGCCCCCTCCCAACAGAAATCAGAGAGTATAGGGGGGTGCAGTAAAAAAGTATTTGCAGTACCCCACAATAAGTCAGGATCCTCCTCCCCTTCCTCTGCTCTCTGAACCCACCCATTCTGCCCAGGCTCCGCCTATTCCACTCCTCTCTGACCCCACCCACTCTGACTAGGCTCCACTTATACTCCTCCTCTCTGACCCCTCCCACTCTGACTAGGCTCCTCCTATACTCCTCCTCTCTGACCCCTCCCACTAGGCTCCTCCTATACCCGTCCTCTCTGACCCAGCTCCTCCTATACTCCTCCTCTCTAACCCCACCCACTCTGACTAGGCTCCACCTATATCCCTCCTCTCTGACCTGGCTCCTCCTGAACCCCTCCTCTCTGACCCCACCCACTCTGACTAGGCTCCTCCTCCTCCTGCACACAACACCTGTTACCTTTCTTTCACCTGTCTCTGTTCAGGCCACACCTATTTTACTTACCAACCAATCTGCAATCCCTCATTCACTAGGCATGATTCCACTCATACACAACACACAGACACATTTTACTTACCAATTGGCCATTTAGGCCCACCTCCAACTTACCTCTGCCACCATCAGTCACCTGGTGCCGAACCCGGGATTTGAACCCTGGTTGCCTGCATGGAAGGCAGGCACTTACCCACTGGACCACACTGGTTTCCATGTATGTAGCCTATCAAATTGTCCTTATGTCATGGTCATCCTTTTCATGTGCAATGGAAGCCGCCGGTAAGGACACCAAGGCCTGTATGTTGCTTATAGTTACTACTGCAATCCTCTAGACCACTAAGGAGCTATAGCTCAAAGGTAAGTCTTGTACCTTTGGTGCAGACAGCCCTCACAGGCCAGGGTTCGAATCCTGCCAATGCTATAGAGGTATCCCAAGGTGGAAATTTTCAAAAAGTGAATGTTTTTTTTTTTGCTAAGATTTTTTTTTACTTGGTAACAGAGGAGAAAAGTGGACACTCTTTTTGGCATCTGTGTCCCAAAATTTCAAATGTTTTCCCTCATGACCTTCTACCAACCTCCCTATTTCTCAAGTAGGTGCAATAGGGACAAGGCCTTGTCTTCCTTTATCAATGTCTTCATTCTTTTTCCTTTAAGTTTGGTGAATTGCAGAGTGCAATTGTGGTATTGGGGGTTATAACTGAGCACAAGAATGCGAGGAAGGTGCTACACTTATTGTAAAATAGGTTGGATGATGGTGATTTTTCATTTTGGTGTGAGTAACTCGCTCAAATCAGGGGTTTGGTGCCAGTGAGCTTGGATAGAAATAAAGGTCAAGTATGAGCTCTGGCTAATGAAATGATGGGTCAAGTTTGAGGCAAGCTAGACTCCATTTATCAGGTGCAATAAGAAGCTAGAAAGATTGTTTTCTTTAAGAGACAGACAAGGGCAGAGTCAAGCCTTTGCTCTAGTAGGTCTGCATCATGCCTGCTGCAGGATGTGAAGGAATGGACCTCCACAGCAGTGCGCTGTGCCGGGCTGGGCTGCGCTGGGCTGGGCTGGGCTGGGCTGGGCCTGCCCTGGCACTGTGAATTAGTCACCCACCTCCTTCCTTTGAGGAACGCTCACGAACGCCCACGAACGCCCTTGTTCTGTATACAGGCTGACAGCAGGCAATTTAGGACCCTGCTAAATGAGGGTGATGTCCCCATGTGCTTCCTTCGAGTGGCAAAATCCTTCGTCTAAGGCAGGTGGGCTTTTTTAAAATTTGGTTGAAGACCATTTGTTGGAGGCGGTATCACGGCACAAGCCGCCGACCGTCTCAGAAGAAAGTATGCATGGGAGGATATTATTTGCATAGGACAGCCCTCTTCTCAGTCCCATTCTTATGCTGCAGTTGCCATGAAGTGTTACTAGAGGGCAGCAGTATGAACAAAAGAGCACACTGAGGCTTTTCTTCTGCTTGCTGACATGATTCTTGTTCATGGTGGTCTTGCAGGGCCTAAGGAGCGAAGGACTGCTTTGACTGAGGGGATGAGGAATGGCAGGCCTTTATTTGTGGTTCAGGGGGAATATTTGGAAGGTAAACAGCAAGATGAAAACGTCAAAGCATATATGTTTGCTGAGTGATTGAGTCTGTGTGTCACTTGTCTCTTTGAAGGGACATGTGAGAAAGGAACAGCAGCACCATAGACTTCAGATGGGAGAGAGCAAGCAAGGATGAATATTTCCCTCAAATCCAAATACTTACAGTACCTCAAAGATGACAAGTGCGATATGATGTTCTGCAATTGTAAGGATTTGCCATGTGTGGTAGATAAATATGCATAGTTAGTGAGGTTTTTCCCAGAATGTGAGTATCGTTAGGCTGGCAAATGTCAGGCACTCCTTTGGGAGTATGAGGCCAAGATAAAATTTGGGAAGTTTGCTACAGTCATCTGTAGGATCGAAAGACACTGGGGAATCGTTACAGAGGGAGCCAGGCTGCACAAAATGTGGTAACAGTTGGACAGAAATCTTTAGCAGGGACTTTTGTCTACCCCCAATGTGGGACCAGGACCACAGTACCTCTGTGTCTCTGAAACATATTTTGACCTCTGGACACCACCATCTCAATACCCCTCAAATGTTCCCCCCTGGTACCCCAGCTTTGGTACTGCATCAACCAGGTTTCAATCATTTGAGTGACCACAAACACCCTTCCTATGTGCCTTCCATTTACATTCAGTCAGTAACCCAGCTGCTTCGTTCGCTGTTCAATCTCAAGTGACAGTTGGATGCACATTGCAGGGGTATACAGGCATTTACCGTACTGTACAGGCCCTCTCAGTACATCCAGACTACACTTCTTAAAATCATAAATACATGTTTTGCCCAACAGTAAGGCCAGGCCTTTCCTCTGTAGTTCAAGGAGGAAAACATCAACTGAAGAGCATGCCAAAATTCTCTACAGACACTGCCAATCCTCACACTTCTGCCTATTTGCATGCCGAGGTTATTCACTATGACCCACCAAACCAATTGCAACAGTAGCCTCTCCCTGCCTCATTCGTATGCTCCGATGCCACCTTTATTTAGCAAGTGTTAGTGCTCTCGGATTTTGTAGCGCGATTCGCTATAGCCTCTGTTTTCAACAGAAATGTCCTAAAGGTACCTATACCAATCTGCAGGGTGGCGAGGAAGGGGGCTGCTGCTGGCAGTAACATTTTGGGGCACCCCACCTGCAAAAATACAGCCAAATGCTCCTTGTTTTACCTTTCAATACCATAACTGCAGCAGAATCGTATGGTGACCCCTGTTGGTAATAGAAACTGTCAAACAGCTTCTTGCCCCCCCGTGGCCCCTAGCCATTTGGGGTACACCCCATGAGGGAGGATCAGAGCAATAAAAACTAATGGTAGCCCCCCAAAAAGTACCTGGAAGCCAAGCCATTGTGTGCACCTCATCGCCTTCACGTTGCGCCTAAGCACCTTTTAATACTGCTCCCCCAAATTTTGACTGCCCCCTCCCAACAGAAATCAGAGAGTATAGGGGGGTGCAGTAAAAAAGTATTTGCAGTACCCCACAATAAGTCAGGATCCTCCTCCCCTTCCTCTGCTCTCTGAACCCACCCATTCTGCCCAGGCTCCGCCTATTCCACTCCTCTCTGACCCCACCCACTCTGACTAGGCTCCTCCTGAACCCCTCCTCTCTAACCCCACCCACTCTGACTAGGCTCCACTTATACTCCTCCTCTCTGACCCCTCCCACTCTGACTAGGCTCCTCCTATACTCCTCCTCTCTGACCCCTCCCACTAGGCTCCTCCTATACCCGTCCTCTCTGACCCAGCTCCTCCTATACTCCTCCTCTCTAACCCCACCCACTCTGACAAGGCTCCACCTATATCCCTCCTCTCTGACCCAGCTCCTCCTATACTCCTCCTCTCTGACCCCACCCACTCTGACTAGGCTCCTCCTCCTCCTGCACACAACACCTGTTACCTTTCTTTCACCTGTCTCTGTTCAGGCCACACCTATTTTACTTACCAACCAATCTGCAATCCCTCATTCACTAGGCATGATTCCACTCGTACACAACACACAGACACATTTTACTTACCAATTGGCCATTTAGGCCCACCTCCAACTTACCTCTGCTCTGCCACCATCAGTCACCTGGTGCCGAACCCGGGATTTGAACCCTGGTTGCCTGCATGGAAGGCAGGCACTTACCCACTGGACCACACTGGTTTCCATGTATGTAGCCTATCAAATTGTCCTTATGTCATGGTCATCCTTTTCATGTGCAATGGAAGCCGCCGGTAAGGACACCAAGGCCTGTATGTTGCTTATAGTTACTACTGCAATCCTCTAGACCACTAAGGAGCTATAGCTCAAAGGTAAGTCTTGTACCTTTGGTGCAGACAGCCCTCACAGGCTAGGGTTCGAATCCTGCCAATGCTATAGAGGTATCCCAAGGTGGAAATTTTCAAAAAGTGAATGTTTTTTTTTTTGCTAAGATTTTTTTTTACTTGGTAACAGAGGAGAAAAGTGGACACTCTTTTTGGCATCTGTGTCCCAAAATTTCAAATGTTTTCCCTCATGACCTTCTACCAACCTCCCTATTTCTCAAGTAGGTGCAACAGGGACAAGGCCTTGTCTTCCTTTATCAATGTCTTCATTCTTTTTCCTTTAAGTTTGGTGAATTGCAGAGTGCAATTGTGGTATTGGGGGTTATAACTGAGCACAAGAATGCGAGGAAGGTGCTACACTTATTGTAAAATAGGTTGGATGATGGTGATTTTTCATTTTGGTGTGAGTAACTCGCTCAAATCAGGGGTTTGGTGCCAGTGAGCTTGGATAGAAATAAAGGTCAAGTATGAGCTCTGGCTAATGAAATGATGGGTCAAGTTTGAGGCAAGCTAGAGTCCATTTATCAGGTGCAATAAGAAGCTAGAAAGATTGTTTTCTTTAAGAGACAGACAAGGGAAGAGTCAAGCCTTTGCTCTAGTAGGTCTGCATCATGCCTGCTGCAGGATGTGAAGGAATGGACCTCCACAGCAGTGCGCTGTGCTGGGCTGCGCTGGGCTGGGCTGGGCTGGGCCTGCCCTGGCACTGTGAATTAATCACCCACCTCCTTCCTTTGAGGAACGCTCACGAACGCCCACGAACGCCCTTGTTCTGTATACAGGCTGACAGCAGGCAATTTAGGACCCTGCTAAATGAGGGTGATGTCCCCATGTGCTTCCTTCGAGTGGCAAAATCCTTCGTCTAAGGCAGGTGGGCTTTTTTAAAATTTGGTTGAAGACCATTTGTTGGAGGCGGTATCACGGCACAAGCCGCCGACCGTCTCAGAAGAAAGTATGCATGGGAGGATATTATTTGCATAGGACAGCCCTCTTCTCAGTCCCATTCTTATGCTGCAGTTGCCATGAAGTGTTACTAGAGGGCAGCAGTATGAACAAAAGAGCACACTGAGGCTTTTCTTCTGCTTGCTGACATGATTCTTGTTCATGGTGGTCTTGCAGGGCCTAAGGAGCGAAGGACTGCTTTGACTGAGGGGATGAGGAATGGCAGGCCTTTATTTGTGGTTCAGGGGGAATATTTGGAAGGTAAACAGCAAGATGAAAACGTCAAAGCATATATGTTTGCTGAGTGATTGAGTCTGTGTGTCACTTGTCTCTTTGAAGGGACATGTGAGAAAGGAACAGCAGCACCATAGACTTCAGATGGGAGAGAGCAAGCAAGGATGAATATTTCCCTCAAATCCAAATACTTACAGTACCTCAAAGATGACAAGTGTGATATGATGTTCTGCAATTGTAAGGATTTGCCATGTGTGGTAGATAAATATGCATAGTTAGTGAGGTTTTTCCCAGAATGTGAGTATCGTTAGGCTGGCAAATGTCAGGCACTCCTTTGGGAGTATGAGGCCAAGAAAAAATTTGGGAAGTTTGCTACAGTCATCTGTAGGATCGAAAGACACTGGGGAATCGTTACAGAGGGAGCCAGGCTGCACAAAATGTGGTAACAGTTGGACAGAAATCTTTAGCAGGGACTTTTGTCTACCCCCAATGTGGGACCAGGACCGCAGTACCTCTGTGTCTCTGAAACATATTTTGACCTCTGGACACCACCATCTCAATACCCCTCAAATGTTCCCCCCTGGTACCCCAGCTTTGGTACTGCATCAACCAGGTTTCAATCATTTGAGTGACCACAAACACCCTTCCTATGTGCCTTCCATTTACATTCAGTCAGTAACCCAGCTGCTTCGTTCGCTGTTCAATCTCAAGTGACAGTTGGATGCACATTGCAGGGGTATACAGGCATTTACCGTACTGTACAGGCCCTCTCAGTACATCCAGACTACACTTCTTAAAATCATAAATACATGTTTTGCCCAACAGTAAGGCCAGGCCTTTCCTCTGTAGTTCAAGGAGGAAAACATCAACTGAAGAGCATGCCAAAATTCTCTACAGACACTGCCAATCCTCACACTTCTGCCTATTTGCATGCCGAGGTTATTCACTATGACCCGCCAAACCAATTGCAACAGTAGCCTCTCCCTGCCTCATTCGTATGCTCCGATGCCACCTTTATTTAGCAAGTGTTAGTGCTCTCGGATTTTGTAGCGCGATTCGCTATAGCCTCTGTTTTCAACAGAAATGTCCTAAAGGTACCTATACCAATCTGCAGGGTGGCGAGGAAGGGGGCTGCTGCTGCTGCTGGCAGTAACATTTTGGGGCACCCCACCTGCAAAAATACAGCCAAATGCTCCTTGTTTTACCTTTCAATACCATAACTGCAGCAGAATCGTATGGTGACCCCTGTTGGTAATAGAAACTGTCAAACAGCTTCTTGCCCCCCCCCCGTGGCCCCTAACCATTTGGGGTACACCCCATGAGGGAGGATCAGAGCAATAAAAACTAATGGTAGCCCCCCAAAAAGTACCTGGAAGCCAAGCCATTGTGTGCACCTCATCGCCTTCACGTTGCGCCTAAGCACCTTTTAATACTGCTCCTCCAAATTTTGACTGCCCCCTCCCAACAGAAATCAGAGAGTATAGGGGGGTGCAGTAAAAAAGTATTTGCAGTACCCCACAATAAGTCAGGATCCTCCTCCCCTTCCTCTGCTCTCTGAACCCACCCATTCTGCCCAGGCTCCGCCTATTCCACTCCTCTCTGACCCCACCCACTCTGACTAGGCTCCACTTATACTCCTCCTCTCTGACCCCTCCCACTCTGACTAGGCTCCTCCTATACTCCTCCTCTCTGACCCCTCCCACTAGGCTCCTCCTATACCCGTCCTCTCTGACCCAGCTCCTCCTATACTCCTCCTCTCTGACCCCACCCACTCTGACTAGGCTCCTCCTCCTCCTGCACACAACACCTGTTACCTTTCTTTCACCTGTCTCTGTTCAGGCCACACCTATTTTACTTACCAACCAATCTGCAATCCCTCATTCACTAGGCATGATTCCACTCGTACACAACACACAGACACATTTTACTTACCAATTGGCCATTTAGGCCCACCTCCAACTTACCTCTGCTCTGCCACCATCAGTCACCTGGTGCCGAACCCGGGATTTGAACCCTGGTTGCCTGCATGGAAGGCAGGCACTTACCCACTGGACCACACTGGTTTCCATGTATGTAGCCTATCAAATTGTCCTTATGTCATGGTCATCCTTTTCATGTGCAATGGAAGCCGCCGGTAAGGACACCAAGGCCTGTATGTTGCTTATAGTTACTACTGCAATCCTCTAGACCACTAAGGAGCTATAGCTCAAAGGTAAGTCTTGTACCTTTGGTGCAGACAGCCCTCACAGGCCAGGGTTCGAATCCTGCCAATGCTATAGAGGTATCCCAAGGTGGAAATTTTCAAAAAGTGAATGTTTTTTTTTTTGCTAAGATTTTTTTTTACTTGGTAACAGAGGAGAAAAGTGGACACTCTTTTTGGCATCTGTGTCCCAAAATTTCAAATGTTTTCCCTCATGACCTTCTACCAACCTCCCTATTTCTCAAGTAGGTGCAACAGGGACAAGGCCTTGTCTTCCTTTATCAATGTCTTCATTCTTTTTCCTTTAAGTTTGGTGAATTGCAGAGTGCAATTGTGGTATTGGGGGTTATAACTGAGCACAAGAATGCGAGGAAGGTGCTACACTTATTGTAAAATAGGTTGGATGATGGTGATTTTTCATTTTGGTGTGAGTAACTCGCTCAAATCAGGGGTTTGGTGCCAGTGAGCTTGGATAGAAATAAAGGTCAAGTATGAGCTCTGGCTAATGAAATGATGGGTCAAGTTTGAGGCAAGCTAGAGTCCATTTATCAGGTGCAATAAGAAGCTAGAAAGATTGTTTTCTTTAAGAGACAGACAAGGGCAGAGTCAAGCCTTTGCTCTAGTAGGTCTGCATCATGCCTGCTGCAGGATGTGAAGGAATGGACCTCCACAGCAGTGCGCTGTGCCGGGCTGGGCTGGGCTGCGCTGGGCTGGGCTGGGCTGGGCCTGCCCTGGCACTGTGAATTAATCACCCACCTCCTTCCTTTGAGGAACGCTCACGAACGCCCACGAACGCCCTTGTTCTGTATACAGGCTGACAGCAGGCAATTTAGGACCCTGCTAAATGAGGGTGATGTCCCCATGTGCTTCCTTCGAGTGGCAAAATCCTTCGTCTAAGGCAGGTGGGCTTTTTTAAAATTTGGTTGAAGACCATTTGTTGGAGGCGGTATCACGGCACAAGCCGCCGACCGTCTCAGAAGAAAGTATGCATGGGAGGATATTATTTGCATAGGACAGCCCTCTTCTCAGTCCCATTCTTATGCTGCAGTTGCCATGAAGTGTTACTAGAGGGCAGCAGTATGAACAAAAGAGCACACTGAGGCTTTTCTTCTGCTTGCTGACATGATTCTTGTTCATGGTGGTCTTGCAGGGCCTAAGGAGCGAAGGACTGCTTTGACTGAGGGGATGAGGAATGGCAGGCCTTTATTTGTGGTTCAGGGGGAATATTTGGAAGGTAAACAGCAAGATGAAAACGTCAAAGCATATATGTTTGCTGAGTGATTGAGTCTGTGTGTCACTTGTCTCTTTGAAGGGACATGTGAGAAAGGAACAGCAGCACCATAGACTTCAGATGGGAGAGAGCAAGCAAGGATGAATATTTCCCTCAAATCCAAATACTTACAGTACCTCAAAGATGACAAGTGCGATATGATGTTCTGCAATTGTAAGGATTTGCCATGTGTGGTAGATAAATATGCATAGTTAGTGAGGTTTTTCCCAGAATGTGAGTATCGTTAGGCTGGCAAATGTCAGGCACTCCTTTGGGAGTATGAGGCCAAGATAAAATTTGGGAAGTTTGCTACAGTCATCTGTAGGATCGAAAGACACTGGGGAATCGTTACAGAGGGAGCCAGGCTGCACAAAATGTGGTAACAGTTGGACAGAAATCTTTAGCAGGGACTTTTGTCTACCCCCAATGTGGGACCAGGACCGCAGTACCTCTGTGTCTCTGAAACATATTTTGACCTCTGGACACCACCATCTCAATACCCCTCAAATGTTCCCCCCTGGTACCCCAGCTTTGGTACTGCATCAACCAGGTTTCAATCATTTGAGTGACCACAAACACCCTTCCTATGTGCCTTCCATTTACATTCAGTCAGTAACCCAGCTGCTTCGTTCGCTGTTCAATCTCAAGTGACAGTTGGATGCACATTGCAGGGGTATACAGGCATTTACCGTACTGTACAGGCCCTCTCAGTACATCCAGACTACACTTCTTAAAATCATAAATACATGTTTTGCCCAACAGTAAGGCCAGGCCTTTCCTCTGTAGTTCAAGGAGGAAAACATCAACTGAAGAGCATGCCAAAATTCTCTACAGACACTGCCAATCCTCACACTTCTGCCTATTTGCATGCCGAGGTTATTCACTATGACCCACCAAACCAATTGCAACAGTAGCCTCTCCCTGCCTCATTCGTATGCTCCGATGCCACCTTTATTTAGCAAGTGTTAGTGCTCTCGGATTTTGTAGCGCGATTCGCTATAGCCTCTGTTTTCAACAGAAATGTCCTAAAGGTACCTATACCAATCTGCAGGGTGGCGAGGAGGGGGGCTGCTGCTGGCAGTAACATTTTGGGGCACCCCACCTGCAAAAATACAGCCAAATGCTCCTTGTTTTACCTTTCAATACCATAACTGCAGCAGAATCGTATGGTGACCCCTGTTGGTAATAGAAACTGTCAAACAGCTTCTTGCCCCCCCCGTGGCCCCTAACCATTTGGGGTACACCCCATGAGGGAGGATCAGAGCAATAAAAACTAATGGTAGCCCCCCAAAAAGTACCTGGAAGCCAAGCCATTGTGTGCACCTCATCGCCTTCACGTTGCGCCTAAGCACCTTTTAATACTGCTCCCCCAAATTTTGACTGCCCCCTCCCAACAGAAATCAGAGAGTATAGGGGGGTGCAGTAAAAAAGTATTTGCAGTACCCCACAATAAGTCAGGATCCTCCTCCCCTTCCTCTGCTCTCTGAACCCACCCATTCTGCCCAGGCTCCGCCTATTCCACTCCTCTCTGACCCCACCCACTCTGACTAGGCTCCTCCTGAACCCCTCCTCTCTAACCCCACCCACTCTGACTAGGCTCCACTTATACTCCTCCTCTCTGACCCCTCCCACTCTGACTAGGCTCCTCCTATACTCCTCCTCTCTGACCCCTCCCACTAGGCTCCTCCTATACCCGTCCTCTCTGACCCAGCTCCTCCTATACTCCTCCTCTCTAACCCCACCCACTCTGACAAGGCTCCACCTATATCCCTCCTCTCTGACCCAGCTCCTCCTATACTCCTCCTCTCTGACCCCACCCACTCTGACTAGGCTCCTCCTCCTCCTGCACACAACACCTGTTACCTTTCTTTCACCTGTCTCTGTTCAGGCCACACCTATTTTACTTACCAACCAATCTGCAATCCCTCATTCACTAGGCATGATTCCACTCGTACACAACACACAGACACATTTTACTTACCAATTGGCCATTTAGGCCCACCTCCAACTTACCTCTGCTCTGCCACCATCAGTCACCTGGTGCCGAACCCGGGATTTGAACCCTGGTTGCCTGCATGGAAGGCAGGCACTTACCCACTGGACCACACTGGTTTCCATGTATGTAGCCTATCAAATTGTCCTTATGTCATGGTCATCCTTTTCATGTGCAATGGAAGCCGCCGGTAAGGACACCAAGGCCTGTATGTTGCTTATAGTTACTACTGCAATCCTCTAGACCACTAAGGAGCTATAGCTCAAAGGTAAGTCTTGTACCTTTGGTGCAGACAGCCCTCACAGGCTAGGGTTCGAATCCTGCCAATGCTATAGAGGTATCCCAAGGTGGAAATTTTCAAAAAGTGAATGTTTTTTTTTTTGCTAAGATTTTTTTTTACTTGGTAACAGAGGAGAAAAGTGGACACTCTTTTTGGCATCTGTGTCCCAAAATTTCAAATGTTTTCCCTCATGACCTTCTACCAACCTCCCTATTTCTCAAGTAGGTGCAACAGGGACAAGGCCTTGTCTTCCTTTATCAATGTCTTCATTCTTTTTCCTTTAAGTTTGGTGAATTGCAGAGTGCAATTGTGGTATTGGGGGTTATAACTGAGCACAAGAATGCGAGGAAGGTGCTACACTTATTGTAAAATAGGTTGGATGATGGTGATTTTTCATTTTGGTGTGAGTAACTCGCTCAAATCAGGGGTTTGGTGCCAGTGAGCTTGGATAGAAATAAAGGTCAAGTATGAGCTCTGGCTAATGAAATGATGGGTCAAGTTTGAGGCAAGCTAGAGTCCATTTATCAGGTGCAATAAGAAGCTAGAAAGATTGTTTTCTTTAAGAGACAGACAAGGGCAGAGTCAAGCCTTTGCTCTAGTAGGTCTGCATCATGCCTGCTGCAGGATGTGAAGGAATGGACCTCCACAGCAGTGCGCTGTGCTGGGCTGCGCTGGGCTGGGCTGGGCCTGCCCTGGCACTGTGAATTAATCACCCACCTCCTTCCTTTGAGGAACGCTCACGAACGCCCACGAACGCCCTTGTTCTGTATACAGGCTGACAGCAGGCAATTTAGGACCCTGCTAAATGAGGGTGATGTCCCCATGTGCTTCCTTCGAGTGGCAAAATCCTTCGTCTAAGGCAGGTGGGCTTTTTTAAAATTTGGTTGAAGACCATTTGTTGGAGGCGGTATCACGGCACAAGCCGCCGACCGTCTCAGAAGAAAGTATGCATGGGAGGATATTATTTGCATAGGACAGCCCTCTTCTCAGTCCCATTCTTATGCTGCAGTTGCCATGAAGTGTTACTAGAGGGCAGCAGTATGAACAAAAGAGCACACTGAGGCTTTTCTTCTGCTTGCTGACATGATTCTTGTTCATGGTGGTCTTGCAGGGCCTAAGGAGCGAAGGACTGCTTTGACTGAGGGGATGAGGAATGGCAGGCCTTTATTTGTGGTTCAGGGGGAATATTTGGAAGGTAAACAGCAAGATGAAAACGTCAAAGCATATATGTTTGCTGAGTGATTGAGTCTGTGTGTCACTTGTCTCTTTGAAGGGACATGTGAGAAAGGAACAGCAGCACCATAGACTTCAGATGGGAGAGAGCAAGCAAGGATGAATATTTCCCTCAAATCCAAATACTTACAGTACCTCAAAGATGACAAGTGTGATATGATGTTCTGCAATTGTAAGGATTTGCCATGTGTGGTAGATAAATATGCATAGTTAGTGAGGTTTTTCCCAGAATGTGAGTATCGTTAGGCTGGCAAATGTCAGGCACTCCTTTGGGAGTATGAGGCCAAGAAAAAATTTGGGAAGTTTGCTACAGTCATCTGTAGGATCGAAAGACACTGGGGAATCGTTACAGAGGGAGCCAGGCTGCACAAAATGTGGTAACAGTTGGACAGAAATCTTTAGCAGGGACTTTTGTCTACCCCCAATGTGGGACCAGGACCGCAGTACCTCTGTGTCTCTGAAACATATTTTGACCTCTGGACACCACCATCTCAATACCCCTCAAATGTTCCCCCCTGGTACCCCAGCTTTGGTACTGCATCAACCAGGTTTCAATCATTTGAGTGACCACAAACACCCTTCCTATGTGCCTTCCATTTACATTCAGTCAGTAACCCAGCTGCTTCGTTCGCTGTTCAATCTCAAGTGACAGTTGGATGCACATTGCAGGGGTATACAGGCATTTACCGTACTGTACAGGCCCTCTCAGTACATCCAGACTACACTTCTTAAAATCATAAATACATGTTTTGCCCAACAGTAAGGCCAGGCCTTTCCTCTGTAGTTCAAGGAGGAAAACATCAACTGAAGAGCATGCCAAAATTCTCTACAGACACTGCCAATCCTCACACTTCTGCCTATTTGCATGCCGAGGTTATTCACTATGACCCGCCAAACCAATTGCAACAGTAGCCTCTCCCTGCCTCATTCGTATGCTCCGATGCCACCTTTATTTAGCAAGTGTTAGTGCTCTCGGATTTTGTAGCGCGATTCGCTATAGCCTCTGTTTTCAACAGAAATGTCCTAAAGGTACCTATACCAATCTGCAGGGTGGCGAGGAAGGGGGCTGCTGCTGCTGCTGGCAGTAACATTTTGGGGCACCCCACCTGCAAAAATACAGCCAAATGCTCCTTGTTTTACCTTTCAATACCATAACTGCAGCAGAATCGTATGGTGACCCCTGTTGGTAATAGAAACTGTCAAACAGCTTCTTGCCCCCCCCCGTGGCCCCTAACCATTTGGGGTACACCCCATGAGGGAGGATCAGAGCAATAAAAACTAATGGTAGCCCCCCAAAAAGTACCTGGAAGCCAAGCCATTGTGTGCACCTCATCGCCTTCACGTTGCGCCTAAGCACCTTTTAATACTGCTTCTCCAAATTTTGACTGCCCCCTCCCAACAGAAATCAGAGAGTATAGGGGGGTGCAGTAAAAAAGTATTTGCAGTACCCCACAATAAGTCAGGATCCTCCTCCCCTTCCTCTGCTCTCTGAACCCACCCATTCTGCCCAGGCTCCGCCTATTCCACTCCTCTCTGACCCCACCCACTCTGACTAGGCTCCACTTATACTCCTCCTCTCTGACCCCTCCCACTCTGACTAGGCTCCTCCTATACTCCTCCTCTCTGACCCCTCCCACTAGGCTCCTCCTATACCCGTCCTCTCTGACCCAGCTCCTCCTATACTCCTCCTCTCTGACCCCACCCACTCTGACTAGGCTCCTCCTCCTCCTGCACACAACACCTGTTACCTTTCTTTCACCTGTCTCTGTTCAGGCCACACCTATTTTACTTACCAACCAATCTGCAATCCCTCATTCACTAGGCATGATTCCACTCGTACACAACACACAGACACATTTTACTTACCAATTGGCCATTTAGGCCCACCTCCAACTTACCTCTGCTCTGCCACCATCAGTCACCTGGTGCCGAACCCGGGATTTGAACCCTGGTTGCCTGCATGGAAGGCAGGCACTTACCCACTGGACCACACTGGTTTCCATGTATGTAGCCTATCAAATTGTCCTTATGTCATGGTCATCCTTTTCATGTGCAATGGAAGCCGCCGGTAAGGACACCAAGGCCTGTATGTTGCTTATAGTTACTACTGCAATCCTCTAGACCACTAAGGAGCTATAGCTCAAAGGTAAGTCTTGTACCTTTGGTGCAGACAGCCCTCACAGGCCAGGGTTCGAATCCTGCCAATGCTATAGAGGTATCCCAAGGTGGAAATTTTCAAAAAGTGAATGTTTTTTTTTTTGCTAAGATTTTTTTTTACTTGGTAACAGAGGAGAAAAGTGGACACTCTTTTTGGCATCTGTGTCCCAAAATTTCAAATGTTTTCCCTCATGACCTTCTACCAACCTCCCTATTTCTCAAGTAGGTGCAACAGGGACAAGGCCTTGTCTTCCTTTATCAATGTCTTCATTCTTTTTCCTTTAAGTTTGGTGAATTGCAGAGTGCAATTGTGGTATTGGGGGTTATAACTGAGCACAAGAATGCGAGGAAGGTGCTACACTTATTGTAAAATAGGTTGGATGATGGTGATTTTTCATTTTGGTGTGAGTAACTCGCTCAAATCAGGGGTTTGGTGCCAGTGAGCTTGGATAGAAATAAAGGTCAAGTATGAGCTCTGGCTAATGAAATGATGGGTCAAGTTTGAGGCAAGCTAGAGTCCATTTATCAGGTGCAATAAGAAGCTAGAAAGATTGTTTTCTTTAAGAGACAGACAAGGGCAGAGTCAAGCCTTTGCTCTAGTAGGTCTGCATCATGCCTGCTGCAGGATGTGAAGGAATGGACCTCCACAGCAGTGCGCTGTGCCGGGCTGGGCTGGGCTGCGCTGGGCTGGGCTGGGCTGGGCTGGGCCTGCCCTGGCACTGTGAATTAATCACCCACCTCCTTCCTTTGAGGAATGCTCACGAACGCCCACGAACGCCCTTGTTCTGTATACAGGCTGACAGCAGGCAATTTAGGACCCTGCTAAATGAGGGTGATGTCCCCATGTGCTTCCTTCGAGTGGCAAAATCCTTCGTCTAAGGCAGGTGGGCTTTTTTAAAATTTGGTTGAAGACCATTTGTTGGAGGCGGTATCACGGCACAAGCCGCCGACCGTCTCAGAAGAAAGTATGCATGGGAGGATATTATTTGCATAGGACAGCCCTCTTCTCAGTCCCATTCTTATGCTGCAGTTGCCATGAAGTGTTACTAGAGGGCAGCAGTATGAACAAAAGAGCACACTGAGGCTTTTCTTCTGCTTGCTGACATGATTCTTGTTCATGGTGGTCTTGCAGGGCCTAAGGAGCGAAGGACTGCTTTGACTGAGGGGATGAGGAATGGCAGGCCTTTATTTGTGGTTCAGGGGGAATATTTGGAAGGTAAACAGCAAGATGAAAACGTCAAAGCATATATGTTTGCTGAGTGATTGAGTCTGTGTGTCACTTGTCTCTTTGAAGGGACATGTGAGAAAGGAACAGCAGCACCATAGACTTCAGATGGGAGAGAGCAAGCAAGGATGAATATTTCCCTCAAATCCAAATACTTACAGTACCTCAAAGATGACAAGTGCGATATGATGTTCTGCAATTGTAAGGATTTGCCATGTGTGGTAGATAAATATGCATAGTTAGTGAGGTTTTTCCCAGAATGTGAGTATCGTTAGGCTGGCAAATGTCAGGCACTCCTTTGGGAGTATGAGGCCAAGATAAAATTTGGGAAGTTTGCTACAGTCATCTGTAGGATCGAAAGACACTGGGGAATCGTTACAGAGGGAGCCAGGCTGCACAAAATGTGGTAACAGTTGGACAGAAATCTTTAGCAGGGACTTTTGTCTACCCCCAATGTGGGACCAGGACCGCAGTACCTCTGTGTCTCTGAAACATATTTTGACCTCTGGACACCACCATCTCAATACCCCTCAAATGTTCCCCCCTGGTACCCCAGCTTTGGTACTGCATCAACCAGGTTTCAATCATTTGAGTGACCACAAACACCCTTCCTATGTGCCTTCCATTTACATTCAGTCAGTAACCCAGCTGCTTCGTTCGCTGTTCAATCTCAAGTGACAGTTGGATGCACATTGCAGGGGTATACAGGCATTTACCGTACTGTACAGGCCCTCTCAGTACATCCAGACTACACTTCTTAAAATCATAAATACATGTTTTGCCCAACAGTAAGGCCAGGCCTTTCCTCTGTAGTTCAAGGAGGAAAACATCAACTGAAGAGCATGCCAAAATTCTCTACAGACACTGCCAATCCTCACACTTCTGCCTATTTGCATGCCGAGGTTATTCACTATGACCCACCAAACCAATTGCAACAGTAGCCTCTCCCTGCCTCATTCGTATGCTCCGATGCCACCTTTATTTAGCAAGTGTTAGTGCTCTCGGATTTTGTAGCGCGATTCGCTATAGCCTCTGTTTTCAACAGAAATGTCCTAAAGGTACCTATACCAATCTGCAGGGTGGCGAGGAGGGGGGCTGCTGCTGGCAGTAACATTTTGGGGCACCCCACCTGCAAAAATACAGCCAAATGCTCCTTGTTTTACCTTTCAATACCATAACTGCAGCAGAATCGTATGGTGACCCCTGTTGGTAATAGAAACTGTCAAACAGCTTCTTGCCCCCCCCGTGGCCCCTAACCATTTGGGGTACACCCCATGAGGGAGGATCAGAGCAATAAAAACTAATGGTAGCCCCCCAAAAAGTACCTGGAAGCCAAGCCATTGTGTGCACCTCATCGCCTTCACTTTGCGCCTAAGCACCTTTTAATACTGCTCCCCCAAATTTTGACTGCCCCCTCCCAACAGAAATCAGAGAGTATAGGGGGGTGCAGTAAAAAAGTATTTGCAGTACCCCACAATAAGTCAGGATCCTCCTCCCCTTCCTCTGCTCTCTGAACCCACCCATTTTGCCCAGGCTCCGCCTATTCCACTCCTCTCTGACCCCACCCACTCTGACTAGGCTCCTCCTGAACCCCTCCTCTCTAACCCCACCCACTCTGACTAGGCTCCACTTATACTCCTCCTCTCTGACCCCTCCCACTCTGACTAGGCTCCTCCTATACTCCTCCTCTCTGACCCCTCCCACTAGGCTCCTCCTATACCCGTCCTCTCTGACCCAGCTCCTCCTATACTCCTACTCTCTAACCCCACCCACTCTGACAAGGCTCCACCTATATCCCTCCTCTCTGACCCAGCTCCTCCTATACTCCTCCTCTCTGACCCCACCCACTCTGACTAGGCTCCTCCTCCTCCTGCACACAACACCTGTTACCTTTCTTTCACCTGTCTCTGTTCAGGCCACACCTATTTTACTTACCAACCAATCTGCAATCCCTCATTCACTAGGCATGATTCCACTCGTACACAACACACAGACACATTTTACTTACCAATTGGCCATTTAGGCCCACCTCCAACTTACCTCTGCTCTGCCACCATCAGTCACCTGGTGCCGAACCCGGGATTTGAACCCTGGTTGCCTGCATGGAAGGCAGGCACTTACCCACTGGACCACACTGGTTTCCATGTATGTAGCCTATCAAATTGTCCTTATGTCATGGTCATCCTTTTCATGTGCAATGGAAGCCGCCGGTAAGGACACCAAGGCCTGTATGTTGCTTATAGTTACTACTGCAATCCTCTAGACCACTAAGGAGCTATAGCTCAAAGGTAAGTCTTGTACCTTTGGTGCAGACAGCCCTCACAGGCTAGGGTTCGAATCCTGCCAATGCTATAGAGGTATCCCAAGGTGGAAATTTTCAAAAAGTGAATGTTTTTTTTTTTGCTAAGATTTTTTTTTACTTGGTAACAGAGGAGAAAAGTGGACACTCTTTTTGGCATCTGTGTCCCAAAATTTCAAATGTTTTCCCTCATGACCTTCTACCAACCTCCCTATTTCTCAAGTAGGTGCAACAGGGACAAGGCCTTGTCTTCCTTTATCAATGTCTTCATTCTTTTTCCTTTAAGTTTGGTGAATTGCAGAGTGCAATTGTGGTATTGGGGGTTATAACTGAGCACAAGAATGCGAGGAAGGTGCTACACTTATTGTAAAATAGGTTGGATGATGGTGATTTTTCATTTTGGTGTGAGTAACTCGCTCAAATCAGGGGTTTGGTGCCAGTGAGCTTGGATAGAAATAAAGGTCAAGTATGAGCTCTGGCTAATGAAATGATGGGTCAAGTTTGAGGCAAGCTAGAGTCCATTTATCAGGTGCAATAAGAAGCTAGAAAGATTGTTTTCTTTAAGAGACAGACAAGGGCAGAGTCAAGCCTTTGCTCTAGTAGGTCTGCATCATGCCTGCTGCAGGATGTGAAGGAATGGACCTCCACAGCAGTGCGCTGTGCTGGGCTGCGCTGGGCTGGGCTGGGCTGGGCTGGGCCTGCCCTGGCACTGTGAATTAATCACCCACCTCCTTCCTTTGAGGAACGCTCACGAACGCCCACGAACGCCCTTGTTCTGTATACAGGCTGACAGCAGGCAATTTAGGACCCTGCTAAATGAGGGTGATGTCCCCATGTGCTTCCTTCGAGTGGCAAAATCCTTCGTCTAAGGCAGGTGGGCTTTTTTAAAATTTGGTTGAAGACCATTTGTTGGAGGCGGTATCACGGCACAAGCCGCCGACCGTCTCAGAAGAAAGTATGCATGGGAGGATATTATTTGCATAGGACAGCCCTCTTCTCAGTCCCATTCTTATGCTGCAGTTGCCATGAAGTGTTACTAGAGGGCAGCAGTATGAACAAAAGAGCACACTGAGGCTTTTCTTCTGCTTGCTGACATGATTCTTGTTCATGGTGGTCTTGCAGGGCCTAAGGAGCGAAGGACTGCTTTGACTGAGGGGATGAGGAATGGCAGGCCTTTATTTGTGGTTCAGGGGGAATATTTGGAAGGTAAACAGCAAGATGAAAACGTCAAAGCATATATGTTTGCTGAGTGATTGAGTCTGTGTGTCACTTGTCTCTTTGAAGGGACATGTGAGAAAGGAACAGCAGCACCATAGACTTCAGATGGGAGAGAGCAAGCAAGGATGAATATTTCCCTCAAATCCAAATACTTACAGTACCTCAAAGATGACAAGTGTGATATGATGTTCTGCAATTGTAAGGATTTGCCATGTGTGGTAGATAAATATGCATAGTTAGTGAGGTTTTTCCCAGAATGTGAGTATCGTTAGGCTGGCAAATGTCAGGCACTCCTTTGGGAGTATGAGGCCAAGAAAAAATTTGGGAAGTTTGCTACAGTCATCTGTAGGATCGAAAGACACTGGGGAATCGTTACAGAGGGAGCCAGGCTGCACAAAATGTGGTAACAGTTGGACAGAAATCTTTAGCAGGGACTTTTGTCTACCCCCAATGTGGGACCAGGACCGCAGTACCTCTGTGTCTCTGAAACATATTTTGACCTCTGGACACCACCATCTCAATACCCCTCAAATGTTCCCCCCTGGTACCCCAGCTTTGGTACTGCATCAACCAGGTTTCAATCATTTGAGTGACCACAAACACCCTTCCTATGTGCCTTCCATTTACATTCAGTCAGTAACCCAGCTGCTTCGTTCGCTGTTCAATCTCAAGTGACAGTTGGATGCACATTGCAGAGGTATACAGGCATTTACCGTACTGTACAGGCCCTCTCAGTACATCCAGACTACACTTCTTAAAATCATAAATACATGTTTTGCCCAACAGTAAGGCCAGGCCTTTCCTCTGTAGTTCAAGGAGGAAAACATCAACTGAAGAGCATGCCAAAATTCTCTACAGACACTGCCAATCCTCACACTTCTGCCTATTTGCATGCCGAGGTTATTCACTATGACCCGCCAAACCAATTGCAACAGTAGCCTCTCCCTGCCTCATTCGTATGCTCCGATGCCACCTTTATTTAGCAAGTGTTAGTGCTCTCGGATTTTGTAGCGCGATTCGCTATAGCCTCTGTTTTCAACAGAAATGTCCTAAAGGTACCTATACCAATCTGCAGGGTGGCGAGGAAGGGGGCTGCTGCTGCTGCTGGCAGTAACATTTTGGGGCACCCCACCTGCAAAAATACAGCCAAATGCTCCTTGTTTTACCTTTCAATACCATAACTGCAGCAGAATCGTATGGTGACCCCTGTTGGTAATAGAAACTGTCAAACAGCTTCTTGCCCCCCCCCCCCGTGGCCCCTAACCATTTGGGGTACACCCCATGAGGGAGGATCAGAGCAATAAAAACTAATGGTAGCCCCCCAAAAAGTACCTGGAAGCCAAGCCATTGTGTGCACCTCATCGCCTTCACGTTGCGCCTAAGCACCTTTTAATACTGCTCCTCCAAATTTTGACTGCCCCCTCCCAACAGAAATCAGAGAGTATAGGGGGGTGCAGTAAAAAAGTATTTGCAGTACGCCACAATAAGTCAGGATCCTCCTCCCCTTCCTCTGCTCTCTGAACCCACCCATTCTGCCCAGGCTCCGCCTATTCCACTCCTCTCTGACCCCACCCACTCTGACTAGGCTCCACTTATACTCCTCCTCTCTGACCACTCCCACTCTGACTAGGCTCCTCCTATACTCCTCCTCTCTGACCCCTCCCACTAGGCTCCTCCTATACCCGTCCTCTCTGACCCAGCTCCTCCTATACTCCTCCTCTCTGACCCCACCCACTCTGACTAGGCTCCTCCTCCTCCTGCACACAACACCTGTTACCTTTCTTTCACCTGTCTCTGTTCAGGCCACACCTATTTTACTTACCAACCAATCTGCAATCCCTCATTCACTAGGCATGATTCCACTCGTACACAACACACAGACACATTTTACTTACCAATTGGCCATTTAGGCCCACCTCCAACTTACCTCTGCTCTGCCACCATCAGTCACCTGGTGCCGAACCCGGGATTTGAACCCTGGTTGCCTGCATGGAAGGCAGGCACTTACCCACTGGACCACACTGGTTTCCATGTATGTAGCCTATCAAATTGTCCTTATGTCATGGTCATCCTTTTCATGTGCAATGGAAGCCGCCGGTAAGGACACCAAGGCCTGTATGTTGCTTATAGTTACTACTGCAATCCTCTAGACCACTAAGGAGCTATAGCTCAAAGGTAAGTCTTGTACCTTTGGTGCAGACAGCCCTCACAGGCCAGGGTTCGAATCCTGCCAATGCTATAGAGGTATCCCAAGGTGGAAATTTTCAAAAAGTGAATGTTTTTTTTTTTGCTAAGATTTTTTTTTACTTGGTAACAGAGGAGAAAAGCGGACACTCTTTTTGGCATCTGTGTCCCAAAATTTCAAATGTTTTCCCTCATGACCTTCTACCAACCTCCCTATTTCTCAAGTAGGTGCAACAGGGACAAGGCCTTGTCTTCCTTTATCAATGTCTTCATTCTTTTTCCTTTAAGTTTGGTGAATTGCAGAGTGCAATTGTGGTATTGGGGGTTATAACTGAGCACAAGAATGCGAGGAAGGTGCTACACTTATTGTAAAATAGGTTGGATGATGGTGATTTTTCATTTTGGTGTGAGTAACTCGCTCAAATCAGGGGTTTGGTGCCAGTGAGCTTGGATAGAAATAAAGGTCAAGTATGAGCTCTGGCTAATGAAATGATGGGTCAAGTTTGAGGCAAGCTAGAGTCCATTTATCAGGTGCAATAAGAAGCTAGAAAGATTGTTTTCTTTAAGAGACAGACAAGGGCAGAGTCAAGCCTTTGCTCTAGTAGGTCTGCATCATGCCTGCTGCAGGATGTGAAGGAATGGACCTCCACAGCAGTGCGCTGTGCCGGGCTGGGCTGGGCTGCGCTGGGCTGGGCTGGGCTGGGCCTGCCCTGGCACTGTGAATTAATCACCCACCTCCTTCCTTTGAGGAACGCTCACGAACGCCCACGAACGCCCTTGTTCTGTATACAGGCTGACAGCAGGCAATTTAGGACCCTGCTAAATGAGGGTGATGTCCCCATGTGCTTCCTTCGAGTGGCAAAATCCTTCGTCTAAGGCAGGTGGGCTTTTTTAAAATTTGGTTGAAGACCATTTGTTGGAGGCGGTATCACGGCACAAGCCGCCGACCGTCTCAGAAGAAAGTATGCATGGGAGGATATTATTTGCATAGGACAGCCCTCTTCTCAGTCCCATTCTTATGCTGCAGTTGCCATGAAGTGTTACTAGAGGGCAGCAGTATGAACAAAAGAGCACACTGAGGCTTTTCTTCTGCTTGCTGACATGATTCTTGTTCATGGTGGTCTTGCAGGGCCTAAGGAGCGAAGGACTGCTTTGACTGAGGGGATGAGGAATGGCAGGCCTTTATTTGTGGTTCAGGGGGAATATTTGGAAGGTAAACAGCAAGATGAAAACGTCAAAGCATATATGTTTGCTGAGTGATTGAGTCTGTGTGTCACTTGTCTCTTTGAATGGACATGTGAGAAAGGAACAGCAGCACCATAGACTTCAGATGGGAGAGAGCAAGCAAGGATGAATATTTCCCTCAAATCCAAATACTTACAGTACCTCAAAGATGACAAGTGCGATATGATGTTCTGCAATTGTAAGGATTTGCCATGTGTGGTAGATAAATATGCATAGTTAGTGAGGTTTTTCCCAGAATGTGAGTATCGTTAGGCTGGCAAATGTCAGGCACTCCTTTGGGAGTATGAGGCCAAGAAAAAATTTGGGAAGTTTGACTACAGTCATCTGTAGGATCGAAAGACACTGGGGAATCGTTACAGAGGGAGCCAGGCTGCACAAAATGTGGTAACAGTTGGACAGAAATCTTTAGCAGGGACTTTTGTCTACCCCCAATGTGGGACCAGGACCGCAGTACCTCTGTGTCTCTGAAACATATTTTGACCTCTGGACACCACCATCTCAATACCCCTCAAATGTTCCCCCCTGGTACCCCAGCTTTGGTACTGCATCAACCAGGTTTCAATCATTTGAGTGACCACAAACACCCTTCCTATGTGCCTTCCATTTACATTCAGTCAGTAACCCAGCTGCTTCGTTCGCTGTTCAATCTCAAGTGACTGTTGGATGCACATTGCAGGGGTATACAGGCATTTACCGTACTGTACAGGCCCTCTCAGTACATCCAGACTACACTTCTTAAAATCATAAATACATGTTTTGCCCAACAGTAAGGCCAGGCCTTTCCTCTGTAGTTCAAGGAGGAAAACATCAACTGAAGAGCATGCCAAAATTCTCTACAGACACTGCCAATCCTCACACTTCTGCCTATTTGCATGCCGAGGTTATTCACTATGACCCACCAAACCAATTGCAAAAGTAGCCTCTCCCTGCCTCATTCGTATGCTCCGATGCCACCTTTATTTAGCAAGTGTTAGTGCTCTCGGATTTTGTAGCGCGATTCGCTATAGCCTCTGTTTTCAACAGAAATGTCCTAAAGGTACCTATACCAATCTGCAGGGTGGCGAGGAAGGGGGCTGCTGCTGCTGCTGGCAGTAACATTTTGGGGCACCCCACCTGCAAAAATACAGCCAAATGCTCCTTGTTTTACCTTTCAATACCATAACTGCAGCAGAATCGTATGGTGACCCCTGTTGGTAATAGAAACTGTCAAACAGCTTCTTGCCCCCCCCCGTGGCCCCTAACCATTTGGGGTACACCCCATGAGGGAGGATCAGAGCAATAAAAACTAATGGTAGCCCCCCAAAAAGTACCTGGAAGCCAAGCCATTGTGTGCACCTCATCGCCTTCACGTTGCGCCTAAGCACCTTTTAATACTGCTCCCCCAAATTTTGACTGCCCCCTCCCAACAGAAATCAGAGAGTATAGGGGGGTGCAGTAAAAAAGTATTTGCAGTACCCCACAATAAGTCAGGATCCTCCTCCCCTTCCTCTGCTCTCTGAACCCACCCATTCTGCCCAGGCTCCGCCTATTCCACTTCTCTCTGACCCCACCCACTCTGACTAGGCTCCTCCTGAACCCCTCCTCTCTAACCCCACCCACTCTGACTAGGCTCCACTTATACTCCTCCTCTCTGACCCCTCCCACTCTGACTAGGCTCCTCCTATACTCCTCCTCTCTGACCCCTCCCACTAGGCTCCTCCTATTGAGGAAATATAAATTTTATGGTCAAGTTGTGTTCCCTAGCGTGTACCCCACCTTCTCCATGTACCAGCTTAAAGTGCATGTAACTTCCCTCCTGTGCCAGCTATGAAGACGCAAATACATTTGCGTCCAACGTTAACATGTCCTCTTTCAGACCCACCCTGAATGGGTTGAATAGTCCGTTCCTAAGTATGCTATGCCAACGTCTTTTTGTAGTGTACTTTACACGTTTTTCAGCTCTGGCAAAGTAGGCCCTGAATTTCTGCCATCGAGCCTTTTTCTGGCTTCTGACTCTGAAAGCCTCAGCCCAGGCTGTCTCTGCACCCGTGAACTCTGACTTACTTCCAGCGCGGCCCACCGCGCTTAACTCAGCCTGCTGCCTGCCAAGACTGACTACAACCTTCGAATTATCCGTTCCGCTCCTCGAAAATACATTCCTGCCTACTAGTTTAAGTAAACATCCCTCCAGCTGCAGAGCAGAAGGGCCGGCCTCACTGTCTCCGTGCAAGTAATTCATAGCTTCTGTTACCATGCTCCCATGGAAGGCCCATGCCCCCACGCTTCTCATGCAGACACTTAGGCGCTTATACACGCACTCTCAGTCAGTATAGAATAGCTTCTGCCCCAGAGACCTTTCCGCCCAGATAGCTTAGTTCCTAAAACATCAGATATCAGATATGATAGAAGTACGAGTTGATCTGACATGCCAGACTTCTGTCTCTTTCCGCCAGTGTAAATGTCAAGTCCCCTGCACATTCCAGTTTCACGTCAATCACACGTCATGCAGCTGCGCGCGCATCCAAGCCTCCGATTTCTGCTGACATTGCAACATTTCTGTTTTGTGCCACCCACTTATGACACCTACCTGTGACGTTTTCTAGCACACACCTCTAGTTCACGCCTAGTTCACGCCTTCTGATTACGTACTACTAACACGTGGATGCTGTTATCTTGTCCTCTCTCAGCTGTTACGCCTACTATATCGGTTTCTATGATGTGATATAAGTATATAAGCTATGTATTGTCAATAAAATATTGCTCTATCCCTTCCTGAACCCCTTGTGGTTGCAGGAACATGATATCCAGTTCCGGAACGATTCCTTTTTAAGGAATAAAACCCCTAAGAACTCTAACACCACGGACTCTGTTTTTTTCTTTCCGATTGAGTTATTATTGATTAAGTACTTACCTGCATAGAAATTAAGACGGTAAATTAAATATTTACGACATTTTGGCGCCCGAACAGGGACCCCTCCCCCACCCCACGCGCCGGTTGGTGCGTTGCAAGCTCTGTCCCCTGCCATCAGTTAGACGGAACCTACGCGTACCGGCAGGATTTCCTGTATCTCCCTCTGGCCCACGGAGGTGACGAAGACTGCAATCAGTACCCAGACGAGGCGGTGAGGAGTGCGGAGGATCCCGACCAGAGCCTAGCCGAAAGAAGCAAGGTCCGAGGTGTCAAGAGGCCCACCAGTTTTCCGAAGTATCCACGTGTCGAGTCGAGTCGAGTCCGGTCCAGTCCAGTCGAGTTTTCCGAGGCCTTCTGTTTTCCGTGCTTCCCAGTGAGTACCATTGCTGGGACGTATCTAGACGGGTTTGGGTACACAAGTCCGGTCTGCACTGTTTTAGACAGTGTATCTGTACTGTTTAGCAGTACATCAGTTATTTCAAGTTCTTGCACTGTTCTTAGCAGTGTATCTGTGCTGTTTAGCAGTACATCCGGTATAGGGGGTAGTCATATATGTCTCAAATGTCTTTTCATGTGATTAATGTCGTGGTATGAGTGTGACTGTTTTTAATGTGCATTATTGTGTTCTTGTATAACTAGCTGTATTCAGTATTAAGTAGCAAGGATTGAGCATTCAGTACTCAGTAAACAAGATGCCGTTTTTCAACAAGCTAAAGCAGATAGGAACTAGGAAAGGGATACTAGAGGAAGAAATTCCTATCCCCCCTAGGGACACTCCTGGAAATTTTATGTACCATAAGCATGGCTTAGATGCCATATTATATCTAGATTTATGGGCCGATTATACTAAGCATCTAGACGAGAGACACAGATGGCCTGTTACCGGAACATGGGATGCCGAGTGCATCATGAAGGTAGAGGAAGCACTATGGAAAAAGAAAGCCAGACAATCTCAGAAAGACGCCATAGAGTTTTGGCGTAAGGAATCACACAAGCGTGCTGAAAAAGCACTACGTAGAGAAGACAGACTTAAAGAATCAGATCAAGCCCAAGAAAATGAATTAGTTACTGAAGGGATCCGAGTAAAATCAGAACAAATAGACCGCGCCCGAAACAATCTCGTAAATGGCATGTATCTCGCGGCCGAGGGTTCGCCCGAGGCCACTTCAGAAATACCGAAAAATCTGCCGCCACCATTGATTCCAACTAAAGTAACTCACAGGACTACTAAAGACATATTCCTGAATTCCTATCTAGAGGATGTAGCACCCGCTTACACCAATCTGCCTGTTCGCGTCCCGCCTACTGACGGTGACGGGGGTGTCAACCCGCCTCCAGACCAAAATCCGCCACAACTGCAACCAGGTTTCCCCGTTCGACCGCCCACCATTCCTCCACCTCCACCACTTCCCGCACCTAAAGTAGATCTACCGAAACCGCTTCTACCTGACCCTACTAAAAGACAAATTCAAGTACAGATACAGACTCCACAGAGAGATAATGTCCAAGCTTCCGCCTCAGGAGGTGCGATGGGGGGTCTTCGGACCCCGCCATTAACACACAGAGTACACCTTAGGGATATGCAGAGTCCTTTCACGTTCAAATCACCCCGTCTTGACCTACTCAAAGAGCCACTTGCAGTTTGCAGATATGATCCAGTACCCGGCAAAGACGATAGAATGATGATGGCATCACTACGGTTACGATATGCTACCGATTACCTGCTGTTATTTGCAGGAATGAAAGAGCGCCTAGATAGAATATATCACTTTGTTCAGACTGGGAAAGACCCTGAAAGTATTAAGGATGCCATGGAGCATCAGAAAGTTGACACTCAAGCATATATACTACGTTTTTTTATAAATTGCCTAATAAGAGAACGAGACAGGCCTGAAACAGAACAGGATGAATTAGATGCACTCAACAAGTGGGGCCAAAATATATCTGAAGGAAAACATGATAAGGGGACTTGCATAGCCAGTATGTACAAGAGAATCAGTAAAGCAGTGATAGACATACATGAAAAAGAGAAAGAAAAGGCTTCCTCCGAGGAGGAAGAAGAACTTGAAGAACCAGAAAAGACTACAGATACGATAGCGTATGTAGGTAAGGAAACTTACCTTAGGAAAGGCATTCGTCCAGAAAGCAAGAGAGTTTTTCTCTCTGGCTTAACCAATCCGAATTCTCCTGAACATCAGTTCCAAGAGACTGATAAAAGGCTTCGAGACCGAATAGGGTACAACGTGCTCAATTCTATGGATGAACAAGAACTAGCTCGGTCAGCAGTATTATGGGCTGACAATCCGGATATATACAATGATGACACCGTAGCGCAGACATTCCTGAACCTTTCCCCAGACGAGCAGAAATTAGCAGGTGTATACATGATCCAGCACCTCCTCACGTTATACAGAAACCAACATTCTGATCCAGGTCCCTTACACGATACATTAGAAGCGCTACTCATGGATAGATGGAAAGGTCTAAGTACAAAGTTAATACAAATAATTCTAGAACAACGACATAGATATAACACTTTCGTAAGCTCCGAATATGTTCCCGCCCCGCCCCCAGAAAGAAAAATGTATCATATGGAACGTCTGCACGGCATTGAAAGTCAGAACCCCTTACGAGAAGTGCATCCAGTTATGGGTGCCGATCATAACTTGAAACGTGTGTATGTACACACGCCTCTGACCAAGTTAGAACTGTTAGAAATGAAGAAACTAGTACCGTGTCATGATAAAGACCCTGCAGGTTTTCACAGAGAACTTAAAGACATGTTACTGATGGGGGACTACACATATGAAGATATCATGAAAATGTTAAAGGTACTGCTGCCCACGGGCATCTACGAGAAGCTCAAGGAAAAAGAATGGGAGGTGGGAGAGAAAAAGATTGTATGGGCAGAAATAGAAGACGAAGAGAACAAACGTGTCCCAGGGGTAGGCCTTGGGGAGAAAACTAAAGCATTACTAGGTTTGATAGTACAGGTTCTGCCAAGATTATTGGCAACTAGAAAGGAAGACTGGGACGCAATCTCAGCATGTAAACAGAAACCAGATGAAGATACTAGTGACTTCTATTCAAGATTCGAGAAATGTTTCATTATTAATAGTGGTCTTAAACCAAGTAGCGAGTCGTACCCGCATCTTTTTGTATCAAAGTTAGTCGAGAATTCCCTGTTAGCAGTTAAAAATCGTGTATACAAGGTTGAGAGTACATGGCAAGCAAATACGCCATCACAGATGTTGCAGATGTTACAATACCATCAGAACCGAATTAGAGAAGAACAGGATCAGGAACAGAAACGTATGAAAGACACGAAAATGAAAATGTTAGTAGCCCAGTCGGTTCCAACTGACGGCCACAGAAAGGGTACGACCCAGACAAGTCACACCGCAGCTCCCGTTAAAGGGACAGGCAACTATTGCAAGCAGCCAGGTCACTACGTACATGAATGTCCAGTTCTGAAACATAACATAGCAACAGGTAAAACTAAAGAAAGACCGCATCCACCAAGACAAGATCAGGCCCAGCATCAGACCTCACAGAACGTACAGCCCATGCAGAATACGCAGCCTATGCATGCTTCATCTCATACAGCACAGACAGTAGCGGTACCACAGCCACAGCCTATTGCCGCGACTCAGCAAGTTTCACAACAAATGTACCAGTATGCCCAATCTGCTTACCCTGATTACCAACGATACGCATGAAACAGCCTAGAGAGGGAGTTGGCCTTGCCTCTTATTGAAATTCCTGTAGATCAAGAAGGTCCTTATGTACACAGTCAAGTATTGGGAAAAGACAGAAAGTTTTTAATTGACACAGGGGCAAGCCGCACCACAATAAGCCATGACAAAGTCCCAGGGGCACCCCTCTCAGGCTCACAGAATGTTTCCCTTGGTTTTTCAGGACAGCCCATTGTAAATGAGGTATCAGAACCAGTCCCCCTGGCTGTGGGTCCGTTATCACGTGTTACAGACTTGTTACTTACGAAATCATGTCCAGAAAATCTGTTAGGAATAAAGACATTGAAGGCTCTAGGAGCCATAATATGCTGTTCCCCGGAGGGAGTTAGACTCTTTCTGCGGGATTTCAAGGGTCATTATGTATTACGAGAGTTTGATGTCAGATTGAAAAATGTACCAGATCACTTGTGGGCAAAAGGCCCAACTGATGTAGGTTGTATGCATATCACACCATACCGTGTTACACTCAAGACAGGAGTTGTTTTACCCCGAATCAGACAATGCAAGTTACCACCCGATGCTGTAGTGGCTTTACTGGAAATCATTGAAGAGCTCATTGCCCAAGGAGTGGTCGTAGAGACCGACTCCAATATCTGTAATTCACCCATCATTCCAATTCTTAAACGTACTGATCCCAATGCACCGCCAGTATATCGGCTGGTGATTGATCTGCGAGAACTGAATAAATGCATTGTACCACAGTACCCTGTGGTCCCCGATATCTCTTCCCTATTGACTGCTATTGATTCTGAAGCAACGTTCTTTACTGTAATTGACCTCAAGAACGCTTTCTTTAGTGTACCCATTGATCCAGAGAGCCAATACCTCTTCGGATTCAGTTTAAATGGACGAAGTTTCAAATTTTCCCGCGCACCTCAAGGATTCACAGAAAGCCCCAGCATCTATAGTCAAGCACTGAAAAGACAACTAGATTGTATTCAAATGCCAGTTAACACCGCTTTACTGCAATACGTCGATGATCTGCTGATCACCGCACGAAGTGAGCCCGAATGTGAACAAGCATCACTGACAGTATTACATTTTCTGGCCGACAAGGGACACAAGGTGTCTCCTTCGAAGCTACAATTCTGTGTTCAGCAAGTTGTGTACTTGGGTCACTTGCTGTCCAAAGTGGGGAGACAGCTCACTCCCGATCGCATTCAGTTAATTGTAAATATGCCACAACCCCAGACACAAAAGGAAGTGCGGGCCTTCATAGGCCTCACCTCGTACTGCAGACAATGGATCCCCCAGTATGCATTTCTAGCTAAACCACTCATTCAGTTAACGACACAGGAGGCAGCGACTTCGACTGTCCTCCCTTGGACTCAGGAACACACACAAGCCTTTGAAGAATTAAAGAAAGCCTTATGCCAAGCACCAGTTTTAGCGACACCATGTTACAGCAAACCGTTTACACTTTTTGTTACAGAACGTGATGGTACAGCATTGTCTGTCCTCACTCAAGATCAAGCAGGTTCACATAAGCCTTGTGCTTATTTTTCAAGTACATTGGATTCAGTAGCCCAGGCACTCCCTGCGTGCTTAAAGTCAGTAGCAGCAACAGCATAAGCAATCAGACAGAGTGACTCAATTGTTTTAGGCCATCAATTAACAGTACAAGTTCCACATTTTGTAGAGGTTCTTTTAAACAGAACCCAGACTCAGCACTTGACTATAGCACGACTGACAGGCTACGAATTGACGCTATTCCAGCCACACATAGAAATCAGACGCTGCAGCATTCTGAACCCCGCAACACTGTTACCTACAGTTATGACAGATCCAGCCCCGCATGATTGTATAGAGATCATTAATGCAGTAACAAAACCTCGACGAGACTTAACAGATGTCCCATTGACAAATCCAGACCTGACACTTTATGTGGATGGTTCATGTATGAGAACAAGTACAGGAGAATTAGTGGCCGCGTATGCAGTGACCACTGAAACCGAAGTTAAAGAAACACATCGTATTGACACACTGTCCGCTCAAGCGGCCGAGCTTATTGCTCTGACCCGAGCCTGTATACTAGCCAAGAACAGAAATGTTAACATATACACAGATTCCCGTTATGCCTTCGGAGTTGTACACGACTTTGGCATGTTATGGCAAGAACCAGGTTTTTTGACCTCTCATGGTGCCAAGATCCAACACGGTTCCCTCATTCAAGCACTGTTAGAAGCAATACATCTGCCTTCAGGCATATCCGTCATGAAGTGTAAAGCACATACTAAAGTTACAGATTCTGTTTCCCAGGGTAACGACCTGGCAGACCAGACAGCAAAGCATACAGCACTGACTCACATCCAGATGACTGACGTGACAAAGACAATAGTACCGACAAATTGTATGACAGTCAGGGATCCCACACTAGATGTAATCGATATTCAGACACATGCCACCCCAGATGAAATAAAGAAATGGACTGAACTAGGAGGGATCCAGACAGATCAAGGTTGGATGACGAAGGGAAAATCTACATGGTTTCTCCCTGATTCTATGGTTCAAATCATGATCAATACAGCACATAGTCCAGCACATCTAGGAGAGAAAGCGATGTTAGACAGTTTACAAAATCTTTGGAGCAATAAACACTTACGAGCAGCAGCAAAACAGAAAGTGCGTACTTGCATGATCTGTTGTCAGTTCAATCCAGGTAAAAGGGTCCCTGTAGAGCAAGGTGGATTTCATCCTCCCGATCACCCTTTTGAAGTCCTCCAGATGGATTATATCCAGATGGACCGTTGTCGAGGATTCAAATATGTCCTCGTAATTGTTTGTGCACTTTCCCGTTGGACCGAAGCATATCCAGTCCCAGATTACACTGCTCCGACCACTGCCAAGCAGCTGGTTCGAGAATTCTTCCCACGGTACGGCTTGCCTCGTGTCGTGTACTCAGATAACGGACAGCCATTCTCATCCGAGTTAATGAAACAAGTTTCCTTGCTGCTAGGATATCAGTGGAAATTCCATTGTGTCCGACATCCCGAAGCCGCAGGCCTTGTAGAGAGGCATAATCAGACACTAAAGACACGCCTTGCTAAAATATGTCAAGAGAAAGGGGTCGACTGGATAGTCGCCCTGCCAGTTGCACTGTTCTACATGAGAATGGTTGCCCACTCGAGATCAGGACTATCCCCGTACGAAGTGGTCTTTGGCAGACCACCGAATATGTGGGGGACGCCCATTCCTAAGAAAATTACTGATGTTGATTGTAACATGTTGACAGATTACCTTGCCTCCTTGATGTCTGCACTCCAATCATGTCGTTCGCAGGTTGCCGCAGCCTTCCCTGACAACACTGATGTAAAGCCACATGATGTCCGTCCTGGGGACCTGGTCTTAATTAGGAACTTCGACAGGAAAAGTCCGCTGGAGCCCCGCTGGAAAGCGCCGAAGACCGTCCTTCTTACTACGAGGACCGCAGTAAAGGTGGAGGGCAGAAAGGGGTGGATCCACACGAGTCATATTAAACAATGCAACGAACTGAAACCAGACCCAGACTCGTCCACCCCCTCCAAAGACTGTATTGAGCCTAGTGACTTTAAAGTTTCCGAACGAGAGAAAACTCCCCAAGAGGAGTATAAATTAAAACTCCGATCTAGCAAGTCAGACAGTTTAATTGTTTAAGTCCTCCCCTAGGTGAATCGGTTAAATAGTTTCTGACATGTATCCCCTAGATCGAGATAGAGAGAGAGAGAGACAACTCAAGAAACGTACATATTGCAAATCACTGCGTAGTCACTGTATAGTGACATTATTAATTATGTTTTTTCTAAGTCTTCTGATTATTGTTGCAAGTATACTGCTTCCTATCTATTACCCTATTTTCAAGCGTGAACAATCTGCTTACAATGTTTCTGCTGAACATTCTTTTAGTGAGTTACCTCCACATGAACTTTCTTACAGACTCGCGCTGCGCAACAACACATTCATTAGTATGTTACATCATTCCCATCAGACTAATAATGCTACAAACTGCTGGATATGTGGCCGACTCCCTCCCTACCAGAAATACAAAGGAGCTCTGCCCCTCTTTCCGTACCCGTTCACTCACAATGGCTCCTGTGGTGCATGGTTTAAACTAATTAATTCCTTAGATCCTGACATTGCTGTTTTCAAAGGGAGCTGGGTTTGGGGAAACTTGAACTTAGTTCTGCTCGATGTCTGTTACCCTGATAAGAAGGGACTCCCCACTAGAATAGGAACTGATCTAGAAAATGAAGTATATGGATTAGGTAATTACACAATTAACCTTATGATTCTTACTGTTGAATCCGAAGCTGCACCAGTTCTGCCCTCTATGTCAGTATTACCAGTCACTGGTGAATTATGTGTCAGTAAGAAAGGTTCAGTACACTTAGGTCATAGTAAATGTACTACTGTGGTCGAATTCAGTGATCAAGGTAAATCGTCCTTTAGAGCTACCCGTCATTCCTATTTTGTTTGTGGTCATACCGCATACATACGTTTACCTCCAGATTGGGATGGTACCTGTTATATTGCATTCCTTCTGCCACCTGTTTTTCTAGCCCCTCCTGATTATCACAGAAATACAAATCTGGTAAAGAATAGATTCCGAAGAGATCTCCCGCTTGTCGACTACACAGAAACGGCATGGGAACAATACACAGATTTTAATAAAGGATTCTTTTTCTTCTTAGGCCCCGTCCAAAATAGTAAACTCATACGCAGATTAACTAGAACACTTGAAGCAGTAGTGAATGAAACTGCCTCCGCCTTAGGTAACTTAACCGAAGAGGAGTCCGCCATGCGGGTTGTTGTCCTTCAGAATCGTCTTGTTATTGACGTCATCTTGGCAGATAGAGGTGGAGCCTGTAAGGTCATCGGGTCAAGTTGCTGTGTTTTCATTCCAGAAAACGCGCCATCCGTATACAAAGCTATTACACGTCTTCATAAAATTGCCAATCTGATACATCAGAATCCAGGCACCTGGACTTGGTCCGGTTGGTTCTGGACAACGTTAACTGCTTGGGGATGGAAGATCCTATCCTTCCTAGGTATTGGCCTAGTCATAGTATTCAGTTGTTGCCTGTGCCTACAGTGTGGGCCAGCGATTTGTGGACTGTGCGCCACATCATGCATTGAACATTCCAGTTTTCTCTCACGACGTCAAAGAAAGAAAGATGAACAAATGATGTTACAAGAACAAACTGATCGATTCATGAGGATCGATATATCATGAAGGGTCCGTAGGGAACAAGGAGGGAATGAGGAAATATAAATTTTATGGTCAAGTTGTGTTCCCTAGCGTGTACCCCACCGTCTCCATGTACCAGCTTAAAGTGCATGTAACTTCCCTCCTGTGCCAGCTATGAAGACGCAAATACATTTGCGTCCAACGTTAACATGTCCTCTTTCAGACCCACCCTGAATGGGTTGAATAGTCCGTTCCTAAGTATGCTATGCCAACGTCTTTTTGTAGTGTACTTTACACGTTTTTCAGCTCTGGCAAAGTAGGCCCTGAATTTCTGCCATCGAGCCTTTTTCTGGCTTCTGACTCTGAAAGCCTCAGCCCAGGCTGTCTCTGCACCCGTGAACTCTGACTTACTTCCAGCGCGGCCCACCGCGCTTAGCTCAGCCTGCTGCCTGCCAAGACTGACTACAACCTTCGAATTATCTGTTCCGCTCCTCGAAAATACATTCCTGCCTACTAGTTTAAGTAAACATCCCTCCAGCTGCAGAGCAGAAGGGCCGGCCTCACTGTCTCCGTGCAAGTAATTCATAGCTTCTGTTACCATGCTCCCATGGAAGGCCCATGCCCCCACGCTTCTCATGCAGACACTTAGGCGCTTATACACGCACTCTCAGTCAGTATAGAATAGCTTCTGCCCCAGAGACCTTTCCGCCCAGATAGCTTAGTTCCTAAAACATCAGATATCAGATATGATAGAAGTACGAGTTGATCTGACATGCCAGACTTCTGTCTCTTTCCGCCAGTGTAAATGTCAAGTCCCCTGCACCCTCCAGTTTCACGTCAATCACACGTCATGCAGCTGCGCGCGCATCCAAGCCTCCGATTTCTGCTGACATTGCAACATTTCTGTTTTGTGCCACCCACTTATGACACCTACCTGTGACGTTTTCTAGCACACACCTCTAGTTCACGCCTAGTTCACGCCTTCTGATTACGTACTACTAACACGTGGATGCTGTTATCTTGTCTTCTCTCAGCTGTTACGCCTACTATATCGGTTTCTATGATGTGATATAAGTATATAAGCTATGTATTGTCAATAAAATATTGCTCTATCCCTTCCTGAACCCCTTGTGGTTGCAGGAACATGATATCCAGTTCCGGAACGATTCCTTTTTAAGGAATAAAACCCCTAAGAACTCTAACACCACGGACTCTGTTTTTTTCTTTCCGATTGAGTTATTATTGATTAAGTACTTACCTGCATAGAAATTAAGACGGTAAATTAAATATTTACGACACTATACCCGTCCTCTCTGACCCAGCTCCTCCTATACTCCTCCTCTCTGACCCCACCCACTCTGACTAGGCTCCTCCTCCTCCTGCACACAACACCTGTTACCTTTCTTTCACCTGTCTCTGTTCAGGCCACACCTATTTTACTTACCAACCAATCTGCAATCCCTCATTCACTAGGCATGATTCCACTCGTACACAACACACAGACACATTTTACTTACCAATTGGCCATTTAGGCCCACCTCCAACTTACCTCTGCTCTGCCACCATCAGTCACCTGGTGCCGAACCCAGGATTTGAACCCTGGTTGCCTGCATGGAAGGCAGGCACTTACCCACTGGACCACACTGGTTTCCATGTATGTAGCCTATCAAATTGTCCTTATGTCATGGTCATCCTTTTCATGTGCAATGGAAGCCGCCGGTAAGGACACCAAGGCCTGTATGTTGCTTATAGTTACTACTGCAATCCTCTAGACCACTAAGGAGCTATAGCTCAAAGGTAAGTCTTGTACCTTTGGTGCAGACAGCCCTCACAGGCCAGGGTTCGAATCCTGCCAATGCTATAGAGGTATCCCAAGGTGGAAATTTTCAAAAAGTGAATGTTTTATTTTTTGCTAAGATTTTTTTTTACTTGGTAACAGAGGAGAAAAGTGGACAGTCTTTTTGGCATCTGTGTCCCAAAATTTCAAATGTTTTCCCTCATGACCTTCTACCAACCTCCCTATTTCTCAAGTAGGTGCAACAGGGACAAGGCCTTGTCTTCCTTTATCAATGTCTTCATTCTTTTTCCTTTAAGTTTGGTGAATTGCAGAGTGCAATTGTGGTATTGGGGGTTATAACTGAGCACAAGAATGCGAGGAAGGTGCTACACTTATTGTAAAATAGGTTGGATGATGGTGATTTTTCATTTTGGTGTGAGTAACTCGCTCAAATCAGGGGTTTGGTGCCAGTGAGCTTGGATAGAAATAAAGGTCAAGTATGAGCTCTGGCTAATGAAATGATGGGTCAAGTTTGAGGCAAGCTAGAGTCCATTTATCAGGTGCAATAAGAAGCTAGAAAGATTGTTTTCTTTAAGAGACAGACAAGGGCAGAGTCAAGCCTTTGCTCTAGTAGGTCTGCATCATGCCTGCTGCAGGATGTGAAGGAATGGACCTCCACAGCAGTGCGCTGTGCCGGGCTGGGCTGCGCTGGGCTGGGCTGGGCTGGGCTGGGCCTGCCCTGGCACTGTGAATTAGTCACCCACCTCCTTCCTTTGAGGAACGCTCACGAACGCCCACGAACGCCCTTGTTCTGTATACAGGCTGACAGCAGGCAATTTAGGACCCTGCTAAATGAGGGTGATGTCCCCATGTGCTTCCTTCGAGTGGCAAAATCCTTCGTCTAAGGCAGGTGGGCTTTTTTAAAATTTGGTTGAAGACCATTTGTTGGAGGCGGTATCACGGCACAAGCCGCCGACCGTCTCAGAAGAAAGTATGCATGGGAGGATATTATTTGCATAGGACAGCCCTCTTCTCAGTCCCATTCTTATGCTGCAGTTGCCATGAAGTGTTACTAGAGGGCAGCAGTATGAACAAAAGAGCACACTGAGGCTTTTCTTCTGCTTGCTGACATGATTCTTGTTCATGGTGGTCTTGCAGGGCCTAAGGAGCGAAGGACTGCTTTGACTGAGGGGATGAGGAATGGCAGGCCTTTATTTGTGGTTCAGGGGGAATATTTGGAAGGTAAACAGCAAGATGAAAACGTCAAAGCATATATGTTTGCTGAGTGATTGAGTCTGTGTGTCACTTGTCTCTTTGAAGGGACATGTGAGAAAGGAACAGCAGCACCATAGACTTCAGATGGGAGAGAGCAAGCAAGGATGAATATTTCCCTCAAATCCAAATACTTACAGTACCTCAAAGATGACAAGTGCGATATGATGTTCTGCAATTGTAAGGATTTGCCATGTGTGGTAGATAAATATGCATAGTTAGTGAGGTTTTTCCCAGAATGTGAGTATCGTTAGGCTGGCAAATGTCAGGCACTCCTTTGGGAGTATGAGGCCAAGATAAAATTTGGGAAGTTTGCTACAGTCATCTGTAGGATCGAAAGACACTGGGGAATCGTTACAGAGGGAGCCAGGCTGCACAAAATGTGGTAACAGTTGGACAGAAATCTTTAGCAGGGACTTTTGTCTACCCCCAATGTGGGACCAGGACCGCAGTACCTCTGTGTCTCTGAAACATATTTTGACCTCTGGACACCACCATCTCAATACCCCTCAAATGTTCCCCCCTGGTACCCCAGCTTTGGTACTGCATCAACCAGGTTTCAATCATTTGAGTGACCACAAACACCCTTCCTATGTGCCTTCCATTTACATTCAGTCAGTAACCCAGCTGCTTCGTTCGCTGTTCAATCTCAAGTGACAGTTGGATGCACATTGCAGGGGTATACAGGCATTTACCGTACTGTACAGGCCCTCTCAGTACATCCAGACTACACTTCTTAAAATCATAAATACATGTTTTGCCCAACAGTAAGGCCAGGCCTTTCCTCTGTAGTTCAAGGAGGAAAACATCAACTGAAGAGCATGCCAAAATTCTCTACAGACACTGCCAATCCTCACACTTCTGCCTATTTGCATGCCGAGGTTATTCACTATGACCCACCAAACCAATTGCAACAGTAGCCTCTCCCTGCCTCATTCGTATGCTCCGATGCCACCTTTATTTAGCAAGTGTTAGTGCTCTCGGATTTTGTAGCGCGATTCGCTATAGCCTCTGTTTTCAACAGAAATGTCCTAAAGGTACCTATACCAATCTGCAGGGTGGCGAGGAAGGGGGCTGCTGCTGGCAGTAACATTTTGGGGCACCCCACCTGCAAAAATACAGCCAAATGCTCCTTGTTTTACCTTTCAATACCATAACTGCAGCAGAATCGTAGGGTGACCCCTGTTGGTAATAGAAACTGTCAAACAGCTTCTTGCCCCCCCCGTGGCCCCTAACCATTTGGGGTACACCCCATGAGGGAGGATCAGAGCAATAAAAACTAATGGTAGCCCCCCAAAAAGTACCTGGAAGCCAAGCCATTGTGTGCACCTCATCGCCTTCACGTTGCGCCTAAGCACCTTTTAATACTGCTCCCCCAAATTTTGACTGCCCCCTCCCAACAGAAATCAGAGAGTATAGGGGGGTGCAGTAAAAAAGTATTTGCAGTACCCCACAATAAGTCAGGATCCTCCTCCCCTTCCTCTGCTCCCACCCATTCTGCCCAGGGTCCGCCTATTCCACTCCTCTCTGACCCCACCCACTCTGACTAGGCTCCACTTATACTCCTCCTCTCTGACCCCTCCCACTCTGACTAGGCTCCTCCTATACTCCTCCTCTCTGACCCCTCCCACTAGGCTCCTCCTATACCCGTCCTCTCTGACCCAGCTCCTCCTATACTCCTCCTCTCTAACCCCACCCACTCTGACTAGGCTCCACCTATATCCCTCCTCTCTGACCTGGCTCCTCCTGAACCCCTCCTCTCTGACCCCACCCACTCTGACTAGGCTAATCCTCCTCCTGCACACAACACCTGTTACCTTTCTTTCACCTGTCTCTGTTCAGGCCACACCTATTTTACTTACCAACCAATCTGCAATCCCTCATTCACTAGGCATGATTCCACTCGTACACAACACACAGACACATTTTACTTACCAATTGGCCATTTAGGCCCACCTCCAACTTACCTCTGCTCTGCCACCATCAGTCACCTGGTGCCGAACCCGGGATTTGAACCCTGGTTGCCTGCATGGAAGGCAGGCACTTACCCACTGGACCACACTAGTTTCCATGTATGTAGCCTATCAAATTGTCCTTATGTCATGGTCATCCTTTTCATGTGCAATGGAAGCCGCCGGTAAGGACACCAAGGCCTGTATGTTGCTTATAGTTACTACTGCAATCCTCTAGACCACTAAGGAGCTATAGCTCAAAGGTAAGTCTTGTACCTTTGGTGCAGACAGCCCTCACAGGCTAGGGTTCGAATCCTGCCAATGCTATAGAGGTATCCCAAGGTGGAAATTTTCAAAAAGTGAATGTTCTTTTTTTTGCTAAGATTTTTTTTTACTTGGTAACAGAGGAGAAAAGTGGACACTCTTTTTGGCATCTGTGTCCCAAAATTTCAAATGTTTTCCCTCATGACCTTCTACCAACCTCCCTATTTCTCAAGTAGGTGCAATAGGGACAAGGCCTTGTCTTCCTTTATCAATGTCTTCATTCTTTTTCCTTTAAGTTTGGTGAATTGCAGAGTGCAATTGTGGTATTGGGGGTTATAACTGAGCACAAGAATGCGAGGAAGGTGCTACACTTATTGTAAAATAGGTTGGATGATGGTGATTTTTCATTTTGGTGTGAGTAACTCGCTCAAATCAGGGGTTTGGTGCCAGTGAGCTTGGATAGAAATAAAGGTCAAGTATGAGCTCTGGCTAATGAAATGATGGGTCAAGTTTGAGGCAAGCTAGAGTCCATTTATCAGGTGCAATAAGAAGCTAGAAAGATTGTTTTCTTTAAGAGACAGACAAGGGCAGAGTCAAGCCTTTGCTCTAGTAGGTCTGCATCATGCCTGCTGCAGGATGTGAAGGAATGGACCTCCACAGCAGTGCGCTGTGCCGGGCTGGGCTGCGCTGGGCTGGGCTGGGCTGGGCTGGGCCTGCCCTGGCACTGTGAATTAATCACCCACCTCCTTCCTTTGAGGAACGCTCACGAACGCCCACGAACGCCCTTGTTCTGTATACAGGCTGACAGCAGGCAATTTAGGACCCTGCTAAATGAGGGTGATGTCCCCATGTGCTTCCTTCGAGTGGCAAAATCCTTCGTCTAAGGCAGGTGGGCTTTTTTAAAATTTGGTTGAAGACCATTTGTTGGAGGCGGTATCACGGCACAAGCCGCCGACCGTCTCAGAAGAAAGTATGCATGGGAGGATATTATTTGCATAGGACAGCCCTCTTCTCAGTCCCATTCTTATGCTGCAGTTGCCATGAAGTGTTACTAGAGGGCAGCAGTATGAACAAAAGAGCACACTGAGGCTTTTCTTCTGCTTGCTGACATGATTCTTGTTCATGGTGGTCTTGCAGGGCCTAAGGAGCGAAGGACTGCTTTGACTGAGGGGATGAGGAATGGCAGGCCTTTATTTGTGGTTCAGGGGGAATATTTGGAAGGTAAACAGCAAGATGAAAACGTCAAAGCATATATGTTTGCTGAGTGATTGAGTCTGTGTGTCACTTGTCTCTTTGAAGGGACATGTGAGAAAGGAACAGCAGCACCATAGACTTCAGATGGGAGAGAGCAAGCAAGGATGAATATTTCCCTCAAATCCAAATACTTACAGTACCTCAAAGATGACAAGTGCGATATGATGTTCTGCAATTGTAAGGATTTGCCATGTGTGGTAGATAAATATGCATAGTTAGTGAGGTTTTTCCCAGAATGTGAGTATCGTTAGGCTGGCAAATGTCAGGCACTCCTTTGGGAGTATGAGGCCAAGATAAAATTTGGGAAGTTTGCTACAGTCATCTGTAGGATCGAAAGACACTGGGGAATCGTTACAGAGGGAGCCAGGCTGCACAAAATGTGGTAACAGTTGGACAGAAATCTTTAGCAGGGACTTTTGTCTACCCCCAATGTGGGACCAGGACCGCAGTACCTCTGTGTCTCTGAAACATATTTTGACCTCTGGACACCACCATCTCAATACCCCTCAAATGTTCCCCCCTGGTACCCCAGCTTTGGTACTGCATCAACCAGGTTTCAATCATTTGAGTGACCACAAACACCCTTCCTATGTGCCTTCCATTTACATTCAGTCAGTAACCCAGCTGCTTCGTTCGCTGTTCAATCTCAAGTGACAGTTGGATGCACATTGCAGGGGTATACAGGCATTTACCGTACTGTACAGGCCCTCTCAGTACATCCAGACTACACTTCTTAAAATCATAAATACATGTTTTGCCCAACAGTAAGGCCAGGCCTTTCCTCTGTAGTTCAAGGAGGAAAACATCAACTGAAGAGCATGCCAAAATTCTCTACAGACACTGCCAATCCTCACACTTCTGCCTATTTGCATGCGGAGGTTATTCACTATGACCCACCAAACCAATTGCAACAGTAGCCTCTCCCTGCCTCATTCGTATGCTCCGATGCCACCTTTATTTAGCAAGTGTTAGTGCTCTCGGATTTTGTAGCGCGATTCGCTATAGCCTCTGTTTTCAACAGAAATGTCCTAAAGGTACCTATACCAATCTGCAGGGTGGCGAGGAAGGGGGCTGCTGCTGGCAGTAACATTTTGGGGCACCCCACCTGCAAAAATACAGCCAAATGCTCCTTGTTTTACCTTTCAATACCATAACTGCAGCAGAATCGTATGGTGACCCCTGTTGGTAATAGAAACTGTCAAACAGCTTCTTGCCCCCCCCGTGGCCCCTAACCATTTGGGGTACACCCCATGAGGGAGGATCAGAGCAATAAAAACTAATGGTAGCCCCCCAAAAAGTACCTGGAAGCCAAGCCATTGTGTGCACCTCATCGCCTTCACGTTGCGCCTAAGCACCTTTTAATACTGCTCCCCCAAATTTTGACTGCCCCCTCCCAACAGAAATCAGAGAGTATAGGGGGGTGCAGTAAAAAAGTATTTGCAGTACCCCACAATAAGTCAGGATCCTCCTCCCCTTCCTCTGCTCCCACCCATTCTGCCCAGGGTCCGCCTATTCCACTCCTCTCTGACCCCACCCACTCTGACTAGGCTCCACTTATACTCCTCCTCTCTGACCCCTCCCACTCTGACTAGGCTCCTCCTATACTCCTCCTCTCTGACCCCTCCCACTAGGCTCCTCCTATACCCATCCTCTCTGACCCAGCTCCTCCTATACTCCTCCTCTCTAACCCCACCCACTCTGACTAGGCTCCACCTATATCCCTCCTCTCTGACCTGGCTCCTCCTGAACCCCTCCTCTCTGACCCCACCCACTCTGACTAGGCTCCTCCTCCACACAACACCTGTTACCTTTCTTTCACCTGTCTCTGTTCAGGCCACACCTATTTTACTTACCAACCAATCTGCAATCCCTCATTCACTAGGCATGATTCCACTCGTACACAACACACAGACACATTTTACTTACCAATTGGCCATTTAGGCCCACCTCCAACTTACCTCTGCTCTGCCACCATCAGTCACCTGGTGCCGAACCCGGGATTTGAACCCTGGTTGCCTGCATGGAAGGCAGGCACTTACCCACTGGACCACACTGGTTTCCATGTATGTAGCCTATCAAATTGTCCTTATGTCATGGTCATCCTTTTCATGTGCAATGGAAGCCGCCGGTAAGGACACCAAGGCCTGTATGTTGCTTATAGTTACTACTGCAATCCTCTAGACCACTAAGGAGCTATAGCTCAAAGGTAAGTCTTGTACCTTTGGTGCAGACAGCCCTCACAGGCTAGGGTTCGAATCCTGCCAATGCTATAGAGGTATCCCAAGGTGGAAATTTTCAAAAAGTGAATGTTCTTTTTTTTGCTAAGATTTTTTTTTACTTGGTAACAGAGGAGAAAAGTGGACACTCTTTTTGGCATCTGTGTCCCAAAATTTCAAATGTTTTCCCTCATGACCTTCTACCAACCTCCCTATTTCTCAAGTAGGTGCAATAGGGACAAGGCCTTGTCTTCCTTTATCAATGTCTTCATTCTTTTTCCTTTAAGTTTGGTGAATTGCAGAGTGCAATTGTGGTATTGGGGGTTATAACTGAGCACAAGAATGCGAGGAAGGTGCTACACTTATTGTAAAATAGGTTGGATGATGGTGATTTTTCATTTTGGTGTGAGTAACTCGCTCAAATCAGGGGTTTGGTGCCAGTGAGCTTGGATAGAAATAAAGGTCAAGTATGAGCTCTGGCTAATGAAATGATGGGTCAAGTTTGAGGCAAGCTAGAGTCCATTTATCAGGTGCAATAAGAAGCTAGAAAGATTGTTTTCTTTAAGAGACAGACAAGGGCAGAGTCAAGCCTTTGCTCTAGTAGGTCTGCATCATGCCTGCTGCAGGATGTGAAGGAATGGACCTCCACAGCAGTGCGCTGTGCCGGGCTGGGCTGGGCTGGGCTGCGCTGGGCTGGGCTGGGCTGGGCCTGCCCTGGCACTGTGAATTAATCACCCACCTCCTTCCTTTGAGGAACGCTCACGAACGCCCACGAACGCCCTTGTTCTGTATACAAGCTGACAGCAGGCAATTTAGGACCCTGCTAAATGAGGGTGATGTCCCCATGTGCTTCCTTCGAGTGGCAAAATCCTTCGTCTAAGGCAGGTGGGCTGTTTTAAAATTTGGTTGAAGACCATTTGTTGGAGGCGGTATCACGGCACAAGCCGCCGACCGTCTCAGAAGAAAGTATGCATGGGAGGATATTATTTGCATAGGACAGCCCTCTTCTCAGTCCCATTCTTATGCTGCAGTTGCCATGAAGTGTTACTAGAGGGCAGCAGTATGAACAAAAGAGCACACTGAGGCTTTTCTTCTGCTTGCTGACATGATTCTTGTTCATGGTGGTCTTGCAGGGCCTAAGGAGCGAAGGACTGCTTTGACTGAGGGGATGAGGAATGGCAGGCCTTTATTTGTGGTTCAGGGGGAATATTTGGAAGGTAAACAGCAAGATGAAAACGTCAAAGCATATATGTTTGCTGAGTGATTGAGTCTGTGTGTCACTTGTCTCTTTGAAGGGACATGTGAGAAAGGAACAGCAGCACCATAGACTTCAGATGGGAGAGAGCAAGCAAGGATGAATATTTCCCTCAAATCCAAATACTTACAGTACCTCAAAGATGACAAGTGCGATATGATGTTCTGCAATTGTAAGGATTTGCCATGTGTGGTAGATAAATATGCATAGTTAGTGAGGTTTTTCCCAGAATGTGAGTATCGTTAGGCTGGCAAATGTCAGGCACTCCTTTGGGAGTATGAGGCCAAGAAAAAATTTGGGAAGTTTGCTACAGTCATCTGTAGGATCGAAAGACACTGGGGAATCGTTACAGAGGGAGCCAGGCTGCACAAAATGTGGTAACAGTTGGACAGAAATCTTTAGCAGGGACTTTTGTCTACCCCCAATGTGGGACCAGGACCGCAGTACCTCTGTGTCTCTGAAACATATTTTGACCTCTGGACACCACCATCTCAATACCCCTCAAATGTTCCCCCCTGGTACCCCAGCTTTGGTACTGCATCAACCAGGTTTCAATCATTTGAGTGACCACAAACACCCTTCCTATGTGCCTTCCATTTACATTCAGTCAGTAACCCAGCTGCTTCGTTCGCTGTTCAATCTCAAGTGACAGTTGGATGCACATTGCAGGGGTATACAGGCATTTACCGTACTGTACAGGCCCTCTCAGTACATCCAGACTACACTTCTTAAAATCATAAATACATGTTTTGCCCAACAGTAAGGCCAGGCCTTTCCTCTGTAGTTCAAGGAGGAAAACATCAACTGAAGAGCATGCCAAAATTCTCTACAGACACTGCCAATCCTCACACTTCTGCCTATTTGCATGCCGAGGTTATTCACTATGACCCACCAAACCAATTGCAACAGTAGCCTCTCCCTGCCTCATTCGTATGCTCCGATGCCACCTTTATTTAGCAAGTGTTAGTGCTCTCGGATTTTGTAGCGCGATTCGCTATAGCCTCTGTTTTCAACAGAAATGTCCTAAAGGTACCTATACCAATCTGCAGGGTGGCGAGGAAGGGGGCTGCTGCTGGCAGTAACATTTTGGGGCACCCCACCTGCAAAAATACAGCCAAATGCTCCTTGTTTTACCTTTCAATGCCATAACTGCAGCAGAATCGTATGGTGACCCCTGTTGGTAATAGAAACTGTCAAACAGCTTCTTGCCCCCCCGTGGCCCCTAACCATTTGGGGTACACCCCATGAGGGAGGATCAGAGCACTAAAAACTAATGGTAGCCCCCCAAAAAGTACCTGGAAGCCAAGCCATTGTGTGCACCTCATCGCCTTCACGTTGCGCCTAAGCACCTTTTAATACTGCTCCCCCAAATTTTGACTGCCCCCTCCCAACAGAAATCAGAGAGTATAGGGGGGTGCAGTAAAAAAGTATTTGCAGTACCCCACAATAAGTCAGGATCCTCCTCCCCTTCCTCTGCTCTCTGAACCCACCCATTCTGCCCAGGGTCCGCCTATTCCACTCCTCTCTGACCCCACCCACTCTGACTAGGCTCCACTTATACTCCTCCTCTCTGACCCCTCCCACTCTGACTAGGCTCCTCCTATACTCCTCCTCTCTGACCCCTCCCACTAGGCTCCTCCTATACCCGTCCTCTCTGACCCAGCTCCTCCTATACTCCTCTCTAACCCCACCCACTCTGACTAGGCTCCACCTATATCCCTCCTCTCTGACCTGGCTCCTCCTGAACCCCTCCTCTCTGACCCCACCCACTCTGACTAGGCTCCTCCTCCTGCACACAACACCTGTTACCTTTCTTTCACCTGTCTCTGTTCAGGCCACACCTATTTTACTTACCAACCAATCTGCAATCCCTCATTCACTAGGCATGATTCCAATCGTACACAACACACAGACACATTTTACTTACCAATTGGCCATTTAGGCCCACCTCCAACTTACCTCTGCTCTGCCACCATCAGTCACCTGGTGCCGAACCCGGGATTTGAACCCTAGTTGCCTGCATGGAAGGCAGGCACTTACCCACTGGACCACACTGGTTTCCATGTATGTAGCCTATCAAATTGTCCTTATGTCATGGTCATCCTTTTCATGTGCAATGGAAGCCGCCGGTAAGGACACCAAGGCCTGTATGTTGCTTATAGTTACTACTGCAATCCTCTAGACCACTAAGGAGCTATAGCTCAAAGGTAAGTCTTGTACCTTTGGTGCAGACAGCCCTCACAGGCTAGGGTTCGAATCCTGCCAATGCTATAGAGGTATCCCAAGGTGGAAATTTTCAAAAAGTGAATGTTCTTTTTTTTGCTAAGATTTTTTTTTACTTGGTAACAGAGGAGAAAAGTGGACACTCTTTTTGGCATCTGTGTCCCAAAATTTCAAATGTTTTCCCTCATGACCTTCTACCAACCTCCCTATTTCTCAAGTAGGTGCAATAGGGACAAGGCCTTGTCTTCCTTTATCAATGTCTTCATTCTTTTTCCTTTAAGTTTGGTGAATTGCAGAGTGCAATTGTGGTATTGGGGGTTATAACTGAGCACAAGATAGCGAGGAAGGTGCTACACTTATTGTAAAATAGGTTGGATGATGGTGATTTTTCATTTTGGTGTGAGTAACTCGCTCAAATCAGGGGTTTGGTGCCAGTGAGCTTGGATAGAAATAAAGGTCAAGTATGAGCTCTGGCTAATGAAATGATGGGTCAAGTTTGAGGCAAGCTAGAGTCCATTTATCAGGTGCAATAAGAAGCTAGAAAGATTGTTTTCTTTAAGAGACAGACAAGGGCAGAGTCAAGCCTTTGCTCTAGTAGGTCTGCATCATGCCTGCTGCAGGATGTGAAGGAATGGACCTCCACAGCAGTGCGCTGTGCCGGGCTGGGCTGCGCTGGGCTGGGCTGGGCTGGGCTGGGCCTGCCCTGGCACTGTGAATTAATCACCCACCTCCTTCCTTTGAGGAACGCTCACGAACGCCCACAAACGCCCTTGTTCTGTATACAGGCTGACAGCAGGCAATTTAGGACCCTGCTAAATGAGGGTGATGTCCCCATGTGCTTCCTTCGAGTGGCAAAATCCTTCGTCTAAGGCAGGTGGGCTTTTTTAAAATTTGGTTGAAGACCATTTGTTGGAGGCGGTATCACGGCACAAGCCGCCGACCGTCTCAGAAGAAAGTATGCATGGGAGGATATTATTTGCATAGGACGGCCCTCTTCTCAGTCCCATTCTTATGCTGCAGTTGCCATGAAGTGTTACTAGAGGGCAGCAGTATGAACAAAAGAGCACACTGAGGCTTTTCTTCTGCTTGCTGACATGATTCTTGTTCATGGTGGTCTTGCAGGGCCTAAGGAGCGAAGGACTGCTTTGACTGAGGGGATGAGGAATGGCAGGCCTTTATTTTTGGGTCAGGGGGAATATTTGGAAGGTAAACAGCAAGATGAAAACGTCAAAGCATATATGTTTGCTGAGTGATTGAGTCTGTGTGTCACTTGTCTCTTTGAAGGGACATGTGAGAAATGAACAGCAGCACCATAGACTTCAGATGGGAGAGAGCAAGCAAGGATGAATATTTCCCTCAAATCCAAATACTTACAGTACCTCAAAGATGACAAGTGCGATATGATGTTCTGCAATTGTAAGGATTTGCCATGTGTGGTAGATAAATATGCATAGTTAGTGAGGTTTTTCCCAGAATGTGAGTATCGTTAGGCTGGCAAATGTCAGGCACTCCTTTGGGAGTATGAGGCCAAGAAAAAATTTGGGAAGTTTGCTACAGTCATCTGTAGGATCGAAAGACACTGGGGAATCGTTACAGAGGGAGCCAGGCTGCACAAAATGTGGTAACAGTTGGACAGAAATCTTTAGCAGGGACTTTTGTCTACCCCCAATGTGGGACCAGGACCGCAGTACCTCTGTGTCTCTGAAACATATTTTGACCTCTGGACACCACCATCTCAATACCCCTCAAATGTTCCCCCCTGGTACCCCAGCTTTGGTACTGCATCAACCAGGTTTCAATCATTTGAGTGACCACAAACACCCTTCCTATGTGCCTTCCATTTACATTCAGTCAGTAACCCAGCTGCTTCGTTCGCTGTTCAATCTCAAGTGACAGTTGGATGCACATTGCAGGGGTATACAGGCATTTACCGTACTGTACAGGCCCTCTCAGTACATCCAGACTACACTTCTTAAAATCATAAATACATGTTTTGCCCAACAGTAAGGCCAGGCCTTTCCTCTGTAGTTCAAGGAGGAAAACATCAACTGAAGAGCATGCCAAAATTCTCTACAGACACTGCCAATCCTCACACTTCTGCCTATTTGCATGCCGAGGTTATTCACTATGACCCACCAAACCAATTGCAACAGTAGCCTCTCCCTGCCTCATTCGTATGCTCCGATGCCACCTTTATTTAGCAAGTGTTAGTGCTCTCGGATTTTGTAGCGCGATTCGCTATAGCCTCTGTTTTCAACAGAAATGTCCTAAAGGTACCTATACCAATCTGCAGGGTGGCGAGGAAGGGGGCTGCTGCTGCTGCTGGCAGTAACATTTTGGGGCACCCCACCTGCAAAAATACAGCCAAATGCTCCTTGTTTTACCTTTCAATACCATAACTGCAGCAGAATCGCATGGTGACCCCTGTTGGTAATAGAAACTGTCAAACAGCTTCTTGCCCCCCCCCGTGGCCCCTAACCATTTGGGGTACACCCCATGAGGGAGGATCAGAGCAATAAAAACTAATGGTAGCCCCCCAAAAAGTACCTGGAAGCCAAGCCATTGTGTGCACCTCATCGCCTTCACGTTGCGCCTAAGCACCTTTTAATACTGCTCCCCCAAATTTTGACTGCCCCCTCCCAACAGAAATCAGAGAGTATAGGGGGTGCAGTAAAAAAGTATTTGCAGTACCCCACAATAAGTCAGGATCCTCCTCCCCTTCCTCTGCACCCACCCATTCTGCCCAGGGTCCGCCTATTCCACTCCTCTCTGACCCCACCCACTCTGACTAGGCTCCTCCTGAACCCCTCCTCTCTAACCCCACCCACTCTGACTAGGCTCCACTTATACTCCTCCTCTCTGACCCCTCCCACTCTGACTAGGCTCCTCCTATACTCCTCCTCTCTGACCCCTCCCACTAGGCTCCTCCTATACCCGTCCTCTCTGACCCAGCTCCTCCTATACTCCTCCTCTCTAACCCCACCCACTCTGACTAGGCTCCACCTATATCCCTCCTCTCTGACCCAGCTCCTCCTATACTCCTCCTCTCTGACCCCACCCACTCTGACTAGGCTCCTCCTCCTCCTGCACACAACACCTGTTACCTTTCTTTCACCTGTCTCTGTTCAGGCCACACCTATTTTACTTACCAACCAATCTGCAATCCCTCATTCACTAGGCATGATTCCACTCGTACACAACACACAGACACATTTTACTTACCAATTGGCCATTTAGGCCCACCTCCAACTTACCTCTGCTCTGCCACCATCAGTCACCTGGTGCCGAACCCGGGATTTGAACCCTGGTTGCCTGCATGGAAGGCAGGCACTTACCCACTGGACCACACTGGTTTCCATGTATGTAGCCTATCAAATTGTCCTTATGTCATGGTCATCCTTTTCATGTGCAATGGAAGCCGCCGGTAAGGACACCAAGGCCTGTATGTTGCTTATAGTTACTACTGCAATCCTCTAGACCACTAAGGAGCTATAGCTCAAAGGTAAGTCTTGTACCTTTGGTGCAGACAGCCCTCACAGGCTAGGGTTCGAATCCTGCCAATGCTATAGAAGTATCCCAAGGTGGAAATTTTCAAAAAGTGAATGTTTTTTTTTTGCTAAGATTTTTTTTTTACTTGGTAACAGAGGAGAAAAGTGGACACTCGTTTTGGCATCTGTGTCCCAAAATTTCAAATGTTTTCCCTCATGACCTTCTACCAACCTCCCTATTTCTCAAGTAGGTGCAATAGGGACAAGGCCTTGTCTTCCTTTATCAATGTCTTCATTCTTTTTCCTTTAAGTTTGGTGAATTGCAGAGTGCAATTGTGGTATTGGGGGTTATAACTGAGCACAAGAATGCGAGGAAGGTGCTACACTTATTGTAAAATAGGTTGGATGATGGTGATTTTTCATTTTGGTGTGAGTAACTCGCTCAAATCAGGGGTTTGGTGCCAGTGAGCTTGGATAGAAATAAAGGTCAAGTATGAGCTCTGGCTAATGAAATGATGGGTCAAGTTTGAGGCAAGCTAGAGTCCATTTATCAGGTGCAATAAGAAGCTAGAAAGATTGTTTTCTTTAAGAGACAGACAAGGGCAGAGTCAAGCCTTTGCTCTAGTAGGTCTGCATCATGCCTGCTGCAGGATGTGAAGGAATGGACCTCCACAGCAGTGCGCTGTGCCGGGCTGGGCTGCGCTGGGCTGGGCTGGGCTGGGCTGGGCTGGGCCTGCCCTGGCACTGTGAATTAATCACCCACCTCCTTCCTTTGAGGAACGCTCACGAACGCCCACGAACGCCCCTGTTCTGTATACAGGCTGACAGCAGGCAATTTAGGACCCTGCTAAATGAGGGTGATGTCCCCATGTGCTTCCTTCGAGTGGCAAAATCCTTCGTCTAAGGCAGGTGGGCTTTTTTAAAATTTGGTTGAAGACCATTTGTTGGAGGCGGTATCACGGCACAAGCCGCCGACCGTCTCAGAAGAAAGTATGCATGGGAGGATATTATTTGCATAGGACAGCCCTCTTCTCAGTCCCATTCTTATGCTGCAGTTGCCATGAAGTGTTACTAGAGGGCAGCAGTATGAACAAAAGAGCACACTGAGGCTTTTCTTCTGCTTTCTGACATGATTCTTGTTCATGGTGGTCTTGCAGGGCCTAAGGAGCGAAGGACTGCTTTGACTGAGGGGATGAGGAATGGCAGGCCTTTATTTGTGGTTCAGGGGGAATATTTGGAAGGTAAACAGCAAGATGAAAACGTCAAAGCATATATGTTTGCTGAGTGATTGAGTCTGTGTGTCACTTGTCTCTTTGAAGGGACATGTGAGAAAGGAACAGCAGCACCATAGACTTCAGATGGGAGAGAGCAAGCAAGGATGAATATTTCCCTCAAATCCAAATACTTACAGTACCTCAAAGATGACAAGTGCGATATGATGTTCTGCAATTGTAAGGATTTGCCATGTGTGGTAGATAAATATGCATAGTTAGTGAGGTTTTTCCCAGAATGTGAGTATCGTTAGGCTGGCAAATGTCAGGCACTCCTTTGGGAGTATGAGGCCAAGAAAAAATTTGGGAAGTTTGCTACAGTCATCTGTAGGATCGAAAGACACTGGGGAATCGTTACAGAGGGAGCCAGGCTGCACAAAATGTGGTAACAGTTGGACAGAAATCTTTAGCAGGGACTTTTGTCTACCCCCAATGTGGGACCAGGACCGCAGTACCTCTGTGTCTCTGAAACATATTTTGACCTCTGGACACCACCATCTCAATACCCCTCAAATGTTCCCCCCTGGTACCCCAGCTTTGGTACTGCATCAACCAGGTTTCAATCATTTGAGTGACCACAAACACCCTTCCTATGTGCCTTCCATTTACATTCAGTCAGTAACCCAGCTGCTTCGTTCGCTGTTCAATCTCAAGTGACAGTTGGATGCACATTGCAGGGGTATACAGGCATTTACCGTACTGTACAGGCCCTCTCAGTACATCCAGACTACACTTCTTAAAATCATAAATACATGTTTTGCCCAACAGTAAGGCCAGGCCTTTCCTCTGTAGTTCAAGGAGGAAAACATCAACTGAAGAGCATGCCAAAATTCTCTACAGACACTGCCAATCCTCACACTTCTGCCTATTTGCATGCCGAGGTTATTCACTATGACCCACCAAACCAATTGCAACAGTAGCCTCTCCCTGCCTCATTCGTATGCTCCGATGCCACCTTTATTTAGCAAGTGTTAGTGCTCTCGGATTTTGTAGCGCGATTCGCTATAGCCTCTGTTTTCAACAGAAATGTCCTAAAGGTACCTATACCAATCTGCAGGGTGGCGAGGAAGGGGGCTGCTGCTGGCAGTAACATTTTGGGGCACCCCACCTGCAAAAATACAGCCAAATGCTCCTTGTTTTACCTTTCAATGCCATAACTGCAGCAGAATCGTATGGTGACCCCTGTTGGTAATAGAAACTGTCAAACAGCTTCTTGCCCCCCCCGTGGCCCCTAACCATTTGGGGTACACCCCATGAGGGAGGATCAGAGCACTAAAAACTAATGGTAGCCCCCCAAAAAGTACCTGGAAGCCAAGCCATTGTGTGCACCTCATCGCCTTCACGTTGCGCCTAAGCACCTTTTAATACTGCTCCCCCAAATTTTGACTGCCCCCTCCCAACAGAAATCAGAGAGTATAGGGGGGTGCAGTAAAAAAGTATTTGCAGTACCCCACAATAAGTCAGGATCCTCCTCCCCTTCCTCTGCTCTCTGAACCCACCCATTCTGCCCAGGGTCCGCCTATTCCACTCCTCTCTGACCCCACCCACTCTGACTAGGCTCCACTTATACTCCTCCTCTCTGACCCCTCCCACTCTGACTAGGCTCCTCCTATACTCCTCCTCTCTGACCCCTCCCACTAGGCTCCTCCTATACCCGTCCTCTCTGACCCAGCTCCTCCTATACTCCTCTCTAACCCCACCCACTCTGACTAGGCTCCACCTATATCCCTCCTCTCTGACCTGGCTCCTCCTGAACCCCTCCTCTCTGACCCCACCCACTCTGACTAGGCTCCTCCTCCTGCACACAACACCTGTTACCTTTCTTTCACCTGTCTCTGTTCAGGCCACACCTATTTTACTTACCAACCAATCTGCAATCCCTCATTCACTAGGCATGATTCCAATCGTACACAACACACAGACACATTTTACTTACCAATTGGCCATTTAGGCCCACCTCCAACTTACCTCTGCTCTGCCACCATCAGTCACCTGGTGCCGAACCCGGGATTTGAACCCTAGTTGCCTGCATGGAAGGCAGGCACTTACCCACTGGACCACACTGGTTTCCATGTATGTAGCCTATCAAATTGTCCTTATGTCATGGTCATCCTTTTCATGTGCAATGGAAGCCGCCGGTAAGGACACCAAGGCCTGTATGTTGCTTATAGTTACTACTGCAATCCTCTAGACCACTAAGGAGCTATAGCTCAAAGGTAAGTCTTGTACCTTTGGTGCAGACAGCCCTCACAGGCTAGGGTTCGAATCCTGCCAATGCTATAGAGGTATCCCAAGGTGGAAATTTTCAAAAAGTGAATGTTCTTTTTTTTGCTAAGATTTTTTTTTACTTGGTAACAGAGGAGAAAAGTGGACACTCTTTTTGGCATCTGTGTCCCAAAATTTCAAATGTTTTCCCTCATGACCTTCTACCAACCTCCCTATTTCTCAAGTAGGTGCAATAGGGACAAGGCCTTGTCTTCCTTTATCAATGTCTTCATTCTTTTTCCTTTAAGTTTGGTGAATTGCAGAGTGCAATTGTGGTATTGGGGGTTATAACTGAGCACAAGATAGCGAGGAAGGTGCTACACTTATTGTAAAATAGGTTGGATGATGGTGATTTTTCATTTTGGTGTGAGTAACTCGCTCAAATCAGGGGTTTGGTGCCAGTGAGCTTGGATAGAAATAAAGGTCAAGTATGAGCTCTGGCTAATGAAATGATGGGTCAAGTTTGAGGCAAGCTAGAGTCCATTTATCAGGTGCAATAAGAAGCTAGAAAGATTGTTTTCTTTAAGAGACAGACAAGGGCAGAGTCAAGCCTTTGCTCTAGTAGGTCTGCATCATGCCTGCTGCAGGATGTGAAGGAATGGACCTCCACAGCAGTGCGCTGTGCCGGGCTGGGCTGCGCTGGGCTGGGCTGGGCTGGGCTGGGCCTGCCCTGGCACTGTGAATTAATCACCCACCTCCTTCCTTTGAGGAACGCTCACGAACGCCCACAAACGCCCTTGTTCTGTATACAGGCTGACAGCAGGCAATTTAGGACCCTGCTAAATGAGGGTGATGTCCCCATGTGCTTCCTTCGAGTGGCAAAATCCTTCGTCTAAGGCAGGTGGGCTTTTTTAAAATTTGGTTGAAGACCATTTGTTGGAGGCGGTATCACGGCACAAGCCGCCGACCGTCTCAGAAGAAAGTATGCATGGGAGGATATTATTTGCATAGGACGGCCCTCTTCTCAGTCCCATTCTTATGCTGCAGTTGCCATGAAGTGTTACTAGAGGGCAGCAGTATGAACAAAAGAGCACACTGAGGCTTTTCTTCTGCTTGCTGACATGATTCTTGTTCATGGTGGTCTTGCAGGGCCTAAGGAGCGAAGGACTGCTTTGACTGAGGGGATGAGGAATGGCAGGCCTTTATTTTTGGGTCAGGGGGAATATTTGGAAGGTAAACAGCAAGATGAAAACGTCAAAGCATATATGTTTGCTGAGTGATTGAGTCTGTGTGTCACTTGTCTCTTTGAAGGGACATGTGAGAAATGAACAGCAGCACCATAGACTTCAGATGGGAGAGAGCAAGCAAGGATGAATATTTCCCTCAAATCCAAATACTTACAGTACCTCAAAGATGACAAGTGCGATATGATGTTCTGCAATTGTAAGGATTTGCCATGTGTGGTAGATAAATATGCATAGTTAGTGATGTTTTTCCCAGAATGTGAGTATCGTTAGGCTGGCAAATGTCAGGCACTCCTTTGGGAGTATGAGGCCAAGAAAAAATTTGGGAAGTTTGCTACAGTCATCTGTAGGATCGAAAGACACTGGGGAATCGTTACAGAGGGAGCCAGGCTGCACAAAATGTGGTAACAGTTGGACAGAAATCTTTAGCAGGGACTTTTGTCTACCCCCAATGTGGGACCAGGACCGCAGTACCTCTGTGTCTCTGAAACATATTTTGACCTCTGGACACCACCATCTCAATACCCCTCAAATGTTCCCCCCTGGTACCCCAGCTTTGGTACTGCATCAACCAGGTTTCAATCATTTGAGTGACCACAAACACCCTTCCTATGTGCCTTCCATTTACATTCAGTCAGTAACCCAGCTGCTTCGTTCGCTGTTCAATCTCAAGTGACAGTTGGATGCACATTGCAGGGGTATACAGGCATTTACCGTACTGTACAGGCCCTCTCAGTACATCCAGACTACACTTCTTAAAATCATAAATACATGTTTTGCCCAACAGTAAGGCCAGGCCTTTCCTCTGTAGTTCAAGGAGGAAAACATCAACTGAAGAGCATGCCAAAATTCTCTACAGACACTGCCAATCCTCACACTTCTGCCTATTTGCATGCCGAGGTTATTCACTATGACCCACCAAACCAATTGCAACAGTAGCCTCTCCCTGCCTCATTCGTATGCTCCGATGCCACCTTTATTTAGCAAGTGTTAGTGCTCTCGGATTTTGTAGCGCGATTCGCTATAGCCTCTGTTTTCAACAGAAATGTCCTAAAGGTACCTATACCAATCTGCAGGGTGGCGAGGAAGGGGGCTGCTGCTGCTGCTGGCAGTAACATTTTGGGGCACCCCACCTGCAAAAATACAGCCAAATGCTCCTTGTTTTACCTTTCAATACCATAACTGCAGCAGAATCGCATGGTGACCCCTGTTGGTAATAGAAACTGTCAAACAGCTTCTTGCCCCCCCCCGTGGCCCCTAACCATTTGGGGTACACCCCATGAGGGAGGATCAGAGCAATAAAAACTAATGGTAGCCCCCCAAAAAGTACCTGGAAGCCAAGCCATTGTGTGCACCTCATCGCCTTCACGTTGCGCCTAAGCACCTTTTAATACTGCTCCCCCAAATTTTGACTGCCCCCTCCCAACAGAAATCAGAGAGTATAGGGGGTGCAGTAAAAAAGTATTTGCAGTACCCCACAATAAGTCAGGATCCTCCTCCCCTTCCTCTGCACCCACCCATTCTGCCCAGGGTCCGCCTATTCCACTCCTCTCTGACCCCACCCACTCTGACTAGGCTCCTCCTGAACCCCTCCTCTCTAACCCCACCCACTCTGACTAGGCTCCACTTATACTCCTCCTCTCTGACCCCTCCCACTCTGACTAGGCTCCTCCTATACTCCTCCTCTCTGACCCCTCCCACTAGGCTCCTCCTATACCCGTCCTCTCTGACCCAGCTCCTCCTATACTCCTCCTCTCTAACCCCACCCACTCTGACTAGGCTCCACCTATATCCCTCCTCTCTGACCCAGCTCCTCCTATACTCCTCCTCTCTGACCCCACCCACTCTGACTAGGCTCCTCCTCCTCCTGCACACAACACCTGTTACCTTTCTTTCACCTGTCTCTGTTCAGGCCACACCTATTTTACTTACCAACCAATCTGCAATCCCTCATTCACTAGGCATGATTCCACTCGTACACAACACACAGACACATTTTACTTACCAATTGGCCATTTAGGCCCACCTCCAACTTACCTCTGCTCTGCCACCATCAGTCACCTGGTGCCGAACCCGGGATTTGAACCCTGGTTGCCTGCATGGAAGGCAGGCACTTACCCACTGGACCACACTGGCTTCCATGTATGTAGCCTATCAAATTGTCCTTATGTCATGGTCATCCTTTTCATGTGCAATGGAAGCCGCCGGTAAGGACACCAAGGCCTGTATGTTGCTTATAGTTACTACTGCAATCCTCTAGACCACTAAGGAGCTATAGCTCAAAGGTAAGTCTTGTACCTTTGGTGCAGACAGCCCTCACAGGCTAGGGTTCGAATCCTGCCAATGCTATAGAAGTATCCCAAGGTGGAAATTTTCAAAAAGTGAATGTTTTTTTTTTGCTAAGATTTTTTTTTTACTTGGTAACAGAGGAGAAAAGTGGACACTCGTTTTGGCATCTGTGTCCCAAAATTTCAAATGTTTTCCCTCATGACCTTCTACCAACCTCCCTATTTCTCAAGTAGGTGCAATAGGGACAAGGCCTTGTCTTCCTTTATCAATGTCTTCATTCTTTTTCCTTTAAGTTTGGTGAATTGCAGAGTGCAATTGTGGTATTGGGGGTTATAACTGAGCACAAGAATGCGAGGAAGGTGCTACACTTATTGTAAAATAGGTTGGATGATGGTGATTTTTCATTTTGGTGTGAGTAACTCGCTCAAATCAGGGGTTTGGTGCCAGTGAGCTTGGATAGAAATAAAGGTCAAGTATGAGCTCTGGCTAATGAAATGATGGGTCAAGTTTGAGGCAAGCTAGAGTCCATTTATCAGGTGCAATAAGAAGCTAGAAAGATTGTTTTCTTTAAGAGACAGACAAGGGCAGAGTCAAGCCTTTGCTCTAGTAGGTCTGCATCATGCCTGCTGCAGGATGTGAAGGAATGGACCTCCACAGCAGTGCGCTGTGCCGGGCTGGGCTGCGCTGGGCTGGGCTGGGCTGGGCTGGGCTGGGCCTGCCCTGGCACTGTGAATTAATCACCCACCTCCTTCCTTTGAGGAACGCTCACGAACGCCCACGAACGCCCCTGTTCTGTATACAGGCTGACAGCAGGCAATTTAGGACCCTGCTAAATGAGGGTGATGTCCCCATGTGCTTCCTTCGAGTGGCAAAATCCTTCGTCTAAGGCAGGTGGGCTTTTTTAAAATTTGGTTGAAGACCATTTGTTGGAGGCGGTATCACGGCACAAGCCGCCGACCGTCTCAGAAGAAAGTATGCATGGGAGGATATTATTTGCATAGGACAGCCCTCTTCTCAGTCCCATTCTTATGCTGCAGTTGCCATGAAGTGTTACTAGAGGGCAGCAGTATGAACAAAAGAGCACACTGAGGCTTTTCTTCTGCTTTCTGACATGATTCTTGTTCATGGTGGTCTTGCAGGGCCTAAGGAGCGAAGGACTGCTTTGACTGAGGGGATGAGGAATGGCAGGCCTTTATTTGTGGTTCAGGGGGAATATTTGGAAGGTAAACAGCAAGATGAAAACGTCAAAGCATATATGTTTGCTGAGTGATTGAGTCTGTGTGTCACTTGTCTCTTTGAAGGGACATGTGAGAAAGGAACAGCAGCACCATAGACTTCAGATGGGAGAGAGCAAGCAAGGATGAATATTTCCCTCAAATCCAAATACTTACAGTACCTCAAAGATGACAAGTGCGATATGATGTTCTGCAATTGTAAGGATTTGCCATGTGTGGTAGATAAATATGCATAGTTAGTGAGGTTTTTCCCAGAATGTGAGTATCGTTAGGCTGGCAAATGTCAGGCACTCCTTTGGGAGTATGAGGCCAAGAAAAAATTTGGGAAGTTTGCTACAGTCATCTGTAGGATCGAAAGACACTGGGGAATCGTTACAGAGGGAGCCAGGCTGCACAAAATGTGGTAACAGTTGGACAGAAATCTTTAGCAGGGACTTTTGTCTACCCCCAATGTGGGACCAGGACCGCAGTACCTCTGTGTCTCTGAAACATATTTTGACCTCTGGACACCACCATCTCAATACCCCTCAAATGTTCCCCCCTGGTACCCCAGCTTTGGTACTGCATCAACCAGGTTTCAATCATTTGAGTGACCACAAACACCCTTCCTATGTGCCTTCCATTTACATTCAGTCAGTAACCCAGCTGCTTCGTTCGCTGTTCAATCTCAAGTGACAGTTGGATGCACATTGCAGGGGTATACAGGCATTTACCGTACTGTACAGGCCCTCTCAGTACATCCAGACTACACTTCTTAAAATCATAAATACATGTTTTGCCCAACAGTAAGGCCAGGCCTTTCCTCTGTAGTTCAAGGAGGAAAACATCAACTGAAGAGCATGCCAAAATTCTCTACAGACACTGCCAATCCTCACACTTCTGCCTATTTGCATGCCGAGGTTATTCACTATGACCCACCAAACCAATTGCAACAGTAGCCTCTCCCTGCCTCATTCGTATGCTCCGATGCCACCTTTATTTAGCAAGTGTTAGTGCTCTCGGATTTTGTAGCGCGATTCGCTATAGCCTCTGTTTTCAACAGAAATGTCCTAAAGGTACCTATACCAATCTGCAGGGTGGCGAGGAAGGGGGCTGCTGCTGGCAGTAACATTTTGGGGCACCCCACCTGCAAAAATACAGCCAAATGCTCCTTGTTTTACCTTTCAATGCCATAACTGCAGCAGAATCGTATGGTGACCCCTGTTGGTAATAGAAACTGTCAAACAGCTTCTTGCCCCCCCCGTGGCCCCTAACCATTTGGGGTACACCCCATGAGGGAGGATCAGAGCAATAAAAACTAATGGTAGCCCCCCAAAAAGTACCTGGAAGCCAAGCCATTGTGTGCACCTCATCGCCTTCACGTTGCGCCTAAGCACCTTTTAATACTGCTCCCCCAAATTTTGACTGCCCCCTCCCAACAGAAATCAGAGAGTATAGGGGGGTGCAGTAAAAAAGTATTTGCAGTACCCCACAATAAGTCAGGATCCTCCTCCCCTTCCTCTGCTCCCACCCATTCTGCCCAGGGTCCGCCTATTCCACTCCTCTCTGACCCCACCCACTCTGACTAGGCTCCACTTATACTCCTCCTCTCTGACCCCTCCCACTCTGACTAGGCTCCTCCTATACTCCTCCTCTCTGACCCCTCCCACTAGGCTCCTCCTATACCCATCCTCTCTGACCCAGCTCCTCCTATACTCCTCCTCTCTAACCCCACCCACTCTGACTAGGCTCCACCTATATCCCTCCTCTCTGACCTGGCTCCTCCTGAACCCCTCCTCTCTGACCGCACCCACTCTGACTAGGCTCCTCCTCCTCCTGCACACAACACCTGTTACCTTTCTTTCACCTGTCTCTGTTCAGGCCACACCTATTTTACTTACCAACCAATCTGCAATCCCTCATTCACTAGGCATGATTCCACTCGTACACAACACACAGACACATTTTACTTACCAATTGGCCATTTAGGCCCACCTCCAACTTACCTCTGCTCTGCCACCATCAGTCACCTGGTGCCGAACCCGGGGTTTGAACCCTGGTTGCCTGCATGGAAGGCAGGCACTTACCCACTGGACCACACTGGTTTCCATGTATGTAGCCTATCAAATTGTCCTTATGTCATGGTCATCCTTTTCATGTGCAATGGAAGCCGCCGGTAAGGACACCAAGGCCTGTATGTTGCTTATAGTTACTACTGCAATCCTCTAGACCACTAAGGAGCTATAGCTCAAAGGTAAGTCTTGTACCTTTGGTGCAGACAGCCCTCACAGGCTAGGGTTCGAATCCTGCCAATGCTATAGAGGTATCCCAAGGTGGAAATTTTCAAAAAGTGAATGTTCTTTTTTTTGCTAAGATTTTTTTTTACTTGGTAACAGAGGAGAAAAGTGGACACTCTTTTTGGCATCTGTGTCCCAAAATTTCAAATGTTTTCCCTCATGACCTTCTACCAACCTCCCTATTTCTCAAGTAGGTGCAATAGGGACAAGGCCTTGTCTTCCTTTATCAATGTCTTCATTCTTTTTCCTTTAAGTTTGGTGAATTGCAGAGTGCAATTGTGGTATTGGGGGTTATAACTGAGCACAAGAATGCGAGGAAGGTGCTACACTTATTGTAAAATAGGTTGGATGATGGTGATTTTTCATTTTGGTGTGAGTAACTCGCTCAAATCAGGGGTTTGGTGCCAGTGAGCTTGGATAGAAATAAAGGTCAAGTATGAGCTCTGGCTAATGAAATGATGGGTCAAGTTTGAGGCAAGCTAGAGTCCATTTATCAGGTGCAATAAGAAGCTAGAAAGATTGTTTTCTTTAAGAGACAGACAAGGGCAGAGTCAAGCCTTTGCTCTAGTAGGTCTGCATCATGCCTGCTGCAGGATGTGAAGGAATGGACCTCCACAGCAGTGCGCTGTGCCGGGCTGGGCTGGGCTGCGCTGGGCTGGGCTGGGCTGGGCCTGCCCTGGCACTGTGAATTAATCACCCACCTCCTTCCTTTGAGGAACGCTCACGAACGCCCACGAACGCCCTTGTTCTGTATACAAGCTGACAGCAGGCAATTTAGGACCCTGCTAAATGAGGGTGATGTCCCCATGTGCTTCCTTCGAGTGGCAAAATCCTTCGTCTAAGGCAGGTGGGCTTTTTTAAAATTTGGTTGAAGACCATTTGTTGGAGGCGGTATCACGGCACAAGCCGCCGACCGTCTCAGAAGAAAGTATGCATGGGAGGATATTATTTGCATAGGACAGCCCTCTTCTCAGTCCCATTCTTATGCTGCAGTTGCCATGAAGTGTTACTAGAGGGCAGCAGTATGAACAAAAGAGCACACTGAGGCTTTTCTTCTGCTTGCTGACATGATTCTTGTTCATGGTGGTCTTGCAGGGCCTAAGGAGCGAAGGACTGCTTTGACTGAGGGGATGAGGAATGGCAGGCCTTTATTTGTGGTTCAGGGGGAATATTTGGAAGGTAAACAGCAAGATGAAAACGTCAAAGCATATATGTTTGCTGAGTGATTGAGTCTGTGTGTCACTTGTCTCTTTGAAGGGACATGTGAGAAAGGAACAGCAGCACCATAGACTTCAGATGGGAGAGAGCAAGCAAGGATGAATATTTCCCTCAAATCCAAATACTTACAGTACCTCAAAGATGACAAGTGCGATATGATGTTCTGCAATTGTAAGGATTTGCCATGTGTGGTAGATAAATATGCATAGTTAGTGAGGTTTTTCCCAGAATGTGAGTATCGTTAGGCTGGCAAATGTCAGGCACTCCTTTGGGAGTATGAGGCCAAGAAAAAATTTGGGAAGTTTGCTACAGTCATCTGTAGGATCGAAAGACACTGGGGAATCGTTACAGAGGGAGCCAGGCTGCACAAAATGTGGTAACAGTTGGACAGAAATCTTTAGCAGGGACTTTTGTCTACCCCCAATGTGGGACCAGGACCGCAGTACCTCTGTGTCTCTGAAACATATTTTGACCTCTGGACACCACCATCTCAATACCCCTCAAATGTTCCCCCCTGGTACCCCAGCTTTGGTACTGCATCAACCAGGTTTCAATCATTTGAGTGACCACAAACACCCTTCCTATGTGCCTTCCATTTACATTCAGTCAGTAACCCAGCTGCTTCGTTCGCTGTTCAATCTCAAGTGACAGTTGGATGCACATTGCAGGGGTATACAGGCATTTACCGTACTGTACAGGCCCTCTCAGTACATCCAGACTACACTTCTTAAAATCATAAATACATGTTTTGCCCAACAGTAAGGCCAGGCCTTTCCTCTGTAGTTCAAGGAGGAAAACATCAACTGAAGAGCATGCCAAAATTCTCTACAGACACTGCCAATCCTCACACTTCTGCCTATTTGCATGCCGAGGTTATTCACTATGACCCACCAAACCAATTGCAACAGTAGCCTCTCCCTGCCTCATTCGTATGCTCCGATGCCACCTTTATTTAGCAAGTGTTAGTGCTCTCGGATTTTGTAGCGCGATTCGCTATAGCCTCTGTTTTCAACAGAAATGTCCTAAAGGTACCTATACCAATCTGCAGGGTGGCGAGGAAGGGGGCTGCTGCTGGCAGTAACATTTTGGGGCACCCCACCTGCAAAAATACAGCCAAATGCTCCTTGTTTTACCTTTCAATGCCATAACTGCAGCAGAATCGTATGGTGACCCCTGTTGGTAATAGAAACTGTCAAACAGCTTCTTGCCCCCCCCGTGGCCCCTAACCATTTGGGGTACACCCCATGAGGGAGGATCAGAGCAATAAAAACTAATGGTAGCCCCCCAAAAAGTACCTGGAAGCCAAGCCATTGTGTGCACCTCATCGCCTTCACGTTGCGCCTAAGCACCTTTTAATACTGCTCCCCCAAATTTTGACTGCCCCCTCCCAACAGAAATCAGAGAGTATAGGGGGGTGCAGTAAAAAAGTATTTGCAGTACCCCACAATAAGTCAGGATCCTCCTCCCCTTCCTCTGCTCTCTGAACCCACCCATTCTGCCCAGGGTCCGCCTATTCCACTCCTCTCTGACCCCACCCACTCTGACTAGGCTCCACTTATACTCCTCCTCTCTGACCCCTCCCACTCTGACTAGGCTCCTCCTATACTCCTCCTCTCTGACCCCTCCCACTAGGCTCCTCCTATACCCGTCCTCTCTGACCCAGCTCCTCCTATACTCCTCTCTAACCCCACCCACTCTGACTAGGCTCCACCTATATCCCTCCTCTCTGACCTGGCTCCTCCTGAACCCCTCCTCTCTGACCCCACCCACTCTGACTAGGCTCCTCCTCCTGCACACAACACCTGTTACCTTTCTTTCACCTGTCTCTGTTCAGGCCACACCTATTTTACTTACCAACCAATCTGCAATCCCTCATTCACTAGGCATGATTCCAATCGTACACAACACACAGACACATTTTACTTACCAATTGGCCATTTAGGCCCACCTCCAACTTACCTCTGCTCTGCCACCATCAGTCACCTGGTGCCGAACCCGGGATTTGAACCCTAGTTGCCTGCATGGAAGGCAGGCACTTACCCACTGGACCACACTGGTTTCCATGTATGTAGCCTATCAAATTGTCCTTATGTCATGGTCATCCTTTTCATGTGCAATGGAAGCCGCCGGTAAGGACACCAAGGCCTGTATGTTGCTTATAGTTACTACTGCAATCCTCTAGACCACTAAGGAGCTATAGCTCAAAGGTAAGTCTTGTACCTTTGGTGCAGACAGCCCTCACAGGCTAGGGTTCGAATCCTGCCAATGCTATAGAGGTATCCCAAGGTGGAAATTTTCAAAAAGTGAATGTTCTTTTTTCTGCTAAGATTTTTTTTTACTTGGTAACAGAGGAGAAAAGTGGACACTCTTTTTGGCATCTGTGTCCCAAAATTTCAAATGTTTTCCCTCATGACCTTCTACCAACCTCCCTATTTCTCAAGTAGGTGCAATAGGGACAAGGCCTTGTCTTCCTTTATCAATGTCTTCATTCTTTTTCCTTTAAGTTTGGTGAATTGCAGAGTGCAATTGTGGTATTGGGGGTTATAACTGAGCACAAGAATGCGAGGAAGGTGCTACACTTATTGTAAAATAGGTTGGATGATGGTGATTTTTCATTTTGGTGTGAGTAACTCGCTCAAATCAGGGGTTTGGTGCCAGTGAGCTTGGGTAGAAATAAAGGTCAAGTATGAGCTCTGGCTAATGAAATGATGGGTCAAGTTTGAGGCAAGCTAGAGTCCATTTATCAGGTGCAATAAGAAGCTAGAAAGATTGTTTTCTTTAAGAGACAGACAAGGGCAGAGTCAAGCCTTTGCTCTAGTAGGTCTGCATCATGCCTGCTGCAGGATGTGAAGGAATGGACCTCCACAGCAGTGCGCTGTGCCGGGCTGGGCTGCGCTGGGCTGGGCTGGGCTGGGCTGGGCCTGCCCTGGCACTGTGAATTAATCACCCACCTCCTTCCTTTGAGGAACGCTCACGAACGCCCACAAACGCCCTTGTTCTGTATACAGGCTGACAGCAGGCAATTTAGGACCCTGCTAAATGAGGGTGATGTCCCCATGTGCTTCCTTCGAGTGGCAAAATCCTTCGTCTAAGGCAGGTGGGCTTTTTTAAAATTTGGTTGAAGACCATTTGTTGGAGGCGGTATCACGGCACAAGCCGCCGACCGTCTCAGAAGAAAGTATGCATGGGAGGATATTATTTGCATAGGACAGCCCTCTTCTCAGTCCCATTCTTATGCTGCAGTTGCCATGAAGTGTTACTAGAGGGCAGCAGTATGAACAAAAGAGCACACTGAGGCTTTTCTTCTGCTTGCTGACATGATTCTTGTTCATGGTGGTCTTGCAGGGCCTAAGGAGCGAAGGACTGCTTTGACTGAGGGGATGAGGAATGGCAGGCCTTTATTTTTGGGTCAGGGGGAATATTTGGAAGGTAAACAGCAAGATGAAAACGTCAAAGCATATATGTTTGCTGAGTGATTGAGTCTGTGTGTCACTTGTCTCTTTGAAGGGACATGTGAGAAATGAACAGCAGCACCATAGACTTCAGATGGGAGAGAGCAAGCAAGGATGAATATTTCCCTCAAATCCAAATACTTACAGTACCTCAAAGATGACAAGTGCGATATGATGTTCTGCAATTGTAAGGATTTGCCATGTGTGGTAGATAAATATGCATAGTTAGTGAGGTTTTTCCCAGAATGTGAGTATCGTTAGGCTGGCAAATGTCAGGCACTCCTTTGGGAGTATGAGGCCAAGAAAAAATTTGGGAAGTTTGCTACAGTCATCTGTAGGATCGAAAGACACTGGGGAATCGTTACAGAGGGAGCCAGGCTGCACAAAATGTGGTAACAGTTGGACAGAAATCTTTAGCAGGGACTTTTGTCTACCCCCAATGTGGGACCAGGACTGCAGTACCTCTGTGTCTCTGAAACATATTTTGACCTCTGGACACCACCATCTCAATACCCCTCAAATGTTCCCCCCTGGTACCCCAGCTTTGGTACTGCATCAACCAGGTTTCAATCATTTGAGTGACCACAAACACCCTTCCTATGTGCCTTCCATTTACATTCAGTCAGTAACCCAGCTGCTTCGTTCGCTGTTCAATCTCAAGTGACAGTTGGATGCACATTGCAGGGGTATACAGGCATTTACCGTACTGTACAGGCCCTCTCAGTACATCCAGACTACACTTCTTAAAATCATAAATACATGTTTTGCCCAACAGTAAGGCCAGGCCTTTCCTCTGTAGTTCAAGGAGGAAAACATCAACTGAAGAGCATGCCAAAATTCTCTACAGACACTGCCAATCCTCACACTTCTGCCTATTTGCATGCCGAGGTTATTCACTATGACCCACCAAACCAATTGCAACAGTAGCCTCTCCCTGCCTCATTCGTATGCTCCGATGCCACCTTTATTTAGCAAGTGTTAGTGCTCTCGGATTTTGTAGCGCGATTCGCTATAGCCTCTGTTTTCAACAGAAATGTCCTAAAGGTACCTATACCAATCTGCAGGGTGGCGAGGAAGGGGGCTGCTGCTGCTGCTGGCAGTAACATTTTGGGGCACCCCACCTGCAAAAATACAGCCAAATGCTCCTTGTTTTACCTTTCAATACCATAACTGCAGCAGAATCGCATGGTGACCCCTGTTGGTAATAGAAACTGTCAAACAGCTTCTTGCCCCCCCCGTGGCCCCTAACCATTTGGGGTACACCCCATGAGGGAGGATCAGAGCAATAAAAACTAATGGTAGCCCCCCAAAAAGTACCTGGAAGCCAAGCCATTGTGTGCACCTCATCGCCTTCACGTTGCGCCTAAGCACCTTTTAATACTGCTCCCCCAAATTTTGACTGCCCCCTCCCAACAGAAATCAGAGAGTATAGGGGGTGCAGTAAAAAAGTATTTGCAGTACCCCACAATAAGTCAGGATCCTCCTCCCCTTCCTCTGCACCCACCCATTCTGCCCAGGGTCCGCCTATTCCACTCCTCTCTGACCCCACCCACTCTGACTAGGCTCCTCCTGAACCCCTCCTCTCTAACCCCACCCACTCTGACTAGGCTCCACTTATACTCCTCCTCTCTGACCCCTCCCACTCTGACTAGGCTCCTCCTATACTCCTCCTCTCTGACCCCTCCCACTAGGCTCCTCCTATACCCGTCCTCTCAGACCCAGCTCCTCCTATACTCCTCCTCTCTAACCCCACCCACTCTGACTAGGCTCCACCTATATCCCTCCTCTCTGACCCAGCTCCTCCTATACTCCTCCTCTCTGACCCCACCCACTCTGACTAGGCTCCTCCTCCTCCTGCACACAACACCTGTTACCTTTCTTTCACCTGTCTCTGTTCAGGCCACACCTATTTTACTTACCAACCAATCTGCAATCCCTCATTCACTAGGCATGATTCCACTCGTACACAACACACAGACACATTTTACTTACCAATTGGCCATTTAGGCCCACCTCCAACTTACCTCTGCTCTGCCACCATCAGTCACCTGGTGCCGAACCCGGGATTTGAACCCTGGTTGCCTGCATGGAAGGCAGGCACTTACCCACTGGACCACACTGGTTTCCATGTATGTAGCCTATCAAATTGTCCTTATGTCATGGTCATCCTTTTCATGTGCAATGGAAGCCGCCGGTAAGGACACCAAGGCCTGTATGTTGCTTATAGTTACTACTGCAATCCTCTAGACCACTAAGGAGCTATAGCTCAAAGGTAAGTCTTGTACCTTTGGTGCAGACAGCCCTCACAGGCTAGGGTTCGAATCCTGCCAATGCTATAGAAGTATCCCAAGGTGGAAATTTTCAAAAAGTGAATGTTTTTTTTTTGCTAAGATTTTTTTTTTACTTGGTAACAGAGGAGAAAAGTGGACACTCGTTTTGGCATCTGTGTCCCAAAATTTCAAATGTTTTCCCTCATGACCTTCTACCAACCTCCCTATTTCTCAAGTAGGTGCAATAGGGACAAGGCCTTGTCTTCCTTTATCAATGTCTTCATTCTTTTTCCTTTAAGTTTGGTGAATTGCAGAGTGCAATTGTGGTATTGGGGGTTATAACTGAGCACAAGAATGCGAGGAAGGTGCTACACTTATTGTAAAATAGGTTGGATGATGGTGATTTTTCATTTTGGTGTGAGTAACTCGCTCAAATCAGGGGTTTGGTGCCAGTGAGCTTGGATAGAAATAAAGGTCAAGTATGAGCTCTGGCTAATGAAATGATGGGTCAAGTTTGAGGCAAGCTAGAGTCCATTTATCAGGTGCAATAAGAAGCTAGAAAGATTGTTTTCTTTAAGAGACAGACAAGGGCAGAGTCAAGCCTTTGCTCTAGTAGGTCTGCATCATGCCTGCTGCAGGATGTGAAGGAATGGACCTCCACAGCAGTGCGCTGTGCCGGGCTGGGCTGCGCTGGGCTGGGCTGGGCTGGGCTGGGCTGGGCCTGCCCTGGCACTGTGAATTAATCACCCACCTCCTTCCTTTGAGGAACGCTCACGAACGCCCACGAACGCCCCTGTTCTGTATACAGGCTGACAGCAGGCAATTTAGGACCCTGCTAAATGAGGGTGATGTCCCCATGTGCTTCCTTCGAGTGGCAAAATCCTTCGTCTAAGGCAGGTGGGCTTTTTTAAAATTTGGTTGAAGACCATTTGTTGGAGGCGGTATCACGGCACAAGCCGCCGACCGTCTCAGAAGAAAGTATGCATGGGAGGATATTATTTGCATAGGACAGCCCTCTTCTCAGTCCCATTCTTATGCTGCAGTTGCCATGAAGTGTTACTAGAGGGCAGCAGTATGAACAAAAGAGCACACTGAGGCTTTTCTTCTGCTTTCTGACATGATTCTTGTTCATGGTGGTCTTGCAGGGCCTAAGGAGCGAAGGACTGCTTTGACTGAGGGGATGAGGAATGGCAGGCCTTTATTTGTGGTTCAGGGGGAATATTTGGAAGGTAAACAGCAAGATGAAAACGTCAAAGCATATATGTTTGCTGAGTGATTGAGTCTGTGTGTCACTTGTCTCTTTGAAGGGACATGTGAGAAAGGAACAGCAGCACCATAGACTTCAGATGGGAGAGAGCAAGCAAGGATGAATATTTCCCTCAAATCCAAATACTTACAGTACCTCAAAGATGACAAGTGCGATATGATGTTCTGCAATTGTAAGGATTTGCCATGTGTGGTAGATAAATATGCATAGTTAGTGAGGTTTTTCCCAGAATGTGAGTATCGTTAGGCTGGCAAATGTCAGGCACTCCTTTGGGAGTATGAGGCCAAGAAAAAATTTGGGAAGTTTGCTACAGTCATCTGTAGGATCGAAAGACACTGGGGAATCGTTACAGAGGGAGCCAGGCTGCACAAAATGTGGTAACAGTTGGACAGAAATCTTTAGCAGGGACTTTTGTCTACCCCCAATGTGGGACCAGGACCGCAGTACCTCTGTGTCTCTGAAACATATTTTGACCTCTGGACACCACCATCTCAATACCCCTCAAATGTTCCCCCCTGGTACCCCAGCTTTGGTACTGCATCAACCAGGTTTCAATCATTTGAGTGACCACAAACACCCTTCCTATGTGCCTTCCATTTACATTCAGTCAGTAACCCAGCTGCTTCGTTCGCTGTTCAATCTCAAGTGACAGTTGGATGCACATTGCAGGGGTATACAGGCATTTACCGTACTGTACAGGCCCTCTCAGTACATCCAGACTACACTTCTTAAAATCATAAATACATGTTTTGCCCAACAGTAAGGCCAGGCCTTTCCTCTGTAGTTCAAGGAGGAAAACATCAACTGAAGAGCATGCCAAAATTCTCTACAGACACTGCCAATCCTCACACTTCTGCCTATTTGCATGCCGAGGTTATTCACTATGACCCACCAAACCAATTGCAACAGTAGCCTCTCCCTGCCTCATTCGTATGCTCCGATGCCACCTTTATTTAGCAAGTGTTAGTGCTCTCGGATTTTGTAGCGCGATTCGCTATAGCCTCTGTTTTCAACAGAAATGTCCTAAAGGTACCTATACCAATCTGCAGGGTGGCGAGGAAGGGGGCTGCTGCTGGCAGTAACATTTTGGGGCACCCCACCTGCAAAAATACAGCCAAATGCTCCTTGTTTTACCTTTCAATGCCATAACTGCAGCAGAATCGTATGGTGACCCCTGTTGGTAATAGAAACTGTCAAACAGCTTCTTGCCCCCCCCGTGGCCCCTAACCATTTGGGGTACACCCCATGAGGGAGGATCAGAGCAATAAAAACTAATGGTAGCCCCCCAAAAAGTACCTGGAAGCCAAGCCATTGTGTGCACCTCATCGCCTTCACGTTGCGCCTAAGCACCTTTTAATACTGCTCCCCCAAATTTTGACTGCCCCCTCCCAACAGAAATCAGAGAGTATAGGGGGGTGCAGTAAAAAAGTATTTGCAGTACCCCACAATAAGTCAGGATCCTCCTCCCCTTCCTCTGCTCCCACCCATTCTGCCCAGGGTCCGCCTATTCCACTCCTCTCTGACCCCACCCACTCTGACTAGGCTCCACTTATACTCCTCCTCTCTGACCCCTCCCACTCTGACTAGGCTCCTCCTATACTCCTCCTCTCTGACCCCTCCCACTAGGCTCCTCCTATACCCATCCTCTCTGACCCAGCTCCTCCTATACTCCTCCTCTCTAACCCCACCCACTCTGACTAGGCTCCACCTATATCCCTCCTCTCTGACCTGGCTCCTCCTGAACCCCTCCTCTCTGACCGCACCCACTCTGACTAGGCTCCTCCTCCTCCTGCACACAACACCTGTTACCTTTCTTTCACCTGTCTCTGTTCAGGCCACACCTATTTTACTTACCAACCAATCTGCAATCCCTCATTCACTAGGCATGATTCCACTCGTACACAACACACAGACACATTTTACTTACCAATTGGCCATTTAGGCCCACCTCCAACTTACCTCTGCTCTGCCACCATCAGTCACCTGGTGCCGAACCCGGGGTTTGAACCCTGGTTGCCTGCATGGAAGGCAGGCACTTACCCACTGGACCACACTGGTTTCCATGTATGTAGCCTATCAAATTGTCCTTATGTCATGGTCATCCTTTTCATGTGCAATGGAAGCCGCCGGTAAGGACACCAAGGCCTGTATGTTGCTTATAGTTACTACTGCAATCCTCTAGACCACTAAGGAGCTATAGCTCAAAGGTAAGTCTTGTACCTTTGGTGCAGACAGCCCTCACAGGCTAGGGTTCGAATCCTGCCAATGCTATAGAGGTATCCCAAGGTGGAAATTTTCAAAAAGTGAATGTTCTTTTTTTTGCTAAGATTTTTTTTTACTTGGTAACAGAGGAGAAAAGTGGACACTCTTTTTGGCATCTGTGTCCCAAAATTTCAAATGTTTTCCCTCATGACCTTCTACCAACCTCCCTATTTCTCAAGTAGGTGCAATAGGGACAAGGCCTTGTCTTCCTTTATCAATGTCTTCATTCTTTTTCCTTTAAGTTTGGTGAATTGCAGAGTGCAATTGTGGTATTGGGGGTTATAACTGAGCACAAGAATGCGAGGAAGGTGCTACACTTATTGTAAAATAGGTTGGATGATGGTGATTTTTCATTTTGGTGTGAGTAACTCGCTCAAATCAGGGGTTTGGTGCCAGTGAGCTTGGATAGAAATAAAGGTCAAGTATGAGCTCTGGCTAATGAAATGATGGGTCAAGTTTGAGGCAAGCTAGAGTCCATTTATCAGGTGCAATAAGAAGCTAGAAAGATTGTTTTCTTTAAGAGACAGACAAGGGCAGAGTCAAGCCTTTGCTCTAGTAGGTCTGCATCATGCCTGCTGCAGGATGTGAAGGAATGGACCTCCACAGCAGTGCGCTGTGCCGGGCTGGGCTGGGCTGCGCTGGGCTGGGCTGGGCTGGGCCTGCCCTGGCACTGTGAATTAATCACCCACCTCCTTCCTTTGAGGAACGCTCACGAACGCCCACGAACGCCCTTGTTCTGTATACAAGCTGACAGCAGGCAATTTAGGACCCTGCTAAATGAGGGTGATGTCCCCATGTGCTTCCTTCGAGTGGCAAAATCCTTCGTCTAAGGCAGGTGGGCTTTTTTAAAATTTGGTTGAAGACCATTTGTTGGAGGCGGTATCACGGCACAAGCCGCCGACCGTCTCAGAAGAAAGTATGCATGGGAGGATATTATTTGCATAGGACAGCCCTCTTCTCAGTCCCATTCTTATGCTGCAGTTGCCATGAAGTGTTACTAGAGGGCAGCAGTATGATCAAAAGAGCACACTGAGGCTTTTCTTCTGCTTGCTGACATGATTCTTGTTCATGGTGGTCTTGCAGGGCCTAAGGAGCGAAGGACTGCTTTGACTGAGGGGATGAGGAATGGCAGGCCTTTATTTGTGGTTCAGGGGGAATATTTGGAAGGTAAACAGCAAGATGAAAACGTCAAAGCATATATGTTTGCTGAGTGATTGAGTCTGTGTGTCACTTGTCTCTTTGAAGGGACATGTGAGAAAGGAACAGCAGCACCATAGACTTCAGATGGGAGAGAGCAAGCAAGGATGAATATTTCCCTCAAATCCAAATACTTACAGTACCTCAAAGATGACAAGTGCGATATGATGTTCTGCAATTGTAAGGATTTGCCATGTGTGGTAGATAAATATGCATAGTTAGTGAGGTTTTTCCCAGAATGTGAGTATCGTTAGGCTGGCAAATGTCAGGCACTCCTTTGGGAGTATGAGGCCAAGAAAAAATTTGGGAAGTTTGCTACAGTCATCTGTAGGATCGAAAGACACTGGGGAATCGTTACAGAGGGAGCCAGGCTGCACAAAATGTGGTAACAGTTGGACAGAAATCTTTAGCAGGGACTTTTGTCTACCCCCAATGTGGGACCAGGACCGCAGTACCTCTGTGTCTCTGAAACATATTTTGACCTCTGGACACCACCATCTCAATACCCCTCAAATGTTCCCCCCTGGTACCCCAGCTTTGGTACTGCATCAACCAGGTTTCAATCATTTGAGTGACCACAAACACCCTTCCTATGTGCCTTCCATTTACATTCAGTCAGTAACCCAGCTGCTTCGTTCGCTGTTCAATCTCAAGTGACAGTTGGATGCACATTGCAGGGGTATACAGGCATTTACCGTACTGTACAGGCCCTCTCAGTACATCCAGACTACACTTCTTAAAATCATAAATACATGTTTTGCCCAACAGTAAGGCCAGGCCTTTCCTCTGTAGTTCAAGGAGGAAAACATCAACTGAAGAGCATGCCAAAATTCTCTACAGACACTGCCAATCCTCACACTTCTGCCTATTTGCATGCCGAGGTTATTCACTATGACCCACCAAACCAATTGCAACAGTAGCCTCTCCCTGCCTCATTCGTATGCTCCGATGCCACCTTTATTTAGCAAGTGTTAGTGCTCTCGGATTTTGTAGCGCGATTCGCTATAGCCTCTGTTTTCAACAGAAATGTCCTAAAGGTACCTATACCAATCTGCAGGGTGGCGAGGAAGGGGGCTGCTGCTGGCAGTAACATTTTGGGGCACCCCACCTGCAAAAATACAGCCAAATGCTCCTTGTTTTACCTTTCAATGCCATAACTGCAGCAGAATCGTATGGTGACCCCTGTTGGTAATAGAAACTGTCAAACAGCTTCTTGCCCCCCCCGTGGCCCCTAACCATTTGGGGTACACCCCATGAGGGAGGATCAGAGCAATAAAAACTAATGGTAGCCCCCCAAAAAGTACCTGGAAGCCAAGCCATTGTGTGCACCTCATCGCCTTCACGTTGCGCCTAAGCACCTTTTAATACTGCTCCCCCAAATTTTGACTGCCCCCTCCCAACAGAAATCAGAGAGTATAGGGGGGTGCAGTAAAAAAGTATTTGCAGTACCCCACAATAAGTCAGGATCCTCCTCCCCTTCCTCTGCTCTCTGAACCCACCCATTCTGCCCAGGGTCCGCCTATTCCACTCCTCTCTGACCCCACCCACTCTGACTAGGCTCCACTTATACTCCTCCTCTCTGACCCCTCCCACTCTGACTAGGCTCCTCCTATACTCCTCCTCTCTGACCCCTCCCACTAGGCTCCTCCTATACCCGTCCTCTCTGACCCAGCTCCTCCTATACTCCTCTCTAACCCCACCCACTCTGACTAGGCTCCACCTATATCCCTCCTCTCTGACCTGGCTCCTCCTGAACCCCTCCTCTCTGACCCCACCCACTCTGACTAGGCTCCTCCTCCTGCACACAACACCTGTTACCTTTCTTTCACCTGTCTCTGTTCAGGCCACACCTATTTTACTTACCAACCAATCTGCAATCCCTCATTCACTAGGCATGATTCCAATCGTACACAACACACAGACACATTTTACTTACCAATTGGCCATTTAGGCCCACCTCCAACTTACCTCTGCTCTGCCACCATCAGTCACCTGGTGCCGAACCCGGGATTTGAACCCTAGTTGCCTGCATGGAAGGCAGGCACTTACCCACTGGACCACACTGGTTTCCATGTATGTAGCCTATCAAATTGTCCTTATGTCATGGTCATCCTTTTCATGTGCAATGGAAGCCGCCGGTAAGGACACCAAGGCCTGTATGTTGCTTATAGTTACTACTGCAATCCTCTAGACCACTAAGGAGCTATAGCTCAAAGGTAAGTCTTGTACCTTTGGTGCAGACAGCCCTCACAGGCTAGGGTTCGAATCCTGCCAATGCTATAGAGGTATCCCAAGGTGGAAATTTTCAAAAAGTGAATGTTCTTTTTTTTGCTAAGATTTTTTTTTACTTGGTAACAGAGGAGAAAAGTGGACACTCTTTTTGGCATCTGTGTCCCAAAATTTCAAATGTTTTCCCTCATGACCTTCTACCAACCTCCCTATTTCTCAAGTAGGTGCAATAGGGACAAGGCCTTGTCTTCCTTTATCAATGTCTTCATTCTTTTTCCTTTAAGTTTGGTGAATTGCAGAGTGCAATTGTGGTATTGGGGGTTATAACTGAGCACAAGAATGCGAGGAAGGTGCTACACTTATTGTAAAATAGGTTGGATGATGGTGATTTTTCATTTTGGTGTGAGTAACTCGCTCAAATCAGGGGTTTGGTGCCAGTGAGCTTGGGTAGAAATAAAGGTCAAGTATGAGCTCTGGCTAATGAAATGATGGGTCAAGTTTGAGGCAAGCTAGAGTCCATTTATCAGGTGCAATAAGAAGCTAGAAAGATTGTTTTCTTTAAGAGACAGACAAGGGCAGAGTCAAGCCTTTGCTCTAGTAGGTCTGCATCATGCCTGCTGCAGGATGTGAAGGAATGGACCTCCACAGCAGTGCGCTGTGCCGGGCTGGGCTGCGCTGGGCTGGGCTGGGCTGGGCTGGGCCTGCCCTGGCACTGTGAATTAATCACCCACCTCCTTCCTTTGAGGAACGCTCACGAACGCCCACAAACGCCCTTGTTCTGTATACAGGCTGACAGCAGGCAATTTAGGACCCTGCTAAATGAGGGTGATGTCCCCATGTGCTTCCTTCGAGTGGCAAAATCCTTCGTCTAAGGCAGGTGGGCTTTTTTAAAATTTGGTTGAAGACCATTTGTTGGAGGCGGTATCACGGCACAAGCCGCCGACCGTCTCAGAAGAAAGTATGCATGGGAGGATATTATTTGCATAGGACAGCCCTCTTCTCAGTCCCATTCTTATGCTGCAGTTGCCATGAAGTGTTACTAGAGGGCAGCAGTATGAACAAAAGAGCACACTGAGGCTTTTCTTCTGCTTGCTGACATGATTCTTGTTCATGGTGGTCTTGCAGGGCCTAAGGAGCGAAGGACTGCTTTGACTGAGGGGATGAGGAATGGCAGGCCTTTATTTTTGGGTCAGGGGGAATATTTGGAAGGTAAACAGCAAGATGAAAACGTCAAAGCATATATGTTTGCTGAGTGATTGAGTCTGTGTGTCACTTGTCTCTTTGAAGGGACATGTGAGAAATGAACAGCAGCACCATAGACTTCAGATGGGAGAGAGCAAGCAAGGATGAATATTTCCCTCAAATCCAAATACTTACAGTACCTCAAAGATGACAAGTGCGATATGATGTTCTGCAATTGTAAGGATTTGCCATGTGTGGTAGATAAATATGCATAGTTAGTGAGGTTTTTCCCAGAATGTGAGTATCGTTAGGCTGGCAAATGTCAGGCACTCCTTTGGGAGTATGAGGCCAAGAAAAAATTTGGGAAGTTTGCTACAGTCATCTGTAGGATCGAAAGACACTGGGGAATCGTTACAGAGGGAGCCAGGCTGCACAAAATGTGGTAACAGTTGGACAGAAATCTTTAGCAGGGACTTTTGTCTACCCCCAATGTGGGACCAGGACTGCAGTACCTCTGTGTCTCTGAAACATATTTTGACCTCTGGACACCACCATCTCAATACCCCTCAAATGTTCCCCCCTGGTACCCCAGCTTTGGTACTGCATCAACCAGGTTTCAATCATTTGAGTGACCACAAACACCCTTCCTATGTGCCTTCCATTTACATTCAGTCAGTAACCCAGCTGCTTCGTTCGCTGTTCAATCTCAAGTGACAGTTGGATGCACATTGCAGGGGTATACAGGCATTTACCGTACTGTACAGGCCCTCTCAGTACATCCAGACTACACTTCTTAAAATCATAAATACATGTTTTGCCCAACAGTAAGGCCAGGCCTTTCCTCTGTAGTTCAAGGAGGAAAACATCAACTGAAGAGCATGCCAAAATTCTCTACAGACACTGCCAATCCTCACACTTCTGCCTATTTGCATGCCGAGGTTATTCACTATGACCCACCAAACCAATTGCAACAGTAGCCTCTCCCTGCCTCATTCGTATGCTCCGATGCCACCTTTATTTAGCAAGTGTTAGTGCTCTCGGATTTTGTAGCGCGATTCGCTATAGCCTCTGTTTTCAACAGAAATGTCCTAAAGGTACCTATACCAATCTGCATGGTGGCGAGGAAGGGGGCTGCTGCTGCTGCTGGCAGTAACATTTTGGGGCACCCCACCTGCAAAAATACAGCCAAATGCTCCTTGTTTTACCTTTCAATACCATAACTGCAGCAGAATCGCATGGTGACCCCTGTTGGTAATAGAAACTGTCAAACAGCTTCTTGCCCCCCCCGTGGCCCCTAACCATTTGGGGTACACCCCATGAGGGAGGATCAGAGCAATAAAAACTAATGGTAGCCCCCCAAAAAGTACCTGGAAGCCAAGCCATTGTGTGCACCTCATCGCCTTCACGTTGCGCCTAAGCACCTTTTAATACTGCTCCCCCAAATTTTGACTGCCCCCTCCCAACAGAAATCAGAGAGTATAGGGGGTGCAGTAAAAAAGTATTTGCAGTACCCCACAATAAGTCAGGATCCTCCTCCCCTTCCTCTGCACCCACCCATTCTGCCCAGGGTCCGCCTATTCCACTCCTCTCTGACCCCACCCACTCTGACTAGGCTCCTCCTGAACCCCTCCTCTCTAACCCCACCCACTCTGACTAGGCTCCACTTATACTCCTCCTCTCTGACCCCTCCCACTCTGACTAGGCTCCTCCTATACTCCTCCTCTCTGACCCCTCCCACTAGGCTCCTCCTATACCCGTCCTCTCAGACCCAGCTCCTCCTATACTCCTCCTCTCTAACCCCACCCACTCTGACTAGGCTCCACCTATATCCCTCCTCTCTGACCCAGCTCCTCCTATACTCCTCCTCTCTGACCCCACCCACTCTGACTAGGCTCCTCCTCCTCCTGCACACAACACCTGTTACCTTTCTTTCACCTGTCTCTGTTCAGGCCACACCTATTTTACTTACCAACCAATCTGCAATCCCTCATTCACTAGGCATGATTCCACTCGTACACAACACACAGACACATTTTACTTACCAATTGGCCATTTAGGCCCACCTCCAACTTACCTCTGCTCTGCCACCATCAGTCACCTGGTGCCGAACCCGGGATTTGAACCCTGGTTGCCTGCATGGAAGGCAGGCACTTACCCACTGGACCACACTGGTTTCCATGTATGTAGCCTATCAAATTGTCCTTATGTCATGGTCATCCTTTTCATGTGCAATGGAAGCCGCCGGTAAGGACACCAAGGCCTGTATGTTGCTTATAGTTACTACTGCAATCCTCTAGACCACTAAGGAGCTATAGCTCAAAGGTAAGTCTTGTACCTTTGGTGCAGACAGCCCTCACAGGCTAGGGTTCGAATCCTGCCAATGCTATAGAAGTATCCCAAGGTGGAAATTTTCAAAAAGTGAATGTTTTTTTTTTGCTAAGATTTTTTTTTTACTTGGTAACAGAGGAGAAAAGTGGACACTCGTTTTGGCATCTGTGTCCCAAAATTTCAAATGTTTTCCCTCATGACCTTCTACCAACCTCCCTATTTCTCAAGTAGGTGCAATAGGGACAAGGCCTTGTCTTCCTTTATCAATGTCTTCATTCTTTTTCCTTTAAGTTTGGTGAATTGCAGAGTGCAATTGTGGTATTGGGGGTTATAACTGAGCACAAGAATGCGAGGAAGGTGCTACACTTATTGTAAAATAGGTTGGATGATGGTGATTTTTCATTTTGGTGTGAGTAACTCGCTCAAATCAGGGGTTTGGTGCCAGTGAGCTTGGATAGAAATAAAGGTCAAGTATGAGCTCTGGCTAATGAAATGATGGGTCAAGTTTGAGGCAAGCTAGAGTCCATTTATCAGGTGCAATAAGAAGCTAGAAAGATTGTTTTCTTTAAGAGACAGACAAGGGCAGAGTCAAGCCTTTGCTCTAGTAGGTCTGCATCATGCCTGCTGCAGGATGTGAAGGAATGGACCTCCACAGCAGTGCGCTGTGCCGGGCTGGGCTGCGCTGGGCTGGGCTGGGCTGGGCTGGGCTGGGCCTGCCCTGGCACTGTGAATTAATCACCCACCTCCTTCCTTTGAGGAACGCTCACGAACGCCCACGAACGCCCCTGTTCTGTATACAGGCTGACAGCAGGCAATTTAGGACCCTGCTAAATGAGGGTGATGTCCCCATGTGCTTCCTTCGAGTGGCAAAATCCTTCGTCTAAGGCAGGTGGGCTTTTTTAAAATTTGGTTGAAGACCATTTGTTGGAGGCGGTATCACGGCACAAGCCGCCGACCGTCTCAGAAGAAAGTATGCATGGGAGGATATTATTTGCATAGGACAGCCCTCTTCTCAGTCCCATTCTTATGCTGCAGTTGCCATGAAGTGTTACTAGAGGGCAGCAGTATGAACAAAAGAGCACACTGAGGCTTTTCTTCTGCTTTCTGACATGATTCTTGTTCATGGTGGTCTTGCAGGGCCTAAGGAGCGAAGGACTGCTTTGACTGAGGGGATGAGGAATGGCAGGCCTTTATTTGTGGTTCAGGGGGAATATTTGGAAGGTAAACAGCAAGATGAAAACGTCAAAGCATATATGTTTGCTGAGTGATTGAGTCTGTGTGTCACTTGTCTCTTTGAAGGGACATGTGAGAAAGGAACAGCAGCACCATAGACTTCAGATGGGAGAGAGCAAGCAAGGATGAATATTTCCCTCAAATCCAAATACTTACAGTACCTCAAAGATGACAAGTGCGATATGATGTTCTGCAATTGTAAGGATTTGCCATGTGTGGTAGATAAATATGCATAGTTAGTGAGGTTTTTCCCAGAATGTGAGTATCGTTAGGCTGGCAAATGTCAGGCACTCCTTTGGGAGTATGAGGCCAAGAAAAAATTTGGGAAGTTTGCTACAGTCATCTGTAGGATCGAAAGACACTGGGGAATCGTTACAGAGGGAGCCAGGCTGCACAAAATGTGGTAACAGTTGGACAGAAATCTTTAGCAGGGACTTTTGTCTACCCCCAATGTGGGACCAGGACCGCAGTACCTCTGTGTCTCTGAAACATATTTTGACCTCTGGACACCACCATCTCAATACCCCTCAAATGTTCCCCCCTGGTACCCCAGCTTTGGTACTGCATCAACCAGGTTTCAATCATTTGAGTGACCACAAACACCCTTCCTATGTGCCTTCCATTTACATTCAGTCAGTAACCTAGCTGCTTCGTTCGCTGTTCAATCTCAAGTGACAGTTGGATGCACATTGCAGGGGTATACAGGCATTTACCGTACTGTACAGGCCCTCTCAGTACATCCAGACTACACTTCTTAAAATCATAAATACATGTTTTGCCCAACAGTAAGGCCAGGCCTTTCCTCTGTAGTTCAAGGAGGAAAACATCAACTGAAGAGCATGCCAAAATTCTCTACAGACACTGCCAATCCTCACACTTCTGCCTATTTGCATGCCGAGGTTATTCACTATGACCCACCAAACCAATTGCAACAGTAGCCTCTCCCTGCCTCATTCGTATGCTCCGATGCCACCTTTATTTAGCAAGTGTTAGTGCTCTCGGATTTTGTAGCGCGATTCGCTATAGCCTCTGTTTTCAACAGAAATGTCCTAAAGGTACCTATACCAATCTGCAGGGTGGCGAGGAAGGGGGCTGCTGCTGGCAGTAACATTTTGGGGCACCCCACCTGCAAAAATACAGGCAAATGCTCCTTGTTTTACCTTTCAATACCATAACTGCAGCAGAATCGTATGGTGACCCCTGTTGGTAATAGAAACTGTCAAACAGCTTCTTGCCCCCCCCCCGTGGCCCCTAACCATTTGGGGTACACCCCATGAGGGAGGATCAGAGCAATAAAAACTAATGGTAGCCCCCCAAAAAGTACCTGGAAGCCAAGCCATTGTGTGCACCTCATCGCCTTCACGTTGCGCCTAAGCACCTTTTAATACTGCTCCCCCAAATTTTGACTGCCCCCTCCCAACAGAAATCAGAGAGTATAGGGGGGTGCAGTAAAAAAGTATTTGCAGTACCCCACAATAAGTCAGGATCCTCCTCCCCTTCCTCTGCTCTCTGAACCCACCCATTCTGCCCAGGCTCCGCCTATTCCACTCCTCTCTGACCCCACCCACTCTGACTAGGCTCCACTTATACTCCTCCTCTCTGACCCCTCCCACTCTGACTAGGCTCCTCCTATACTCCTCCTCTCTGACCCCTCCCACTAGGCTCCTCCTATACCCGTCCTCTCTGACCCAGCTCCTCCTATACTCCTCCTCTCTAACCCCACCCACTCTGACTAGGCTCCACCTATATCCCTCCTCTCTGACCCAGCTCCTCCTATACTCCTCCTCTCTGACCCCACCCACTCTGACTAGGCTCCTCCTCCTCCTGCACACAACACCTGTTACCTTTCTTTCACCTGTCTCTGTTCAGGCCACACCTATTTTACTTACCAACCAATCTGCAATCCCTCATTCACTAGGCATGATTCCACTCGTACACAACACACAGACACATTTTACTTACCAATTGGCCATTTAGGCCCACCTCCAACTTACCTCTGCTCTGCCACCATCAGTCACCTGGTGCCGAACCCGGGATTTGAACCCTGGTTGCCTGCATGGAAGGCAGGCACTTACCCACTGGACCACACTGGTTTCCATGTATGTAGCCTATCAAATTGTCCGTATGTCATGGTCATCCTTTTCATGTGCAATGGAAGCCGCCGGTAAGGACACCAAGGCCTGTATGTTGCTTATAGTTACTACTGCAATCCTCTAGACCACTAAGGAGCTATAGCTCAAAGGTAAGTCTTGTACCTTTGGTGCAGACAGCCCTCACAGGCTAGGGTTCGAATCCTGCCAATGCTATAGAGGTATCCCAAGGTGGAAATTTTCAAAAAGTGAATGTTTTTTTTTTGCTAAGATTTTTTTTTACTTGGTAACAGAGGAGAAAAGTGGACACTCTTTTTGGCATCTGTGTCCCAAAATTTCAAATGTTTTCCCTCATGACCTTCTACCAACCTCCCTATTTCTCAAGTAGGTGCAATAGGGACAAGGCCTTGTCTTCCTTTATCAATGTCTTCATTCTTTTTCCTTTAAGTTTGGTGAATTGCAGAGTGCAATTGTGGTATTGGGGGTTATAACTGAGCACAAGAATGCAAGGAAGGTGCTACACTTATTGTAAAATAGGTTGGATGATGGTGATTTTTCATTTTGGTGTGAGTAACTCGCTCAAATCAGGGGTTTGGTGCCAGTGAGCTTGGATAGAAATAAAGGTCAAGTATGAGCTCTGGCTAATGAAATGATGGGTCAAGTTTGAGGCAAGCTAGAGTCCATTTATCAGGTGCAATAAGAAGCTAGAAAGATTGTTTTCTTTAAGAGACAGACAAGGGCAGAGTCAAGCCTTTGCTCTAGTAGGTCTGCATCATGCCTGCTGCAGGATGTGAAGGAATGGACCTCCACAGCAGTGCGCTGTGCCGGGCTGGGCTGCGCTGGGCTGGGCTGGGCTGGGCTGGGCCTGCCCTGGCACTGTGAATTAATCACCCACCTCCTTCCTTTGAGGAACGCTCACGAACGCCCACGAACGCCCTTGTTCTGTATACAGGCTGACAGCAGGCAATTTAGGACCCTGCTAAATGAGGGTGATGTCCCCATGTGCTTCCTTCGAGTGGCAAAATCCTTCGTCTAAGGCAGGTGGGCTTTTTTAAAATTTGGTTGAAGACCATTTGTTGGAGGCGGTATCACGGCACAAGCCGCCGACCGTCTCAGAAGAAAGTATGCATGGGAGGATATTATTTGCATAGGACAGCCCTCTTCTCAGTCCCATTCTTATGCTGCAGTTGCCATGAAGTGTTACTAGAGGGCAGCAGTATGAACAAAAGAGCACACTGAGGCTTTTCTTCTGCTTTCTGACATGATTCTTGTTCATGGTGGTCTTGCAGGGCCTAAGGAGCGAAGGACTGCTTTGACTGAGGGGATGAGGAATGGCAGGCCTTTATTTGTGGTTCAGGGGGAATATTTGGAAGGTAAACAGCAAGATGAAAACGTCAAAGCATATATGTTTGCTGAGTGATTGAGTCTGTGTGTCACTTGTCTCTTTGAAGGGACATGTGAGAAAGGAACAGCAGCACCATAGACTTCAGATGGGAGAGAGCAAGCAATGATGAATATTTCCCTCAAATCCAAATACTTACAGTACCTCAAAGATGACAAGTGCGATATGATGTTCTGCAATTGTAAGGATTTGCCATGTGTGGTAGATAAATATGCATAGTTAGTGAGGTTTTTCCCAGAATGTGAGTATCGTTAGGCTGGCAAATGTCAGGCACTCCTTTGGGAGTATGAGGCCAAGAAAAAATTTGGGAAGTTTGCTACAGTCATCTGTAGGATCGAAAGACACTGGGGAATCGTTACAGAGGGAGCCAGGCTGCACAAAATGTGGTAACAGTTGGACAGAAATCTTTAGCAGGGACTTTTGTCTACCCCCAATGTGGGACCAGGACCGCAGTACCTCTGTGTCTCTGAAACATATTTTGACCTCTGGACACCACCATCTCAATACCCCTCAAATGTTCCCCCCTGGTACCCCAGCTTTGGTACTGCATCAACCAGGTTTCAATCATTTGAGTGACCACAAACACCCTTCCTATGTGCCTTCCATTTACATTCAGTCAGTAACCCAGCTGCTTCGTTCGCTGTTCAATCTCAAGTGACAGTTGGATGCACATTGCAGGGGTATACAGGCATTTACCGTACTGTACAGGCCCTCTCAGTACATCCAGACTACACTTCTTAAAATCATAAATACATGTTTTGCCCAACAGTAAGGCCAGGCCTTTCCTCTGTAGTTCAAGGAGGAAAACATCAACTGAAGAGCATGCCAAAATTCTCTACAGACACTGCCAATCCTCACACTTCTGCCTATTTGCATGCCGAGGTTATTCACTATGACCCACCAAACCAATTGCAACAGTAGCCTCTCCCTGCCTCATTCGTATGCTCCGATGCCACCTTTATTTAGCAAGTGTTAGTGCTCTCGGATTTTGTAGCGCGATTCGCTATAGCCTCTGTTTTCAACAGAAATGTCCTAAAGGTACCTATACCAATCTGCAGGGTGGCGAGGAAGGGGGCTGCTGCTGGCAGTAACATTTTGGGGCACCCCACCGGCAAAAATACAGCCAAATGCTCCTTGTTTTACCTTTCAATACCATAACTGCAGCAGAATCGTATGGTGACCCCTGTTGGTAATAGAAACTGTCAAACAGCTTCTTGCCCCCCCCGTGGCCCCTAACCATTTGGGGTACACCCCATGAGGGAGGATCAGAGCAATAAAAACTAATGGTAGCCCCCCAAAAAGTACCTGGAAGCCAAGCCATTGTGTGCACCTCATCGCCTTCACGTTGCGCCTAAGCACCTTTTAATACTGCTCCCCCAAATTTTGACTGCCCCCTCCCAACAGAAATCAGAGAGTATAGGGGGGTGCAGTAAAAAAAGTATTTGCAGTACCCCACAATAAGTCAGGATCCTCCTCCCCTTCCTCTGCTCTCTGAACCCACCCATTCTGCCCAGGGTCCGCCTATTCCACTCCTCTCTGACCCCACCCACTCTGACTAGGCTCCACTTATACTCCTCCTCTCTGACCCCTCCCACTCTGACTAGGCTCCTCCTATACTCCTCCTCTCTGACCCCTCCCACTAGGCTCCTCCTATACCCGTCCTCTCTGACCCAGCTCCTCCTACACTCCTCTCTAACCCCACCCACTCTGACTAGGCTCCACCTATATCCCTCCTCTCTGACCTGGCTCCTCCTGAACCCCTCCTCTCTGACCCCACCCACTCTGACTAGGCTCCTCCTCCTGCACACAACACCTGTTACCTTTCTTTCACCTGTCTCTGTTCAGGCCACACCTATTTTACTTACCAACCAATCTGCAATCCCTCATTCACTAGGCATGATTCCACTCGTACACAACACACAGACACATTTTACTTACCAATTGGCCATTTAGGCCCACCTCCAACTTACCTCTGCTCTGCCACCATCAGTCACCTGGTGCCGAACCCGGGATTTGAACCCTGGTTGCCTGCATGGAAGGCAGGCACTTACCCACTGGACCACACTGGTTTCCATGTATGTAGCCTATCAAATTGTCCTTATGTCATGGTCATCCTTTTCATGTGCAATGGAAGCCGCCGGTAAGGACACCAAGGCCTGTATGTTGCTTATAGTTACTACTGCAATCCTCTAGACCACTAAGGAGCTATAGCTCAAAGGTAAGTCTTGTACCTTTGGTGCAGACAGCCCTCACAGGCTAGGGTTCGAATCCTGCCAATGCTATAGAGGTATCCCAAGGTGGAAATTTTCAAAAAGTGAATGTTCTTTTTTTTGCTAAGATTTTTTTTTACTTGGTAACAGAGGAGAAAAGTGGACACTCTTTTTGGCATCTGTGTCCCAAAATTTCAAATGTTTTCCCTCATGACCTTCTACCAACCTCCCTATTTCTCAAGTAGGTGCAATAGGGACAAGGCCTTGTCTTCCTTTATCAATGTCTTCATTCTTTTTCCTTTAAGTTTGGTGAATTGCAGAGTGCAATTGTGGTATTGGGGGTTATAACTGAGCACAAGAATGCGAGGAAGGTGCTACACTTATTGTAAAATAGGTTGGATGATGGTGATTTTTCATTTTGGTGTGAGTAACTCGCTCAAATCAGGGGTTTGGTGCCAGTGAGCTTGGATAGAAATAAAGGTCAAGTATGAGCTCTGGCTAATGAAATGATGGGTCAAGTTTGAGGCAAGCTAGAGTCCATTTATCAGGTGCAATAAGAAGCTAGAAAGATTGTTTTCTTTAAGAGACAGACAAGGGCAGAGTCAAGCCTTTGCTCTAGTAGGTCTGCATCATGCCTGCTGCAGGATGTGAAGGAATGGACCTCCACAGCAGTGCGCTGTGCCGGGCTGGGCTGCGCTGGGCTGGGCTGGGCTGGGCTGGGCCTGCCCTGGCACTGTGAATTAATCACCCACCTCCTTCCTTTGAGGAACGCTCACGAACGCCCACGAACGCCCTTGTTCTGTATACAGGCTGACAGCAGGCAATTTAGGACCCTGCTAAATGAGGGTGATGTCCCCATGTGCTTCCTTCGAGTGGCAAAATCCTTCGTCTAAGGCAGGTGGGCTTTTTTAAAATTTGGTTGAAGACCATTTGTTGGAGGCGGTATCACGGCACAAGCCGCCGACCGTCTCAGAAGAAAGTATGCATGGGAGGATATTATTTGCATAGGACAGCCCTCTTCTCAGTCCCATTCTTATGCTGCAGTTGCCATGAAGTGTTACTAGAGGGCAGCAGTATGAACAAAAGAGCACACTGAGGCTTTTCTTCTGCTTGCTGACATGATTCTTGTTCATGGTGGTCTTGCAGGGCCTAAGGAGCGAAGGACTGCTTTGACTGAGGGGATGAGGAATGGCAGGCCTTTATTTTTGGGTCAGGGGGAATATTTGGAAGGTAAACAGCAAGATGAAAACGTCAAAGTATATATGTTTGCTGAGTGATTGAGTCTGTGTGTCACTTGTCTCTTTGAAGGGACATGTGAGAAAGGAACAGCAGCACCATAGACTTCAGATGGGAGAGAGCAAGCAAGGATGAATATTTCCCTCAAATCCAAATACTTACAGTACCTCAAAGATGACAAGTGCGATATGATGTTCTGCAATTGTAAGGATTTGCCATGTGTGGTAGATAAATATGCATAGTTAGTGAGGTTTTTCCCAGAATGTGAGTATCGTTAGGCTGGCAAATGTCAGGCACTCCTTTGGGAGTATGAGGCCAAGAAAAAATTTGGGAAGTTTGCTACAGTCATCTGTAGGATCGAAAGACACTGGGGAATCGTTACAGAGGGAGCCAGGCTGCACAAAATGTGGTAACAGTTGGACAGAAATCTTTAGCAGGGACTTTTGTCTACCCCCAATGTGGGACCAGGACCGCAGTACCTCTGTGTCTCTGAAACATATTTTGACCTCTGGACACCACCATCTCAATACCCCTCAAATGTTCCCCCCTGGTACCCCAGCTTTGGTACTGCATCAACCAGGTTTCAATCATTTGAGTGACCACAAACACCCTTCCTATGTGCCTTCCATTTACATTCAGTCAGTAACCCAGCTGCTTCGTTCGCTGTTCAATCTCAAGTGACAGTTGGATGCACATTGCAGGGGTATACAGGCATTTACCGTACTGTACAGGCCCTCTCAGTACATCCAGACTACACTTCTTAAAATCATAAATACATGTTTTGCCCAACAGTAAGGCCAGGCCTTTCCTCTGTGGTTCAAGGAGGAAAACATCAACTGAAGAGCATGCCAAAATTCTCTACAGACACTGCCAATCCTCACACTTCTGCCTATTTGCATGCCGAGGTTATTCACTATGACCCACCAAACCAATTGCAACAGTAGCCTCTCCCTGCCTCATTCGTATGCTCCGATGCCACCTTTATTTAGCAAGTGTTAGTGCTCTCGGATTTTGTAGCGCGATTCGCTATAGCCTCTGTTTTCAACAGAAATGTCCTAAAGGTACCTATACCAATCTGCAGGGTGGCGAGGAAGGGGGCTGCTGCTGGCAGTAACATTTTGGGGCACCCCACCTGCAAAAATACAGCCAAATGCTCCTTGTTTTACCTTTCAATACCATAACTGCAGCAGAATCGTATGGTGACCCCTGTTGGTAATAGAAACTGTCAAACAGCTTCTTGCCCCCCCCGTGGCCCCTAACCATTTGGGGTACACCCCATGAGGGAGGATCAGAGCAATAAAAACTAATGGTAGCCCCCCAAAAAGTACCTGGAAGCCAAGCCATTGTGTGCACCTCATCGCCTTCACGTTGCGCCTAAGCACCTTTTAATACTGCTCCCCCAAATTTTGACTGCCCCCTCCCAACAGAAATCAGAGAGTATAGGGGGGTGCAGTAAAAAAGTATTTGCAGTACCCCACAATAAGTCAGGATCCTCCTCCCCTTCCTCTGCTCTCTGAACCCACCCATTCTGCCCAGGCTCTGCCTATTCCACTCCTCTCTGACCCCACCCACTCTGACTAGGCTCCACTTATACTCCTCCTCTCTGACCCCTCCCACTCTGACTAGGCTCCTCCTATACTCCTCCTCTCTGACCCCTCCCACTAGGCTCCTCCTATACCCGTCCTCTCTGACCCAGCTCCTCCTATACTCCTCTCTAACCCCACCCACTCTGACTAGGCTCCACCTATATCCCTCCTCTCTGACCTGGCTCCTCCTGAACCCCTCCTCTCTGACCCCACCCACTCTGACTAGGCTCCTCCTCCTGCACACAACACCTGTTACCTTTCTTTCACCTGTCTCTGTTCAGGCCACACCTATTTTACTTACCATCCAATCTGCAATCCCTCATTCACTAGGCATGATTCCACTCGTACACAACACACAGACACATTTTACTTACCAATTGGCCATTTAGGCCCACCTCCAACTTACCTCTGCTCTGCCACCATCAGTCACCTGGTGCCGAACCCGGGATTTGAACCCTGGTTGCCTGCATGGAAGGCAGGCACTTACCCACTGGACCACACTGGTTTCCATGTATGTAGCCTATCAAATTGTCCTTATGTCATGGTCATCCTTTTCATGTGCAATGGAAGCCGCCGGTAAGGACACCAAGGCCTGTATGTTGCTTATAGTTACTACTGCAATCCTCTAGACCACTAAGGAGCTATAGCTCAAAGGTAAGTCTTGTACCTTTGGTGCAGACAGCCCTCACAGGCTAGGGTTCGAATCCTGCCAATGCTATAGAGGTATCCCAAGGTGGAAATTTTCAAAAAGTGAATGTTCTTTTTTTTGCTAAGATTTTTTTTTACTTGGTAACAGAGGAGAAAAGTGGACACTCTTTTTGGCATCTGTGTCCCAAAATTTCAAATGTTTTCCCTCATGACCTTCTACCAACCTCCCTATTTCTCAAGTAGGTGCAATAGGGACAAGGCCTTGTCTTCCTTTATCAATGTCTTCATTCTTTTTCCTTTAAGTTTGGTGAATTGCAGAGTGCAATTGTGGTATTGGGGGTTATAACTGAGCACAAGAATGCGAGGAAGGTGCTACACTTATTGTAAAATAGGTTGGATGATGGTGATTTTTCATTTTGGTGTGAGTAACTCGCTCAAATCAGGGGTTTGGTGCCAGTGAGCTTGGATAGAAATAAAGGTCAAGTATGAGCTCTGGCTAATGAAATGATGGGTCAAGTTTGAGGCAAGCTAGAGTCCATTTATCAGGTGCAATAAGAAGCTAGAAAGATTGTTTTCTTTAAGAGACAGACAAGGGCAGAGTCAAGCCTTTGCTCTAGTAGGTCTGCATCATGCCTGCTGCAGGATGTGAAGGAATGGACCTCCACAGCAGTGCGCTGTGCCGGGCTGGGCTGCGCTGGGCTGGGCTGGGCCTGCCCTGGCACTGTGAATTAATCACCCACCTCCTTCCTTTGAGGAACGCTCACGAACGCCCACGAACGCCCTTGTTCTGTATACAGGCTGACAGCAGGCAATTTAGGACCCTGCTAAATGAGGGTGATGTCCCCATGTGCTTCCTTCGAGTGGCAAAATCCTTCGTCTAAGGCAGGTGGGCTTTTTTAAAATTTGGTTGAAGACCATTTGTTGGAGGCGGTATCACGGCACAAGCCGCCGACCGTCTCAGAAGAAAGTATGCATGGGAGGATATTATTTGCATAGGACAGCCCTCTTCTCAGTCCCATTCTTATGCTGCAGTTGCCATGAAGTGTTACTAGAGGGCAGCAGTATGAACAAAAGAGCACACTGAGGCTTTTCTTCTGCTTGCTGACATGATTCTTGTTCATGGTGGTCTTGCAGGGCCTAAGGAGCGAAGGACTGCTTTGACTGAGGGGATGAGGAATGGCAGGCCTTTATTTTTGGGTCAGGGGGAATATTTGGAAGGTAAACAGCAAGATGAAAACGTCAAAGTATATATGTTTGCTGAGTGATTGAGTCTGTGTGTCACTTGTCTCTTTGAAGGGACATGTGAGAAAGGAACAGCAGCACCATAGACTTCAGATGGGAGAGAGCAAGCAAGGATGAATATTTCCCTCAAATCCAAATACTTACAGTACCTCAAAGATGACAAGTGCGATATGATGTTCTGCAATTGTAAGGATTTGCCATGTGTGGTAGATAAATATGCATAGTTAGTGAGGTTTTTCCCAGAATGTGAGTATCGTTAGGCTGGCAAATGTCAGGCACTCCTTTGGGAGTATGAGGCCAAGAAAAAATTTGGGAAGTTTGCTACAGTCATCTGTAGGATCGAAAGACACTGGGGAATCGTTACAGAGGGAGCCAGGCTGCACAAAATGTGGTAACAGTTGGACAGAAATCTTTAGCAGGGACTTTTGTCTACCCCCAATGTGGGACCAGGACCGCAGTACCTCTGTGTCTCTGAAACATATTTTGACCTCTGGACACCACCATCTCAATACCCCTCAAATGTTCCCCCCTGGTACCCCAGCTTTGGTACTGCATCAACCAGGTTTCAATCATTTGAGTGACCACAAACACCCTTCCTATGTGCCTTCCATTTACATTCAGTCAGTAACCCAGCTGCTTCGTTCGCTGTTCAATCTCAAGTGACAGTTGGATGCACATTGCAGGGGTATACAGGCATTTACCGTACTGTACAGGCCCTCTCAGTACATCCAGACTACACTTCTTAAAATCATAAATACATGTTTTGCCCAACAGTAAGGCCAGGCCTTTCCTCTGTGGTTCAAGGAGGAAAACATCAACTGAAGAGCATGCCAAAATTCTCTACAGACACTGCCAATCCTCACACTTCTGCCTATTTGCATGCCGAGGTTATTCACTATGACCCACCAAACCAATTGCAACAGTAGCCTCTCCCTGCCTCATTCGTATGCTCCGATGCCACCTTTATTTAGCAAGTGTTAGTGCTCTCGGATTTTGTAGCGCGATTCGCTATAGCCTCTGTTTTCAACAGAAATGTCCTAAAGGTACCTATACCAATCTGCAGGGTGGCGAGGAAGGGGGCTGCTGCTGGCAGTAACATTTTGGGGCACCCCACCTGCAAAAATACAGCCAAATGCTCCTTGTTTTACCTTTCAATACCATAACTGCAGCAGAATCGTATGGTGACCCCTGTTGGTAATAGAAACTGTCAAACAGCTTCTTGCCCCCCCCGTGGCCCCTAACCATTTGGGGTACACCCCATGAGGGAGGATCAGAGCAATAAAAACTAATGGTAGCCCCCCAAAAAGTACCTGGAAGCCAAGCCATTGTGTGCACCTCATCGCCTTCACGTTGCGCCTAAGCACCTTTTAATACTGCTCCCCCAAATTTTGACTGCCCCCTCCCAACAGAAATCAGAGAGTATAGGGGGGTGCAGTAAAAAAGTATTTGCAGTACCCCACAATAAGTCAGGATCCTCCTCCCCTTCCTCTGCTCTCTGAACCCACCCATTCTGCCCAGGCTCTGCCTATTCCACTCCTCTCTGACCCCACCCACTCTGACTAGGCTCCACTTATACTCCTCCTCTCTGACCCCTCCCACTCTGACTAGGCTCCTCCTATACTCCTCCTCTCTGACCCCTCCCACTAGGCTCCTCCTATACCCGTCCTCTCTGACCCAGCTCCTCCTATACTCCTCTCTAACCCCACCCACTCTGACTAGGCTCCACCTATATCCCTCCTCTCTGACCTGGCTCCTCCTGAACCCCTCCTCTCTGACCCCACCCACTCTGACTAGGCTCCTCCTCCTGCACACAACACCTGTTACCTTTCTTTCACCTGTCTCTGTTCAGGCCACACCTATTTTACTTACCATCCAATCTGCAATCCCTCATTCACTAGGCATGATTCCACTCGTACACAACACACAGACACATTTTACTTACCAATTGGCCATTTAGGCCCACCTCCAACTTACCTCTGCTCTGCCACCATCAGTCACCTGGTGCCGAACCCGGGATTTGAACCCTGGTTGCCTGCATGGAAGGCAGGCACTTACCCACTGGACCACACTGGTTTCCATGTATGTAGCCTATCAAATTGTCCTTATGTCATGGTCATCCTTTTCATGTGCAATGGAAGCCGCCGGTAAGGACACCAAGGCCTGTATGTTGCTTATAGTTACTACTGCAATCCTCTAGACCACTAAGGAGCTATAGCTCAAAGGTAAGTCTTGTACCTTTGGTGCAGACAGCCCTCACAGGCTAGGGTTCGAATCCTGCCAATGCTATAGAGGTATCCCAAGGTGGAAATTTTCAAAAAGTGAATGTTCTTTTTTTTGCTAAGATTTTTTTTTACTTGGTAACAGAGGAGAAAAGTGGACACTCTTTTTGGCATCTGTGTCCCAAAATTTCAAATGTTTTCCCTCATGACCTTCTACCAACCTCCCTATTTCTCAAGTAGGTGCAATAGGGACAAGGCCTTGTCTTCCTTTATCAATGTCTTCATTCTTTTTCCTTTAAGTTTGGTGAATTGCAGAGTGCAATTGTGGTATTGGGGGTTATAACTGAGCACAAGAATGCGAGGAAGGTGCTACACTTATTGTAAAATAGGTTGGATGATGGTGATTTTTCATTTTGGTGTGAGTAACTCGCTCAAATCAGGGGTTTGGTGCCAGTGAGCTTGGATAGAAATAAAGGTCAAGTATGAGCTCTGGCTAATGAAATGATGGGTCAAGTTTGAGGCAAGCTAGAGTCCATTTATCAGGTGCAATAAGAAGCTAGAAAGATTGTTTTCTTTAAGAGACAGACAAGGGCAGAGTCAAGCCTTTGCTCTAGTAGGTCTGCATCATGCCTGCTGCAGGATGTGAAGGAATGGACCTCCACAGCAGTGCGCTGTGCCGGGCTGGGCTGCGCTGGGCTGGGCTGGGCTGGGCTGGGCCTGCCCTGGCACTGTGAATTAATCACCCACCTCCTTCCTTTGAGGAACGCTCACGAACGCCCACGAACGCCCTTGTTCTGTATACAGGCTGACAGCAGGCAATTTAGGACCCTGCTAAATGAGGGTGATGTCCCCATGTGCTTCCTTCGAGTGGCAAAATCCTTCGTCTAAGGCAGGTGGGCTTTTTTAAAATTTGGTTGAAGACCATTTGTTGGAGGCGGTATCACGGCACAAGCCGCCGACCGTCTCAGAAGAAAGTATGCATGGGAGGATATTATTTGCATAGGACAGCCCTCTTCTCAGTCCCATTCTTATGCTGCAGTTGCCATGAAGTGTTACTAGAGGGCAGCAGTATGAACAAAAGAGCACACTGAGGCTTTTCTTCTGCTTGCTGACATGATTCTTGTTCATGGTGGTCTTGCAGGGCCTAAGGAGCGAAGGACTGCTTTGACTGAGGGGATGAGGAATGGCAGGCCTTTATTTTTGGGTCAGGGGGAATATTTGGAAGGTAAACAGCAAGATGAAAACGTCAAAGCATATATGTTTGCTGAGTGATTGAGTCTGTGTGTCACTTGTCTCTTTGAAGGGACATGTGAGAAAGGAACAGCAGCACCATAGACTTCAGATGGGAGAGAGCAAGCAAGGATGAATATTTCCCTCAAATCCAAATACTTACAGTACCTCAAAGATGACAAGTGCGATATGATGTTCTGCAATTGTAAGGATTTGCCATGTGTGGTAGATAAATATGCATAGTTAGTGAGGTTTTTCCCAGAATGTGAGTATCGTTAGGCTGGCAAATGTCAGGCACTCCTTTGGGAGTATGAGGCCAAGAAAAAATTTGGGAAGTTTGCTACAGTCATCTGTAGGATCGAAAGACACTGGGGAATCGTTACAGAGGGAGCCAGGCTGCACAAAATGTGGTAACAGTTGGACAGAAATCTTTAGCAGGGACTTTTGTCTACCCCCAATGTGGGACCAGGACCGCAGTACCTCTGTGTCTCTGAAACATATTTTGACCTCTGGACACCACCATCTCAATACCCCTCAAATGTTCCCCCCTGGTACCCCAGCTTTGGTACTGCATCAACCAGGTTTCAATCATTTGAGTGACCACAAACACCCTTCCTATGTGCCTTCCATTTACATTCAGTCAGTAACCCAGCTGCTTCGTTCGCTGTTCAATCTCAAGTGACAGTTGGATGCACATTGCAGGGGTATACAGGCATTTACCGTACTGTACAGGCCCTCTCAGTACATCCAGACTACACTTCTTAAAATCATAAATACATGTTTTGCCCAACAGTAAGGCCAGGCCTTTCCTCTGTGGTTCAAGGAGGAAAACATCAACTGAAGAGCATGCCAAAATTCTCTACAGACACTGCCAATCCTCACACTTCTGCCTATTTGTATGCCGAGGTTATTCACTATGACCCACCAAACCAATTGCAACAGTAGCCTCTCCCTGCCTCATTCGTATGCTCCGATGCCACCTTTATTTAGCAAGTGTTAGTGCTCTCGGATTTTGTAGCGCGATTCGCTATAGCCTCTGTTTTCAACAGAAATGTCCTAAAGGTACCTATACCAATCTGCAGGGTGGCGAGGAAGGGGGCTGCTGCTGCTGCTGGCAGTAACATTTTGGGGCACCCCACCTGCAAAAATACAGCCAAATGCTCCTTGTTTTACCTTTCAATACCATAACTGCAGCAGAATCGTATGGTGACCCCTGTTGGTAATAGAAACTGTCAAACAGCTTCTTGCCCCCCCCGTGGCCCCTAACCATTTGGGGTACACCCCATGAGGGAGGATCAGAGCAATAAAAACTAATGGTAGCCCCCCAAAAAGTACCTGGAAGCCAAGCCATTGTGTGCACCTCATCGCCTTCACGTTGCGCCTAAGCACCTTTTAATACTGCTCCCCCAAATTTTGACTGCCCCCTCCCAACAGAAATCAGAGAGTATAGGGGGTGCAGTAAAAAAGTATTTGCAGTACCCCACAATAAGTCAGGATCCTCCTCCCCTTCCTCTGCACCCACCCATTCTGCCCAGGCTCCGCCTATTCCACTCCTCTCTGACCCCACCCACTCTGACTAGGCTCCACTTATACTCCTCCTCTCTGACCCCTCCCACTCTGACTAGGCTCCTCCTATACTCCTCCTCTCTGACCCCTCCCACTAGGCTCCTCCTATACCCGTCCTCTCTGACCCAGCTCCTCCTATACTCCTCCTCTCTAACCCCACCCACTCTGACTAGGCTCCACCTATATCCCTCCTCTCTGACCTGGCTCCTCCTATACTCCTCCTCTCTAACCCCACCCACTCTGACTAGGCTCCTCCTCCTCCTGCACACAACACCTGTTACCTTTCTTTCACCTGTCTCTGTTCAGGCCACACCTATTTTACTTACCAACCAATCTGCAATCCCTCATTCACTAGGCATGATTCCACTCGTACACAACACACAGACACATTTTACTTACCAATTGGCCATTTAGGCCCACCTCGAACTTACCTCTGCTCTGCCACCATCAGTCACCTGGTGCCGAACCCAGGATTTGAACCCTGGTTGCCTGCATGGAAGGCAGGCACTTACCCACTGGACCACACTGGTTTCCATGTATGTAGCCTATCAAATTGTCCTTATGTCATGGTCATCCTTTTCATGTGCAATGGAAGCCGCCGGTAAGGACACCAAGGCCTGTATGTTGCTTATAGTTACTACTGCAATCCACTAGACCACTAAGGAGCTATAGCTCAAAGGTAAGTCTTGTACCTTTGGTGCAGACAGCCCTCACAGGCCAGGGTTCGAATCCTGCCAATGCTATAGAGGTATCCCAAGGTGGACATTTTCAAAAAGTGAATGTTTTTTTTTTTTGCTAAGATTTTTTTTTACTTGGTAACAGAGGAGAAAAGTGGACACTCTTTTTGGCATCTGTGTCCCAAAATTTCAAATGTTTTCCCTCATGACCTTCTACCAACCTCCCTATTTCTCAAGTAGGTGCAACAGGGACAAGGCCTTGTCTTCCTTTATCAATGTCTTCATTCTTTTTCCTTTAAGTTTGGTGAATTGCAGAGTGCAATTGTGGTATTGGGGGTTATAACTGAGCACAAGAATGCGAGGAAGGTGCTACACTTATTGTAAAATAGGTTGGATGATGGTGATTTTTCATTTTGGTGTGAGTAACTCGCTCAAATCAGGGGTTTGGTGCCAGTGAGCTTGGATAGAAATAAAGGTCAAGTATGAGCTCTGGCTAATGAAATGATGGGTCAAGTTTGAGGCAAGCTAGAGTCCATTTATCAGGTGCAATAAGAAGCTAGAAAGATTGTTTTCTTTAAGAGACAGACAAGGGCAGAGTCAAGCCTTTGCTCTAGTAGGTCTGCATCATGCCTGCTGCAGGATGTGAAGGAATGGACCTCCACAGCAGTGCGCTGTGCCGGGCTGGGCTGCGCTGGGCTGGGCTGGGCTGGGCCTGCCCTGGCACTGTGAATTAATCACCCACCTCCTTCCTTTGAGGAACGCTCACGAACGCCCACGAACGCCCTTGTTCTGTATACAGGCTGACAGCAGGCAATTTAGGACCCTGCTAAATGAGGGTGATGTCCCCATGTGCTTCCTTCGAGTGGCAAAATCCTTCGTCTAAGGCAGGTGGGCTTTTTTAAAATTTGGTTGAAGACCATTTGTTGGAGGCGGTATCACGGCACAAGCCGCCGACCGTCTCAGAAGAAAGTATGCATGGGAGGATATTATTTGCATAGGACAGCCCTCTTCTCAGTCCCATTCTTATGCTGCAGTTGCCATGAAGTGTTACTAGAGGGCAGCAGTATGAACAAAAGAGCACACTGAGGCTTTTCTTCTGCTTTCTGACATGATTCTTGTTCATGGTGGTCTTGCAGGGCCTAAGGAGCGAAGGACTGCTTTGACTGAGGGGATGAGGAATGGCAGGCCTTTATTTGTGGTTCAGGGGGAATATTTGGAAGGTAAACAGCAAGATGAAAACGTCAAAGCATATATGTTTGCTGAGTGATTGAGTCTGTGTGTCACTTGTCTCTTTGAAGGGACATGTGAGAAAGGAACAGCAGCACCATAGACTTCAGATGGGAGAGAGCAAGCAAGGATGAATATTTCCCTCAAATCCAAATACTTACAGTACCTCAAAGATGACAAGTGCGATATGATGTTCTGCAATTGTAAGGATTTGCCATGTGTGGTAGATAAATATGCATAGTTAGTGAGGTTTTTCCCAGAATGTGAGTATCGTTAGGCTGGCAAATGTCAGGCACTCCTTTGGGAGTATGAGGCCAAGAAAAAATTTGGGAAGTTTGCTACAGTCATCTGTAGGATCGAAAGACACTGGGGAATCGTTACAGAGGGAGCCAGGCTGCACAAAATGTGGTAACAGTTGGACAGAAATCTTTAGCAGGGACTTTTGTCTACCCCCAATGTGGGACCAGGACCGCAGTACCTCTGTGTCTCTGAAACATATTTTGACCTCTGGACACCACCATCTCAATACCCCTCAAATGTTCCCCCCTGGTACCCCAGCTTTGGTACTGCATCAACCAGGTTTCAATCATTTGAGTGACCACAAACACCCTTCCTATGTGCCTTCCATTTACATTCAGTCAGTAACCCAGCTGCTTCGTTCGCTGTTCAATCTCAAGTGACAGTTGGATGCACATTGCAGGGGTATACAGGCATTTACCGTACTGTACAGGCCCTCTCAGTACATCCAGACTACACTTCTTAAAATCATAAATACATGTTTTGCCCAACAGTAAGGCCAGGCCTTTCCTCTGTGGTTCAAGGAGGAAAACATCAACTGAAGAGCATGCCAAAATTCTCTACAGACACTGCCAATCCTCACACTTCTGCCTATTTGCATGCCGAGGTTATTCACTATGACCCACCAAACCAATTGCAACAGTAGCCTCTCCCTGCCTCATTCGTATGCTCCGATGCCACCTTTATTTAGCAAGTGTTAGTGCTCTCGGATTTTGTAGCGCGATTCGCTATAGCCTCTGTTTTCAACAGAAATGTCCTAAAGGTACCTATACCAATCTGCAGGGTGGCGAGGAAGGGGGCTGCTGCTGGCAGTAACATTTTGGGGCACCCCACCTGCAAAAATACAGCCAAATGCTCCTTGTTTTACCTTTCAATACCATAACTGCAGCAGAATCGTATGGTGACCCCTGTTGGTAATAGAAACTGTCAAACAGCTTCTTGCCCCCCCCGTGGCCCCTAACCATTTGGGGTACACCCCATGAGGGAGGATCAGAGCAATAAAAACTAATGGTAGCCCCCCAAAAAGTACCTGGAAGCCAAGCCATTGTGTGCACCTCATCGCCTTCACGTTGCGCCTAAGCACCTTTTAATACTGCTCCCCCAAATTTTGACTGCCCCCTCCCAACAGAAATCAGAGAGTATAGGGGGGTGCAGTAAAAAAGTATTTGCAGTACCCCACAATAAGTCAGGATCCTCCTCCCCTTCCTCTGCTCTCTGAACCCACCCATTCTGCCCAGGCTCTGCCTATTCCACTCCTCTCTGACCCCACCCACTCTGACTAGGCTCCACTTATACTCCTCCTCTCTGACCCCTCCCACTCTGACTAGGCTCCTCCTATACTCCTCCTCTCTGACCCCTCCCACTAGGCTCCTCCTATACCCGTCCTCTCTGACCCAGCTCCTCCTATACTCCTCTCTAACCCCACCCACTCTGACTAGGCTCCTCCTCCTGCACACAACACCTGTTACCTTTCTTTCACCTGTCTCTGTTCAGGCCACACCTATTTTACTTACCATCCAATCTGCAATCCCTCATTCACTAGGCATGATTCCACTCGTACACAACACACAGACACATTTTACTTACCAATTGGCCATTTAGGCCCACCTCCAACTTACCTCTGCTCTGCCACCATCAGTCACCTGGTGCCGAACCCGGGATTTGAACCCTGGTTGCCTGCATGGAAGGCAGGCACTTACCCACTGGACCACACTGGTTTCCATGTATGTAGCCTATCAAATTGTCCTTATGTCATGGTCATCCTTTTCATGTGCAATGGAAGCCGCCGGTAAGGACACCAAGGCCTGTATGTTGCTTATAGTTACTACTGCAATCCTCTAGACCACTAAGGAGCTATAGCTCAAAGGTAAGTCTTGTACCTTTGGTGCAGACAGCCCTCACAGGCTAGGGTTCGAATCCTGCCAATGCTATAGAGGTATCCCAAGGTGGAAATTTTCAAAAAGTGAATGTTCTTTTTTTTGCTAAGATTTTTTTTTACTTGGTAACAGAGGAGAAAAGTGGACACTCTTTTTGGCATCTGTGTCCCAAAATTTCAAATGTTTTCCCTCATGACCTTCTACCAACCTCCCTATTTCTCAAGTAGGTGCAATAGGGACAAGGCCTTGTCTTCCTTTATCAATGTCTTCATTCTTTTTCCTTTAAGTTTGGTGAATTGCAGAGTGCAATTGTGGTATTGGGGGTTATAACTGAGCACAAGAATGCGAGGAAGGTGCTACACTTATTGTAAAATAGGTTGGATGATGGTGATTTTTCATTTTGGTGTGAGTAACTCGCTCAAATCAGGGGTTTGGTGCCAGTGAGCTTGGATAGAAATAAAGGTCAAGTATGAGCTCTGGCTAATGAAATGATGGGTCAAGTTTGAGGCAAGCTAGAGTCCATTTATCAGGTGCAATAAGAAGCTAGAAAGATTGTTTTCTTTAAGAGACAGACAAGGGCAGAGTCAAGCCTTTGCTCTAGTAGGTCTGCATCATGCCTGCTGCAGGATGTGAAGGAATGGACCTCCACAGCAGTGCGCTGTGCCGGGCTGGGCTGCGCTGGGCTGGGCTGGGCTGGGCTGGGCCTGCCCTGGCACTGTGAATTAATCACCCACCTCCTTCCTTTGAGGAACGCTCACGAACGCCCACGAACGCCCTTGTTCTGTATACAGGCTGACAGCAGGCAATTTAGGACCCTGCTAAATGAGGGTGATGTCCCCATGTGCTTCCTTCGAGTGGCAAAATCCTTCGTCTAAGGCAGGTGGGCTTTTTTAAAATTTGGTTGAAGACCATTTGTTGGAGGCGGTATCACGGCACAAGCCGCCGACCGTCTCAGAAGAAAGTATGCATGGGAGGATATTATTTGCATAGGACAGCCCTCTTCTCAGTCCCATTCTTATGCTGCAGTTGCCATGAAGTGTTACTAGAGGGCAGCAGTATGAACAAAAGAGCACACTGAGGCTTTTCTTCTGCTTGCTGACATGATTCTTGTTCATGGTGGTCTTGCAGGGCCTAAGGAGCGAAGGACTGCTTTGACTGAGGGGATGAGGAATGGCAGGCCTTTATTTTTGGGTCAGGGGGAATATTTGGAAGGTAAACAGCAAGATGAAAACGTCAAAGCATATATGTTTGCTGAGTGATTGAGTCTGTGTGTCACTTGTCTCTTTGAAGGGACATGTGAGAAAGGAACAGCAGCACCATAGACTTCAGATGGGAGAGAGCAAGCAAGGATGAATATTTCCCTCAAATCCAAATACTTACAGTACCTCAAAGATGACAAGTGCGATATGATGTTCTGCAATTGTAAGGATTTGCCATGTGTGGTAGATAAATATGCATAGTTAGTGAGGTTTTTCCCAGAATGTGAGTATCGTTAGGCTGGCAAATGTCAGGCACTCCTTTGGGAGTATGAGGCCAAGAAAAAATTTGGGAAGTTTGCTACAGTCATCTGTAGGATCGAAAGACACTGGGGAATCGTTACAGAGGGAGCCAGGCTGCACAAAATGTGGTAACAGTTGGACAGAAATCTTTAGCAGGGACTTTTGTCTACCCCCAATGTGGGACCAGGACCGCAGTACCTCTGTGTCTCTGAAACATATTTTGACCTCTGGACACCACCATCTCAATACCCCTCAAATGTTCCCCCCTGGTACCCCAGCTTTGGTACTGCATCAACCAGGTTTCAATCATTTGAGTGACCACAAACACCCTTCCTATGTGCCTTCCATTTACATTCAGTCAGTAACCCAGCTGCTTCGTTCGCTGTTCAATCTCAAGTGACAGTTGGATGCACATTGCAGGGGTATACAGGCATTTACCGTACTGTACAGGCCCTCTCAGTACATCCAGACTACACTTCTTAAAATCATAAATACATGTTTTGCCCAACAGTAAGGCCAGGCCTTTCCTCTGTGGTTCAAGGAGGAAAACATCAACTGAAGAGCATGCCAAAATTCTCTACAGACACTGCCAATCCTCACACTTCTGCCTATTTGTATGCCGAGGTTATTCACTATGACCCACCAAACCAATTGCAACAGTAGCCTCTCCCTGCCTCATTCGTATGCTCCGATGCCACCTTTATTTAGCAAGTGTTAGTGCTCTCGGATTTTGTAGCGCGATTCGCTATAGCCTCTGTTTTCAACAGAAATGTCCTAAAGGTACCTATACCAATCTGCAGGGTGGCGAGGAAGGGGGCTGCTGCTGCTGCTGGCAGTAACATTTTGGGGCACCCCACCTGCAAAAATACAGCCAAATGCTCCTTGTTTTACCTTTCAATACCATAACTGCAGCAGAATCGTATGGTGACCCCTGTTGGTAATAGAAACTGTCAAACAGCTTCTTGCCCCCCCCGTGGCCCCTAACCATTTGGGGTACACCCCATGAGGGAGGATCAGAGCAATAAAAACTAATGGTAGCCCCCCAAAAAGTACCTGGAAGCCAAGCCATTGTGTGCACCTCATCGCCTTCACGTTGCGCCTAAGCACCTTTTAATACTGCTCCCCCAAATTTTGACTGCCCCCTCCCAACAGAAATCAGAGAGTATAGGGGGTGCAGTAAAAAAGTATTTGCAGTACCCCACAATAAGTCAGGATCCTCCTCCCCTTCCTCTGCACCCACCCATTCTGCCCAGGCTCCGCCTATTCCACTCCTCTCTGACCCCACCCACTCTGACTAGGCTCCACTTATACTCCTCCTCTCTGACCCCTCCCACTAGGCTCCTCCTATACCCGTCCTCTCTGACCCAGCTCCTCCTATACTCCTCCTCTCTAACCCCACCCACTCTGACTAGGCTCCACCTATATCCCTCCTCTCTGACCTGGCTCCTCCTATACTCCTCCTCTCTAACCCCACCCACTCTGACTAGGCTCCTCCTCCTCCTGCACACAACACCTGTTACCTTTCTTTCACCTGTCTCTGTTCAGGCCACACCTATTTTACTTACCAACCAATCTGCAATCCCTCATTCACTAGGCATGATTCCACTCGTACACAACACACAGACACATTTTACTTACCAATTGGCCATTTAGGCCCACCTCGAACTTACCTCTGCTCTGCCACCATCAGTCACCTGGTGCCGAACCCAGGATTTGAACCCTGGTTGCCTGCATGGAAGGCAGGCACTTACCCACTGGACCACACTGGTTTCCATGTATGTAGCCTATCAAATTGTCCTTATGTCATGGTCATCCTTTTCATGTGCAATGGAAGCCGCCGGTAAGGACACCAAGGCCTGTATGTTGCTTATAGTTACTACTGCAATCCACTAGACCACTAAGGAGCTATAGCTCAAAGGTAAGTCTTGTACCTTTGGTGCAGACAGCCCTCACAGGCCAGGGTTCGAATCCTGCCAATGCTATAGAGGTATCCCAAGGTGGACATTTTCAAAAAGTGAATGTTTTTTTTTTTTGCTAAGATTTTTTTTTACTTGGTAACAGAGGAGAAAAGTGGACACTCTTTTTGGCATCTGTGTCCCAAAATTTCAAATGTTTTCCCTCATGACCTTCTACCAACCTCCCTATTTCTCAAGTAGGTGCAACAGGGACAAGGCCTTGTCTTCCTTTATCAATGTCTTCATTCTTTTTCCTTTAAGTTTGGTGAATTGCAGAGTGCAATTGTGGTATTGGGGGTTATAACTGAGCACAAGAATGCGAGGAAGGTGCTACACTTATTGTAAAATAGGTTGGATGATGGTGATTTTTCATTTTGGTGTGAGTAACTCGCTCAAATCAGGGGTTTGGTGCCAGTGAGCTTGGATAGAAATAAAGGTCAAGTATGAGCTCTGGCTAATGAAATGATGGGTCAAGTTTGAGGCAAGCTAGAGTCCATTTATCAGGTGCAATAAGAAGCTAGAAAGATTGTTTTCTTTAAGAGACAGACAAGGGCAGAGTCAAGCCTTTGCTCTAGTAGGTCTGCATCATGCCTGCTGCAGGATGTGAAGGAATGGACCTCCACAGCAGTGCGCTGTGCCGGGCTGGGCTGCGCTGGGCTGGGCTGGGCTGGGCCTGCCCTGGCACTGTGAATTAATCACCCACCTCCTTCCTTTGAGGAACGCTCACGAACGCCCACGAACGCCCTTGTTCTGTATACAGGCTGACAGCAGGCAATTTAGGACCCTGCTAAATGAGGGTGATGTCCCCATGTGCTTCCTTCGAGTGGCAAAATCCTTCGTCTAAGGCAGGTGGGCTTTTTTAAAATTTGGTTGAAGACCATTTGTTGGAGGCGGTATCACGGCACAAGCCGCCGACCGTCTCAGAAGAAAGTATGCATGGGAGGATATTATTTGCATAGGACAGCCCTCTTCTCAGTCCCATTCTTATGCTGCAGTTGCCATGAAGTGTTACTAGAGGGCAGCAGTATGAACAAAAGAGCACACTGAGGCTTTTCTTCTGCTTTCTGACATGATTCTTGTTCATGGTGGTCTTGCAGGGCCTAAGGAGCGAAGGACTGCTTTGACTGAGGGGATGAGGAATGGCAGGCCTTTATTTGTGGTTCAGGGGGAATATTTGGAAGGTAAACAGCAAGATGAAAACGTCAAAGCATATATGTTTGCTGAGTGATTGAGTCTGTGTGTCACTTGTCTCTTTGAAGGGACATGTGAGAAAGGAACAGCAGCACCATAGACTTCAGATGGGAGAGAGCAAGCAAGGATGAATATTTCCCTCAAATCCAAATACTTACAGTACCTCAAAGATGACAAGTGCGATATGATGTTCTGCAATTGTAAGGATTTGCCATGTGTGGTAGATAAATATGCATAGTTAGTGAGGTTTTTCCCAGAATGTGAGTATCGTTAGGCTGGCAAATGTCAGGCACTCCTTTGGGAGTATGAGGCCAAGAAAAAATTTGGGAAGTTTGCTACAGTCATCTGTAGGATCGAAAGACACTGGGGAATCGTTACAGAGGGAGCCAGGCTGCACAAAATGTGGTAACAGTTGGACAGAAATCTTTAGCAGGGACTTTTGTCTACCCCCAATGTGGGACCAGGACCGCAGTACCTCTGTGTCTCTGAAACATATTTTGACCTCTGGACACCACCATCTCAATACCCCTCAAATGTTCCCCCCTGGTACCCCAGCTTTGGTACTGCATCAACCAGGTTTCAATCATTTGAGTGACCACAAACACCCTTCCTATGTGCCTTCCATTTACATTCAGTCAGTAACCCAGCTGCTTCGTTCGCTGTTCAATCTCAAGTGACAGTTGGATGCACATTGCAGGGGTATACAGGCATTTACCGTACTGTACAGGCCCTCTCAGTACATCCAGACTACACTTCTTAAAATCATAAATACATGTTTTGCCCAACAGTAAGGCCAGGCCTTTCCTCTGTAGTTCAAGGAGGAAAACATCAACTGAAGAGCATGCCAAAATTCTCTACAGACACTGCCAATCCTCACACTTCTGCCTATTTGCATGCCGAGGTTATTCACTATGACCCACCAAACCAATTGCAACAGTAGCCTCTCCCTGCCTCATTCGTATGCTCCGATGCCACCTTTATTTAGCAAGTGTTAGTGCTCTCGGATTTTGTAGCGCGATTCGCTATAGCCTCTGTTTTCAACAGAAATGTCCTAAAGGTACCTATACCAATCTGCAGGGTGGCGAGGAAGGGGGCTGCTGCTGGCAGTAACATTTTGGGGCACCCCACCTGCAAAAATACAGCCAAATGCTCCTTGTTTTACCTTTCAATACCATAACTGCAGCAGAATCGTATGGTGACCCCTGTTGGTAATAGAAACTGTCAAACAGCTTCTTGCCCCCCCCGTGGCCCCTAACCATTTGGGGTACACCCCATGAGGGAGGATCAGAGCAATAAAAACTAATGGTAGCCCCCCAAAAAGTACCTGGAAGCCAAGCCATTGTGTGCACCTCATCGCCTTCACGTTGCGCCTAAGCACCTTTTAATACTGCTCCCCCAAATTTTGACTGCCCCCTCCCAACAGAAATCAGAGAGTATAGGGGGGTGCAGTAAAAAAAGTATTTGCAGTACCCCACAATAAGTCAGGATCCTCCTCCCCTTCCTCTGCTCTCTGAACCCACCCATTCTGCCCAGGGTCCGCCTATTCCACTCCTCTCTGACCCCACCCACTCTGACTAGGCTCCACTTATACTCCTCCTCTCTGACCCCTCCCACTCTGACTAGGCTCCTCCTATACTCCTCCTCTCTGACCCCTCCCACTAGGCTCCTCCTATACCCGTCCTCTCTGACCCAGCTCCTCCTACACTCCTCTCTAACCCCACCCACTCTGACTAGGCTCCACCTATATCCCTCCTCTCTGACCTGGCTCCTCCTGAACCCCTCCTCTCTGACCCCACCCACTCTGACTAGGCTCCTCCTCCTGCACACAACACCTGTTACCTTTCTTTCACCTGTCTCTGTTCAGGCCACACCTATTTTACTTACCAACCAATCTGCAATCCCTCATTCACTAGGCATGATTCCACTCGTACACAACACACAGACACATTTTACTTACCAATTGGCCATTTAGGCCCACCTCCAACTTACCTCTGCTCTGCCACCATCAGTCACCTGGTGCCGAACCCGGGATTTGAACCCTGGTTGCCTGCATGGAAGGCAGGCACTTACCCACTGGACCACACTGGTTTCCATGTATGTAGCCTATCAAATTGTCCTTATGTCATGGTCATCCTTTTCATGTGCAATGGAAGCCGCCGGTAAGGACACCAAGGCCTGTATGTTGCTTATAGTTACTACTGCAATCCTCTAGACCACTAAGGAGCTATAGCTCAAAGGTAAGTCTTGTACCTTTGGTGCAGACAGCCCTCACAGGCTAGGGTTCGAATCCTGCCAATGCTATAGAGGTATCCCAAGGTGGAAATTTTCAAAAAGTGAATGTTCTTTTTTTTGCTAAGATTTTTTTTTACTTGGTAACAGAGGAGAAAAGTGGACACTCTTTTTGGCATCTGTGTCCCAAAATTTCAAATGTTTTCCCTCATGACCTTCTACCAACCTCCCTATTTCTCAAGTAGGTGCAATAGGGACAAGGCCTTGTCTTCCTTTATCAATGTCTTCATTCTTTTTCCTTTAAGTTTGGTGAATTGCAGAGTGCAATTGTGGTATTGGGGGTTATAACTGAGCACAAGAATGCGAGGAAGGTGCTACACTTATTGTAAAATAGGTTGGATGATGGTGATTTTTCATTTTGGTGTGAGTAACTCGCTCAAATCAGGGGTTTGGTGCCAGTGAGCTTGGATAGAAATAAAGGTCAAGTATGAGCTCTGGCTAATGAAATGATGGGTCAAGTTTGAGGCAAGCTAGAGTCCATTTATCAGGTGCAATAAGAAGCTAGAAAGATTGTTTTCTTTAAGAGACAGACAAGGGCAGAGTCAAGCCTTTGCTCTAGTAGGTCTGCATCATGCCTGCTGCAGGATGTGAAGGAATGGACCTCCACAGCAGTGCGCTGTGCCGGGCTGGGCTGGGCTGCGCTGGGCTGGGCTGGGCTGGGCTGGGCCTGCCCTGGCACTGTGAATTAATCACCCACCTCCTTCCTTTGAGGAACGCTCACGAACGCCCACGAACGCCCTTGTTCTGTATACAGGCTGACAGCAGGCAATTTAGGACCCTGCTAAATGAGGGTGATGTCCCCATATGCTTCCTTCGAGTGGCAAAATCCTTCGTCTAAGGCAGGTGGGCTTTTTTAAAATTTGGTTGAAGACCATTTGTTGGAGGCGGTATCACGGCACAAGCCGCCGACCGTCTCAGAAGAAAGTATGCATGGGAGGATATTATTTGCATAGGACAGCCCTCTTCTCAGTCCCATTCTTATGCTGCAGTTGCCATGAAGTGTTACTAGAGGGCAGCAGTATGAACAAAAGAGCACACTGAGGCTTTTCTTCTGCTTGCTGACATGATTCTTGTTCATGGTGGTCTTGCAGGGCCTAAGGAGCGAAGGACTGCTTTGACTGAGGGGATGAGGAATGGCAGGCCTTTATTTTTGGGTCAGGGGGAATATTTGGAAGGTAAACAGCAAGATGAAAACGTCAAAGTATATATGTTTGCTGAGTGATTGAGTCTGTGTGTCACTTGTCTCTTTGAAGGGACATGTGAGAAAGGAACAGCAGCACCATAGACTTCAGATGGGAGAGAGCAAGCAAGGATGAATATTTCCCTCAAATCCAAATACTTACAGTACCTCAAAGATGACAAGTGCGATATGATGTTCTGCAATTGTAAGGATTTGCCATGTGTGGTAGATAAATATGCATAGTTAGTGAGGTTTTTCCCAGAATGTGAGTATCGTTAGGCTGGCAAATGTCAGGCACTCCTTTGGGAGTATGAGGCCAAGAAAAAATTTGGGAAGTTTGCTACAGTCATCTGTAGGATCGAAAGACACTGGGGAATCGTTACAGAGGGAGCCAGGCTGCACAAAATGTGGTAACAGTTGGACAGAAATCTTTAGCAGGGACTTTTGTCTACCCCCAATGTGGGACCAGGACCGCAGTACCTCTGTGTCTCTGAAACATATTTTGACCTCTGGACACCACCATCTCAATACCCCTCAAATGTTCCCCCCTGGTACCCCAGCTTTGGTACTGCATCAACCAGGTTTCAATCATTTGAGTGACCACAAACACCCTTCCTATGTGCCTTCCATTTACATTCAGTCAGTAACCCAGCTGCTTCGTTCGCTGTTCAATCTCAAGTGACAGTTGGATGCACATTGCAGGGGTATACAGGCATTTACCGTACTGTACAGGCCCTCTCAGTACATCCAGACTACACTTCTTAAAATCATAAATACATGTTTTGCCCAACAGTAAGGCCAGGCCTTTCCTCTGTAGTTCAAGGAGGAAAACATCAACTGAAGAGCATGCCAAAATTCTCTACAGACACTGCCAATCCTCACACTTTTGCCTATTTGCATGCCGAGGTTATTCACTATGACCCACCAAACCAATTGCAACAGTAGCCTCTCCCTGCCTCATTCGTATGCTCCGATGCCACCTTTATTTAGCAAGTGTTAGTGCTCTCGGATTTTGTAGCGCGATTCGCTATAGCCTCTGTTTTCAACAGAAATGTCCTAAAGGTACCTATACCAATCTGCAGGGTGGCGAGGAAGGGGGCTGCTGCTGGCAGTAACATTTTGGGGCACCCCACCTGCAAAAATACAGCCAAATGCTCCTTGTTTTACCTTTCAATACCATAACTGCAGCAGAATCGTATGGTGACCCCTGTTGGTAATAGAAACTGTCAAACAGCTTCTTGCCCCCCCCCCCGTGGCCCCTAACCATTTGGGGTACACCCCATGAGGGAGGATCAGAGCAATAAAAACTAATGGTAGCCCCCCAAAAAGTACCTGGAAGCCAAGCCATTGTGTGCACCTCATCGCCTTCACGTTGCGCCTAAGCACCTTTTAATACTGCTCCCCCAAATTTTGACTGCCCCCTCCCAACAGAAATCAGAGAGTATAGGGGGGTGCAGTAAAAAAAGTATTTGCAGTACCCCACAATAAGTCAGGATCCTCCTCCCCTTCCTCTGCTCTCTGAACCCACCCATTCTGCCCAGGGTCCGCCTATTCCACTCCTCTCTGACCCCACCCACTCTGACTAGGCTCCACTTATACTCCTCCTCTCTGACCCCTCCCACTCTGACTAGGCTCCTCCTATACTCCTCCTCTCTGACCCCTCCCACTAGGCTCCTCCTATACCTGTCCTCTCTGACCCAGCTCCTCCTACACTCCTCTCTAACCCCACCCACTCGGACTAGGCTCCACCTATATCCCTCCTCTCTGACCTGGCTCCTCCTGAACCCCTCCTCTCTGACCCCACCCACTCTGACTAGGCTCCTCCTCCTGCACACAACACCTGTTACCTTTCTTTCACCTGTCTCTGTTCAGGCCACACCTATTTTACTTACCAACCAATCTGCATTCCCTCATTCACTAGGCATGATTCCACTCGTACACAACACACAGACACATTTTACTTACCAATTGGCCATTTAGGCCCACCTCCAACTTACCTCTGCTCTGCCACCATCAGTCACCTGGTGCCGAACCCGGGATTTGAACCCTGGTTGCCTGCATGGAAGGCAGGCACTTACCCACTGGACCACCCTGGTTTCCATGTATGTAGCCTATCAAATTGTCCTTATGTCATGGTCATCCTTTTCATGTGCAATGGAAGCCGCCGGTAAGGACACCAAGGCCTGTATGTTGCTTATAGTTACTACTGCAATCCTCTAGACCACTAAGGAGCTATAGCTCAAAGGTAAGTCTTGTACCTTTGGTGCAGACAGCCCTCACAGGCTAGGGTTCGAATCCTGCCAATGCTATAGAGGTATCCCAAGGTGGAAATTTTCAAAAAGTGAATGTTCTTTTTTTTGCTAAGATTTTTTTTTACTTGGTAACAGAGGAGAAAAGTGGACACTCTTTTTGGCATCTGTGTCCCAAAATTTCAAATGTTTTCCCTCATGACCTTCTACCAACCTCCCTATTTCTCAAGTAGGTGCAATAGGGACAAGGCCTTGTCTTCCTTTATCAATGTCTTCATTCTTTTTCCTTTAAGTTTGGTGAATTGCAGAGTGCAATTGTGGTATTGGGGGTTATAACTGAGCACAAGAATGCGAGGAAGGTGCTACACTTATTGTAAAATAGGTTGGATGATGGTGATTTTTCATTTTGGTGTGAGTAACTCGCTCAAATCAGGGGTTTGGTGCCAGTGAGCTTGGATAGAAATAAAGGTCAAGTATGAGCTCTGGCTAATGAAATGATGGGTCAAGTTTGAGGCAAGCTAGAGTCCATTTATCAGGTGCAATAAGAAGCTAGAAAGATTGTTTTCTTTAAGAGACAGACAAGGGCAGAGTCAAGCCTTTGCTCTAGTAGGTCTGCATCATGCCTGCTGCAGGATGTGAAGGAATGGACCTCCACAGCAGTGCGCTGTGCCGGGCTGGGCTGCGCTGGGCTGGGCTGGGCTGGGCTGGGCTGGGCCTGCCCTGGCACTGTGAATTAATCACCCACCTCCTTCCTTTGAGGAACGCTCACGAACGCCCACGAACGCCCTTGTTCTGTATACAGGCTGACAGCAGGCAATTTAGGACCCTGCTAAATGAGGGTGATGTCCCCATGTGCTTCCTTCGAGTGGCAAAATCCTTCGTCTAAGGCAGGTGGGCTTTTTTAAAATTTGGTTGAAGACCATTTGTTGGAGGCGGTATCACGGCACAAGCCGCCGACCGTCTCAGAAGAAAGTATGCATGGGAGGATATTATTTGCATAGGACAGCCCTCTTCTCAGTCCCATTCTTATGCTGCAGTTGCCATGAAGTGTTACTAGAGGGCAGCAGTATGAACAAAAGAGCACACTGAGGCTTTTCTTCTGCTTGCTGACATGATTCTTGTTCATGGTGGTCTTGCAGGGCCTAAGGAGCGAAGGACTGCTTTGACTGAGGGGATGAGAAATGGCAGGCCTTTATTTTTGGGTCAGGGGGAATATTTGGAAGGTAAACAGCAAGATTAAAACGTCAAAGCATATATGTTTGCTGAGTGATTGAGTCTGTGTGTCACTTGTCTCTTTGAAGGGACATGTGAGAAAGGAACAGCAGCACCATAGACTTCAGATGGGAGAGAGCAAGCAAGGATGAATATTTCCCTCAAATCCAAATACTTACAGTACCTCAAAGATGACAAGTGCGATATGATGTTCTGCAATTGTAAGGATTTGCCATGTGTGGTAGATAAATATGCATAGTTAGTGAGGTTTTTCCCAGAATGTGAGTATCGTTAGGCTGGCAAATGTCAGGCACTCCTTTGGGAGTATGAGGCCAAGAAAAAATTTGGGAAGTTTGCTACAGTCATCTGTAGGATCGAAAGACACTGGGGAATCGTTACAGAGGGAGCCAGGCTGCACAAAATGTGGTAACAGTTGGACAGAAATCTTTAGCAGGGACTTTTGTCTACCCCCAATGTGGGACCAGGACCGCAGTACCTCTGTGTCTCTGAAACATATTTTGACCTCTGGACACCACCATCTCAATACCCCTCAAATGTTCCCCCCTGGTACCCCAGCTTTGGTACTGCATCAACCAGGTTTCAATCATTTGAGTGACCACAAACACCCTTCCTATGTGCCTTCCATTTACATTCAGTCAGTAACCCAGCTGCTTCGTTCGCTGTTCAATCTCAAGTGACAGTTGGATGCACATTGCAGGGGTATACAGGCATTTACCGTACTGTACAGGCCCTCTCAGTACATCCAGACTACACTTCTTAAAATCATAAATACATGTTTTGCCCAACAGTAAGGCCAGGCCTTTCCTCTGTAGTTCAAGGAGGAAAACATCAACTGAAGAGCATGCCAAAATTCTCTACAGACACTGCCAATCCTCACACTTTTGCCTATTTGCATGCCGAGGTTATTCACTATGACCCACCAAACCAATTGCAACAGTAGCCTCTCCCTGCCTCATTCGTATGCTCCGATGCCACCTTTATTTAGCAAGTGTTAGTGCTCTCGGATTTTGTAGCGCGATTCGCTATAGCCTCTGTTTTCAACAGAAATGTCCTAAAGGTACCTATACCAATCTGCAGGGTGGCGAGGAAGGGGGCTGCTGCTGCTGCTGGCAGTAACATTTTGGGGCACCCCACCTGCAAAAATACAGCCAAATGCTCCTTGTTTTACCTTTCAATACCATAACTGCAGCAGAATCGCATGGTGACCCCTGTTGGTAATAGAAACTGTCAAACAGCTTCTTGCCCCCCCCGTGGCCCCTAACCATTTGGGGTACACCCCATGAGGGAGGATCAGAGCAATAAAAACTAATGGTAGCCCCCCAAAAAGTACCTGGAAGCCAAGCCATTGTGTGCACCTCATCGCCTTCACGTTGCGCCTAAGCACCTTTTAATACTGCTCCCCCAAATTTTGACTGCCCCCTCCCAACAGAAATCAGAGAGTATAGGGGGGTGCAGTAAAAAAGTATTTGCAGTACCCCACAATAAGTCAGGATCCTCCTCCCCTTCCTCTGCTCTCTGAACCCACCCATTCTGCCCAGGCTCCGCCTATTCCACTCCTCTCTGACCCCACCCACTCTGACTAGGCTCCACTTATACTCCTCCTCTCTGACCCCTCCCACTCTGACTAGGCTCCTCCTATACTCCTCCTCTCTGACCCCTCCCACTAGGCTCCTCCTATACCCATCCTCTCTGACCCAGCTCCTCCTATACTCCTCCTCTCTAACCCCACCCACTCTGACTAGGCTCCACCTATATCCCTCCTCTCTGACCCAGCTCCTCCTATACTCCTCCTCTCTGACCCCACCCACTCTGACTAGGCTCCTCCTCCTCCTGCACACAACACCTGTTACCTTTCTTTCACCTGTCTCTGTTCAGGCCACACCTATTTTACTTACCAACCAATCTGCAATCCCTCATTCACTAGGCATGATTTCACTAGGCATGATTCCACTCGTACACAACACACAGACACATTTTACTTACCAATTGGCCATTTAGGCCCACCTCCAACTTACCTCTGCTCTGCCACCATCAGTCACCTGGTGCCGAACCCGGGATTTGAACCCTGGTTGCCTGCATGGAAGGCAGGCACTTACCCACTGGACCACACTGGTTTCCATGTATGTAGCCTATCAAATTGTCCTTATGTCATGGTCATCCTTTTCATGTGCAATGGAAGCCGCCGGTAAGGACACCAAGGCCTGTATGTTGCTTATAGTTACTACTGCAATCCTCTAGACCACTAAGGAGCTATAGCTCAAAGGTAAGTCTTGTACCTTTGGTGCAGACAGCCCTCACAGGCTAGGGTTCGAATCCTGCCAATGCTATAGAGGTATCCCAAGGTGGAAATTTTCAAAAAGTGAATGTTTTTTTTTTGCTAAGATTTTTTTTTACTTGGTAACAGAGGAGAAAAGTGGACACTCTTTTTGGCATCTGTGTCCCAAAATTTCAAATGTTTTCCCTCATGACCTTCTACCAACCTCCCTATTTCTCAAGTAGGTGCAATAGGGACAAGGCCTTGTCTTCCTTTATCAATGTCTTCATTCTTTTTCCTTTAAGTTTGGTGAATTGCAGAGTGCAATTGTGGTATTGGGGGTTATAACTGAGCACAAGAATGCGAGGAAGGTGCTACACTTATTGTAAAATAGGTTGGATGATGGTGATTTTTCATTTTGGTGTGAGTAACTCGCTCAAATCAGGGGTTTGGTGCCAGTGAGCTTGGATAGAAATAAAGGTCAAGTATGAGCTCTGGCTAATGAAATGATGGGTCAAGTTTGAGGCAAGCTAGAGTCCATTTATCAGGTGCAATAAGAAGCTAGAAAGATTGTTTTCTTTAAGAGACAGACAAGGGCAGAGTCAAGCCTTTGCTCTAGTAGGTCTGCATCATGCCTGCTGCAGGATGTGAAGGAATGGACCTCCACAGCAGTGCGCTGTGCCGGGCTGGGCTGCGCTGGGCTGGGCTGGGCTGGGCTGGGCTGGGCTGGGCCTGCCCTGGCACTGTGAATTAATCACCCACCTCCTTCCTTTGAGGAACGCTCACGAACGCCCACGAACGCCCTTGTTCTGTATACAGGCTGACAGCAGGCAATTTAGGACCCTGCTAAATGAGGGTGATGTCCCCATGTGCTTCCTTCGAGTGGCAAAATCCTTCGTCTAAGGCAGGTGGGCTTTTTTAAAATTTGGTTGAAGACCATTTGTTGGAGGCGGTATCACGGCACAAGCCGCCGACCGTCTCAGAAGAAAGTATGCATGGGAGGATATTATTTGCATAGGACAGCCCTCTTCTCAGTCCCATTCTTATGCTGCAGTTGCCATGAAGTGTTACTAGAGGGCAGCAGTATGAACAAAAGAGCACACTGAGGCTTTTCTTCTGCTTTCTGACATGATTCTTGTTCATGGTGGTCTTGCAGGGCCTAAGGAGCGAAGGACTGCTTTGACTGAGGGGATGAGGAATGGCAGGCCTTTATTTGTGGTTCAGGGGGAATATTTGGAAGGTAAACAGCAAGATGAAAACGTCAAAGCATATATGTTTGCTGAGTGATTGAGTCTGTGTGTCACTTGTCTCTTTGAAGGGACATGTGAGAAAGGAACAGCAGCACCATAGACTTCAGATGGGAGAGAGCAAGCAAGGATGAATATTTCCCTCAAATCCAAATACTTACAGTACCTCAAAGATGACAAGTGCGATATGATGTTCTGCAATTGTAAGGATTTGCCATGTGTGGTAGATAAATATGCATAGTTAGTGAGGTTTTTCCCAGAATGTGAGTATCGTTAGGCTGGCAAATGTCAGGCACTCCTTTGGGAGTATGAGGCCAAGAAAAAATTTGGGAAGTTTGCTACAGTCATCTGTAGGATCGAAAGACACTGGGGAATCGTTACAGAGGGAGCCAGGCTGCACAAAATGTGGTAACAGTTGGACAGAAATCTTTAGCAGGGACTTTTGTCTACCCCCAATGTGGGACCAGGACCGCAGTACCTCTGTGTCTCTGAAACATATTTTGACCTCTGGACACCACCATCTCAATACCCCTCAAATGTTCCCCCCTGGTACCCCAGCTTTGGTACTGCATCAACCAGGTTTCAATCATTTGAGTGACCACAAACACCCTTCCTATGTGCCTTCCATTTACATTCAGTCAGTAAC